>NC_064928.1:44630453-45880453 GCF_023897955.1 Schistocerca gregaria | reverse complement strand
ATTACTGTGTTTCATCAACACTCTGATAGACCACAGATTACAGAATGCCTCCAGATGTGCATCGTAAACTGCTACTGGACTTCCAGGAAACGATCAAAGCGTAGACTGTTTGAGACATTACTCCCATGGAGGAAATAGCGCCTGGTGACTGTTGTATTCAATCCTGATGCAATTTCTGTGTTTCATCAACACCCTGATAGTCCACAGATTACAGAATGCCTCCAGATGTGCATCGGAAACTACTACTGGTCTTCCTGGGATCGATCAAAGCGTAGACTGTTTGAGGCATTACTCCCATGGCGGAAAGTGCGCATGGTGACTGTTGTATTCAATCCCGATGCAATTTCTGTGTTTCAGTAACACTCTGATAGTCCACGGATTACAGAATGCCTCCAGATGTGCATCGGAAACTACTACTGGTCTTCCATGGAATGATCAAATTGTAGACTATTTGAGACATTACTCTCATGGAGGAAAGTGCCGATGGTGACTGCTGTATTCAATCCCAAAGCAATTTTTGTGTTTCATCAACACTCTGATAGTCCACAGATTACAGAATTCCTCCAGATGTGCATCGGAAACTACTACTGGTCTTCCAGGTAACGATCAAATCTTAGACTCTTTGAGACATTACTCCCATGGAGGAAAGTGCGCATGGTGACTGTTGTATTCAATCCCGATGCAATTTCTGTGTTTCATCAACACTCAGATAGTCCACAGATTACAGAATGCCTCCAGATGTGCATCGGGAACCACTACTGGACTTCCAGGGGACGATCAAAGCGTAGACTGTTTGAGCCATTACTCCCATGGAGGAAAGTGCGCATGGTGACTGTTGTAATCAATCCCGATGCAATTTCTGTGTTTCATCAACACTCTGATAGTCCACAGATTACAGAATGCCTCTAGATGTGCATCGGAAACTACTACTGGTCTTCCAGCAAACGAACAAAGCTTAGACTGTTTGAGACATTACTCCCATGGAGGTAAGTGCGCATGGTGACTGTTGTATTCAATCCCGATGCAATTTCTGTGTTTCATGAACACTCTGATAGTCCACAGATTACAGAATGCCTCCAGATGTGCATCGGAAACTACTACTGGTCTTCCCGGGAACGTTCAAAGTGTAGATTGTCTGAGACATTACTCCTATGGAGGAAAGTGCGCATGGTGACTGTTGTATTCAATCCCGATGCAATTACTGTGTTTCATCAACACTCTGCTAGTCCACAGATTACAGAATGCCTCCAGATGTGCATCGGAAACTACTACTGGTCTTCCAGAGAACGTTCAAAGTGTAGACTGTCTGAGACATTACTTCCATGGAGGAAAGTGCGCATGGTGATTGTTGTATTCAATCCCGATGCAATTACTGTGTTTCATCAACACTCTGATAGTCCGCAGATTACAGAAAGCATCCAGATGTGCATCGTAAACAATTACTGGTCTTCGAGGGAACGATCACAGCGTAAACTGTTTGAGACACTACTCCCATTGGGGAAAGTGCGCATGGTGAGTGTTGTATCCAATCTCGAAGCAATTTCTGTGTTTCATCAACACTCTGATAGTCCACATTTTACAGAATGCCTCCAGATGTGCACCGGAATCTACTACTGGTCTTCCAGGAAACGATTAAAACGTAGACTGTTTGAGACATTACTCCCATGGAGGAAACTGCGCATGGGGACTTTTGTATTCAATCGCGATGCAATTTCTGTGTTTCATCAACACTCTGATAGTCCACAGATTACGGAATGCCTACAGATGTGCATCGGAAACTACTACTGGTCTTCCAGGGAACGATCAAAGTGTAGACTGTTTGAGACATTACTCATATGGAGGAAAGAGCGCATGGTGACTGTTGTATTCAATCCCGATGCAATTTCTGTGTTTCATCAACACTCAGATAGTCAACAGATTACAGAATGCCTCCAGATGTGCGTCGGGAACCACTACTGGTCTTCCAGGGAACGATCAAAGCGTAGACTGTTTGAGCCATTACTACCATGGAGGAAAGTGCGCATGGTGAATGTTGTATTCAATCCCGATGCAATTTCTGTGTTTCATCAACACTCTGATAGTCCACAGATTACAGAATTCCTCCAGATGTGCATCGGAAACTACTACTGGTCTTCCAGGGAACGATCAAAGCGTAGACTGTCTGAGACATTACTTCCATGGAAGAAAGTGCGCATGGTGACTGTTGTATTCAATACCGATGCAATTACTGTGTTTCATCAACACCCTGATAGTCCACAGATTACAGAATGACTCCAGATGTGCATCGTAAACTACTACTGGACTTCCAGGAAAAGATCATTCCGTAGACTGTTTGACGCATTACTCCCATGGCGGAAAGTGCGCAAGGTGACTGTTGTATTCAATCCCGATGCAATTTCTGTGTTTCAGTAACACTCTGATAGTCCACGGATTACAGAATGCCTCCAGATGTGCATAGGCAACTACTACTGGTCTTCCAGGTAACGATCAAATCTTAGACTGTTTGAGACATTACTCCCATGGAGGAAAGTGCGCATGGTGACTGTTGTATTCAATCCCGATGCAATTTCTGTGTTTCATCAACACTCAGATGGTCCACAGATTACAGAATGCCTCCAGATGTGCATCGGGAACCACTACTGGTCTTCCAGGGGACGATCAAAGCGTAGACTGTTTGAGCCATTACTCCCATGGAGGAAAGTGCGCATGGTGACCGTTGTATTGAATCCCGATGCAATTTCTGTGTTTCATCAACACTCTGATAGTCCACAGATTACATAATGAATTCAGATGTGCATCGGAAACTACTACTGGTCTTCCTGGGAACAATCAAAGCTTAGACTGTTTGAGATATTACTCCCATGGAGGAAAGTGCGCATGGTGACTGTAGTATTCAATCATGATGCAATTTCTGTGTTTCATCAACACTCAGATAGTCCACAGATTACAGAATGCCCCCAGCTGTGCGTCGGAAACTACTACTGGTCTTCTTGGGAACGATCAAAGCGTAGACTGTTTGAGACATTACTCCCACGGAGGAGAGTGCGCATGGTGACTGTTGTATTCAATCCCGATGAAATTTCTGTGTTTCATCAACACCCTGATAGTCCACAGATTACAGAATGGCCCCAGATGTGCATCGGAAACTACTACTGGTCTTCCAGGGAACGATCAAAGTGTAGACTGTCTGAGACATTACTCCCATGGAGGAAAGTGCGCATGGTGACAGTTGTATTCAATCCCGATGCAATTTCTTTGTTTCATCAACACTCTGATAGTCTACAGATTACAGAAGGCCTGCAGATGTGCATCGGAAACTACTTCTGGTCTTCCAGGGAACGATCAAACAGTAAACTGTTTGAGACATTACTCCCATGGAGGTAAGTGCGCATGGTGACTGTTGTATTCAATCCCGATGCTATATCAGTGTTTCATCAACACTCTGATAGACCACAGATTACAGAATGCCTCCAGATGTGCATCGTAAACTGCTACTGGACTTCCAGGAAACGATCAAAGCGTAGACTGTTTGAGACATTACTCCCATGGAGGAAATAGCGCCTGGTGACTGTTGTATTCAATCCTGATGCAATTTCTGTGTTTCATCAACACTCTGATAGTCCACAGATTACAGAATGCCTCCAGATGTGCATCGGAAACTACTACTGGTCTTCCTGGGATCGATCAAAGCGTAGACTGTTTGAGGCATTACTCCCATGGCGGAAAGTGCGCATGGTGACTGTTGTATTCAATCCCGATGCAATTTCTGTGTTTCAGTAACACTCTGATAGTCCACGGATTACAGAATGCCTCCAGATGTGCATCGGAAACTACTGCTGGTCTTCCATGGAATGATCAAATTGTAGACTATTTGAGACATTACTCTCATGGAGGAAAGTGCCGATGGTGACTGCTGTATTCAATCCCAAAGCAATTTTTGTGTTTCATCAACACTCTGATAGTCCACAGATTACAGAATTCCTCCAGATGTGCATCGGAAACTACTACTGGACTTCCAGGGGACGATCAAAGCGTAGACTGTTTGAGCCATTACTCCCATGGAGGAAAGTGCGCATGTTGACTGTTGTAATCAATCCCGATGCAATTTCTGTGTTTCATCAACACTCTGATAGTCCACAGATTACAGAATGCCTCTAGATGTGCATCGGAAACTACTACTGGTCTTCCAGCAAACGAACAAAGCTTAGACTGTTTGAGACATTACTCCCATGGAGGTAAGTGCGCATGGTGACTGTTGTATTCAATCCCGATGCAATTTCTGTGTTTCATCAACACTCTGATAGTCCACAGATTACAGAATGCCTCCAGATGTGCATCGGAAACTACTACTGGTCTTCCCGGGAACGTTCAAAGTGTAGATTGTCTGAGACATTACTCCTATGGAGGAAAGTGCGCATGGTGACTGTTGTATTCAATCCCGATGCAATTACTGTGTTTCATCAACACTCTGATAGTCCGCAGATTACAGGAAGCCTCCAGATGTGCATCGTAAACTATTACTGGTCTTCGGGGGAACGATCACAGCGTAAACTGTTTGAGACACTACTCCCATTGGGGAAAGTGCGCATGGTGAGTGTTGTATCCAATCTCGAAGCAATTTCTGTGTTTCATCAACACTCTGATAGTCCACAGATTACAGAATGCCTCCAGATGTGCACCGGAATCTACTACTGGTCTTCCAGGAAACGATTAAAACGTAGACTGTTTGAGACATTACTCCCATGGAGGAAACTGCGCATGGGGCTGTTGTATTCAATCGCGATGCAATTTCTGTGTTTCATCAACACTCTGATAGTCCACAGATTACGGAATGCCTACAGATGTGCATCGGAAACTACTACTGGTCTTCCAGGGAACGATCAAAGCGTAGACTGTTTGAGACATTACTCATATGGGGGAAAGAGCGCATGGTGACTGTTGTATTCAATCCCGATGCAATTTCTGTGTTTCATCAACACTCAGATAGTCAACAGATTACAGAATGCCTCCAGATGTGCATCAGGAACCACTACTGGTCTTCCAGGGAACGATCAAAGCGTAGACTGTTTGAGCCATTACTCCCATGGAGGAAAGTGCGCATGGTGAATGTTGTATTCAATCCCGATGCAATTTCTGTGTTTCATCAACACTCTGATAGTCCACAGATTACAGAATTCCTCCAGATGTGCATCGGAAACTACTACTGGTCTTCCAGGGAACGATCAAAGCGTAGACTGTCTGAGACATTACTTCCATGGAAGAAAGTGCGCATGGTGACTGTTGTATTCAATACCGATGCAATTACTGTGTTTCATCAACACCCTGATAGTCCACAGATTACAGAATGACTCCAGATGTGCATCGGAAACTACTACTGGACTTCCAGGAAAAGATCATTCCGTAGACTGTTTGACGCATTACTCCCATGGCGGAAAGTGCGCAAGGTGACTGTTGTATTCAATCCCGATGCAATTTCTGTGTTTCAGTAACACTCTGATAGTCCACGGATTACAGAATGCCTCCAGAGTTGCATCGGAAACTACTACTGGTCTTCCTGGGAACAATCTAAGCTTAGACTGTTTGAGATATTACTCCCATGGAGGAAAGTGCGCATGGTGACTGTAGTATTCAATCATGATGCAATTTCTGTGTTTCATCAACACTCAGATAGTCCACAGATTACAGAATGCCCCCAGATGTGCGTCGGAAACTACTACTGGTCTTCTTGGGAACGATCAAAGCGTAGACTGTTTGAGACATTACTCCCACGGAGGAGAGTGCGCATGGTGACTGTTGTATTCAATCCCGATGCAATTTCTGTGTTTCATCAACACTCTGATAGTCCACAGATTACAGAATGCCCCCAGATGTGCATCGGAAACTACTACTGGTCTTCCAGGGAACGATCAAAGTGTAGACAGTCTGAGACATTACTCCCATGGAAGAAAGTGCGCATGGTGACAGTTGTATTCAATCCCGATGCAATTTCTTTGTTTCATCAACACTCTGATTGTCTACAGATTACAGAATGCCTCCAGATGTGCATCGGAAACTGCTACTGGACTTCCAGGAAACGATCAAAGCGTAGACTGTTTGAGACATTACTCCCATGGAGGAAATAGCGCCTGGTGACTGTTGTATTCAATCCTGATGCAATTTCTGTGTTTCATCAACACTCTGATAGTCCACAGATTACAGAATGCCTCCAGATGTGCATCGGAAACTACTACTGGTCTTCCTGGGATCGATCAAAGCGTAGACTGTTTGAGACATTACTCCCATGGAGGTAAGTGCGCATGGTGACTGTTGTATTCAATTTCGATGCAATTTCTGTGTTTCATCAACACTCTGATAGTCCACAGATTACAGAATGCCTCCAGATGTGCATCGGAAACTACTACTGGTCTTCCAGGGAACGAACAAAGCTTAGACTGTTTGAGACATTACTCCCATGGAGGTAAGTGCGCATGGTGACTGTTGTATTCAATCCCGATGCAATTTCTGTGTTTCATCAACACTCTGATAGTCCACAGATTACAGAATGCCTCCAGATGTGCATCGGAAACTACTACTGGTCTTCCAGGGAACGTTCAAAGTGTAGATTGACTGAGACATTACGCCCATGGAGGAAAGTGCGCATGGTGACTGTTGTATTCAATCCCGATGCAAGTACTATGTTTCATCAACACTCTGCTAGGCCGCAGATTAGAGAATGCCTCCAGATGTGCATCGGAAACTACTACTGGTCTTCGAGGGAACGATCAAAGCGTAAACTGTTTGAGACACTACTCCCATGGGGGAAAGTGCGCATGGTGAGAGTTGTATCCAATCCCGAAGCAATTTCTGTGTTTCATCAACACTCTGATAGTCCACAGATTACAGAACGGCTCCAGATGTGCATCGGAGACTACTACTGGTCTTCCTTGGAATGATCTAATCTTAGACTGTTTAAAACATTACTCCCATGGAGGAAAGTGCGCATGGTTACTGCTGTATTCAATCCGATGCAATTTTGGTTTCATCAACTCTCTGATAGTCCACAGATTACAGAATGCCTCCAGATGTGCATCGGAAACTACTACTGGTCTTCCAGAAAACGATCAAAGCGTAGACTGTTTGAGACATTACTCCCGTGGAGGTAAGTGTGCATGGAGACTGTTGTATTCAATCCCGATGCAATTTCTTTGTTTCATCAACACTTTGAAGGTCCACAGATTACAGAATGCCTCCAGATGTGCATCGGAAACTACTACTGGTCTTCCAGGAAACGATTAAAACGTAGACTGTTTGAGACATTACTCCCATGGAGGAAACTGCGCATGACGACTGTTGTATTCAGTCGCGATGCAATTTCTGTGTTACATCAACACTGATAGTCCACAGATTACGGAATGCCTACAGATGTGCATCGGAAACTACTACTGGTCTTCCTTGGAATGATCGAATCGTAGACTGTTTAAGACATTACTCAAATGGAGGAAAGTGCACATGGTGACTGCTGTATTCAATCCGATGCAATTTTGGTTTCATCAACACACTGATAGTCCACAGATTACAGAATGCCTCCAGATGTGCATCGGAAACTACTACTAGTCTTCCAGGGAAAGATCAAAGTGTAGACTGTCTGAGACATTACTCCCATGGAGGAAAGTGCTCATGGTGACTGTTGTATTCAATCATAATGCAATTTCTGTGTTTCATCAACACTCAGATAGTCCACAGATAACAGAATGCACCCAGATGTGCGTCGGAAACTACTACTGGTCTTCCTGGGAACGATCAAAGCGTAGACTGTTTGAGACATTACTCCCACGGAGGAGAGTGCGCATGGTGACTGTTGTATTCAATCCCGATGCAATTTCTGTGTTTCATCAACACTCTGATAGTCCACAGATTACAGAATTCCTCCAGATGTGCATCGGAAACTACTACTGGTCTTCCAGGGAACGATCAAAGCGTAGACTGTCTGAGGCAATACTCCCATGGCGGAAAGTGCGCATGGTGACTGTTGTATTAAATCCCGATGCAATTTCTGTGTTTCATCAACACTCTGATAGTCCACAGATTACAGAATGCTCCCAGATGTGCATCGGAAACTACTACTGGTCTTCCAGGGAACGATCAAAGTGTAGACTGTCTGAGACATTACTCCCATGGAGGAAAGTGCGCATGGTGACTGTTGTATTCAATCCCGATGCAATTTCTTTGTTTCATCAACACTCTGATGGTCTACAGATTACAGAAGGCCTCCAGATGTGCATCGGAAACTACTACTGGTCTTTCAGGGAACGATCAAACAGTAAACTGATTGAGACATTACTCCCATGGAGGAAAGTGCGCATGGTGACTGTTGTATTCCATCCCGATGCAATTTCTGTGTTTCATCAACACTCAGATAGTCAACAGATTACAGAATGCCTCCAGATGTGCATCGGGAACCACTACTGGTCTTCCAGGGAACGATCAAAGCGTAGACTGTTTGAGCCATTACTCCCATGGAGGAAAGTGCGCATGGTGACTGTTGTATTCAATCCCGATGCAATTTCTGTGTTTCATCAACACCCTGATAGTCCACATATTTCAGAATTCCTCCAGATGTGCATCGGAAACTACTACTGGTCTTCCAGGGAACGATCAAAGCGTAGACTGTCTGAGACATTACTCCCATGGAAGAAAGTGCGCATGGTGACTGTTGTATTCAATACCGATGCAATTACTGTGTTTCATCAACACCCTGATAGTCCACAGATTACAGAATGACTCCAGATGTGCATCGGAAACTACTACTGGACTTCCAGGAAAAGATCATTCCGTAGACTGTTTGAGGCATTACTCCCATGGCGGAAAGTGCGCAAGGTGACTGTTGTATTCAATCCCGATGCAATTTCTGTGTTTCAGTAACACTCTGATAGTCCACGGATTACAGAATGCCTCCAGATGTGCATCGGCAACTACTACTGGTCTTCCAGGTAACGATCAAATCTTAGACTGTTTGAGACATTACTCCCATGGAGGAAAGTGCGCATGGTGACTGTTGTATTCAATCCCGATGCAATTTCTGTGTTTCATCAACACTCAGATAGTCCACAGATTACAGAATGCCTCCAGATGTGCATCGGGAACCACTACTGGTCTTCCAGGGGACGATCAAAGCGTAGACTGTTTGAGCCATTACTCCCATGGAGGAAAGTGCGCATGGTGACCGTTGTATTGAATCCCGATGCAATTTCTGTGTTTCATCAACACTCTGATAGTCCACAGATTACATAATGAATTCAGATGTGCATCGGAAACTACTACTGGTCTTCCTGGGAACAATCAAAGCTTAGACTGTTTGAGATATTACTCCCATGGAGGAAAGTGCGCATGGTGACTGTAGTATTCAATCATGATGCAATTTCTGTGTTTCATCAACACTCAGATAGTCCACAGATTACAGAATGCCCCCAGCTGTGTGTCGGAAACTACTACTGGTCTTCTTGGGAACGATCAAAGCGTAGACTGTTTGAGCCATTACTCCCATGGAGGAAAGTGCGCATGGTGACTGTTGTAATCAATCCCGATGCAATTTCTGTGTTTCATCAACACTCTGATAGTCCACAGATTACAGAATGCCTCTAGATGTGCATCGGAAACTACTACTGGTCTTCCAGCAAACGAACAAAGCTTAGACTGTTTGAGACATTACTCCCATGGAGGTAAGTGCGCATGGTGACTGTTGTATTCAATCCCGATGCAATTTCTGTGTTTCATCAACACTCTGATAGTCCACAGATTACAGAATGCCTCCAGATGTGCATCGGAAACTACTACTGGTCTTCCCGGGAACGTTCAAAGTGTAGATTGTCTGAGACATTACTCCTATGGAGGAAAGTGCGCATGGTGACTGTTGTATTCAATCCCGATGCAATTACTGTGTTTCATCAACACTCTGCTAGTCCACAGATTACAGAATGCCTCCAGATGTGCATCGGAAACTACTACTGGTCTTCCAGGGAACGTTCAAAGTGTAGACTCTCTGAGACATTACTTCCATGGAGGAAAGTGCGCATGGTGATTGTTGTATTCAATCCCGATGCAATTACTGTGTTTCATCAACACTCTGATAGTCCGCAGATTACAGAAAGCCTCCAGATGTGCATCGTAAACTATTACTGGTCTTCGAGGGAACGATCACAGCGTAAACTGTTTGAGACACTACTCCCATTGGGGAAAGTGCGCATGGTGAGTGTTGTATCCAATCTCGAAGCAATTTCTGTGTTTCATCAACACTCTGATAGTCCACAGATTACAGAATGCCTCCAGATGTGCACCGGAATCTACTACTGGTCTTCCAGGAAACGATTAAAACGTAGACTGTTTGAGACATTACTCCCATGGAGGAAACTGCGCATGGGGACTGTTGTATTCAATCGCGATGCAATTTCTGTGTTTCATCAACACTCTGATAGTCCACAGATTACGGAATGCCTACAGATGTGCATCGGAAACTACTACTGGTCTTCCAGGGAACGATCAAAGCGTAGACTGTTTGAGACATTACTCATATGGAGGAAAGAGCGCATGGTGACTGTTGTATTCAATCCCGATGCAATTTCTGTGTTTCATCAACACTCAGATAGTCAACAGATTACAGAATGCCTCCAGATGTGCATCGGGAACCACTACTGGTCTTCCAGGGAACGATCAAAGCGTAGACTGTTTGAACCATTACTCCCATGGAGGAAAGTGTGCATGGTGAATGTTGTATTCAATCCCGATGCAATTTCTGTGTTTCATCAACACTCTGATAGTCCACAGATTACAGAATTCCTCCAGATGTGCATCGGAAACTACTACTGGTCTTCCAGGGAACGATCAAAGCGTAGACTGTCTGAGACATTACTCCCATGGAAGAAAGTGCGCATGGTGACTGTTGTATTCAATACCGATGCAATTACTGTGTTTCATCAACACCCTGATAGTCCACAGATTACAGAATGACTCCAGATATGCATCGGAAACTACTACTGGACTTCCAGGAAAAGATCATTCCGTAGACTGTTTGACGCATTACTCCCATGGCGGAAAGTGCGCAAGGTGACTGTTGTATTCAATCCCGATGCAATTTCTGTGTTTCAGTAACACTCTGATAGTCCACGGATTACAGAATGCCTCCAGATGTGCATCGGAAACTACTACTGGTCTTCTTGGGAACGATCAAAGCGTAGACTGTTTGAGACATTACTCCCACGGAGGAGAGTGCGCATGGTGACTGTTGTATTCAATCCCGATGCAATTTCTTTGTTTCATCAACACTCTGATAGTCCACAGATTACGGAATGCCCCCAGATGTGCATCGGAAACTACTACTGGTCTTCCAGGGAACGATCAAAGTGTAGACAGTCTGAGACATTACTCCCATGGAAGAAAGTGCGCATGGTGACAGTTGTATTCAATCCCGATGCAATTTCTTTGTTTCATCAACACTCTGATAGTCTACAGATTACAGAAGGGCTCCAGATGTGCATCGGAAACTACTACTGGTCTTCCACGGAACGATCAAACAGTAAACTGTTTGAGACATTACTCCCATGGAGGTAAGTGCGCATGGTGACTGTTGTATTCAATCCCGATGCTATATCAGTGTTTCATCAACACTCTGATAGTCCACAGATTACAGAATGCCTCCAGATGTGCATCGGAAACTGCTACCGTACTTCCAGGAAACGATCAAAGCGTAGACTGTTTGAGACATTACTCCCATGGAGGAAATAGCGCCTGGTGACTGTTGTATTCAATCCTGATGCAATTTCTGTGTTTCATCAACACTCTGATAGTCCACAGATTACAGAATGCCTCCAGATGTGCATCGGAAACTACTACTGGTCTTCCTGGGATCGATCAAAGCGTAGACTGTTTGAGACATTACTCCCATGGAGGTAAGTGCGCATGGTGACTGTTGTATTCAATTTCGATGCAATTTTTGTGTTTCATCAACACTCTGATAGTCCACAGATTACAGAATGCCTCCAGATGTGCATCGGAAACTACTACTGGTCTTCCAGGGAACGAACAAAGCTTAGACTGTTTGAGACATTACTCCCATGGAGGTAAGTGCGCATGGTGACTGTTGTATTCAATCCCGATGCACTTTCTGTGTTTCATCAACACTCTGATAGTCCACAGATTACAGAATGCCTCCAGATGTGCATCGGAAACTACTACTGGTCTTCCAGGGAACGTTCAAAGTGTAGATTGTCTGAGACATTACGCCCATGGAGGAAAGTGCGCATGGTGACTGTTGTATTCAATCCCGATGCAATTACTATGTTTCATCAAAACTCTGCTAGGCCGCAGATTACAGAATGCCTCCAGATGTGCATCGGAAACTACTACTGATCTTCGAGGGAACGATCAAAGCGTAAACTGTTTGAGACACTACTCCCATGGGGGAAAGTGCGCATGGTGAGTGTTGTATCCAATCCCGAAGCAATTTCTGTGTTTCATCAACACTCTGATAGTCCACAGATTACAGAACGGCTCCAGATGTGCATCGGAAACTACTACTGGTCTTCCTTGGAATGATCTAATCTTAGACTGTTTAAAACATTACTCCCATGGAGGAAAGTGCGCATGGTGACTGCTGTATTCAATCCGATGCAATTTTGGTTTCATCAACACTCTGATAGTCCACAGATTACAGAATGCCTCCAGATGTGCATCGAAAACTACTACTGGTCTTCCAGAAAACGATCAAAGCGTAGACTGTTTGAGACATTACTCCCGTGGAGGTAAGTGCGCATGGAGACTGTTGTATTCAATCCCGATGCAATTTCTTTGTTTCATCAACACTTTGAAGGTCCACAGATTACAGAATGCCTCCAGATGTGCATCGGAAACTACTACTGGTCTTCCAGGAAACGATTAAAACGTAGACTGTTTGAGACATTACTCCCATGGAGGAAACTGCGCATGACGACTGTTGTATTCAATCGCGATGCAATTTCTGTGTTACATCAACACTGATAGTCCACAGATTACGGAATGCCTACAGATGTGCATCGGAAACTACTACTGGTCTTCCTTGGAATGATCGAATCGTAGACTGTTTAAGACATTACTCAAATGGAGTAAAGTGCGCATGGTGACTGCTGTATTCAATCCGATGCAATTTTGGTTTCATCAACACACTGATAGTCCACAGATTACAGAATGCCTCCAGATGTGCATCGGAAACTACTACTGGTCTTCCAGGGAACGATCAAAGTGTAGACTGTCTGAGACATTACTCCCATGGAGGAAAGTGCTCATGGTGACTGTTGTATTCAATCATAATGCAATTTCTGTGTTTCATCAACACTCAGATAGTCCACAGATAACAGAATGCACCCAGATGTGCGTCGGAAACTACTACTGGTCTTCTTGGGAACGATCAAAGCGTAGACTGTTTGAGACATTACTCCCACGGAGGAGAGTGCGCATGGTGACTGTTGTATTCAATCCCGATGCAATTTCTGTGTTTCATCAACACTCTGGTAGTCCACAGATTACAGAATTCCTCCAGATGTGCATCGGAAACTACTACTGGTCTTCCAGGGAACGATCAAAGCGTAGACTGTCTGAGGCAATACTCCCATGGCGGAAAGTGCGCATGGTGACTGTTGTATTAAATCCCGATGCAATTTCTGTGTTTCATCAACACTCTTATAGTCCACAGATTACAGAATGCTCCCAGATGTGCATCGGAAACTACTACTGGTCTTCCAGGGAACGATCAAAGTGTAGACTGTCTGAGACATTACTCCCATGGAGGAAAGTGCGCATTGTGACTGTTGTATTCAATCCCGATGCAATTTCTTTGTTTCATCAACACTCTGATGGTCTACAGATTACAGAAGGCCTCCAGATGTGCATCGGAAACTACTACTGGTCTTTCTGGGAACGATCAAACAGTAAACTGTTTGAGACATTACTCCCATGGAGGTAAGTGCGCATGGTGACTGTTGTATTCAATCCCGATGCAATATCAGTGTTTCATCAACACTCTGATAGTCCACAGATTACAGAATGCCTCCAGATGTGCATCGGAAACTGCTACTGGACTTCCAGGAAACGATCAAAGCGTAGACTGTTTGAGACATTACTCCCATGGAGGAAATAGCGCCTGGTGACTGTTGTATCCAATCCCGAAGCAATTTCTGTGTTTCATCAACTCTCTGATAGTCCACAGATTACAGAACGGCTCCAGATGTGCATCGGAAACTACTACTGGTCTTCCTTGGAATGATCGAATCGTAGACTGTTTAAGACATTACTCCCATGGAGGAAAGTGCGCATGGTGACTGCTGTATTCAATCCGATGCAATTTTGGTTTCATCAACATTCTGATAGTCCACAGATTACAGAATGCCTCCAGATGTGCATCGGGAACCACTACTGGTCTTCTAGGGGACGATCAAAGCGTAGACTGTTTGAGCCATTACTCCCATGGAGGAAAGTGCGCATGGTAACCGTTGTATTGAATCCCGATGCAATTTCTGTGTTTCATCAACACTCTGATACTCCACAGATTACATAATGCCTTCAGATGTGCATCGGAAACAACTACTGGTCTTCCTGGGAACAATCAAAGCTTAGACTGTTTGAGATATTACTCCCATGGAGGAAAGTGCGCATGGTGACTGTTGTATTCAATCATGATGCAATTTCTGTGTTTCATCAACACTCTGATAGTCCACAGATTACAGAACGGCTCCAGATGTACATCGGAAACTACTACTGGTCTTCCTTGGAATGATCGAATCGTAGACTGTTTAAGACATTACTCAAATGGAGGAAAGTGCGCATGGTGACTGCTGTATTCAATCCGATGCAATTTTGGTTTCATCAACACTCTGACAGTCCACAGATTACTGAATGCCTCCAGATGTGCATCGGAAACTACTACTGGTCTTCCAGGAAACGATCAAAGCGTAGACTGTTTGAGACATTACTCCCATGGAGGTAAGTGCGCATGGTGACTGTTGTATTCAATCCCGATGCAATTTCTTTGTTTCATCAACACTTTGAAGGTCCACAGATTACAGATTGCCTCCAGATGTGCATCGGAAAGTACTACTGGTCTTCCAGGGAACGATCAAACAGTAAACTGTTTGAGACATAACTCCCATGGAGGTAAGTGCGCATGGTGACTGTTGTATTCAATCCCGATGCAATATCAGTGTTTCATCAACACTCTGATAGTCCACAGATTACAGAATGCCTCCAGATGTGCATCGGAAACTACTACTGGTCTTCCAGGAAACGATCAAAGCGTAGACTGTTTGAGACATTACTCAAATGGAGGAAACTGCGCATGGTGACTGTTGTATTCAATCCTGATGCAATTTCTGTGTTTCATCAACACTCTGATAGTCCACAAATTACGGAATGCCTCCAGATGTGCATCGGAAACTACTACTGGTCTTCCAGGTAACGATCAAAGCGTAGACTGTTTGAGACATTACTTCCATGGAGGAAAGTGCGCATGGTGACGTATTCAATCCCGATGCAATTTCTGTGTTTCATCAACACTTTGAAAGTCCAAGGATTAAAGAATGCCTCCAGATGTACATCGGAAACTACTACTGGTCTTGCAGGGAACGATCAAAGCGTAGACTGTTTGAGACATTACTCTCATGGAGGAAAGTGCCGATGGTGACTGTTGTATTCAATCCCGTTGCAATTTCTGTGTTTCATCAACACTCTGATAGTCCACAGATTACAGAATTCCTCCAGATGTGCATCGGAAACTACTACTGGTCTTCCAGGTAACGATCAAATCTTAGACTGTTTGAGACATTACTCCCATGGAGGAAAGTGCGCATGGTGACTGTTGTATTCAATCCCGATGCAATTTCTGTGTTTCATCAACTCTCAGATAGTCCACAGATTATAGAATGCCTCCAGATGTGCATCGGGAACCACTACTGGTCTTCCAGGGAACGATCAAAGCGTAGACTGTTTGAGCCATTACTCCCATGGAGGAAAGTGCGCATGGTGACTGTTGTATTCAATCCCGATGCAATTTCTGTATTTCATCAACATTCTGATAGTCCACAGATTACAGAATTCCTCCAGATGTGCATCGGAAACTACTACCGGTCTTCCAGGGAACGATCAAAGCGTAGACTGTCTGAGGCATTACTCCCATGGCGGAAAGTGCGCATGGTGACTGTTGTATTCAATCCCGATGCAATTTCTGTGTTTCAGCAACACTCTGATAGTCCACGGATTACAGAATGCTTCCAGATGTGCATCGGAAACTACTACTGGTCTTCCATGGAATGATCAAATTGTAGACTGTTTGAGACATTACTCTCATTGAGGAAAGTGCCGATGGTGACTGCTGTATTCAATCCCAAAGCAATTTCTGTGTTTCATCAACACTCTGATAGTCCACAGATTACAGAATTCCTCCAGATGTGCATCGGAAACTACTACTGGACTTCCAGGTAACGATCAAATCTTAGACTGTTTGAGACATTACTCCCATGGAGGAAAGTGCGCATGGTGACTGTTGTATTCAATCCCGATGCAATTTCTGTGTTTCATCAACACTCTGATAGTCCACAGATTACAGAATGCCCCCAGATGTGCATCGGAAACTACTACTGGTCTTCCAGCGAACGATCAAAGTGTAGACTGTACGAGACATTACTCCCATGGAGGAAAGTGCGCATGGTGACTGTTGTATTCAATCCCGAAGCAATTTCTGTGTTTCATCAACACTCTGATAGTCCACAGATTACAGAACGGCTCCAGATGTGCATCGGAAACTACTACTGGTCTTCCTTGGAATGATCGAATCGTAGACTGTTTAAGACATTACTCCCATGGAGGAAAGTGCGCATGGTGACTGCTGTATTCAATCCGATGCAATTTTGGTTTCATCAACATTCTGATAGTCCACAGATTACAGAATGCCTCCAGATGTGCATCGGAAACTACTACTGGTCTTCCAGGAAACGATCAAAGCGTAGACTGTTTGAGACATTACTCCCATGGAGGTAAGTGCGCATGGTGACTGTTGTATTCAATCCCGATGCAATTTCTTTGTTTCATCAACACTCTGATAGTCCACAGATTACAGAATGCCTCCAGATGTGCATCGGAAACTACTACTGGTCTTCCAGGAAACGATCAAAGCGTAGACTGTTTGAGACATTACTCAAATGGAGGAAACTGGGCATTGTGACTGTTGTATTCAATCCCGATGCAATTTCTGTGTTTCATCAACACTCTGATAGTCCACAGATTACGGAATGCCTCCAGATGTGCATCGGAAACTACTACTGGTCTTCCAGGTAACGATCAAAGCGTAGACTGTTTGAGACATTACTTCCATGAAGGAAAGTGCGCATGGTGACTGTTGTATTCAATCCCGATGCAATTTCTGTGTTTCATCAACACTTTGAAAGTCCAAGCATTAAAGAATGCCTCCAGATGTACATCGGAAACTACTACTGGTCTTGCAGGGAACGATCAAAGCGTAGACTGTTTGAGACATTACTCTCATGGAGGAAAGTGCCGATGGTGACTGTTGTATTCAATCCCGTTGCAATTTCTGTGTTTCATCAACACTCTGATAGTCCACAGATTACAGAATTCCTCCAGATGTGCATCGGAAACTACTACTGGTCTTCCAGGTAACGATCAAACCTTAGACTGTTTGAGACATTACTCCCATGGAGGAAAGTACGCATGGTGACTGTTGTATTCAATCCCGATGCAATTTCTGTGTTTCATCAACACTCAGATAGTCCACAGATTACAGAATGTCTCCAGATGTGCATCGGGAACCACTACTGGTCTTCCAAGGAACGATCAAAACGTAGACTGTTTGAGCCATTACTCCAATGGAGGAAAGTGCGCATGGTGACAGTTGTATTCAATCCCGTTGCAATTTCTGTGTTTCATCAACACTCTGATAGTCCACAGATTACAGAATTCCTCCAGATGTGCATCGGAAAGTACTACTGGTCTTCCAGGGAACGATCAAAGCGTAGACTGTTTGAGACATTACTCCCATGGAGGAAATAGCGCCTGGTGACTGTTGTATTCAATCCCGATGCAATTTCTGTGTTTCATCAACACTCAGATAGTCCACAGATTTCAGAATGCCTCCAGATGTGAATCGGAACCTACTACTCGTCTTCCAGATAACGATCAAAGCGTAGACTGTTTGAGACATTACTCCCATGGCGGAAAGTGCGCATGGTGACTGTTGTATTCAATCCCGATGCAATGTCTGTGTTTCATCAAAACTCTGATAGTCCGCAGATTACAGAATGCCTCCAGATGTGCATCGGAAACTACTACTGGTCTTCCAGGGAACGATCAAAGCGTAGACTGTTTGAGACATTACTCCCATGGAGGAAAGTGCGCATGGTGACTGTTGTATTCAATCACGATGCAATTTCTGTGTTTCATCAACACTCTGATGGTCCAAGGATTACAGAATGCCTCCAGATGTGCATCGGAAACTACTACTGGTCTTCCACGGAATGATCAAAGCGTAGACTGTTTGAGACATTACTCCCATGGAGGAAAGTGCGCATGGTGAATGTTGTATTCAATCCCGATGCAATTTCTGTGTTTCATCAACACTCTGATAGTCCACAGATTACAGAATGCCTCCAGATGTGCATCAGAAACTATTACTGGTCTTCCAGGGAACGATCAAAGCGTAGACTGTTTGAGCCATTACTCCCATGGAGGAAAGTTCGCATGGTGACTGTTGTATTCAATTTCGATGCAATTTCTGTGTTTCATCAAAACTCTGATAGTCCACAGATTACAGAATGCCTCCAGATGTGCATCGGAAACTACTACTGGTCTTCCAGGGAACGATCAATGCGTACACTGTCTGAGACACTACTCCCATGGAGGAAAGTGCGCATGGTGACTGTTGTATTGAATCCCGATGCAATTACTGTGTTTCATCAACACTCTGGTAGTCCACAGATTACAGAATGCATCCAGATGTGCATCGGAAACTTCTACTGGTCTTCCTGGGATCGATCAAAGCGTAGATTGTTTGAGACATTACTCCCATGGAGGTAACTGCGCATGGTGACTGTTGTATTCAATCCCGATGCAATTTCTGTGTTTCATCAACACTCTGATAGTCCACAGATTACAGAATGCCTCCAGATGTGCATCGGAAACTACTACTGGTCTTCCAGGGAACGTTCAAAGTGTAGACTGTCTGAGACATTACTCCCATGGAGGAAAGTGCGCATGGTGACTGTTGTATTCAATCCCGATGCAATTTCTGTGTTTCATCAACACTCAGATAGTCAACAGATGACAGAATGCCTCCAGATGTGCATCGGGAACCACTACTGGTCTTCCAGGGAACGATCAAAGCGTAGACTGTTTGAGCCATTACTCCCATGGGGGAAAGTGCGCATGGTGACTGTTGTATTCAATCCCGATGCAATTTCTGTGTTTCATCAACACTCTGATAGTCCACAGATTACAGAATTCCTCCAGATGTGCATCGGAAACTACTACTGGTCTTCCAGGGAACGATCAAAGCGTAAACTGTCTGAGACATTACTCCCATGGAAGAAAGTGCGCATGGTGACTGTTGTATTCAATACCGATGCAATTACTGTGTTTCATCAACACCCTGATAGTCTACAGATTACAGAATGACTCCAGATGTGCATCGGAAACTACTACTGGACTTCCAAGAAAAGACCATTCCGTAGACTGTTTGAGGCATTACTCCCATGGCGGAAAGTGCGCATGGTGACTGTTGTATTCAATCCCGATGCAATTTCTGTGTTTCAGTAACACTCTGATAGTCCACGGATTACAGAATGCCTCCAGATGTGCATCGGAAACTACTACTGGTCTTCCAGGAAACGATCAAAGCGTAGACTGTTTGAGACATTAATCCCATGGAGGAAAGTGCGCATGGTGACTGTTGTATTCAATCCCGATGCAATTTCTTTGTTTCATCAACACTCTGATGGTCTACAGATTACAGAAGGCCTCCAGATGTGCATCGGAAACTACTACTGGTCTTTCAGGGAACGATCAAACAGTAAACTGTTTGAGACATTACTCCCATGGAGGTAAGTGCGCATGGTGACTGTTGTATTCAATCCCGATGCAATATCAGTGTTTCATCAACACTCTGATAGTCCACAGATTACAGAATGCCTCCAGATGTGCATCGGAAACTGCTACTGGACTTCCAGGAAACGATCAAAGCGTAGACTGTTTGAGACATTACTCCCATGGAGGAAATAGCGCCTGGTGACTGTTGTATCCAATCCCGAAGCAATTTCTGTGTTTCATCAACTCTCTGATAGTCCACAGATTACAGAACGGCTCCAGATGTGCATCGGAAACTACTACTGGTCTTCCTTGGAATGATCGAATCGTAGACTATTTAAGACATTACTCCCACGGAGGAAAGTGCGCATGGTGACTGCTGTATTCAATCCGATGCAATTTTGGTTTCATCAACATTCTGATAGTCCACAGATTACAGAATGCCTCCAGATGTGCATCGGGAACCACTACTGGTCTTCCAGGGGACGATCAAAGCGTAGACTGTTTGAGCCATTACTCCCATGGAGGAAAGTGCGCATGGTAACCGTTGTATTGAATCCCGATGCAATTTCTGTGTTTCATCAACACTCTGATACTCCACAGATTACATAATGCCTTCAGATGTGCATCGGAAACAACTACTGGTCTTCCTGGGAACAATCAAAGCTTAGACTGTTTGAGATATTACTCCCATGGAGGAAAGTGCGCATGGTGACTGTTGTATTCAATCATGATGCAATTTCTGTGTTTCATCAACACTCTGATAGTCCACAGATTACAGAACGGCTCCAGATGTACATCGGAAACTACTACTGGTCTTCCTTGGAATGATCGAATCGTAGACTGTTTAAGACATTACTCAAATGGAGGAAAGTGCGCATGGTGACTGCTGTATTCAATCCGATGCAATTTTGGTTTCATCAACACTCTGACAGTCCACAGATTACTGAATGCCTCCAGATGTGCATCGGAAACTACTACTGGTCTTCCAGGAAACGATCAAAGCGTAGACTGTTTGAGACATTACTCCCATGGAGGTAAGTGCGCATGGTGACTGTTGTATTCAATCCCGATGCAATTTCTTTGTTTCATCAACACTTTGAAGGTCCACAGATTACAGATTGCCTCCAGATGTGCATCGGAAAGTACTACTGGTCTTCCATGGAACGATCAAACAGTAAACTGTTTGAGACATAACTCCCATGGAGGTAAGTGCGCATGGTGACTGTTGTATTCAATCCCGATGCAATATCAGTGTTTCATCAACACTCTGATAGTCCACAGATTACAGAATGCCTCCAGATGTGCATCGGAAACTACTACTGGTCTTCCAGGAAACGATCAAAGCGTAGACTGTTTGAGACATTACTCAAATGGAGGAAACTGCGCATGGTGACTGTTGTATTCAATCCTGATGCAATTTCTGTGTTTCATCAACACTCTGATAGTCCACAAATTACGGAATGCCTCCAGATGTGCATCGGAAACTACTACTGGTCTTCCAGGTAACGATCAAAGCGTAGACTGTTTGAGACATTACTTCCATGGAGGAAAGTGCGCATGGTGACGTATTCAATCCCGATGCAATTTCTGTGTTTCATCAACACTTTGAAAGTCCAAGGATTAAAGAATGCCTCCAGATGTACATCGGAAACTACTACTGGTCTTGCAGGGAACGATCAAAGCGTAGACTGTTTGAGACATTACTCTCATGGAGGAAAGTGCCGATGGTGACTGTTGTATTCAATCCCGTTGCAATTTCTGTGTTTCATCAACACTCTGATAGTCCACAGATTACAGAATTCCTCCAGATGTGCATCGGAAACTACTACTGGTCTTCCAGGTAACGATCAAATCTTAGACTGTTTGAGACATTACTCCCATGGAGGAAAGTGCGCATGGTGACTGTTGTATTCAATCCCGATGCAATTTCTGTGTTTCATCAACTCTCAGATAGTCCACAGATTACAGAATGCCTCCAGATGTGCATCGGGAACCACTACTGGTCTTCCAGGGAACGATCAAAGCGTAGACTGTTTGAGCCATTACTCCCATGGAGGAAAGTGCGCATGGTGACTGTTGTATTCAATCCCGATGCAATTTCTGTATTTCATCAACATTCTGATAGTCCACAGATTACAGAATTCCTCCAGATGTGCATCGGAAACTACTACCGGTCTTCCAGGGAACGATCAAAGCGTAGACTGTCTGAGGCATTACTCCCATGGCGGAAAGTGCGCATGGTGACTGTTGTATTCAATCCCGATGCAATTTCTGTGTTTCAGCAACACTCTGATAGTCCACGGATTACAGAATGCTTCCAGATGTGCATCGGAAACTACTACTGGTCTTCCTTGGAATGATCAAATTGTAGACTGTTTGAGACATTACTCTCATTGAGGAAAGTGCCGATGGTGACTGCTGTATTCAATCCCAAAGCAATTTCTGTGTTTCATCAACACTCTGATAGTCCACAGATTACAGAATTCCTCCAGATGTGCATCGGAAACTACTACTGGACTTCCAGGTAACGATCAAATCTTAGACTGTTTGAGACATTACTCCCATGGAGGAAAGTGCGCATGGTGACTGTTGTATTCAATCCCGATGCAATTTCTGTGTTTCATCAACACTCTGATAGTCCACAGATTACAGAATGCCCCCAGATGTGCATCGGAAACTACTACTGGTCTTCCAGCGAACGATCAAAGTGTAGACTGTACGAGACATTACTCCCATGGAGGAAAGTGCGCATGGTGACTGTTGTATTCAATCCCGAAGCAATTTCTGTGTTTCATCAACACTCTGATAGTCCACAGATTACAGAACGGCTCCAGATGTGCATCGGAAACTACTACTGGTCTTCCTTGGAATGATCGAATCGTAGACTGTTTAAGACAGTACTCCCATGGAGGAAAGTGCGCATGGTGACTGCTGTATTCAATCCGATGCAATTTTGGTTTCATCAACATTCTGATAGTCCACAGATTACAGAATGCCTCCAGATGTGCATCGGAAACTACTACTGGTCTTCCAGGAAACGATCAAAGCGTAGACTGTTTGAGACATTACTCCCATGGAGGTAAGTGCGCATGGTGACTGTTGTATTCAATCCCGATGCAATTTCTTTGTTTCATCAACACTCTGATAGTCCACAGATTACAGAATGCCTCCAGATGTGCATCGGAAACTACTACTGGTCTTCCAGGAAACGATCAAAGCGTAGACTGTTTGAGACATTACTCAAATGGAGGAAACTGGGCATGGTGACTGTTGTATTCAATCCCGATGCAATTTCTGTGTTTCATCAACACTCTGATAGTCCACAGATTACGGAATGCCTCCAGATGTGCATCGGAAACTACTACTGGTCTTCCAGGTAACGATCAAAGCGTAGACTGTTTGAGACATTACTTCCATGAAGGAAAGTGCGCATGGTGACTGTTGTATTCAATCCCGATGCAATTTCTGTGTTTCATCAACACTTTGAAAGTCCAAGCATTAAAGAATGCCTCCAGATGTACATCGGAAACTACTACTGGTCTTGCAGGGAACGATCAAAGCGTAGACTGTTTGAGACATTACTCTCATGGAGGAAAGTGCCGATGGTGACTGTTGTATTCAATCCCGTTGCAATTTCTGTGTTTCATCAACACTCTGATAGTCCACAGATTACAGAATTCCTCCAGATGTGCATCGGAAACTACTACTGGTCTTCCAGGTAACGATCAAACCTTAGACTGTTTGAGACATTACTCCCATGGAGGAAAGTACGCATGGTGACTGTTGTATTCAATCCCGATGCAATTTCTGTGTTTCATCAACACTCAGATAGTCCACAGATTACAGAATGTCTCCAGATGTGCATCGGGAACCACTACTGGTCTTCCAAGGAACGATCAAAACGTAGACTGTTTGAGCCATTACTCCAATGGAGGAAAGTGCGCATGGTGACAGTTGTATTCAATCCCGTTGCAATTTCTGTGTTTCATCAACACTCTGATAGTCCACAGATTACAGAATTCCTCCAGATGTGCATCGGAAAGTACTACTGGTCTTCCAGGGAACGATCAAAGCGTAGACTGTTTGAGACATTACTCCCATGGAGGAAATAGCGCCTGGTGACTGTTGTATTCAATCCCGATGCAATTTCTGTGTTTCATCAACACTCAGATAGTCCACAGATTTCAGAATGCCTCCAGATGTGAATCGGAACCTACTACTCGTCTTCCAGATAACGATCAAAGCGTAGACTGTTTGAGACATTACTCCCATGGCGGAAAGTGCGCATGGTGACTGTTGTATTCAATCCCGATGCAATGTCTGTGTTTCATCAAAACTCTGATAGTCCGCAGATTACAGAATGCCTCCAGATGTGCATCGGAAACTACTACTGGTCTTCCAGGGAACGATCAAAGCGTAGACTGTTTGAGACATTACTCCCATGGAGGAAAGTGCGCATGGTGACTGTTGTATTCAATCACGATGCAATTTCTGTGTTTCATCAACACTCTGATGGTCCAAGGATTACAGAATGCCTCCAGATGTGCATCGGAAACTACTACTGGTCTTCCACGGAATGATCAAAGCGTAGACTGTTTGAGACATTACTCCCATGGAGGAAAGTGCGCATGGTGAATGTTGTATTCAATCCCGATGCAATTTCTGTGTTTCATCAACACTCTGATAGTCCACAGATTACAGAATGCCTCCAGATGTGCATCAGAAACTATTACTGGTCTTCCAGGGAACGATCAAAGCGTAGACTGTTTGAGCCATTACTACCATGGAGGAAAGTTCGCATGGTGACTGTTGTATTCAATTTCGATGCAATTTCTGTGTTTCATCAAAACTCTGATAGTCCACAGATTACAGAATGCCTCCAGATGTGCATCGGAAACTACTACTGGTCTTCCAGGGAACGATCAAAGCGTACACTGTCTGAGACACTACTCCCATGGAGGAAAGTGCGCATGGTGACTGTTGTATTGAATCCCGATGCAATTACTGTGTTTCATCAACACTCTCGTAGTCCACAGATTACAGAATGCATCCAGATGTGCATCGGAAACTTCTACTGGTCTTCCTGGGATCGATCAAAGCGTAGATTGTTTGAGACATTACTCCCATGGAGGTAACTGCGCATGGTGACTGTTGTATTCAATCCCGATGCAATTTCTGTGTTTCATCAACACTCTGATAGTCCACAGATTACAGAATGCCTCCAGATGTGCATCGGAAACTACTACTGGTCTTCCAGGGAACGTTCAAAGTGTAGACTGTCTGAGACATTACTCCCATGGAGGAAAGTGCGCATGGTGACTGTTGTATTCAATCCCGATGCAATTTCTGTGTTTCATCAACACTCAGATAGTCAACAGATGACAGAATGCCTCCAGATGTGCATCGGGAACCACTACTGGTCTTCCAGGGAACGATCAAAGCGTAGACTGTTTGAGCCATTACTCCCATGGGGGAAAGTGCGCATGGTGACTGTTGTATTCAATCCCGATGCAATTTCTGTGTTTCATCAACACTCTGATAGTCCACAGATTACAGAATTCCTCCAGATGTGCATCGGAAACTACTACTGGTCTTCCAGGGAACGATCAAAGCGTAAACTGTCTGAGACATTACTCCCATGGAAGAAAGTGCGCATGGTGACTGTTGTATTCAATACCGATGCAATTACTGTGTTTCATCAACACCCTGATAGTCTACAGATTACAGAATGACTCCAGATGTGCATCGGAAACTACTACTGGACTTCCAAGAAAAGACCATTCCGTAGACTGTTTGAGGCATTACTCCCATGGCGGAAAGTGCGCATGGTGACTGTTGTATTCAATCCCGATGCAATTTCTGTGTTTCAGTAACACTCTGATAGTCCACGGATTACAGAATGCCTCCAGATGTGCATCGGAAACTACTACTGGTCTTCCATGGAATGATCAAATTGTAGACTGTTTGAGACATTACTCTCATGGAGGAAAGTGAAGATGGTGACTGCTGTATTCAATCCCAAAGCAGTTTCTGTGTTTCATCAACACTCTGATAGTCCACAGATTACAGAATTCCTCCAGATGTGCATCGGAAACTACTACTGGTCTTCCAGGTAACGATCAAATCTTAGACTGTTTGAGACATTACTCCCATGGAGGAAAGTGCGCATGGTGACTGTTGTATTCAATCCCGATGCAATTTCTGTGTTTCATCAACACTCAGATAGTCCACAGATTACAGAATGCCCCCAGATGTGCGTCGGAAACTACTACTGGTCTTCTTGGGAACGATCAAAGCGTAGACTGTTTGAGACATTACTCCCACGGAGGAGAGTGCGCATGGTGACTGTTGTATTGAATCCCGATGCAATTTCTGTGTTTCATCAACACTCTGATAGTCCACAGATTACAGAATGCCCCCAGATGTGCATCGGAAACTACTACTGGTCTTCCAGGGAACGATCAAAGTGTAGACTGTCTGAGACATTACCCCTATGTAGGAAAGTGCGCATGGTGACAGTTGTATTCAATTCCGATGCAATTTCTTTGTTTCATCAACACTCTGATAGTCTACAGATTACAGAAAGCCTCCAGATGTGCATCGGAAACTACTACTGGTCTTCCAGGGAACGATCAAACAGTAAACTGTTTGAGACATTACTTCCATGGAGGTAAGTGCGCATGGTGCCTGTTGTATTCAATCCCGATGCAATATCAGTGTTTCATCAACACTCTGATAGTCCACAGATTACAGAATGCCTCCAGATGTGCATCGGAAACTGCTACTGGACTTCCAGGAAACGATCAAAGCGTAGACTGTTTGAGACATTACTCCCATGGAGGAAATAGCGCATGGTGACTGTTGTATTCAATCCTGATGCAATTTCTGTGTTTCATCAACACTCTGATAGTCCACAGATTACAGAATGCCTCCAGATGTGCATCGGAAACTACTACTGGTCTTCCAGGGAACGTTCAAAGTGTAGATTGTCTGAGACATTACTCCCATGGAGGAAAGTGCGCATGGTGACTGTTGTATTCAATCCCGATGCAATTACTGTGTTTCATCAACACTCTGCTAGTCCGCAGATTACAGAATGCCTCCGGATGTGCATCGGAAACTACCACTGGTCTTCGAGGGAACGATCAAAGCGTAAACTAATTGAGACACTACTCCCATGGGGGAAAGTGCGCATGGTGAGTGTTGTATCCAATCCCGAAGCAATTTCTGTGTTTCATCAACACTCTGATAGTCCACAGAATACAGAACGGCTCCAGATGTGCATCGGAAACTACTACTGGTCTTCCTTGGAATGATCGAATCTTAGACTGTTTAAAACATTACTACCATGGAGGAAAGTGCGCATGGTGACTGCTGTATTCAATCCGATGCAATTTTGGTTTCATCAACACTCTGATAGTCCACAGATTACAGAATGCCTCCAGATGTGCATCGGAAACTACTACTGGTCTTCCAGAAAACGATCAAAGCGTAGACTGTTTGAGACATTACTCCCATGGAGGTAAGTGCGCATGGTGACTGTTGTATTCAATCCCGATGCAATTTCTTTGTTTCATCAACACTTTGAAGGTCCACAGATTACAGAATGCCTCCAGATGTGCATCGGAAACTACTACTGGTCTTCCAGGGAACGATCAAAGAGTAAACTGTTTGAGACATAAATCCCATGGAGGTAAGTGCGCATGGTGACTGTTGTATTCAATCCCGATGCAATATCAGTGTTTCATCAACACTCTGATAATCCACAGATTACAGAATGCCTCCAGATGTGCACCGGAATCTACTACTGGTCTTCCAGGAAACGATTAAAACGTAGACTATTTGAGACATTACTCCCATGGAGGAAACTGCGCATGGTGACTGTTGTATTCAATCGAGATGCAATTTCTGTGTTTCATCAACACTCTGATAGTCCACAGATTACGGAATGCCTACAGATGTGCATCGGAAACTACTACTGGTCTTCCAGGGAACGATCAAAGCGTAGACTGTTTGAGACATTACTCCCATGGAGGAAAGTGCGCATGGTGACTGTTGTATTCAATCCCGATGCAATTTCTGTGTTTCATCAACAATCAGATGGTCAAAAGTTTACAGAATGCCTCCAGATGTGCATCGGGAACCACTACTGGTCTTCCAGGGAACGATCAAAGGGTAGACTGTTTGAGCCATTACTCCCATGGAGGAAAGTGCGCATGGTGACTGTTGTATTCAATCCTGATGCAATTTCTGTGTTTCATCAACACTCTGATAGTCCACAGATTACTGAATTCCTCCAGATGTGCATCGGAAACTACTACTGGTCTTCCAGGGAACGATCAAAGCGTAGACTGTCTGAGACATTACTCCCATGGAAGAAAGTGCGCATGGTGACTGTTGTATTCAATACCGATGCAGTTACTGTGTATCATCAACACTCTGATAGTCCACAGATTACAGAATGACTCCAGATGTGCATCGGAAACCACTACTGCACTTCCAGGAAAAGATCAAACCGTAGACTGTTTGAGACATTACTCCCATGGAGGTAAGTGCGCATGGTGACTGTTGTAATCAATTCCGATGCAATTTCTGTGTTTCATCAACACTCTGATAGTCCACAGATTACGGAATGCCTACAGATGTGCATCGGAAACTACTACTGGTCTTCCAGGGAACGATCAAAGCGTAGACTGTTTGAGACATTACTCCCATGGAGGAAAGTGCGCATGGTGACTGTTGTATTCAATCCCGATGCAATTTCTGTGTTTCATCAACAATCAGATGGTCAACAGTTTACAGAATGCCTCCAGATGTGCATCGGGAACCACTACTGGTCTTCCAGGGAACGATCAAAGGGTAGACTGTTTGAGACATTACTCCCATGGAGGAAACTGCGCATGGTGACTGTTGTATTCAATCGCGATGCAATTTCTGTGTTTCATCAACACTGATAGTCCACAGATTACGGAATGCCTACAGATGTGCATCGGAAACTACTACTGGTCTTCCAGGGAACGATCAAAGCGTAGACTGTTTGAGACATTACTCCCATGGAGGAAAGTGCGCATGGTGACTGTTGTATTCAATCCCGATGCAATTTCTGTGTTTCATCAACACTCAGATAGTCAACAGATTACAGAATGCCTCCAGATGTGCATCGGGAACCACTACTGGTCTTGCAGGGAACGATCAAAGCGTAGACTGTTTTAGCCATTACTCCCATGGAATAAAGTGCGCATGGTGACTGTTGTATTCAATCCCGATGCAATTTCTGTGTTTCATCAACACTCTGATAGTCCACATATTACAGAATTCCTCCAGATGTGCATCGGAAACTACTACTGGTCTTCCAGGGAACGATCAAAGCGTAGACTGTCTGAGACATTACTCCCATGGAAGAAAGTGCGCATGGTGACTGTTGTATTCAATACCGATGCAATTACTGTGTTTCATCAACACTCTGATAGTCCACAGATTACAGAATGACACCAGATGTGCATCGGAAACTACTACTGGACTTCCAGGAAAAGATCAAACCGTAGACTGTTTGAGGCATTACTCCCATGGCGGAAAGTGTACATGGTGACTGTTGTATTCAATCCCGATGCAATTTCTGTGTTTCATCAACACTCAGATAGTCCACAGATTACAGAATGCCCCCAGATGTGCGTCGGAAACTACTACTGGTCTTCTTGGGAACGATCAAAGCGTAGACTGTTTGAGACATTACTCCCACGGAGGAGAGTGCGCATGGTGACTGTTGTATTCAATCCCGATGCAATTTCTGCGTTTCATCAACACTCTGATACTCCACAGATTACATAATGCCTTCAGATGTGCATCGGGAACTACTACTGGTCTTCCTGGGAACAATCAAAGCTTAGACTGTTTGAGATATTACTCCCATGGAGGAAAGTGCGCATGGTGACTGTTGTATTAAATCATGATGCAATTTCTGTGTTTCATCAACACTCAGATAGTCCACAGATTACAGAATTCCCCCAGATGTGCGTCGGAAACTACTACTGGTCTTCTTGGGAACGATCAAAGCGTAGACTGTTTGAGACATTACTCCCATGGAGGAAATAGCGCTTGGTGACTGTTGTATTCAATCCTGATGCAATTTCTGTGTTTCATCAACACTCTGATAGTCCGCAGATTACAGAATGCCTCCAGATGTGCATCGGAAACTACTACTGGTCTTCCAGGGGACGATCAAAGCTTGGACTGTTTGAGACATTACTCCCATGGAGGTAAGTGCGCATGGTGACTGTTGTATTCAATCCCGAAGCAATTACCGTGTTTCATCAACACTCTGCTAGTCCGCAGATTACAGAATGCCTCCAGATGTGCATCGGAAACTACTACTGGTCTTCGAGGGAACGATCAAAGCGTAAACTGTTTGAGACACTACTCCCATGGGGGAAAGTCCGCATGGTGTGTGTTGTATCCAATCCCGATGCAATTACTGTGTTTCATCAACACTCTGCTAGTCCGCAGATTACAGAATGCCTCCAGATGTGCATCGGAAACTACTACTGGTCTTCCTTGGAATGATCGAATCGTAGACTGTTTAAGACATTACTCAAATGGAGGAAAGTGCGCATGGTGACTGCTGTATTCAATCCGATGCAATTTTGGTTTCATCAACACTCTGATAGTCCACAGATTACAGAATGCCTCCAGATGTGCATCGGAAACTACTACTGGTCTTCCAGGAAAAGATCAAAGCGTAGACTGTTTGAGACACTACTCCCATGGAGGTAAGTGCGCATGGTGACTGTTGTATTCAATCCCGATGCAATTTCTTTGTTTCATCAACAATTTGAAGGTCCACAGATTACAGAATGCCTCCAGATAAGCATCGGAAACTACTACTGGTCTTCCAGGGAACGATCAAAGAGTAAACTGTTTGAGACATATCTCCCATGGAGGTAAGTGCGCATGGTGACTGTTGTATTCAATCCCGATGCAATATCAGTGTTTCATCAACACTCTGATAGTCCACAGATTACAGAATGCCTCCAGATGTGCATCGGAAACTACTACTGGTCTTCCAGGAAACGATCAAAGCGTAGACTGTTTGAGACATTACTCAAATGGAGGAAACTGCGCATGGTGACTGTTGTATTCAATCCCGATGCAATTTCTGTGTTTCATCAACACTCTGATAGTCCACAGATTACGGAATGCCTCCAGATGTGCATCGGAAACTACTACTGGTCTTCCAGGTAACGATCAAAGCGTAGACTGTTTAAGACATTACTACGATGGAGGAAAGTGCGCATGGTGACGTATTCAATCCCGATGCAATTTCTGTGTTTCATCAACACTTTGAAAGTCCAAGGATTAAAGAATGCCTCCAGGTGTGCATCGGAAACCACTACTGGTCTTCCAGGGAACGATCAAAGCGTAGACTGTCTGAGGCATTACTCCCATGGCGGAAAGTGCGCATGGTGACTGTTGTATTCAATCCCGATGCAATTTCTGTGTTTCAGCAACACTCTGATAGTCCACGGATTACAGAATGCCTCCAGATGTGCATCGGAAACTACTACTGGTCTTCCATGGAATGATCAAATTGTAGACTGTTTGAGACATTACTCTCATTGAGGAAAGTGCCGATGGTAACTGCTGTATTCAATCCCAAAGCAATTTCTGTGTTTCAACAACACTCTGATAGTCCACAGATTACAGAATTCCTCCACATGTGCATCGGAAACTACTACTGGTCTTCCAGGTAACGATCAAATCTTAGACTGTTTGAGACATTACTCCAATGGAGGAAAGTGCGCATGGTGTGTTGTATTCAATCCCGATGCAATTTCTGTGTTTCATCAACACTCTGATAGTGCACAGATTACAGAATGCCCCCAGATGTGCATCGGAAACTACTACTGGTCTTCCAGGGAACGATCAAAGTGTAGACTGTCTGAGACATTACTCCCATGGAGGAAAGTGCTCATGGTGACTGTTGTATTCAATCATGATGCAATTTCTGTGTTTCATCAACACTCAGATAGTCCACAGATTACAGAATGCCCCCAGATGTGCGTCGGAAACTACTACTGGTCTTCTTGGGAACGATCAAAACGTAGACTGTTTGAGACATTACTCCCACGGAGGAGATTGCGCATGGTGACTGTTGTATTCAATCCCGATGCAATTTCTGTGTTTCATCAACTCTCTGATAGTCCACAGATTACAGAATGCCCCCAGATGTGCATCGGAAACTACTACTGGTCTTCCAGGGAACGATCAAAGTGTAGACTGTCTGAGACATTACTCCCATGGAGGAAAGTGCGCATGGTGACTGTTGTATTCAATCCCGATGCAATTTCTTTGTTTCATCAACACTCTGATAGTCTATAGATTACAGAAGGCCTCCAGATGTGCATCGGAAACTACTACTGGTCTTTCAGGGAACGATCAAACAGTAAACTGTTTGAGACATTACTCCCATGGAGGTAAGTGCGCATGGTGACTGTTGTATTCAATCCCGATGCAATATCAGTGTTTCATCAACACTCTGATAGTCCACAGATTACAGAATGCCTCCAGATGTGCATCGGAAACTGCTACTGGACTTACAGGAAACGATCAAAGCGTAGACTGTTTGAGACATTACTCCCATGGAGGAAATAGCGCCTGGTGACTGTTGTATCCAATCCCGAAGCAATTTCTGTGTTTCATCAACACTCTGATAGTCCACAGATTACAGAACGGCTCCAGATGTGCATCGGAAACTACTACTGGTCTTCCTTGGAATGATCGAATCGTAGACTGTTTAAGACTTTACTCCCATGGAGGAAAGTGCGCATGGTGACTGCTGTATTCAATCCGATGCAACTTTGGTTTCATCAACACTCTGATAGTCCACAGATTACAGAATGCCTCCAGATGTGCATCGGAACCTACTACTGGTCTTCCAGGAAACGATCAAAGCGTAGACTGTTTGAGACATTACTCCCATGGAGGTAAGTGCGCATGGTGACTGTTGTATTCAATCCCGATGCAATTTCTTTGTTTCATCAACACTTTGAAGGTCCACATATTACATAATGCCTCCAGATGTGCATCGGAAACTACTACTGGTCTTCCAGGGAACGATCAAAGAGTAAACTGTTTGAGACATAACTCCCATGGAGGTAAGTGCGCATGGTGACTGTTGTATTCAATCCCGATGCAATTTCTGTGTTTCATCAACACTCAGATAGTCCACAGATTACAGAATGCCTCCAGATGTGAATCGGAAACTACTACTGGTCTTCCAGGAAACGATCAAAGCGTAGACTGTTTGAGACATTACTCAAATGGAGGAAACTGCGCATGGTGACTGTTGTATTCAATCCCGATGCAATTTCTGTGTTTCATCAACACTCTGATATTCCACAGATTACGGAATGCCTCCAGATGTGCATCGGAAACTACTACTGGTCTTCCAGGTAACGATCAAAGCGTAGACTGTTTGAGACATTACTTCCATGGAGGAAAGTGCGCATGGTGACTGTTGTATTCAATCCCGATGCAATTTCTGTGTTTCATCAACACTTTGAAAGTCCAAGCATTAAAGAATGCCTCCAGATGTACATCGGAAACTACTACTGGTCTTGCAGGGAACGATCAAAGCGTAGACTGTTTGAGACATTACTCTCATGGAGGAAAGTGACGATGGTGACTGTTGTATTCAATCCCGTTGCAATTTCAGTGTTTCATCAACACTCTGATAGTCCACAGATTACAGAATTCCCACAGATGTGCATCGGAAACTACTACTGGTCTTCCAGGTAACGATCAAATCTTAGACTGTTTGAGACATTACTCCCATGGAGGAAAGTGCGCATGGTGACTGTTGTATTCAATCCCGATGCAATTTCTGTGTTTCATCAACACTCAGATAGTCCACAGATTTCAGAATGCCTCCAGATGTGAATCGGAAACTACTACTCGTCTTCCAGATAACAATCAAAGCGTAGACATTTGAGACATTACTCCCATGGCGGAAAGTGCGCATGGTGACTGTTGTATTCAATCCCGATGCAATTTCTGTGTTTCATCAACACTCTGATAGTCCGCAGATTACAGAATGCCTCCAGATGTGCATCGGAAACTACTACTGGTCTTCCAGGGAACGATCAAAGCGTAGACGGTTTGAGCCATTACTCCCATGGAGGAAAGTTCGAATGGTGACTGTTGTATTCAATTTCGATGCAATTTCTGTGTTTCATCAAAACTCTGATAGTCCACAGATTACAGAATGCCTCCAGATGTGCATCGGAAACTACTACTGGTCTTCCAGGGAACGATCAAAGCGTACACTGCCTGAGACATTACTCCCATGGAGGAAAGTGCGCATGGTGAATGTTGTATTTAATCCCGATGCAATTACTGTGTTTCATCAACACTCTGATAGTCCACAGATTACAGAATGCCTCCAGATGTGCATCGGAAACTACTACTGGACTACCAGGAAACGATGAAACCGTAGACTGTTTGAGGCATTACTCCCATGGAGGGAAGTGCGCATGGTGACAGTTGTATTGAATCCCGATGCAATTTCTGTGTTTCAGCAACACTCTGATAGTCCACAGATTACAGAATGCCTCCAGATGTGCATCGGACACTACTACTGGTCTTCCAGGGAATGATCAAATTGTAGACTGTTTGAGACATTACTCCCGTTTAGAAAAGTGCGCATGGTGACTGTTGTATTCAATCCCGATGCAATTTCTTTGTTTCATCAACACTCAGATAGTCCACAGATTACAGAATGCCTCCAGATGTGCATCGGAAACTACTACTGGTCTTCCAGGGAACGATCAAAGAGTAAACTGTTTCAGACATTACTCCCTCGGCGGAAAGTGCGCATGGTGACTGTTGTATTCAATCCCGATGCAATTTCTGTGTTTCATCAACACTCGGGGAGTCCACTGATTAAAGAATGCCTCCAGATGTGCATCGGAAACTACTACTGGTCTAGTAGGGAACTATCAAATCGTAGACTGTTTGAGACATTACTCACATGGTGGAAAGTGCGCATGGTGACTGTTGTATTCAATCCCGATGCAATTACAGTGTTTCATCAACACTCTGACAGTCCGCAGATTACAGAATGCCCCCAGATGTGCATCGGAAACTACTACTGATCTTCCAGGGGACGATCAAAGCGTAGACTGTTTGAGACATTACTCCCATGGACGAAAGTGCGCATGGTGACTGTTGTATTCAATCCCGATGCAATTTCTGTGTTTCATCAACACTCTGATGGTCCAAGGATTACAGAATGCCTCCAGATGTGCATCGGAAACTACTACTGGTCTTCCAGGGAACGATCAAAGCGTAGACTGTCTGAGACATTACTCCCATGGAGGAAAGTGCGCATGGTGACTGTTGTATTAAATCCCGATGCAATTACTGTGTTTCATCAACACCCTGATAGTCATCAGACTACAGAATGCCTCCAGTTGTGCATCGGAAACTACTACTGGTCTTCCAGGAAACGATCAAAGCGTAGACTGTTTGAGACATTACTCCCATGAAAGTAAGTGCGCATGGTGACTGTTGTATTCAATCCCGATGCAATTTCTTTGTTTCATCAACACTCTGATAGTCCACAGATTACAGAATGCCTCCAGATGTGCATCGGAAACTACTACTGGTCTTCCAGGGAACGATCAAAGAGTAAACTGTTTCAGACATTACTCCCATGGAGGTAAGTGCGCATGGTGACTGTTGTATTCAATCCCGATGCAATATCAGTGTTTCATCAACACTCTGATTATCCACAGATTACAGAATGCCTCCAGATGTGCAGCGGAAACTACTACTGGTCTTCCAGGAAACGATCAAAGCGTAGACTGTTTGAGACATTACTCCCATGGAGGAAAGTGCGCATGGTGACTGTAGTATTCAATCCCGATGCAATTTCTGTGTTTCATCAACACTTTGAAGGTCCAAGGATTACAGAATGCCTCCAGATGTGCATCGGAAACTACTACTGGTGTTGCAGGGAACGATCAAAGCGTAGACTGTTTGAGACATTACTCCATGGAGGAAAGGGACGATGGTGACTGTTGTATTCAATCCCGATGCAATTTCTGTGTTTCATCAACACTCTGATAGTCCACAGATTACAGAATTCCTCCAGATGTGCATCGGATACTACTACTGGTCTTCCAGGTAACGATCAAATCTTAGACTGTTTGAGATATTACTCCCATGGCGGAAAGTGCGCATGGTGACTGTTGTATTCAATCCCGAAGCAATTTCTGTGTTTCATCAGCACTCAGATAGTCCACAGATTACAGAATGCCTCCAGATGTGCATCGGAAACTTGTACTGGTCTTCCAGGGAACGATCAAAGCGTAGACTGTTTGAGCCATTACTCCCATGGATTAAAGTGCGCATGGTGACTGTTCTATTCAATCCCGATGCAATTTCTGTGTTTCATCAACACTATGATAGTCCACAGATTACACAATGCCTCCAGATGTGCATCGGAAACTACTACTGGTCTTCCAGGAAACGATCAAAGCGTAGACTGTTTCAGACATTACTCCCATGGAGGAAGGTGACGATGGTGACTGTTGTATTCAATCCCGATGCAATTTCTGTGTTTCATCAACACTCTGATAGTCCACAGATTACAGAATGCCTCCAGATGTGCATCGGAAACTACTACTGGTCTTCCAGGTAAAGATCAAATCGTAGACTGTTTGAGACATTACTCCCATGGAGGAAAGTGCGCATGGTGACTGTTGTATTCAATCCCGAGGCAATTTCTGTGTTTCATCAACACTTTGAAGGTCCAAGGATTTTAGAATGCCTCCAGATGTGCATCGGAAACTACTACTGGTCTTCCAGGGAACGGTCAAAGGGTAGACTGTTTGAGACATTACTCCCATGGAGGAAATAGCGCCTGGTGACTGTTGTATTCAATCCCGTTGCAATTTCTGTGTTTCATCAACACTGTGATAGTCCACAGATTACAGAAGGCCCCCAGATGTGCATCGGAAACTACTACTGGTTTTCCTGGGAACGATCAAAGCGTAGACTGTTTGAGACATTACTCCCATGGAGGAGAGTGCGCATGGTGTCTGTTGTATTCAATCCCGATGCAATTTTGGTTTCATCAACACTCTGATAGTCCAAAGATTACAGAATGCCTCCAGATGTGCATCGGAAACTTCTACTGGTCTTCCAGGGAACGATCAAATCGTAGACTGTCTGAGACATTACTCCCATGGAGGAAATAGCGCCTGGTGACTGTTGTATAAAATCCTGATGCAATTTCTGTGTTTCATCAACACTCTGATAGTTCACAGATTATAGAATGCCTCCAGATGTGCATCGGAAACTAGTACTGGTCTTCCAGGGAACGATCAAAACTTAGACTGTTTGAGACATTACTCCCATGGAGGAAAGTGCGCATGGTGACTGTTGTATTCAATCCCGATGCAATTTCTGTGTTTCATCAACACTCTGATAGTTCACAGATTACGGAATGCCTCCAGATGTGCATCGGAAACTACTACTGGTCTTCCAGGTAACGATCAAAGCGTAGACAGTTTGAGACATTACTTCCATGGAGGAAAGTTCGCATGGTGACTGTTGTATTCAATCCCGATTCTATTTCTGTTTTTCATCAACACTTTGAAGGTCCAAGGATTACAGAATGCCTCCAGATGTGCATCGGAAACTACTACTGGTCTTGCAGGGAACGATCAAAGCGTAGACTGTTTGAGACATTACTCCATGGAGGAAAGTGCCGATGGTGACTGTTGTATTCAATCCCGATGCAATTACAGTGTTTCATCAACACTCTGACAGTCCGCAGATTACAGAATGCCTCCAGATGTGCATCGGAAACTACTACTGATCTTCCAGGGAACAATCAAAGCGTAGACTGTTTGAGACATTACTCCCATGGACGAAAGTGCGCATGGTGACTGTTGTATTCAATCCCGATGCAATTTCTGTGTTTCATCAACACTCTGATGGTCCAAGGATTACAGAATGCCTCCAGATGTGCATCGGAAACTACTACTGGTCTTCCAGGGAACGATCAAAGCGTAGACTGTCTGAGACATTACTCCCATGGAGGAAAGTGCGCATGGTGACTGTTGTATTAAATCCCGATGCAATTACTGTGTTTCATCAACACCCTGATAGTCATCAGATTACAGAATGCCTCCAGTTGTGCATCGGAAACTACTACTGGTCTTCCAGGAAACGATCAAAGCGTAGACTGTTTGAGACATTACTCCCATGAAAGTAAGTGCGCATGGTGACTGTTGTATTCAATCCCGATGCAATTTCTTTGTTTCATCAACACTCTGATAGTCCACAGATTACAGAATGCCTCCAGATGTGCATCGGAAACTACTACTGGTCTTCCAGGGAACGATCAAAGAGTAAACTGTTACAGACATTACTCCCATGGAGGTAAGTGCGCATGGTGACTGTTGTATTCAATCCCGATGCAATATCAGTGTTTCATCAACACTCTGATTGTCCACAGATTACAGAATGCCTCCAGATGTGCATCGGAAACTACTACTGGACTTCCAGGAAACGATCAAAGCGTAGACTGTTTGAGACATTACTCCCATGGAGGAAAGTGCGCATGGTGACTGTAGTATTCAATCCCGATGCAATTTCTGTGTTTCATCAACACTTTGAAGGTCCAAGGATTACAGAATGCCTCCAGATGTGCATCGGAAACTTCTACTGGTGTTGCAGGGAACGATCAAAGCGTAGACTGTTTGAGACATTACTCCATGGAGGAAAGGGACGATGGTGACTGTTGTATTCAATCCCGATGCAATTTCTGTGTTTCATCAACACTCTGATAGTCCACAGATTACAGAATTCCTCCAGATGTGCATCGGATACTACTACTGGTCTTCCAGGTAACGATCAAATCTTAGACTGTTTGAGATATTACTCCCATGGAGGAAAGTGCGCATGGTGACTCTTGTATTCAATCCCGATGCAATTTCTGTGTTTCATCAACACTCAGATAGTCCACAGATTACAGAATGCCTCCAGATGTGCATCGGAAACTTCTACTGGTCTTCCAGGAAACGATCAAAGCGTAGACTGTTTGAGCCATTACTCCCATGGATTAAAGTGCGCATGGTGACTGTTGTATTCAATCCCGATGCAATTTCTGTGTTTCATCAAAACTCTGATAGTCCACAGATTACAGAATGCCTCCAGATGTGCATCGGAAACTACTACTGGTCTTCCAGGGAACGATCAAAGCGTATACTGCCTGAGACATTACTCCCATGGAGGAAAGTGCGCATGGTGAATGTTGTATTTAATCCCGATGCAATTACTGTGTTTCATCAACACTCTGATAGTCCACAGATTACAGAATGCCTCCAGATGTGCATCGGAAACTACTACTGGACTACCAGGAAACGATGAAACCGTAGACTGTTTGAGGCATTACTCCCATGGAGGGAAGTGCGCATGGTGACAGTTGTATTGAATCCCGATGCAATTTCTGTGTTTCAGCAACACTCTGATAGTCCACAGATTACAGAATGCCTCCAGATGTGCATCGGACACTACTACTGGTCTTCCAGGGAATGATCAAATTGTAGACTGTTTGAGACATTACTCCCGTTTAGAAAAGTGCGCATGGTGACTGTTGTATTCAATCCCGATGCAATTTCTTTGTTTCATCAACACTCAGATAGTCCACAGATTACAGAATGCCTCCAGATGTGCATCGGAAACTACTACTGGTCTTCCAGGGAACGATCAAAGAGTAAACTGTTTCAGACATTACTCCCTCGGCGGAAAGTGCGCATGGTGACTGTTGTATTCAATCCCGATGCAATTTCTGTGTTTCATCAACACTCGGGGAGTCCACTGATTAAAGAATGCCTCCAGATGTGCATCGGAAACTACTACTGGTCTAGTAGGGAACTATCAAATCGTAGACTGTTTGAGACATTACTCACATGGTGGAAAGTGCGCATGGTGACTGTTGTATTCAATCCCGATGCAATTACAGTGTTTCATGAACACTCTGACAGTCCGCAGATTACAGAATGCCCCCAGATGTGCATCGGAAACTACTACTGATCTTCCAGGGGACGATCAAAGCGTAGACTGTTTGAGACATTACTCCCATGGACGAAAGTGCGCATGGTGACTGTTGTATTCAATCCCGATGCAATTTCTGTGTTTCATCAACACTCTGATGGTCCAAGGATTACAGAATGCCTCCAGATGTGCATCGGAAACTACTACTGGTCTTCCAGGGAACGATCAAAGCGTAGACTGTCTAAAACATTACTCCCATGGAGGAAAGTGCGCATGGTGACTGTTGTATTAAATCCCGATGCAATTACTGTGTTTCATCAACACCCTGATAGTCATCAGACTACAGAATGCCTCCAGTTGTGCATCGGAAACTACTACTGGTCTTCCAGGAAACGATCAAAGCGTAGACTGTTTGAGACATTACTCCCATGAAAGTAAGTGCGCATGGTGACTGTTGTATTCAATCCCGATGCAATTTCTTTGTTTCATCAACACTCTGATAGTCCACAGATTACAGAATGCCTCCAGATGTGCATCGGAAACTACTACTGGTCTTCCAGGGAACGATCAAAGAGTAAACTGTTTCAGACATTACTCCCATGGAGGTAAGTGCGCATGGTGACTGTTGTATTCAATCCCGATGCAATATCAGTGTTTCATCAACACTCTGATTATCCACAGATTACAGAATGCCTCCAGATGTGCAGCGGAAACTACTACTGGTCTTCCAGGAAACGATCAAAGCGTAGACTGTTTGAGACATTACTCCCATGGAGGAAAGTGCGCATGGTGACTGTAGTATTCAATCCCGATGCAATTTCTGTGTTTCATCAACACTTTGAAGGTCCAAGGATTACAGAATGCCTCCAGATGTGCATCGGAAACTACTACTGGTGTTGCAGGGAACGATCAAAGCGTAGACTGTTTGAGACATTACTCCATGGAGGAAAGGGACGATGGTGACTGTTGTATTCAATCCCGATGCAATTTCTGTGTTTCATCAACACTCTGATAGTCCACAGATTACAGAATTCCTCCAGATGTGCATCGGATACTACTACTGGTCTTCCAGGTAACGATCAAATCTTAGACTGTTTGAGATATTACTCCCATGGCGGAAAGTGCGCATGGTGACTGTTGTATTCAATCCCGAAGCAATTTCTGTGTTTCATCAGCACTCAGATAGTCCACAGATTACAGAATGCCTCCAGATGTGCATCGGAAACTTGTACTGGTCTTCCAGGGAACGATCAAAGCGTAGACTGTTTGAGCCATTACTCCCATGGATTAAAGTGCGCATGGTGACTGTTGTATTCAATCCCGATGCAATTTCTGTGTTTCATCAACACTATGATAGTCCACAGATTACAGAATGCCTCCAGATGTGCATCGGAAACTACTACTGGTCTTCCAGGAAACGATCAAAGCGTAGACTGTTTCAGACATTACTCCCATGGAGGAAGGTGACGATGGTGACTGTTGTATTCAATCCCGATGCAATTTCTGTGTTTCATCAACACTTTGAAGGTCCAAGGATTTTAGAATGCCTCCAGATGTGCATCGGAAACTACTACTGGTCTTCCAGGGAACGGTCAAAGGGTAGACTGTTTGAGACATTACTCCCATGGAGGAAATAGCGCCTGGTGACTGTTGTATTCAATCCCGTTGCAATTTCTGTGTTTCATCAACACTGTGATAGTCCACAGATTACAGAATGCCCCCAGATGTGCATCGGAAACTACTACTGGTTTTCCTGGGAACGATCAAAGCGTAGACTGTTTGAGACATTACTCCCATGGAGGAGAGTGCGCATGGTGTCTGTTGTATTCAATCCCGATGCAATTTTGGTTTCATCAACACTCTGATAGTCCAAAGATTACAGAATGCCTCCAGATGTGCATCGGAAACTTCTACTGGTCTTCCAGGGAACGATCAAATCGTAGACTGTCTGAGACATTACTCCCATGGAGGAAATAGCGCCTGGTGACTGTTGTATAAAATCCTGATGCAATTTCTGTGTTTCATCAACACTCTGATAGTTCACAGATTATAGAATGCCTCCAGATGTGCATCGGAAACTAGTACTGGTCTTCCAGGGAACGATCAAAACTTAGACTGTTTGAGACATTACTCCCATGGAGGAAAGTGCGCATGGTGACTGTTGTATTCAATCCCGATGCAATTTCTGTGTTTCATCAACACTCTGATAGTTCACAGATTACGGAATGCCTCCAGATGTGCATCGGAAACTACTACTGGTCTTCCAGGTAACGATCAAAGCGTAGACAGTTTGAGACATTACTTCCATGGAGGAAAGTTCGCATGGTGACTGTTGTATTCAATCCCGATTCTATTTCTGTTTTTCATCAACACTTTGAAGGTCCAAGGATTACAGAATGCCTCCAGATGTGCATCGGAAACTACTACTGGTCTTGCAGGGAACGATCAAAGCGTAGACTGTTTGAGACATTACTCCATGGAGGAAAGTGCCGATGGTGACTGTTGTACTCAATCCCGATGCAATTTCTGTGTTTCATCAACATTCTGATAGTCCACAGATTACAGAATGCCTCCAGATGTGCATCAGAAACTACTACTGGTCTTCCAGGGAACGATCAAAGCGTAGACTGTTTGAGCCATTACTCCCATGGAGGGAAGTTCGCATGGTGACTGTTGTATTCAATTTCGATGCAATTTCTGTATTTCATCAAAACTCTGATAGTCCACAGATTACAGAATGCCTTCAGATGTGCATCGGAAACTTCTACTGGTCTTCCAGGGAACGATCAAAGCGTACACTGCCTGAGACATTACTCCCATGGAGGAAAGTGCGCATGGTGAATGTTGTATTTAATCCCGATGCAATTACTGTGTTTCATCAACACTCTGATAGTCCACAGATTACAGAATGCCTCTAGATGTGCATCGGAAACTACTACTGGACTACCAGGATACGATGAAACCGTAGACTGTTTGAGGCATTACTCCCATGGAGGGAAGTGCGCATGGTGACTGTTGTATTGAATCCCGATGCAATTTCTGTGTTTCAGCAACACTCTGATAGTCCACAGATTACAGAATGCCTCCAGATGTGCATCGGACACTACTACTGGTCTTCCAGGGAATGATCAAATTGTAGACTGTTTGAGACATAACTCCCGTTTAGAAAAGTGCGCATGGTGACTGTTATATTCAATCCCGATGCAATTTCTGTGTTTCATCAACACTCGGGGAGTCCACTGATTAAAGAATGCCCCCAGATGTGCATCGGAAACTACTACTGGTCTAGTAGGGAACTATCAAATCGTAGACTGTTTGAGACATTACTCACATGGTGGAAAGTGCGCATGGTGACTGTTGTATTCAATCCCGATGCAATTACAGTGTTTCATCAACACTCTGACAGTCCGCAGATTACAGAATGCCTCCAGATGTGCATCGGAAACTACTACTGATCTTCCAGGGAACAATCAAAGCGTAGACTGTTTGAGACATTACTCCCATGGACGAAAGTGCGCATGGTGACTGTTGTATTCAATCCCGATGCAATATCTGTGTTTCATCAACACTCTGATGGTCCAAGGATTACAGAATGCCTCCAGATGTGCATCGGAAACTACTACTGGTCTTCCAGGGAACGATCAAAGCGTAGACTGTCTGAGACATTACTCCCATGGAGGAAAGTGCGCATGGTGACTGTTGTATTAAATCCCGATGCAATTACTGTGTTTCATCAACACCCTGATAGTCATCAGATTACAGAATGCCTCCAGTTGTGCATCGGAAACTACTACTGGTCTTCCAGGAAACGATCAAAGCGTAGACTGTTTGAGACATTACTCCCATGAAAGTAAGTGCGCATGGTGACTGTTGTATTCAATCCCGATGCAATTTCTTTGTTTCATCAACACTCTGATAGTCCACAGATTACAGAATGCCTCCAGATGTGCATCGGAAACTACTACTGGTCTTCCAGGGAACGATCAAAGAGTAAACTGTTACAGACATTACTCCCATGGAGGTAAGTGCGCATGGTGACTGTTGTATTCAATCCCGATGCAATATCAGTGTTTCATCAACACTCTGATTGTCCACAGATTACAGAATGCCTCCAGATGTGCATCGGAAACTACTACTGGACTTCCAGGAAACGATCAAAGCGTAGACTGTTTGAGACATTACTCCCATGGAGGAAAGTGCGCATGGTGACTGTAGTATTCAATCCCGATGCAATTTCTGTGTTTCATCAACACTTTGAAGGTCCAAGGATTACAGAATGCCTCCAGATGTGCATCGGAAACTTCTACTGGTGTTGCAGGGAACGATCAAAGCGTAGACTGTTTGAGACATTACTCCATGGAGGAAAGGGACGATGGTGACTGTTGTATTCAATCCCGATGCAATTTCTGTGTTTCATCAACACTCTGATAGTCCACAGATTACAGAATTCCTCCAGATGTGCATCGGATACTACTACTGGTCTTCCAGGTAACGATCAAATCTTAGACTGTTTGAGATATTACTCCCATGGAGGAAAGTGCGCATGGTGACTCTTGTATTCAATCCCGATGCAATTTCTTTGTTTCATCAACACTCAGATAGTCCACAGATTACAGAATGCCTCCAGATGTGCATCGGAAACTTCTACTGGTCTTCCAGGAAACGATCAAAGTGTAGACTGTTTGAGACATTACTCCCATGGATTAAAGTGCGCATGGTGACTGTTGTATTCAATCCCGATGCAATTTCTGTGTTTCATCAATACTCTGATAGTCCACAGATTACAGAATGCCTCCAGATGTGCATCGGAAATTACTACTGGTCTTCCAGGGAACGATCAAAGTGTAGAATGTCTGAGACATTACTCCCATGGAGGAAAGTGCGCATGGTGACTGTTGTATTCAATCCCGATGCAATTTCTTTGTTTCATCAATACTCTGATAGTCCACAGATTACAGAATGACTCCAGATGTGCATCGGAAACTACTACTGCTCTTTCAGGGAACGATCAAAAAGTAAACTGTTTGAGACATTACTCCCATGGAGGTAAGTGCGCATAGTTACTGTTGTATTCAATCCCGATGCAATATCAGTGCTTCATCAACACTCTGATAGTCCAGAGATTACAGAATGCCTCCAGATGTGCATCGGAAACTGCTACTGGACGTCCAGGAAACGATCAAAGCGTAGACTGTTTGAGACATTACTCCCATGGAGGAAATAGCGCCTGGTGACTGCTGTATTCAATCCCGATGCAATTTTTGTGTTTCATCAACACTCTGATAGTCCACAGATTACAGAATGAATCCAGATGTGCATCGGAAACTACTACTGGTCTTCCAGGGAACGATCAAATCGTAGACTGTCTGAGACATTACTCCCAAGGAGGAAAATGCGCATGGGGACTGTTGTATTCAATCCCGATGCAATTACTGTGTTTCATCAACACTCTGATAGTCCACAGATTACAGAATGCCTCCAGATGTGCATCGGAAACTACTACTGGTCTTCCAGGAAACGATCAAAGCGTAGACTGTTTCAGACATTACTCCCATGGAGGAAGGTGCCGATGGTGACTGTTGTATTCAATCCCGAGGCAATTTCTGTGTTTCATCAACACTTTGAAGGTCCAAGGATTTTATAATGCCTCCAGATGCGCATCGGAAACTACTACTGGTCTTCCAGGGAACGATCAAAGGGTAGACTGTTTGAGACATTACTCCCATGGAGGAAATAGCGCCTGGTGACTGTTGTATTCAATCCCGTTGCAATTTCTGTGTTTTTCATCAACACTGTGATAGTCCAGAGATTACAGAATGCCTTCAGATGTGCATCGGAAACTACTACTGGTCTTCCAGGGAACGATCAAAGCTTAGAATGTTTGAGATATTACTCCCATGGAGGAAAGTGCGCATTGTGACTGTTGTATTCAATCCCGATGCAATTTCTGTGTTTTATCAACACTCAGATAGTCCACAGATTACAGAAGGCCCCCAGATGTGCATCGGAAACTACTACTGGTTTTCCTGGGAACGATCAAAGCGTAGACTGTTTGAGACATTACTCCCATGGAGGAGAGTGCGCATGGTGACTGTTGTATTCAATCCCGATGCAATTACAGTGTTTCATCAACACTCTGTTAGTCCGCAGATTACAGAGTGCCTCCAGATGTGCATCGGAAACTACTACTGGTCTTCCAGGAAACGATCAAAGCGTAGACAGTTTGAGACATTACTCCCATGGAGGTACGTGCACATGGTGACTGTTGTATTCAATCCCGGTGCAATTTCAGTGTTTCATCAACACTCTGATAGTCCACAGATTACAGAATGCCTCCAGATGTGCATCGGAAACCACTACTGGTCTTCCAGGGAACGATCAAAGGTTAAACTGTTTGAGACATTACTCCCATGGAGGTAAGAGCGCATGGTGACTGTTGTATTCAATCCCGATGCAATTTCTGTGTTTCATCAACACTCTGATAGTCCACAGATTGCAGAATGCCTCCAGATGTGCATCGGAAACTACACTGGTCTTCCAGGAAACGATAAAAGCGTAGACTGTTTCAGACATTACTCCCATGGAGGAAATAGCGAATGGTGACTGTTGTATAAAATCCTGATGCAATTTCTGTGTTTCATCAACACTCTGATAGTTCACAGATTATAGAATGCCTCCAGATGTGCATCGGAAACTAGTACTGGTCTTCCAGGGAACGATCAAAGCTTAGACTGTTTGAGACATTACTCCCATGGAGGAAAGTGCGCATGGTGACTGTTGTATTCAATCCCGTTGCAATTTCTGTGTTTCATCAACACTCTGATAGTCCACAGATTACAGAATGCCTCCAGATGTGCATCGGAAACTACTACTGGTCTTCCAGGGAACGGGCAAAGTGTAGACTGTCTGAGACATTACTCCCATGGAAGAAAGTGCGCATGGGGACTGTTGTATTCAATCCCGATGCAATTACTGTGTTTCATCAACACTCTGATAGTCCACAGATTACAGAATGCACCAGATGTGCATCGGAAACTACTACTGGTCTTCCAGGAAACGATAAAAGCGTAGACTGTTTCAGACATTACTCCCATCGAGGAAGGTGCCGATGGTGACTGTTGTATTCAATCCCGATGCAATTTCTGTGTTGCATCAACACAATGATAGTCCACAGATTACAGAATGCCTCCAGATGTGCATCGGAAACTTCTACTGGTCTTCCAGGTAACGATCAAATCGTAGGCTGTTTGAGACATTACTCCTATGGAGGAATATGCGCATGGTGACTGTTGTATTCAATCCCGAGGCAATTTCTGTGTTTCATCAACACTTTGAAGGTCCAAGAATTTTAGAATGCCTCCAGATGTGAATCGGAAACTACTACTGGTCTTCCAGGGAATGATCAAAGCTTACACTGTTTGAGATATTACTCCCATGGAGGAAAGTGCGCATTGTGACTGTTGTATTCAATCCCGAAGCAATTTCTGTGTTTTATCAACACTCAGATAGTCCACAGATTACAGAAGGCCCCCAGATGTGCATCGGAAACTACTACTGGTTTTCCTGGGAACGATCAAAGCGTAGACTGTTTGAGACATTACTCCCATGGAGGAGAGTGCGCATGGTGACTGTTGTATTCAATCCCGATGCAATTACAGTGTTTCATCAACACTCTGTTAGTCCGCAGATTACAGAGTGCCTCCAGATGTGCATCGGAAACTACTACTGGTCTTCCAGGAAACGATCAAAGCGTAGACAGTTTGAGACATTACTCCCATGGAGGTACGTGCACATGGTGACTGTTGTATTCAATCCCGGTGCAATTTCAGTGTTTCATCAACACTCTGATAGTCCACAGATTACAGAATGCCTCCAGATGTGCATCGGAAACCACTACTGGTCTTCCAGGGAACGATCAAAGGTTAAACTGTTTGAGACATTACTCCCATGGAGGTAAGAGCGCATGGTGACTGTTGTATTCAATCCCGATGCAATTTCTGTGTTTCATCAACACTCTGATAGTCCACAGATTGCAGAATGCCTCCAGATGTGCATCGGAAACTACACTGGTCTTCCAGGAAACGATAAAAGCGTAGACTGTTTCAGACATTACTCCCATGGAGGAAATAGCGAATGGTGACTGTTGTATAAAATCCTGATGCAATTTCTGTGTTTCATCAACACTCTGATAGTTCACAGATTATAGAATGCCTCCAGATGTGCATCGGAAACTAGTACTGGTCTTCCAGGGAACGATCAAATCTTAGACTGTTTGAGACATTACTCCCATGGAGGAAAGTGCGCATGGTGACTGTTGTATTCAATCCCGTTGCAATTTCTGTGTTTCATCAACACTCTGATAGTCCACAGATTACAGAATGCCTTTAGATGTGCATCGGAAACTACTACTGGTCTTCCAGGGAACGGGCAAAGTGTACACTGTCTGAGACATTACTCCCATGGAAGAAAGTGCGCATGGGGACTGTTGTATTCAATCCCGATGCAATTACTGTGTTTCATCAACACTCTGATAGTCCACAGATTACAGAATGCCTCCAGATGTGCATCGGAAACTACTACTGGTCTTCCAGGAAACGATAAAAGCGTAGACTGTTTCAGACATTACTCCCATCGAGGAAGGTGCCGATGGTGACTGTTGTATTCAATCCCGATGCAATTTCTGTGTTGCATCAACACTCTGATAGTCCACAGATTACAGAATGCCTCCAGATGTGCATCGGAAACTTCTACTGGTCTTCCAGGTAACGATCAAATCGTAGGCTGTTTGAGACATTACTCCTATGGAGGAATATGCGCATGGTGACTGTTGTATTCAATCCCGAGGCAATTTCTGTGTTTCATCAACACTTTGAAGGTCCAAGAATTTTAGAATGCCTCCAGATGTGCATCGGAAACTACTACTGGTCTTCCAGGGAACGATCAAAGCTTACACTGTTTGAGATATTACTTCCATGGAGGAAAGTGCGCATGGTGAATGTTGTATTCAATCTCGATGCAATTTCTGTGTTTTATCAACACTCAGATAGTCCACAGATTACAGAATGCCCCCCAGATGTGCATCGGAAACTACTACTGGTTTTCCTTGGAACGATCAAAGCGTAGACTGTTTGAGACATTACTCCCATGGAGGAAATAGCGCCTGCTGACTGTTGTATTCAATCCCGATGCAATTTCTGTGTTTCATCAACACTGTGATAGTCCAGAGATTACAGAATGCCTTCAGATGTGCATCGGAAACAACTACTGGTCTCCCAGGGAACGATCAAAGCTTAGACTGTTTGAGATATTACTCCCATGGAGGAAAGTGCGCATGGTGACTGTTGTATTCAATCCCGATGCAATTTCTGTGTTTTATCAACACTCAGATAGTCCACAGATTACAGAATGCCCCCAGATGTGCATCGGAAACTACTACTGGTTTTCCTGGGAACGATCAAAGCGTAGACTGCTTGAGACATTACTCCCATGGAGGAGAGTGCGCATGGTGACTGTTGTATTCAATCCCGATGCAATTTTCGTTTCATCAACACTCTGATAGTCCAAAGATTACAGAATGCCTCCAGATGTGCATCGGAAACTACTACTGGTCTTCCAGGGAACGATCAAATCGTAGACTGTTTGAGACATTTCTCCCATGGAGGAAAGTGTGCATGGTGACTGCTGTATTCAATCCGATACAATTACAGTGTTTCATCAACACTCTGTTAGTCCGCAGATTACAGAGTGCCTCCAGATGTGCATCGGAAACTACTACTGGTCTTCCAGGAAACGATCAAAGCGTAGACTGTTTGAGACATTACTCCCATGGAGGTAAGTGCACATGGTGACTGTTGTATTCAATCCCGGTGCAATTTCAGTGTTTCATCAACACTCTGATAGTCCACAGATTACAGAATGCCTCTAGATGTGCATCGGAAACTACTACTGGTCTTCCAGGGAACGATCAAAGATTGAACTGTTTGAGACATTACTCCCATGGAGGTAAGTGCGCATGGTGACTGTTGTATTCAATCCCGATGCAATTTCTGTGTTTCATCAACACTCTGATAGTCCACAGATTACAGAATGCCTCCAGATGTGCATCGGAAACTACTACTGGTTTTCCAGGAAACGATCAAAGCGTAGACTGTTTGAGACATTACTCCCATGGAGGAAAGTGCGCAATGTGACTGTTGTATTCAATCCCGATGCAATTTCTGGGTTTCATCAACACTCAGATAGTCCACAGATTACAGAATGCCTCCACATGTGCATCGGAAACTACTACTGGTCTTCCAGGTAACGATCAAATCGTAGACTGTTTGAGACATTACTCCCATGGAGGAATGTGCGCATGGTGACTGTTGTATTCAATCCCGAGGCAATTTCTGTGTTTCATCAACACTTTGAAGGTCCAAGGAATACAGATTGCGTCCAGATGTGCATCCGAAACTACAACTGGCCTTCAGGGGAACGATCAAAGCGTAGACTGTTTGAGACATTACTCCCATTGAGGAAATAGCGCCTGGTGACAGTTATATTCAATCCTGATGCAATATCTGTGTTTCATCAACACTCTGATAGTTCACAGATTATAGAATGCCTCCAGATGTGCGTCGGAAACTAGTACTGGTCTTCTAGGGAACGATCAAAGCTTAGACTGTTTGAGACATTACTCCCATGGAGGAAAGTGCGCATGGTGACTGTTGTATTCAATCCCGATGCAATTTCTGTGTTTCATCAACACTCTGATAGTCCACAGATTACAGAATGCCTCCAGATGTGCATCGGAAACTACTACTGGTCTTCCAGGGAACGGGCAAAGTGTAGACTGTCTGAGACCTTACTCCCATGGAAGAAAGTGCGTATGGGGACTGTTGATTCAATCCCGATGCAATTACTCTGTTTCATCAACACTCTGATATTCCACAGATTACAGAATACCTCCAGATGTGCATCGGAAACTACTACTGGTCTTCCAGGAAACGATAAAAGCGTAGACTGTTTCAGACATTACTCCCATGGAGGAAGGTGCCGATGGTGACTGTTGTATTCAATCTTTAAGCAATTTCTGTGTTTTATCAACACTCAGATAGTCCACAGATTACAGAATGCCCCCCAGATGTGCATCGGAAACTACTACTGGTCTTCCTGGGAACGATCAAAGCGTAGACTGTTTGAGACATTACACCCATCTAGGAAATAGCGCCTGCTGACTGTTGTATTCAATCCCGATGCAATTTCTGTGTTTCATCAACACTGTGATTGTCCACAGATTACAGAAAGCCTTCATATGTGCATCGGAAACGCCTACTGGTCTTCCAGGGAACGATCAAAGCTTAGACTGTTTGAGATATTACTTCCATGGAGGAAAGTGCGCATGGAGAATGTTGTATTCAATCTCGATGCAATTTCTGTGTTTTATCAACACTCAGATAGTCCACAGATTACAGAATGCCCCCAGATGTGCATCGGAAACTACTACTGGTTTTCCTGGGAACGATCAAAGCGTAGACTGTTTGAGACATTACTCCCATGGAGGAGAGTGCGCATGGTGACTGTTGTATTCAATCCCGATGCAATTTTGGTTTCATCAACACTCTGATAGTCCACAGATTACAGAATGCCTCCAGATGTGCATCGAAAACTACTACTGGTCTTCCAGGGAACGATCAAAGCGTAGACTGTCTGAGTTATTACTCCCATTGAGGAAAGTGTGCATGGTGACTGCTGTATTCAATCCCGATGCAATTACAGTGTTTCATCAACACTCTGATAGTCCGCATATTACAGAGTGCGTCCAGATGTGCATCGGAAACTACTACTGGTCTTCCAGGAAACGATCAAAGCGTAGACTGTTTGAGACATTACTCCCATGGAGGTAAGTGCACATGGTGACTGTTGTATTCAATCCCGGTGCAATTTCAGTGTTTCATCAACACTCTGATAGTCCACAGATTACAGAATGCCTCCAGATGTGCATCGGAAACTACTACTGGTCTTCCAGGGAACGATCAAAGCGTAGACTGTTTGAGACATTACTCCCATGGAGGAAAGTATGCATGGTGACTGTTGTATTCAATCCCGATGCAATTTTTGTTTCATCAACACTCTGATAGTCCACAGATTACAGAATGCCTCCAGATGTGCATCGGAAACTACTACTGGTCTTCCAGGAAACGATCAAAGCGTAGACTGTTTGAGACATTACTCCCATGGAGGTAAGTGCGCAAGGTGACTGTTGTATTCAATCCCGATGCAATTACAGTGTTTCATCAACACTCACATAGTCCACAGATTACAGAATGCCTCCAGATGTGCATCGGAAACTACTACTGGTCTTCCAGGAAACGATCAAAGCGTAGACTGTTTGAGACATTACTCCCATGGAGGAAAGTGCGCATGGTGACTGTTGTATTTTATCCTGAGGCAATATCTGTGTTTGATCAACACTTTGAAGGTCCAAGGATTACAGAATGCCTCCAGATGTGCATCGGAAACTACTACTGGTCTTCCAGGGAACGATCAAAGCGTAGACTGTTTGAGACATTACTCCCATGGAGGAAAGTGCGCATGGTGACTGTTGTATTCATCACGAGGCAATTTCTGTGTTTCATCAACACTTTTAAGGTCCAAGGAATACAGATTGCGTGCAGATGTGCATCGGAAACTACTACTGGCCTTCCAGGGAACGATCAAAGCGTAGACTGTTTGATACATTACTCCCATGGAGGAAAGTATGCATGGTGACTGTTGTATTCAATCCCGATGCAATTTTTGTTTCATCAACACTCTGATAGTCCACAGATTACAGAACGGCTCCAGATGTGCGTCGGAAACTACTACTCTTCTTCCTTGGAACGATAAAAGCGTAGACTGTTTGAGACATTACTCCCGTGGAGAATGATGCGCATGGTGACTGTTGTATTCAATCCCGATGCAATTACTGTGTTTCATCAGCACTCTGATAGTCCACAGATTACAGAATGCCTCCAGATGTGCATCGGAAACTACTACTGTTCTTCCAGGGAACGATCAAATCGTAGACTGTTTGAGACATTACTCCCATGGAGGAAAGTGTGCATGGTGACTGCTGTATTCAATCCCGATGCAATTACAGTGTTCATCAACACTCTGATAGTCCGCAGATTACAGAGTGCCTCCAGATGTGCATCGGAAACTACTACTGGTCTTCCCGGAAACGATCAAAGCGTAGACTGATTGAGACATTACTCCCATGGGGGTAAGTGCACATGGTGACTGTTGTATTCAATCCCGATGCAATTTCTCTGTTTCATCAACACTCTGATAGTCCACAGATTACATAATGCCTCTAGATGTGCATCGGAAACTACTACTGGTCTTCCAGGGAACGATCAAAGAGTAAACTCTTTCAGACGGTACCCCAATGGACGTAAAAGCGCAAGGGGACTGTTGTATTCAATCCCAATGCAATTACTGTGTTTCATCAACACTCTGATAGTCCACAGATTACAGAATGCCTCCAGATGTGGATCGGAAACTATTACTGGTCTTCCAGGGAACGATCAAATCGTAGACTGATTGAGACATTACTCCCAATGAGGAAAGTGAGCATGGTGACTGTTGTATTCAATCCCGATGCAATTTTTCTGTTTCATCAACACTCTGATAGTCCACAGATTACAGAATGCCTCCAGATGTGCATCGGAAACTACTACTGGTCTTCCAGGGAACGATCAAAGCGTAGACTGTTTGAGACATTACTCCCATGGAGGAAAGTATGCATGGTGACTGTTGTATTCAATCCCGATGCAATTTTTGTTTCATCAACACTCTGATAGTCCACAGATTACAGAATGCCTCCAAATGTGCATCGGAAACTACTACTGGTCTTCCAGGAAACGATCAAAGCGTAGACTGTTTGACACATTACTCCCATGGAGGTAAGTGCGCATGGTGACTGTTGTATTCAATCCCGATGCAATTTCTGTGTTTCATCAACAGCCACATAGTCCACAGATTACAGAATGCCTCCAGATGTGCATCGCAACTACTACTGGTCTTCCAGGGAACGATCAAAGCGTAGACTGTTTGAGACATTACTCCCATGGAGGAAAGTGCGCATGGTGACTGTTGTATTCATCACGAGGCAATTTCTGTGTTTCATCAACACTTTGAAGGTCCAAGGAATACAGATTGCGTGCAGATGTGCATCGGAAACTACTACTGGCCTTCCAGGGAACGATCAAAGCGTAGACCGTTTGATACATTACTCCCATGGAGGAAAGTATGCATGGTGACTGTTGTATTCAATCCCGATGCAATTTTTGTTTCATCAACACACTGATAGACCACAGATTACAGAATGCCTCCAGATGTGCATCGGAAACTACTACTGGTCTTCGAGGAAACGATCAAAGCGTAAACTGTTTGAGACACTACTCCCATGGGAAAAAGTGCGCATGTTGAGTGTTGTATCCAATCCCGAAGCAATTTCTGTGTTTCATCAACACTCTGATAGTCCACAGATTACAGAACGGCTCCAGATGTGCGTCGGAAGCTACTACTGGTCTTCCTTGGAACGATCAAAGCGTAGACTGTTTGAGACATTACTCACGTGGAGGAATGTGCGCATGGTGACTGTTGTATTCAATCCGATGCAATTTTGGTTTCATCAACACTCTGATAGTCCACAGATTACAGAATGCCTCCAGTTGTGCATCGGAGACTACTACTGGTCTTCCAGGGAACGATCAAAGCGCAGACTGTTTGAGACATTACTCCCATGGAGGTAAGTGCGCATGGTGACTGTTGTATTCAATCCCGATGCAGTTTCTTTGTTTCATCAACACTCTGATAGTCCACAGATTACAGAATGTCTCCAGATGTGCATCTGAAACTACTACTGGTCTTCCAGGGAACGATTAAAGAGTAAACTGTTTCAAACATTACTCCCATGGTGGTAAGTGCTTATGGTGACTGTTGTATTCAATCCCGATGCAATATCAGTGTTTCATCAACACTCTGATAGTCCACAGATTACAGAATGCCTACAGATGTGCATCGGAAACTACTACTGGTCTTCCAGGGAACGATCAAAGCGTAGACTGTTTGTGACATTACTTCCATGGAGGAAAGTGCGCGTGGTGACTGTTGTATTCAATCCCGATGCAATTTCTGTGTTTCATCAACACTTTGAAGGTCCAAGTTTTACAGAATGCCTCCAGATGTGCATCGGAAACTACTACTGGTCTTGCAGGGAACGATCAAAGCGTAGACTGTTTGAGACATTACTCCCATGGAGGTAAGTGCGCATGGTGACTGTTGTATTCAATCCCGATGCAATTTCTTTGTTTCATCAACACTTTGAAGGTCCAAGGATTACAGATTGCGTACAGATGTGCATCGGAAACTACTACTGGACTCCCAGGGACCGATCAAAGCGTAGACTGTTTGAGACATTTCTCCCATTGAGGAAGTTGCGCCTGGTGACTGTTGTATTCAGTCCTAATGCAATATCTGTGTTTCATCAACACTCTGATAGTCCACAGATTACAGAATGCCTCTAGATGTCCATCGGAAACTACTACAGGTCTTATAGGAAACGATCAAAGCGTAGACTGTTTGAGACATTACTCCGATGGAGGTAAGTGCGCATGGTGACTGTTGTATTCAATCCCGATGCAATTTCTGTGTTTCCTCAACACTCTGATAGTCCACAGATTACAGAATGCCTCCAGATGTGTATCGGAAACTACTACTGGTCTTCCAGGGAACGATCAAAGTTTGGACTGTTTGAGACATTACTCCCATGGAGGAAAGTGCGCATGGTGACTGTTGTATTCAATCCCGATGCAATTTCTGTGTTTCATCAACACTCTGATAGTCCACAGATTACAGAATGTCTCCAGATGTGTATCGGAAACTACGACTGGTCTTCCAGGGAACGGGCAAAGTTTAGACTGTCTGAGACATTACTCCCATGGAAGAAAGTGCGCATGGGGACTGTTGTATTCAATCCCGATGCAAATTCTGTGTTTCATCAACACTCCGATAGTCCAGAGATTACAGAATGCCTCCAGATGTGCATCGGAAATAACTACTGGTCTTCCAGGAAACGATCAGAGCGTAGACTGTTTGAGACATTACTCCCATGGAGGAAAGTGCGCAAGGTGACTGTTGTATTCAATCCCGATGCAATTTCTGTGTTTCACCAACACTCAGATAGTCCACAGATTACAGAACGGCTCCAGATGTGCGTCGGAAACTACTACTCTTCTTCCTTAAAACGATAAAAGCGTAGACTGTTTGAGACATTATTCCCATGGAGGTAAGTGCACATGGTGACTGTTGTACTCAATCCCGATGCAATTTCTCTGTTTCATCAACACTCTGATAGTCCACAGATTACAGAATGCCTCTAGATGTGCATCGGAAACTACTACTGGTCTTCCAGGGAACGATCAAACGTACACTGTTTGAGACATTACTCCCATGGAGGAAGGTGCCGATGGTGACTGTTGTATTCAATCCCGATGCAATTTCTGTGTTACATCAACACTCTGATAGTCCACAGATTACAGAATGCCCCCAGATGTGCATCGGAAACTACTACTGGTTTTCCTGGGAACGATCAAAGCGTAGACTGTTTGAGACATTACTCCCATGGAGGAGAGTGCGCATGGTGACTGTTGTATTCAATCCCGATGCAATTTTGGTTTCATCAACACTCTGATAGTCCACAGATTACAGAATGCCTCCAGATGTGCATCGAAAACTACTACTGGTCTTCCAGGGAACGATCAAAGCGTAGACTGTCTGAGACATTACTCCCATTGAGGAAAGTGTGCATGGTGACTGCTGTATTCAATCCCGATGCAATATCAGTGTTTCATCAACACTCTGATAGTCCACAGATTACAGAATGCCTACAGATGTGCATCGGAAACTACTACTGGTCTTCCAGGGAACGATCAAAGCGTAGACTGTTTGTGACATTACTTCCATGGAGGAAAGTGCGCGTGGTGACTGTTGTATTCAATCCCGATGCAATTTCTGTGTTTCATCAACACTTTGAAGGTCCAAGTTTTACAGAATGCCTCCAGATGTGCATCGGAAACTACTACTGGTCTTGCAGGGAACGATCAAAGCGTAGACTGTTTGAGACATTACTCCCATGGAGGTAAGTGCGCATGGTGACTGTTGTATTCAATCCCGATGCAATTTCTTTGTTTCATCAACACTTTGAAGGTCCAAGGATTACAGATTGCGTACAGATGTGCATCGGAAACTACTACTGGACTCCCAGGGACCGATCAAAGCGTAGACTGTTTGAGACATTTCTCCCATTGAGGAAGTTGCGCCTGGTGACTGTTGTATTCAGTCCTAATGCAATATCTGTGTTTCATCAACACTCTGATAGTCCACAGATTACAGAATGCCTCTAGATGTCCATCGGAAACTACTACAGGTCTTATAGGAAACGATCAAAGCGTAGACTGTTTGAGACATTACTCCGATGGAGGTAAGTGCGCATGGTGACTGTTGTATTCAATCCCGATGCAATTTCTGTGTTTCCTCAACACTCTGATAGTCCACAGATTACAGAATGCCTCCAGATGTGTATCGGAAACTACTACTGGTCTTCCAGGGAACGATCAAAGTTTGGACTGTTTGAGACATTACTCCCATGGAGGAAAGTGCGCATGGTGACTGTTGTATTCAATCCCGATGCAATTTCTGTGTTTCATCAACACTCTGATAGTCCACAGATTACAGAATGTCTCCAGATGTGTATCGGAAACTACGACTGGTCTTCCAGGGAACGGGCAAAGTTTAGACTGTCTGAGACATTACTCCCATGGAAGAAAGTGCGCATGGGGACTGTTGTATTCAATCCCGATGCAAATTCTGTGTTTCATCAACACTCCGATAGTCCAGAGATTACAGAATGCCTCCAGATGTGCATCGGAAATAACTACTGGTCTTCCAGGAAACGATCAGAGCGTAGACTGTTTGAGACATTACTCCCATGGAGGAAAGTGCGCAAGGTGACTGTTGTATTCAATCCCGATGCAATTTCTGTGTTTCACCAACACTCAGATAGTCCACAGATTACAGAACGGCTCCAGATGTGCGTCGGAAACTACTACTCTTCTTCCTTAAAACGATAAAAGCGTAGACTGTTTGAGACATTATTCCCATGGAGGTAAGTGCACATGGTGACTGTTGTACTCAATCCCGATGCAATTTCTCTGTTTCATCAACACTCTGATAGTCCACAGATTACAGAATGCCTCTAGATGTGCATCGGAAACTACTACTGGTCTTCCAGGGAACGATCAAACGTACACTGTTTGAGACATTACTCCCATGGAGGAAGGTGCCGATGGTGACTGTTGTATTCAATCCCGATGCAATTTCTGTGTTACATCAACACTCTGATAGTCCACAGATTACAGAATGCCCCCAGATGTGCATCGGAAACTACTACTGGTTTTCCTGGGAACGATCAAAGCGTAGACTGTTTGAGACATTACTCCCATGGAGGAGAGTGCGCATGGTGACTGTTGTATTCAATCCCGATGCAATTTTGGTTTCATCAACACTCTGATAGTCCACAGATTACAGAATGCCTCCAGATGTGCATCGAAAACTACTACTGGTCTTCCAGGGAACGATCAAAGCGTAGACTGTCTGAGACATTACTCCCATTGAGGAAAGTGTGCATGGTGACTGCTGTATTCAATCCCGATGCAATTACAGTGTTTCATCAACACTCTGATAGTCCGCATATTACAGAGTGCGTCCAGATGTGCATCGGAAACTACTACTGGTCTTCCAGGAAACGATCAAAGCGTAGACTGTTTGAGACATTACTCCCATGGAGGTAAGTGCACATGGTGACTGTTGTATTCAATCCCGGTGCAATTTCAGTGTTTCATCAACACTCTGATAGTCCACAGATTACAGAATGCCTCCAGATGTGCATCGGAAACTACTACTGGTCTTCCAGGGAACGATCAAAGCGTAGACTGTTTGAGACATTACTCCCATGGAGGAAAGTATGCATGGTGACTGTTGTATTCAATCCCGATGCAATTTTTGTTTCATCAACACTCTGATAGTCCACAGATTACAGAATGCCTCCAGATGTGCATCGGAAACTACTACTGGTCTTCCAGGAAACGATCAAAGCGTAGACTGTTTGAGACATTACTCCCATGGAGGTAAGTGCGCATGGTGACTGTTGTATTCAATCCCGATGCAATTACAGTGTTTCATCAACACTCACATAGTCCACAGATTACAGAATGCCTCCAGATGTGCATCGGAAACTACTACTGGTCTTCCAGGAAACGATCAAAGCGTAGACTGTTTGAGACATTACTCCCATGGAGGAAAGTGCGCATGGTGACTGTTGTATTCTATCCTGAGGCAATATCTGTGTTTGATCAACACTTTGAAGGTCCAAGGATTACAGAATGCCTATAGATGTGCATCGGAAACTACTACTGGTCTTCCAGGGAACGATCAAAGCGTAGACTGTTTGAGACATTACTCCCATGGAGGAAAGTGCGCATGGTGACTGTTGTATTCATCACGAGGCAATTTCTGTGTTTCATCAACACTTTGAAGGTCCAAGGAATACAGATTGCGTGCAGATGTGCATCGGAAATTACTACTGGCTTTCCAGGGAACGATCAAAGCGTAGACTGTTTGATACATTACTCCCATGGAGGAAAGTATGCATGGTGACTGTTGTATTCAATCCCGATGCAATTTTTGTTTCATCAACACTCTGATAGTCCACAGATTACAGAACGGCTCCAGATGTGCGTCGGAAACTACTACTCTTCTTCCTTGGAACGATAAAAGCGTAGACTGTTTGAGACATTACTCCCGTGGAGAATGATGCGCATGGTGACTGTTGTATTCAATCCCGATGCAATTACTGTGTTTCATCAGCACTCTGATAGTCCACAGATTACAGAATGCCTCCAGACGTGCATCGGAAACTACTACTGTTCTTCCAGGGAACGATCAAATCGTAGACTGTTTGAGACATTACTCCCAATGAGGAAAGTGTGCATGGTGACTGCTGTATTCAATCCCGATGCAATTACAGTGTTCATCAACACTCTGATAGTCCGCAGATTACAGAGTGCCTCCAGATGTGCATCGGAAACTACTACTGGTCTTTCCCGGAAACGATCAAAGCGTAGACTGATTGAGACATTACTCCCATGGGGGTAAGTGCACATGGTGACTGTTGTATTCAATCCCGATGCAATTTCTCTGTTTCATCAACACTCTGATAGTCCACAGATTACATAATGCCTCTAGATGTGCATCGGAAACTACTACTGGTCTTCCAGGGAACGATCAAAGAGTAAACTCTTTCAGACGGTACCCCAATGGAGGTAAGTGCGCAAGGGGACTGTTGTATTCAATCCCAATGCAATTACTGTGTTTCATCAACACTCTGATAGTCCACAGATTACAGAATGCCTCCAGATGTGGATCGGAAACTATTACTGGTCTTCCAGGGAACGATCAAATCGTAGACTGATTGAGACATTACTCCCAATGAGGAAAGTGAGCATGGTGACTGTTGTATTCAATCCCGATGCAATTACAGTGTTCATCAACACTCTGATAGTCCGCAGATTACAGAGTGCCTCCAGATGTGCATCGGAAACTACTACTGGTCTTCCAGGAAACGATCAAAGCGTAGACTGTTTGAGACATTACTTCCATGGAGGTAAGTGCACATGGTCACTGTTGTATTCAATCCCGATGCAATTTCTCTGTTTCATCAACACTCTGATAGTCCACAGATTACAGAATGCCTCCAGATGTGCATCGGAAACTACTACTGGTCTCCCAGGGAACGATCAAAGCGTAGACTGTTTGAGACATTACTCCCATGTAGGAAAGTATGCATGGTGACTGTTGTATTCAATCCCGATGCAATTTTTGTTTCATCAACACTCTGATAGTCCACAGATTACAGAATGCCTCCAGATGTGCATCGGAAACTACTACTGGTCTTCCAGGAAACGATCAAAGCGTAGACTGTTTGACACATTACTCCCATGGAGGTAAGTGCGCATGGTGACTGTTGTATTCAATCCCGATGCAATTTCTGTGTTTCATCAACAGCCACATAGTCCACAGATTACAGAATGCCTCCAGATGTGCATCGCAACTACTACTGGTCTTCCAGGGAACGATCAAAGCGTAGACTGTTTGAGACATTACTCCCATGGAGGAAAGTGCGCATGGTGACTGTTGTATTCATCACGAGGCAATTTCTGTGTTTCATCAACACTTTGAAGGTCCAAGGAATACAGATTGCGTGCAGATGTGCATCGGAAACTACTACTGGCCTTCCAGGGAACGATCAAAGCGTAGACCGTTTGATACATTACTCCCATGGAGGAAAGTATGCATGGTGACTGTTGTATTCAATCCCGATGCAATTTTTGTTTCATCAACACACTGATAGACCACAGATTACAGAATGCCTCCAGATGTGCATCGGAAACTACTACTGGTCTTCGAGGAAACGATCAAAGCGTAAACTGTTTGAGACACTACTCCCATGGGAAAAAGTGCGCATGTTGAGTGTTGTATCCAATCCCGAAGCAATTTCTGTGTTTCATCAACACTCTGATAGTCCACAGATTACAGAACGGCTCCAGATGTGCGTCGGAAGCTACTACTGGTCTTCCTTGGAACGATCAAAGCGTAGACTGTTTGAGACATTACTCACGTGGAGGAATGTGCGCATGGTGACTGTTGTATTCAATCCGATGCAATTTTGGTTTCATCAACACTCTGATAGTCCACAGATTACAGAATGCCTCCAGTTGTGCATCGGAGACTACTACTGGTCTTCCAGGGAACGATCAAAGCGCAGACTGTTTGAGACATTACTCCCAAGGAGGTAAGTGCGCATGGTGACTGTTGTATTCAATCCCGATGCAGTTTCTTTGTTTCATCAACACTCTGATAGTCCACAGATTACAGAATGTCTCCAGATGTGCATCTGAAACTACTACTGGTCTTCCAGGGAACGATTAAAGAGTAAACTGTTTCAAACATTACTCCCATGGAGGTAAGTGCTTATGGTGACTGTTGTATTCAATCCCGATGCAATATCAGTGTTTCATCAACACTCTGATAGTCCACAGATTACAGAATGCCTACAGATGTGCATCGGAAACTACTACTGGTCTTCCAGGGAACGATCAAAGCGTAGACTGTTTGTGACATTACTTCCATGGAGGAAAGTGCGCGTGGTGACTGTTGTATTCAATCCCGATGCAATTTCTGTGTTTCATCAACACTTTGAAGGTCCAAGTTTTACAGAATGCCTCCAGATGTGCATCGGAAACTACTACTGGTCTTGCACGGAACGATCAAAGCGTAGACTGTTTGAGACATTACTCCCATGGAGGTAACTGCGCATGGTGAACGTTGTATTCAATCCCGATGAAATTTCTTTGTTTCATCAACACTTTAAAGGTCCAAGGATTACAGATTGCGTACAGATGTGCAACGGAAACTACTACTGGACTCCCAGGGACCGATCAAAGCGTAGACTGTTTGAAACATTTCTCCCATTGAGGAAGTTGCGCCTGGTGACTGTTGTATTCAGTCCTAATGCAATATCTGTGTTTCATCAACACTCTGATAGTCCACAGATTACAGAATGCCTCTAGATGTCCATCGGAAACTACTACAGGTCTTATAGGAAACGATCAAAGCGTAGACTGTTTGAGACATTACTCCGATGGAGGTAAGTGCGCATGGTGACTGTTGTATTCAATCCCGATGCAATTTCTGTGTTTCCTCAACACTCTGATAGTCCTCAGATTACAGAATGCCTCCAGATGTGTATCGGAAACTACTACTGGTCTTCCAGGGAACGATCAAAGTTTGGACTGTTTGAGACATTACTCCCATGGAGGAAAGTGCGCATGGTGACTGTTGTATTCAATCCCGATGCAATTTCTGTGTTTCATCAACACTCTGATAGTCCACAGATTACAGAATGTCTCCAGATGTGTATCGGAAACTACTACTGGTCTTCCAGGGAACGGGCAAAGTTTAGACTGTCTGAGACATTACTCCCATGGAAGAAAGTGCGCATGGGGACTGTTGTATTCAATCCCGATGCAAATTCTGTGTTTCATCAACACTCCGATAGTCCACAGATTACAGAATGCCTCCAGATGTGCATCGGAAATAACTACTGGTCTTCCAGGAAACGATCAGAGGGTAGACTGTTTGAGACATTACTCCCATGGATGAAAGTGCGCAAGGTGACTGTTGTATTCAATCCCGATGCAATTTCTGTGTTTCACCAACACTCAGATAGTCCACAGATTACAGAACGGCTCCAGATGTGCGTCGGAAACTACTACTCTTCTTCCTTAAAACGATAAAAGCGTAGACTGTTTGAGACATTACTCCCATGGAGGTAAGTGCACATGGTGACTGTTGTATTCAATCCCGATGCAATTTCTCTGTTTCATCAACACTCTGATAGTCCACAGATTACAGAATGCCTCTAGATGTGCATCGGAAACTACTACTGGTCTTCCAGGGAACGATCAAACGTACACTGTTTGAGACATTACTCCCATGGAGGAAGGTGCCGATGGTGACTGTTGTATTCAATCCCGATGCAATTTCTGTGTTACATCAACACTCTGATAGTCCACAGATTACAGAATGCCTCCAGATGTGCATCGGAAACTACTACTGTTCTTCCAGGGAACGATCAAATCGTAGGCTGTTTGAGACATTACTCCCATGGAGGAAATAGCGCCTGGTGACTGTTGTATTCAATCCAGATGCAATTTCTGTGTTTCATCAACACTGTGATAGTCCACAGATTACAGAATGCCTTCAGATGTGCATCGGAAACTACTACTGGTCTTCCAGGGAACGATCAAAGCGTAGACTGTTTGAGACATTACTCCCATGGAGGAAAGTATGCATGGTGACTGTTGTATTCAATCCCGATGCAATTTTTGTTTCATCAACACTCTGATACTCCACAGATTACAGAATGCCTCCAGATGTGCATCGGAAACTACTACTGGTCTTCCAGGAAACGATCAAAGCGTAGACTGTTTGAGACATTACTCCCATGGAGGTAAGTGCGCATGGTGACTGTTGTATTCAATCCCGATGCAATTTCTGTGTTTTATCAACACTCACATAGTCCACAGATTACAGAATGCCTCCAGATGTGCATCGGAACTACTACTGGTCCTCCAGGGAACGATCAAAGCGTAGACTGTTTGAGACATTACTCCCATGGAGGAAAGTGCGCATGGTGACTGTTGTATTCAATCCCGATGCATTTTCTGTGTTTCATCAACACTGTGATAGTCCACAGATTACAGAATGCCCCCAGATGTGCATCGGAAACTACTACTGGTTTTCCTGGGAACGATCAAAGCGTAGACTGTTTGAGAATTACTCCCATGGAGGAGAGTGCGCATGGTGACTGTTGTATTCAATCCCGATGCAATTTTGGTTTCATTAACACTCTGATAGTCCACAGATTACAGAATGCCACCAGATGTGCATCGGAAACTACTAGTGTTCTTCCAGGGAACGATCAAATCGTAGGCTGTTTGAGACGTTACTCCCATGGAGGAAATAGCGCCTGGTGACTGTTGTATTCAATCCCGATGCAATTTTGGTTTCATTAACACTCCGATAGTCCACAGATTACAGAATGCCTCCAGATGTGCATCGGAAACTACTACTGTTCTTCCAGGGAACGATCAAATCGTAGGCTGTTTGAGACGTTACTCCCATGGAGGAAATAGCGCCTGGTGACTGTTGTATTCAATCCCGATGCAATTTCTGTGTTTCATCAACACTGTGATAGTCCACAGATTACAGAATGCCCCCAGATGTGCATCGGAAACTACTACTGGTTTTCCTGGGAACGATCAAAGCGTAGACTCTTTGAGACATTACTCCCATGGAGGAGAGTGCGCATGGTGACTGTTGTATTCAATCCCGATGCAATTTTGGTTTCATTAGCACTCTGATAGTCCACAGATTACAGAATGCCTCCAGATGTGCATCGGAAACTACTACTGGTCTTCCAGGAAACGATCAAAGCGTACACTGTTTGAGACATTACTCCCATGGAGGAAGGTGCCGATGGTGACAGTTGTATTCAATCCCGATGCAATTTCTGTGTTTCATCAACACTCTGATAGTCCACAGATTACAGAATGCCTCCAGATGTGCATCAGAAACTACTACTGTTCTTCCAGGGAACGATCAAATCGTAAGCTGTTTGAGACATTACTCCCATGGAGGAAATAGCGCCTGGTGACTGTTGTATTCAATCCAGATGCAATTTCTGCGTTTCATCAACACTGTGATAGTCCACAGATTACAGAATGCCTTCAGATGTGCATCGGAAACTACTACTGGTCTTCCAGGGAACGATCAAAGCGTAGACTGTTTGAGACATTACTCCCATGGAGGAAAGTATGCATGGTGACTGTTGTATTCAATCCCGATGCAATTTTTGTTTCATCAACACTCTGATACTCCACAGATTACAGAATGCCTCCAGATGTGCATCGGAAACTACTACTGGTCTTCCAGGAAACGATCAAAGCGTAGACTGTTTGAGACATTACTCCCATGGAGGTAAGTGCGCATGGTGACTGTTGTATTCAATCCCGATGCAATTTCTGTGTTTTATCAACACTCACATAGTCCACAGATTACAGAATGCCTCCAGATGTGCATCGGAACTACTACTGTTCTTCCAGGGAACGATCAAAGCGTAGACTGTTTGAGACATTACTCCCATGGAGGAAAGTGCGCATGGTGACTGTTGTATTCAATCCCGATGCATTTTCTGTGTTTCATCAACACTGTGATAGTCCACAGATTACAGAATACCCCCAGATGTGCATCGGAAACTACTACTGGTTTTCCTGGGAACGATCAAAGCGTAGACTGTTTGAGAATTACTCCCATGGAGGAGAGTGCGCATGGTGACTGTTGTATTCAATCCCGATGCAATTTTGGTTTCATTAACACTCTGATAGTCCACAGATTACAGAATGCCTCCAGATGTGCATCGGAAACTACTACTGGTCTTCGAGGGAACGATCAAAGCGTAAACTGTTTGAGACACTACTCCCATGGGAAAAAGTGCGCATGTTGAGTGTTGTATACAATCCCGAAGCAATTTCTGTGTTTCGTCAACACTCTGATGGTCCACAGAGTACAGAACGGCTCCAGATGTGCGTCGGAAACTACTACTGGTCTTCCTTGGAACGATCAAAGCGTAGACTGTTTGAGACATTACTCACGTGGAGGAATGTGCGCATGGTGACTGTTGTATTCAATCCGATGCAATTTTGGTTTCATCAACACTCTGATAGTCCACAGATTACAGAATGCCTCCATTTGTGCATCGGAAACTACTACTGGTGTTCCAGGAAACGATCAAAGCGTAGACTGTTTGAGACATTACTCCCATGGAGGTAAGTGCGCATGGTGACTGTTGTATTCAATCCCGATGCAATTTCTTTGTTTCATCAACACTCTGATAGTCCACAGATTACAGAATGTCTCCAGATGTGCATCAGAAACTACTACTGGTCTTCCAGGGAACGATCAAAGAGTAAACTGTTTCAAACATTACTCCCATGGAGGCGAGTGCGCATGGTGACTGTTGTATTCAATCCCGATGCAATTTCTGTGTTTCATCAACACTCTGATAGTCCACAGATTACAGAATGCCTCCAGATGTGCATCGGAAACTACTACTGGTCTTCCAGGGAACGATCAAAGCTTGGACTGTTTGAGACATTACTCCCATGGAGGAAAGTGCGCATGCTGACTGTTGTATTCAATCCCGATCAATTTCTGTGTTTCATCAACACTCTGATAGTCCACAGATTACAGAATGTCTCCAGATGTGCATCGGAAACTACTACTGGTCATCCAGGGAACGGGCAAAGTGTAGACTGTCTGAGACATTACTCCCATGGAAGAAAGTGCGAATGGGGACTGTTGTATTCAATCCCGATGCAATTACTGTGTTTCATCAACACTCTGATAGTCCACAGATTACAGAATGCCTCCAGATGTGCATCGGAAACTACTACTGGTCTTCAAGGAAACGATCAAAGCGTAGACTGTTTTAGACATTACTCCCATGGAGGTAAGTGCGCATGGTGACTGTTGTATTCAATCCCGATGCAATTTCTGTGTTTTATCAACACTCACATAGTCCACAGATTACAGAATGCCTCCAGATGTGCATCGGAACTACTACTGTTCTTCCAGGGAACGATCAAAGCGTAGACTGTTTGAGACATTACTCCCATGGAGGAAAGTGCGCATGGTGACTGTTGTATTCAATCCCGATGCATTTTCTGTGTTTCATCAACACTGTGATAGTCCACAGGTTACAGAATACCCCCAGATGTGCATCGGAAACTACTACTGGTTTTCCTGGGAACGATCAAAGCGTAGACTGTTTGAGAATTACTCCCATGGAGGAGAGTGCGCATGGCGACTGTTGTATTCAATCCCGATGCAATTTTGGTTTCATTAACACTCTGATAGTCCACAGATTACAGAATGCCTCCAGATGTGCATCGGAAACTACTACTGGTCTTCGAGGGAACGATCAAAGCGTAAACTGTTTGAGACGCTACTCCCATGGGAAGAAGTGCGCATGTTGAGTGTTGTATCCAATCCCGAAGCAATTTCTGTGTTTCATCAACACTCTGATAGTCCACAGAGTACAGAACGGCTCCAGATGTGCGTCGGAAACTACTACTGGTCTTCCTTGGAACGATCAAAGCGTAGACTGTTTGAGACATTACTCACGTGGAGGAATGTGCGCATGGTGACTGTTGTATTCAATCCGATGCAATTTTGGTTTCATCAACACTCTGATAGTCCACAGATTACAGAATGCCTCCATTTGTGCATCGGAAACTACTACTGGTGTTCCAGGAAACGATCAAAGCGTAGACTGTTTGAGACATTACTCCCATGGAGGTAAGTGCGCATGGTGACTGTTGTATTCAATCCCGATGCAATTTCTTTGTTTCATCAACACTCTGATAGTCCACAGATTACAGAATGTCTCCAGATGTGCATCAGAAACTACTACTGGTCTTCCAGGGAACGATCAAAGAGTAAACTGTTTCAAACATTACTCCCATGGAGGAGAGTGCGCATGGTGACTGTTGTATTTAATCCCGATGCAATTTCTGTGTTTCATCAACACTCTGATAGTCCACAGATTACAGAATGCCTCCAGATGTGCATCGGAAACTACTACTGGTCTTCCAGGGAACGATCAAAGCTTGGACTGTTTGAGACATTACTCCCATGGAGGAAAGTGCGCATGCTGACTGTTGTATTCAATCCCGATCAATTTCTGTGTTTCATCAACACTCTGATAGTCCACAGATTAGAGAATGTCTCCAGATGTGCATCGGAAACTACTACTGGTCATCCAGGGAACGGGCAAAGTGAAGACTGTCTGAGACATTACTCCCATGGAAGAAAGTGCGCATGGGGACTGTTGTATTCAATCCCGATGCAATTACTGTGTTTCATCAACACTCTGATAGTCCACAGATTACAGAATGCCTCCAGATGTGCATCGGAAACTACTACTGGTCTTCCAGGAAACGATCAAAACGTAGACTGTTTTAGATATTACTCCCATGGAGGTAAGTGCACATGGTGACTGTTGTATTCAATCCCGGTGCAATTTCAGTGTTTCATCAACACTCTGATAGTCCACAGATTGCAGAATGCCTCCAGATGTGCATCGGAAACTACTACTGGTCTTCCAGGGAACGATCAAAGATTAAACTGTTTGAGACATTACTCCAATGGAGGTAGTGCGCATGGTGACTGTTGTATTCAATCCCGATGCAATTTCTGTGTTTCATCAACACTGTGATAGTCCACAGATTACAGAATGCCTTCAGATGTGCATCGGAAACTACTACTGGTCTTCCAGGAAACGATCAAAGCGTACACTGTTCGAGACATTACTCCCATGGAGGAAGGTGCCGATGGTGACTGTTGTATACAATCCCGATGCAATTTCTGTGTTTCATCAACACTCTGATAGTCCACAGATTACAGAGTGCCTCCAGATGTGCATCGGAAACTACTACTGGTCTTCCAGGAAACGATCAAAGCGTAGACTGTTTGAGACATTACTCCCATGGAGGTAAGTGCACATGGTGACTGTTGTATTCAATCCCGGTGCAATTTCAGTGTTTCATCAACACTCTGATAGTTCACAGATTACAGAATGCCTCCAGGTGTGCATCGGAAAAAACTACTGGTCTTCCAGGAAACGATCAAGGCGTAGGCTGTTTGAGACATTACTCCCATGGAGGAAAGTGCGCAAGGTGACTGTTGTATTCAATCCCGATGCAATTACTGTGTTTCATCAACACTCAGATAGTCCACAGATTACAGAACGGCTCCAGATGAGCGTCGGAAACTACTACTCTTCTTCCTTAAAACGATAAAAGAGTAGACTGTTTGAGACATTACTCCCGTGGAGAATGATGCGCATGGTGACTGTTGTATTCAATCCCGATGCAATTACTGTGTTTCATCAACACTCTGATAGTCCACAGATTACAGAATGCCTCCAGATGTGCATCGGAAACTACTACTGGTCTTCCAGGGAACGATCAAATCGTAGACTGTTTGAGACATTACTCCCATGGAGGAAAGTGTGCATGGTGACTGCTGTATTCAATCCCGATGCAATTACAGTGTTTATCAACACTCTGATAGTCCGCAGATTACCAAGTGCCTCCAGATGTGCATCGGAAACTACTACTGGTCTTCCAGGAAACGATCAAAGCGTAGACTGTTTGAGACATTACTCCCATGGAGGTAAGTGCACATGGTGACTGTTGTATTCAATCCCGATGCAATTACTGTGTTCATCAACACTCTGATAGTCCACAGATTACAGAATGCCTCCAGATGTGGATCGGAAACTATTACTGGTCTTCCAGGGAACGATCAGATCGTAGAATGATTGAGACATTACTCCCATGGAGGAAAGTGTGCATGGTGACTGTTGTATTCAATCCCGAGGCAATTTCTGTGTTTCATCAACACTTTGAAGGTCCAAGGATTACAGAATGCCTCCAGATGTGCATCGGAAACCACTACTGGTCTTCCAGGGAACGATCAAAGAGTAAACTGTTTCAGATGGTACTCCCATGGAGGTAAGTGCGCATGGGGACTGTTGTATTCAATCCCGATGCAATTTCTGTGTTTCATCAACACTCTGATAGTCCACAGATTACAGAATGCCTCCAGATGTGCATCGGAAACTACTACTGGTCTTCCAGGGAACGATCAAAGCTTGGACTGTTTGAGACATTACTCCCATGGAGGAAAGTGCGCATGCTGACTGTTGTATTCAATCCCGATCAATTTCTGTGTTTCATCAACACTCTGATAGTCCACAGATTACAGAATGTCTCCAGATGTGCATCGGAAACTACTACTGGTCATCCAGGGAACGGGCAAAGTGAAGACTGTCTGAGACATTACTCCCATGGAAGAAAGTGCGCATGGGGACTGTTGTATTCAATCCCGATGCAATTACTGTGTTTCATCAACACTCTGATAGTCCACAGATTACAGAATGCCTCCAGATGTGCATCGGAAACTACTACTGGTCTTCCAGGAAACGATCAAAACGTAGACTGTTTTAGATATTACTCCCATGGAGGTAAGTGCACATGGTGACTGTTGTATTCAATCCCGGTGCAATTTCAGTGTTTCATCAACACTCTGATAGTCCACAGATTGCAGAATGCCTCCAGATGTGCATCGGAAACTACTACTGGTCTTCCAGGGAACGATCAAAGATTAAACTGTTTGAGACATTACTCCAATGGAGGTAGTGCGCATGGTGACTGTTGTATTCAATCCCGATGCAATTTCTGTGTTTCATCAACACTGTGATAGTCCACAGATTACAGAATGCCTTCAGATGTGCATCGGAAACTACTACTGGTCTTCCAGGAAACGATCAAAGCGTACACTGTTCGAGACATTACTCCCATGGAGGAAGGTGCCGATGGTGACTGTTGTATACAATCCCGATGCAATTTCTGTGTTTCATCAACACTCTGATAGTCCACAGATTACAGAGTGCCTCCAGATGTGCATCGGAAACTACTACTGGTCTTCCAGGAAACGATCAAAGCGTAGACTGTTTGAGACATTACTCCCATGGAGGTAAGTGCACATGGTGACTGTTGTATTCAATCCCGGTGCAATTTCAGTGTTTCATCAACACTCTGATAGTTCACAGATTACAGAATGCCTCCAGGTGTGCATCGGAAAAAACTACTGGTCTTCCAGGAAACGATCAAGGCGTAGGCTGTTTGAGACATTACTCCCATGGAGGAAAGTGCGCAAGGTGACTGTTGTATTCAATCCCGATGCAATTACTGTGTTTCATCAACACTCAGATAGTCCACAGATTACAGAACGGCTCCAGATGAGCGTCGGAAACTACTACTCTTCTTCCTTAAAACGATAAAAGAGTAGACTGTTTGAGACATTACTCCCGTGGAGAATGATGCGCATGGTGACTGTTGTATTCAATCCCGATGCAATTACTGTGTTTCATCAACACTCTGATAGTCCACAGATTACAGAATGCCTCCAGATGTGCATCGGAAACTACTACTGGTCTTCCAGGGAACGATCAAATCGTAGACTGTTTGAGACATTACTCCCATGGAGGAAAGTGTGCATGGTGACTGCTGTATTCAATCCCGATGCAATTACAGTGTTTATCAACACTCTGATAGTCCGCAGATTACCAAGTGCCTCCAGATGTGCATCGGAAACTACTACTGGTCTTCCAGGAAACGATCAAAGCGTAGACTGTTTGAGACATTACTCCCATGGAGGTAAGTGCACATGGTGACTGTTGTATTCAATCCCGATGCAATTACTGTGTTCATCAACACTCTGATAGTCCACAGATTACAGAATGCCTCCAGATGTGGATCGGAAACTATTACTGGTCTTCCAGGGAACGATCAGATCGTAGAATGATTGAGACATTACTCCCATGGAGGAAAGTGTGCATGGTGACTGTTGTATTCAATCCCGAGGCAATTTCTGTGTTTCATCAACACTTTGAAGGTCCAAGGATTACAGAATGCCTCCAGATGTGCATCGGAAACCACTACTGGTCTTCCAGGGAACGATCAAAGAGTAAACTGTTTCAGATGGTACTCCCATGGAGGTAAGTGCGCATGGGGACTGTTGTATTCAATCCCGATGCAATTACTGTGTTTCATCAACACTCTGATAGTCCACAGATTACAGAATGCCTCCAGAAGTGCATCGGAAACTACTACTGGTCTTCCAGGAAACGATCAAAGCGTACACTGTTTGAGACATTACTCCCATGGAGGAAGGTTCCGATGGTGACTGTTGTATACAATCCCGATGCAATTTCTGTGTTCCATCAACACTCTGATAGTCCACAGATTACAGAATGCCTCCAGATGTGCATCGGAAACTACTACTGGTCTTCCAGGGAACGATTAAAGCGTAGACTGTTTGAGACATTACTCCCATGGAGGAAAGTGCGCAAGGTGACTGTTGTATTCAATCCCGATGCAATTTCTGTGTTTCACCAACACTCAGATAGTCCACAGATTACTGAACGGTTCCAGATGTGCGTCGGAAACTACTACTCTTCTTCCTTAAAACGATAAAAGCGTAGACTGTTTGAGACACTACTCCTATGGAGGTAAGTGCACATGGTGACTGTTGTATTCAATCCCGATGCAATTTCTCTGTTTCATCAACACTCTGATAGTCCACAGATTACAGAATGCCTCTAGATGTGCATCGGAAACTACTACTGGTCTTCCAGGGAACGATCAAAGCGTACACTGTTTGAGACATTACTCCCATGGAGGGAGTTGCCGATGGTGACTGTTGTATTCAATCCCGATGCAATTTCTGTGTTTCATCAACACTCTGATAGTCCACAGATTACAAAATGCCTCCAGATGTGCATCAGGAAACTACTACTGTTCTTCCAGGGAACGATCAAATCGTAGGCTGTTTGAGACATTACTCCCATGGAGGAAATAGAGCCTGGTGACTGTTGTATTCAATCCCGATGCAATTTCTGTGTTTCATCAACAATGTGATAGTCCACAGATTACAGAATGCCTTCAGATGGGCATCGGAAACTACTACTGGTCTTCCAGGAAACGATCAAAGCGTACACTGTTTGAGACATTACTCCCATGGAGGAAGGTGCCGATGGTGACTGTTGTATACAATCCCGATGCAATTTCTGTGTTTCATCAACACTCTGATAGTCCCCAGATTACAGAATGCCTTCAGATGTACATCGGAAACTACTACTGTTCTTCCAGGGAACGATAAAATCGTAGGCTGTTTGAGACATTACTCCCATGGAGGAAATAGCGCCTGGTGACTGTTGTATTCAATCCCGATGCAACTTCTGTGTTTCATCAACACTGTGATAGTCCACAGATTACAGAATGCACCAGATGTGCATCGGAAACTACTACTGGTTTTCCTGGGAACGATCAAAGCGTAGACTGTTTGAGACATTACTCCCATGGAGGAGAGTGCGCATGGTGACCGTTGTATTCAATCCCGATGCAATTTTAGTTTCATTAACACTCTGATAGTCCACAGATTACAGAATGCCTCCAGATGTGCATCGAAAACTACTACTGGTCTTCCAGGGAACGATCAAAGCGTAGACTGTCTGAGACATTACTCCCATGGAGGAAAGTGTGCATGGTGACTGTTGTATTCAATCCCGATGCAATTACTGTGCTTCATCAACACTCTGATAGTCCACAGATTACAGAATGCCTCCAGATGTGGATCGGAAACTATTACTGGTCTTCCAGGGAACGATCAGATAGTAGAATGATTGAGACATTACTCCCATGGAGGAAAGTGTGCATGGTGACTGTTGTATTCAATCCCGAGGCAATTTCTGTGTTTCATCAACACTTTGAAGGTCCAAGGATTACAGAATGCCTCCAGATGTGCGTCGGAAACCACTACTGGTCTTCCAGGGAACGATCAAAGAGTAAACTGTTTCAGATGGTACTCCCATGGAGGTAAGTGCGCATGGGGACTGTTGTATTCAATCCCGATGCAATTACTGTGTTTCATCAACACTCTGATAGTCCACAGATTACAGAAAGCCTCCAGAAGTGCATCGGAAACTACTACTGGTCTTCCAGGAAACGATCAAAGCGTACACTGTTTGAGACATTACTCCCATGGAGGAAGGTTCCGATGGTGACTGTTGTATACAATCCCGATGCAATATCTGTGTTTCATGAACACTCTGATAGTCCACAGATTACAGAATGCCTCCAGATGTGCATCGGAAACTACTACTGTTCTTCCAGGGAACGAACAAATCGTAGGCTGTTTGAGACATTACTCCCATGGAGGAAATAGCGCCTGGTGACTGTTGTATTCAATCCAGATGCAATTTCTGTGTTTCATCAACACTGTGATAGTCCACAGATTACAGAATGCCTTCAAATGTGCATCGGAAACTACTACTGGTCTTCCAGGGAACGATCAAAGCGTAGACTGTTTGAGACATTACTCCCATGGAGGAAAGTATGCATGGTGACTGTTGTATTCAATCCCGATGCAATTTTTGTTTCATCAACACTCTGATAGTCCACAGATTACAGAATGCCTCCAGATGTGCATCGGAAACTACTACTGGTCTTCCAGGGAACGATCAAAGCGTAGACTGTTTGAGACATTACTCCCATGGAGGAAAGTGCGCAACGTGACTGTTGTATTCAATCCCGATGCAATTTCTGTGTTTCACCAACACTCAGATAGTCCACAGATTACTGAACGGTTCCAGATGTGCGTCGGAAACTACTACTCTTCTTCCTTAAAACGATAAAAGCGTAGACTGTTTGAGACACTACTCCTATGGAGGTAAGTGCACATGGTGACTGTTGTATTCAATCCCGATGCAATTTATCTGTTTCATCAACACTCTGATAGTCCACAGATTACAGAATGCCTCTAGATGTGCATCGGAAACTACTACTGGTCTTCCAGGGAACGATCAAAGCGTACACTGTTTGAGACATTACTCCCATGGAGGAAGTTGCCGATGGTGACTGTTGTATTCAATCCCGATGCAATTTCTGTGTTTCATCAACACTCTGATAGTCCACATATTACAAAATGCCTCCAGATGTGCATCAGGAAACTACTACTGTTCTTCCAGGGAACGATCAAATCGTAGGCTGTTTGAGACATTACTCCCATGGAGGAAATAGAGCCTGGTGACTGTTGTATTCAATCCCGATGCAATTTCTGTGTTTCATCAACACTGTGATAGTCCACAGATTACAGAATGCCTTCAGATGGGCATCGGAAACTACTACTGGTCTTCCAGGAAACGATCAAAGCGTACACTGTTTGAGACATTACTCCCATGGAGGAAGGTGCCGATGGTGACTGTTGTATACAATCCCGATGCAATTTCTGTGTTTCATCAACACTCTGATAGTCCCCAGATTACAGAATGCCTCTTGATGTGCATCGGAAACTACTACTGTTCTTCCAGGGAACGATAAAATCGTAGGCTGTTTGAGACATTACTCCCATGGAGGAAATAGCGCCTGGTGGCTGTTGTATTCAATCCCGATGCAATTTCTGTGTTTCATCAACACTGTGATAGTCCACAGATTACGGAATGCACCAGATGTGCATCGGAAACTACTACTGGTTTTCCTGGGAACGATCAAAGCGTAGACTGTTTGAGACATTACTCCCATGGAGGAGAGTGCGCATGGTGACCGTTGTATTCAATCCCGATGCAATTTTGGTTTCATTAACACTCTGATAGTCCACAGATTACAGAATGCCTCCAGATGTGCATCGAAAACTACTACTGGTCTTCCAGGGAACGATCAAAGCGTAGACTGTCTGAGACATTACTCCCATGGAGGAAAGTGTGCATGGTGACTGCTGTATTCAATCCCGATGCAATTACAGTGTTTCATCAACACTCTGATAGTCCGCAGATTACAGAGTGCCTCCAGATGTGCATCGGAAACTACTACTGGTCTTCCAGGAAACGATCAAAGCGCAGACTGTTTGAGACATTACTCCCATGGAGGTAAGTGCACATGGTGACTGTTGTATTCAATCCCGGTGCAATTTCAGTGTTTCATCAACACTCTGATAGTCCACAGATTACAGAATGCCTCCAGGTGTGCATCGGAATAAACTACTGGTCTTCCAGGAAACGATCAAAGCGTAGGCTGTTTGAGACATTACTCCCATGGAGGAAAGTGCGCAAGGTGACTGTTGTATTCAATCCCGATGCAATTACTGTGTTTCATCAACACTCAGATAGTCCACAGATTACAGAACGGCTCCAGATGTGCGTCGGAAACTACTACTCTTCTTCCTTAAAACGATGAAAGAGTAGACTGTTTGAGACATTACTCCCGTGGAGAATGATGCGCATGGTGACAGTTGTATTCAATCCCGATGCAATTACTGTGTTTCATCAACACTCTGATAGTCCACAGATTACAGAATGCCTCCAGATGTGCATCGGAAACTACTACTGGTCTTCCAGGGAACGATCAAATCGTAGACTGTTTGAGACATTACTCCCATGGAGGAAAGTGTGCATGGTGACTGCTGTATTCAATCCCGATGCAATTACAGTGTTCATCAACACTCTGATAGTCCGCAGATTACCGAGTGCCTCCAGATGTGCATCGGAAACTACTACTGGTCTTCCAGGAAACGATCAAAGCGTAGACTGTCTGAGACATTACTCCCATGGAGGTAAGTGCACATGGTGACTGTTGTATTCAATCCCGATGCAATTTCTCTGTTTCATCAACACTCTGATAGTCCACAGATTACAGAATGCCTCCAGATGTGCATCGGAAACTACTACTGGTCATTCAGGGAACGATCAAAGAGTAAACTGTTTCAGACGGTACCCCAATGGAGGTAAGTGCGCATGGGGACTGTTGTATTCAATAACGATGCAATTACTGTGTTTCATCAACACTCTGATAGTCCACAGATTACAGAATGCCTCCAGATGTGGATCGGAAACTATTACTGGTCTTCCAGGGAACGATCAAATCGTAGAATGTTTGAGACATTACTCCCATGGAGGAAAGTGCGCATGGTGACTGTTGTATTCAATCCCGAGGCAATTTCTGTGTTTCATCAACACTTTGAAGGTCCAAGGATTACAGAATGCCTCCAGATGTGCATCGGAAACCACTACTGGTCTTCCAGGAAACGATCAAAGCGTACACTATTTGAGACATTACTCCCATGGAGGAAGGTGCCGATGGTGACTGTTGTATTCAATCCCGATGCAATTTCTGTGTTTCATCAACACTCTGATAGTCCACAGATTACAGAATGCCTCCAGATGTGCATCGGAAACTACTACTGTTCTTCCAGGGAACGAACAAATCGTAGGCGTTTGAGACATTACTCCCATGGAGGAAATAGCGCCTGGTGACTGTTGTATTCAATCCCGATGCAATTTCTGTGTTTCATCAACACTCTGATAGTCCACAGATTACAGAATGCCTCCAGATGTGCATCGGAAACTACTACTGGTCTTATAGGAAACGATCAAAGCGTAGACTGTTTGAGACATTACTCCCATGGAGGTAAGTGCGCATGGTGACTGTTGTATTCAATCCCGATGCAATTTCTGTGTTTCATCAACACTCTGATAGTCCACAGATTACAGAATGCCTCCAGATGTGCATCGGAAACTACTACTGGTCTTCCAGGGAACGATCAAAAATTAAACTGTTTGAGACATTACTCCCATGGAGGTAAGTGCGCATGGTGACTGTTGTATTCAATCCCGATGCAATATCTGTGTTTCATCAACACTCTGATAGTCCACAGACTACAGAATGCCTCCAGATGTGCATCGGAAACTACTACTGGTCTTCCAGGAAACGATCAAAGCGTAGACTGTTTGAGACGTTCCTCTCATGGAGGAAAGTGCACAAGGTGACTGTTGTATTCAATCCCGATGCAATTTCTGTGTTTCATCAACACTCTGATAGTCCACAGATTACAGAATGTCTCCAGATGTGCATGAGAAACTACTACTGGTCTTCCTGGGAACGATCAAAGAGTAAACTGTTTCAGACATTACTCCCATGGAGGTAAGTGCGCATGGTGACTGTTGTATTCAATCCCGTTGCAATATCACTGTTTCATCAACACTCTGATAGTCCACAGATTACAGAATACCTACAGATGTGCATCGGAAACTACTACTGGTCTTCCAGGGAACGATCAAAGCGTAGACTGTTTGTGACATTACTTCCATGGAGGAAAGTGCTCGTGGTGACTGTTGTATTCAATCCCGATGCAATTTCTGTGTTTCATCAACACTTTGAAGGACCAAGGATTACAGAATGCCTCCAGATGTGCATCGGAAACTACTACTGGTCTTGCAGGGAACGATCAAGGCGTAGACTGTTTGAGACATTACTCCTATGGAGGAAGGTGCCGATGGTGACTGTTGTATTCAATCCCGATGCAATTTCTGTGTTTCATCAACACTCTGATAGTCCACAGATTACAGAATGCCTCCAGATGTGCATCGGAAACTACTACTGGTCTTCCAGGAAACGATCAAAGCGTAGACTGTTTGAGACATTACTCCCATGGAGGTAAGTGCGCATGGTGACTGTTGTATTCAATCCCGAAGAAATTTCTTTTTTTCATCAACACTCTGATAGTCCACAGATTACAGAATATCTCCAGATGTGCATCAGAAACTACTACTGGTGTTCCAGGGAACGATCAAAGAGTAAACTGTTTCAGACATTACTCCCATGGAGGTAAGTGCGCATGGTGACTGTTGTATTCAATCCCGATGCAATATCACTGTTTCATCAACACTCTGATAGTCCACAGATTACAGAATGCCTACAGATGTGCATCGGAAACTACTACTGGTCTTCCAGGAAACGATCAAAGCGTAGACTGTTTGTGACATTACTTCCATGGAGGAAAGTGCGCGTGGTGACTGTTGTATTCAATCCCGATGGAATTTCTGTGTTTCATCAACACTTTGAAGGTCCAAGGATTACAGAATGCCTCCAGATGTGGATCGGAAACTACTACTGGTCTTGCAGGGAGCGATCAAAGCGTAGACTGTTTGAGACATTACTCCCATGGAGGAAGGTGCCGATGGTGACTGTTGTATTCAATCCCGATGCAATTTCTGTGTTTCATCAACACTCTGATAGTCCACAGATTACAGAATGCCTCCAGATGTGCATCGGAAACTACTACTGGTCTTCCAGGAAACGATCAAAGCGTAGACTGTTTCAGACATTACTCCCATGGAGGAAGGTGCCGATGGTGACTGTTGTATTCAATCCCGATGCACTTTCTGTGTTTCATCAACACTCTGATAGTCCACAGATTACAGAATGCCTCCAGATGTGCATCGGAAACTACTACTGGTCTTCCAGCTAACGATCAAATCGTAGACTGTTTGAGACATTACTCCCATGGAGGTAAGTGCACATGGTGACTGTTGTATTCAATCCCGGTGCAATTTCAGTGTTTCATCAACACTCTGATAGTCCACAGATAACAGAATGCCTCCAGATGTGCATCGGAAACTACTACTGGTCTTCCAGGGAACGATCAAGGATTAAACTGTTTGAGACATTACTCCCATGGAGGTAAGTGCGCATGTTGACCGTTGTATTCAATCCCGATGCAATTTCTGTGTTTCATCAACACTCTGATAGTCCACAGATTTCAGAATGCCTCCAGATGTGCATCGGAAACTACTACTGGTCTCATAGGAAACGATCAAAGCGTAGACTGTTTGAGACATAACTCCCATGGAGGTAAGTGCGCATGGTGACTGCTGTTTTCAATCCCGATGCAATTTCTGTGTTTCATCAACACTCTGATAGTCCACAGATTACAGAATGCCTCCAGACGTGCATCGGAAACTACTACTGGTCTTCCAGGGAACGATCAAAAATTAAACTGTTTGAGACATTACTCCCATGGAGGTAAGTGGGAATGGTGACTGTTGTATTCAATCCCGATGCAATATCTGTGTATCATCAACACTCTGAGAGTCCACTGATTACAGAATGCCTCCAGATGTGAATCGGAAACTACTACTGGTCTAGTAGGGAACGATCAAATCGTAGACTGTTTGAGACATTACTCACATGGCGGAAAGTGCGCATGGTGACTGTTGTATTCAATCCCGATGCAATTACAGTGTTTCATCAACACTCTGATAGTCCACAGATTACAGAATGCCTCCAGATGTGCATCGGAAACTACTACTGGTCTTCCAGGAAACGATCAAAGCGTAGACTGTGTCAGACATTACTCCCATGGAGGAAGGTGCCGATGGTGACTGTTGTATTCAATCCCGATGCACTTTCTGTGTTTCATCAACACTCTGATAGTCCACAGATTACAGAATGCCTCCAGATGTGCATCGGAAACTACTACTGGTCTTCCAGCTAACGATCAAATCGTAGACTGTTTGAGACATTACTCCCATGGAGGTAAGTGCACATGGTGACTGTTGTATTCAATCCCGGTGCAATTTCAGTGTTTCATCAACACTCTGATAGTCCACAGATTACAGAATGCCTCCAGATGTGCATCGGAAACTACTACTGGTCTTCCAGGGAACGATCAAAGATTAAACTGTTTGAGACATTACTCCCATGGAGGTAAGTGCGCATGTTGACTGTTGTATTCAATCCCGATGCAATTTCTGTGTTTCATCAACACTCTGATAGTCCACAGGTTTCAGAATGCCTCCAGATGTGCATCGGAAACTACTACTGGTCTTCCAGGAAATGATCAAAGCGTAGACTGTTTGAGACATTACTCCCATGGAGGAAAGTGCGCATGGTGACTGTTGTATTCAATCCCGAGGCAATTTCTGTGTTTCATCAACACTTTGAAGGTCCAAGGATTACAGAATGCCTCCAGATGTGCATCGGAAACCACTACTGGTCTTCCAGGAAACGATCAAAGCGTACACTATTTGAGACATTACTCCCATGGAGGAAGGTGCCGATGGTGACTGTTGTATTCAATCCCGATGCAATTTCTGTGTTTCATCAACACTATGATAGTCCACAGATTACAGAATGCCTTCAGATGTGCATCGGAAACTACTACTGTTCTTCCAGGGAACGAACAAATCGTAGGCGTTTGAGACATTACTCCCATGGAGGAAATAGCGCCTGGTGACTGTTGTATTCAATCCAGATGCAATTTCTGTGTTTCATCAACACTATGATAGTCCACAGATTACAGAATGCCTTCAGATGTGCATCGGAAACTACTACTGGTCTTCCAGGGAACGATCAAAGCGTAGACTGTTTGAGACATTACTCCCATGGAGGAATTTATGCATGGTGACTGTTGTATTCAATCCCGATGCAATTTTTGTTTCATCAACACTCTGATAGTCCACAGATTACAGAATGCCTCCAGATGTGCATCGGAAACTACTACTGGTCTTCCAGGAAACGATCAAAGCGTAGACTGTTTGAGACATTACTCCCATGGAGGTAAGTGCGCATGGTGACTTTTGTATTCAATCCCGATGCAATTTCTGTGTTTCATCAACACTCACATAGTCCACAGATTACAGAATGCATCCAGATGTGCATCGGAACTACTACTGGTCTTCCAGGGAACGATCAAAGCGTAGACTGTTTGAGACATTACTCCCATGGACGTAGGTGCCGATGGTGACTGTTGTATTCAATCCCGATGCAATTTCTGTGTTTCATCAACACTCTGATAGTCCACAGATTACAGAATGCCTCCAGATGTGCATCGGAAACTACTACTGGTCTTATAGGAAACGATCAAAGCGTAGACTGTTTGAGACATTACTCCCATGGAGGTAAGTGCGCATGGTGACTGTTGTATTCAATCCCGATGCAATTTCTGTGTTTCATCAACACTCTGATAGTCCACAGATTACAGAATGCCTCCAGATGTGCATCGGAAACTACTACTGGTCTTCCAGGGAACGATCAAAAATTAAACTGTTTGAGACATTACTCCCATGGAGGTAAGTGCGCATGGTGACTGTTGTATTCAATCCCGATGCAATATCTGTGTTTCATCAACACTCTGATAGTCCACAGACTACAGAATGCCTCCAGATGTGCATCGGAAACTACTACTGGTCTTCCAGGAAACGATCAAAGCGTAGACTGTTTGAGACGTTCCTCTCATGGAGGAAAGTGCACAAGGTGACTGTTGTATTCAATCCCGATGCAATTTCTGTGTTTCATCAACACTCTGATAGTCCACAGATTACAGAATGTCTCCAGATGTGCATGAGAAACTACTACTGGTCTTCCTGGGAACGATCAAAGAGTAAACTGTTTCAGACATTACTCCCATGGAGGTAAGTGCGCATGGTGACTGTTGTATTCAATCCCGTTGCAATATCACTGTTTCATCAACACTCTGATAGTCCACAGATTACAGAATACCTACAGATGTGCATCGGAAACTACTACTGGTCTTCCAGGGAACGATCAAAGCGTAGACTGTTTGTGACATTACTTCCATGGAGGAAAGTGCTCGTGGTGACTGTTGTATTCAATCCCGATGCAATTTCTGTGTTTCATCAACACTTTGAAGGACCAAGGATTACAGAATGCCTCCAGATGTGCATCGGAAACTACTACTGGTCTTGCAGGGAACGATCAAGGCGTAGACTGTTTGAGACATTACTCCTATGGAGGAAGGTGCCGATGGTGACTGTTGTATTCAATCCCGATGCAATTTCTGTGTTTCATCAACACTCTGATAGTCCACAGATTACAGAATGCCTCCAGATGTGCATCGGAAACTACTACTGGTCTTCCAGGAAACGATCAAAGCGTAGACTGTTTGAGACATTACTCCCATGGAGGTAAGTGCGCATGGTGACTGTTGTATTCAATCCCGAAGAAATTTCTTTTTTTCATCAACACTCTGATAGTCCACAGATTACAGAATATCTCCAGATGTGCATCAGAAACTACTACTGGTGTTCCAGGGAACGATCAAAGAGTAAACTGTTTCAGACATTACTCCCATGGAGGTAAGTGCGCATGGTGACTGTTGTATTCAATCCCGATGCAATATCACTGTTTCATCAACACTCTGATAGTCCACAGATTACAGAATGCCTACAGATGTGCATCGGAAACTACTACTGGTCTTCCAGGAAACGATCAAAGCGTAGACTGTTTGTGACATTACTTCCATGGAGGAAAGTGCGCGTGGTGACTGTTGTATTCAATCCCGATGGAATTTCTGTGTTTCATCAACACTTTGAAGGTCCAAGGATTACAGAATGCCTCCAGATGTGGATCGGAAACTACTACTGGTCTTGCAGGGAGCGATCAAAGCGTAGACTGTTTGAGACATTACTCCCATGGAGGAAGGTGCCGATGGTGACTGTTGTATTCAATCCCGATGCAATTTCTGTGTTTCATCAACACTCTGATAGTCCACAGATTACAGAATGCCTCCAGATGTGCATCGGAAACTACTACTGGTCTTCCAGGAAACGATCAAAGCGTAGACTGTTTCAGACATTACTCCCATGGAGGAAGGTGCCGATGGTGACTGTTGTATTCAATCCCGATGCACTTTCTGTGTTTCATCAACACTCTGATAGTCCACAGATTACAGAATGCCTCCAGATGTGCATCGGAAACTACTACTGGTCTTCCAGCTAACGATCAAATCGTAGACTGTTTGAGACATTACTCCCATGGAGGTAAGTGCACATGGTGACTGTTGTATTCAATCCCGGTGCAATTTCAGTGTTTCATCAACACTCTGATAGTCCACAGATAACAGAATGCCTCCAGATGTGCATCGGAAACTACTACTGGTCTTCCAGGGAACGATCAAGGATTAAACTGTTTGAGACATTACTCCCATGGAGGTAAGTGCGCATGTTGACCGTTGTATTCAATCCCGATGCAATTTCTGTGTTTCATCAACACTCTGATAGTCCACAGATTTCAGAATGCCTCCAGATGTGCATCGGAAACTACTACTGGTCTCATGGGAAACGATCAAAGCGTAGACTGTTTGAGACATTACTCCCATGGAGGTAAGTGCGCATGGTGACTGCTGTTTTCAATCCCGATGCAATTTCTGTGTTTCATCAACACTCTGATAGTCCACAGATTACAGAATGCCTCCAGACGTGCATCGGAAACTACTACTGTTCTTCCAGGGAACGATCAAAAATTAAACTGTTTGAGACATTACTCCCATGGAGGTAAGTGGGAATGGTGACTGTTGTATTCAATCCCGATGCAATATCTGTGTATCATCAACACTCTGAGAGTCCACTGATTACAGAATGCCTCCAGATGTGAATCGGAAACTACTACTGGTCTAGTAGGGAACGATCAAATCGTAGACTGTTTGAGACATTACTCACATGGCGGAAAGTGCGCATGGTGACTGTTGTATTCAATCCCGATGCAATTACAGTGTTTCATCAACACTCTGATAGTCCACAGATTACAGAATGCCTCCAGATGTGCATCGGAAACTACTACTGGTCTTCCAGGAAACGATCAAAGCGTAGACTGTGTCAGACATTACTCCCATGGAGGAAGGTGCCGATGGTGACTGTTGTATTCAATCCCGATGCACTTTCTGTGTTTCATCAACACTCTGATAGTCCACAGATTACAGAATGCCTCCAGATGTGCATCGGAAACTACTACTGGTCTTCCAGCTAACGATCAAATCGTAGACTGTTTGAGACATTACTCCCATGGAGGTAAGTGCACATGGTGACTGTTGTATTCAATCCCGGTGCAATTTCAGTGTTTCATCAACACTCTGATAGTCCACAGATTACAGAATGCCTCCAGATGTGCATCGGAAACTACTACTGGTCTTCCAGGGAACGATCAAAGATTAAACTGTTTGAGACATTACTCCCATGGAGGTAAGTGCGCATGTTGACTGTTGTATTCAATCCCGATGCAATTTCTGTGTTTCATCAACACTCTGATAGTCCACAGGTTTCAGAATGCCTCCAGATGTGCATCGGAAACTACTACTGGTCTTCCAGGAAATGATCAAAGCGTAGACTGTTTGAGACATTACTCCCATGGAGGAAAGTGCGCAATGTGACTGTTGTATTCAATCCCGATGCAATTTCTGTGTTTCATCAACACTCAGATAGTCCACAGATTACAGAATGCCTCCAGATGTGCATCGGAACTACTACTGGTCTTCCAGGGAACGATCAAAACGTAGATTGTTTGAGACATTGCTCGCATGGAGGAAAGTGCACATGGTGACTGTTGTATTCAATCCCGAGGATATTTCTGTGTTTCATCAACAGTTTGAAGGTCCAAGGATTACAGATTGCGTCCAGATGTGCATCGGAAACTACTACTGGCCTTCAGGGGAACGATCAAAGAATAGACTGTTTGAGACATTACTCCCATTGAGGAAATAGCGCCTGGTGACTGTTGTATTCAATCCTGATGCAATTTCTGTGTTTCATCAACACTCTGATAGTTCACAGATTATAGAATGCCTCCAGATGTGCATCGGAAACTAGTACTGGTCTTTCAGGGAACGATCAAAGCTTAGACTGTTTGAGACATTACTCCCATGGAGGAAGGTGCCGATGGTGACTGTTGTATTCAATCCCGATGCAATTTCTGTGTTTCATCAACACTCTGATAGTCCACAGATTACAGAATGCCTCCAGATGTGCATCGGAAACTACTACTGGTCTTCCAGGAAACGATCAAAGCGTAGACTGTTTGAGACATTACTCCCATGGAGGTAAGTGCGCATGGTGACTGTTGTATTCAATCCCGATGAAATTTCTTTTTTTCATCAACACTCTGATAGTCCACAGATTACAGAATATCTCCAGATGTGCATCAGAAACTACTACTGGTGTTCCAGGGAACGATCAAAGAGTAAACTGTTTCAGACATTACTCCCATGGAGGTAAGTGCGCATGGTGACTGTTGTATTCAATCCCGATGCAATATCACTGTTTCATCAACACTCTGATAGTCCACAGATTACAGAATGCCTACAGATGTGCATCGGAAACTACTACTGGTCTTCCAGGAAACGATCAAAGCGTAGACTGTTTGTGACATTACTTCCATGGAGGAAAGTGCGCGTGGTGACTGTTGTATTCAATCCCGATGGAATTTCTGTGTTTCATCAACACTTTGAAGGTCCAAGGATTACAGAATGCCTCCAGATGTGGATCGGAAACTACTACTGGTCTTGCAGGGAGCGATCAAAGCGTAGACTGTTTGAGACATTACTCCCATGGAGGAAGGTGCCGATGGTGACTGTTGTATTCAATCCCGATGCAATTTCTGTGTTTCATCAACACTCTGATAGTCCACAGATTACAGAATGCCTCCAGATGTGCATCGGAAACTACTACTGGTCTTCCAGGAAACGATCAAAGCGTAGACTGTTTCAGACATTACTCCCATGGAGGAAGGTGCCGATGGTGACTGTTGTATTCAATCCCGATGCACTTTCTGTGTTTCATCAACACTCTGATAGTCCACAGATTACAGAATGCCTCCAGATGTGCATCGGAAACTACTACTGGTCTTCCAGCTAACGATCAAATCGTAGACTGTTTGAGACATTACTCCCATGGAGGTAAGTGCACATGGTGACTGTTGTATTCAATCCCGGTGCAATTTCAGTGTTTCATCAACACTCTGATAGTCCACAGATAACAGAATGCCTCCAGATGTGCATCGGAAACTACTACTGGTCTTCCAGGGAACGATCAAGGATTAAACTGTTTCAGACATTACTCCCATGGAGGTAAGTGCGCATGTTGACCGTTGTATTCAATCCCGATGCAATTTCTGTGTTTCATCAACACTCTGATAGTCCACAGATTTCAGAATGCCTCCAGATGTGCATCGGAAACTACTACTGGTCTTATAGGAAACGATCAAAGCGTAGACTGTTTGAGACATTACTCCCATGGAGGTAAGTGCGCATGGTGACTGCTGTTTTCAATCCCGATGCAATTTCTGTGTTTCATCAACACTCTGATAGTCCACAGATTACAGAATGCCTCCAGATGTGCATCGGAAACTACTACTGGTCTTCCAGGGAACGATCAAAAATTAAACTGTTTGAGACATTACTCCCATGGAGGTAAGTGCGAATGGTGACTGTTGTATTCAATCCCGATGCAATATCTGTGTATCATCAACACTCTGAGAGTCCACTGATTTCAGAATGCCTCCAGATGTGAATCGGAAACTACTACTGGTCTAGTAGGGAACGATCAAATCGTAGACTGTTTGAGACATTACTCACATGGCGGAAAGTGCGCATGGTGACTGTTGTATTCAATCCCGATGCAATTACAGTGTTTCATCAACACTCTGATAGTCCACAGATTACAGAATGCCTCCAGATGTGCATCGGAAACAACTACTGGTCTTCCAGGAAACGATCAAAGCGTAGACTGTGTCAGACATTACTCCCATGGAGGAAGGTGCCGATGGTGACTGTTGTATTCAATCCCGATGCACTTTCTGTGTTTCATCAACACTCTGATAGTCCACAGATTACAGAATGCCTCCAGATGTGCATCGGAAACTACTACTGGTCTTCCAGCTAACGATCAAATCGTAGACTGTTTGAGACATTACTCCCATGGAGGTAAGTGCACATGGTGACTGTTGTATTCAATCCCGGTGCAATTTCAGTGTTTCATCAACACTCTGATAGTCCACAGATTACAGAATGCCTCCAGATGTGCATCGGAAACTACTACTGGTCTTCCAGGGAACGATCAAAGATTAAACTGTTTGAGACATTACTCCCATGGAGGTAAGTGCGCATGTTGACTGTTGTATTCAATCCCGATGCAATTTCTGTGTTTCATCAACACTCTGATAGTCCACAGATTTCAGAATGCCTCCAGATGTGCATCGGAAACTACTACTGGTCTTCCAGGAAATGATCAAAGCGTAGACTGTTTGAGACATTACTCCCATGGAGGAAAGTGCGCAATGTGACTGTTGTATTCAATCCCGATGCAATTTCTGTGTTTCATCAACACTCAGATAGTCCACAGATTACAGAATGCCTCCAGATGTGCATCGGAACTACTACTGGTCTTCCAGGGAACGATCAAAGCGTAGATTGTTTGAGACATTGCTCGCATGGAGGAAAGTGCACATGGTGACTGTTGTATTCAATCCCGAGGATATTTCTGTGTTTCATCAACAGTTTGAAGGTCCAAGGATTACAGATTGCGTCCAGATGTGCATCGGAAACTACTACTGGCCTTCAGGGGAACGATCAAAGAATAGACTGTTTGAGACATTACTCCCATTGAGGAAATAGCGCCTGGTGACTGTTGTATTCAATCCTGATGCAATTTCTGTGTTTCATCAACACTCTGATAGTTCACAGATTATAGAATGCCTCCAGATGTGCATCGGAAACTAGTACTGGTCTTTCAGGGAACGATCAAAGCTTAGACTGTTTGAGACATTACTCCCATGGAGGAAAGTGCGCATGGTGAGTGTTGTATTCAATCCCGATGCAATTTCTGTGTTTCATCAACACTCTGATAGTCCACAGGTTACAGAATGCCTCCAGATGTGCATCGGAAACTACTACTGGACTTCCAGGGAACGGGCAAGGTGTAGACTGTCTGAGACATTACTCCCATGGAAGAAAGTGCGCATCGGGACTGTTGTATTCAATCCCGATGCAATTACTGTGTTTCATCAACACTCTGATAGTCCACAGATTACAGAATGCCTCCAGATGTGCATCGGAAACTACTACTGGTCTTCCAGGAAACGATCAAAGCGTAGACTGTTTCAGACATTACTCCCATGGAGGAAGGTGCCGATGGTGACTGTTGTATTCAATCCCGATGCAATTTCTGTGTTGCATCAACACTCTGATAGTCCACAGATTACAGAATGCCTCCTGATGGTCATCGGAAACTACTACTGGTCTTCCAGGTAACGATCAAATCGTAGACTGTTTGAGACATTACTCCCATGGAGGAATGTGCGCATGGTGACTGATGTATTCAACCTCGAGGCAACTTCTGTGTTTCATCAACACTTTGAAGGTCCAAGGATTTTAGAATGCCTCCAGATGTGCATCGGAAACTACTACTGGTCTTCCAGGGAACGATCAAAGCTTAGACTGTTTGACATATTACTTCCATGGAGGAAAGTGCGCATGGTGAATGTTGTATTCAATCTCGATGCAATTTCTGTGTTTTATCAACACTCAGATAGTCCACAGATTACAGAATGCCCCCCAGATGTGCATCGGAAACTACTGCTGGTTTTCCTGGGAACGATCAAAGCGTAGACTGTTTGAGACATTACTCCCATGGAGGAGAGTGCGCATGGTGACTGTTGTATTCAATCCCGATGCAATTTTGGTTTCATCAACACTCTGATAGTCCAAAGATTACAGAATGCCTCCAGATGTGCATCGGAAACTGCTACTGGTCTTCCAGGGAACGATCAAATCGTAGACTGTTTGAGACATTACTCCCATGGAGGAAAGTGTGCATGGTGACTGTTGTATTCAATCCCGATACAATTACAGTGTTTCATCAACACTCTGTTAGTCCGCAGATTACAGAGTGCCTCCAGATGTGCATCGGAAACTACTACTGGTCTTCCAGGAAACGATCAAAGCGTAGACTGTTTGAGACATTACTCCCATGGAGGTAAGTGCACATGGTGACTGTTGTATTCAATCCCGGTGCAATTTCAGTGTTTCATCAACACTCTGATAGTCCACAGATTACAGAATGCCTCCAGATGTGCATCGGAAACTACTACTGGTCTTCCAGGGAACGATCAAAGATTAAATTGTTTAAGACATTACTCCCATGGAGGTAAGTGCGCATGTTGACTGTTGTATTCAATCCCGATGCAATTTCTGTGTTTCATCAACACTCTGATAGTCCACAGATTACAGAATGCCTCCAGATGTGCATCGGAAACTACTACTGGTCTTCCAGGAAACGATCAAAGCGTAGACTGTTTGAGACATTACTCCCATGGAGGAAAGTGCGCAATGTGACTGTTGTATTCAATCCCGATGCAATTTCTGTGTTTCATCAACACTCAGATAGTCCACAGATTACAGAATGCCTCCAGATGAGCATCGGAACTACTACTGGTCTTCCAGGGAACGATCAAAGCGTAGACTGTTTGAGACATTGCTCGCATGGAGGAAAGTGCGCATGGTGACTGTTGTATTCAATCCCGAGGATATTTCTGTGTTTCATCAACAGTTTGAAGGTCCAAGGATTACTTATTGCGTCCAGATGTGCATCGGAAACTACTACTGGCCTTCAGGGGAACGATCAAAGAATAGACTGTTTGAGACATTACTCCCATTGAGGAAATAGCGCCTGGTGACTGTTGTATTCAATCCTGATGCAAATTCTGTGTTTCATCAACACTCTGATAGTTCACAGATTATAAAATGCCTCCAGATGAGCATCGGAAACTAGTACTGGTCTTCCAGGGAACGATCAAAGCTTAGACTGTTTGAGACATTACTCCCATGGAGGAAAGTGCGCATGGTGACTGTTGTATTCAATCCCGATGCAATTTCTGTGTTTCATCAACACTCTGATAGTCCACAGATTACAGAATGCCCCCAGATGTGCATCGGAAACTACTACTGGTCTTCCAGGGAACGGGCAAAGTGTAGACTGTCTGAGACATTACTTCCATGGAAGAAAGTGCGCATCGGGACTGTTGTGTTCAATCCCGTTGCAATATCACTGTTTCATCAACACTCTGATAGTCCACAGATTACAGAATGCCTACAGATGTGCATCGGAAACTACTACTGGTCTTCCAGGGAACGATCAAAGCGTAGACTGTTTGAGACATTACTCCCATGGAGGAATGTGCGCATGGTGACTGTTGTATTCAATCTCGAGGCAATTTCTGTGTTTCATCAACACTTTGAAGGTCCAAGGATTTTAGAATGCCTCCAGATGTGCATCGGAAACTACTACTGGTCTTCCAGGGAACGATCAAAGCTTAGACTGTTTGAGATATTACTTCCATGGAGGAAAGTGCGCATGGTGAATGTTGTATTCAATCTCGATGCAATTTCTGTGTTTCATCAACACTCAGATAGTCCACAGATTACAGAATGCCCCCCAAATGTGCATCGGAAACTACTTCTGGTTTTCCTGGGAACGATCAAAGCGTAGACTGTTTGAGACATTACTCCCATGGAGGAAATAGCGAATGCTGACAGTTGTATTCAATCCCGATGCAAATTTCTGTGTTTCATCAACACTGTGACGGTCCACAGATTACAGAAAGCCTTCATATGTGCATCGGAAACGCCTACTGGTCTTCCAGGGAACGGTCAAAGCTTAGACTCTTTGAGATATTACTTCCATGGAGGAAAGTGCGCATGGTGAATGTTGTATTCAATCTCGATGCAATTTCTGTGTTTTATCAACACTCAGATAGTCCACAGATTACAGAATGCCCCCAGATGTGCATCGGAAACTACTACTGGTTTTCCTGGGAACGATCAAAGCGTAGACTGTTTGAGACATTACTCCCATGGAGGAGAGTGCGCATGGTGACTGTTGTATTCAATCCCGATGCAATTTTGGTTTCATCAACACTCTGATAGTCCACAGATTACAGAATGCCTCCAGATGTGCATCGGAAACTACTACTGGTTTTCCAGGAAACGATCAAAGCGTAGACTGTTTGAGACATTACTCCCATGGAGGAAAGTGCGCAAGGTGACTGTTGTATTCAATCCCGATGCAATTTCTGTGTTTCATCAACACTCAGATAGTCCACAGATTACAGAACGGCTCCAGATGTGCGTCGGAAACTACTACTCTTCTTCCTTGGAACGATGAAAGCGTAGACTGTTTGAGACATTACTCCCGTGGAGAATGATGCGCATGGTGACTGTTGTATTCAATCCCGATGCAATTACTGTGTTTCATCAACACTCTGATAGTCCACAGATTACAGAATGCCTCCAGATGTGCATCGGAAACTACTACTGGTCTTCCAGGGAACGATCAAATCGTAGACTGTTTGAGACATTACTCCCATGTAGGAAAGTGTGCATGGTGACTGCTGTATTCTATCCCGATGCAATTACAGTGTTCATCAACACTCTGATAGTCCGCAGATTACAGAGTGCCTCCAGATGTGCATCGGAAACTACTACTGGTCTTCCAGGAAACGATCAAAGCGTAGACTTTTTGAGACATTACTCCCATGGAGGTAAGTGCACATGTTGACTGTTGTATTCAATCCCGATGCAATTTCTCTGTTTCATCAACACTCTGATAGTCCACAGATTACAGAATGCCTCTAGATGTGCATCGGAAACTACTACTGGTCTTCCAGGGAACGATCAAAGAGTAAACTGTTTCAGACGGTACCCCAATGGAGGTAAGTGCGCATGGGGACTGTTGTATTCAATCCCGATGCAATTACTGTGTTTCATCAACACTCTGATAGTCCACAGATTACAGAATGCCTCCAGATGTGGATCGGAAACTATTACTGGTCTCCCAGGAAACGATCAAATAGTAGAATGATTGAGACATTACTCCCATGGAGGAAAGTGCGCATGGTGACTGTTGTATTCAATCCCGAGGCAATTTCTGTGTTTCATCAACACTCTGATAGTCCACAGATTACAGAATGCCTCCAGATGTGCATCGGAAACTACTACTGTTCTTCCAGGGAACGATCAAATCGTAGGCTGTTTGAGACATTACACCCATGGAGGAAATAGCGCCTGGTGACTGTTGTATTCAATCCCTATGCAATTTCTGTGTTTCATCAACACTGTGATAGTCCACAGATTACAGAATGCCTTCAGATGTGCATCGGAAACTACTACTGGTCTTCCAGGGAACGATCAAAGCGTAGACTGTTTGAGACATTACTCCCATGGAGGAAAGTATGCATGGTGACTGTTGTATTCAATCCCGATGCAATTTTTGTTTCATCAACACTCTGATAGTCCACAGATTACAGAATGCCTCCAGATGTGCATCGGAAACTACTACTGGTCTTCCAGGAAACGATCAAAGCGTAGACTGTTTGAGACATTACTCCCATTGAGGTAAGTGCGCATGGTGACTGTTGTATTCAATCCCGATGCAATTTCTGTGTTTCATCAACACTCACATAGTCCACAGATTACAGAATGCATCCAGATGGGCATCGGAACTACTACTGGTCTTCCAGGGAACGATCAAAGCGTAAACTGTTTGAGACATTACTCCCATGGAGGAAAGTGCGCATGGTGACTGTTGTATTCCTCACGAGGCAATTTCTGTGTTTCATCAACACTTTGAAGGTCCAAGGAATACAGATTGCGTGCAGATGTGCATCGGAAACTACTACTGGCCTTCAACGATCAAAGCGTAGACTGTTTGATACATTACTCCCATGGAGGAAAGTATGCATGGTGACTGTTGTATTCAATCCCGATGCATTTTTTGTTTCATCAACACTCTGATAGTCCACAGATTACAGAATGCCTCCAGATGTGCATCGGAAACTACTTCTCTTCTTCGAGGGAACGATCAAAGCGTAAACTGTTTGAGACACTACTCCCATGGGGGAAAGTGCGCATGTTGAGTGTTGTATCCAAACCCGAAGCAATTTCTGTGTTTCATCAACACTCTGATAGTCCACAGATTACAGAATGCCTCCAGTTGTGCATCGGAAACTACTACTGGTCTTCCAGGAAACGATCAAAACGTAGACTGTTTCAGACATTACTCCCATGGACGTAAGTGCGCATGGTGACTGTTGTATTCAATCCCGATGCAATATCAGTGTTTCATCAACACTCTGATAGTCCACAGATTACAGAATGCCTACAGATGTGCATCGGAAACTACTACTGGTCTTCCAGGGAACGATCAAAGCGTAGACTGTTTGTGACATTACTTCCATGGAGGAAAGTGCGCGTGGTGACTGTTGAATTCAATCCCGATGCAATTTCTGTGTTTCATCAACACTTTGAAGGTCCAAGGATTACAGAATGCCTCCAGATGTGCATCGGAAACTACTACTGGTCTTGCAGGGAACGATCAAATCGTAGACTGTTTGAGACATTACTCCCATGGAGGAAGGTGCCGATGGTGACTGTTGTATTCAATCCCGATGCAATTTCTCTGTTTCATCAACACTCTGATAGTCCACAGATTACAGAAAGCCTCTAGATGTGCATCGGAAACTATTACTGGTCTTCCAGGGAACGATCAAAGAGTAAACTGTTTCAGACGGTACCCCAATGGAGGTAAGTGCGCTTGGGGACTGTTGTATTCAATCCCGATGCAATTACTGTGTTTCATCAACACTCTGATAGTCCACAGATTACAGAATTCCTCCAGATGTGCATCGGAAACTACTACTGGTCTTATAGGAAACGATCAAAGCGTAGACTGTTTGAGACATTACTCCCATGGAGGTAAGTGCGCATGGTGACTGTTGTATTCAATCCCGATGCAATTTCTGTGTTTCATCAACACTCTGATAGTCCACAGATTACAGAATGCCTCCAGATGTGCATCGAAAACTACTACTGGTCTTCCAGGGAACGATCAAAGCGTAGACTGTCTGAGACATTACTCCCATGGAGGAAAGTGTGCATGGTGACTGCTGTATTCAATCCCGATGCAATTACAGTGTTTCATCAACACTCTGATAGTCCGCAGATTACAGAGTGCCTCCAGATGTACATCGGAAACTACTACTGGTCTTCCAGGAAACGATCAAAGCGTAGACTGTTTGAGACATTACTCCCATGGAGGAAAGTGCGCGTGGTGACTGTTGTATTCAATCCCGGTGCAATTTCAGTGTTTCATCAACACTCTGATACTCCACAGATTACAGAATGCCTCCAGATGTACATCGGAATCTACTACTGGTCTTCCAGGGAACGATCAAAGATTAAACTGTTTGAGACATTACTCCCATGGAGGTAGTGCGAATGGTGACTGTTGTATTCAATCCCGATGCAAATTCTGTGTTTCGTCAACACTCTGATAGTCCACAGATTACAGAATGCCTCCAGATGTGCATCGGAAAAAACTACTGGTTTTCCAGGAAACGATCAAAGCGTAGACTGTTTGAGACATTACTCCCATGGAGGAAAGTGCGCAAGGTGACTGTTGTATTCAATCCCGATGCAATTTCTGTGTTTCATCAACACTCAGATAGTCCACAGATTACAGAACGGCTCCAGACGTGCTTAGGAAACTACTACCCTTCTTCCTTGGAACGATAAAAGCGTAGACTGTTTGAGACATTACTCCCGTGGAGAATGATGCGCATGGTGACTGTTGTATTCAATCCCGATGCAATTACTGTGTTTCATCAACACTCTGATAGTCCACAGATTACAGAATGCCTCCAGATGTGCATCGGAAACTACTACTGGTCTTCCAGGGAACGATCAAATCGTAGACTGTTTGAGACATTACTCCCATGTAGGAAAGTGTGCATGGTGACTGCTGTATTCAATCCCGATGCAATTACAGTGTTCATCAACACTCTGATAGTCCGCAGATTACATAGTGCCTCCAGATGTGCATCGGAAACTACTACTGGTCTTCCAGGAAACCATCAAAGCGTAGACTTTTTGAGACATTACTCCCATGGAGGTAAGTGCACATGGTGACTGTTGTATTCAATCCCGATGCAATTTCTCTGTTTCATCAACACTCTGATAGTCCACACATTACAGAATGCCTCTAGATGTGCATCGGAAACTACTACTGGTCTTCCAGGGAACGATCAAAGAGTGAACTGTTTCAGACGGTACCCCAATGGAGGTAAGTGCGCATGGGGACTGTTGTATTCAATCCCGATGCAATTACTGTGTTTCATCAACACTCTGATTGTCCACAGATTACAGAATGCCTCCAGATGTGGATCGGAAACTATTACTGGTCTTCCAGGAAACGATCAAATAGTAGAATGATTGAGACATTACTCCCATGGAGGAAAGTGCGCATGGTGACTGTTGTATTCAATCCCGAGGCAATTTCTGTGTTTCATCAACACTTTGAAGGTCCAAGGATTACAGTATGCCTCCAGATGTGCATCGGAAACCACTACTGGTCTTCCAGGGAACGATCAAGGAGTAAACTGTTTCAGATGGTACTCCCATGGAGGTAAGTGCGCATGGGGACTGTTGTATTCAATCCCGATGCAATTACTGTGTTTCATCAACACTCTGATAGTCCACAGATTACAGAATGCCTCCAGATGTGCATCGGAAACTACTACTGGTCTCCCAGGAAACGATCAAAGCGTACACTGTTTGAGACATTACTCCCATGGAGGAAGGTGCCGATTGGGACTGTTGTATTCAATCCCGATGCAATTTCTGTGTTTCATCAACACTCTGATAGTCCACAGATTACAGAATGCCTCCAGATGTGCATCGGAAACTACTACTGTTCTTCCAGGGAACGATCAAATCGTAGGCTGTTTGACCCATTACACCCATGGAGGAAATAGCGCCTGGTGACTGTTGTATTCAATCCCTATGCAATTTCTGTGTTTCATCAACACTGTGATAGTCCACAGATTACAGAATGCCTTCAGATGTGCATCGGAAACTACTACTGGTCTTCCAGGGAACGATCAAAGCGTAGACTGTTTGAGACATTACTCCCATGGAGGAAAGTATGCCTGGTGACTGTTGTATTCAATCCCGATGCAATTTCCGTGTTTCATCAACACTCAGATAGTCCACAGATTACAGAATGCCTCCAGATGTGCATCGGAAACTACTACTGGTCTTCCAGGAAACGATCAAAGCGTAGACTGTTTGAGACATTACTCCCATGGAGGTAAGTGCGCATGGTGACTGTTGTATTCCATCCCGATGCAATTTCTGTGTTTCATCAACACTCTGATAGTCCACAGATTACAGAATGCCTCCAGATGTGCATCGGAAACTACTACTGTTCTTCCAGGGAACGATCAAATCGTAGGCTGTTTGTCCCATTACACCCATGGAGGAAATAGCGCCTGGTGACTGTTGTATTCAATCCCTATGCAATTTCTGTGTTTCATCAACACTGTGATAGTCCACAGATTACAGAATGCCTCCAGATGTGCATCGGAAACTACTTCTCTTCTTCGAGGGAACGATCAAAGCGTAAACTGTTTGAGACACTACTCCCATGGGGGAAAGTGCGCATGTTGAGTGTTGTATCCAATCCCGAAGCAATTTCTGTGTTTCATCAACACTCTGATAGTCCACAGATTACAGAATGCCTCCAGTTGTGCATCGGAAACTACTACTGGTCTTCCAGGAAACGATCAAAACGTAGACTGTTTCAGACATTACTCCCATGGACGTAAGTGCGCATGGTGACTGTTGTATTCAATCCCGATGCAATATCAGTGTTTCATCAACATTCTGATAGTCCACAGATTACAGAATGCCTACAGATGTGCATCGGAAACTACTACTGGTCTTCCAGGGAACGATCAAAGCGTAGACTGTTTGAGACATTACTCCCATGGAGGTAAGTCCACATGGTGACTGTTGTATTCAATCCCGATGCAATTTTTGTTTCATCAACACTCAGATAGTCCACAGATTACAGAACGGCTCCAGACGTGCGTCGGAAACTACTACCCTTCTTCCTTGGAACGATAAAAGCGTAGACTGTTTGAGACATTACTCCCGTGGAGAATGATGCGCATGGTGACTGTTGTATTCAATCCCGATGCAATTACTGTGTTTCATCAACACTCTGATAGTCCACAGATTACAGAATGCCTCCAGATGTGCATCGGAAACTACTACTGGTCTTCCAGGGAACGATCAAATCGTAGACTGTTTGAGACATTCCTCCCATGTAGGAAAGTGTGCATGGTGACTGCTGTATTCAATCCCGATGCAATTACAGTGTTCATCAACACTCTGATAGTCCGCAGATTACAGAGTGCCTCCAGATGTGCATCGGAAACTACTACTGGTCTTCCAGGAAACGATCAAAGCGTAGACTGTTTGAGACATTACTCCCATGGAGGTAAGTGCACATGGTGACTGTTGTATTCAATCCCGATGCAATTTCTCTGTTTCATCAACACTCTGATAGTCCACACATTACAGAATGCCTCTAGATGTGCATCAGAAACTACTACTGGTCTTCCAGGGAACGATCAAAGAGTAAACTGTTTCAGACGGTACCCCAATGGAGGTAAGTGCGCATGGGGACTGTTGTATTCAATCCCGATGCAATTACTGTGTTTCATCAACACTCTGATAGTCCACAGACTACAGAATGCCTCCAGATGTGGATCGGAAACTATTACTGGTTTTCCAGGAAACGATCAAATAGTAGAATGATTGAGACATTACTCTTATGGAGGATAGTGCGCATGGTGACTGTTGTATTCAATCCCGAGGCAATTTCTGTGTTTCATCAACACTTTGAAGGTCCAAGGATTACAGTATGCCTCCAGATGTGCATCGGAAACCACTACTGGTCTTCCAGGGAACGATCAAAGAGTAAACTGTTTCAGATGGTACTCCCATGGAGGTAAGTGCGCATGGGGACTGTTGTATTCAATCCCGATGCAATTACTGTGTTTCATCAACACTCTGATAGTCCACAGATTACAGAATGCCTCCAGATGTGCATCGGAAACTACTACTGGTCTTCCAGGAAACGATCAAAGCGTACACTGTTTGAGACATTACTCCCATGGAGGAAGGTGCCGATTGGGACTGTTGTATTCAATCCCGATGCAATTTCTGTGTTTCATCAACACTCTGATAGTCCACAGATTACAGAATGCCTCCAGATGTGCATCGGAAACTACTACTGTTCTTCCAGGGAACGATCAAATCGTAGGCTGTTTGTCCCATTACACCCATGGAGGAAATAGCGCCTGGTGACTGTTGTATTCAATCCCTATGCAATTTCTGTGTTTCATCAACACTGTGATAGTCCACAGATTACAGAATGCCTTCAGATGTGCATCGGAAACTACTACTGGTCTTCCAGGGAACGATCAAAGCGTAGACTGTTTGAGACATTACTCCCATGGAGGAAAGTATGCATGGTGACTGTTGTATTCAATCCCGATGCAATTTTTGTTTCATCAACACTCAGATAGTCCACAGATTACAGAATGCCTCCAGATGTGCATCGGAAACTACTACTGGTCTTCCAGGAAACGATCAAAGCGTAGACTGTTTGAGACATTACTCCCATGGAGGTAAGTGCGCATGGTGACTGTTGTATTCAATCCCGATGCAATTTCTGTGTTTCATCAACACTCACATAGTCCACAGATTACAGAATGCATCCAGATGTGCATCGGAACTACTACTGGTCTTCCAGGGAACGATCAAAGCGTAGACTGTTTGAGACATTACTCCCATGGAGGAAAGTGCGCATGGTGACTGTTGTATTCATCACGAGGCAATTTCTGTGTTTCATCAACACTTTGAAGGTCCAAGGAATACAGATTGCGTGCAGATGTGCATCGGAAACTACTACTGGCCTTCAACGATCAAAGCGTAGACTGTTTGATACATTACTCCCATGGAGGAAAGTATGCATGGTGACTGTTGTATTCAATCCCGATGCAATTTTTGTTTCATCAACACTCTGATTGTCCACAGATTACAGAATGCCTCCAGATGTGCATCGGAAACTACTTCTCTTCTTCGAGGGAACGATCAAAGCGTAAACTGTTTGAGACACTACTCCCATGGGGGAAAGTGCGCATGTTGAGTGTTGTATCCAATCCCGAAGCAATTTCTGTGTTTCATCAACACTCTGATAGTCCACAGATTACAGAATGCCTCCAGTTGTGCATCGGAAACTACTACTGGTCTTCCAGGAAATGATCAAAACGTAGACTGTTTCAGACATTACTCCCATGGACGTAAGTGCGCATGGTGACTGTTGTATTCAATCCCGATGCAATATCAGTGTTTCATCAACACTCTGATAGTCCACAGATTACAGAATGCCTACAGATGTGCATCGGAAACTACTACTGGTCTTCCAGGGAACGATCAAAGCGTAGACTGTTTGTGACATTACTTCCATGGAGGAAAGTGCGCGTGGTGACTGTTGTATTCAATCCCGATGCAATTTCTGTGTTTCATCAACACTTTGAAGGTCCAAGGATTACAGAATGCCTCCAGATGTGCATCGGAAACTACTACTGGTCTTGCAGGGAACGATCAAATCGTAGACTGTTTGAGACATTACTCCCATGGAGGAAGGTGCCGATGGTGACTGTTGTATTCAATCCCGATGCAATTTCTCTGTTTCATCAACACTCTGATAGTCCACAGATTACAGAATGCCTCTAGATGTGCATCGGAAACTACTACTGGTCTTCCAGGGAACGATCAAAGAGTAAACTGTTTCAGACGGTACCCCAATGGAGGTAAGTGCGCTTGGGGACTGTTGTATTCAATCCCGATGCAATTACTGTGTTTCATCAACACTCTGATAGTCCACAGATTACAGAATGCCTCCAGATGTGCATCGGAAACTACTACTGGTCTTATAGGAAACGATCAAAGCGTAGACTGTTTGAGACATTACTCCCATGGAGGTAAGTGCGCTTGGTGACTGTTGTATTCAATCCCGATGCAATTTCTGTGTTTCATCAACACTCTGATAGTCCACAGATTACAGAATGCCTACAGATGTGCATCGGAAACTACTACTGGTCTTCCAGGGAACGATGAAAGAGTAAACTGTTTCAGACGGTACCGCAATGGAGGTAAGTGCGCATGGGGACTGTTGTATTCAATCCCGATGCAATTACTGTGTTTCATCAACACTCTGATAGTCCACAGATTACAGAATGCCTCCAGATGTGGATCGGAAACTATTACTGGTCTTCCAGGAAACGATCAAATAGTAGAATTATTGAGACATTACTCCCATGGAGGAAAGTGCGCATGGTGACTGTTGTATTCAATCCCGAGGCAATTTCTGTGTTTCATCAACACTTTGAAGGTCCAAGGATTACAGTATACCTCCAGATGTGCATCGGAAACCACTACTGGTCTTCCAGGGAACGATCAAAGAGTAAACTGTTTCAGATGGTACTCCCATGGAGGTATGTGCGCATGGGGACTGTTGTATTCAATCCCGATGCAATTACTGTGTTTCATCAACACTCTGATAGTCCACAGATTACAGAATGCCTCCAGATGTGCATCGGAAACTACTACTGGTCTTCCAGGAAACGATCAAAGCGTACACTGTTTGAGACATTACTCCCATGGAGGAAGGTGCCGATTGGGACTTTTGTATTCAATCCCGATGCAATTTCTGTGTTTCATCAACACTCTGATAGTCCACAGATTACAGAATGCCTCCAGATGTGCATCGGAAACTACTACTGTTCTTCCAGGGAACGATCAAATCGTAGGCTGTTTGAGACATTACACCCATGGAGGAAATAGCGCCTGGTGACTGTTGTATTCAATCCCTATGCAATTTCTGTGTTTCATCAACACTGTGATAGTCCACAGATTACAGAATGCCTTCAGATGTGCATCGGAAACTACTACTGGTCTTGCAGGGAACGATCAAATCGTAGACTGTTTGAGACATTACTCCCATGGAGGAAGGTGCCGATGGTGACTGTTGTATTCAATCCCGATGCAATTTCTCTGTTTCATCAACACTCTGATAGTCCACAGATTACAGAATGCCTCTAGATGTGCATCGGAAACTACTACTGGTCTTCCAGGGAACGATCAAAGAGTAAACTGTTTCAGACGGTACCCCAATGGAGGTAAGTGCGCTTGGGGACTGTTGTATTCAATCCCGATGCAATTACTGTGTTTCATCAACACTCTGATAGTCCACAGATTACAGAATGCCTCCAGATGTGCATCGGAAACTACTACTGGTCTTATAGGAAACGATCAAAGCGTAGACTGTTTGAGACATTACTCCCATGGAAGTAAGTGCGCTTGGTGACTGTTGTATTCAATCCCGATGCAATTTCTGTGTTTCATCAACACACTGATAGTCCACAGATTACAGAATGCATCCAGATGTGCATCGGAAACTACTACTGGTCTTCCAGGGAACGATCAAAGAGTAAACTGTTTCAGACGGTACCCCAATGGAGGTAAGTGCGCATGGGGACTGTTGTATTCAATCCCGATGCAATTACTGTGTTTCATCAACACTCTGATAGTCCACAGATTACAGAATGCCTCCAGATGTGCATCGGAAACTACTACTGGTCTTCCAGGAAACGATCAAAGCGTACACTGTTTGAGACATTACTCCCATGGAGGAAGGTGCCGATTGGGACTGTTGTATTCAATCCCGATGCAATTTCTGTGTTTCATCAACACTCTGATAGTCCACAGATTACAGAATGCCTCCAGATGTGCATCGGAAACTACTACTGTTCTTCCAGGGAACGATCAAATCGTAGGCTGTTTGAGACATTACACCCATGGAGGAAATAGCGCCTGGTGACTGTTGTATTCAATCCCTATGCAATTTCTGTGCTTCATCAACACTGTGATAGTCCACAGATTACAGAATGCCTTCAGATGTGCATCGGAAACTATTACTGGTCTTCCAGGGAACGATCAAAGCGTAGACTGTTTGAGACATTACTCCCATGGAGGAAAGTATGCATGGTGACTGTTGTATTCAATCCCGATGCAATTTTTGTTTCATCAACACTCTGATAGTCCACAGATTACAGAATGCCTCCAGATGTGCATCGGAAACTACTACTGGTCTTCCAGGAAACGATCAAAGCGTAGACTGTTTGAGACATTACTCCCATGGAGGTAAGTGCGCATGGTGACTGTTGTATTCAATCCCGATGCAATTTCTGTGTTTCATCAACACTCACATAGTCCACAGATTACAGAATGCATCCAGATGTGCATCAGAACTACTACTGGTCTTCCAGGGAACGATCAAAGCGTAGACTGTTTGAGACATTACTCCCATGGAGGAAAGTGCGCATGGTGACTGTTGTATTCATCACGAGGCAATTTCTGTGTTTCATCAACACTTTGAAGGTCCAAGGAATACAGATTGCGTGCAGATGTGCATCGGAAACTACTACTGGCCTTCAACGATCAAAGCGTAGACTGTTTGATACATTACTCCCATGGAGGAAAGTATGCATGGTGACTGTTGTATTCAATCCCGATGCAATTTTTGTTTCATCAACACTCTGATAGTCCACAGATTACAGAATGCCTCCAGATGTGCTTCGGAAACTACTTCTCTTCTTCGAGGGAACGATCAAAGCGTAAACTGTTTGAGACACTACTCCCATGGGGGAAAGTGCGCATGTTGAGTGTTGTATCCAATCCCGAAGCAATTTCTGTGTTTCATCAACACTCTGATAGTCCACAGATTACAGAATGCCTCCAGTTGTGCATCGGAAACTACTACTGGTCTTCCAGGAAACGATCAAAACGTAGACTGTTTGAGACATTACTCCCATGGAAGTAAGTGCGCTTGGTGACTGTTGTATTCAATCCCGATGCAATTTCTGTGTTTCATCAACACTCTGATAGTCCACAGATTACAGAATGCCTCCAGATGTGCATCGGAAACTACTACTGGTCTTCCAGGGAACGATCAAAGAGTAAACTGTTTCAGACGGTACCCCAATGGAGGTAAGTGCGCATGGGGACTGTTGTATTCAATCCCGATGCAATTACTGTGTTTCATCAACACTCTGATAGTCCACAGATTACAGAATGCCGCCAGATGTGCATCGGAAACTACTACTGGTCTTCCAGGAAACGATCAAAGCGTACACTGTTTGAGACATTACTCCCATGGAGGAAGGTGCCGATTGGGACTGTTGTATTCAATCCCGATGCAATTTCTGTGTTTCATCAACACTCTGATAGTCCACAGATTACAGAATGCCTCCAGATGTGCATCGGAAACTACTACTGTTCTTCCAGGGAACGATCAAATCGTAGGCTGTTTGAGACATTACACCCATGGAGGAAATAGCGCCTGGTGACTGTTGTATTCAATCCCTATGCAATTTCTGTGCTTCATCAACACTGTGATAGTCCACAGATTACAGAATGCCTTCAGATGTGCATCGGAAACTATTACTGGTCTTCCAGGGAACGATCAAAGCGTAGACTGTTTGAGACATTACTCCCATGGAGGAAAGTATGCATGGTGACTGTTGTATTCAATCCCGATGCAATTTTTGTTTCATCAACACTCTGATAGTCCACAGATTACAGAATGCCTCCAGATGTGCATCGGAAACTACTACTGGTCTTCCAGGAAACGATCAAAGCGTAGACTGTTTGAGACATTACTCCCATGGAGGTAAGTGCGCATGGTGACTGTTGTATTCAATCCCGATGCAATTTCTGTGTTTCATCAACACTCACATAGTCCACAGATTACAGAATGCATCCAGATGTGCATCAGAACTACTACTGGTCTTCCAGGGAACGATCAAAGCGTAGACTGTTTGAGACATTACTCCCATGGAGGAAAGTGCGCATGGTGACTGTTGTATTCATCACGAGGCAATTTCTGTGTTTCATCAACACTTTGAAGGTCCAAGGAATACAGATTGCGTGCAGATGTGCATCGGAAACTACTACTGGCCTTCAACGATCAAAGCGTAGACTGTTTGATACATTACTCCCATGGAGGAAAGTATGCATGGTGACTGTTGTATTCAATCCCGATGCAATTTTTGTTTCATCAACACTCTGATAGTCCACAGATTACAGAATGCCTCCAGATGTGCTTCGGAAACTACTTCTCTTCTTCGAGGGAACGATCAAAGCGTAAACTGTTTGAGACACTACTCCCATGGGGGAAAGTGCGCATGTTGAGTGTTGTATCCAATCCCGAAGCAATTTCTGTGTTTCATCAACACTCTGATAGTCCACAGATTACAGAATGCCTCCAGTTGTGCATCGGAAACTACTACTGGTCTTCCAGGAAACGATCAAAACGTAGACTGTTCCAGACATTACTCCCATGGACGTAATTGCGCATGGTGACTGTTGTATTCAATCCCGATGCAATATCAGTGTTTCATCAACACTCTGATAGTCCACAGATTACAGAATGCCTACAGATGTGCATCGGAAACTACTACTGGTCTTCCAGGGAACGATCAAAGCGTAGACTGTTTGTGACATTACTTCCATGGAGGAAAGTGCGCGTGGTGACTGTTGTATTCAATCCCGATGCAATTTCTGTGTTTCATCAACACTTTGAAGGTCCAAGGATTACAGAATGCCTCCAGATGTGCATCGGAAACTACTACTGGTCTTGCAGGGAACGATCAAATCGTAGACTGTTTGAGACATTACTCCCATGGAGGAAGGTGCCGATGGTGACTGTTGTATTCAATCTCGATGCAATTTCTCTGTTTCATCAACACTCTGATAGTCCACAGATTACAGAATGCCTCTAGATGTGCATCGGAAACTACTACTGGTCTTCCAGGGAACGATCAAAGAGTAAACTGTTTCAGACGGTACCCCAATGGAGGTAAGTGCGCTTGGGGACTGTTGTATTCAATCCCGATGCAATTACTGTGTTTCATCAACACTCTGATAGTCCACAGATTACAGAATGCCTCCAGATGTGCATCGGAAACTACTACTGGTCTTATAGGAAACGATCAAAGCGTAGACTGTTTGAGACATTACTCCCATGGAAGTAAGTGCGCTTGGTGACTGTTGTATTCAATCCCGATGCAATTTCTGTGTTTCATCAACACTCTGATAGTCCACAGATTACAGAATGCCTCCAGATGTGCATCGGAAACTACTACTGGTCTTCCAGGGAACGATCAAAGAGTAAACTGTTTCAGACGGTACCCCAATGGAGGTAAGTGCGCATGGGGACTGTTGTATTCAATCCCGATGCAATTACTGTGTTTCATCAACACTCTGATAGTCCACAGATTACAGAATGCCTCCAGATGTGGATCGGAAAGTATTACTGGTCTTCCAGGAAACGATCAAATAGTAGAATGATTGAGACATTACTCCCATGGAGGAAAGTGCGCATGGTGACTGTTGTATTCAATCCCGAGGCAATTTCTGTGTTTCATCAACACTTTGAAGGTCCAAGGATTACAGTATACCTCCAAATGTGCATCGGAAACCACTACTGGTCTTCCAGGGAACGATCAAAGAGTAAACTGTTTCAGATGGTACTCCCATGGAGGTATGTGCGCATGGGGACTGTTGTATTCAATCCCGATGCAATTACTGTGTTTCATCAACACTCTGATAGTCCACAGATTACAGAATGCCTCCAGATGTGCATCGGAAACTACTACTGGTCTTCCAGGAAACGATCAAAGCGTACACTGTTTGAGACATTACTCCCATGGAGGAAGGTGCCGATTGGGACTGTTGTATTCAATCCCGATGCAATTTCTGTGTTTCATCAACACTCTGATAGTCCACAGATTACAGAATGCCTCCAGATGTGCATCGGAAACTACTACTGGTCTTCCAGGAAACGATCAAAGCGTTGACTGTTTGAGACATTACTCCCATGGAGGTAAGTGCGCATGGTGACTGTTGTATTCAATCCCGATGCAATTTCTGTGTTTCATCAACACTCACATAGTCCACAGATTACAGAATGCATCCAGATGTGCTTCAGAACTACTACTGGTCTTCCAGGGAACGATCAAAGCGTAGACTGTTTGAGACATTACTCCCATGGAGGAAAGTGCGCATGGTGACTGTTGTATTCATCACGAGGCAATTTCTGTGTTTCATCAACACTTTGAAGGTCCAAGGAATACAGATTGCGTGCAGATGTGCATCGGAAACTACTACTGGCCTTCAACGATCAAAGCGTAGACTGTTTGATACATTACTCCCATGGAGGAAAGTATGCATGGTGACTGTTGTATTCAATCCCGTTGCAATTTTTGTTTCATCAACACTCTGATAGTCCACAGATTACAGAATGCCTCCAGATGAGCATCGGAAACTACTTCTCTTCTTCGAGGGAACGATCAAAGCGTAAACTGTTTGAGACACTACTCCCATGGGGGAAAGTGCGCATGTTGAGTGTTGTATCCAATCCCGAAGCAATTTCTGTGTTTCATCAACACTCTGATAGTCCACAGATTACAGAATGCCCCCAGTTGTGCATCGGAAACTACTACTGGTCTTCCAGGAAACGATCAAAACGTAGACTGTTTCAGACATTACTCCCATGGACGTAAGTGCGCATGGTGACTGTTGTATTCAATCCCGATGCAATATCAGTGTTTCATCAACACTCTGATAGTCCACAGATTACAGAATGCCTACAGATGTGCATCGGAAACTACTACTGGTCTTCCAGGGAACGATCAAATCGTAGACTGTTTGAGACATTACTCCCATGGAGGTAAGTGCGCATGGTGACTGTTGTATTCAATCCCGATGCAATTTCTGTGTTTCAACAACACTCTGATAGTCCACAGATTACAGAATGCCTCCAGATGTGCATCGGAAACTACTACTGGTCTTCCAGGGAACGGTCAAAGATTAAACTGTTTGAGACATTACTCCCATGGAGGTAAGTGCGCATGGTGACTGTTGTATTCAATCCCGATGCAATTTCTGTGTTTCATCAACACTCTGATAATCCACAGACTACAGAATGCTTCCAGATGTGCATCGGAAACTTCTACTGGTCTTCCAGGAAACGATCAAAGCGTAGACTGTTTGAGACGTTCCTCCCATGGAGGAAAGTGCGCAAGGTAACTGTTGTATTCAATCCCGATGCAATTTCTGTGTTTCATCAACACTCAGATAGTCCACAGATTACAGAATGCCTCCAGATGTGCATCGGAACTACTACTGGTCTTGCAGGGAACGATCAAATCGTAGACTGTTTGAGACATTACTCCCATGGAGGAAGGTGCCGATGGTGACTGTTGTATTCAATCCCGATGCAATTTCTCTGTTTCATCAACACTCTGATAGTCCACAGATTACAGAATGCCTCTAGATGTGCATCGGAAACTACTACTGGTCTTCCAGGGAACGATCAAAGAGTAAACTGTTTCAGACGGTACCCCAATGGAGGTAAGTGCGCTTGGGGACTGTTGTATTCAATCCCGATGCAATTACTGTGTTTCATCAACACTCTGATAGTCCACAGATTACAGAATGCCTCCAGATGTGCATCGGAAACTACTACTGGTCTTCCAGGAAACGATCAAAGCGTAGACTGTTTGAGACATTACTCCCATGGAGGTAAGTGCGCATGGTGACTGTTGTATTCAATCCCGATGCAATTTCTGTGTTTCATCAACACTCACATAGTCCACAGATTACAGAATGCATCCATATGTGCATCAGAACTACTACTGGTCTTCCAGGGAACGATCATAGCGTAGACTGTTTGAGACATTACTCCCATGGAGGAAAGTGCGCATGATGACTGTTGTATTCATCACGAGGCAATTTCTGTGTTTCATCAACACTTTGAAGGTCCAAGGAATACAGATTGCGTGCAGATGTGCATCGGAAACTACTACTGGCCTTCAACGATCAAAGCGTAGACTGTTTGATACATTACTCCCATGGAGGAAAGTATGCATGGTGACTGTTGTATTCAATCCCGATGCAATTTTTGTTTCATCAACACTCTGATAGTCCACAGATTACAGAATGCCTCCAGATGTGCTTCGGAAACTACTTCTCTTCTTCGAGGGAACGATCAAAGCGTAAACTGTTTCAGACGGTACCCCAATGGAGGTAAGTGCGCATGGGGACTGTTGTATTCAATCCCGATGCAATTTCTGTGTTTCAACAACACTCTGATAGTCCACAGATTACAGAATGCCTCCAGTTGTGCATCGGAAACTACTACTGGTCTTCCAGGAAACGATCAAAACGTAGACTGTTTCAGACATTACTCCCATGGACGTAAGTGCGCATGGTGACTGTTGTATTCAATCCCGATGCAATATCAGTGTTTCATCAACACTCTGATAGTCCACAGATTACAGAATGCCTACAGATGTGCATCGGAAACTACTACTGGTCTTCCAGGGAACGATCAAAGCGTAGACTGTTTGTGACATTACTTCCATGGAGGAAAGTGCGCGTGGTGACTGTTGTATTCAATCCCGATGCAATTTCTGTGTTTCATCAACACTTTGAAGGTCCAAGGATTACAGAATGCCTCCAGATGTGCATCGGAAACTACTACTGGTCTTGCAGGGAACGATCAAATCGTAGACTGTTTGAGACATTACTCCCATGGAGGAAGGTGCCGATGGTGACTGTTGTATTCAATCCCGATGCAATTTCTCTGTTTCATCAACACTCTGATAGTCCACAGATTACAGAATGCCTCTAGATGTGCATCGGAAACTACTACTGGTCTTCCAGGGAACGATCAAAGAGTAAACTGTTTCAGACGGTACCCCAATGGAGGTAAGTGCGCTTGGGGACTGTTGTATTCAATCCCGATGCAATTACTGTGTTTCATCAACACTCTGATAGTCCACAGATTACAGAATGCCTCCAGATGTGCATCGGAAACTACTACTGGTCTTATAGGAAACGATCAAAGCGTAGACTGTTTGAGACATTACTCCCATGGAAGTAAGTGCGCTTGGTGACTGTTGTATTCAATCCCGATGCAATTTCTGTGTTTCATCAACACTCTGATAGTCCACAGATTACAGAATGCCTCCAGATGTGCATCGGAAACTACTACTGGTCTTCCAGGGAACGATCAAAGAGTAAACTGTTTCAGACGGTACCCCAATGGAGGTAAGTGCGCATGGGGACTGTTGTATTCAATCCCGATGCAATTACTGTGTTTCATCAACACTCTGATAGTCCACAGATTACAGAATGCCTCCAGATGTGGATCGGAAAGTATTACTGGTCTTCCAGGAAACGATCAAATAGTAGAATGATTGAGACATTACTCCCATGGAGGAAAGTGCGCATGGTGACTGTTGTATTCAATCCCGAGGCAATTTCTGTGTTTCATCAACACTTTGAAGGTCCAAGGATTACAGTATACCTCCAAATGTGCATCGGAAACCACTACTGGTCTTCCAGGGAACGATCAAAGAGTAAACTGTTTCAGATGGTACTCCCATGGAGGTATGTGCGCATGGGGACTGTTGTATTCAAACCCGATGCAATTACTGTGTTTCATCAACACTCTGATAGTCCACAGATTACAGAATGCCTCCAGATGTGCATCGGAAACTACTACTGGTCTTCCAGGAAACGATCAAAGCGTACACTGTTTGAGACATTACTCCCATGGAGGAAGGTGCCGATTGGGACTGTTGTATTCAATCCCGATGCAATTTCTGTGTTTCATCAACACTCTGATAGTCCACAGATTACAGAATGCCTCCAGATGTGCATCGGAAACTACTACTGGTCTTCCAGGAAACGATCAAAGCGTAGACTGTTTGAGACATTACTCCCATGGAGGTAAGTGCGCATGGTGACTGTTGTATTCAATCCCGATGCAATTTCTGTGTTTCATCAACACTCACATAGTCCACAGATTACAGAATGCATCCAGATGTGCATCAGAACTACTACTGGTCTTCCAGGGAACGATCAAAGCGTAGACTGTTTGAGACATTACTCCCATGGAGGAAAGTGCGCATGGTGACTGTTGTATTCATCACGAGGCAATTTCTGTGTTTCATCAACACTTTGAAGGTCCAAGGAATACAGATTGCGTGCAGATGTGCTTCGGAAACTACTATTGGCCTTCAACGATCAAAGCGTAGACTGTTTGATACATTACTCCCATGGAGGAAAGTATGCATGGTGACTGTTGTATTCAATCCCGTTGCAATTTTTGTTTCATCAACACTCTGATAGTCCACAGATTACAGAATGCCTCCAGATGAGCATCGGAAACTACTTCTCTTCTTCGAGGGAACGATCAAAGCGTAAACTGTTTGAGACACTACTCCCATGGGGGAAAGTGCGCATGTTGAGTGTTGTATCCAATCCCGAAGCAATTTCTGTGTTTCATCAACACTCTGATAGTCCACAGATTACAGAATGCCCCCAGTTGTGCATCGGAAACTACTACTGGTCTTCCAGGAAACGATCAAAACGTAGACTGTTTCAGACATTACTCCCATGGACGTAAGTGCGCATGGTGACTGTTGTATTCAATCCCGATGCAATATCAGTGTTTCATCAACACTCTGATAGTCCACAGATTACAGAATGCCTACAGATGTGCATCGGAAACTACTACTGGTCTTCCAGGGAACGATCAAATCGTAGACTGTTTGAGACATTACTCCCATGGAGGTAAGTGCGCATGGTGACTGTTGTATTCAATCCCGATGCAATTTCTGTGTTTCAACAACACTCTGATAGTCCACAGATTACAGAATGCCTCCAGATGTGCATCGGAAACTACTACTGGTCTTCCAGGGAACGATCAAAGATTAAACTGTTTGAGACATTACTCCCATGGAGGTAAGTGCGCATGGTGACTGTTGTATTCAATCCCGATGCAATTTCTGTGTTTCATCAACACTCTGATAATCCACAGACTACAGAATGCTTCCAGATGTGCATCGGAAACTACTACTGGTCTTCCAGGAAACGATCAAAGCGTAGACTGTTTGAGACGTTCCTCCCATGGAGGAAAGTGCGCAAGGTAACTGTTGTATTCAATCCCGATGCAATTTCTGTGTTTCATCAACACTCAGATAGTCCACAGATTACAGAATGCCTCCAGATGTGCATCGGAACTACTACTGGCCTTCCAGGGAACGATCAAAGCGTAGACTGTTTGAGACATTACTCCCATGGAGGAAAGTATGCATGGTGACTGTTGTATTCAATCCCGGTGCAATTTTTGTTTCATCAACACTCTGATAGTCCACAGATTACAGAATGCCTCCAGATGTGCATCGGAAACTACTACTGGTCTTCCAGGAAACGATCAAAGCGTAGACTGTTTGAGACATTACTCCCATGGAGGTAAGTGCGCATGGTGACTGTTGTATTCAATCCCGATGCAATTTCTGTGTTTCATCAACACTCACATAGTCCACAGTTTACAGAATGCATCCATATGTGCATCAGAACTACTACTGGTCTTCCAGGGAACGATCATAGCGTAGACTGTTTGAGACATTACTCCCATGGAGGAAAGTGCGCATGATGACTGTTGTATTCATCACGAGGCAATTTCTGTGTTTCATCAACACTTTGAAGGTCCAAGGAATACAGATTGCGTGCAGATGTGCTTCGGAAACTACTATTGGCCTTCAACGATCAAAGCGTAGACTGTTTGATACATTACTCCCATGGAGGAAAGTATGCATGGTGACTGTTGTATTCAATCCCGTTGCAATTTTTGTTTCATCAACACTCTGATAGTCCACAGATTACAGAATGCCTCCAGATGAGCATCGGAAACTACTTCTCTTCTTCGAGGGAACGATCAAAGCGTAAACTGTTTGAGACACTACTCCCATGGGGGAAAGTGCGCATGTTGAGTGTTGTATCCAATCCCGAAGCAATTTCTGTGTTTCATCAACACTCTGATAGTCCACAGATTACAGAATGCCCCCAGTTGTGCATCGGAAACTACTACTGGTCTTGCAGGAAACGATCAAAACGTAGACTGTTTCAGACATTACTCCCATGGACGTAAGTGCGCATGGTGACTGTTGTATTCAATCCCGATGCAATATCAGTGTTTCATCAACACTCTGATAGTCCACAGATTACAGAATGCCTACAGATGTGCATCGGAAACTACTACTGGTCTTCCAGGGAACGATCAAATCGTAGACTGTTTGAGACATTACTCCCATGGAGGTAAGTGCGCATGGTGACTGTTGTATTCAATCCCGATGCAATTTCTGTGTTTCAACAACACTCTGATAGTCCACAGATTACAGAATGCCTCCAGATGTGCATCGGAAACTACTACTGGTCTTCCAGGGAACGATCAAAGATTAAACTGTTTGAGACATTACTCCCATGGAGGTAAGTGCGCATGGTGACTGTTGTATTCAATCCCGATGCAATTTCTGTGTTTCATCAACACTCTGATAATCCACAGACTACAGAATGCTTCCAGATGTGCATCGGAAACTACTACTGGTCTTCCAGGAAACGATCAAAGCGTAGACTGTTTGAGACGTTCCTCCCATGGAGGAAAGTGCGCAAGGTAACTGTTGTATTCAATCCCGATGCAATTTCTGTGTTTCATCAACACTCAGATAGTCCACAGATTACAGAATGCCTCCAGATGTGCATCGGAACTACTACTGGCCTTCCAGGGAACGATCAAAGCGTAGACTGTTTGAGACATTACTCCCATGGAGGAAAGTATGCATGGTGACTGTTGTATTCAATCCCGGTGCAATTTTTGTTTCATCAACACTCTGATAGTCCACAGATTACAGAATGCCTCCAGATGTGCATCGGAAACTACTACTGGTCTTCCAGGAAACGATCAAAGCGTAGACTGTTTGAGACATTACTCCCATGGAGGTAAGTGCGCATGGTGACTGTTGTATTCAATCCCGATGCAATTTCTGTGTTTCATCAACACTCACATAGTCCACAGTTTACAGAATGCATCCATATGTGCATCAGAACTACTACTGGTCTTCCAGGGAACGATCATAGCGTAGACTGTTTGAGACATTACTCCCATGGAGGAAAGTGCGCATGATGACTGTTGTATTCATCACGAGGCAATTTCTGTGTTTCATCAACACTTTGAAGGTCCAAGGAATACAGATTGCGTGCAGATGTGCATCGGAAACTACTACTGGCCTTCAACGATCAAAGCGTTGACTGTTTGATACATTACTCCCATGGAGGAAAGTATGCATGGTGACTGTTGTATTCAATCCCGATGCAATTTTTGTTTCATCAACACTCTGATAGTCCACAGATTACAGAATTCCTCCAGATGTGCATCGGAAACTACTTCTCTTCTTCGAGGGAACGATCAAAGCGTAAACTGTTTGAGACACTACTCCCATGGGGGAAAGTGCGCATGTTGAGTGTTGTATCCAATCCCGAAGCAATTTCTGTGTTTCATCAACACTCTGATAGTCCACAGATTACAGAATGCCTTCAGTTGTGCATCGGAAACTACTACTGGTCTTCCAGGAAGCGATCAAAACGTAGACTGTTTCAGACATTACTCCCATGGACGTAATTGCGCATGGTGACTGTTGTATTCAATCCCGATGCAATATCAGTGTTTCATCAACACTCTGATAGTCCACAGATTACAGAATGCCTACAGATGTGCATCGGAAACTACTACTGGTCTTCCAGGGAACGATCAAAGCGTAGACTGTTTGTGACATTACTTCCATGGAGGAAAGTGCGCGTGGTGACTGTTGTATTCAATCCCGATGCAATTTCTGTGTTTCATCAACACTTTGAAGGTCCAAGGATTACAGAATGCCTCCAGATGTGCATCGGAAACTACTACTGGTCTTGCAGGGAACGATCAAATCGTAGACTGTTTGAGACATTACTCCCATGGAGGTAAGTGCGCATGGTGACTGTTGTATTCAATCCCGATGCAATTTCTGTGTTTCATGAACACTCTGATAGTCCACAGATTACAGAATGCCTCCAGATGTGCATCGGAAACTACTACTGGTCTTCCAGGGAACGATCAAAGATTAAACTGTTTGAGACATTACTCCCATGGAGGTAAGTGCGCATGGTGACTGTTGTATTCAATCCCGATGCAATGTCTGTGTTTCATCAACACTATGATAATCCACAGACTACAGAATGTTTCCAGATGTGCATCGGAAACTACTACTGGTCTTCCAGGAAACGATCAAAGCGTAGACTGTTTGAGACGTTCCTCCCATGGAGGAAAGTGCGCAAGGTAACTGTTGTATTCAATCCCGATGCAATTTCTGTGTTTCATCAACACTCAGATAGTCCACAGATTACAGAATGCCTCCAGATGTGCATCGGAACTACTACTGGCCTTCCAGGGAACGATCAAAGCGTAGACTGTTTGAGACATTACTCCCATGGAGGAAAGTATGCATGGTGACTGTTGTATTCAATCCCGGTGCAATTTTTGTTTCATCAACACTCTGATAGTCCACAGATTACAGAATGCCTCCAGATGTGCATCGGAAACTACTACTGGTCTTCCAGGAAACGATCAAAGCGTAGACTGTTTGAGACATTACTCCCATGGAGGTAAGTGCGCATGGTGACTGTTGTATTCAATCCCGATGCAATTTCTGTGTTTCATCAACACTCACATAGTCCACAGATTACAGAATGCATCCAGATGTGCATCAGAACTACTACTGGTCTTCCAGGGAACGATCATAGCGTAGACTGTTTGAGACATTACTCCCATGGAGGAAAGTGCGCATGATGACTGTTGTATTCATCACGAGGCAATTTCTGTGTTTCATCAACACTTTGAAGGTCCAAGGATTACAGAATGCCTCCAGATGTGCATCGGAAACTACTACTGGCCTTCAACGATCAAAGCGTTGACTGTTTGATACATTACTCCCATGGAGGAAAGTATGCATGGTGACTGTTGTATTCAATCCCGATGCAATTTTTGTTTCATCAACACTCTGATAGTCCACAGATTACAGAATTCCTCCAGATGTGCATCGGAAACTACTTCTCTTCTTCGAGGGAACGATCAAAGCGTAAACTGTTTGAGACACTACTCCCATGGGGGAAAGTGCGCATGTTGAGTGTTGTATCCAATCCCGAAGCAATTTCTGTGTTTCATCAACACTCTGATAGTCCACAGATTACAGAATGCCTTCAGTTGTGCATCGGAAACTACTACTGGTCTTCCAGGAAACGATCAAAACGTAGACTGTTTCAGACATTACTCCCATGGACGTAATTGCGCATGGTGACTGTTGTATTCAATCCCGATGCAATATCAGTGTTTCATCAACACTCTGATAGTCCACAGATTACAGAATGCCTACAGATGTGCATCGGAAACTACTACTGGTCTTCCAGGGAACGATCAAAGCGTAGACTGTTTGTGACATTACTTCCATGGAGGAAAGTGCGCGTGGTGACTGTTGTATTCAATCCCGATGCAATTTCTGTGTTTCATCAACACTTTGAAGGTCCAAGGATTATAGAATGCCTCCAGATGTGCATCGGAAACTACTACTGGTCTTGCAGGGAACGATCAAATCGTAGACTGTTTGAGACATTACTCCCATGGAGGTAAGTGCGCATGGTGACTGTTGTATTCAATTCCCATGCAATTTCTGTGTTTCATGAACACTCTGATAGTCCACAGATTACAGAATGCCTCCAGATGTGCATCGGAAACTACTACTGGTCTTCCAGGGAACGATCAAAGATTAAACTGTTTGAGACATTACTCCCATGGAGGTAAGTGCGCATGGTGACTGTTGTATTCAATCCCGATGCAATGTCTGTGTTTCATCAACACTCTGATAATCCACAGACTACAGAATGCTTCCAGATGTGCATCGGAAACTACTACTGGTCTTCCAGGAAACGATCAAAGCGTAGACTGTTTGAGACGTTCCTCCCATGGAGGAAAGTGCGCAAGGTAAATGTTGTATTCAATCCCGATGCAATTTCTGTGTTTCATCAACACTCAGATAGTCCACAGATTACAGAATGCCTCCAGATGTGCATCGGAACTACTACTGGCCTTCCAGGGAACGATCAAAGCGTAGACTGTTTGAGACATTACTCCCATTGAGGTAAGTGCGCATGGTGACTGTTGTATTCAATCCCGATGTAATTTCTTTGTTTCATCAACACACTGATAGTCCGCAGATTACAGAATGCCTCCAGATGTGCATCGGAAACTACTACAGGTCTTCCAGGGAACGAACAAAGAGTAAACTGTTTCAGACATTACTCCCATGGAGGTAAGTGCGCATGGTTACTGTTGTATTCAATCCCGATGCAATATCAGTGTTTTATCAACACTCTGATAGTCCACAGATTACAGAATGCCTCCAGATGTGCATCGGAAACCACTACTGGTCTTCCAGGAAACGATCAAAGCGTAGACTGTTTGAGACATTACTTTACATGGAGGAAAGTGCGCGTGGTGACTGTTGTATTCAATACCGATGCAATTTCTGTGTTTCATCAACACTTTGAAGGTCCAAGGATTACAGAATGCCTCCAGATGTGCATCGGAAACTACTACAGGTCTTCCAGGGAACGATCAAAGCGTAGACTGTTTGAGACATTACTCCCATGGAGGAAGGTGCCAATGGCCACTGTTGTATTCAATCCCGATGCAATTTCTGTGTTTCATCAACACTCTGATAGTCCACAGGTTACAGAATGCCTCCAGATGTGCATCGGAATACTACTGGTCTTCCAGGGAACGATCAAAGCGTAGACTGTTTGAGACATTACTCCCATGGAGGAAAGTGCGCATGGTGACTGTTGTATTCATCACGAGGAAATTTCTGTGTTTCATCAACACTTTGAAGGTCCAAGGAATACAGATTGCGTGCAGATGTGCATCCGAAACTACTACTGGCCTTCCAGGGAACGATCAAATCGTAGACTGTTTGAGACATTACTCCCATGGAGGAAAGTATGCATGGTGACTGTTGTATTCAATCCCGATGCAATTTTTGTTTCATCAACACTCTGATAGTCAACTGATTACAGAATGCCTCCAGATGTGCATCGGAAACTACTACTGGTCTTCCAGGGAGCGATCAAAGCTTAGACTGTTTGAGACATTACAACCATGGAGGAAAGTGCGTATGGTGACTGTTGTATTGAATCCCGATGCAATTTTGGTTTCATCAACACTCTGATAGTCCACAGATTACAGAATGCCTCCAGATGTGCATCGGAACTACTACTGGCCTTCCAGGGAACGATCAAAGCGTAGACTGTTTGAGACATTACTCCCATGGAGGAAAGTGTGCATGGTGACTGTTGTGTTCAATCCCGATGCAATTTTTGTTTCATCAATACTCTGATAGTCCACAGATTACAGAATGCCTCCAGATGTGCATCGGAAACTACTACTGGGCTACCAGGAAACGATCAAAGCGTAGACTGTTTGAGACATTACTCCCATGGAGGTAAGTGCGCATGGTGACTGTTGTATTCAATCCCGATGCAATTTCTGTGTTTCATCATCACTCTGATAGTCCACAGATTACAGAATGCCTCCAGATGTGCATCGGAAACTACTACTGGTCTTCCAGGAAACGATCAAAGCGTAGACTGTTTGAGACATTACTCCCATGGAGGAAAGTGCGCAAGGTGACTGTTGTATTCAATCCCGATGCAATTTCTGTGTTTCATCAACACTCAGATAGTCCACAGTTTACGGAATGGCTCCAGATGTGCATCGGAACTACTACTGGTCTTCCAAGGAACGATGAAAGCGTAGACTGTTTGAGACAATACTCCCATGGAGGAAAGTGCGTATGGTGACTGTTGTATTCATCACGAGGAAATTTCTGTGTTTCATCAACACTTTGAAGGTCCAAGGAATACAGATTGCGTGCAGATGTGCATCGGAAACTACTACTGGTCTTCCAGGGAACGATCAAAGCGTAGACTGTTTGAGACATTACTCCCATGGAGGAAAGTATGCATGGTGACTGTTGTATTCAATCCCGATGCAATTTTTGTTTCATCAACACTCTGATAGTCCACAGATTACAGAATGCCTCCTGATGTGCATCGGAAACTACTACTGGTCTTCCAGGGAACGATCAAAACTTAGACTGTTTGAGACATTACACCCATGGAGGAAAGTGCGCATGGTGACTGTTGTATTCAATCCCGATGCAATTACTATGTTTCATCAACACTCATTTAGTCCGCAGCTTACAGAATGCCTCCAGATGTGCATCGGAAACTACTACTGGTCTTCGAGGGAACGATCAAAGCGTAGACTGTTTGAGACATTACTCCCATTGAGGTAAGTGCGCATGGTGACTGTTGTATTCAATACCGATGTAATTTCTTTGTTTCATCAACACACTGATAGTCCGCAGATTACAGAATGCCTCCAGATGTGCATCGGAAACTACTACAGGTCTTCCAGGGAACGAACAAAGAGTAAACTGTTTCAGACATTACTCCCATGGAGGTAAGTGCGCATGGTTACTGTTGTATTCAATCCCGATGCAATATCAGTGTTTTATCAACACTCTGATAGTCCACAGATTACAGAATGCCTCCAGATGTGCATCGGAAACCACTACTGGTCTTCCAGGAAACGATCAAAGCGTAGACTGTTTGAGACATTACTTTACATGGAGGAAAGTGCGCGTGGTGACTGTTGTATTCAATACCGATGCAATTTCTGTGTTTCATCAACACTTTGAAGGTCCAAGGATTACAGAATGCCTCCAGATGTGCATCGGAAACTACTACAGGTCTTCCAGGGAACGATCAAAGCGTAGACTGTTTGAGACATTACTCCCATGGAGGAAGGTGCCAATGGCCACTGTTGTATTCAATCCCGATGCAATTTCTGTGTTTCATCAACACTCTGATAGTCCACAGGTTACAGAATGCCTCCAGATGTGCATCGGAATACTACTGGTCTTCCAGGGAACGATCAAAGCGTAGACTGTTTGAGACATTACTCCCATGGAGGAAAGTGCGCATGGTGACTGTTGTATTCATCACGAGGAAATTTCTGTGTTTCATCAACACTTTGAAGGTCCAAGGAATACAGATTGCGTGCAGATGTGCATCCGAAACTACTACTGGCCTTCCAGGGAACGATCAAATCGTAGACTGTTTGAGACATTACTCCCATGGAGGAAAGTATGCATGGTGACTGTTGCATTCAATCCCGATGCAATTTTTGTTTCATCAACACTCTGATAGTCAACTGATTACAGAATGCCTCCAGATGTGCATCGGAAACTACTACTGGTCTTCCAGGGAGCGATCAAAGCTTAGACTGTTTGAGACATTACACCCATGGAGGAAAGTGCGCATGGTGACTGTTGTATTGAATCCCGATGCAATTACTGTGTTTCATCCACACTCAGATAGTCCGCAGATTACAGAATGCCTCCAGATGTGCATCGGAAACTACTACTGGTCTTCGAGGGAACGATCAAAGCGTAAACTGTTTGAGACACTACTCCCATGGGGGAAAGTGCGCATGTTTTGTGTTGTATCCAATCCCGAAGCAATTTCTGTGTTTCATCAACACTCTGATAATCCACAGATTACAGAACGGCTCCAGATGTGCGTCGGAAACTACTACTGGTCTTCCTTGGAACGATCAAAGCGTAGACTGTTTGAGACATTACTCCTGTGGAGGAATGTGCGCATGGTGACTGTTGTATTCAATCCGATGCAATTTTGGTTTCATCATCACTCTGATAGTCCACAGATTACAGAATGATTCCAGTTGTGCATCGGAAACTACTACTGGTTTTACAGGAAACGATCAAAGCGTAGACTGTTTGAAACATAACTCCCATGGAGGAAAGTGCCGATGGTGAATGTTGTATGCAATCCCGATGAAATTTCTGTGTTTCATCAACACTCTGATAGTCCACAGATTACAGAATGCCTCCAGATGTGCATCGGAAACTACTACTGGTCTTCCAGGTAACGATCAAGCTTAAACTGTTTGAGACATTACTCCCATAGCGGAAAGTGCGCATTGTGACTGTTGTATTCAATCCCGATGCAATTTCTGTGTTTCATCAACACTCAGATAGTCCACAGATTACAGAATGCCTCCAGATGTGCAACGGAAACTACTACTGGTCTTCCAGGGAACGATCAAAGCGTAGACTGTTTGAGCCAATACACCCATGGAGGAAAGTGCGCATAGTGACTGTTGTATTCAATCCCGATGCAATTTCTGTGTTTCATCAACACTCTGATAGTCCACAGATTACAGAATGCCTCCAGATGTGCATCGGAAACTACTACTGGTCTTCCAGGGAACGATCAAAGCGTAGACTGCCTGAGACATTACTCCCATGGAGGAAAGTGCGCATGGTGACAGTTGTATTCAATCCCGCTGCAATTTCTGTGTTTCATTAACACTCTGATAACCCACAGATTACAGAATGCCTCCAGATGTGCATCGCAAACTACTACTGGACTTCCAGGAAACGATCAAAGCGTAGACTGTTTGAGGCATTACTCCCATGGAGGAAAGTGCGCATGGTGACTGTTGTATTGAATCCCGATGCAATTTCTGTGTTTCATCAACACTCTGATAGTCCACAGATTATAGAATGCCTCCAGATGTGCAACGGAAACTACTACTGGTGTTCCAGGGAATGATCAAAGGGTAGACTCTTTGAGACATTACTCCCGTGGAGGAAAATGCGCATGGTGACTGTTGTATTTAATCCCGATGCAATTCCTGTGTTTCATCAACACTCTGACAGTCCACAGATTACAGAATGCCTCCAGATGTGCATCGGAAACTACTACTGGTCTTCCAGGAAACGATCAAAACGTAGACTGTTTGAGACATTGCTCGCATGGAGGAAAGTGCGCATGGTGACTGTTGTATTCAATCCCGAGGATATTTCTGTGTTTCATCAACAGTTTGAAGGTCCAAGGATTACAGATTGCGTCCAGATGTGCATCGGAAACTACTACTGGCCTTCAGGGGAACGATCAAAGAATAGACTGTTTGAGACATTACTCCCATTGAGGAAATAGCGCCTGGTGACTGTTGTATTCAATCCTGATGCAATTTCTGTGTTTCATCAACACTCTGATAGTTCACAGATTATAGAATGCCTCCAGATGTGCATCGGAAACTAGTACTGGTCTTTCAGGGAACGATCAAAGCTTAGACTGTTTGAGACATTACTCCCATGGAGGAAAGTGCGCATGGTGACTGTTGTATTGAATCCCGATGCAATTTCTGTGTTTCATCAACACTCTGATAGTCCACAGATTATAGAATGCCTCCAGATGTGCAACGGAAACTACTACTGGTGTTCCAGGGAATGATCAAAGGGTAGACTCTTTGAGACATTACTCCCGTGGAGGAAAATGCGCATGGTGACTGTTGTATTCAATCCCGATGCAATTTCTGTGTTTCATCAACACTCAGATAGTCCACAGATTACAGAATGCCTCCAGATGTGCATCGGAAACTACTACTGGACTTCCAGGAAACGATCAAAGCGTAGACTGTTTGAGGCATTACTCCCATGGAGGAAAGTGCCGATGGTGACTGTTGTATGCAATCCCGATGAAATTTCTGTGTTTCATCAACACTCTGATAGTCCACAGATTACAGAATGCCTCCAGATGTGCATCGGAAACTACTACTGGTCTTCCAGGTAACGATCAAGCTTAAACTGTTTGAGACATTACTCCCATAGCGGAAAGTGCGCATTGTGACTGTTGTATTCAATCCCGATGCAATTTCTGTGTTTCATCAACACTCAGATAGTCCACAGATTACAGAATGCCTCCAGATGTGCAACGGAAACTACTACTGGTCTTCCAGGGAACGATCAAAGCGTAGACTGTTTGAGCCAATACTCCCATGGAGGAAAGTGCGCATAGTGACTGTTGTATTCAATCCCGAAGCAATTTCTGTGTTTCATCAACACTCCGATAGTCCACAGATTACAGAATGCCTCCAGATGTGCATCGGAAACTACTACTGGTCTTCCAGGGAACGATCAAAGCGTAGACTGCCTGAGACATTACTCTCATGGAGGGAAGTGCGCATGGTGACTGTTGTATTCAATCCCGCTACAATTTCTGTGTTTCATTAACACTCTGACAGCCCACAGATTACAGAATGCCTCCAGATGTGCATCGAAAACTACTACTGGACTTCCAGGAAACGATCAAAGCGTAGACTGTTTGAGGAATTACTCCCATGGAGGAAAGTGCGCATGGTGACTGTTGTATTGAATCCCGATGCAATTTCTGTGTTTCATCAACACTCTGATAGTCCACAGATTATAGAATGCCTCCAGATGTGCAACGGAAACTACTACTGGTGTTCCAGGGAATGATCAAAGGGTAGACTCATTGAGACGTTACTCCCGTGGAGGGAAATGCGCATGGTGACTGTTGTATTTAATCCCGATGCAATTTCTGTGTTTCATCAACACTCTGACAGTCCACAGATTACAGAATGCCTCCAGATGTGCATCGGAAACTACTACTGGTCTTCCAGGAAACGATCAAAGCGTAGACTGTTTGAGACATTACTCCCAAGGAGGAAACTGCGTATGGTGACTGTTGTATTCAATCCCGATGCAATTTCTGTGTTTCATCAACACTCTGATAGACCACAGATTACAGAATGCCTCCAGATGTGCATCGGAAACTACTACTGGACTTCCAGGAAACGATCAAACCGTAGACTGTTTGAGGCATTACTCCCATGGAGGAAAGTTCGCATGGTGACTGTTGTATTGAATCCCGATGCAATTTCTGTGTTTCATCAACACTCTGATAGTCCACAGATTATAGAATGCCTCCAGATGTGCAACGGAAACTACTACTGGTGTTCCAGGGAATGATCAAAGGGTAGACTCTTTGAGACATTACTCCCGTGGAGGAAATTGCGCATGGTGACTGTTGTATTCAATCCCGATGCAATTTCTGTGTTTCATCAACACTCAGATAGTCCACAGATTATAGAATGCCTCCAGATGTGCAACGGAAACTACTACTGGTGTTCCAGGGACTGATCAAAGGGTAGACTCTTTGAGACATTACTCCCGTGGAGGAAAATGCGCATGGTGACTGTTGTATTCAATCCCGATGCAATTTCTGTGTTTCATCAACACTCAGATAGTCCACAGATTACAGAATGCCTCCAGATGTGCATCGTAAACTACTACTGGTCTTCTAGGGAACGATCAAAGCGTAGACTGTTTGAGACATTACTCCCTTGGGGGAAAGTACGCATGGTGACTGTTGTATTCAATCCCGATGCAATTTTGGTTTCATCAACTCTCTGATAGTACACGGATTACAGAATGCCTCCAGATGTGCATCGGAAACTACTACTGGTCTTCCAGGAAACGATCAAAGCGTAGACTGTTTGAGACATTACTTCCATGGAGGAAAGTGCGCGTGGTGACCGTTGTATTCAATCCCGATGCAATTTCTGTGTTTCATCAACACTTTGAAGGTCCAAGGATTACAGAATGCCTCCAGATGTGCACCGGAAACTACTACTGGTCTTCCAGGGAACGATCAAAGCGTAGACTGTTTGAGACATTACTCCCATGGAGGAAGGTGCCAATGGTGACTGTTGTATTCAATCCCGATGCAATTTCTGTGTTTCATCAACACTCTGATAGTCCACAGATTACAGAATGCCTCCAGATGTGCATCGGAATACTACTGGTCTTCCAGGGAACGATCAATGCGTAGACTGTTTGAGACATTACTCCCATGGAGGAAAGTGCGCATGGTGACTGTTGTATTCATCACGAGGAAATTTCTGTGTTTCATCAACACTTTGAAGGTCCAAGGAATACAGATTGCGTGCAGATGTGCATCGGAAACTACTACTGGCCTTCCAGGGAACTAACAAAGCGTAGACTGTTTGAGACATTACTCCCATGGAGGAAAGTATGCATGGTGACTGTTGTATTCAATCCCGATGCAATTTTTGTTTCATCAACACTCTGATAGTGCACAGATTACAGAATGCCTCCAGATGTGCATCGGAAACTACTACTGGTCTTCCAGGTAACGATCAAGCTTAAACTGTTTGAGACATTACTCCCATAGCGGAAAGTGCGCATTGTGACTGTTGTATTCAATCCCGATGCAATTTCTGTGTTTCATCAACACTCAGATAGTCCACAGATTACAGAATGCCTCCAGATGTGCAACGGAAACTACTACTGGTCTTCCAGGGAACGATCAAAGCGTAGACTGTTTGAGCCAATACTCCCATGGAGGAAAGTGCGCATAGTGACTGTTGTATTCAATCCCGAAGCAATTTCTGTGTTTCATCAACACTCCGATAGTCCACAGATTACAGAATGCCTCCAGATGTGCATCGGAAACTACTACTGGTCTTCCAGGGAACGATCAAAGCGTAGACTGCCTGAGACATTACTCTCATGGAGGGAAGTGCGCATGGTGACTGTTGTATTCAATCCCGCTACAATTTCTGTGTTTCATTAACACTCTGACAGCCCACAGATTACAGAATGCCTCCAGATGTGCATCGAAAACTACTACTGGACTTCCAGGAAACGATCAAAGCGTAGACTGTTTGAGGAATTACTCCCATGGAGGAAAGTGCGCATGGTGACTGTTGTATTGAATCCCGATGCAATTTCTGTGTTTCATCAACACTCTGATAGTCCACAGATTATAGAATGCCTCCAGATGTGCAACGGAAACTACTACTGGTGTTCCAGGGAATGATCAAAGGGTAGACTCATTGAGACGTTACTCCCGTGGAGGGAAATGCGCATGGTGACTGTTGTATTTAATCCCGATGCAATTTCTGTGTTTCATCAACACTCTGACAGTCCACAGATTACAGAATGCCTCCAGATGTGCATCGGAAACTACTACTGGTCTTCCAGGAAACGATCAAAGCGTAGACTGTTTGAGACATTACTCCCAAGGAGGAAACTGCGTATGGTGACTGTTGTATTCAATCCCGATGCAATTTCTGTGTTTCATCAACACTCTGATAGACCACAGATTACAGAATGCCTCCAGATGTGCATCGGAAACTACTACTGGACTTCCAGGAAACGATCAAACCGTAGACTGTTTGAGGCATTACTCCCATGGAGGAAAGTTCGCATGGTGACTGTTGTATTGAATCCCGATGCAATTTCTGTGTTTCATCAACACTCTGATAGTCCACAGATTATAGAATGCCTCCAGATGTGCAACGGAAACTACTACTGGTGTTCCAGGGAATGATCAAAGGGTAGACTCTTTGAGACATTACTCCCGTGGAGGAAATTGCGCATGGTGACTGTTGTATTCAATCCCGATGCAATTTCTGTGTTTCATCAACACTCAGATAGTCCACAGATTATAGAATGCCTCCAGATGTGCAACGGAAACTACTACTGGTGTTCCAGGGACTGATCAAAGGGTAGACTCTTTGAGACATTACTCCCGTGGAGGAAAATGCGCATGGTGACTGTTGTATTCAATCCCGATGCAATTTCTGTGTTTCATCAACACTCAGATAGTCCACAGATTACAGAATGCCTCCAGATGTGCATCGTAAACTACTACTGGTCTTCTAGGGAACGATCAAAGCGTAGACTGTTTGAGACATTACTCCCTTGGGGGAAAGTACGCATGGTGACTGTTGTATTCAATCCCGATGCAATTTTGGTTTCATCAACTCTCTGATAGTACACGGATTACAGAATGCCTCCAGATGTGCATCGGAAACTACTACTGGTCTTCCAGGAAACGATCAAAGCGTAGACTGTTTGAGACATTACTTCCATGGAGGAAAGTGCGCGTGGTGACCGTTGTATTCAATCCCGATGCAATTTCTGTGTTTCATCAACACTTTGAAGGTCCAAGGATTACAGAATGCCTCCAGATGTGCACCGGAAACTACTACTGGTCTTCCAGGGAACGATCAAAGCGTAGACTGTTTGAGACATTACTCCCATGGAGGAAGGTGCCAATGGTGACTGTTGTATTCAATCCCGATGCAATTTCTGTGTTTCATCAACACTCTGATAGTCCACAGATTACAGAATGCCTCCAGATGTGCATCGGAATACTACTGGTCTTCCAGGGAACGATCAATGCGTAGACTGTTTGAGACATTACTCCCATGGAGGAAAGTGCGCATGGTGACTGTTGTATTCATCACGAGGAAATTTCTGTGTTTCATCAACACTTTGAAGGTCCAAGGAATACAGATTGCGTGCAGATGTGCATCGGAAACTACTACTGGCCTTCCAGGGAACTAACAAAGCGTAGACTGTTTGAGACATTACTCCCATGGAGGAAAGTATGCATGGTGACTGTTGTATTCAATCCCGATGCAATTTTTGTTTCATCAACACTCTGATAGTGCACAGATTACAGAATGCCTCCAGATGTGCATCGGAAACTACTACTGGTCTTCCAGGTAACGATCAAGCTTAAACTGTTTGAGACATTACTCCCATAGCGGAAAGTGCGCATTGTGACTGTTGTATTCAATCCCGATGCAATTTCTGTGTTTCATCAACACTCAGATAGTCCACAGATTACAGAATGCCTCCAGATGTGCAACGGAAACTACTACTGGTCTTCCAGGGAACGATCAAAGCGTAGACTGTTTGAGCCAATACACCCATGGAGGAAAGTGCGCATAGTGACTGTTGTATTCAATCCCGATGCAATTTCTGTGTTTCATCAACACTCTGATAGTCCACAGATTACAGAATGCCTCCAGATGTGCATCGGAAACTACTACTGGTCTTCCAGGGAACGATCAAAGCGTAGACTGCCTGAGACATTACTCCCATGGAGGAAAGTGCGCATGGTGACTGTTGTATTCAATCCCGCTGCAATTTCTGTGTTTCATTAACACTCTGATAACCCACAGATTACAGAATGCCTCCAGATGTGCATCGCAAACTACTACTGGACTTCCAGGAAACGATCAAAGCGTAGACTGTTTGAGGCATTACTCCCATGGAGGAAAGTGCGCATGGTGACTGTTGTATTGAATCCCGATGCAATTTCTGTGTTTCATCAACACTCTGATAGTCCACAGATTATAGAATGCCTCCAGATGTGCAACGGAAACTACTACTGGTGTTCCAGGGAATGATCAAAGGGTAGACTCTTTGAGACATTACTCCCGTGGAGGAAAATGCGCATGGTGACTGTTGTATTTAATCCCGATGCAATTCCTGTGTTTCATCAACACTCTGACAGTCCACAGATTACAGAATGCCTCCAGATGTGCATCGGAAACTACTACTGGTCTTCCAGGAAACGATCAAAACGTAGACTGTTTGAGACATTGCTCGCATGGAGGAAAGTGCGCATGGTGACTGTTGTATTCAATCCCGAGGATATTTCTGTGTTTCATCAACAGTTTGAAGGTCCAAGGATTACAGATTGGGTCCAGATGTGCATCGGAAACTACTACTGGCCTTCAGGGGAACGATCAAAGAATAGACTGTTTGAGACATTACTCCCATTGAGGAAATAGCGCCTGGTGACTGTTGTATTCAATCCTGATGCAATTTCTGTGTTTCATCAACACTCTGATAGTTCACAGATTATAGAATGCCTCCAGATGTGCATCGGAAACTAGTACTGGTCTTTCAGGGAACGATCAAAGCTTAGACTGTTTGAGACATTACTCCCATGGAGGAAAGTGCGCATGGTGACTGTTGTATTGAATCCCGATGCAATTTCTGTGTTTCATCAACACTCTGATAGTCCACAGATTATAGAATGCCTCCAGATGTGCAACGGAAACTACTACTGGTGTTCCAGGGAATGATCAAAGGGTAGACTCTTTGAGACATTACTCCCGTGGAGGAAAATGCGCATGGTGACTGTTGTATTCAATCCCGATGCAATTTCTGTGTTTCATCAACACTCAGATAGTCCACAGATTACAGAATGCCTCCAGATGTGCATCGGAAACTACTACTGGACTTCCAGGAAACGATCAAAGCGTAGACTGTTTGAGGCATTACTCCCATGGAGGAAAGTGCCGATGGTGACTGTTGTATGCAATCCCGATGAAATTTCTGTGTTTCATCAACACTCTGATAGTCCACAGATTACAGAATGCCTCCAGATGTGCATCGGAAACTACTACTGGTCTTCCAGGTAACGATCAAGCTTAAACTGTTTGAGACATTACTCCCATAGCGGAAAGTGCGCATTGTGACTGTTGTATTCAATCCCGATGCAATTTCTGTGTTTCATCAACACTCAGATAGTCCACAGATTACAGAATGCCTCCAGATGTGCAACGGAAACTACTACTGGTCTTCCAGGGAACGATCAAAGCGTAGACTGTTTGAGCCAATACTCCCATGGAGGAAAGTGCGCATAGTGACTGTTGTATTCAATCCCGATGCAATTTCTGTGTTTCATCAACACTCCGATAGTCCACAGATTACAGAATGCCTCCAGATGTGCATCGGAAACTACTACTGGTCTTCCAGGGAACGATCAAAGCGTAGACTGCCTGAGACATTACTCTCATGGAGGAAAGTGCGCATGGTGACTGTTGTATTCAATCCCGCTACAATTTCTGTGTTTCATTAACACTCTGACAGCCCACAGATTACAGAATGCCTCCAGATGTGCATCGAAAACTACTACTGGACTTCCAGGAAACGATCAAAGCGTAGACTGTTTGAGGAATTACTCCCATGGAGGAAAGTGCGCATGGTGACTGTTGTATTGAATCCCGATGCAATTTCTGTGTTTCATCAACACTCTGATAGTCCACAGATTATAGAATGCCTCCAGATGTGCAACGGAAACTACTACTGGTGTTCCAGGGAATGATCAAAGGGTAGACTCATTGAGACGTTACTCCCGTGGAGGGAAATGCGCATGGTGACTGTTGTATTTAATCCCGATGCAATTTCTGTGTTTCATCAACACTCTGACAGTCCACAGATTACAGAATGCCTCCAGATGTGCATCGGAAACTACTACTGGTCTTCCAGGAAACGATCAAAGCGTAGACTGTTTGAGACATTACTCCCAAGGAGGAAACTGCGTATGGTGACTGTTGTATTCAATCCCGATGCAATTTCTGTGTTTCATCAACACTCTGATAGACCACAGATTACAGAATGCCTCCAGATGTGCATCGGAAACTACTACTGGACTTCCAGGAAACGATCAAACCGTATACTGTTTGAGGCATTACTCCCATGGAGGAAAGTGCGCATGGTGACTGTTGTATTGAATCCCGATGCAATTTCTGTGTTTCATCAACACTCTGATAGTCCACAGATTATAGAATGCCTCCAGATGTGCAACGGAAACTACTACTGGTGTTCCAGGGAATGATCAAAGGGTAGACTCTTTGAGACATTACTCCCGTGGAGGAAAATGCGCATGGTGACTGTTGTATTCAATCCCGATGCAATTTCTGTGTTTCATCAACACTCAGATAGTCCACAGATTATAGAATGCCTCCAGATGTGCAACGGAAACTACTACTGGTGTTCCAGGGACTGATCAAAGGGTAGACTCTTTGAGACATTACTCCCGTGGAGGAAAATGCGCATGGTGACTGTTGTATTCAATCCCGATGCAATTTCTGTGTTTCATCAACACTCAGATAGTCCACAGATTACAGAATGCCTCCAGATGTGCATCGTAAACTACTACTGGTCTTCTAGGGAACGATCAAAGCGTAGACTGTTTGAGACATTACTCCCTTGGGGGAAAGTACGCATGGTGACTGTTGTATTCAATCCCGATGCAATTTTGGTTTCATCAACTCTCTGATAGTACACAGATTACAGAATGCCTCCAGATGTGCATCGGAAACTACTACTGGTCTTCCAGGAAACGATCAAAGCGTAGACTGTTTGAGACATTACTTCCATGGAGGAAAGTGCGCGTGGTGACCGTTGTATTCAATCCCGATGCAATTTCTGTGTTTCATCAACACTTTGAAGGTCCAAGGATTACAGAATGCCTCCAGATGCGCACCGGAAACTACTACTGGTCTTCCAGGGAACGATCAAAGCGTAGACTGTTTGAGACATTACTCCCATGGAGGAAGGTGCCAATGGTGACTGTTGTATTCAATCCCGATGCAATTTCTGTGTTTCATCAACACTCTGATAGTCCACAGATTACAGAATGCCTCCAGATGTGCATCGGAATACTACTGGTCTTCCAGGGAACGATCAATGCGTAGACTGTTTGAGACATTACTCCCATGGAGGAAAGTGCGCATGGTGACTGTTGTATTCATCACGAGGAAATTTCTGTGTTTCATCAACACTTTGAAGGTCCAAGGAATACAGATTGCGTGCAGATGTGCATCGGAAACTACTACTGGTCTACTAGGGAACGATTAAAGCGTAGACTGTTTGAGACATTACTCCCATGGAGGAAAGTATGCATGGTGACTGTTGTATTCAATCCCGATGCAATTTTTGTTTCATCAACACTCTGATAGTGCACAGATTACAGAATGCCTCCAGATGTGCATCGGAAACTACTACTGGTCTTCGAGGGAACGAGCAAAGCGTAAACTGTTTGAGACACTACTCCCATGGGGGAAAGTGCGCATGTTTTGTGTTGTATCCAATCCCGAAGCAATTTCTGTGTTTCATCAACACTCTGATAATCCACAGATTACAGAATGCCTCCAGATGTGAATCGGAAACTACTACTGGTCTTCCAGAGAACGATCGAAGCGTAGACTGTTTGAGCCAATACTCCCATAGAGGAAAGTGCGCATAGTGACTGTTGTATTCAATCCCGATGCAATTTCTGTGTTTCATGAACACTCTGATAGTCCACAGATTACAGAATGCCTCCAGATGTGCATCGGAAACTACTACTGGTCTTCCAGGGAACGATCAAAGCGTAGACTGCCTGAGACATTACTCCCATGGAGGAAAGTGCGCATGGTGACTGTTGTATTCAATCCCGATGCAATTTCTGTGTTTCATCAACACTTTGAAGGTCCAAGGATTACAGAATGCCTCCAGATGTGCATCGGAAACTACTACTGGCCTTGCAGGGAACGATCAAAGCGTAGACTGTTTGAGACATTACTCCCATGGAGGAAAGTGCCGATGGTGACTGTTGTATGCAATCCCGATGAAATTTCTGTGTTTCATCAACACTCTGATAGTCACCAGATTACAGAATGCCTCCAGATGTGCATCGGAAACTACTACTGGTCTTCCAGGTAACGATCAAAGCTTAATCTGTTTGAGACATTACTCCCATAGCGGAAAGTGCGCATTGTGACTGTTGTATTCAATCCCGATGCAATTTCTGTGTGTTCATCAACACTCAGATAGTCCACAGATTACAGAATGCCTCCAGATGTGAATCGGAAACTACTACTGGTCTCCAGAGAACGATCAAAGCGTAGACAGTTTGAGCCAATACTCCCATAGAGGAAAGTGCGCATAGTGACTGTTGTATTCAATCCCGATGCAATTTCTGTGTTTCATTAACACTCTGATAGCCCACAGATTACAGAATGCCTCCAGATGTGCATCGGAAACTACTACTGGGCTTCCAGGAAACGATCAAAGCGTAGACTGTTTGAGGCATTACTCCCATGGAGGAAAGTGCGCATGGTGACTGTTGTACTCAATCCCGATGCAATTTCGGTGTTTCATCAACACTCTGACAGTCCACAGATTACAGAATGCCTCCAGATGTGCATCGGAAACTACTACTGGTCTTCCAGGAAACGATCAAAGCGTAGACTGTTTGAGACATTACTCCCAAGGAGGAAACTGCGCATAGTGACTGTTGTATTCAATCCCGATGGAATTTCTGTGTTTCATCAACACTCTGATAGACCACAGATTACAGAATGCCTCCAGATGTGCATCGGAAACTACTACTGGACTTCCAAGAAACGATCAAACCGTAGACTGTTTGAGGCATTACTCCCATGGAGAAAAGTGCGCATGGTGACTGTTGTATTGAATCCCGATGCAATTTCTGTGTTTCATCAACACTCTGATAGTCCACAGATTATAGAATGCCTCCAGATGTGCAACGGAAACTACTACTGGTGTACCAGGGAATGATCAAAGGGTAGACTCTTTGAGACATTACTCCCGTGGAGGAAAATGCGCATGGTGAATGTTGTATTCAATCCCGATGCAATTTCTGTGTTTCATCAACACTCAGATAGTCCACAGATTATAGAATGCCTCCAGATGTGCAACGGAAACTACTACTGGTGTTCCAGGGAATGATCAAAGGGTAGACTCTTTGAGACATTACTCCCGTGGAGGAAAATGCGCATGGTGACTGTTGTATTCAATCCCGATGCAATTTCTGTGTTTCATCAACACTCAGATAGTCCACAGATTACTGAATGCCTCCAGATGTGCATCGTAAACTACTACTGGTCTTCTAGGGAACGATCAAAGCGTAGACTGTTTGAGACATTACTCCCATGGGGGAAAGTACGCATGGTGACTGTTGTATTCGATCCCGATGCAATTTTGGTTTCATCAACTCTCTGATAGTACACAGATTACAGAATGCCTCCAGATGTGCATCGGAAACTACTACTGGTCTTCCAGGAAACGATCAAAGCGTAGACTGTTTGAGACATTACTTCCATGGAGGAAAGTGCGCGTGGTGACCGTTGTATTCAATCCCGATGCAATTTCTGTGTTTCATCAACACTTTGAAGGTCCAAGGATTACAGAATGCCTCCAGATGTGCACCGGAAACTACTACTGGTCTTCCAGGGAACGATCAAAGCGTAGACTGTTTGAGACATTACTCCCATGGAGGAAGGTGCCAATGGTGACTGTTGTATTCAATCCCGATGCAATTTCTGTGTTTCATCAACACTCTGATAGTCCACAGATTACAGAATGCCTCCAGATGTGCATCGGAATACTACTGGTCTTCCAGGGAACGATCAAAGCGTAGACTGTTTGAGACATTACTCCCATGGAGGAAAGTGCGCATGGTGACTGTTGTATTCATCACGAGGAAATTTCTGTGTTTCATCAACACTTTGAAGGTCCAAGGAATACAGATTGCGTGCAGATGTGCATCGGAAACTACTACTGGCCTTCCAGGGAACTAACAAAGCGTAGACTGTTTGAGACATTACTCCCATGGAGGAAAGTATGCATGGTGACTGTTGTATTCAATCCCGATGCAATTTTTGTTTCATCAACACTCTCATAGTGCACAGATTACAGAATGCCTCCAGATGTGCATCGGAAACTACTACTGGTCTTCGAGGGAACGAGCAAAGCGTAAACTGTTTGAGACACTACTCCCATGGGGGAAAGTGCGCATGTTTTGTGTTGTATCCAATCCCGAAGCAATTTCTGTGTTTCATCAACACTCTGATAATCCACAGATTACAGAATGCCTCCAGATGTGAATCGGAAACTACTACTGGTCTTCCAGAGAACGATCAAAGCGTAGACAGTTTGAGCCAATACTCCCATAGAGGAAAGTGCGCATAGTGACTGTTGTATTCAATCCCGATGCAATTTCTGTGTTTCATTAACACTCTGATAGCCCACAGATTACAGAATGCCTCCAGATGTGCATCGGAAACTACTACTGGGCTTCCAGGAAACGATCAAAGCGTAGACTGTTTGAGGCATTACTCCCATGGAGGAAAGTGCGCATGGTGACTGTTGTACTCAATCCCGATGCAATTTCGGTGTTTCATCAACACTCTGACAGTCCACAGATTACAGAATGCCTCCAGATGTGCATCGGAAACTACTACTGGTCTTCCAGGAAACGATCAAAGCGTAGACTGTTTGAGACATTACTCCCAAGGAGGAAACTGCGCATAGTGACTGTTGTATTCAATCCCGATGGAATTTCTGTGTTTCATCAACACTCTGATAGACCACAGATTACAGAATGCCTCCAGATGTGCATCGGAAACTACTACTGGACTTCCAAGAAACGATCAAACCGTAGACTGTTTGAGGCATTACTCCCATGGAGAAAAGTGCGCATGGTGACTGTTGTATTGAATCCCGATGCAATTTCTGTGTTTCATCAACACTCTGATAGTCCACAGATTATAGAATGCCTCCAGATGTGCAACGGAAACTACTACTGGTGTACCAGGGAATGATCAAAGGGTAGACTCTTTGAGACATTACTCCCGTGGAGGAAAATGCGCATGGTGAATGTTGTATTCAATCCCGATGCAATTTCTGTGTTTCATCAACACTCAGATAGTCCACAGATTATAGAATGCCTCCAGATGTGCAACGGAAACTACTACTGGTGTTCCAGGGAATGATCAAAGGGTAGACTCTTTGAGACATTACTCCCGTGGAGGAAAATGCGCATGGTGACTGTTGTATTCAATCCCGATGCAATTTCTGTGTTTCATCAACACTCAGATAGTCCACAGATTACTGAATGCCTCCAGATGTGCATCGTAAACTACTACTGGTCTTCTAGGGAACGATCAAAGCGTAGACTGTTTGAGACATTACTCCCATGGGGGAAAGTACGCATGGTGAATGTTGTATTCGATCCCGATGCAATTTTGGTTTCATCAACTCTCTGATAGTACACAGATTACAGAATGCCTCCAGATGTGCATCGGAAACTACTACTGGTCTTCCAGGAAACGATCAAAGCGTAGACTGTTTGAGACATTACTTCCATGGAGGAAAGTGCGCGTGGTGACCGTTGTATTCAATCCCGATGCAATTTCTGTGTTTCATCAACACTTTGGAGGTCCAAGGATTACAGAATGCCTCCAGATGTGCACCGGAAACTACTACTGGTCTTCCAGGGAACGATCAAAGCGTAGACTGTTTGAGACATTACTCCCATGGAGGAAGGTGCCAATGGTGACTGTTGTATTCAATCCCGATGCAATTTCTGTGTTTCATCAACACTCTGATAGTCCACAGATTACAGAATGCCTCCAGATGTGCATCGGAATACTACTGGTCTTCCAGGGAACGATCAAAGCGTAGACTGTTTGAGACATTACTCCCATGGAGGAAAGTGCGCATGGTGACTGTTGTATTCATCACGAGGAAATTTCTGTGTTTCATCAACACTTTGAAGGTCCAAGGAATACAGATTGCGTGCAGATGTGCATCGGAAACTACTACTGGCCTTCCAGGGAACTAACAAAGCGTAGACTGTTTGAGACATTACTCCCATGGAGGAAAGTATGCATGGTGACTGTTGTATTCAATCCCGATGCAATTTTTGTTTCATCAACACTCTCATAGTGCACAGATTACAGAATGCCTCCAGATGTGCATCGGAAACTACTACTGGTCTTCGAGGGAACGATCAAAGCGTAAACTGTTTGAGACACTACTCCCATGGGGGAAAGTGCGCATGTTTTGTGTTGTATCCAATACCGAAGCAATTTCTGTGTTTCATCAACACTCTGATAATCCACAGATTACAGAATGCCTCCAGATGTGAATCGGAAACTACTACTGGTCTTCCAGAGAACGATCAAAGCGTAGACTGTTTGAGCCAATACTCCCATAGAGGAAAGTGCGCATAGTGACTGTTGTATTCAATCCCGATGCAATTTCTGTGTTTCATCAACATTCTGATAGTCCACAGATTACAGAATGCCTCCAGATGTGCATCGGAAACTACTACTGGTCTTCCAGGGAACGATCAAAGCGTAGACTGCCTGAGACATTACTCCCATGGAGGAAAGTGCGCATGGTGACTGTTGTATTCAATCCCAATGCAATTTCTGTGTTTCATCAACACTTTGAAGGTCCAAGGATTACAGAATGCCTCCAGATGTGCATCGGAAACTACTACTGGCCTTGCAGGGAACGATCAAAGCGTAGACTGTTTGAGACATTACTCCCATGGAGGAAAGTGCGCATGGTGACTAATGTATTCAATCCCGCTGCAATTTCTGTGTTTGATTAACACTCTGATAGCCCACAGATTACAGAATGACTCCAGATGTGCATCGGAAACTACTACTGGGCTTCCAGGAAACGATCAAAGCGTAGACTGTTTGAGGCATTACTCCCATGGAGGAAAGTGCGCATGGTGACTGTTGTATTCAATCCCGATGCAATTTCTGTGTTTCATCAACACTCTGATAGACCACAGATTACAGAATGCCTCCAGATGTGCATCGGAAACTACTACTGGACGTCCAAGAAACGATCAAACTGTAGACTGTTTGAGGCATTACTCCCATGGAGAAAAGTGCGCATGGTGACTGTTGTATTGAATCCCGATGCAATTTCTGTGTTTCATCAACACTCTGATAGTCCACAGATTATAGAATGCCTCCAGATGTGCAACGGAAACTACTACTGGTGTACCAGGGAATGATCAAAGGGTAGACTCTTTGAGACATTACTCCCGTGGAGGAAAATGCGCATGGTGACTGTTGTATTCAATCCCGATGCAATTTCTGTGTTTCATCAACACAACTGGTGTTCCAGGGAATGATCAAAGGTAGACTCTTTGAGACATTACTCCCGTGGAGAAAAATGCGCATGGTGACTGTTTTATTCAATCCCGATGCAATTTCTGTGTTTCATCAACACTCAGATAGTCCACAAATTACTGAATGCCTCCAGATGTGCATCGTAAACTACTACTGGTCTTCTAGGGAACGATCAAAGCGTAGTCTGTTTGAGACATTACTCCCTTGGGGGAAAGTACGCATGGTGACTGTTGTATTCGATCCCGATGCAATTTTGGTTTCATCAACTCTCTGATAGTACACAGATTACAGAATGCCTCCAGATGTGCATCGGAAACTACTACTGGTCTTCCAGGAAACGATCAAAGCGTAGACTGTTTGAGACATTACTTCCATGGAGGAAAGTGCGCGTGGTGACCGTTGTATTCAATCCCGATGCAATTTCTGTGTTTCATCAACACTTTGAAGGTCCAAGGATTACAGAATGCCTCCAGATGTGCATCGGAAACTACTACTGGTCTTCCAGGGAACGATCAAAGCGTAGACTGTTTGAGACATTACTCCCATGGAGGAAGGTGCCAATGGTGACTGTTGTATTCAATCCCGATGCAATTTCTGTGTTTCATCAACACTCTGATAGTCTACAGATTACAGAATGTCTCCAGATGTGCATCGGAATACTACTGGTCTTCCAGGGAACGATCAAAGCGTAGACTGTTTGAGACATTACTCCCATGGAGGAAAGTGCGCATGGTGACTGTTGTATTCATCACGAGGAAATTTCTGTGTTTCATCAACACATTGAAGGTCCAAGGAATACAGATTGCGTGCAGATGTGTATCGGAAACTACTACTGGCCTTCCAGGGAACGATCAAAGCGTAGACTCTTTGAGACATTACTCCCATGGAGGAAAGTATGCATGGTGAGTGTTGTATTCAATCCCGATGCAATTTTTCTTTCATCAACACTCTGATAGGCCACAGATTACAGAATGCCTCCAGATGTGCATCGGAAACTACTACTGGTCTTCCAGGGAACGATCAAAGCTTAGACTGTTTGAGACATTACACCCATGGAGGAAATTGCGCATGGTGACTGTTGTATTGAATCCCGATGCAATTACCGTGTTTCATCAACACTCAGATAGTCCGCAGATTACAGAATGCCTCCAGATGTGCATCGGAAACTACTACTGGTCTTCGAGGGAACGATCAAAGCGTAAACTGTTTGAGACACTACTCCCGTGGAGGAATGTGCGCATGGTGACTGTTGTATTCAATCCGATGCAATTTTGGTTTCATCAACACTCTGATAGTCCACAGATTACAGAATGATTCCAGTTGTGCATCGGAAACTACTTCTGGTCTTACAGGAAACGATCAAAGCGTAGACTGTTTGAGACATTACTCCCATGGAGGTAAGTGCGCATGGTGACTGTTGTATACAATCCCGATGCCATTTCTGTGTTTCATCAACACTCTGACAGTCCACAGATTACAGAATGCCTCCAGATGTGCATCGGAAACTACTACTGGTCTTCCAGGAAACGATCAAAGCGTAGACTGTTTGAGACATTACTCCCAAGGAGGAAACGGCGCATGGTGACTGTTGTATTCAATCCCGATGCAATTTCTGTGTTTCATCAACACTTTGAAGGTCCAAGGATTACAGAATGCCTCCAGATGTGCATCGGAAACTACTACTGGTCTTGCAGGGAACGATCAAACGTAGACTGTTTGAGACATTAATCCCATGCAGGAAAGTGCCGATGGTGACTGTTGTATGCAATCCCGATGAAATTTCTGTGTTTCATCAACACTCTGATAGTCCACAGATTACAGAATGCCTCCAGATGTGCATCGGAAACTACTACTGGTCTTCCAGGTAACGATCAAAGCTTAAACTGTTTGAGACATTACTCCCATAGCGGAAAGTGCGCATTGTGACTGTTGTATTCAATCCCGATGCAATTTCTGTGTTTCATCAACACTCAGATAGTCCACAGATTACAGAATGCCTCCAGATATGCATCGGAAACTACTACTGGTCTTCCAGGGAACGATCAAAGCGTAGACTGTTTGAGCCAATACTCCCATGGAGGAAAGTGCGCATAGTGACTGTAGTATTCAATCCCGATGCAATTTCTGTGTTTCATCAACACTCTGATAGTCCACAGATTACAGAATGCCTCCAGATGTGCATCGGAAACTACTACTGGTCTTCCAGGGAACGATCAAAGCGTAGACTGCCTGAGACATTACTCCCATGGAGGAAAGTGCGCATGGTGACTATTGTATTCAATCCCGCTGCAATTTCTGTGTTTCATTAACACTCTGATAGCCCACAGATTACAGAATGCCTCCAGATGTGCATCGGAAACTACTACTGGACTTCCAGGAAACTATCAAAGCGTAGACTGTTTGAGGCATTACTCCCATGGAGGAAAGTGCGCATGGTGACTGTTGTATTGAATCCCGATGCAATTTCTGTGTTTCATCAACACTCTGATAGTCCACAGATTATAGAATGCCTCCAGATGTGCAACGGAAACTACTACTGGTGTTCCAGGGAATGATCAAAGGGTAGACTCTTTGAGACATTACTCCCGTGGAGGAAAATGCGCATGGTGACTGTTGTATTCAATCCCGATGCAATTTCTGTGTTTCATCAACACTCTGACAGTCCACAGATTACAGAATGCCTCCAGATGTGCATCGGAAACTACTACTGGTCTTCCAGGAAACGATCAAAGCGTAGACTGTTTGAGACATTACTCCCAAGGAGGAAACTGCGCATGGTGACTGTTGTATTCAATCCCGATGCAATTTCTGTGTTTCATCAACACTCTGATAGACCTCAGATTACAGAATGCCTCCAGATGTGCATCGGAAACTACTACTGGACTTCCAGGAAACGATCAAACCGTAGACTGTTTGAGGCATTACTCCCATGGAGGAAAGTGCGCATGGTGACTGTTGTATTGAATCCCGATGCAATTTCTGTGTTTCATCAACACTCTGATAGTCCACAGATTATAGAATGCCTCCAGATGTGCAACGGAAACTACTACTGGTGTTCCAGGGAATGATCAAAGGGTAGACTCTTTGAGACATTACTCCCGTGGAGGAAAATGCGCATGGTGACTGTTGTATTCAATCCCGATGCAATTTCTGTGTTTCATCAACTCTCAGATAGTCCACAGATTACAGAATGCCTCCAGATGTGCATCGTAAACTATTACTGGTCTTCTAGGGAAAGATCAAAGCGTAGACTGTTTGAGACATTACTCCCTTGGGGGAAAGTACACATGGTGACTGTTGTATTCAATCCCGATGCAATTTTGGTTTCATCAACTCTCTGATAGTACACAGATTACAGAATGCTTTCAGATGTGCATCGGAAACTACTACTGGTCCTCCAGGAAACGATCAAAGCGTAGACTGTTTGAGACATTACTCCCATGGAGGTAAGTGCGCATGGTGACTGTCTAATTCAATCACGATGCAATTTCTGTGTTTCATCAACACTCAGATAGTCCACAGATTTCAGAATGCCTCCAAATGTGAATCGGAAACTATTACTGGTCTTCCAGGGAACGATCATAGCGTAGACTGTTTGAGACATTACTCCCATGGCGGAAACTGCGCATGGTGACTATTGTATTCAATCCCGATGCAATTTCTGTGTTTCATCAACACTCTGATAGTCCACTGATTACAGAATGCCTCCAGATGTGCATCGGAAACTACTACTAGTCTTCTAGGGAACGATCAAATCGTGGACTGTTTGAGACATTACTCCCATGGCGGAAAGTGCGCATGGTGACTGTTGTATTGAATCCCGATGCAATTACAGTGTTTCATCAACACTCTGATAGTCTGCAGATTACAGAATACCTCCAGATGTGCATCTGAAACTACTACTGGTCATCCAGGGAACGATCAAAGCGTAGACTGTTTGAGACATTACTAACATGGAGGAAAGTGCGCATGGTGACTGTTGTATGCAATCCCGATGCAATTTCTGTGTTTTATCAACACTCTGATGGTCCAAGGATTACAGAATACCTCCAGATGTGCATCGGAATCTACTACTGGTCTCCAGGGAACGATCAAAGCGTAGACTGTTTGAGACATTACTCCCATGGCGGAAAGTGCGCATGGTGACTGTTGTATTCAATCCCGATGCAATTTCTGTGTTTCATCAACACTCTGATAGTCCACAGATTACAGAATGCCTCCAGATGTGCATCGGAAACTACTACTGGTCTTCCAGGTAACGATCAAAGCGTAGACTGTTTGAGACATTACTCCCATGGAGGTAAGTGCGCATGGTGAACGTTGTATTCAATCACGATGCAATTTCTGTGTTTCATCAACACTCTGATAGTCCACAGATTACAGAATGCCTCCAGATGTGCATCGGAAACTACTACTGGTCTTTCAGGGAACGATCAAAGCTTAGACTGTCTGAGACATTACTCCCATGGAGGAAAGTGCGCATGGTTACTGTTGCATTGAATCCCGATGCAATTTCTGTGTTTCATTAACACTCTGATAGTCCACAGATTACAGAATGCCTCCAGATGTGCATCGGAAACTACTACTGGTGTTCCTGGGAATGATCAAAGTGTAGACTGTTTGAGACATTACTCCCGTGGAGAAATGTGCGCATGGTGACTGTTGTATTCAATCCCGATGCAATTTCTGTGTTTCATCAACACTCCGATAGTCCACAGATTACAGAATGCCTCCAGATGTGCATCGTAAACTACTACTGCTCTTCCAGGGAACGATCAAAGCGTAGACTGTTTGAGACATTACTCCCATGGAGGTAAGTGCGCATGGTGACTGTCTAATACAATCCCGATGCAATATCTGTGTTTCATCAACACTCAGATAGTCCACAGATTTCAGAATGCCTCCAGATGTGAATCGGAAACTACTACTGGTCTTCCGGGGAACGATCAAAGCGTAGACTGTGTTGAGACATTACTCCCATGGAGGAAAGTGTGCATGGTGACTGCTGTATTCAATCCCGATGCAATTACAGTGTTTCATCAACACTCTGATAGTCTGCAGATTACAGAATACCTCCAGATGTGCATCTGAAACTACTACTGGTCTTCCAGGGAACGATCAAAGCGTAGACTGTTTGAGACATTACTAACATGGAGGAAAGTGCGCATGGTGACTGTTGTATGCAATCCCGATGCAATTTCTGTGTTTCATCAACACTCTGATGGTCCAAGGATTACAGAATACCTCCAGATGTGCATCGGAATCTACTACTGGTCTCCAGGGAACGATCAAAGCGTAGACTGTTTGAGACATTACTCCCATGGCGGAAAGTGCGCATGGTGACTGTTGTATTGAATCCCAATGCAATTACAGTGTTTCATCAACACTCTGATAGTCCGCAGATTACAGAATACCTCCAGATGTGCATCTGAAACTACTACTGGTCTTCCAGGGAACGATCAAAGCGTAGACTGTTTGAGACATTACTCCCATGGAGGAAAGTGCGCATGGTGACTGTTGTATACAATCCCGATGCAATTTCTGTGTTTCATCAACTCTCTGATGGTCCAAGGATTACAGAATGCCTCCAGATGTGCTTCGGAAACTACTACTGGTCTTCCAGGAAACGATCAAAGCGTAGACTGTTTGAGACATTTCTCCCATGGAGGAAATAGCGCCTGGTGACTGTTGTATTCAATCCCGACGCAATTGCTGTGTCTCATCAACTCTTTGATAGTCCACAGATTACAGAATGCCTTCAGATGTGCATCGGAAACTACTATTGGTTTTCCAGGGAACGATCAAAGCTTAGACTGTTTGAGACATTACTCCCATGGCGGAAAGTGCGCATGGTGACTGTTGTATTCAATCCCTTTGCAATTACGGTGTTTCATCAACACTCTGATAGTCCACAGATTACAGAATGCCTCCAGATGTGCATCGGAAACTACTACTGGTCTTCCAGGTAACGATCAAAGCGTAGACTGTTTGAGACATTACTCCCATGGAGGTAAGTGCGCATGGTGACTGTTGTATACAATCCCGATGCAATTTCTGTGTTTCATCAACACTCTGATAGTCCACAGATTACAGAATGCCTCCAGATGTGCATCGGAAACTACTACTGGTCTTTCAGGGAACGATCAAAGCTTAGACTGTCTGAGACATTACTCCCATGGAGGAATGTGCGCATGGTGGCTGTTGTATTCAATCCCGATGCAATTTCTGTGTTTCTTCAACACTCTGATAGTCCACAGATTACAGAATGCCTCCAGATGTGCATCGTATACTACTACTGCTCTTCCAGGGAACGTTCAAAGCGTAGACTGTTTGAGACATTACTCCCATGGAGGTAAGTGCGCATGGTGACTGTCTAATACAATCCCGATGCAATATCTGTGTTTCATCAACACTCAGATAGTCCACAGATTTCAGAATGCCTCCAGATGTGAATCGGAAACTACTACTGGTCTTCCGGGGAACGATCAAAGCGTAGACTGTTTGAAACATTACTCCCATGGAGGAAAGTGCGCATGGTGGCTGTTGTATTCAATCCCGATGCAATTTCTGTGTTTCATCAGCACTCTGATGTTCCACAGATTACAGAATGCCTCCAGATGTGCATCGGAAAATGCTACTGGACTTCCAGGAAACGATCAAAGCGTAGACTGTTTGAGACATTACTCCCATGGAGGAAAGTGCGCCTGGTGACTGTTGTATTCAATCCCGATGCAATTTCTGTGTTTCATCAACACTTTGAAATTCCACAGATTACAGAATGCCTTCAGATGTGCATCGGAAACTACTATTGGTTTTCCAGGGAACGATCAAAGCTTAGACTGTTTGAGACATGACTCCCATGGCGGAAAGAGCGCATGGTGACTGTTGTATTCAATCCCGATGCAATTTCTGTGTTTCATCAACACTCTGATAGTCCACAGATTACAGAATGCCTCCAGATGTGCATCTGAAACTACTACTGGTCTTCCAGAGAACGATCAATGCGGAGACTGTTTGAGACATTACTCCCTTGGGGGAAAGTACGCATGGTGACTGTTGTATTCAATCCCGATGCAATTTTGGTTTCATCAACTCTCTGATAGTACACAGATTACAGAATGCTTTCAGACGTGCATCGGAAACTACTACTGGTCTTCCAGGAAACGATCAAAGCGTAGACTGTTTGAGACATTACTCCCATGGAGGTAAGTGCGCATGGTGACTGTCTAATTCAATCCCGATGCAATTTCTGTGTTTCATCAACACTCAGATAGTCCACAGATTTCAGAATGCCTCCAAATGTGAATCGGAAACTACTACTGGTCTTCCAGGGAACGATCATAGCGTAGACTGTTTGAGACATTACTCCCATGGCGGAAAGTGCGCATGGTGACTATTGTATTCAATCCCGATGCAATTTCTGTGTTTCATCAACACTCTGATAGTCCACTGATTACAGAATGCCTCCAGATGTGCATCGGAAACTACTACTAGTCTTCTAGGGAACGATCAAATCGTGGACTGTTTGAGACATTACTCCCATGGCGGAAAGTGCGCATGGTGACTGTTGTATTGAATCCCGATGCAATTACAGTGTTTCATCAACACTCTGATAGTCCGCAGATTACAGAATACCTCCAGATGTGCATCTGAAACTACTACTGGTCTTCCAGGGAACGATCAAAGCGTAGACTGTTTGAAACATTACTAACATGGAGGAAAGTGCGCATGGTGACTGTCTAATTCAATCCCGATGCAATTTCTGTGTTTCATCAACACTCAGATAGTCCACAGATTTCAGAATGCCTCCAAATGTGAATCGGAAACTACTACTGGTCTTCCAGGGAACGGTCATAGCGTAGACTGTTTGAGACATTACTCCCATGGCGGAAAGTGCGCATGGTGACTATTGTATTCAATCCCGATGCAATTTCTGTGTTTCATCAACACTCTGATAGTCCACTGATTACAGAATGCCTCCAGATGTGCATCGGAAACTACTACTAGTCTTCTAGGGAACGATCAAATCGTGGACTGTTTGAGACATTACTCCCATGGCGGAAAGTGCGCATGGTGACTGTTGTATTGAATCCCGATGCAATTACAGTGTTTCATCAACACTCTGATAGTCCGCAGATTACAGAATACCTCCAGATGTGCATCTGAAACTACTACTGGTCTTCCAGGGAACGATCAAAGCGTAGACTGTTTGAGACATTACTAACATGGAGGAAAGTGCGCCTGGTGACTGTTGTATTCAATCCCGATGCAATTTCTGTGTTTCATCAACACTTTGAAAGTCCACAGATTACAGAATGCCTTCAGATGTGCATCGGAAACTACTATTGGTTTTCCAGGGAACGATCAAAGCTTAGACTGTTTGAGACATGACTCCCATGGCGGAAAGAGAGCATGGTGACTGTTGTATTCAATCCCGATGCAATTTCTGTGTTTCATCAACACTCTGATAGTCCACAGATTACAGAATGCCTCCAGATGTGCATCGGAAACTACTACTGGACTTCCAGGAAACGATCAAACCGTAGACTGTTTGAGGCATTACTCCCATGGAGGAAAGTGCGCATGGTGGCTGTTGTATTGAATCCCGATGCAATTTCTGTGTTTCATCGACACTCTGATAGTCCACAGATTATAGAATGCCTCCAGATGTGTAACGGAAACTACTACTGGTGTTCCAGGGAATGATCAAAGCGTAGACTCTTTGAGACATAACTCCCGTGGAGGAAAATGCGCATGGTGACTGTTGTATTCAATCCCGATGCAATTTCTGGGTTTCATCAACACTCAGATAGTTCACAGATTACAGAATGCCTCCAGATGTGCATCGTAAACTACTACTGGCCTTCTAGGGAACGATCAATGCGTAGACTGTTTGAGACATTACTCCCTTGGGGGAAAGTACGCATGGTGACTGTTGTATTCAATCCCGATGCAATTTTGGTTTCATCAACTCTCTGATAGTACACAGATTACAGAATGCTTTCAGATGTGCATCGGAAACTACTACTGGTCTTCCAGGAAACGATCAAAGCGTAGACTGTTTGAGACATTACTCCCATGGAGGTAAGTGCGCATGGTGACTGTCTAATTCAATCCCGATGCAATTTCTGTGTTTCATCAACACTCTGATAGTCCACTGATTACAGAATGCCTCCAGATGTGCATCGGAAACTACTACTAGTCTTCTAGGGAACGATCAAATCGTGGACTGTTTGAGACATTACTCCCATGGCGGAAAGTGCGCATGGTGACTGTTGTATTGAATCCCGATGCAATTACAGTGTTTCATCAACACTCTGATAGTCCGCAGATTACAGAATACCTCCAGATGTGCATCTGAAACTACTACTGGTCTTCCAGGGAACGATCAAAGCGTAGACTGTTTGAGACATTACTAACATGGAGGAAAGTGCGCCTGGTGACTGTTGTATTCAATCCCGATGCAATTTCTGTGTTTCATCAACACTTTGAAAGTCCACAGATTACAGAATGCCTTCAGATGTGCATCGGAAACTACTATTGGTTTTCCAGGGAACGATCAAAGCTTAGACTGTTTGAGACATGACTCCCATGGCGGAAAGAGAGCATGGTGACTGTTGTATTCAATCCCGATGCAATTTCTGTGTTTCATCAACACTCTGATAGTCCACAGATTACAGAATGCCTCCAGATGTGCATCTGAAACTACTACTGGTCTTCCAGAGAACGATCAAAGCGTAGACTGTTTGAGACATTACTCCCATGGAGGAAAGTGCGCATAGTGACTGTTGTATGCAATCCCGATGCAATTTCTGTGTTTCATCAACACTCTGATAGCCCACAGATTACAGAATGCCTCCAGATGTGCGTCGGAAACTACTACTGGACTTCCAGGAAACGATCAAAGCGTAGACTGTTTGAGACATTACTCCCATGGAGGAAAGTGCGCATAGTGACTGTTGTATTCAATCCCGATGCAATTTCTGTGTTTCATCAACACTCTGACAGTCCACAGATTACAGAATGCCTCCAGATGTGCATCGGAAACTACTACTGGTCTTCCAGGAAACGATCAAAGCGTAGACTGTTTGAGAGATTACTCCCAAGGAGGAAACTGCGCATGGTGTCTGTTGTATTCAATCCCGATGCAATTTCTGTGTTTCATCAACACTCTGATAGACCACAGATTACAGAATGCCTCCAGATGTGCATCGGAAACTACTACTGGACTTCCAGGAAACGATCAAACCGTAGACTGTTTGAGGCATTACTCCCATGGAGGAAAGTGCGCATGGTGACTGTTGTATTGAAACCCAATGCAATTTCTGTGTTTCATCAACACTCTGATAGTCCACAGATTATAGAATGCCTCCAGATGTGTAACGGAAACTACTACTCGTGTTCCAGGGAATGATCAAAGCGTAGACTCTTTGAGACATAACTCCCGTGGAGGAAAATGCGCATGGTGACTGTTGTATTCAATCCCGATGCAATTTCTGTGTTTCTTCAGCACTCAGATAGTCCACAGATTACAGAATGCCTCCAGATGTGCATCGTAAACTACTACTGGTCTTCTAGGGAACGATCAATGCGTAGACTGTTTGAGACATTACTCCCTTGGGGGAAAGTACGCATGGTGACTGTTGTATTCAATCCCGATGCAATTTTGGTTTCATCAACTCTCTGATAGTACACAGATTACAGAATGCTTTCAGATGTGCATCGGAAACTACTACTGGTCTTCCAGGAAACGATCAAAGCGTAGACTGTTTGAGACATTACTCCCATGGAGGTAAGTGCGCATGGTGACTGTCTAATTCAATCCCGATGCAATTTCTGTGTTTCATCAACACTCAGATAGTCCACAGATTTAAGAATGCCTCCAAATGTGAATCGGAAACTACTACTGGTCTTCCAGGGAACGATCATAGCGTAGACTGTTTGAGACATTACTCCCATGGCGGAAAGTGCGCATGGTGACTATTGTATTCAGTCCCGATGCAATTTCTGTGTTTCATCAACACTCTGATAGTCCACTGATTACAGAATGCCACCAGATGTGCATCGGAAACTACTACTAGTCTTTTAGGGAACGATCAAATCGTGGACTGTTTGAGACATTACTCCCATGGCGGAAAGTGCGCATGGTGACTGTTGTATTGAATCCCGATGCAATTACAGTGTTTCATCAACACTCTGATAGTCCGCAGATTACAGAATACCTCCAGATGTGCATCTGAAACTACTACTGGTCTTCCAGGGAACGATCAAAGCGTAGACTGTTTGAGACATTACTAACATGGAGGAAAGTGCGCATGGTGACTGTTGTATGCAATCCCGATGCAATTTCTGTGTTTCATCAACACTCTGATGGTCCAAGGATTACAGAATACCTCCAGATGTGCATCGGAATCTAGTACTGGTCTCCAGGGATTGATCAAACCGTAGACTGTTTGAGACATTACTCCCGTGGCGGAAAGTGCGCATGGTGACTATTGTATTCAATCCCGATGCAATTTCTGTGTTTCATCAACACTCTGATAGTCCACTGATTTCAGAATGCCTCCAGATGTGCATCGGAAACTACTACTGGTCTTCTAGGGAACGATCAAATCGTGGACTGTTTGAGACATTACTCCCATGGCGGAAAATGCGCATGGTGACTGTTGTATTGAATCCCGATGCAATTACAGTGTTTCATCAACACTCTGATAGTCCGCAGATTACAGAATACCTCCAGATGTGCATCTGAAACTACTACTGGTCTTCCAGGGAACGATCAAAGCGTAGACTGTTTGAGACTATACTCCCATGGAGGAAAGTGCGCATGGTGACTGTTGTATACAATCCCGATGCAATTTCTGTGTTTCATCAACACTCTGATGGTCCAAGGATTACAGAATGCCTCCAGATGTGCTTCGGAAACTACTACCTGTCTCCAGGGAACGATCAAAGCGTAGACTGTTTGAGACATTTCTCCCATGGAGGAAAGTCTGCATGGTGACTGTTGTATTCTATCCCGATGCAATTACTGTGTTTCATCAACACTCTGATAGTGCACAGACTACGGAATGCCTCCAGATGTGCATCGGAAACTGCTACTGGACTTATAGGAAACGATGAAAGCGTAGACTGTTTGAGACATTACTCCCATGGAGGTAACTGCGCATGGTGAACGTTGTATTCAATCACGATGCAATTTCTGTGTTTCATCAACACTCTGATAGTCCACAGATTACAGAATGCCTCCAGATGTGCATCGGAAACTACTACTGGTCTTTCAGGGAACGATCAAAGCTTAGACTGTCTGAGACATTACTCCCATGGAGGAAAGTGCGCATGGTGGCTGTTGTATTCAATCCCGATGCAATTTCTGTGTTTCATCAACACTCTGATAGTCCACAGATTACAGAATGCCTCCAGATGTGCATCGGAAACTACTACTGGACTTCCAGGAAACGATCAAACCGTAGACTGTTTGAGGCATTACTCCCATGGAGGAAAGTGCGCATGGTTACTGTTGTATTGAATCCCGATGCAATTTCTTTGTTTCATCAACACTCTCAAAGTCCACAGATTACAGAATGCCTCCAGATGTGCATCGGAAACTACTACTGGTGTTCCAGGGAATGATCAAAGTGTAGACTGTTTGAGACATTACTCCCGTGGAGAAAAGTGTGCATGGTGACTGTTGGTTTCAATCCCGATGCCATTTCTGTGTTTCATCAACACTCAGATAGTCCACAGATTACAGAATGCCTCCAGAAGTGCATCGTAAACTACTACTGCTTTCCAGGGAACGATCAAAGCGTAGACTGTTTGAGACATTACTCCCATGGAGGTAAGTGCGCATGGTGTCTGTCTAATACAATCCCGATGCAATATCTGTGTCTCATCAACACTCAGATAGTCCACAGATTTCAGAATGCCTCCAGATGTGAATCGGAAACTACTACTGGTCTTCCGGGGAACGATCAAAGCGTAGACTGTTTGAGACATTACTCCCATGGAGGAAAGTGCGCATGGTGGCTGTTGTATTCAATCCCGATGCAATTTCTGTGTTTCATCAGCACTCTGATGTTCCACAGATTACAGAATGCCTCCAGATGTGCATCGGAAAATGCTACTGGACTTCCAGGAAACGATCAAAGCGTAGACTGTTTGAGACATTACTCCTTATGGAGGAAAGTGCGCCTGGTGACTGTTGTATTCAATCCCGATGCAATTTCTGTGTTTCATCAACACTTTGAAAGTCCACAGATTACAGAATGCCTTCAGATGTGCATCGGAAACTACTATTGGTTTTCCAGGGAACGATCAAAGCTTAGACTGTTTGAGACATGACTCCCAAGGCGGAAAGAGCGCATGGTGACTGTTGTATTCAATCCCGATGCAATATCTGTGTTTCATCAACACTCTGATAGTCCACAGGTTACAGAATGCCTCCAGATGTGTATCGGAAACTACTACTGGTCTTCCAGGGAACGATCAAAGCGTAGACTGTTTGAGACATTACTCCCATGGAGGAAAGTGCCCATGGTGACTGTTGTATGCAATCCCGATGCAATTTCTGTGTTTCATCAACACTCTGATGGTCCAAGGTTTACAGAATGCCTCCAGATGTGCATCGGAAACTACTACTTGTCTTCCAGGGAACGATCAAAGCGTAGACTGTTTGAGACATTACTCCCATGGAGGAAAGGGCGCATGGTGACTGTTGTATTCAATCCCGATGCAATTACTGTGTTTCATCAACACTCTGATAGTGCACAGATTACAGAGTGCCTCCAGATGTGCATCGGAAAATGCTACTGGACTTCCAGGAATCGATCAAAGCGTAGGCTGTTTGAGGCATTACTCAAATGGAGGAAAGTGCGCATGGTGACTGTTGTATTGAATCCCGATGCAATTTCTGTGTTTCATCAACACTCTGATAGTCCACAGATTATAGAATGCCTCCAGATGTGCAACGGAAACTACTACTGGTGTTCCAGGGAATGATCAAAGGGTAGACTTTTTGAGACATTACTCCCGTGGAGGAAAATGCGAATGGTGACTGTTGTATTCAATCCCGATGCAATTTCTGTGTTTCATCAACACTCAGATAGTCCACAGATTACAGAATGCCTCCAGATGTGCATCGTAAACTACTACTGGTCTTCTAGGGAACGATCAAAGCGTAGACTGTTTGAGACATTACTCCCTTGGGGGAAAGTACGCATGGTGACTGTTGTATTCAATCCCGATGCAATTTTGGTTTCATCAACTCTCTGATAGTACACAGATTACAGAATGCTTTCAGATGTGCTTCGGAAACTACTACTGGTCTTCCAGGAAACGATCAAAGCGTAGACTGTTTGAGACATTACTCCCATGGAGGTAAGTGCGCATGGTGACTGTCTAATTCAATCCCGATGCAATTTCTGTATTTCATCAACACTCAGATAGTCCACAGATTTCAGAATGCCTCCAAATGTGAATCGGAAACTACTACTGGTCTTCCAGGGAACGATCATAGCGTAGACTGTTTGAGACATTACTCCCATGGCGGAAAGTGCGCATGGTGACTATTGTATTCAATCCCGATGCAATTTCTGTGTTTTATCAACACTCTGATAGTCCACTGATTACAGAATGCCTCCAGATGTGCATCGGAAACTACTACTAGTCTTCTAGGGAACGATCAAATCGTGGACTGTTTGAGACACTACACCCATGGCGGAAAGTGCGCATGGTGACTGTTGTATTGAATCCCGATGCAATTACAGTGTTTCATCAACACTCTGATAGTCCGCAGATTACAGAATACCTCCAGATGTGCATCGGAAACTACTACTGGTCTTCCAGGGAACTATCAAAGCATAGACTCTTTGAGACATTACTCCCATGGAGGAAAGTGCGCATGGTGACTGTTGTATGCAATCCCGATGCAATTTCTGTGCTTCATCAACACTCTGATGGTCCAAGGATTACAGAATTCCTCCAGATGTGCAATGGAATCTACTACTGGTCTTCAGGGAACGATCAAAGCGTAGACTGTTTGAGACATTACTCCCATGGAGGAAAGTGCGCCTGGTGACTGTTGTATTCAATCCCGAGGCTATTTCTGTGTTTCATCAACTCTTTGATAGTCCACAGATTACAGAATGCCTTCAGATGTGCATCGGAAACTACTATTGGTTTTCCAGGGAACAATCAAAACGTAGACTGTTTGAGACATTACTCCCATGGAGGTAAGTGCGCATGGTGAACGTTGTATTCAATCACGATGCAATTTCTGTGTTTCATCAACACTCTGATAGTCCACAGATTACAGAATGCCTCCAGATGGGCATCGGAAACTACTACTGGTCTTTCAGGGAACGATCAAAGCTTAGACTGTCTGAGACATTACTCCCATTTAGGAAAGTGCGCATGGTGGCTGTTGTATTCAATCCCGATGCAATATCTGTGTTTCATCAACACTCAGATAGTCCACAGATTACAGAATGCCTCCAGATGTGCATCGTAAACTACTACTGGTCTTCTAGGGAACGATCAAAGCGTAGACTGTTTGAGACATTACTGCCTTGGGGGAAAGTACGCATGGTGACTGTTGTATTCAATCCCGATGCAATTTTGGTTTCATCAACTCTCTGATAGTACACAGATTACAGAATGCTTTCAGATGTGCTTCGGAAACTACTACTGGTCTTCCAGGAAACGATCAAAGCGTAGACTGTTTGAGACATTACTCCCATGGAGGTAAGTGCGCATGGTGACTGTCTAATTCAATCCCGATGCAATTTCTGTGTTTCATCAACACTCTGATAGTCCACTGATTACAGAATGCCTCCAGATGTGCATCGGAAACTACTACTAGTCTTCTAGGGAACGATCAAATCGTGGACTGTTTGAGACATTACTCCCATGGCGGAAAGTGCGCATGGTGACTGTTGTATTGAATCCCGATGCAATTACAGTGTTTCATCAACACTCTGATAGTCCGCAGATTACAGAATTCCTCCAGATGTGCATCTGAAACTACTACTGGTCTTCCAGGGAACGATCAAAGCGTAGACTGTTTGAGACATTACTAACATGGAGGAAAGTGCGCCTGGTGACTGTTGTATTCAATCCCGATGCAATTTCTGTGTTTCATCAACACTTTGAAAGTCCACAGATTACAGAATGCCTTCAGATGTGCATCGGAAACTACTATTGGTTTTCCAGGGAACGATCAAAGCTTAGACTGTTTGAGACATGACTCCCATGGCGGAAAGGGAGCATGGTGACTGTTGTATTCAATCCCGATGCAATTTCTGTGTTTCATCAACACTCTGATAGTCCACAGATTACAGAATGCCTCCAGATGTGCATCTGAAACTACTACTGGTCTTCCAGAGAACGATCAAAGCGTAGACTGTTTGAGACATTACTCCCATGGAGGAAAGTGCGCATAGTGACTGTTGTATGCAATCCCGATGCAATTTCTGTGTTTCATCAACACTCTGATAGCCCACAGATTACAGAATGCCTCCAGATGTGCGTCGGAAACTACTACTGGACTTCCAGGAAACGATCAAAGCGTAGACTGTTTGAGACATTACTCCCATGGAGGAAAGTGCGCATAGTGACTGTTGTATTCAATCCCGATGCAATTTCTGTGTTTCATCAACACTCTGACAGTCCACAGATTACAGAATGCCTCCAGATGTGCATCGGAAACTACTACTGGTCTTCCAGGAAACGATCAAAGCGTAGACTGTTTGAGACATTACTCCCAAGGAGGAAACTGCGCATGGTGTCTGTTGTATTCAATCCCGATGCAATTTCTGTGTTTCATCAACACTCTGATAGACCACAGATTACAGAATGCCTCCAGATGTGCATCGGAAACTACTACTGGACTTCCAGGAAACGATCAAACCGTAGACTGTTTGAGGCATTACTCCCATGGAGGAAAGTGCGCATGGTGACTGTTGTATTGAAACCCAATGCAATTTCTGTGTTTCATCAACACTCTGATAGTCCACAGATTATAGAATGCCTCCAGATGTGTAACGGAAACTACTACTCGTGTTCCAGGGAATGATCAAAGCGTAGACTCTTTGAGACATAACTCCCGTGGAGGAAAATGCGCATGGTGACTGTTGTATTCAATCCCGATGCAATTTCTGTGTTTCTTCAGCACTCAGATAGTCCACAGATTACAGAATGCCTCCAGATGTGCATCGTAAACTACTACTGGTCTTCTAGGGAACGATCAATGCGTAGACTGTTTGAGACATTACTCCCTTGGGGGAAAGTACGCATGGTGACTGTTGTATTCAATCCCGATGCAATTTCTGTGCTTCATCAACACTCTGATGGTCCAAGGATTACAGAATTCCTCCAGATGTGCAATGGAATCTACTACTGGTCTTCAGGGAACGATCAAAGCGTAGACTGTTTGAGACATTACTCCCATGGAGGAAAGTGCGCCTGGTGACTGTTGTATTCAATCCCGAGGCTATTTCTGTGTTTCATCAACTCTTTGATAGTCCACAGATTACAGAATGCCTTCAGATGTGCATCGGAAACTACTATTGGTTTTCCAGGGAACAATCAAAACGTAGACTGTTTGAGACATTACTCCCATGGAGGTAAGTGCGCATGGTGAACGTTGTATTCAATCACGATGCAATTTCTGTGTTTCATCAACACTCTGATAGTCCACAGATTACAGAATGCCTCCAGATGGGCATCGGAAACTACTACTGGTCTTTCAGGGAACGATCAAAGCTTAGACTGTCTGAGACATTACTCCCATTTAGGAAAGTGCGCATGGTGGCTGTTGTATTCAATCCCGATGCAATATCTGTGTTTCATCAACACTCAGATAGTCCACAGATTACAGAATGCCTCCAGATGTGCATCGTAAACTACTACTGGTCTTCTAGGGAACGATCAAAGCGTAGACTGTTTGAGACATTACTGCCTTGGGGGAAAGTACGCATGGTGACTGTTGTATTCAATCCCGATGCAATTTTGGTTTCATCAACTCTCTGATAGTACACAGATTACAGAATGCTTTCAGATGTGCTTCGGAAACTACTACTGGTCTTCCAGGAAACGATCAAAGCGTAGACTGTTTGAGACATTACTCCCATGGAGGTAAGTGCGCATGGTGACTGTCTAATTCAATCCCGATGCAATTTCTGTGTTTCATCAACACTCTGATAGTCCACTGATTACAGAATGCCTCCAGATGTGCATCGGAAACTACTACTAGTCTTCTAGGGAACGATCAAATCGTGGACTGTTTGAGACATTACTCCCATGGCGGAAAGTGCGCATGGTGACTGTTGTATTGAATCCCGATGCAATTACAGTGTTTCATCAACACTCTGATAGTCCGCAGATTACAGAATTCCTCCAGATGTGCATCTGAAACTACTACTGGTCTTCCAGGGAACGATCAAAGCGTAGACTGTTTGAGACATTACTAACATGGAGGAAAGTGCGCCTGGTGACTGTTGTATTCAATCCCGATGCAATTTCTGTGTTTCATCAACACTTTGAAAGTCCACAGATTACAGAATGCCTTCAGATGTGCATCGGAAACTACTATTGGTTTTCCAGGGAACGATCAAAGCTTAGACTGTTTGAGACATGACTCCCATGGCGGAAAGGGAGCATGGTGACTGTTGTATTCAATCCCGATGCAATTTCTGTGTTTCATCAACACTCTGATAGTCCACAGATTACAGAATGCCTCCAGATGTGCATCTGAAACTACTACTGGTCTTCCAGAGAACGATCAAAGCGTAGACTGTTTGAGACATTACTCCCATGGAGGAAAGTGCGCATAGTGACTGTTGTATGCAATCCCGATGCAATTTCTGTGTTTCATCAACACTCTGATAGCCCACAGATTACAGAATGCCTCCAGATGTGCGTCGGAAACTACTACTGGACTTCCAGGAAACGATCAAAGCGTAGACTGTTTGAGACATTACTCCCATGGAGGAAAGTGCGCATAGTGACTGTTGTATTCAATCCCGATGCAATTTCTGTGTTTCATCAACACTCTGACAGTCCACAGATTACAGAATGCCTCCAGATGTGCATCGGAAACTACTACTGGTCTTCCAGGAAACGATCAAAGCGTAGACTGTTTGAGACATTACTCCCAAGGAGGAAACTGCGCATGGTGTCTGTTGTATTCAATCCCGATGCAATTTCTGTGTTTCATCAACACTATGATAGACCACAGATTACAGAATGCCTCCAGATGTGCATCGGAAACTACTACTGGACTTCCAGGAAACGATCAAACCGTAGACTGTTTGAGGCATTACTCCCATGGAGGAAAGTGCGCATGGTGACTGTTGTATTGAAACCCAATGCAATTTCTGTGTTTCATCAACACTCTGATAGTCCACAGATTATAGAATGCCTCCAGATGTGTAACGGAAACTACTACTCGTGTTCCAGGGAATGATCAAAGCGTAGACTCTTTGAGACATAACTCCCGTGGAGGAAAATGCGCATGGTGACTGTTGTATTCAATCCCGATGCAATTTCTGTGTTTCTTCAGCACTCAGATAGTCCACAGATTACAGAATGCCTCCAGATGTGCATCGTAAACTACTACTGGTCTTCTAGGGAACGATCAATGCGTAGACTGTTTGAGACATTACTCCCTTGGGGGAAAGTACGCATGGTGACTGTTGTATTCAATCCCGATGCAATTTTGGTTTCATCAAGTCTCTGATAGTACACAGATTACAGAATGCTTTCAGATGTGCATCGGAAACTACTACTGGTCTTCCAGGAAACGATCAAAGCGTAGACTGTTTGAGACATTACTCCCATGGAGGTAAGTGCGCATGGTGACTGTCTAATTCAATCCCGATGCAATTTCTGTGTTTCATCAACACTCAGATAGTCCACAGATTTAAGAATGCCTCCAAATGTGAATCGGAAACTACTACTGGTCTTCCAGGGAACGATCATAGCGTAGACTGTTTGAGACATTACTCCCATGGCGGAAAGTGCGCATGGTGACTATTGTATTCAGTCCCGATGCAATTTCTGTGTTTCATCAACACTCTGATAGTCCACTGATTACAGAATGCCTCCAGATGTGCATCGGAATCTACTACTAGTCTTTTAGGGAACGATCAAATCGTGGACTGTTTGAGACATTACTCCCATGGCGGAAAGTGCGCATGGTGACTGTTGTATTGACTCCCGATGCAATTACAGTGTTTCATCAACACTCTGATAGTCCGCAGATTACAGAATACCTCCAGATGTGCATCTGAAACTACTACTGGTCTTCCAGGGAACGATCAAAGCGTAGACTGTTTGAGACATTACTAACATGGAGGAAAGTGCGCATGGTGACTGTTGTATGCAATCCCGATGCAATTTCTGTGTTTCATCAACACTCTGATGGTCCAAGGATTACAGAATACCTCCAGATGTGCATCGGAATCTAGTACTGGTCTCCAGGGATTGATCAAACCGTAGACTGTTTGAGACATTACTCCCGTGGCGGAAAGTGCGCATGGTGACTATTGTATTCAATCCCGATGCAATTTCTGTGTTTCATCAACACTCTGATAGTCCACTGATTTCAGAATGCCTCCAGATGTGCATCGGAAACTACTACTGGTCTTCTAGGGAACGATCAAATCGTGGACTGTTTGAGACATTACTCCCATGGCGGAAAATGCGCATGGTGACTGTTGTATTGAATCCCGATGCAATTACAGTGTTTCATCAACACTCTGATAGTCCGCAGATTACAGAATACCTCCAGATGTGCATCTGAAACTACTACTGGTCTTCCAGGGAACGATCAAAGCGTAGACTGTTTGAGACTATACTCCCATGGAGGAAAGTGCGCATGGTGACTGTTGTATACAATCCCGATGCAATTTCTGTGTTTCATCAACACTCTGATGGTCCAAGGATTACAGAATGCCTCCAGATGTGCTTCGGAAACTACTACCTGTCTCCAGGGAACGATCAAAGCGTAGACTGTTTGAGACATTTCTCCCATGGAGGAAAGTCTGCATGGTGACTGTTGTATTCTATCCCGATGCAATTACTGTGTTTCATCAACACTCTGATAGTGCACAGACTACGGAATGCCTCCAGATGTGCATCGGAAACTGCTACTGGACTTATAGGAAACGATGAAAGCGTAGACTGTTTGAGACATTACTCCCATGGAGGTAACTGCGCATGGTGAACGTTGTATTCAATCACGATGCAATTTCTGTGTTTCATCAACACTCTGATAGTCCACAGATTACAGAATGCCTCCAGATGTGCATCGGAAACTACTACTGGTCTTTCAGGGAACGATCAAAGCTTAGACTGTCTGAGACATTACTCCCATGGAGGAAAGTGCGCATGGTGGCTGTTGTATTCAATCCCGATGCAATTTCTGTGTTTCATCAACACTCTGATAGTCCACAGATTACAGAATGCCTCCAGATGTGCATCGGAAACTACTACTGGACTTCCAGGAAACGATCAAACCGTAGACTGTTTGAGGCATTACTCCCATGGAGGAAAGTGCGCATGGTTACTGTTGTATTGAATCCCGATGCAATTTCTTTGTTTCATCAACACTCTCAAAGTCCACAGATTACAGAATGCCTCCAGATGTGCATCGGAAACTACTACTGGTGTTCCAGGGAATGATCAAAGTGTAGACTGTTTGAGACATTACTCCCGTGGAGAAAAGTGTGCATGGTGACTGTTGGTTTCAATCCCGATGCCATTTCTGTGTTTCATCAACACTCAGATAGTCCACAGATTACAGAATGCCTCCAGAAGTGCATCGTAAACTACTACTGCTTTCCAGGGAACGATCAAAGCGTAGACTGTTTGAGACATTACTCCCATGGAGGTAAGTGCGCATGGTGTCTGTCTAATACAATCCCGATGCAATATCTGTGTCTCATCAACACTCAGATAGTCCACAGATTTCAGAATGCCTCCAGATGTGAATCGGAAACTACTACTGGTCTTCCGGGGAACGATCAAAGCGTAGACTGTTTGAGACATTACTCCCATGGAGGAAAGTGCGCATGGTGGCTGTTGTATTCAATCCCGATGCAATTTCTGTGTTTCATCAGCACTCTGATGTTCCACAGATTACAGAATGCCTCCAGATGTGCATCGGAAAATGCTACTGGACTTCCAGGAAACGATCAAAGCGTAGACTGTTTGAGACATTACTCCTTATGGAGGAAAGTGCGCCTGGTGACTGTTGTATTCAATCCCGATGCAATTTCTGTGTTTCATCAACACTTTGAAAGTCCACAGATTACAGAATGCCTTCAGATGTGCATCGGAAACTACTATTGGTTTTCCAGGGAACGATCAAAGCTTAGACTGTTTGAGACATGACTCCCATGGCGGAAAGAGCGCATGGTGACTGTTGTATTCAATCCCGATGCAATATCTGTGTTTCATCAACACTCTGATAGTCCACAGGTTACAGAATGCCTCCAGATGTGTATTGGAAACTACTACTGGTCTTCCAGGGAACGATCAAAGCGTAGACTGTTTGAGACATTACTCCCATGGAGGAAAGTGCCCATGGTGACTGTTGTATGCAATCCCGATGCAATTTCTGTGTTTCATCAACACTCTGATGGTCCAAGGTTTACAGAATGCCTCCAGATGTGCATCGGAAACTACTACTTGTCTTCCAGGGAACGATCAAAGCGTAGACTGTTTGAGACATTACTCCCATGGAGGAAAGGGCGCATGGTGACTGTTGTATTCAATCCCGATGCAATTACTGTGTTTCATCAACACTCTGATAGTGCACAGATTACAGAGTGCCTCCAGATGTGCATCGGAAAATGCTACTGGACTTCCAGGAATCGATCAAAGCGTAGGCTGTTTGAGGCATTACTCAAATGGAGGAAAGTGCGCATGGTGACTGTTGTATTGAATCCCGATGCAATTTCTGTGTTTCATCAACACTCTGATAGTCCACAGATTATAGAATGCCTCCAGATGTGCAACGGAAACTACTACTGGTGTTCCAGGGAATGATCAAAGGGTAGACTTTTTGAGACATTACTCCCGTGGAGGAAAATGCGAATGGTGACTGTTGTATTCAATCCCGATGCAATTTCTGTGTTTCATCAACACTCAGATAGTCCACAGATTACAGAATGCCTCCAGATGTGCATCGTAAACTACTACTGGTCTTCTAGGGAACGATCAAAGCGTAGACTGTTTGAGACATTACTCCCTTGGGGGAAAGTACGCATGGTGACTGTTGTATTCAATCCCGATGCAATTTTGGTTTCATCAACTCTCTGATAGTACACAGATTACAGAATGCTTTCAGATGTGCTTCGGAAACTACTACTGGTCTTCCAGGAAACGATCAAAGCGTAGACTGTTTGAGACATTACTCCCATGGAGGTAAGTGCGCATGGTGACTGTCTAATTCAATCCCGATGCAATTTCTGTATTTCATCAACACTCAGATAGTCCACAGATTTCAGAATGCCTCCAAATGTGAATCGGAAACTACTACTGGTCTTCCAGGGAACGATCATAGCGTAGACTGTTTGAGACATTACTCCCATGGCGGAAAGTGCGCATGGTGACTATTGTATTCAATCCCGATACAATTTCTGTGTTTTATCAACACTCTGATAGTCCACTGATTACAGAATGCCTCCAGATGTGCATCGGAAACTACTACTAGTCTTCTAGGGAACGATCAAATCGTGGACTGTTTGAGACATTACACCCATGGGGGAAAGTGCGCATGGTGACTGTTGTATTGAATCCCGATGCAATTACAGTGTTTCATCAACACTCTGATAGTCCGCAGATTACAGAATACCTCCAGATGTGCATCGGAAACTACTACTGGTCTTCCAGGGAACTATCAAAGCATAGACTCTTTGAGACATTACTCCCATGGAGGAAAGTGCGCATGGTGACTGTTGTATGCAATCCCGATGCAATTTCTGTGCTTCATCAACACTCTGATGGTCCAAGGATTACAGAATTCCTCCAGATGTGCAATGGAATCTACTACTGGTCTTCAGGGAACGATCAAAGCGTAGACTGTTTGAGACATTACTCCCATGGAGGAAAGTGCGCCTGGTGACTGTTGTATTCAATCCCGAGGCTATTTCTGTGTTTCATCAACTCTTTGATAGTCCACAGATTACAGAATGCCTTCAGATGTGCATCGGAAACTACTATTGGTTTTCCAGGGAACGATCAAAGCTTAGACTGTTTGAGACATGACTCCCATGGCGGAAAGAGCGCATGGTGACTGTTGTATTCAATCCCGATGCAATATCTGTGTTTCATCAACACTCTGATAGTCCACAGGTTACAGAATGCCTCCAGATGTGTATCGGAAACTACTACTGGTCTTCCAGGGAACGATCAAAGCGTAGACTGTTTGAGACATTACTCCCATGGAGGAAAGTGCGCATGGTGACTGTTGTATGCAATCCCGATGCAATTTCTGTGTTTCATCAACACTCTGATGGTCCAAGGTTTACAGAATGCCTCCAGATGTGCATCGGAAACTACTACTTGTCTTCCAGGGAACGATCAAAGCGTAGACTGTTTGAGACATTACTCCCATGGAGGAAAGGGCGCATGGTGACTGTTGTATTCAATCCCGATGCAATTACTGTGTTTCATCAACACTCTGATAGTGCACAGATTACAGAGTGCCTCCAGATGTGCATCGGAAAATGCTACTGGACTTCCAGGAATCGATCAAAGCGTAGGCTGTTTGAGGCATTACTCCCATGGAGGAAAGTGCGCATGGTGACTGTTGTATTGAATCCCGATGCAATTTCTGTGTTTCATCAACACTCTGATAGTCCACAGATTATAGAATGCCTCCAGATGTGCAACGGAAACTACTACTGGTGTTCCAGGGAATGATCAAAGGGTAGACTTTTTGAGACATTACTCCCGTGGAGGAAAATGCGAATGGTGACTGTTGTATTCAATCCCGATGCAATTTCTGTGTTTCATCAACACTCAGATAGTCCACAGATTACAGAATGCCTCCAGATGTGCATCGTAAACTACCACTGGTCTTCTAGGGAACGATCAAAGCGTAGACTGTTTGAGACATTACTCCCTTGGGGGAAAGTACGCATGGTGACTGTTGTATTCAATCCCGATGCAATTTTGGTTTCATCAACTCTCTGATAGTACACAGATTACAGAATGCTTTCAGATGTGCTTCGGAAACTACTACTGGTCTTCCAGGAAACGATCAAAGCGTAGACTGTTTGAGACATTACTCCCATGGAGGTAAGTGCGCATGGTGACTGTCTAATTCAATCCCGATGCAATTTCTGTATTTCATCAACACTCAGATAGTCCACAGATTTCAGAATGCCTCCAAATGTGAATCGGAAACTACTACTGGTCTTCCAGGGAACGATCATAGCGTAGACTGTTTGAGACATTACTCCCATGGCGGAAAGTGCGCATGGTGACTATTGTATTCAATCCCGATGCAATTTCTGTGTTTTATCAACACTCTGATAGTCCACTGATTACAGAATGCCTCCAGATGTGCATCGGAAACTACTACTAGTCTTCTAGGGAACGATCAAATCGTGGACTGTTTGAGACATTACACCCATGGGGGAAAGTGCGCATGGTGACTGTTGTATTGAATCCCGATGCAATTACAGTGTTTCATCAACACTCTGATAGTCCGCAGATTACAGAATACCTCCAGATGTGCATCGGAAACTACTACTGGTCTTCCAGGGAACTATCAAAGCATAGACTCTTTGAGACATTACTCCCATGGAGGAAAGTGCGCATGGTGACTGTTGTATGCAATCCCGATGCAATTTCTGTGCTTCATCAACACTCTGATGGTCCAAGGATTACAGAATTCCTCCAGATGTGCAATGGAATCTACTACTGGTCTTCAGGGAACGATCAAAGCGTAGACTGTTTGAGACATTACTCCCATGGAGGAAAGTGCGCCTGGTGACTGTTGTATTCAATCCCGAGGCTATTTCTGTGTTTCATCAACTCTTTGATAGTCCACAGATTACAGAATGCCTTCAGATGTGCATCGGAAACTACTATTGGTTTTCCAGGGAACAATCAAAACGTAGACTGTTTGAGACATTACTCCCATGGAGGTAAGTGCGCATGGTGAACGTTGTATTCAATCACGATGCAATTTCTGTGTTTCATCAACACTCTGATAGTCCACAGATTACAGAATGCCTCCAGATGGGCATCGGAAACTACTACTGGTCTTTCAGGGAACGATCAAAGCTTAGACTGTCTGAGACATTACTCCCATTTAGGAAAGTGCGCATGGTGGCTGTTGTATTCAATCCCGATGCAATATCTGTGTTTCATCAACACTCAGATAGTCCACAGATTACAGAATGCCTCCAGATGTGCATCGTAAACTACTACTGGTCTTCTAGGGAACGATCAAAGCGTAGACTGTTTGAGACATTACTGCCTTGGGGGAAAGTACGCATGGTGACTGTTGTATTCAATCCCGATGCAATTTTGGTTTCATCAACTCTCTGATAGTACACAGATTACAGAATGCTTTCAGATGTGCTTCGGAAACTACTACTGGTCTTCCAGGAAACGATCAAAGCGTAGACTGTTTGAGACATTACTCCCATGGAGGTAAGTGCGCATGGTGACTGTCTAATTCAATCCCGATGCAATTTCTGTATTTCATCAACACTCAGATAGTCCACAGATTTCAGAATGCCTCCAAATGTGAATCGGAAACTACTACTGGTCTTCCAGGGAACGATCATAGCGTAGACTGTTTGAGACATTACTCCCATGGCGGAAAGTGCGCATGGTGACTATTGTATTCAATCCCGATGCAATTTCTGTGTTTTATCAACACTCTGATAGTCCACTGATTACAGAATGCCTCCAGATGTGCATCGGAAACTACTACTAGTCTTCTAGGGAACGATCAAATCGTGGACTGTTTGAGACATTACACCCACGGCGGAAAGTGCGCATGGTGACTGTTGTATTGAATCCCGATGCAATTACAGTGTTTCATCAACACTCTGATAGTCCGCAGATTACAGAATACCTCCAGATGTGCATCGGAAACTACTACTGGTCTTCCAGGGAACTATCAAAGCATAGACTCTTTGAGACATTACTCCCATGGAGGAAAGTGCGCATGGTGACTGTTGTATGCAATCCCGATGCAATTTCTGTGCTTCATCAACACTCTGATGGTCCAAGGATTACAGAATTCCTCCAGATGTGCAATGGAATCTACTACTGGTCTTCACGGAACGATCAAAGCGTAGACTGTTTGAGACATTACTCCCATGGAGGAAAGTGCGCCTGGTGACTGTTGTATTCAATCCCGAGGCTATTTCTGTGTTTCATCAACTCTTTGATAGTCCACAGATTACAGAATGCCTTCAGATGTGCATCGGAAACTACTATTGGTTTTCCAGGGAACAATCAAAGCGTAGACTGTTTGAGACATTACTCCCATGGAGGTAAGTGCGCATGGTGAACGTTGTATTCAATCCCGATGCAATTTCTGTGTTTCATCAACACACAGATAGTCCACAGGTTACAGAATGCCTCCAGATGTGAATCGGAAAATGCTACTGGACTTCCAGGAAACGATCAAAGCGTAGGCTGTTTGAAACATTACTCCCATGGAGGAATGTGCGCCTGGTGACTGTTGTATTCAATCCCGAGGCTATTTCTGTGTTTCATCAACTCTTTGATAGTCCACAGATTACAGAATGCCTTCAGATGTGCATCGGAAACTACTATTGGTTTTCCAGGGAACAATCAAAGCGTAGACTGTTTGAGACATTACTCCCATGGAGGTAAGTGCGCATGGTGAACGTTGTATTCAATCACGATGCAATTTCTGTGTTTCATCAACACTCTGATAGTCCACAGATTACAGAATGCCTCCAGATGGGCATCGGAAACTACTACTGGTCTTTCAGGGAACGATCAAAGCTTAGACTGTCTGAGACATTACTCCCATTTAGGAAAGTGCGCATGGTGGCTGTTGTATTCAATCCCGATGCAATATCTGTGTTTCAATAACACTCTGATAGTCCACAGATTACAGAATGCCTCCAGATGTGCATCGGAAACTACTACTGGACTTACAGGAAACGATCAAACCGTAGACTGTTTGAGGCATTACTCCCATGGAGGAAAGTGCGATGGTGACTGTTGTATTGAATCCCGATGCAATTTCTTTGTTTCATCAACACTCTGATAGTCCACAGATTATAGAATGCCTCCAGATGTGCATCGGAAACTACTACTGGTGTTCCAGGGAATGATCAAAGGGTAGACTGTTTGAGACATTACTCCCGTGGAGAAAAGTGCGCATGGTGACTGTTGTATTCAATCCCGATGCAATTTCTGTGTTTCATCAACACACAGATAGTCCACAGGTTACAGAATGCCTCCAGATGTGAATCGGAAAATGCTACTGGACTTCCAGGAAACGATCAAAGCGTAGGCTGTTTGAAACATTACTCCCATGGAGGAAAGTGCGCCTGGTGACTGTTGTATTCAATCCCGATGCAATTTCTGTGTATCATCAACACTTTGATAGTCCACAGATTACAGAATGCCTTCAGATGTGCATCGGAAACTACTATTGGTTTTCCAGGGAACGATCAAACCTTAGACTGTTTGAGACATTACTCCCATGGCGCAAAGAGCGCTTGGTGACTGTTGTATTCAATCCCGATGCAATTTCTGTGTTTCATCAACACTCTGATAGTCCACAGATTACAGAATGCCTCCAGGTGTGCATCGTAAACTACTACTGGTCTTCCAGTGAACGATCAAAGCGTAGACTGTTTGAGACACTACTCCCTTGGGGGAAAGTACGCATGGTGACTGTTGTATTCAATCCCGATGCAATTTTGGTTTCATCAACACTCTGATAGTACGCAGTTTACAGAATGCCTCCAGATGTGCATCGGAAACTACTACTGGTCTTCCAGGAAACGATCAAAGCGTATACTGTTTGAGACATTACTCCCATGGAGGTAAGTGCGCATGGTGACTATCTAATTCAATCCCGATGCAAGTTCTGTGTTTCATCAACACTCAGATAGTCCACAGATTTCAGAATGCCTCCAGATGTGAATCTGAAACTACTACTGGTCTTCCAGGGAACGATCAAATCATAGACTGTTTGAGACATTACTCCCATGGCGGAAAGTGCGCATGGTGACTGTTGTATTGAATCCCGATGCAATTACAGTGTTTCATCAACACTCTGATAGTCCGCAGATTACAGAATACCTCCAGATGTGCATCTGAAACTACTATTGGTCTTCCAGGGAACTATCAAAGCATAGACTCTTTGAGACATTACTCCCATGGAGGAAAGTGCGCATGGTGACTGTTGTATGCAATCCCGATGCAATTTCTGTGCTTCATCAACACTCTGATGGTCCAAGGATTACAGAATACCTCCAGATGTGCAATGGAATCTACTACTGGTCTCCAGGGAACGATCAAAGCGTAGACTGTTTGAGACATTACTCCCATGGAGGAAAGTGCGCCTGGTGACTGTTGTATTCAATCCCGAGGCAATTTCTGTGTTTCATCAACTCTTTGATAGTCCACAGATTACAGAATGCCTTCAGATGTGCATCGGAAACTACTATTGGTTTTCCAGGGAACGATCAAAGCGTAGACTGTTTGAGACATTACTCCCATGGAGGTAAGTGCGCATGGTGAACGTTGTATTCAATCACGATGCAATTTCTGTGTTTCATCAACACTCTGATAGTCCACAGATTACAGAATGCCTCCAGATGGGCATCGGAAACTACTACTGGTCTTTCAGGGAACGATCAAAGCTTAGAATGTCTGAGACATTACTCCCATTTAGGAAAGTGCGCATGGTGGCTGTTGTATTCAATCCCGATGCAATTTCTGTGTTTCATCAACACTCTGATAGTCCACAGATTACAGAATGCCTCCAGATGTGCATCGGAAACTACTACTGGACTTACAGGAAACGATCAAACCGTAGACTGTTTGAGGCATTACTCCCATGGAGGAAAGTGCGCATGGTGACTGTTGTATTGAATCCCGATGCAATTTCTTTGTTTCATCAACACTCTGATAGTCCACAGATTATAGAATGCCTCCAGATGTGCATCGGAAACTACTACTGGTGTTCCAGGGAATGATCAAAGGGTAGACTGTTTGAGACATTACTCCCGTGGAGAAAAGTGCGCATGGTGACTGTTGTATTCAATCCCGATGCAATTTCTGTGTTTCATCAACACTCAGATAGTCCACAGATTACAGAATGCCTCCAGATGTGAATCGGAAAATGCTACTGGACTTCCAGGAAACGATCAAAGCGTAGGCTGTTTGAAACATTACTCCCATGGAGGAAAGTGCGCCTGGTGACTGTTGTATTCAATCCCGATGCAATTTCTGTGTATCATCAACACTTTGATAGTCCACAGATTACAGAATGCCTTCAGATGTGCATCGGAAACTACTATTGGTTTTCCAGGGAACGATCAAACCTTAGACTGTTTGAGACATTACTCCCATGGCGCAAAGAGCGCTTGGTGACTGTTGTATTCAATCCCGATGCAATTTCTGTGTTTCATCAACACTCTGATAGTCCACAGATTACAGAATGTCTCCAGATGTGCATCGGAAACTACTACTGGTCTTCCAGGTAACGATCAAAGCGTAGACTGTTTGAGACACTACTCCCATGGAGGTAAGTGCGCATGGTGAACGTTGTATTCAATCAGGATGCAATTTCTATGTTTCATCAATACTCTCATAGTCCACAGATTACAGAATGCCTCCAGATGTGCATCGGAAACTACTACTGGTCTTTCAGGGAACGATCAAAGCGTAGACTGTCTGAGACATTACTCCCATGGAGGAAAGTGCACATGGTGACTGTTGTATTCAATCCCGATGCAATTTCTGTGTTTCATCAACACTCTGATAGTCCACAGATTACAGAATGCCTCCAGATGTGCATCGGAAACTACTACTGGACTTCCAGGAAACGATCAAACCGTAGACTGTTTGAGGCATTACTCCCATGGAGGAAAGTGCGCATGGTGACTGTTGTACTAAATCCCGATGCAATTTCTGTGTTTCATCAACACTCTGATAGTCCACAGATTACAGAATGCCTCCAGATGTGCATCGTAAACTACTACTGGTCTTCCAGTGAACGATCAAAGCGTAGACTGTTTGAGACATTACTCCCTTGGGGGAAAGTACGCATGGTGACTGTTGTATTCAATCCCGATGCAATTTTGGTTTCATCAACACTCTGATAGTACGCAGTTTACAGAATGCCTCCAGATGTGCATCGGAAACTACTACTGGTCTTCCAGGAAACGATCAAAGCGTATACTGTTTGAGACATTACTCCCATGGAGGTAAGTGCGCATGGTGACTATCTAATTCAGTCCCGATGCAAGTTCTGTGTTTCATCAACACTCAGATAGTCCACAGATTTCAGAATGCCTCCAGATGTGAATCTGAAACTACTACTGGTCTTCCAGGGAACGATCAAAGCGTAGACTGTTTGAGACATTACTCCCATGGCGGAAAGTGCGCATGGTGACTGTTGTATTGAATCCCGATGAAATTACAGTGTTTCATCAACACTCTGATAGTCCGCAGATTACAGAATACCTCCATATGTGCATCTGAAACTACTACTGGTCTTCCAGGGAACGATCAAAGCGTAGACTGTTTGAGACATTACTCCCATGGAGGAAAGTGCGCCTGGTGACTGTTGTATTCAATCCCGATGCAATTTCTGTGTTTCATCAACACACTGATAGTCCACAGATTACAGAATGCCTCCAGATGTGCATCGGAAACTACTACTGGTGTACCAGGGAATGATCAAAGGGTAGACTGTTTGAGACATTACTCCCGTGGAGAAAAGCGCGCATGGTGACTGTTGTATTCAATCCCGATGCAATTTCTGTGTTTCATCAACACTCAGATAGTCCACAGATTACATAATGCCTCCAGATGTGCATCGTAAACTACTACTGGTCTTCCAGGGAACGATCAAAGCGTAGACTGTTTGAGACAATACTCCCTTGGGGGAAAGTACGCATGGTGACTGTTGTACTCAATCCCGATGCAATTTTGGTTTCATCAACACTCTGATAGTACGCAGATTACAGAATGCCTCCAGATGTGCATCGGAAACTACTACTGGTCTTCCAGGAAACGATCAAAGCGTAGACTGTTTGAGACATTACTCCCATGGAGGTAAGTGCGCATGGTGACTATCTAATACAATCCCGATGTAATTTCTGTGTTTCATCAACACTCAGATAGTCCATAGACTTCAGAATGCCTCCAGATGTGAATCGGAAACTACTACTGGTCTTCCAGGGAACGATCAAAGCGTAGACTGTTTGAGACATTACTCCCATGGCGGAAAGTGCGCATGGTGACTGTTGTATTCAATCCCGATGCAATTTCTGTGTTTCATCAACACTCTGATTGTCCACTGATCCTAGAATGCGTCCAGATGTGCATCGGAAACTAATACTGGTCTTCTAGGGAACGATCAAATCATAGACTGTTTGAGACATTACTCCCATGGCGGAAAGTGCGCATGGTGACTGTTGTATTGAATCCCAATGCAATTACAGTGTTTCATCAACACTCTGATAGTCCGCAGATTACAAAATGCCTCCAGATGTGCATCGGAAACTACAACTGGTCTTCCAGGGAACGATCAAAGCGTAGACTGTTTGAGACATTACTCCCATGGAGGAAAGTGCGCATGGTGACTGTTGTATGCAATCCCGATGCAATTTCTGTGTTTCATCAACACTCTGATGGTCCAAGGATTACAGAATGCCTCCAGATGTGCATCGGAAACTACTACTGGTCTTCCAGGGAACGACCAAAGCGTAGACTGTTTGAAACATTACTCCCAAGGTGTAAAGTTTGCATGGTGACTGTTGTATTCAATCCCGATGCAATTACTGTGTTTCATCAACACTCTGATAGGCCACAGAATACAGAATGCCTCCAGATGTGCATCGGAAACTGCTACTGGACTTCCAGGAAACGATCAAGGCGTAGACTGTTTGAGACATTACTCCCATGGAGGTAAGTGCTCATGGTGACTGTTGTATTCAAACCCGATGCAATTTCTGTGTTTCATCAACACTCTGATAGTCCACAGATTACGGAATTCCTCCAGATGTGCATCGGAAACTACTACTGGTCTTCCAGAGAAAGATCAAAGCGTAGACAGTTTGAGACATTACTTCCATGGAGGAAAGTGCGCATGGTGATTGTTGTATTCAATCCCGATGCAATTTCTGTGTTTCATCAACACTCTGATGGTCCAAGGATTACAGAATGCCTCCAGATGTGCATCGGAAACTACTACTGGTCTTCCAGGGAACGATCAAAGCGTAGACTGTTTGAGACATTACTCCCAAGGTGTAAAGTTTGCATGGTGACTGTTGCATTCAATCCCGATGCAATACTGTGTTTCATCAACACTCTGATAGTGCACAGAATACAGAATTCCTCCAGATGTGCATCGGAAACTGCTACTGGACTTCCAGGAAACGATCAAAGCGTAGACTGTTTGAGACACTACTCCCATTTAGGAAAGTGCGCCTGGTGACTGTTGTATTCAATCCCGATGCAATTTCTGTGTTTCATCAACACTCAGATAGTCCACAGATTACATAATGCCTCCAGATGTGCATCGTAAACTACTACTGGTTTTCCAGGGAACGATCAAAGCGTTGACTGTTTGAGACAATACTCCCTTGGGGGAAAGTACGCATGGTGACTGTTGTACTCAATCCCGATGCAATTTTGGTTTCATCAACACTCTGATAGTACGCAGATTACAGAATGCCTCCAGATGTGCATCGGAAACTACTACTGGTCTTCCAGGAAACGATCAAAGCGTAGACTGTTTGAGACATTACTCCCATGGAGGTAAGTGCGCATGGTGACTGTCTAATACAATCCCGATGCAATTTCTGTGTTTCATCAACACTCAGATAGTCCACAGACTTCAGAATGCCTCCAGATGTGAATCGGAAACTACTACTGGTCTTCCAGGGAACGATCAAAGCGTAGACTGTTTGAGACATTACTCCAATGGCGGAAAGTGCGCATGGTGACTGTTGTATTCAATCCCGATGCAATTTCTGTGTTTCATCAACACTCTGATTGTCCACTGATCCTAGAATGCCTCCAGATGTGCATCGGAAACTAATACTGGTCTTCTAGGGAACGATCAAATCATAGACTGTTTGTGACATTACTCCCATGGCGGAAAGTGCGCATGGTAACTGTTGTATTGAATCCCGATGCAATTACAGTGTTTCATCAACACTCTGATAGTCCGCAGATTACAGAATGCCTCCAGATGTGCATCGGAAACTACTACTGGTCTTCCAGGGAACGATCAAAGCGTAGACTGTTTGAGACATTACTCCCATGGAGGAAAGTGCGCATGGTGACTGTTGTATGCAATCCCGATGCAATTTCTGTGTTACATCAACACTCTGATTTTCCAAGGATTACAGAATGCCTCCAGATGTGCATCGGAAACTACTACTGGTCTTCCAGGGAACGATCAAAGCGTAGACTGTTTGAGACATTACTCCCAAGGTGTAAAGTTTGCATGGTGACTGTTGTATTCAATCCCGATGCAATTTCTGTGTTTCATCAACACTCTGATTGTCCACTGATCCTAGAATGCCTCCAGATGTGCATCGGAAACTAATACTGGTCTTCTAGGGAACGATCAAATCATAGACTGTTTGAGACATTACTCCCATGGCGGAAAGTGCGCATGGTGACTGTTGTATTGAATCCCGATGCAATTACAGTGTTTCATCAACACTCTGATAGTCCGCAGATTACAGAATACCTCCAGATGTGCATCTGAAACTACTACTGGTCTTCCAGGGAACTATCAAAGCATAGAATCTTTGAGACATTACTCCCATGGAGGAAAGTGCGCATGGTGACTGTTGTATGCAATCCCGATGCAATTTCTGTTCTTCATCAACACTCTGATGGTCCAAGGATTACAGAATACCTCCAGATGTGCAATGGAATCTACTACTGGTCTCCAGGGAACGATCAAAGCGTAGACTGTTTGAGACATTACTCCCATGGAGGAAAGTGCGCCTGGTGACTGTTGTATTCAATCCCGAGGCAATTTCTGTGTTTCATCAAATCTTTGATAGTCCACAGATTACAGAATGCCTTCAGATGTGCATCGGAAACTACTATTGGTTTTCCAGGGAACGATCAAAGCGTAGACTGTTTGAGACATTACTCCCATGGAGGTAAGTGCGCATGGTGAACGTTGTATTCAATCACGATGCAATTTCTGTGTTTCATCAACACTCTGATAGTCCACAGATTACAGAATGCCTCCAGATGGGCATCGGAAACTACTACTGGTCATTCAGGGAACGCTCAAAGCTTAGACTATCTGAGACATTACTCCCATTTAGGAAAGTGCGCATGGTGGCTGTTGTATTCAATCCCGATGCAATTTCTGTGTTTCATCAACACTCTGATAGTCCACAGATTACAGAATGCCTCCAGATGTGCATCGGAAACTACTACTGGACTTACAGGAAACGATCAAACCGTAGACTGTTTGAGGCATTACTCCCATGGAGGAAAGTGCGCATGGTGACTGTTGTATTGAATCCCGATGCAATTTCTTTGTTTCATCAACACTCTGATAGTCCACAGATTATAGAATGCCTCCAGATGTGCATCGGAAACTACTACTGGTGTTCCAGGGAATGATCAAAGGGTAGACTGTTGGAGACATTACTCCCGTGGAGAAAAGTGCGCCTGGTGACTGTTGTATTCAATCCCGATGCAATTTCTGTGTTTCATCAACACTCAGATAGTCCACAGATTACATAATGCCTCCAGATGTGCATCGTAAACTACTACTGGTTTTCCAGGGAACGATCAAAGCGTTGACTGTTTGAGACAATACTCCCTTGGGGGAAAGTACGCATGGTGACTGTTGTACTCAATCCCGATGCAATTTTGGTTTCATCAACACTCTGATAGTACGCAGATTACAGAATGCCTCCAGATGTGCATCGGAAACTACTACTGGTCTTCCAGGAAACGATCAAAGCGTAGACTGTTTGAGACATTACTCCCATGGAGGTAAGTGCGCATGGTGACTGTCTAATACAATCCCGATGCAATTTCTGTGTTTCATCAACACTCAGATAGTCCACAGACTTCAGAATGCCTCCAGATGTGAATCGGAAACTACTACTGGTCTTCCAGGGAACGATCAAAGCGTAGACTGTTTGAGACATTACTCCAATGGCGGAAAGTGCGCATGGTGACTGTTGTATTCAATCCCGATGCAATTTCTGTGTTTCATCAACACTCTGATTGTCCACTGATCCTAGAATGCCTCCAGATGTGCATCGGAAACTAATACTGGTCTTCTAGGGAACGATCAAATCATAGACTGTTTGTGACATTACTCCCATGGCGGAAAGTGCGCATGGTGACTGTTGTATTGAATCCCGATGCAATTACAGTGTTTCATCAACACTCTGATAGTCCGCAGATTACAGAATGCCTCCAGATGTGCATCGGAAACTACTACTGGTCTTCCAGGGAACGATCAAAGCGTAGACTGTTTGAGACATTACTCCCATGGAGGAAAGTGCGCATGGTGACTGTTGTATGCAATCCCGATGCAATTTCTGTGTTTCATCAACACTCTGATTTTCCAAGGATTACAGAATGCCTCCAGATGTGCATCGGAAACTACTACTGGTCTTCCAGGGAACGATCAAAGCGTAGACTGTTTGAGACATTACTCCCAAGGTGTAAAGTTTGCATGGTGACTGTTGTATTCAATCCCGATGCAATTTCTGTGTTTCATCAACACTCTGATTGTCCACTGATCCTAGAATGCCTCCAGATGTGCATCGGAAACTAATACTGGTCTTCTAGGGAACGATCAAATCATAGACTGTTTGAGACATTACTCCCATGGCGGAAAGTGCGCATGGTGACTGTTGTATTGAATCCCGATGCAATTACAGTGTTTCATCAACACTCTGATAGTCCGCAGATTACAGAATACCTCCAGATGTGCATCTGAAACTACTACTGGTCTTCCAGGGAACTATCAAAGCATAGAATCTTTGAGACATTACTCCCATGGAGGAAAGTGCGCATGGTGACTGTTGTATGCAATCCCGATGCAATTTCTGTGCTTCATCAACACTCTGATGGTCCAAGGATTACAGAATACCTCCAGATGTGCAATGGAATCTACTACTGGTCTCCAGGGAACGATCAAAGCGTAGACTGTTTGAGACATTACTCCCATGGAGGAAAGTGCGCCTGGTGACTGTTGTATTCAATCCCGAGGCAATTTCTGTGTTTCATCAAATCTTTGATAGTCCACAGATTACAGAATGCCTTCAGATGTGCATCGGAAACTACTATTGGTTTTCCAGGGAACGATCAAAGCGTAGACTGTTTGAGACATTACTCCCATGGAGGTAAGTGCGCATGGTGAACGTTGTATTCAATCACGATGCAATTTCTGTGTTTCATCAACACTCTGATAGTCCACAGATTACAGAATGCCTCCAGATGGGCATCGGAAACTACTACTGGTCATTCAGGGAACGCTCAAAGCTTAGACTATCTGAGACATTACTCCCATTTAGGAAAGTGCGCATGGTGGCTGTTGTATTCAATCCCGATGCAATTTCTGTGTTTCATCAACACTCTGATAGTCCACAGATTACAGAATGCCTCCAGATGTGCATCGGAAACTACTACTGGACTTACAGGAAACGATCAAACCGTAGACTGTTTGAGGCATTACTCCCATGGAGGAAAGTGCGCATGGTGACTGTTGTATTGAATCCCGATGCAATTTCTTTGTTTCATCAACACTCTGATAGTCCACAGATTATAGAATGCCTCCAGATGTGCATCGGAAACTACTACTGGTGTTCCAGGGAATGATCAAAGGGTAGACTGTTGGAGACATTACTCCCGTGGAGAAAAGTGCGCATGGTGACTGTTGTATTCAATCCCGATGCAATTTCTGTGTTTCATCAACACTCAGATAGTCCACAGATTACAGAATGCCTCCAGATGTGAATCGGAAAATGCTACTGGACTTCCAGGAAACGATCAAAGCGTAGGCTGTTTGAAACATTACTCCCATGGAGGAAAGTGCGCCTGGTGACTGTTGTATTCAATCCCGATGCAATTTCTGTGTATCATCAACACTTTGATAGTCCACAGATTACAGAATGCCTTCAGATGTGCATCGGAAACTACTATTGGTTTTCCAGGGAACGATCAAACCTTAGACTGTTTGAGACATTACTCCCATGGCGCAAAGAGCGCTTGGTGACTGTTGTATTCAATCCCGATGCAATTTCTGTGTTTCATCAACACTCTGATAGTCCACAGATTACAGAATGTCTCCAGATGTGCATCGGAAACTACTACTGGTCTTCCAGGTAACGATCAAAGCGTAGACTGTTTGAGACACTACTCCCATGGAGGTAAGTGCGCATGGTGAACGTTGTATTCAATCAGGATGCAATTTCTATGTTTCATCAACACTCTCATAGTCCACAGGTTACAGAATGCCTCCAGATGTGCATCGGAATCTACTACTGGTCTTTCAGGGAACGATCAAAGCGTAGACTGTCTGAGACATTACTCCCATGGAGGAAAGTGCACATGGTGACTGTTGTATTCAATCCCGATGCAATTTCTGTGTTTCATCAACACTCTGATAGTCCACAGATTACAGAATGCCTCCAGATGTGCATCGGAAACTACTACTGGACTATCAGGAAACGATCAAACCGTAGACTGTTTGAGGCATTACTCCCATGGAGGAAAGTGCGCATGGTGACTGTTGTATTGAATCCCGATGCAATTTCTGTGTTTCATCAACACTCTGATAGTCCACAGATTACAGAATGCCTCCAGATGTACATCGTAAACTACTACTGGTCTTCCAGTGAACGATCAAAGCGTATACTGTTTGAGACATTACTCCCATGGAGGTAAGTGCGCATGGTGACTATCTAATTCAATCCCGATGCAAGTCCTGTGTTTCATCAACACTCAGATAGTCCACAGATTTCAGAATGCCTCCAGATGTGAATCTGAAACTACTACTGGTCTTCCAGGGAACGATCAGAGCGTAGACTGTTTGAGACATTACTCCCATGGCGGAAAGTGCGCATGGTGACTGTTGTATTGAATCCCGATGCAATTACAGTGTTTCATCAACACTCTGATAGTCCGCAGATTACAGAATACCTCCATATGTGCATCTGAAACTACTACTGGTCTTCCAGGGAACGATCAAAGCGTAGACTGTTTGAGACATTACTCCCATGGAGGAAAGTGCGCCTGGTGACTGTTGTATTCAATCCCGATGCAATTTATGTGTTTCATCAACACTCTGATAGTCCACAGATTACAGAATGCCTCCAGATGTGCATCGGAAACTACTACTGGTGTACCAGGGAATGATCAAAGGGTAGACTGTTTGAGACATTACTCCCGTGGAGAAAAGCGCGCATGGTGACTGTTGTATTCAATCCCGATGCAATTTCTGTGTTTCATCAACACTCAGATAGTCCACAGATTACATAATGCCTCCAGATGTGCATCGTAAACTACTACTGGTCTTCCAGGGAACGATCAAAGCGTAGACTCTTTGAGACAATACTCCCTTGGGGGAAAGTACGCATGGTGACTGTTGTACTCAATCCCGATGCAATTTTGGTTTCATCAACACTCTGATAGTACGCAGATTACAGAATGCCTCCAGATGTGCATCGGAAACTACTACTGGTCTTCCAGGAAACGATCAAAGAGTAGACTGTTTGAGACATTACTCCCATGGAGGTAAGTGCGCATGGTGACTGTCTAATACAATCCCGATGTAATTTCTGTGTTTCATCAACACTCAGATAGTCCACAGACTTCAGAATGCCTCCAGATGTGAATCGGAAACTACTACTGGTCTTCCAGGGAACGATCAAAGCGTAGACTGTTTGAGACATTACTCCCATGGCGGAAAGTGCGCATGGTGACTGTTGTATTCAATCCCGATGCAATTTCTGTGTTTCATCAACACTCTGATTGTCCACTGATCCTAGAATGCCTCCAGATGTGCATCGGAAACTAATACTGGTCTTCTAGGGAACGATCAAATCATAGACTGTTTGAGACATTACTCCCATGGCGGAAAGTGCGCATGGTGACTGTTGTATTGAATCCCGATGCAATTACAGTGTTTCATCAACACTCTGATAGTCCGCAGATTACAGAATGCCTCCAGATGTGCATCGGAAACTACAACTGGTCTTCCAGGGAACGATCAAAGCGTAGACTGTTTGAGACATTACTCCCATGGAGGAAAGTGCGCATGGTGACTGTTGTATGCAATCCCGATGCAATTTCTGTGTTTCATCAACACTCTGATGGTCCAAGGATTACAGAATGCCTCCAGATGTGCATCGGAAACTACTACTGGTCTTCCAGGGAACGACCAAAGCGTAAAATGTTTAAAACATTACTCCCAAGGTGTAAAGTTTGCATGGTGACTGTTGTATTCAATCCCGATGCAATTACTGTGTTTCATCAACACTCTGATAGTGCACAGAATACAGAATGCCTCCAGATGTGCATCGGAAACTGCTACTGGACTTCCAGGAAACGATCAAAGCGTAGACTGTTTGAGAGACTACTCCCATTTAGGAAAGTGCGCCTGGTGACTGTTGTATTCAATCCCGATGCAATTTCTGTGTTCCATCAACACTTTGATAGTCCACAATTACAGAATGCCTTCAGATGTGCATCGGAAACTACTATTGGTTTTCCACCGAACGATCAAAGCGTAGACTGTTTGAGACATTACTCCCATGGAGGAAAGTGCGCATGGTGACTGTTGTATTCCATCCCGATTCATTTCTGTGTTTCATCAACACTCTGATAGTCCACAGATTACAGAATGCCTCCAGTTGTGCATCGGAAACTACTACTGGTCTTCCAGGAAACGATCAAGGCGTAGACTGTTTGAGACATTACTCCCATGGAGGTAAGTGCTCATGGTGACTGTTGTATTCAATCCCGATGCAATTTCTTTGTTTCATCAACACTCTGATAGTCCACAGATTACAGAATGCCTCCAGATGTGCATCGGAAACTACTACTGGTCTTCCAGGAAACGATCAAAGCGTAGACTGTTGGCGACATTACTCCCATGGACGAAACTGCGCATGGTGACTGTTGTATTCAAACCCGATGCAATTTCTGTGTTTCATCAACACTCTGATAGTCCACAGATTACGGAATTCCTCCAGATGTGCATCGGAAACTACTACTGGTCTTCCGGAGAAAGATCAAAGCGTAGACAATTTGAGACATTACTTCCATGGAGGAAAGTGCGCATGGTGACTGTTGTATTCAATCCCGATGCAATTTCTGTGTTTCATCAACACTTTGAAGGTCCAAGGATTACAGAATGCCTCCAGATGTGCATCGGAAACTACTACGGATCTTTCAGTGAACGTTAAAATCGTAGACAGTTTGAGACATTACTCCCATGGAGGAAAGTGGCGATGGTGACTGTTGTATTCAATCCCGATGCAATTTCTGTGTTTCATCAACACTCTGATTGTCCACTGATCCTAGATTGCCTCCAGATGTGCATCGGAAACTAATACTGGTCTTCTAGGGAACGATCAAATCATAGACTGTTTGAGACATTACTCCCATGGAGGTAAGTGCGCATGGTGACTGTTGTATTCAATCCCGATGCAATTTCTGTGTTTCATCAACACTCTGATGGTCCAAGGATTACAGAATGCCTCCAGATGTGCATCGGAAACTACTACTGGTCTTCCAGGGAACGATCAAAGCGTAGACTGTTTGAGACATTACTCCCAAGGTGTAAAGTTTGCATGGTGACTGTTGCATTCAATCCCGATGCAATACTGTGTTTCATCAACACTCTGATAGTGCACAGAATACAGAATGCCTCCAGATGTGCATCGGAAACTGCTACTGGACTTCCAGGAAACGATCAAAGCGTAGAGTGTTTGAGACACTACTCCCATTTAGGAAAGTGCGCCTGGTGACTGTTGTATTCAATCCCGATGCAATTTCTGTGTTTCATCAACACTCAGATAGTCCACAGATTACATAATGCCTCCAGATGTGCATCGTAAACTACTACTGGTTTTCCAGGGAACGATCAAAGCGTAGACTGTTTGAGACAATACTCCCTTGGGGGAAAGTACGCATGGTGACTGTTGTACTCAATCCCGATGCAATTTTGGTTTCATCAACACTCTGATAGTACGCAGATTACAGAATGCCTCCAGATGTGCATCGGAAACTACTACTGGTCTTCCAGGAAACGATCAAAGCGTAGACTGTTTGAGACATTACTCCCATGGAGGTAAGTGCGCATGGTGACTGTCTAATACAATCCCGATGCAATTTCTGTGTTTCATCAACACTCAGATAGTCCACAGACTTCAGAATGCCTCCAGATGTGAATCGGAAACTACTACTGGTCTTCCAGGGAACGATCAAAGCGTAGACTGTTTGAGACATTACTCCAATGGCGGAAAGTGCGCATGGTGACTGTTGTATTCAATCCCGATGCAATTTCTGTGTTCCATCAACACTCTGATAGTCCACAGATTACAGAATGTCACCAGATGTGCATCGGAAACTACTACTGGTCTTCCAGGGAACGATCAAACAGTGGACTGTTTGATACATTATTCCCATGAAGGAAAGTGCGCATGGTGACTGTAGTATTCAATCCCGATGCAATTTCTGTGTTTCATCAACACTCTGATAGTCCACAGATTACAGAATGCCACAGGACGTGCATCGGAAACTGCTACTGGTCTTCCAGGGAACGATCAAAACGTAGACCGTGTGAGACGTAACTCCCGTGGAGGAAAGAGCACATGGTGACTCTTGTATTCAATCCCGATGCAATTTCTGAGTTTCATCAACACTCTGATAGTCCACAGATTACAGAATGCCACCAGATGTGCATCGGAAACTACTACTGGTCTCCCAGGGAACGATCAAAGCCTAGACAGTTTGAGACATAACTCTCGTGGAGAAAGTGTGCATGGTGACTGTCGTATTCAATCCCGATGCAATTTCTGTGTTCCATCAACACTCTGATAGTCCACAGATTACAGAATGTCACCAGATGTGCATCGGAAACTACTACTGGTCTTCCAGGGAACGATCAAACAGTGGACTGTTTGATACATTACTCCCATGAAGGAAAGTGCGCATGGTGACTGTAGTATTCAATCCCGATGCAATTTCTGTGTTTCATCAACAGTCTGATAGTCCACAGATTACAGAATGCCACAGGACGTGCATCGGAAACTGCTACTGGTCTTCCAGGGAACGATCAAAACGTAGACCGTGTGAGTCGTAACTCCCGTGGAGGAAAGAGCACATGGTGACTCTTGTATTCAATCCCGATGCAATTTCTGAGTTTCATCAACACTCTGATAGTCCACAGATTACAGAATGCAACCAGATGTGCATCGGAAACTACTACTGGTCTTCCAGGGAACGATCAAAGCGTAAACTGTTTGAGACATTACTCCCGTGGAGGAAAGTGCTCATGGTGACTGTTGTATTCAATCCCGATGCAATATCTGTGTTTCATCAACACTCTGATGGTCCACAGATTACAAAATGCCTCCTGATGTGCATTGGAAACTTCTACTGGTCTTCCAGGGGACGATCAGAGCGTGGACTGTTTCAGACATTACTCCCCTGGAGGAAAGGACGCATGGTGACTGTTGTATTCAATCCCGATGCAATTTCTGTGTTTAATCAACACTCTGATACTCCACAGATTACAGAATGCCACCAGATGTGCATCGGAAACTACTACTGGTCTTAGAGGGAACGATCAAAGCGTGGACTGTTTCAGACATTACTCCCATGGAGGAAAATGCGCATTGTGACTGTTGTATTCAATCCCGATGCAATTTCTGTGTTTCATCAACACTCTGATAGTCCACAGATTACAGAATGATTCCAGATGTGCATTGGAAACTACCACTGGTCTTCCATGGAACAATCAAAGCGTAGACTGTTTGAGACATTACTAACATGGAGGAAAGTGCGCATGGTGACTGTTATATTCAATACCCAGGCAATTACTGTGTTTCATCAACACTCTGATAGTCCACAGATTGCAGAATGCAACCAGATGTGCATCAGAAACTACTACTGGTCATCCAGGGAACGATCAAAGCGTAAACTGTTTGAGACATTACTCCTGTGGAGCAAAGTGCGCATGGTGACTGTTGTATTCATTCCGATGCAATTTCTGTGTTCCATCAACACTCTGATAATCCACAGGTTACAGAATGCCTCCAGATGTGCATCGGAAGCTACTTCTGGTCTTCCAGGGAATGATCAAATCGTAGAATGTTTGAGACATTACTCCCATGGAGGAAAGTGGGCATGGTGACTGTTGTATTCAATCCCGATGCAATTTCTGTGTTTCATCAACACTCTGATAGTCCATAGATTACAGAATGAGACCAGATGTGCATCGGAAACTACTACTAGTCTTTCAGGCAACGATCAAAGCGTCCACTGTTTCAGACATTACTTACCTGGAGGAAAGTGCGCATGGTGATTGTTGTATTCAATCCCGATGCAATTTCTGTGTTTCATCAACACTCTGATAGTCCACAGATTACAGAATGCCACCAGATGTGCATCGGAAACTACTACTGGTCTCCCAGGGAACGATCAAAGCCTAGACAGTTTGAGACATAACTCTCGTGGAGAAAAGTGTGCATGGTGACTGTCGTATTCAATCCCGATGCAATTTCTGTGTTCCATCAACACTCTGATAGTCCACAGATTACAGAATGTCACCAGATGTGCATCGGAAACTACTACTGGTCTTCCAGGGAACGATCAAACAGTGGACTGTTTGAGACATTACTCCCATGGAGGAAAGTGCGCATGGTGACTGTAGTATTCAATCCCGATGCAATTTCTGTGTTTCATCAACACTCTGATTGTCCACAGATTACAGAATGCCACAGGACGTGCATCGGAAACTGCTACTGGTCTTCCAGGGAGCGATCAAAGCGTAGACCGTGTGAGACGTTACTCCCGTGGAGGAAACATCACATGGTGACTCTTGTATTCAATCCCGATGCAATTTCTGAGTTTCATCAACACTCTGATAGTCCACAGATTACAGAATGCAACCAGATGTGCATCGGAAACTACTACTGGTCTTCCAGAGAACGATCAAAGCGTAGACTGTTTGAGACATTACTCCTGTGGAGGAAAGTGCTCATGGTGACTGTTGTATTCAATCCCGATGTAATATCTGTGTTTCATCAACACTCTGATGGTCCACAGATTACAGAATGCCTCCAGATGTGCATTGGAAACTACTACTGGTCTTCCAGGGAACGATCAAAGCGTAGACTGTTTGAGACATTACTCCCATGGAGGAAAGTGCGCATGGTGACTGTTGTATGCAATCCCGATGCAATTTCTGTGTTTCATCAACACTCTGATTTTCCAAGGATTACAGAATGCCTCCAGATATGCATCGGAAACTACTACTGGTCTTCCAGGGAACGATCAAAGCGTAGACTGTTTGAGACATTACTCCCAAGGTGTAAAGTTTGCATGGTGACGGTTGTATTCAATCCCGATGCAATTACTGTGTTTCATCAACACTCTGATAGTGCACAGAATACAGAATGCCTCCAGATGTGCATCGGAAACTGCTACTGGACTTCCAGGAAACGATCAAAGCGTAGACTGTTTGAGACACTACTCCCATTTAGAAAAGTGCGCCTGGTGACTGTTGTATTCATTCCCGATGCAATTTGTGTGTTCCATCAACACTTTGATAGTCCACAGATTACAGAATGCCTTCAGATGTGCATCGGAAACTACTATTGGTTTTCCAGGGAACGATCAAAGCGTAGACTGTTTGAGACATTACTCCCATGGAGGAAAGTGCGCATGGTGACTGTTGTATTCCATCCCGATTCATTTCTGTGTTTCATCAACACTCTGATAGTCCACAGATTACAGAATGCCTCCAGTTGTGCATCGGAAACTACTACTGGCCTTCCAGGAAACGATCAAAGCGTAGACTGTTTGAGACATTACTCCCATGGAGGTATGTGCTCATGGTGACTGTTGTATTCAATCCCGATGCAATTTCTTTGTTTCATCAACACTCTGATAGTCCACAGATTACGGAATTCCTCCAGATGTGCATCGGAAACTACTACTGGTCTTCCAGAGAAAGATCAAAGCGTAGACAGTTTGAGACATTACTTCCATGGAGGAAAGTGAGCATGGTGACTGTTGTATTCAATCCCGATGCAATTTCTGTGTTTCATCAACACTTTGAAGGTCCAAGGATTACAGAATGCCTCCAGATGTGCATCGGAAACTACTACGGATCTTTCAGGGAACGTTAAAATCGTAGACAGTTTGAGACATTACTCCCATTGAGGAAAGTGCCGATGGTGACTGTTGTATTCAATCCCGATGCAATTTCTGTGTTTCACCAACACTCTGATAGTCCACAGAATACAGAATGCCTCCAGATGTCCATCGGAAACTACTACTGGTCTTCCAGGTAACGATCAAAGCTTAGACTGTTTGAGACATTACTCCCAATGAGGAAAGTGCCGATGGTGACTGTTGTATACAATCCCGATGCAATTTCTGTGTTTCACCAACACTCTGATAGTCCACAGAATACAGAATGCCTCCAGATGTGCATCGGAAACTACTACTGATCTTCCAGGGAACGATCAAAGCGTAGACTGTTTGAGCCATTACTCCCATGGAGGTAAGTGCGCATGGTGACTGTTGTATTCAATCAAGATGCAATCTCTGTGTTTCATCACTACTCTGATAGTCCACAGATTACAGAACGCCTCCAGATGTGCATCGGAAACTACTACTGGTCTTCCAGGGAACGATCAAATCGTAGACTGTCTGAGACATTACTCCCATGGAGGAAAGTGCGCATGGTGACTGTTGCATTCAATCCCGATGCAATTACAGTGTTTCATCAACACTCTGATAGTCCGGAGATTACAGAATGCCTCCAGATGTGCATCGGAAACTACTACTAGTCTTCCAGGTAACGATCAAAGCTTAGACTGTTTGACACATTACTCCCATGGAGGAAAATTGCGTATGGTGACTGTTGTATTCAATCCCGATGCAATTTCTGTGTTTCATCAACACTCAGATAGTCCACAGATTACAGAATGCCTCCAGATGTGCATGGGAAACTACTACTGGTCCTCCAGGGAACGATCAAACCGTAGACTGTTTCAGCCATTACTCCCATGGAGGAGAGTGCGCATGGTGACTGTTGTATTCAATCCCGATGCAATTTCTGTGTTTCATCAACACTCAGATAGTCCACAGATTACAGAATGCCTCCAGATGTGCATCGGAAACTTCTACTGGTCTTCCAGGGAACGATCAAAGCGTAGACTGTCTGAGACATTACACCCATGGAGGAAAGTGCGCATGGTGACTGTTGTATTCAATCCCGATGCAATTACTGTGTTTCATCAACACTCTGATAGTCCACAGATTACAGAATGCCTCCAGATGAGCCTCAGAAACTACTACTGGAGTTCCAGGAAACGATCAAACTGTAGACTGTTTGAGGCATTACTCCCATGGAGGAATGTGCGCATGGTGACTGTTGTATTGAGTCCCGATGAAACTTCTGTGTTTCATCAACACTCTGATAGTCCACAGATTACAGAATGCCTCCAGATGTGCATCGGAAACTACTACTGGTCTTCCATTGAACGATCAAAGCGTATACTGTTTGAGACATTACGCCCATGGAGGAAAGTGCACATGGTGACTGTTGTATTCAATCCCGATGCAATTTTTGTTTCATCAACACTCTGATAGTCCACAGATTACAGAATGCCTCCAGATGTGCATCGGAAACTACAACTGGTCTTCCAGGGAACGATCAAAGCGTAGACTGTTAGAGACATTACTCCCATGGAGGAAATAGCGCCTGGTGACTGTTGTATTCAATCCCGATGCAATTTCTGTGTTTCATCAACACTGTGATAGTCCACAGATTACAGAATGCCTTCAGATGTGCATCGGAAACTACTACTGGTCTTCCAGGGAACGATCAAAGATTAGACTGTTTGAGATATTACTACCATGGAGGAAAGTGCGCATGGCGACTGTTATATTCAATCCCGATGCAATTTCTGTGTTTCATCAACACTCAGATAGTCCACAGATTACAGAATGCCCCCCGATGTGCATCGGAAACTACTACTGGTTTTCCTGGGAACGATCAAAGCGTAGACATTTTGAGACAATATTCCCATGGAGGAGAGTGCGCATGGTGACGGTTGTATTCAATCCAGATGCAATTTCCGTGTTTCATCAACACTCTGATAGTCCACAGACTACAGAATGCCTCCAGATGTGCATCGGAAACTACTACTGGTCTTCCAGCGAACGATCAAAACGTAGACTGTTTGAGACATTACTCCCATGGAGGAAAGTGCGCATGGTGACTGTTGTATTTAATCCCGAGGCAATTTCTGTGTTTCATCAACACTCTGAAGGTCCAAGGATTACAGATTGCGTACAGATGTGCATCGGAAACTACTACTGGACTCCCAGGGAACGATCAAAGCGTAGACTGTTTGAGACATTACTCCCATTGAGGAAGTAGCGCCTGGTGACTGTTGTATTCAGTCCTAATTCAATTTCTGTGTTTCATCAACACTCGGATAGTCCACAGATTACAGAATGCCTCCAGATGTTCATCGGAAACTACTACTGGTCTTCCAAGGAACGATCTAAACCTAGACGGTTTGAGACATTACTCCCATGGAGGGAAGTGGCGATGGTGACTGTTGTATTCAATCCCGATGCAATTTCTGTGTTTCATCAACACTCTGATAGTCCACAGATTACAGAATGCCTCCAGATGTGCATCGGAAACTACTACTGGTCTTGCAGGGAACGATCAAAGCGTAGACTGTTTGAGAAATCAATCCCATGGAGGAAAGTGGCGATGGTGACTGTTGTATTCAATCCTGATGCAATTTCTGTGTTTCATCAACACTCTGATAGTCCACAGATTACAGAATGCCTCCAGATGTGCATCGGAAACTACTACTGGTCTTCCAGCGAACGATCAAAGCGTAGACTGTTTGAGACATTACTCCCATGGAGGAGAGTGCGCATGGTGAATATTGTATTCAATCCCGTGGCAATTTCTGTGTTTCATCAACAATTTGAAGGTCCAAAGATTACAGAATGCCTCTAGATGTCCATCGGAAACTACTACTGGTCTTCCAGGGAACGATCAAAGCGTAGACTGTTTGAGACATTACTCCCATGGAGGAAATAGCGTCTGGTGACTGTTGTATTCAATCCCGATGCAATTTCTGTGTTTCATCACCACTCTGATAGACCACAGATTACAGAATGCCTTCGGATGTGCATCGGAAACTACTACTGGTCTTCCAGGGAACGATCAAATCTTAGACTGTTTGAGACATTACTCCCATGGAGGAAAGTGCGCATGGTGACTATTGTATTCAATCCCGATGCAATTTCTCTGTTTCATCAACACTCAGAGAGTCCACAGATTACAGAATGCCACCAGATGTGCATCGGAAACTACTACTGGTCTTCCTGGGATCGATCAAAGCGTAGACTGTTTGAGACATTACTCCCATAGAGGAGAGTGCGCATAGTGACTGTTGTATTCAATCCCGATGCAATTTCTGTGTTTCATCAATACTCTGATAGTCCACAGATTACAGAATGCCTCCACATGTGCATCGGAAACTGCTACTGCTCTTCCAGGGAACGATCAAATTGTAGACTGTCTGAGACATTACTCCCATGGAGGAAAGTGCGCATGGTGACTGTTGTATTCAATCCCGAAGCAATTACTGTGTTTCATCAAGACTCTGATGGTCCACAGATTACAGAATGCCTAAAGATGTGCTTCGGAAACTACTACTGGAGTACAAGGAAACGATCAAACCGTAGACTGTTTGAGGCATTACTCCCATGGAGGAATGTGCGCATGTGGACTGTTGTATTGAATGCCGGTGCAACTTCTGTGTTTCATCAACACTCTGATAGTCCACAGATTACAGAATTCCTCCAGATGTGCATTGGAAACTAATACTGGTCTTCCAGGGAACGATCAAAGCGTAGACTGTTTGAGACATAACTCCCATGGAGGAAAGTGCCGATGGTGAATGTTGTATTCAATCCCGATGCAATTTCTGTATTTCATCAACACTCTGATGGTCCACAGATTACAGAATGGCTCCAGATGTGCATCGGAAACTACTACTGGTCTTCCAGGGAACGATCAAAGCGTAGACTGTTTGAGACATTACTCCCATGGAGGAAAATGCGCATGGTGACTGTTGTATTCAATCCCGAATCAATTTCTGTGTTTCATCAACACTTTGAAGGTCCAAGGATTACAGAATGCCTCCAGATGTGCATCGGAAACTGCTACTGGTCTTCCAGGGAACGATCAAAGCGTAGACTGTCTGAGACATTACTCCCATGGAGGAAAGTGCCGATGGTGACTGTTGTATTCAATCCCGATGCAATTTCTGTGTTTCACCAACACTCTGATAGTCCACAGAATACAGAATGCCTCCAGATGTACATCGGAAACTACTTCTGGTCTTCCAGGTAACGATCAAAGCTTAAACTGTTTGACACATTACTCCCATGGAGGAAAATTGCGTATGGTGACTGTTGTATTCAATCCCGATGCAATTTCTGTGTTTCATCAACACTCAGATAGTCCACAGATTACAGAATGCCTCCAGATGTGCATGGGAAACTACTACTGGTCTTCCAGGGAACAATCAAAGCGTAAACTGTTTAAGACATTACTTCCATGGAGGAAAGTGCGCATGGTGACTGTTGTATTCAATCCCGATGCAATTTCTGTGTTTCATCAACACTTTGAAGGTCCAAGGATTACAGAATGCCTCCAGATGTGCATCGGAAACTACTACGGATCTTTCAGGGAACGTTAAAATCGTAGACAGTTTGAGACATTACTCCCATGGAGGAAAGTGCCGATGGTGACTGTTGTATTCAATCCCGATGCAATTTCTGTGTTTCATCAACACTCTGATTGTCCACTGATCCTAGAATGCCTCCAGATGTGCATCGGAAACTAATACTGGTCTTCTAGGGAACGATCAAATCATAGACTGTTTGAGACATTACTCCCATGGGGGTAAGTGCGCATGGTGACTGTTGTATTCAATCCCGATGCAATTTCTGTGTTTCATCAACACTCTGATGGTCCAAGGATTACAGAATGCCTCCAGATGTGCATCGGAAACTAGTACTGGTCTTCCAGGGAACGATCAAAGCGTAGACTGTTTGAGACATTACTCCCAAGGTGTAAAGTTTGTATGGTGACTGTTGTATTCAATCCCGATGCAATTACTGTGTTTCATCAACACTCTGATAGTGCACAGAATACAGAATGCCTCCAGATGTGCATCGGAAACTGCTACTGGACTTCCAGGAAACGATCAAAGCGTAGACTGTTTGAGACACTACTCCCATTTAGGAAAGTGCGCCTGGTGACTGTTGTATTCAATCCCGATGCAATTTCTGTGTTTCATCAACACTCAGATAGTCCACAGATTACACAATGCCTCCAGATGTGCATCGTAAACTACTACTGGTTTTCCAGGGAACGATCAAAGCGTAGACTGTTTGAGACAATAATCCCTTGGGGGAAAGTACGCATGGTGACTGTTGTACTCAATCCCGATGCAATTTTGGTTTCATCAACACTCTGATAGTACGCAGATTACAGAATGCCTCCAGATGTGCATCGGAAACTACTACTGGTCTTCCAGGAAACGATCAAAGCGTAGACTGTTTGAGACATTACTCCCAAGGTGTAAAGTTTGCATGATGACTGTTGTATTCAATCCCGATGCAATTACTGTGTTTCATCAACACTCTGACTGTCCACTGATCCTAGAATGCCTCCAGATGTGCATCGGAAACTAATACTGGTCTTCTAGGGAACGATCAAATCATAGACTGTTTGAGACATTACTCACATGGCGGAAAGTGCGCATGGTGACTGTTGTATTGAATCCCGATGCAATTACAGTGTTTCATCAACACTCTGATAGTCCACAGATTACAGAATGCCTCCAGATGTGCATCGGAAACTACTACTGGTCTTCCAGGGAACGATCAAAGCGTAGACTGTTTGAGACATTACTCCCATGGAGGAAAGTGCGCATGGTGACTGTTGTATGCAATCCCGATGCAATTTCTGTGTTTCATCAACACTCCGATTTTCCAAGGATTACAGAATGCCTCCAGATGTGCATCGGAAACTACTACTGGTCTTCCAGGGAACGATCAAAGCGTAGACTGTTTGAGACATTACTCCCAAGGTGTAAAGTTTGCATGGTGACTGTTGTATTCAATCCCGATGCAATTACTGTGTTTCATCAACACTCTGATAGTGCACAGAATACAGAAGGGCTCCAGATGTGCATCGGAAACTGCTACTGGACTTCCAGGAAACGATCAAAGCGTAGACTGTTTGAGACACTACTCCCATTTAGGAAAGTGCGCCTGGTGACTGTTGTATTCAATCCCGATGCAATTTCTGTGCTCCATCAACACTTTGATAGTCCACAGATTACAGAATGCCTTCAGATGTGCATCGGAAACTACTATTGGTTTTCCAGGGAACGATCAAAGCGTAGACTGTTTGAGACATTAATCCCATTGAGGAAAGTGCGCATGGTGACTGTTGTATTCCATCCCGATTCATTTCTGTGTTTCATCAACACTCTGATAGTCCACAGATTACAGAATGCCTCCAGTTGTGCATCGGAAACTACTACTGGTCTTCCAGGAAACGATCAAAGCGTAGACTGTTTGAGACATTACTCCCATGGAGGTATGTGCTCATGGTGACTGTTGTATTCAATCCCGATGCAATTTCTTTGTTTCATCAACACTCTGATAGTCCACAGATTACAGAATGCCTCCAGATGTGCATCGGAAACTACTACTGGCCTTCCAGGAAACGATCAAAGCGTAGACTGTTTGCGACATTACTCCCATGGACGAAACTGCGCATGGTGACTGTTGTATTCAAACCCGATGCAATTTCTGTGTTTCATCAACACTCTGATAGTCCACAGATTACGGAATTCCTCCAGATGTGCATCGGAAACTACTACTGGTCTTCCAGAGAAAGATCAAAGCGTAGACAGTTTGAGACATTACTTCCATGGAGGAAAGTGCGCATGGTGACTGTTGTATTCAATCCCGATGCAATTTCTGTGTTTCATCAACACTTTGAAGGTCCAAGGATTACAGAATGCCTCCAGATGTGCATCGGAAACTACTACGGATCTTTCAGGGAACGTTAAAATCGTAGACAGTTTGAGACATTACTCCCATGGAGGAAAGTGCCGATGGTGACTGTTGTATTCAATCCCGATGCAATTTCTGTGTTTCACCAACACTCTGATAGTCCACAGAATATAGAATGCCTCCAGATGTCCATCGGAAACTACTACTGGTCTTCCAGGTAACGATCAAAGCTTAGACTGTTTGAAACATTACTCCCATGGAGGAAAGTGCCGATGGTGACTGTTCTATACAATCCCGATGCAATTTCTGTGTTTCACCAACACTCTGATAGTCCACAGAATACAGAATGCCTCCAGATGTGCATCGGAAACTACTACTGATCTTCCAGGGAACGATCAAAGCGTAGACTGTTTGAGCCATTACTCCCATAGAGGAAAGTGCGCATGGTGACTGTTGTATTCAATCAAGATGCAATCTCTGTGTTTCATCAACACTCTGATAGTCCACAGATTACAGAATGCCTCCAGATGTGCATCGGAAACTACTACTGGTCTTCCAGGGAACGATCAAATCGTAGACTGTCTGAGACATTACTCCCATGGAGGAAAGTGCGCATGGTGACTGTTGTATTCAATCCCGATGCAATTACTGTGTTTCATCAACACTCTGATAGTCCACAGACTCCAGAATGCCTCCAGATGTGCATCGAAAACTACTACTGGAGTTCCAGGAAACGATAAAACCGTAGACTGTTTGAGGCATTACTCTCATGGAGGAATGTGCGCATGGTGACTGTTGTATTGAATCCCGAGGCAACTTCTGTGTTTCATCAACACTCTGATAGTCCACAGATTACAGAATGCGTCCAGATGTGCATCGGAAACTACTACTGGTCTTCCAGGGAACGATCAAAGCGAAGACTGTTTGAGACATTACTCCCATGGCGGAAAGTGCGCATGGTGACTGTTGTGTTCAATCCCGATGCAATTACAGTGTTTCATCAACACTCTGATAGTCCGGAGATTACAGAATGCCTCCAGATGTGCATCGGAAACTACTACTAGTCTTCCAGGTAACGATCAAAGCTTAGACTGTTTGACACATTACTCCCATGGAGGAAAATTGCGTATGGTGACTGTTGTATTCAATCCCGATGCAATTTCTGTGTTTCATCAACACTCAGATAGTCCACAGATTACAGAATGCCTCCAGATGTGCATGGGAAACTACTACTGGTCTTCCAGGGAACGATCAAAGCGTAGACTGTTTCAGCCATTACTCCCATGGAGAAAAGTGCGCATGGTGACTGTTGTATTCAATCCCGATGCAATTTCTGTGTTTCATCAACACTCTGATAGTCCACAGATTACAGAATGCCTCCAGTTGTGCATCGGAAACTTCTACTGGTCTTCCAGGGAACGATCAAAGCGTAGACTGTCTGAGACATTACACCCATGGAGGAAAGTGCGCATGGTGACAGTTGTATTCAATCCCGATGCAATTACTGTGTTTCATCAACACTCTGATAGTCCACAGATTACAGAATGCCTCCAGATGAGCCTCAGAAACTACTACTGGAGTTCCAGGAAACGATCAAACTGTAGACTGTTTGAGGCATTATTCCCATGGAGGAATGTGCGCATGGTGACTGTTGTATTGAGTCCCGATGAAACTTCTGTGTTTCATCAACACTCTGATAGTCCACAGATTACAGAATGCCTCCAGATGTGCATCGGAAACTACTACTGGTCTTCCATTGAACGATCAAAGCGTAGACTGTTTGAGACATTACTCCCATGGAGGAGAGTGCGCATGGTGACTGTTGTAATCAATCCCGATGCATTTTTTGTTTCATCAACACTCTGATAGTCCACAGATTACAGAATGCCTCCAGATGTGCATCGGAAACTGCTACTGGTCTTCCAGGGAACGATCAAAGCGTAGACTGTTAGAGATATTACTACCATGGAGGAAAGTGCGCATGGCGACTGTTATATTCAATCCCGATGCAATTTCTGTGTTTCATCAACACTCAGATAGTCCACAGATTACAGAATGCCCCCCGATGTGCATCGGAAACTACTACTGGTTTTCCTGGGAACGATCAAAGCGTAGACACTTTGAGACAATATTCCCATGGAGGAGAGTGCGCATGGTGACGGTTGTATTCAATCCAGATGCAATTTCCGTGTTTCATCAACACTCTGATAGTCCACAGACTACAGAATGCCTCCGAATGTGCATCGGAAACTACTACTGGTGTTCCAGGGAATGATCAAAGGGTAGACTCTTTGAGACATTACTCCCATGGAGGAAATAGCGCCTGGTGACTGTTGTATTCAATCCCGATGCAATTTCTGTGTTTCATCAACACTGTGATAGTCCACAGATTACAGAATGCCTTCAGATGTGCATCGGAAACTACTACTGGTCTTCCAGGGAACGATCAAAGCTTAGACTGTTTGAGATATTACTACCATGGAGGAAAGTGCGCATGGCGACTGTTATATTCAATCCCGATGCAATTTCTGTGTTTCATCAACACTCAGATAGTCCACAGATTACAGAATGCCCCCCGATGTGCATCGGAAACTACTACTGGTTTTCCTGGGAACGATCAAAGCGTAGACACTTTGAGACAATATTCCCATGGAGGAGAGTGCGCATGGTGACGGTTGTATTCAATCCAGATGCAATTTCCGTGTTTCATCAACACTCTGATAGTCCACAGACTACAGAATGCCTCCGAATGTGCATCGGAAACTACTACTGGTCTTCCAGCGAACGATCAAAACGTAGACTGTTTGAGACATTACTCCCATGGAGGAAAGTGCGCATGGTGACTGTTGTATTTAATCCCGAGGCAATTTCTGTGTTTCATCAACACTCTGAAGGTCCAAGGATTACAGATTGCGTACAGATGTGCATCGGAAACTACTACTGGACTCCCAGGGAACGATCAAAGCGTAGACTGTTTGAGACATTACTCCCATTGAGGAAGTAGCGCCTGGTGACTGTTGTATTCAGTCCTAATCCAATTTCTGTGTTTCATCAACACTCTGATAGTCCACAGATTACAGAATGCCTCCAGATGTGCATCGGAAACTACCACTGGTCTTCCAGGGAACAATCAAAGCTTAGACTGTTTGAGACATTACTCCCATGGAGGGAAGTGGCGATGGTGACTGTTGTATTCAATCCCGATGCAATTTCTGTGTTTCATCAACACTCTGATAGTCCACAGATTACAGAATGCCTCCAGATGTGCATCGGTAACTACTACTGGTCTTCCAGGGAAAGAACAAAGCGTAGACTGTCTGATACATTACTCCCATGGGGGAAAGTGCGCATGGGGACTGTTGTATTCAATCCCGATGCAATAACTGTGTTTCATCAACACTCTGATAGTCCACAGATTACAGAATGCCTCCAGATGTGCATCAGGAACTACTACTGGTCTTCCAGGAAACGGTCAAAGCGTAGACTGTTTGAGAAATTAATCCCATGGAGGAAAGTGGCGATGGTGACTGTTGTATTCAATCCTGATGCAATTTCTGTGTTTCATCAACACTCTGATAGTCCACAGATTACAGAATGCCTCCAGATGTGCATCGGAAACTACTACTGGTCTTCCAGCGAACGATCAAAGCGTAGACTGTTTGAGACATTACTCCCATGGAGGAAAGTGCGCATGGTGAAAATTGTATTCAATCCCGAGGCAATTTCTGTGTTTCATCAACAATTTGAAGGTCCAAAGATTACAGAATGCCTCTAGATGTCCATCGGAAACTACTACTGGTCTTCCAGGGAACGATCAAAGCGTAGACTGTTTGAGACATTACTCCCATTGAGGAAATAGCGTCTGGTGAATGTTGTATTCAATCCCGATGCAATTTCTGTGTTTCATCACCACTCTGATAGACCACAGATTACAGAATGCCTTCGGATGTGCATCGGAAACTACTACTGGTCTTCCAGGGAACGATCAAAGCTTAGACTGTTTGAGAAATTACTCCCATGGAGGAAAGTGCACATGGTGACTATTGTATTCAATCCCGATGCAATTTCTCTGTTTCATCAACACTCAGAGAGTCCACAGATTACAGAATGCCACCAGATGTGCATCGGAAACTACTACTGGTCTTCCTGGGAACGATCAAAGCGTAGACTGTTTGAGACATTACTCCCATAGAGGAGAGAGCGCATAGTGACTGTTGTATTCAATCCCGATGCAATTTCTGTGTTTCATCAATACTCTGATAGTCCACAGATTACAGAATGCCTCCACATGTGCATCGGAAACTACTACTGCTCTTCCAGGGAACGATCAAATTGTAGACTGTCTGAGACATTACTCCCATGGAGGAAAGTGCGCATGGTGACTGTTGTATTCAATCCCGATGCAATTACTGTGTTTCATCAAGACTCTGATGGTCCACAGATTACAGAATGCCTCCAGATGTGCTTCGGAAACTACTACTGGAGTACCAGGAAACGATCAAACCGTAGACTGTTTGAGGCATTACTCCCATGGAGGAATGTGCGCATGTGGGCTGTTGTATTGAATGCCGATGCAACTTCTGTGTTTCATCAACACTCTGATAGTCCACAGATTACAGAATTCCTCCAGATGTGCATTGGAAACTAATACTGGTCTTCCAGGGAACGATCAAAGCGTAGACTGTTTGAGACATTACTCCCATGGCGGAAAGTGCGCATGGTGACTGTTGTATTCAATCCCGATGCAATTACAGTGTTTCATCAACACTCTGATAGTCCGCAGATTACAGAATGCCTCCAGATGTGCATCGGTAACTACTACTGGTCTTCCAGGGAACGATCAAAGCGTAGACTGTTTGAGACACAACTCCCATGGAGGAAAGTGCCGATGGTGAATGTTGTATTCAATCCCGATGCAATTACTGGTTTCATCAACACTCTGATGGTCCACAGATTACAGAATGGCTCCAGATGTGCATCGGAAACTACTACTGGTCTTCCAGGGAACGATCAAAGCGTAGACTGTTTGAGACATTACTCCCATGGAGGAAAATGCGCATGGTGACTGTTGTATTCAATCCCGAATCAATTTCTGTGTTTCACCAACACTCTGATAGTCCACAGAATACAGAATGCCTCCAGATGTACATCGGAAACTACTTCTGGTCTTCCAGGTAACGATCAAAGCTTAGACTGTTTGACACATTACTCCCATGGAGGAAAATTGCGTATGGTGACTGTTGTATTCAATCCCGATGCAATATCTGTGTTTCATCAACACTGTGATAGTCCACAGATTACAGAATGCCTTCAGATGTGCATCGGAAACTACTACTGGTCTTCCAGGGAACGATCAAAGCTTAGACTGTTTGAGATATTACTACCATGGAGGAAAGTGCGCATGGCGACTGTTATATTCAATCCCGATGCAATTTCTGTGTTTCATTAACACTCTGATAGTCCACTGATTACAGAATGCCTCCAGATGTGCATCGGAAACTACTACTGGTCTTCCAGCGAACGATCAAAACGTAGACTGTTTGAGACATTACTCCCATGGAGGAAAGTGGGCATGGTGACTGTTGAATTCAATCCCGATGCAATTTCTGTGTTTCATCAACACTTTGAAGGTCCAAGGATTACAGATTGCGTACAGATGTGCATCGGAAACTACTACTGGACTCCCCAGGAACGATCAAAGCGTAGTCTGTTTGAGACATTACTCCCATTGAGGAAGTAGCGCCTGGTGACTGTTGTATTCAGTCCTAATCCAATTTCTGCGTTTCATCAACACTCTGATAGTCCACAGATTACAGAATGCCTCTAGATGTCCATCGGAAACTACTACTGGTCTTCCAGGGAAAGAACAAAGCGTAGGCTGTCTGATACATTAATCCCATGGAGGAAAGTGCGCATGGTGACTGTTGTATTCAATCCCGATGCAATTACTGTGTTTCATCAACACTCTGATGGTCCACAGATTACAGAATGCCTCCAGATGTGCATTGGAAACTACTACTGGTCTTCCAGGGAACGAACAAAGCGTAGACTGTCTGATACATTACTCCCATGGAGGAAAGTGCGCATGGGGACTGTTGTATTCAATCCCGATGCAATAACTGTGTTTCATTAACACTCTGATAGTCCACTGATTACAGAATGCCTCCAGATGTGCATCAGGAACTACTACTGGTCTTCCAGGAAACGATCAAAGCGTAGACTGTTTGAGAAATTAATCCCATGTAGGAAAGTGGCGATGGTGACTGTTGTATTCAATCCCGATGCAATTTCTTTGTTTCATCAACACTCTGATAGTCCACAGATTACAGAATTCCTCCAGATGTGCATTGGAAACTAATACTGGTTTTCCAGGGAACGATCAAAGCGTAGACTGTTTGAGACATAACTCCCATGGAGGAAAGTGCCGATGGTGAATGTTGTATTCAATCCCGAAGCAATTTCTGTGTTTCATCTACACTCTGATGGTCCACAGATTACAGAATGGCTCCAGATGTGCATCGGAAACTACTAGTGGTCTTCCAGGGAACCATCATAGCGTAGACTGTTTGAGACATTACTCCCATGGAGGAAAGTGCGCATGGGGACTGTTGTATTCAATCCCGAATCAATTTCTGTGTTTCATCAACACTTTGAAGGTCCAAGGATTACAGAATGCCTCCAGATGTGCATCGGAAACTGCTACTGGTCTTCCAGGGAACGATCAAAGCGTAGACTGTCTGAGACATTACTCCCATGGAGGAAAGTGCCGATGGTGACTGTTGTATTCAATCCCGATGCAATTTCTGTGTTTCACCAACACTCTGATAGTCCACAGAATACAGAATGCCTCCAGATGTACATCGGAAACTACTTCTGGTCTTCCAGGTAACGAGCAAATCTTAGACTGTTTGAGACATTACTCCCATGGAGGAAAGTGCGCATGGTGACTGTTGTATTCAATCCCGATGCAATTTCTGTGTTTCATCAACACTCAGATAGTCCACAGATTACAGAATGCCTCCAGATGTGCATCGGAAACTACTACTGATCTTCCAGGGAACGATCAAAGCGTAGACTGTTTGAGCCATTACTCCCATGGAGGAAAGTGCGCATGGTGACTGTTGTATTCAATCAAGATGCAATATCTGTGTTTCATCAACACTCTGATAGTCCACAGATTACAGAATGCCTCCAGATGTGCATCGGAAACTACTACTGGTCTTCCAGGGAACGATCAAATCATAGACTGTCTGAGACATTACACCCATGGAGGAAAGTGCGCATGGTGACTGTTGTAATCAATCCCGATGCAATTACTGTGTTTCATCAACACTCTGATAGTCCACAGATTACAGAATGCCTCCAGATGTGCGTCGAAAACTACTACTGGAGTTCCAGGAAACGATCAAACCGTAGACTGTTTGAGGCATTACTCTCATGGAGGAATGTGCGCATGGTGACTGTTGTATTGAATCCCGAGGCAACTTCTGTGTTTCATCAACACTCTGATAGTCCACAGATTACAGAATGCGTCCAGATGTGCATCGGAAACTACCACTGGTCTTCCAGGGAACGATCAAAGCGTAGACTGTTTGAGACATTACTCCCATGGCGGAAAGTGCGCATGGTGACTGTTGTATTCAATCCCGATGCAATTACAGTTTTTCGTCAACACTCTGATAGTCCGGAGATTACACAATGCCTCCAGATGTGCATCGGAAACTACTACTGGTCTTCCAGGTAACGATCAAAGCTTAGACTGTTTGACACATTACTCCCATGGAGGAAAATTGCGTATGGTGACTGTTGTATTCAATCGCGATGCAATTTCTGTGTTTCATCAACACTCAGATAGTCCACAGATTACAGAATGCCTCCAGATGTGCATGGGAAACTACTACTGGTCTTCCAGGGAACGATCAAATCGTAGACTGTTTCAGCCATTACTCCCATGGAGGAAAGTGCGCATGGTGACTGTTGTATTCAATCCCGATGCAATTTCTGTGTTTCATCAACACTCTGATAGTTCACAGATTAGAGAATGCCTCCAGATGTGCATCGGAAACTTCTACTGGTCTTCCAGGGAACGATCAAAGCGTAGACTGTCTGAGACATTACACCCATGGAGAAAAGTGCGCATGGTGACTGTTGTATTCAATCCCGATGCAATTTCTGTGTTTCATCAACACTCTGATAGTCCACAGATTACAGAATGCCTCCAGATGAGCCTCAGAAACTACTACTGGAGTTCCAGGAAACGATCAAACTGTAGACTGTTTGAGGCATTACTCCCATTGAGGGATGTGCGCATGGTGACTGTTGTATTGAATCCCGATGAAACTTCTGTGTTTTATCAACACTCTGATAGTCCACAGATTACAGAATGCCTCCAGATGTGCATCGGAAACTACTACTGATCTTCCAGGAAACGATCAAAGCGTAAACTGTTTGAGACATTACTCCCATGGAGGAAATTGCCGATGGTGACTGTTGTATTCAATCCCGATGCAATTTCTGTGTTTCATCAACACTCTGATAGTCCACAGATTACAGAATGCCTCCAGATGTGCATCGGAAACTACTACTGGTCTTCCAGGGAACGATCAAAGCGTATACTGTTTGAGACATTACTCCCATGGAGGAAAGTGCGCATGGTGACTGTTGTATTCTACCCTGAGGCAATTTCTGTGTTTCATCAACACTTTGAAGGTCCAAGGATTACAGAATGCCTCCAGATGTGCATCGGAAACTACTACTGGTCTTCCAGGGAACGATCAAAGCGTAGACTGTTAGAGACATTACTCCCATGGAGGAAAAAGCGCCTGGTGACTGTTGTATTCAATCCCGATGCAATTTCTGTGTTTCATCAACACTTTGAAGTCCAAGGATTACAGATTGCGTACAGATGTGCATCGGAAACTACTACTGGACTCCCAGGGAACGATCAAAGCGTAGACTGTTTGAGACATTACTCCCATTGAGGAAGTAGCGCCTGGTGACTGTTGTATTCAGTCCTAATCCAATTTCTGTGTTTCATCAACACTCTGATAGTCCACAGATTACAGAATGCCTCCAGATGTGCATCGGAAACTACTACTGATCTTCCAGGAAACGATCAAAGCGTAAACTGTTTGAGACATTACTCCCATGGAGGAAAGTGCCGATGGTGACTGTTGTATTCAATCCCGATGCAATTTCTGTGTTTCATCAACACTTTGAAGTCCAAGGATTACAGATTGCGTACAGATGTGCATCGGAAGCTACTACTGGTCTTCCAGGGAACGATCAAAGCTTAGACTGTTTGAGATATTACTACCATGGAGGAAAGTGCGCATGGCGACTGTTATATTCAATCCCGATGCAATTTCTGTGTTTCATCAACACTCAGATAGTCCACAGATTACAGAATGCCCCCCCCCCCCCCCCGATGTGCAGCGGAAACTACTACTGGTTTTCCTGGGAACGATCAAAGCGTAGACATTTTGAGACAATATTCCCATGGAGGAGAGTGCGCATGGTGACGGTTGTATTCAATCCAGATGCAATTTCCGTGTTTCATCAACACTCTGATAGTCCACAGATTACAGAATGCCTCCAGATGTGCATCGGAAACTACAACTGGTCTTTCAGCGAACGATCAAAACGTAGACTGTTTGAGACATTACTCCCATGGAGGAAAGTGCGCATGGTGACTGTTGTATTCAATCCCGAGGCAATTTCTGTGTTTCATCAACACTTTGAAGTCCAAGGATTACAGATTGCGTACAGATGTGCATCGGAAACTACTACTGGACTCCCAGGGAACGATCAAAGCGTAGACTGTTTGAGACATTACTCCCATTGAGGAAGTAGCGCCTGGTGACTGTTGTATTCAGTCCTAATCCAATTTCTGTGTTTCATCAACACTCTGATAGTCCACAGATTACAGAATGCCTCCAGATGTGCATCGGAAACTACTACTGGTCTTCCAGGGAACGATCAAAGCTTAGACTGTTTGAGACATTACTCCCATGGAGGAAAGTGGCGATGGTGACTCTTGCATTCAATCCCGATGCAATTTCTTTGTTTCATCAACACTCTGATAGTCCACAGATTACAGAATGCCTCCAGATGTGCATTGGAAACTACTACTGGTCTTCCAGGGAACGAACAAAGCGTAGACTGTCTGATACATTACTCCCATGGAGGAAAGTGCGCATGGGGACTGTTGTATTCAATCCCGATGCAATAACTGTGTTTCATTAACACTCTGATAGTCCACTGATTACAGAATGCCTCCAGATGTGCATCAGGAACTACTACTGGTCTTCCAGGAAACGATCAAAGCGTAGACTGTTTGAGAAATTAATCCCATGTAGGAAAGTGGCGATGGTGACTGTTGTATTCAATCCCGATGCAATTTCTTTGTTTCATCAACACTCTGATAGTCCACAGATTACAGAATTCCTCCAGATGTACATTGGAAACTAATACTGGTTTTCCAGGGAACGATCAAAGCGTAGACTGTTTGAGACATAACTCCCATGGAGGAAAGTGCCGATGGTGAATGTTGTATTCAATCCCGATGCAATTTCTGTGTTTCATCAACACTCTGATGGTCCACAGATTACAGAATGGCTCCAGATGTGCATCGGAAACTACTAGTGGTCTTCCAGGGAACGATCATAGCGTAGACTGTTTGAGACATTACTCCCATGGAGGAAAGTGCGCATGGGGACTGTTGTATTCAATCCCGAATCAATTTCTGTGTTTCATCAACACTCTGATAGTCCACAGAATACAGAATGCCTCCAGATGTACATCGGAAACTACTTCTGGTCTTCCAAGTAACGATCAAATCTTAGACTGTTTGAGACATTACTCCCAATGAGGAAAGTGCCGATTGTGACTGTTGTATTCAATCCCGATGCAATTTCTGTGTTTCATCAACACTCAGATAGTCCACAGATTACAGAATGCCTCCAGATGTGCATCGGAAACTACTACTGGTCTTCCAGGGAACGATCAAATCGTAGACTGTCTGAGACATTACTCCCATGGAGGAAAGTGCGCATGGTGACTGTTGTATTCAATCCCGATGCAATTACTGTGTTTCATCAACACTCTGATAGTCCACAGATTACAGAATGCCTCCAGATGTGCGTCGAAAACTACTACTGGAGTTCCAGGAAACGATCAAACCGTAGACTGTTTGAGGCATTACTCTCATGGAGGAATGTGCGCATGGTGACTGTTGTATTGAATCCCGAGGCAACTTCTGTGTTTCATCAACACTCTGATAGTCCACAGATTACAGAATGCGTCCAGATGTGCATCGGAAACTACCACTGGTCTTCCAGGGAACGATCAAAGCGTAGACTGTTTGAGACATTACTCCCATGGCGGAAAGTGCGCATGGTGACTGTTGTATTCAATCCCGATGCAATTACAGTTTTTCGTCAACACTCTGATAGTCCGGAGATTACACAATGCCTCCAGATGTGCATCGGAAACTACTACTGGTCTTCCAGGTAACGATCAAAGCTTAGACTGTTTGACACATTACTCCCATGGAGGAAAATTGCGTATGGTGACTGTTGTATTCAATCCCGATGCAATTTCTGTGTTTCATCAACACTCTGATAGTCCACAGATTACAGAATGCCTCCAGATGTGCATCGGAAACTACTACTGGTCTTCCAGGGAACGATCAAATCGTAGACTGTCTGAGACATTACTCCCATGGAGGAAAGTGCGCATGGTGACTGTTGTATTCAATCGCGATGCAATTTCTGTGTTTCATCAACACTCAGATAGTCCACAGATTACAGAATGCCTCCAGATGTGCATGGGAAACTACTACTGGTCTTCCAGGGAACGATCAAATCGTAGACTGTTTCAGCCATTACTCCCATGGAGGAAAGTGCGCATGGTGACTGTTGTATTCAATCCCGATGCAATTTCTGTGTTTCATCAACACTCTGATAGTCCACAGATTAGAGAATGCCTCCAGATGTGCATCGGAAACTTCTACTGGTCTTCCAGGGAACGATCAAAGCGTAGACTGTCTGAGACATTACACCCATGGAGAAAAGTGCGCATGGTGACTGTTGTATTCAATCCCGATGCAATTACTGTGTTTCATCAACACTCTGATAGTCCACAGATTACAGAATGCCTCCAGATGAGCCTCAGAAACTACTACTGGAGTTCCAGGAAACGATCAAACTGTAGACTGTTTGAGGCATTACTCCCATTGAGGGATGTGCGCATGGTGACTGTTGTATTGAATCCCGATGAATCTTCTGTGTTTCATCAACACTCTGATAGTCCACAGATTACAGAATGCCTCCAGATGTGCATCGGAAACTACTACTGATCTTCCAGGAAACGATCAAAGCGTAAACTGTTTGAGACATTACTCCCATGGAGGGAATTGCCGATGGTGACTGTTGTATTCAATCCCGATGCAATTTCTGTGTTTCATCAACACTCTGATAGTCCACAGATTACAGAATGCCTCCAGATGTGCATCGGAAACTACTACTGGTCTTCCAGGGAACGATCAAAGCGTATACTGTTTGAGACATTACTCCCATGGAGGTAAGTGCGCATGGTGACTGTTGTATTCTACCCTGAGGCAATTTCTGTGTTTCATCAACACTTTGAAGGTCCAAGGATTACAGAATGCCTCCAGATGTGCATCGGAAACTACTACTGGTCTTCCAGGGAACGATCAAAGCGTAGACTGTTAGAGACATTACTCCCATGGAGGAAAGTGCTCATGGTGACTGTTGTATTCAATCGCGATGCAATTTCTGTGTTTCATCAACACTGTGATAGTCCACAGATTACAGAATGCCTTCAGATGTGCATCGGAAACTACTACTGGTCTTCCAGGGAACGATCAAAGCTTAGACTGTTTGAGATATTACTACCATGGAGGAAAGTGCGCATGGCGACTGTTATATTCAATCCCGATGCAATTTCTGTGTTTCATCAACACTCAGATAGTCCACAGATTACAGAATGCCCCCCCCCCCCCCGATGTGCAGCGGAAACTACTACTGGTTTTCCTGGGAACGATCAAAGCGTAGACATTTTGAGACAATATTCCCATGGAGGAGAGTGCGCATGGTGACGGTTGTATTCAATCCAGATGCAATTTCCGTGTTTCATCAACACTCTGATAGTCCACAGATTACAGAATGCCTCCAGATGTGCATCGGAAACTACAACTGGTCTTCCAGCGAACGATCAAAGCGTAGACTGTTAGAGACATTACTCCCATGGAGGAAATAGCGCCTGGTGACTGTTGTATTCAATCGCGATGCAATTACTGTGTTTCATCAACACTCTGATGGTCCACAGATTACAGAATGCCTCCAGATGTGCATCGAAAACTACTACTGGAGTTCCAGGAAACGATCAAACCGTAGACTGTTTGAGGCATTACTCTCATGGAGGAATGTGCGCATGGTGACTGTTGTATTGAATCCCGAGGCAACTTCTGTGTTTCATCAACACTCTGATAGTCCACAGATTACAGAATGCGTCCAGATGTGCATCGGAAACTACCACTGGTCTTCCAGGAAACGATCAAAGCGTAGACTGTTTAAGACATTACTCCCATGGCGGAAAGTGCGCATGGTGACTGTTGTATTCAATCCCGATGCAATTACAGTGTTTCATCAACACTCTGATAGTCCGGAGATTACACAATGCCTCCAGATGTGCATCGGAAACTACTACTGGTCTTCCAGGTAACGATCAAAGCTTAGACTGTTTGACACATTACTCCCATGGAGGAAAATTGCGTATGGTGACTGTTGTATTCAATCCCGATGCAATTTCTGTGTTTCATCAACACTCAGATAGTCCACAGATTACAGAATGCCTCCAGATGTGCATGGGAAACTACTACTGGTCTTCCAGGGAACGATCAAATCGTAGACTGTTTCAGCCATTACTCCCATGGAGGAAAGTGCGCATGGTGACTGTTGTATTCAATCCCGATGCAATTTCTGTGTTTCATCAACACTCTGATATTGCACAGATTACAGAATGCCTCCAGATGTGCATCGGAAACTTCTACTGGTCTTCCAGGGAACGATCAAAGCGTAGACTGTCTGAGACATTACTCCCATGGAGGAAAGTGCCGATGGTGACTGTTGTATTCAATCCCGATGCAATTTCTGTGTTTCACCAACACTCTGATAGTCCACAGAATACAGAATGCCTCCAGATGAGCCTCAGAAACTACTACTGGCGTTCCAGGAAACGATCAAACTGTAGACTGTTTGAGGCATTACACCCATGGAGGGATGTGCGCATGGTGACTGTTGTATTGAATCCCGATGAAACTTCTGTGTTTCATCAACACTCTGATAGTCCACAGATTACAGAATGCCTCCAGATGTGCATCGGAAACTACTACTGATCTTCCAGGAAACGATCAAAGCGTAAACTGTTTGAGACATTACTCCCATGGAGGAAAGTGCCGATGGTGACTGTTGTATTCAATCCCGATGCAATTACAGTGTTTCATCAACACTCTGATAGTCCGGAGATTACACAATGCCTCCAGATGTGCATCGGAAACTACTACTGGTCTTCCAGGTAACGATCAAAGCTTAGACTGTTTGACACATTACTCCCATGGAGGAAAAATGCGTATGGTGACTGTTGTATTCAATCCCGATGCAATTTCTGTGTTTCATCAACACTCAGATAGTCCACAGATTACAGAATGCCTCCAGATGTGCATGGGAAACTACTACTGGTCTTCCAGGGAACGATCAAATCGTAGACTGTTTCAGCCATTACTCCCATGGAGGAAAGTGCGCATGGTGACTGTTGTATTCAATCCCGATGCAATTTCTGTGTTTCATCAACACTCTGATATTGCACAGATTACAGAATGCCTCCAGATGTGTAACGGAAACTACTACTGGTGTTCCAGGGAATGATCAAAGCGTAGACTCTTTGAGACATAACTCCCGTGGAGGAAAGTGCGCATGGTGACTGTTGTATTCAATCCCGATGCAATTTCTGTGTTTCATCAACACTCAGATAGTCCACAGATTACAGAATGCCCCCCGATGTGCATCGGAAACTACTACTGGTTTTCCTGGGAACGATCAAAGCGTAGACACTTTGAGACAATATTCCCATGGAGGAGAGTGCGCATGGTGACGGTTGTATTCAATCCAGATGCAATTTCCGTGTTTCATCTACACTCTCATAGTCCACAGATTACAGAATGCCTCAAGATGTGCATCGGAAACTACAACTGGTCTTCCAGCGAACGATCAAATCATAGACTGTTTGAGACATTACTCCCATGGAGGAAAGTGCGCATGGTGACTGTTGTATTCAATCCCGAGGCAATTTCTGTGTTTCATCAACACTTTGAAGTCCAAGGATTACAGATTGCGTACAGATGTGCATCGGAAACTACTACTGGACTCCCAGGGAACGATCAAAGCGTAGACTGTTTGAGACATTACTCCCATTGAGGAAGTAGCGCCTGGTGACTGTTGTATTCAGTCCTAATCCAATTTCTGTGTTTCATCAACACTCTGATAGTCCACAGATTACAGAATGCCTCCAGATGTGCATCGGAAACTACAACTGGTCTTCCAGCGAACGATCAAAGCGTAGACTGTTAGAGACATTACTCCCATGGAGGAAATAGCGCCTGGTGACTGTTGTATTCAATCCCGATGCAATTTCTGTGTTTCATCAACACTCTGATATTGCACAGATTACAGAATGCCTCCAGATGTGCATCGGAAACTTCTACTGGTCTTCCAGGGAACGATCAAAGCGTAGACTGTCTGAGACATTACACCCATGGAGGAAAGTGCGCATGGTGACTGTTGTATTCAATCCCGATGCAATTACTGGATTTCATCAACACTCTGATAGTCCACAGATTACAGAATGCCTCCAGATGCGCCTCAGAAACTACTACTGGCGTTCCAGGAAACGATCAAACTGTAGACTGTTTGAGGCATTACTCCCATGGAGGGATGTGCGCATGGTGACTGTTGTATTGAATCCCGATGAAACTTCTGTGTTTCATCAACACTCTGATAGTCCACAGATTACAGAATGCCTCCAGATGTGCATCGGAAACTACTACTGATCTTCCAGGAAACGATCAAAGCGTAAACTGTTTGAGACATTACTCCCATGGAGGAAAGTGCCGATGGTGACTGTTGTATTCAATCCCGATGCAATTTCTGTGTTTCATCAACACTCTGATAGTCCACAGATTATAGAATGCCTCCAGATGTGTAACGGAAACTACTACTGGTGTTCCAGGGAATGATCAAAGCGTAGACTCTTTGAGACATAACTCCCGTGGAGGAAAGTGCGCATGGTGACTGTTGTATTCAATCCCGATGCAATTTCTGTGTTTCATCAACACTCAGATAGTCCACAGATTACAGAATGCCCCCCGATGTGCATCGGAAACTACTACTGGTTTTCCTGGGAACGATCAAAGCGTAGACACTTTGAGACAATATTCCCATGGAGGAGAGTGCGCATGGTGACGGTTGTATTCAATCCAGATGCAATTTCCGTGTTTCATCTACACTCTCATAGTCCACAGATTACAGAATGCCTCCAGATGTGCATCGGAAACTACAACTGGTCTTCCAGCGAACGATCAAATCGTAGACTGTTTGAGACATTGCTCCCATGGAGGAAAGTGCGCATGGTGACTGTTGTATTCAATCCCGAGGCAATTTCTGTGTTTCATCAACACTTTGAAGTCCAAGGATTACAGATTGCGTACAGATGTGCATCGGAAACTACTACTGGACTCCCAGGGAACGATCAAAGCGTAGACTGTTTGAGACATTACTCCCATTGAGGAAGTAGCGCCTGGTGACTGTTGTATTCAGTCCTAATCCAATTTCTGTGTTTCATCAACACTCTGATAGTCCACAGATTACAGAATGCCTCCAGATGTGCATCGGAAACTACTACTGATCTTCCAGGAAACGAGCAAAGCGTAAACTGTTTGAGACATTACTCCCATGGAGGAAAGTGCCGATGGTGACTCTTGTATTCAATCCCGATGCAATTTCTGTGTTTCATCAACACTCTGATAGTCCACAGATTACAGAATGCCTCCAGATGTGCATCGGAAACTACTACTGGTCTTCGAGGGAACGATCAAAGCGTATACTGTTTGAGACATTACTCCCATGGAGGAAAGTGCGCATGGTGACTGTTGTATTCTATCCTGAGGCAATTTCTGTGTTTCATCAACACTTTGAAGGTCCAAGGATTACAGAATGCCTCCAGATGTGCATCGGAAACTACTACTGGTCTTCCAGGGAACGATCAAAGCGTAGACTGTTAGAGACATTACTCCCTTGGAGGAAATAGCGCCTGGTGACTGTTGTATTCAATCGCGATGCAATTTCTGTGTTTCATCAACACTGTGATAGTCCACAGATTACAGAATGCCTTCAGATGTGCATCGGAAACTACTACTGGTCTTCCAGTGAACGATCAAAGCTTAGACTGTTTGAGATATTACTACCATGGAGGAGAGTGCGCATGGTGACGGTTGTATTCAATCCAGATGCAATTTCCGTGTTTCATCAACACTCTGATAGTCCACAGATTACAGAATGCCTCCAGATGTGCATCGGAAACTACAACTGGTCTTCCAGCGAACGATCAAAACGTAGACTGTTTGAGACATTACTCCCATGGAGGAAAGTGCGCATGGTGACTGTTGTATTCAATCCCGAGGCAATTTCTGTGTTTCAAAAACACTTTGAAGTCCAAGGATTACAGATTGCGTACAGATGTGCATCGGAAACTACTACTGGACTCCCAGGGAACGATCAAAGCGTAGACTGTTTGAGACATTACTCCCATTGAGGAAGTAGCGCCTGGTGACTGTTGTATTCAGTCCTAATCCATTTTCTGTGTTTCATCAACACTCTGATAGTCCACAGATTACAGAATGCCTCCAGATGTGCATCGGAAACTACTACTGGTCTTCCAGGGAACGATCAAAGCTTAGACTGTTTGAGACATTACTCCCATGGAGGAAAGTAGCGATGGTGACTCTTGTATTCAATCCCGATGCAATTTCTTTGTTTCATCAACACTCTGATAGTCCACAGATTACAGAATGCCTCCAGATGTGCATTGGAAACTACTACTGGTCTTCCAGGGAACGAACAAAGCGTAGACTGTCTGATACATTACTCCCATGGAGGAAAGTGCGCATGGGGACTATTGTATTCAATCCCGATGCAATAACTGTGTTTCATCAACACTCTGATAGTCCACTGATTACAGAATGCCTCCAGATGTGCATCAGGAACTACTACTGGTCTTCCAGGAAACGATCAAAGCGTAGACTGTTTGAGAAATTAATCCCATGTAGGAAAGTGGCGATGGTGACTGTTGTATTCAATCCTGATGCAATTTCTGTGTTTCATCAACACTCTGATAGTCCACAGATTACAGAATGCCTCCAGATGTGCATCGGAAACTACTACTGGTCTTCCAGCGAACGATCAAAGCGTAGACTGTTTGAGACATTACTCCCATGGAGGAAAGTGCGCATGGTGACTGTTGTATTCAATCCCGATGCAATTACTGTGTTTCATCAACACTCTGATAGTCCACAGATTACAGAATGCCTCCAGATGTGCATCGAAAACTACTACTGGAGTTCCAGGAAACGATCAAACCGTAGACTGTTTGAGGCATTACTCTCATGGATGAATGTGCGCATGGTGACTGTTGTATTGAATCCCGAGGCAAATTCTGTGTTTCATCAACACTCTGATAGTCCACAGATTACAGAATGCGTCCAGATGTGCATCGGAAACTACCACTGGTCTTCCAGGAAACGATCAAAGCGTAGACTGTTAAAGACATTACTCCCATGGCGGAAAGTGCGCATGGTGACTGTTGTATTCAATCCCGATGCAATTACAGTGTTTCATCAACACTCTGATAGTCCGGAGATTACACAATGCCTCCAGATGTGCATCGGAAACTACTACTGGTCTTCCAGGTAACGATCAAAGCTTAGACTGTTTGACACATTACTCCCATGGAGGAAAATTGCGTATGGTGACTGTTGTATTCAATCCCGATGCAATTTCTGTGTTTCATCAACACTCAGATAGTCCACAGATTACAGAATGCCTCCAGATGTGCATGGGAAACTACTACTGGTCTTCCAGGGAACGATCAAATCGTAGACTGTTTCAGCCATTACTCCCATGGAGGAAAGTGCGCATGGTGACTGTTGTATTCAATCCCGATGCAATTTCTGTGTTTCATCAACACTCTGATAGTCCACAGATTACAGAATGCCTCCAGATGTGCATCGGAAACTTCAACTGGTCTTCCAGGGAACGATCAAAGCGTAGACTGTCTGAGACATTACACCCATGGAGGAAAGTGCGCATGGTGACTGTTGTATTCAATCCCGATGCAATTACTGTGTTTCATCAACACTCTGATAGTCCACAGATTACAGAATGCCTCCAGATGAGCCTCAGAAACTACTACTGGCGTTCCAGGAAACGATCAAACTGTAGACTGTTTGAGGCATTACTCCCATGGAGGGATGTGCGCATGGTGACTGTTGTATTGAATCCCGATGAAACTTCTGTGTTTCATCAACACTCTGATAGTCCACAGATTACAGAATGCCTCCAGATGTGCATCGGAAACTACTACTGATCTTCCAGGAAACGATCAAAGCGTAAACTGTTTGAGACATTACTCCCATGGAGGAAAGTGCCGATGGTGACTGTTGTATTCAATCCCGATGCAATTTCTGTGTTTCATCATTACTCTGATAGTCCACAGATTACAGAATGCCTCCAGATGTGCATCTGAAACTACTACTGGTCTTCCAGGGAACGATCAAACCGTATACTGTTTGAGACATTACTCCCATGGAGGAAAGTGCGCATGGTGACTGTTGTATTCTATCCTGAGGCAATTTCTGTGTTTCATCAACACTTTGAAGGTCCAAGGATTACAGAATTCCTCCAGAGGTGCTTTCGGAAACTACTACTGGTCTTCCAGGGAACGATAAAAGCGTAGACTGTTAGAGACATTACTCCCATGGAGGAAATAGCGCCTGGTGACTGTTGTATTCAATCCCGATGCAATTTCTGTGTTTCATCAACACTGTGATAGTCCACAGATTACAGAATGCCTTCAGATGTGCATTGGAAACTACTGCTGGTCTTCCAGGGAACGAACAAAGCGTAGACTGTCTGATACATTACTCCCATGGAGGAAAGTGCGCATGGGGACTGTTGTATTCAATCCCGATGCAATAACTGTGTTTCATCAACACTCTGATAGTCCACTGATTACAGAATGCCTCCAGATGTGCATCAGGAACTACTACTGGTCTTCCAGGAAACGATCAAAGCGTAGACTGTTTGAGAAATTAATCCCATGTAGGAAAGTGGCGATGGTGACTGTTGTATTCAATCCTGATGCAATTTCTGTGTTTCATCAACACTCTGATAGTCCACAGATTACAGAATGCCTCCAGATGTGCATCGGAAACTACTACTGGTCTTCCAGCGAACGATCAAAGCGTAGACTGTTTGAGACATTACTCCCATGGAGGAAAGTGCGCATGGTGACTGTTGTATTCAATCCCGATGCAATTACTGTGTTTCATCAACACTCTGATAGTCCACAGATTACAGAATGCCTCCAGATGTGCATCGAAAACTACTACTGGAGATCCAGGAAACGATCAAACCGTAGACTGTTTGAGACATTACTCCCATGGAGGAAAGTGGCGATGGTGACTCTTGTATTCAATCCCGATGCAATTTCTTTGTTTCATCAACACTCTGAGAGTCCACAGATTACAGAATGCCTCCAGATGTGCATTGGAAACTACTACTGGTCTTCCAGGGAACGAACAAAGCGTAGACTGTCTGATACATTACTCCCATGGAGGAAAGTGCGCATGGGGACTGTTGTATTCAATCCCGATGCAATAACTGTGTTTCATCAACACTCTGATAGTCCACTGATTACAGAATGCCTCCAGATGTGCATCAGGAACTACTACTGGTCTTCCAGGAAACGATCAAAGCGTAGACTGTTTGAGAAATTAATCCCATGTAGGAAAGTGGCGATGGTGACTGTTGTATTCAATCCTGATGCAATTTCTGTGTTTCATCAACACTCTGATAGTCCACAGATTACAGAATGCCTCCAGATGTGCATCGGAAACTACTACTGGTCTTCCAGCGAACGATCAAAGCGTAGACTGTTTGAGACATTACTCCCATGGAGGAAAGTGCGCATGGTGACTGTTGTATTCAATCCCGATGCAATTACTGTGTTTCATCAACACTCTGATAGTCCACAGATTACAGAATGCCTCCAGATGTGCATCGAAAACTACTACTGGAGTTCCAGGAAACGATCAAACCGTAGACTGTTTGAGGCATTACTCTCATGGAGGAATGTGCGCATGGTGACTGTTGTATTGAATCCCGAGGCAACTTCTGTGTTTCATCAACACTCTGATAGTCCACAGATTACAGAATGCGTCCAGATGTGCATCGGAAACTACCACTGGTCTTCCAGGAAACTATCAAAGCGTAGACTGTTTAAGACATTACTCCCATGGCGGAAAGTGAACATGGTGACTGTTGTATTCAATCCCGATGCAATTACAGTGTTTCATCAACACTCTGATAGTCCGGAGATTACACAATGCCTCCAGATGTGCATCGGAAACTACTACTGGTCTTCCAGGTAACGATCAAAGCTTAGACTGTTTGACACATTACTCCCATGGAGGAAAATTGCGTATGGTGACTGTTGTATTCAATCCCGATGCAATTTCTGTGTTTCATCAACACTCAGATAGTCCACAGATTACAGAATGCCTCCAGATGTGCATGGGAAACTACTACTGGTCTTCCAGGGAACGATCAAATCGTAGACTGTTTCAGCCATTACTCCCATGGAGGAAAGTGCGCATGGTGACTGTTGTATTCAATCCCGATGCAACTTCTGTGTTTCATCAACACTCTGATAGTCCACAGATTACAGAATGCCTCCAGATGTGCATCGGAAACTTCTACTGGTCTTCCAGGGAACGATCAAAGCGTAGACTGTCTGAGACATTACACCCATGGAGGAAAGTGCGCATGGTGACTGTTGTATTCAATCCCGATGCAATTACTGTGTTTCATCAACACTCTGATAGTCCACAGATTACAGAATGCCTCCAGATGAGCCTCAGAAACTACTACTGGCGTTCCAGGAAACGATCAAACTGTAGACTGTTTGAGGCATTACTCCCATGGAGGGATGTGCGCATGGTGACTGTTGTATTGAATCCCGATGAAACTTCTGTGTTTCATCAACACTCTGATAGTCCACAGATTACAGAATGCCTCCAGATGTGCATCGGAAACTACTACTGATCTTCCAGGAAACGATCAAAGCGTAAACTGTTTGAGACATTACTCCCATGGAGGAAAGTGCCGATGGTGACTGTTGTATTCAATCCCGATGCAATTTCTGTGTTTCATCATTACTCTGATAGTCCACAGATTACAGAATGCCTCCAGATGTGCATCTGAAACTACTACTGGTCTTCCAGGGAACGATCAAACCGTATACTGTTTGAGACATTACTCCCACGGAGGAAAGTGCGCATGGTGACTGTTGTATTCTATCCTGAGGCAATTTCTGTGTTTCATCAACACTTTGAAGGTCCAAGGATTACAGAATTCCTCCAGAGGTGCTTTCGGAAACTACTACTGGTCTTCCAGGGAACGATCAAAGCGTAGACTGTTAGAGACGTTACTCCCATGGAGGAAATAGCGCCTGGTGACTGTTGTATTCAATCCCGATGCAATTTCTGTGTTTCATCAACACTGTGATAGTCCACAGATTACAGAATGCCTTCAGATGTGCATTGGAAACTACTACTGGTCTTCCAGGGAACGAACAAAGCGTAGACTGTCTGATACATTACTCCCATACAGGAAAGTGCGCATGGGGACTGTTGTATTCAATCCCGATGCAATAACTGTGTTTCATCAACACTCTGATAGTCCACTGATTACAGAATGCCTCCAGATGTGCATCAGGAACTACTACTGGTCTTCCAGGAAACGATCAAAGCGTAGACTGTTTGAGAAATCAATCCCATGTAGGAAAGTGGCGATGGTGACTGTTGTATTCAATCCTGATGCAATTTCTGTGTTTCATCAACACTCTGATAGTCCACAGATTACAGAATGCCTCCAGATGTGCATCGGAAACTACTACTGGTCTTCCAGCGAACGATCAAAGCGTAGACTGTTTGAGACATTACTCCCATGGAGGAAAGTGCGCATGGTGACTGTTGTATTCAATCCCGATGCAATTACTGTGTTTCATCAACACTCTGATAGTCCACAGATTACAGAATGCCTCCAGATGTGCATCGAAAACTACTACTGGAGATCCAGGAAACGATCAAACCGTAGACTGTTTGAGACATTACTCCCATGGAGGAAAGTGGCGATGGTGACTCTTGTATTCAATCCCGATGCAATTTCTTTGTTTCATCAACACTCTGATAGTCCACAGATTACAGAATGCCTCCAGATGTGCATTGGAAACTACTACTGGTCTTCCAGGGAACGAACAAAGCGTAGACTGTCTGATACATTACTCCCATGGAGGAAAGTGCGCATGGGGACTGTTGTATTCAATCCCGATGCAATAACTGTGTTTCATCAACACTCTGATAGTCCACTGATTACAGAATGCCTCCAGATGTGCATCAGGAACTACTACTGGTCTTCCAGGAAACGATCAAAGCGTAGACTGTTTGAGAAATTAATCCCATGTAGGAAAGTGGCGATGGTGACTGTTGTATTCAATCCTGATGCAATTTCTGTGTTTCATCAACACTCTGATAGTCCACAGATTACAGAATGCCTCCAGATGTGCATCGGAAACTACTACTGGTCTTCCAGCGAACGATCAAAGCGTAGACTGTTTGAGACATTACTCCCATGGAGGAAAGTGCGCATGGTGACTGTTGTATTCAATCCCGATGCAATTACTGTGTTTCATCAACACTCTGATAGTCCACAGATTACAGAATGCCTCCAGATGTGCATCGAAAACTACTACTGGAGTTCCAGGAAACGATCAAACCGTAGACTGTTTGAGGCATTACTCTCATGGAGGAATGTGCGCATGGTGACTGTTGTATTGAATCCCGAGGCAACTTCTGTGTTTCATCAACACTCTGATAGTCCACAGATTACAGAATGCGTCCAGATGTGCATCGGAAACTACCACTGGTCTTCCAGGAAACGATCAAAGCGTAGACTGTTTAAGACATTACTCCCATGGCGGAAAGTGCGCATGGTGACTGTTGTATTCAATCCCGATGCAATTACAGTGTTTCATCAACACTCTGATAGTCCGGAGATTACACAATGCCTCCAGATGTGCATCGGTAACTACTACTGGTCTTCCAGGTAACGATCAAAGCTTAGACTGTTTGACACATTACTCCCATGGAGGAAAATTGCGTATGGTGACTGTTGTATTCAATCCCGATGCAATTTCTGTGTTTCATCAACACTCAGATAGTCCACAGATTACAGAATGCCTCCAGATGTGCATGGGAAACTACTACTGGTCTTCCAGGGAACGATCAAATCGTAGACTGTTTCAGATATTACTCCCATGGAGGAAAGTGCGCATGGTGACGGTTGTATTCAATCCAGATGCAATTTCCGTGTTTCATCAACACTCTGACAGTCCACAGATTACAGAATGCCTCCAGATGTGCATCGGAAACTACAACTGGTCTTCCAGCGAACGATCAAAACGTAGACTGTTTGAGACATTACTCCCATGGAGGAAAGTGGCGATGGTGACTGTTGTATTCAATCCTGATGCAATTTCTGTGTTTCATCAACACTCTGATAGTCCACAGATTACAGAATGCCTCCAGATGTGCATCGGAAACTACTACTGGTCTTCCAGCGAACGATCAAAGCGTAGACTGTTTGAGACATTACTCCCGTGGAGGAAAGTGCGCATGGTGAATATTGTATTCAATCCCGAGGCAATTTCTGTGTTTCATCAACAATTTGAAGGTCCAAAGATTACAGAATGCCTCTAGATGTCCATCGGAAACTACTACTGGTCTTCCAGGGAACGATCAAAGCGTTGACTGTTTGAGACATTACTCCCATGGAGGATATTGCGTCTGGTGACTATTGTATTCAATCCCGATGCAATTTCTGTGTTTCATCAACACTCTGATAGACCACAGATTACAGAATGCCTTCGGATGTGCATCGGAAACTACTACTGGTCTTCCAGGGAACGATCAAAACTTAGACTGTTTGAGAAATTACTCCCATGGAGGAAAGTGCGCATGGTGACTATTGTATTCAATCCCGATGCAATTTCTCTGTTTCATCAACAATCAGAGAGTCCACAGATTACAGAATGCCACCAGATGTGCATCGGAAACTACTCCTGGTCTTCCTGGGAACGATCAAAGCGTAGACTGTTTGAGACATTACTCCCATAGAGGAGAGTGCGCATAGTGACTGTTGTATTCAATCCTGATGCAATTTCTGTGTTTCATCAACACTTTGAAGGTCCAAGGATTACAGAATTCCTCCAGATGTGCATTGGAAACTGCTACTGGTCTTCCAGGGAACGATCAAAGCGTAGACTGTCTGAGACATTACTCCCATGGAGGAAAGTGCGCATGGTGACTGTTGTATTCAATCCCGATGCAATTACTGTAATTCATCAACACTCTGATGGTCCACAGATTACAGAATGCCTCCAGATGTGCATCGGAAACTACTACTGGACTTTCAGGAAACGATCAAACCGTAGACTGTTTGAGGCATTACTCCCATGGAGGAATGTGCGCATGTTGACTGTTGTATTGAATCCCGATGCAACTTCTGTGGTTCATCAACACTCTGATAGTCCACAGATTACAGAATGCCTCCAGATGTGCATCGGAAACTACTACTGGTCTTCCAGGGAACGATCAAAGCGTAGACTGTTTGAGACATTACTCCCATGGCGGAAAGTGCACATGGTGACTGTTGTATTCAATCCCGATGCAATCACAGTGTTTCATCAACACTCTGATAGTCCGCAGATTACAGAATGCCTCCAGATATGCATCGGAAACTACTACTGGTCTTCCAGGGAACGATCAAATCGTAGACTGTTTGAGACATTACTCCCATGGCGGTAAGTGCACATGGTGACTGTTGTATTCAATCCCGATGCAATTACAGTGTTTCATCAACACTCTGATAGTCCGCAGATTACAGAATGCCTCCAGATATGCATCGGAAACTACTACTGGTCTTCCAGGGAACGATCAAAGCGTAGACTGTTTGAGACATAACTCCCATGGAGGAAAGTGCCGATGGTGAATGTTGTATTCAATCCCGATGCAATTTCTGTGTTTCATCAACACTCTGATAGTCCACAGATTACAGAATGGCTCCAGATGTGCATCGGAAACTACTACTGGTCTTCCAGGGAACGATCAAAGCGTAGACTGTTTGAGACATTACTCCCATGGAGGAAAGTGTGCATGGTGACTGTTGTATTCTATCCTGAGGCAATATCTGTGTTTGATCAACACTTTGAAGGTCCAAGGATTACAGAATGCCTCCAGATGTTCATCGGAAACTACTACTGGTCTTCCAGGGAACGATCAAAGCTTAGACTGTTTGAGAAATTACTCCCATGGAGGAAAGTGCGCATGGTGACTATTGTATTCAATCCCGATGCAATTTCTGTGTTTCATCAACAATTTGAAGGTCCAAAGATTACAGAATGCCTCTAGATGTCCATCGGAAACTACTACTGGTCTTCCAGGGAACGATCAAAGCGTTGACTGTTTGAGACATTACTCCCATGGAGGAAATAGCGTCTGGTGACTGTTGTATTCAATCCCGATGCAATTTCTGTGTTTCATCAACACTCTGATAGACCACAGATTACAGAATGCCTTCGGATGTGCATCGGAAACTACTACTGGTCTTCCAGGGAACGATCAAAACTTAGACTGTTTGAGAAATTACTCCCATGGAGGAAAGTGCGCATGGTGACTATTGTATTCAATCCCGATGCAATTTCTCTGTTTCATCAACAATCAGAGAGTCCACAGATTACAGAATGCCACCAGATGTGCATCGGAAACTACTCCTGGTCTTCCTGGGAACGATCAAAGCGTAGACTGTTTGAGACATTACTCCCATAGAGGAGAGTGCGCATAGTGACTGTTGTATTCAATCCTGATGCAATTTCTGTGTTTCATCAACACTTTGAAGGTCCAAGGATTACAGAATTCCTCCAGATGTGCATTGGAAACTGCTACTGGTCTTCCAGGGACGATCAAAGCGTAGACTGTCTGAGACATTACTCCCATGGAGGAAAGTGCGCATGGTGACTGTTGTATTCAATCCCGATGCAATTACTGTAATTCATCAACACTCTGATGGTCCACAGATTACAGAATGCCTCCAGATGTGCATCGTTAACTACTACTGGACTTTCAGGAAACGATCAAACCGTAGACTGTTTGAGGCATCACTCCCATGGAGGAATGTGCGCATGTTGACTGTTGTATTGAATCCCGATGCAACTTCTGTGGTTCATCAACACTCTGATAGTCCGCAGATTACAGAATGCCTCCAGATATGCATCGGAAACTACTACTGGTCTTCCAGGGAACGATCAAATCGTAGACTGTTTGAGACATTACTCCCATGGCGGTAAGTGCACATGGTGACTGTTGTATTCAATCCCGATGCAATTACAGTGTTTCATCAACACTCTGATAGTCCGCAGATTACAGAATGCCTCCAGATATGCATCGGAAACTACTACTGGTCTTCCAGGGAACGATCAAAGCGTAGACTGTTTGAGACATAACTCCCATGGAGGAAAGTGCCGATGGTGAATGTTGTATTCAATCCCGATGCAATTTCTGTGTTTCATCAACACTCTGATAGTCCACAGATTACAGAATGGCTCCAGATGTGCATCGGAAACTACTACTGGTCTTCCAGGGAACGATCAAAGCGTAGACTGTTTGAGACATTACTCCCATGGAGGAAAGTGTGCATGGTGACTGTTGTATTCTATCCTGAGGCAATATCTGTGTTTGATCAACACTTTGAAGGTCCAAGGATTACAGAATGCCTCCAGATGTTCATCGGAAACTACTACTGGTCTTCCAGGGAACGATCAAAACGTAGACTGTTTGAGACATTACTCCCATGGAGGAGAGTGACCATGGTGACTGTTGTATTCAATCCCGCTGCAGTTTCTGTGTTTCATCAGCACTCTGATAGTCCACAGATTACAGAATGCTTTCAGATGTGCATCGGAAACTACTACTGGTCTTACAGGGAACAATCAAAGCTTAGACTGTTAGAGATATTACTCCCATGGAGGAAAGTGCTCATGGTGACTGTTGTATCCAATCCCGATGCAATTTCTGTGTTTCATCAACACTCAGATAGTCCACAGATTACAGAATGCCTCCAGATGTGCATCGGAAACTACTACTGATCTTCCAGGGAACGATCAAAGCGTAGACTGTTTGAGCCATTACTCCCATGGAGGAAAGTGCGCATGGTGACTGTTGTATTCAATCAAGATGCAATCTCTGTGTTTCATCAACACTCTGATAGTCCACAGATTACAGAATGCCTCCAGAGGTGCATCGGAAACTACTACTGGTCTTCCAGGGAACGATCAAATCGTAGACTGTCTGAGACATTACTCCCATGGAGGAAAGTGCGCATGGTGACTGTTGTATTTAATCCCGATGCAATTACTGTGTTTCATCAACACTCTGATAGTCCACAGATTACAGAATGCCTCCAGATGTGCATCGAAAACTACTACTGGAGTTCCAGGAAACGATCAAACCGTAGACTGTTTGAGGCATTACTCTCATGAAGGAATGTGCGCATGGTGACTGTTGTATTGAATCCCGAGGCAACTTCTGTGTTTCATCAACACTCTGATAGTCCACAGATTACACAATGCGTCCAGATGTGCATCGGAAACTACTACTGCTCTTCCAGGGAACGATCAAAGTGTAGACTGTCTGAGACATTACTCCCATGGAGGAAAGTGCGCATGGTGACTATTCAATCCCGATGCAATTACTGTGTTTCATCAACACTCAGATAGTCCACAGATTACAGAATGCCCCCAGATGTGCGTCGGAAACTACTACTGGTTTTCCTGGGAACGATCAAAGCGTAGAGTGTATGAGACATTACCCCCATGGAGGAGAGTGCGCATGGTGACTGGTGTAATCAATCCCGATGCAATTTCCGTGTTTCATCAACACTCTGATAGTCCACAGATTACAGAATGCTTCCAGATGTGCATCGGAAACTACTACTGGAATTACAGCGAACGATCAAAGCGTAGACTGTTTGAGACATTACTCCCATGGAGGAAAGTGTGCATGGTGACTGTTGTATTCAATCCCGAGGCAATTTCTGTGTTTCATCAACACTTTGAAGGTCCAAGGATTACAGATCGCGTACAGATGTGCATCGGAAACTACTACTGGACTCCCAGGGAACGATCAAAGCGTAGACTGTTTCAGACATTACTCCCATTGAGGAAGTTGCGCCTTGTGACTGTTGTATTCAATCCTAATGCAATTTCAGTGTTTCATCAACACGCTGATAGTGCACAGATTACAGAATGCCTCAAGATGTGCATCGGAAACTGCTACTGGTCTTCCAGGGAACGATCAAAGCTTAGACTGTTTGAGACATTACTCCCATGGAGGAAAGTGCGCATGGTGACTGTTGTATTCAATCCCGATGCAATTACAGTGTTTCATCAACACTCTGATAGTCCGCAGATTACAGAATTTCTCCAGATATGCATCGGAAACTACTACTGGTCTTCCAGGGAACGATCAAAGCGTAGACTGTTTGAGACATAACTCCCATGGAGGAAAGTGCCGATGGTGAATGATGTATTCAATCCCGATGCAATTTCTGTGTTTCATCAACACTCTGATAGTCAACAGATTACAGAATGGCTCCAGATGTGCATCGGAAACTACTACTGGTCTTCCTGGGAACGATCAAAGCGTAGACTGTTTGAGACATTACTCCCATAGAGGAGAGTGCGCATAGTGACTGTTGTATTCAATCCTGATGCAATTTCTGTGTTTCATCAACACTTTGAAGGTCCAAGGATTACAGAATTCCTCCAGATGTGCATTGGAAACTGCTACTGGTCTTCCAGGGAACGATCAAAGCGTAGACTGTCTGAGACATTACTCCCATGGAGGAAAGTGCGCATGGTGACTGTTGTATTCAATCCCGATGCAATTACTGTAATTCATCAACACTCTGATGGTCCAAAGATTACAGAATGCCTCCAGATGTGCATCGGAAACTACTACTGGACTTTCAGGAAACGATCAAACCGTAGACTGTTTGAGGCATTACTCCCATGGAGGAATCTGCGCATGTTGACTGTTGTATTGAATCTCGATGCAACTTCTGTGGTTCATCAACACTCTGATAGTCCACAGATTACAGAATGCCTCCAGATGTGCATCGGAAACTACTACTGGTCTTCCAGGGAACGATCAAAGCGTAGACTGTTTGAGACATTACTCCCATGGCGGAAAGTGCACATGGTGACTGTTGTATTCAATCCCGATGCAATCACAGTGTTTCATCAACACTCTGATAGTCCGCAGATTACAGAATGCCTCCAGATATGCATCGGAAACTACTACTGGTCTTCCAGGGAACGATCAAATCGTAGACTGTTTGAGACATTACTCCCATGGCGGTAAGTGCACATGGTGACTGTTGTATTCAATCCCGATGCAATTACAGTGTTTCATCAACACTCTGATAGTCCGCAGATTACAGAATGCCTCCAGATATGCATCGGAAACTACTACTGGTCTTCCAGGGAACGATCAAAGCGTAGACTGTTTGAGACATAACTCCCATGGAGGAAAGTGCCGATGGTGAATGTTGTATTCAATCCCGATGCAATTTCTGTGTTTCATCAACACTCTGATAGTCCACAGATTACAGAATGGCTCCAGATGTGCATCGGAAACTACTACTGGTCTTCCAGGGAACGATCAAAGCGTAGACTGTTTGAGACATTACTCCCATGGAGGAAAGTGTGCATGGTGACTGTTGTATTCTATCCTGAGGCAATATCTGTGTTTGATCAACACTTTGAAGGTCCAAGGATTACAGAATGCCTCCAGATGTTCATCGGAAACTACTACTGGTCTTCCAGGGAACGATCAAAACGTAGACTGTTTGAGACATTACTCCCATGGAGGAGAGTGACCATGGTGACTGTTGTATTCAATCCCGCTGCAGTTTCTGTGTTTCATCAGCACTCTGATAGTCCACAGATTACAGAATGCTTTCAGATGTGCATCGGAAACTACTACTGGTCTTACAGGGAACGATCAAAGCTTAGACTGTTAGAGATATTACTCCCATGGAGGAAAGTGCTCATGGTGACTGTTGTCTCCAATCCCGATGCAATTTCTGTGTTTCATCAACACTCAGATAGTCCACAGATTACAGAATGCCTCCAGATGTGCATCGGAAACTACTACTGATCTTCCAGGGAACGATCAAAGCGTAGACTGTTTGAGCCATTACTCCCATGGAGGAAAGTGCGCATGGTGACTGTTGTATTCAATCAAGATGCAATCTCTGTGTTTCATCAACACTCTGATAGTCCACAGATTACAGAATGCCTCCAGAGGTGCATCGGAAACTACTACTGGTCTTCCAGGGAACGATCAAATCGTAGACTGTCTGAGACATTACTCCCATGGAGGAAAGTGCGCATGGTGACTGTTGTATTTAATCCCGATGCAATTACTGTGTTTCATCAACACTCTGATAGTCCACAGATTACAGAATGCCTCCAGATGTGCATCGAAAACTACTACTGGAGTTCCAGGAAACGATCAAACCGTAGACTGTTTGAGGCATTACTCTCATGAAGGAATGTGCGCATGGTGACTGTTGTATTGAATCCCGAGGCAACTTCTGTGTTTCATCAACACTCTGATAGTCCACAGATTACACAATGCGTCCAGATGTGCATCGGAAACTACTACTGCTCTTCCAGGGAACGATCAAAGTGTAGACTGTCTGAGACATTACTCCCATGGAGGAAAGTGCGCATGTCGACTATTCAATCCCGATGCAATTACTGTGTTTCATCAACACTCAGATAGTCCACAGATTACAGAATGCCCCCAGATGTGCGTCGGAAACTACTACTGGTTTTCCTGGGAACGATCAAAGCGTAGAGTGTTTGAGACATTACCCCCATGGAGGAGAGTTCGCATGGTGACTGGTGTAATCAATCCCGATGCAATTTCCGTGTTTCATCAACACTCTGTAAGTCCACAGATTACAGAATGCTTCCTGATGTGCATCGGAAACTACTACTGGAATTACAGCGAACGATCAAAGCGTAGACTGTTTGAGACATTACTCCCATGGAGGAAAGTGTGCATGGTGACTGTTGTATTCAATCCCGAGGCAATTTCTGTGTTTCATCAACACTTTGAAGGTCCAAGGATTACAGATCGCGTACAGATGTGCATCGGAAACTACTACTGGACTCCCAGGGAACGATCAAAGCGTAGACAGTTTGAGACATTACTCCAATTGAGGAAGTTGCGCCTTGTGACTGTTGTATTCAATCCTAATGCAATTTCTGTGTTTCATCAACACGCTGATAGTGCACAGATTACAGAATGCCTCAAGATGTGCATCGGAAACTGCTACTGGTCTTCCAGGGAACGATCAAAGCTTAGACTGTTTGAGACATTACTCCCATGGAGGAAAGTGCGCATGGTGACTGTTGTATTCAATCCCGATGCAATTACAGTGTTTCATCAACACTCTGATAGTCCGCAGATTACAGAATTTCTCCAGATATGCATCGGAAACTACTACTGGTCTTCCAGGGAACGATCAAAGCGTAGACTTTTTGAGACATAACTCCCATGGAGGAAAGTGCCGATGGTGAATGATGTATTCAATCCCGATGCAATTTCTGTGTTTCATCAACACTCTGATAGTCAACAGATTACAGAATGGCTCCAGATGTGCATCGGAAACTACTACTGGTCTTCCAGGGAACGATCAAAGCGTAGACTGTTTGAGACATTACTCCCATGGAGGAAAGTGCGCATGGTGACTGTTGTATTCTATCCTGAGGCAATATCTGTGTTTCATCAACAGTTTGAAGGTCCAAGGATTACAGAATGCCTCCAGATGTTCATCGGAAACTACTACTGGTCTTCCAGGGAACGATCAAAACGTAGACTGTTTGAGACATTACTCCCATGGAGGAGAGTGCGCATGGTGACTGTTGAATTCAATCCCGCTGCAGTTTCTGTGTTTCATCAGCTCTCTGATAGTCCACAGATTACAGAATGCTTTCAGATGTGCATCGGAAACTACTACTGGTCTTACAGGGAACGATCAAAGCTTAGACTGTTTCAGATATTACTCCCATGGAGGAAAGTGCTCATGGTGACTGTTGTATTCAATCCCGATGCAATTTCTGTGATTCATCAACACTCAGATAGTCCACAGATTACAGAATGCCCCCAGATGTGCATCGGAAACTACTACTAGTCTTCCTGGGAACGATCAAATCGTAGACTGTTTGAGACATTACTCCCATGGAAGAGAGTGCGCATGGTGACTGTTGTATTCAATCCCGATGCAATTTCGGTGTTTCATCAACACTCTGATAGTCCGCAGATTACTGAATGCCTCCAGATGTGCATCGGAAACTACTACTGGTGTTTCAGGGAACGATCAAAGTGTAGACTGTCTGAGACATTACTCCCATGGAGGAAAGTGCGCATGGTGACTATTCAATCCCGATGCAATTACTGTGTTTCATCAACACTCAGATAGTCCACAGATTACAGAATGCCCCCAGATGTGCGTCAGAAACTACTACTGGTTTTCCTGGGAACGATCAAAGCGTAGAGTGTTTGAGACATTACCCCCATGGAGGAGAGTGCGCATGGTAACTGTTGTAATCAATCCCGATGCAATTTCCGTGTTTCATCAACACTCTGATAGTCCACAGATTACAGAATGCTTCCAGATGTGCATCGGAAACTACTACTGGAATTACAGCGAACGATCAAAACGTAGATTGTTTGAGACATTACTCCCATGGAGGAAAGTGCGCATGGTGACTGTTGTATTCAATCCCGAGGCAATTTCTGTGTTCATCAACACTTTGAAGTCCAAGGATTACAGATTGCGTACAGATGTGCATCGGAAACTACTACTGGACTCCCAGGGAACGATCAAAGCGTAGAGTGTTTGAGACATTACTCCCATTGAGGAAGTAGCGCCTGGTGACTGTTGTAATCAGTCCTAATCCAATTTCTGTGTTTCATCAACACTCTGATAGTCCACAGATTACAGAATGCCTCCAGATGTGCATCGGAAACTACTACTGGTCTTCCAGGGAACGATCAAAGCTTAGACTGTTTGAGACATTACTCCCGTGGAGGAAAGTGGCGATGGTGACTCTTGTATTCAATCCCGATGCAATTTCTTTGTTTCATCAACACTCTGATAGTCCACAGATTACAGAATGCCTCCAGATGTGCATTGGAAACTACTACTGGTCTTCCAGGGAACGAACAAAGCGTAGACTGTCTGATACATTACTCCCATGGAGGAAAGTGCGCATGGGGACTGTTGTATTCAATCCCGATGCAATAACTGTGTTTCATCAACACTCTGATAGTCCGCAGATTACAGAATGCCTCCAGATGTGCATCGGTAACTACTACTGGTCTTCCAGGGAACGATCAAAGCGTAGAGTGTTTGAGACATTACCCCCATGGAGGAGAGTGCGCATGGTGACTGTTGTAATCAATCCCGATGCAATTTCCGTGTTTCATCAACACTCTGATAGTCCACAGATTACAGAATGCTTCCAGATGTGCATCGGAAACTACTACTGGAATTACAGCGAACGATCAAAACGTAGACTGTTTGAGACATTACTCCCATGGAGGAAAGTGCGCATGGTGACTGTTGTATTCAATCCCTATGCAATTTCTGTTTTTCATCAACACTGTGATAGTCCACAGATTACAGAATGCCTTCAGATGTGCATCGGAAACTACTACTGCTGTTCCAGAGAACGATCAAAGCTTAGACTGTTTGAGATATTACTCCCATGGAGGAAAATGCGCATGGCGGCTGTTGTATTCAATCCCGATGCAATTTCTATGTTTCATCAACACTCAGATGGTCCACAGATTACAGAATGAATCCAGATGTGTTTCGGAAACTACTACTGGAGTTCCAGGAAACGATCAAACCGTAGACTGTTTGAGGCATTACTCCCATGGAGGAATGTGCGCATGTGGACTGTTGTATTGAATCCCGATGCAACTTCTGTGTTTCATCAACACTCTGATAGTCCACAGATTACAGAATTCCTCCAGATGTGCATTGGAAACTAATACTGGTTTTCCAGGGAACGATCAAAGCGTAGACTGTTTGAGACATTACTCCCATGGCGGAAAGTGCGCATGGTGACTGTTGTATTCAATCCCGATGCAATTACAGTGTTTCATCAACACTCTGATAGTCCGCAGATTACAGAATGCCTCCAGATGTGCATCGGTAACTACTACTGGTCTTCCAGGGAACGATCAAAGCGTAGAGTGTTTGAGACATTACCCCCATGGAGGAGAGTGCGCATGGTGACTGTTGTAATCAATCCCGATGCAATTTCCGTGTTTCATCAACACTCTGATAGTCCACAGATTACAGAATGCTTCCAGATGTGCATCGGAAACTACTACTGGAATTACAGCGAACGATCAAAACGTAGACTGTTTGAGACATTACTCCCATGGAGGAAAGTGCGAATGGTGACTGTTGTATTCAATCCCGAGGCAATTTCTGTGTTTCATCAACACTTTGAAGTCCAAGGATTACAGATTGCGTACAGATGTGCATCGGAAACTACTACTGGACTCCCAGGGAACGATCAAAGCGTAGAGTGTTTGAGACATTACCCCCATGGAGGAGAGTGCGCATGGTGACTGTTGTAATCAATCCCGATGCAATGTCTTTGTTTCATCAACACTCTGATAGTCCACAGATTACAGAATGCCTCCAGATGTGCATTGGAAACTACTACTGGTCTTCCAGGGAACGAACAAAGCGTAGACTGTCTGATACATTACTCCCATGGAGGAAAGTGCGCATGGGTACTGTTGTATTCAATCCCGATGCAATAACTGTGTTTCATCAACACTCTGATAGTCCACTGATTACAGAATGCCTCCAGATGTGCATCAGGAACTACTACTGGTCTTCCAGGAAACGATCAAAGCGTAGACTGTTTGACAAATTAATCCCATGTAGGAAAGTGGCGATGGTGACTGTTGTATTCAATCCTGATGCAATTTCTGTGTTTCATCAACACTCTGATAGTCCACAGATTACAGAATGCCTCCAGATGTGCATCGGAAACTACTACTGGTCTTCCAGCGAACGATCAAAGCGTAGACTGTTTGAGACATTACTCCCGAGGAGGAAAGTGCGCATGGTGAATATTGTATTCAATCCCGAGGCAATTTCTGTGTTTCATCAACAATTTGAAGGTCCAAAGATTACAGAATGCCTCTAGATGTCCATCGGAAACTACTACTGGTCTTCCAGGGAACGATCAAAGCGTTGACTGTTTGAGACATTACTCCCATGGAGGAAATAGCGTCTGGTGACTGTTGTATTCAATCCCGATGTAATTTCTGTGTTTCATCAACACTCTGATAGACCACAGATTACAGAATGCCTTCGGATGTGCATCGGAAACTACTACTGGTCTTCCAGGGAACGATCAAAACTTAGACTGTTTGAGAAATTACTCCCATGGAGGAAAGTGCGCATGGTGACTATTGTATTCAATCCCGATGCAATAACTGTGTTTCATCAACACTCTGATAGTCCACAGATTACAGAATGCCTCCAGATGTGCATCGGAAACTGCTACTGGTCTTCCAGGGATCAATCAAAGCGTAGACTGTTTGAGACATTACTCTTATGGCGGAAAGTGTACATGGTGACTGTTGTATTCAATCCCGATGCAATTACAGTGTTTCATCAACACTCTGATAGTCCGCAGATTACAGAATGCCTCCAGATATGCATCGGAAACTAGTACTGGTCTTCCAGGGAACGATCAAAGCGTAGACTGTTTGAGACATAACTCCCATGTAGGAAAGTGCCGATGGTGAATGTTGTATTCAATCCCGATGCAATTTCTGTGTTTCATCAACACTCTGATAGTCCACAGATTACAGAATGGCTCCAGATGTGCATCGGAAACTACTACTGGTCTTCCAGGGAACGATCAAAGCATAGACTGTTTGAGACATTACTCCCATGGAGGAAAGTGTGCATGGTGACTGTTGTATTCTATCCTGAGGCAATATCTGTGTTTGATCAACACTTTGAAGGTCCAAGGATTACAGAATGCCTCCAGATGTTCATCGGAAACTACTACTGGTCTTCCAGGGAACGATCAAAACGTAGACTGTTTGAGACATTACTCCCATGGAGGAGAGTGAGCATGGTGACTGTTGTATTCAATCTCGCTGCAGTTTCTGTGTTTCATCAGCACTCTGATAGTCCACAGATTACAGAATGCTTTCAGATGTGCATCGGAAACTACTACTGGTCTTCCAGGGAACGATCAAAGCTTTGACTTTTAGAGATATTACTCCCATGGAGGAAAGTGCTCATGGTGACTGTTGTATCCAATCCCGATGCAATTTCTGTGTTTCATCAACACTCAGATAGTCCACAGATTACAGAATGCCCCCAGATGTGCTTCGGAAACTACTACTGGTCTTCCTGGGAACGATCAAATCGTAGACTGTTTGAGACATTACTCCCATGGAAGAGAGTGCGCATGGTGACTGTTGTATTCAATCCCGATGCAATTTCGGTGTTTCATCAACACTCTGATAGTCCGCAGATTACTGAATGCCTCCAGATGTGCATCGGAAACTACTACTGGTGTTCCAGGGAACGAACAAAGTGTAGACTGTTTGAGACATTATTCCCATGGAGGAAAGTGCGTATGGTGACTGTTGTATTCAATCCCGAATCAATTTCTGTGTTTAATCAACACTTTGAAGGTCCAAGGATTACAGAATGCCTCCAGATGTGCATCGGAAACTACTACTGGTCTTCCAGGGAACGATCAAAACGTAGACTGTTTGAGACATTACTCCCATGGAGGAAATAGCGCCTGGTGACTGTTGTATTCAATCCCGATGCAATTTCTGTTTTTCATCAACACTGTGATAGTCCACAGATTACAGAATGCCTTCAGATGTGCATCGGAAACTACTACTGCTGTTCCAGAGAACGATCAAAGCTTAGACTGTTTGAGATATTACTCCCATGGAGGAAAATGCGCATGGCGGCTGTTGTATTCAATCCCGATGCAATTTCTATGTTTCATCAACACTCAGATGGTCCACAGATTACAGAATGCCTCCAGATGTGCTTCGGAAACTACTACTGGAGTTCCAGGAAACGATCAAACCGTAGACTGTTTGAGGCATTACTCCCATGGAGGAAAGTGCGCATGTGGACTGTTGTATTGAATCCCGATGCAACTTCTGTGTTTCATCAACACTCTGATAGTCCACAGATTACAGAATTCCTCCAGATGTGCATTGAAAACTAATACTGGTTTTCCAGGGAACGATCAAAGCGTAGACTGTTTGAGACATTACTCCCATGGCGGAAAGTGCGCATGGTGACTGTTGTATTCAATCCCGATGCAATTACAGTGTTTCATCAACACTCTGATAGTCCGCAGATTACAGAATTTCTCCAGATATGCATCGGAAACTACTACTGGTCTTCCAGGGAACGATCAAAGCGTAGACTGTTTGAGACATAACTCCCATGGAGGAAAGTGCCGATGGTGAATGATGTCTTCAATCCCGATGCAATTTCTGTGTTTCATCAACACTCTGATAGTCCACAGATTACAGAATGGCTCCAGATGTGCATCGGAAACTACTACTGGTCTTCCAGGGAACGATCAAAGCGTAGACTGTTTGATACATTACTCCCATGGAGGAAAGTGCGCATGGTGACTGTTGTATTCTATCCTGAGGCAATATCTGTGTTTGATCAACAGTTTGAAGGTCCAAGGATTACAGAATGCCTCCAGATGTTCATCGGAAACTACTACTGGTCTTCCAGGGAACGATCAAAACGTAGACTATTTGAGACATTACTACCATGGAGGAGAGTGCGCATGGTGACTGTTGTATTCAATCCCGCTGCAGTTTCTGTGTTTCATCAGCACTCTGATAGTCCACAGATTACAGAATGCTTTCAGATGTGCATCGGAAACTACTACTGGTCTTACAGGGAACGATCAAAGCTTAGACTGTTTCAGATATTACTCCCATGGAGGAAAGTGCTCATGGTGACTGTTGTATTCAAGCCCGATGCAATTTCTGTGTTTCATCAACACTCAGATAGTCCACAGATTACAGAATGCCCCCAGATGTGCATCGGATACTACTACTAGTCTTCCTGGGAACGATCAAATCGTAGACTGTTTGAGACATTACTCCCATGGAAGAGAGTGCGCTTGGTGACTGTTGTATTCAATCCCGATGCAATTTCGGTGTTTCATCAACACTCTGATAGTCCGCAGATTACTGAATGCCTCCAGATGTGCATCGGAAACTGCTACTGGTGTTACAGGGAACGATCAAAGTGTAGACTGTTTGAGACATTACTCCCATGGAGGAAAGTGCGTATGGTGACTGTTGTATTCAATCCCGAATCAATTTCTGTGTTTAATCAACACTTTGAAGGTCCAAGGATTACAGAATGCTCCAGATGTGCATCGGAAACTGGTCTTCCAGGGAACGATCAAAACGTAGACTGTTTGAGACATTACTCCCATGGAGGAAATAGCAACTGGTGACTCTTGTATTCAATCCCGATGCAATTTCTGTTTTTCATCCACACTGTGATAGTCCACAGATTACAGAATGCCTTCAGATGTGCATCGGAAACTACTACTGCTGTTCCAGAGAACGATCAAATCTTAGACTGTTTGAGATATTACTCCCATGGAGGAAAATGCGCATGGCGGCTGTTGTATTCAATCCCGATGCAATTTCTATGTTTCATCAACACTCAGATAGTCCACAGATTACAGAATGCCCCCAGATGTGCGTCGGAAACTACTACTGGTTTTCCTGGGAACGATCAAAGCGTAGAGTGTTTGAGACATTACCCCCATGGAGGAGAGTGCGCATGGTGACTGTTGTAATCAATCCCGATGCAATTTCCGTGTTTCATCAACACTCTGATAGTCCACAGATTACAGAATGCCTCCAGATGTGCATCGGAAACTACTACTGGAATTACAGCGAACGATCAAAGCGTAGACTGTTTGAGACATTACTCCCATGGAGGAAAGTGCGCATGGTGACTGTTGTATTCAATCCCTATGCAATTTCTGTGTTTCATCAATACTCTGATAGTCCACAGATTACAGAATGCCTCCAGATGTGCATCGGAAACTACTACTGGTCTTCCAGGGACCGAACAAAGCGTAGACTGTCTGATACATTACTCCCATTGAGGAAAGTGCGCATGGGGACTGTTGTATTCAATCCCGATGCAATAACTGTGTTTCATCAACACTCTGATAGTCCACAGATTACAGAATGCCTCCAGATGTGCATCGGGAACTACTACTGGTCTTCCAGGAAACGATCAAGGCGTAGACTGTTTGAGAAATTAATCACATGGAGGAAAGTGGCGATGGTGACTGTTGTATTCAATCCCGATGAAATTTCTGTGTTTCATCAACCCTCTGATAGTCCACAGAATACAGAATGCCTCCAGATGTGCGTCGGAATCTACTACTGGTCTTCCAGGGAACGATCAAACGTAGACTCTTTGAGACATTACTCCCATGGAGGAAAGTGCGCATGGTGACTATTGTATTCAATCCCGATGCAATTTCTGTGTTTTATCAACACTCAGATAGTCCACAGATTACAGAATGCCTCCAGATGTGCATCGGAAACTACTACTGGTCTTTTTGGGAACTATCAAAGCGTAGACTGTTTGAGACATTGCTCCCATGAAGGAGAGTGCGCATGGTGACTGTTGTATTCAATCCCTTTGCAATTTCTGTGTTTCATCAATACACTGATAGTCCACAGATTACAGAATGCCTCCAGATGTGCATCGGAAACTACTACTGGTCTTCCAGGGAACGATCAAAGTGTAGACTGTCTGAGACATTACTCCCATGGAGGAATGTGCGCATGGTGACTGTTGTATTCAATCCCGATGCCATTTCTGTGTTTCATAAACACTCTGATAGTCCTCAGATTACAGAATGCCTCCAGATGTGCATCGGAAACTACTACTGGTCTTCCAGATCACGATCAAAGCGTAGACTGTTTGACAAATTACTCCCATGGAGGAATGTGCCGATGGTGACTGTTGTATTCTTCCCGATGCTATTTCTGTGTTTCATCAACACTCTGATAGTCCACAGATTACAGAATGCCTCCAGATGTGCATCGGAAACTACTACTGGTCTTCCAGGGAACGATCAAAGCGTAGACTGTTTGAGACATTACTCCCATGGAGGAAAGTGCGCATGATGACTGTTGTATTCAATCCCGAGGCAATTTCTGTGTTTCATCAACACTTTGAAGGTCCAAGGGGTACAGAATGCCTCCAGATGTGCATCGGAAACTACTACTGGTCTTCCAGGGAACGATCAAAGCGTAGACTGTTTGAGACATTACTCCCATGGAGGAAATAGAGCCTGGTGACTGTTGTATTCAATCCCGATGCAATTTCTGTGTTTCATCAACACTCAGAGAGTCCACAGATTACAGAATGCCACCAGATGTGCATCGGAAACTACTACTGGTCTTCCTGGGAACGATCAAAGCGTAGACTGTTTGAGACATTACTCCCATAGAGGAGAGTGCGCATAGTGACTGTTGTATTCAATCCCGATGCAATTTCTGTGTTTCATCAATACTCTGATAGTCCACAGATTACAGAATGCCTCCACATGTGCATCGAAAACTACTACTGGTCTTCCAGGGAACGATCAAAGTGTAGACTGTCTGAGACATTACTCCCATGGAGGAAAGTGCGCATGGTGACTGTTGTATTCAATCCCGATGCAATTACTGTGTTTCATCAACACTCTGATGGTCCACAGATTACAGAATGCCTCCAGATGTGCTTCGGAGACTACTACTGGTGTTCCAGGAAACGATCAAACCGTAGACTGTTTGAGGCATTACTCCCATGGAGGGATGTGCGATGTGGACTGTTGTATTGAATCCCGATGCAACTTCTGTGTTTCATCAACACTCTGATAGTCCACAGATTACAGAATTCCTGCAGATGTGCATTGGAAACTAATACTGGTCTTCCAGGGAACGATCAAAGCGTAGACTGTTTGAGACATTACTCCCATGGCGGAAAGTGCGCATGGTGACAGTTGTATTCAATCCCGATGCAATTACAGTGTTTCATCAACACTCTGATAGTCCGCAGATTACAGAATGCCTCCAAATGTGCATCGGTAACTACTACTGGTCTTCCAGGGAACGATCAAAGCGTAGACTGTTTGAGACATAACTCCCATGGAGGAAAGTGCCGATGGTGAATGTTGTATTCAATCCCGATGCAATTTCTGTGTTTCATCAACACTCTGTTAGTCCACAGATTACAGAATGGCTCCAGATGTGCATCGGAAACTACTACTGGTCTTCCAGGGAACGATCAAAGCGTAGACTGTTTGAGACATTACACCCATGGAGGAAAGAGCGCATGGTGACTGTTGTATTCAATCCCGAATCAATTTCTGTGTTTCATCAACACTTTGAAGGTCCAAGGATTACAGAATGCCTCCAGATGTGCATCGGAAACTGCTACTGGTCTTCCAGGGAACGATCAAAGCGTAGACTGTCTGAGACATTACCACCATGGAGGAAAGTGCGCATGGTGACTGTTGTATTCAATCCCGATGCAATTACTGTAATTCATCAACACTCTGATGGTCCACAGATTACAGAATGCCTCCAGATGTGCATCGGAAACTACTACTGGAGTTCCAGGAAACGATCAAACCGTAGACTGTTTGAGGCATTACTCTCATGGAGGAATGTGCGCATGTTGACTGTTGTATTGAATTCCGATGCAACTTCTGTTTTTCATGAACACTCTGATAGTCCGCAGATTACAGAATGCCTCCAGATGTGCATCGGAAACTACTACTGGTCTTCCAGGGAACGATCAAAGCGTAGACTGTTTGAGACATTACTCCCATGGCGGAAAGTGCAAATGGTGACTGTTGTATTCAATCCCGATGCAATTACAGTGTTTCATCAACACTCTGATAGTCCGCAGATTACAGAATGCCTCCAGATGTGCATCGGTAACTACTACTGGTCTTCCAGGGAACGATCAAAGCGTAGACTGTTTGAGACACAACTCCCGTGGAGGAAAGTGCCGATGGTGAATGGTGTATTCAATCCCGATGCAATTTCTGTGTTTCATCAACACTCTGATAGTCCACAGATTACAGAATGGCTCCAGATGTGCATCGGAAACTACTACTGGTCTTCCAGGGAACGATCAAAGCTTAGACTGTTTGAGACATAACTCCCATGGAGGAAAGTGCCGATGGTGAATGTTGTATTCAATCCCGATGCAATTTCTGTGTTTCATCAACACTTTGATAGTCCACAGATTACAGAATGGCTCCAGATGTGCATCGGAAACTACTACTGGTCTTCCAGGGAACGATCAAAGCGTAGACTGTTTGAGACATTACTCCCATGGAGGAAAGTGCGCATAGTGACTGTTGTATTCTATCCTGAGGCAATATCTGTGTTTGATCAACACTTTGAAGGTCCAAGGATTACAGAATGCCTCCAGATGTGCATCGGAAACTACTACTGGTCTTCCAGGGAACGATCAAATCGTAGACTGTTTGAGACATTACTCCCATGGAGGAGAGTGCGCATGGTGACTGTTGTATTCAATCCCGCTGCAGTTTCTGTGTTTCATCAGCACCCTGATAGTCCACAGATTAGAGAATGCCTTCAGATGTGCATCGGAAACCGCTTCTGGTCTTACAGGGAACGATCAAAGCTTAGACTGTTTGAGATCTTACTCCCATGGAGGAAAGTGCTCATGGTGACTGTTGTATTCAATCCCGATGCAATTTCTGTGTTTCATCAACACGCCGATAGTCCACAGATTACAGAATGCCTCAAGATGTGCATCGGAAACTACTACTGGTCTTCCAGGGAACGATCAAAGCTTAGACTGTTTGAGACATTACTCCCATGGAGGAAAGTGCGCATGGTGACTGTTGTATTCAATCCCGATGCAATTACAGTGTTTCATCAACACTCTGATAGTCCGCAGATTACAGAATGCCTCCAGACGTGCATCGGTAACTACTACTGGTCTTCCAGGGAACGATCAAAGCGTAGACTGTTTTAGACATAACTCCCATGGAGGAAAGTGCCGATGGTGAATGTTGTATCCAATCCCGATGCAATTTCAGTGTTTCATCAACACTCTGATAGTCCACAGATTACAGAATGGCTCCAGATGTGCATCGGAAACTACTACTGGTCTTCCAGGGAACGATCAAAGCGTAGACTGTTTGAGACATTACACCCATGGAGGAAAGTGCGCATGGTGACTGTTGTATTCAATCCCGAATCAATTTCTGTGTTTCATCAACACTTTGAAGGTCCAAGGATTACAGAATACCTCCAGATGTGCATCGGAAACTGCTACTGGTCTTCCCGGGAACGATCAAAGCGTAGACTGTCTGAGACATTACCACCATGGAGGAAAGTGCGCATGGTGACTGTTGTATTCAATCCCGATGCAATTACTGTAATTCATCAACACTCTGATGGTCCACAGATTACAGAATGCCTCCAGATGTGCATCGGAAACTACTACTGGAGTTCCAGGAAACGATCAAACCGTAGACTGTTTGAGGCATTACTCTCATGGAGGAATGTGCGCATGTTGACTGTTGTATTGAATCCCGATGCAACTTCTGTGTTTCATGAACACTCTGATAGTCCACAGATTACAGAATGCCTCCAGATGTGCATCGGAAACTACTACTGGTCTTCCAGGGAACGATCAAAGCGTAGACTGTTTGAGACATTACTCCCATGGCGGAAAGTGCACATGGTGAATGTTGTATTCAATCCCGATGCAATTACAGTGTTTCATCAACACTCTGATAGTCCGCAGATTACAGAATGACTCCAGATATGCATCGGAAACTACTACTGGTCTTCCAGGGAACGATCAAAGCGTAGACTGCTTGAGACAATACTCCCATGGAGGAAAGTGCGCATGGTGACTGTTGTATTCTATCCTGAGGCAATATCTGTGTTTGATCAACACTTTGAAGGTCCAAGGATTACAGAATGCCTCCAGATGTGCATCGGAAACTACTACTGGTCTTCCAGGGAACGATCAAAACGTAGACTGTTTGAGACATTACTCCCATGGAGGAGAGTGCGCATGGTGACTGTTGTATTCAATCCCGCTGCAGTTTCTGTGTTTCATCAGCACCCTGATAGTCCACAGATTAGAGAATGCCTTCAGATGTGCATCGGAAACCGCTTCTGGTCTTACAGGGAACGATCAAAGCTTAGACTGTTTGAGATCTTACTCCCATGGAGGAAAGTGCTCATGGTGACTGTTGTATTCAATCCCGATGCAATTTCTGTGTTTCATCAACACTCAGATAGTCCACAGATTACAGAATGCCCCCAGATGTGCATCGGAAACTACTACTGGTCTTCCTGGGAACGATCAAAGCGTAGACTGTTTGAGACATTACTCCCATTGAGGAAGTAGCGCCTGATGACTGTTGTATTCAATCCTAATGCAATTTCTGTGTTTCATCAACACGCTGATAGTCCACAGATTACAGAATGCCTCAAGATGTGCATCGGAAACTACTACTGGTCTTCCAGGGAACGATCAAAGCTTAGACTGTTTGGGACATTACTCCCATGCAGGAAAGTGCGCATGGTGACTGTTGTTTTCAATCCCGACGCAATTTCTGTGTTTCATCAATGCTCTGATAGTCCACAGATTACAGAATGAGTCCAGATGTGCATCGGAAACTACTACTGGTATTCCAGGGAACGAACAAAGCGTAGACTGTCTGATACATTACTCCCATTGAGGAAAGTGCGCATGGGGACTGTTGTATTCAATCCCGATGCAATAACTGTGTTTCATCAACACTCTGATAGTCCACAGATTACAGAATGCCTCCAGATGTCCGTCGGAAACTACTACTGGTCTTCCAGGGAACGATCAAAGCGTAGACTCTTTGAGACATTACTCCCATGGAGGAAAGTGCGCATGGTGACTATTGTATTCAATCCCGAGGCAATTTCTGTGTTTCATCAACAATTTGAAGGTCCAAGGATTACAGAATGCTTCCAGATGTCCTTCGGAAACTACTACTGGTCTTCCAGGGAACGATCAAAGCGTAGACTGTTTGAGACATTACTCCCATGGAGGAAATAGCGGCTGGTGACTGTTGTATTCAATCCCGATGCAATTTCTGTGTTTCATCAACACTCTGATAGTCCACAGATTACAGAATGCCTTCGGATGTGCATCGGAAACTACTACTGGTCTTCCAGGGAACGATCAAAGCTTAGACTGTTTGAGAAATTACTCCCATGGAGGAAAGTGCGCATGGTGACTATTGTATTCAATTACGATGCAATTTCTGTGTTTCATCAACACTCAGATAGTCCACAGATTACAGAATGCCTCCAGATGTGCATCGGAAACTACTACTGGTCTTTTTGGGAACGATCAAAGCGTAGACTGTTTGAGACATTACTCCCATGGAAGAGAATGCGCATGGTGACTGTTGTATTCAATCCCGATGCAATTTCTGTGTTTCATCAATACTCTGATAGTCCACAGATTACAGAATGCCTCCCGATGTGCATCGGAAACTACTACTGGTCTTCCAGAGAACGATCAAAGTGTAGACTGTCTGAGACATTACTCCCATGGAGGAATGTGCGCATGGTGACTGTTGTATTCAATCCCGATGCCATTTCTGTGTTTCATAAACACTCTGATAGTCCTCAGATTACAGAATGCATCCAGATGTGCATCGGAAACTACTACTGGTCTTCCAGGACACGATCAAAGCGTAGACTGTTTGAGAAATTACTCCCATGGAGGAATGTGCCGATGGTGACTGTTGTATTCAATCCCGATGCAATTTCTGTGTTTCATCAACACTCTGATAATCCACAGATTACAGAATGCCTCCAGATGTGCATCGGAAACTACTACTGGTCTTCCAGGGAACGATGAAAGTGTAGACTGTTTGAGACATTACTCCCATGGAGGAAAGTGCGCATGATGACTGTTGTATTCAATCCCGAGGCAATTTCTGTGTTTCATCAACACTTTGAAGGTCCAAGGAGTACAGAATGCCTCCAGATATGCATCGGAAACTACTACTGGTCTTCCAGGGACCGATCAAAGCGTAGACTGTTTGAGACATTACTCCCATGGAGGAAATAGAGCCTGGTGACAGTTGTATTCACCCCGATGCAATTTCTGTGTTTCATCAACACTCTGATAGACCTCAGATTACAGAATGCCTCCAGATGTGCATCGGAAACTACTACTGGTCTTTTAGGAACGATCAAAACTTAGACTGTTTGAGACATTACTCCCATGGAGGAAAGTGCGCATGGTGACTATTGTATTCAATCCCGATGCAATTTCTGTGTTTCATCAACACTCAGATAGTCCACAGATTACAGAATGCCTCCAGATGTGCATCGGAAACTACTACAGGTCTTCCTGGGATCGATCAAAGCGTAGACTGTTTGAGACATTTCTCCCATGGAGGAAAGTGCGCATGATGACTGTTGTATTCAATCCCGATGCAATCACCGTGTTTCAACAACACTCTGATAGTCCGCAGATTACAGAATGCCACCAGATGTGCATCGGAAACTACTACTGGTCTTCGAGCTAACGATCAAAAACGTAAACTGTTTGAGACACTACTCCCATGGGGGAAAGTGCGCATGGTGAGTGTTGTATTCAATCCCGAAGCAATTACTGTGTTTCATCAACACTCTGATAGTCCACAGATTGCAGAATGCCTCCAGATGTGCATCGGAAACTACTACTGGTCTTCCTTGGAACGATCAAAGCGTAGACTGTTTGAGACATTACTCCCATGGAGGAAAGTGCGCATGGTGACTGTTGTAATCAATCCGATGCAATTTTTGTTTCATCTACACTCTGATAGTCCACAGATTACAGTATGGCTCCAGATGTGCATCGGAAACTACTACTGGTCTTCCAGGAAACGATCAAAGCGTAGACTTTTTGAGACATTACGCCCATGGAGGTAAGTGCGCATGGTGACTGTTGTATTCAATCCCGATGCAATTTCTTTGTTTCATCGACACTCTGATAGTCCACAGATTATAGAGTGCCTCCAGATGTGCATCGGAAACTACTACTGGTCTTCCAGGGAACGATCAAAGATTAAACTGTTTGAGACATTACTCCCATGGAGGTAAGTGTGCATGGTGACTGTTGTATTCAATCCCCATGCAATATCAGTGTTTCATTAATACTCTGATAGTCCACAGATTACAGAATGCCTCCAGATGTGCATCGGAAACTACTACTGCTCTTCCAGGAAACGATCAAAGTGTAGACTGTTTGAGACATTACTCCCATGGAGGAAAGTGCGCGTGGTGACTGTTGTATTCAATCCCGATGCAATTTCTGTAATTCATCAACACTCTGATAGTCCACAGATTACGGAATGCCTCCAGATGTGCATCGGAAACTACTACTGGTCTTCCAGGGACCGATCAAAGCGTAGACTGTTTGAGACATTACTTCGATGGAGGAAAGTGCGCATGGTGACTGTTGTATTCAATCCCGAAGCAATTTCTGTGTTTCATCAACACTCTGATAATCCACAGATTACAGAATGCCTCCAGATGTGCATCGGAAACTACTACTGGTCTTCCAGGGAATGATCAAAGTGTAGACTGTTTGAGACATTACTCCCATGGAGGAAAGTGCGCATGATGACTGTTGTATTCAATCCCGAGGCAATTTCTGTGTTTCATCAACACTTTGAAGGTCCAAGGAGTACAGAATGCCTCCAGATGTGCATCGGAAACTACTACTGGTCTTCCAGGGACCGATCAAAGCGTAGACTGTTTGAGACATTACTCCCATATAGGAAATAGAGCCTGGTGACTGTTGTATTCACCCCGATGCAATTTCTGTGTTTCATCAACACTCTGATAGTCCTCAGATTACCGAATGCCTCCAGATGTGCATCGGAAACTACTACTGGTCTTCCAGGGAACGATCAAAGCTTAGACTGTTTGAGACATTACTCCCATGGAGGAAAGTGCGCATGGTGACTATTGTATTCAATCCCGATGCAATTTCTGTGTTTCATCAACACTCAGATAGCCCACAGATTACAGAATGCCTCCAGATGTGCATCGGAAACTACTACAGGTCTTCCTGGGATCGATCAAAGCGTAGACTGTTTGAGACATTTCTCCCATGGAGGAAAGTGCGCATGATGACTGTTGTATTCAATCCCGATGCAATCACCGTGTTTCAACAACACTCTGATAGTCCGCAGATTACAGAATGCCACCAGATGTGCATCGGAAACTACTACTGGTCTTCGAGCTAACGATCAAAAACGTAAACTGTTTGAGACACTACTCCCATGGGGGAAAGTGCGCATGGTGAGTGTTGTATCCAATCCCGAAGCAATTACTGTGTTTCATCAACACTCTGATAGTCCACAGATTGCAGAATGCCTCCAGATGTGCATCGGAAACTACTACTGGTCTTCCTTGGAACGATCAAGGCGTAGACTGTTTGAGACATTACTCCCATGGAGGAAAGTGCGCATGGTGACTGTTGTAATCAATCCGATGCAATTTTTGTTTCATCTACACTCTGATAGTCCACAGATTACAGTATGGCTCCAGATGTGCATCGGAAACTACTACTGGTCTTCCAGGAAACGATCAAAGCGTAGACTTTTTGAGACATTACGCCCATGGAGGTAAGTGCGCATGGTGACTGTTGTATTCAATCCCGATGCAATTTCTTTTTTCATCGACACTCTGATAGTCCACAGATTACAGAATGCCTCCAGATGTGCATCGGAAACTACTACTGGTCTTCCAGGGAACGATCAAAGAGTAAACTGTTTGAGACATTACTCCCATGGAGGTAAGTGTGCATGGTGACTGTTGTATTCAATCCCCATGCAATATCAGTGTTTCATTAATACTCTGATAGTCCACAGATTACAGAATGCCTCCAGATGTGCATCGGAAACTACTACTGCTCTTCCAGGAAACGATCAAAGTGTAGACTGTTTGAGACATTACTCCCATGGAGGAAACTGCGCATGGTGACTGTTGTATTCAATCCCGATGCAATTTCTGTAATTCATCAACACTCTGATAGTCCACAGATTACGGAATGCCTCCAGATGTGCATCGGAAACTACTACTGGTCTTCCAGGGACCGATCAAAGCGTAGACTGTTTGAGACATTACTTCGATGGAGGAAAGTGCGCATGGTGACTGTTGTATTCAATCCCGATGCAATTTCTGTGTTTCATCAACACTTTGAAGGTCCAAGGATTACAGAATGCCTCCAGATGTGCATCGGAAACTACTACTGGTCTTGCAGGGAACGATCAAAGCGTAGACTGTTTGAGACATTACTCCCATGGAGGAAAGTGCGGATGGTGACTGTTGTATTCAATCCCGATGCCATTTCTGTGTTTCATCAACACTCTGATAGTCCACAGAATACAGAATGCCTTCAGATGTGCATCGGAAACTACTACTGGTCTTCCAGGGAACGATCGAACTTAGACTGTTTGATACATTACTCCCATGGAGGAAAGTGCGCATGGTGACTATTGTATTCAATCCCGATGCAATTTCTGTGTTTCATCAACACTCAGATAGTCCACAGATTACAGAATGCCTCCAGATGTGCATCGGAAACTACTACTGGTCTTCCTGTGATCGATCAAAGCGTAGACTGTTTGAGACATTACTCCCATGGAGAAGAGTGCGCATGGTGACTGTTGTATTCAATCCAAATGCAATTTCTGTGTTTCATCAACACTCTGATAGTCCACAGATTACAGAATGCCTCCAGATGTGCATCGGAAACTACTACTGGTCTTCCAGGGATCGATCAAGGTGTAGACTGTCTGAGACATTAATCCAATGGAGGAAAGTGCGCATGGTGACTGTTGTATTCAATCGAGATGCAATTACTGTGTTTCAACAACACTCTGATAGTCCGCAGATTACAGAATGCCTCCAGATGTGCTTCGGAAACTACTACTGGTCTTCGTCCTGACGATCAAAAACGAAAACTGTTTGAGACACTACTCCCATGAAGGTAAGCGCGCATGGTGAGTGTTGTATACAATCCCGAAGCAATTTCTGTGTTTCATCAACACTCTGATAGTCCACAGATTACAGAACGGCTCCAGATGTGCATCGGATACTACTACTGGTCTTATTTGGAACGATCAAAGCGTAGACTGTTTGAGACATTACTCCCATCGAGGAAAGTGCACATGGTGACTGTTGTATTCAATCCCGATGCAATTTCTTTGTTTTCATCTACACTCTGATAGTCCACAGATTACAGTATGGCTCCAGATGTGCATCGGAAACTACTACTGGTCTTCCAGGAAACGATCAAAGCGTAGACTTTTTGAGACATTACGCCCATGGAGGAAAGTGCGCATGGTGACTGTTGTATTCAATCCCGATGCAATTTCTTTGTTTCATCGACACTCTGATAGTCCACAGATTATAGAATGCCTCCAGATGTGCATCGGAAACTACTACTGGTCTTCCAGGGAACGATCAAAGAGTAAACTGTTTGAGACATGACTCCCATGGAGGTAAGTGTGCATGGTGACTGTTGTATTCAATCCCGATGCAATATCAGTGTTTCATTAATACTCTGATAGTCCACAGATTACATAATGCTTCCAGATGTGCATCGGAAACTACTACTGCTCTTCCAGGAATCGATCAAAGCGTAGACTGTTTGAGACATTACTCCCATGGAGGAAACTGCGCAATGTGACTGTTGTATTCAATCCCGATGCAATTTCTGTGTTTCATCAACACTCTGATAGTCCACAGATTACGGAATGCCTCCAGATGTGCATCGGAAACTACTACTGGTCTTCCAGTTACCGATCAAAGCGTAGACTGTTTGAGACATTACTTCCATGGAGGAAAGTGCGCATGGTGACTGTTGTATTCAATCCCGATGCAATTTCTGTGTTTCATCAACACTTTGAAGGTCCAAGGATTACAGAATGCCTCCAGATGTGCATCGGAAACTACTACTGGTCTTGCAGGGAACGATCAAAGCGTAGACTGTTTGAGACATTACTCTCATGGAGGAAAGTGCGGATGGTGACTGTTGTATTCAATCCCGATGCCATTTCTGTGTCTCATCAACACTCTGATAGTCCGCAGAATAAAGAATGCCTCCAGATGTGCATCGAAAACTACTACTGCTCTTCCAGGTAACGATCAAAGCTTAGACTGTTTGAGACATTACTCCCATGGAGGAAAGTGCGCATGGTGACTGTTGTATTCAATCCCCAGGCAATTTCTGAGTTTCATCAACACTTTGAAGGTCCATGGAATAATGAATGCCTCCAGATGTGCATCGGAAACTACTACTGGTCTTCCAGGGAACGATCAAAGCGTAGACTGTTTGAGACATTACTCCCATGGAGGAAATAGAGCCTGGTGACTGTTGTATTCAATCCCGATGCAATTTCTGTGTTTCATCAACACTCTGATAGTCCACAGATTACAGAATGCCTCCAGATGTGCATCGGAAACTACTACTGGTCTTCCAGGGAACGATCAAAGCTTAGACTGTTTGATACATTACTGCCATGGAGTAGAGTGCGCATGGTGACTGTTGTATTCAATCCAAATGCAATTTCTGTGTTTCATCAACACTCTGATAGTCCACAGATAACAGAATGCCTCCAGATGTGCATCGGAAACTACTACTGGTCTTCCAGGGAACGATCAAGGTGTAGACTGTCTGAGACATTACTCCAATGGAGGAAAGTGCGCATGGTGACTGTAGTATTCAATCGAGATGCAATTACTGTGTTTCAACAACACTCTGATAGTCCGCAGATTACAGAATGCCTCTAGATGTGCTTCGGAAACTACTACTGGTCTTCGAGCTAACGATCAAAAACGAAAACTGTTTGAGACACTACTCCCATGAAGGTAAGTGCGCATGGTGAGTGTTGTATACAATCCCGAAGCAATTTCTGTGTTTCACCAACACTCTGATAGTCCACAGATTACAGAACGGCTCCAGATGTGCATCGGAAACTACTACCGGTCTTCCTTGGAACGATCAAAGCGCAGACTGTTTGAGACATTACTCCCATGGAGGAAAGTGCGCATGGTGACTGTTGTAATCAATCCGATGCAATTTTGGTTTCATCAACACACTCATAGTCCACAGATTACAGAATGGCTCCAGATGTGCATCGGAAACTACTACTGGTCTTCCAGGAAACGATCAAAGCGTAGACTGTTTGAGACAATACTCCCATGGAGGTAAGTGCGCATGGTTACTGTTGTATTCAATCCCGATGTAATTTCTTTGTTTCATGAACACTCTGATAGTCCACAGATTACAGAAGGCCTCCAGGTGTGCATCGGAAACTACTACTGGTCTTCCAGGGAACGATCAAAGAGTAAACTGTTTCAGACATTACTCCCATGGAGGTAAGTGTGCATGGTGACTGTTGTATTCAATCCCGATGCAATATCAGTGTTTCATCAATACTCTGATAGTCCACAGATTACAGAATGCCTCCAGATGTGCATCGGAAACTACTACTGCTCTTCCAGGAAACGATCAAAGCGTAGACTGTTTGAGACATTACTCCCATGGAGGGAACTGCGCATGGTGACTGTTGTATTCAATCCCGATGCAATTTCTGTGTTTCATCAACACTCTGATAGTCCACAGTTTACGGAATGCCTCCGGATGTGCATCGGAAACTACTACTGGTCTTCCAGGGACCGATCAAAGCGTAGACTGTTTGAGGCATTATTTCCATGGAGGAAAGTGCGCATGGTGACTGTTGTATTCAATCCCGATGCAAATTCTGTGTTTCATCAACACTTTAAAGGTCCAAGGATTACAGAATGCCTCCAGATGTGCATCGGAAACTACTACTGGTCTTGCAGGGAACGATCAAAGCGTAGACTGTTTGAGACATTACTCTCATGGAGGAAATAGAGCCTGGTGTCTGTTGTATTCAATCCCGATGCAATTTCTGTGTTTCATCAACACTCTGATAGTCCACAGATTACAGAACGGCTCCAGATGTGCATCGGATACTACTACTGGTCTTCCTTGGAACGATCAAATCGTAGACTGTTTGAGACATTACTCCCATCGAAGAAAGTGCGCATGGTGACTGTTGTATTCAATCCCGATGCAATTTCTTTGTTTTCATCTACACTCTGATAGTCCACAGATTACAGTATGGCTCCAGATGTGCATCGGAAACTACTACTGGTCTTCCAGGAAACGATCAAAGCGTAGACTTTTTGAGACATTACGCCCATGGAGGTAAGTGCGCATGGTGACTGTTGTATTCAATCCCGATGCAATTTCTTTGTTTCATCGACACTCTGATAGTCCACAGATTATAGAATGCCTCCAGATGTGCATCGGAAACTACTACTGGTCTTCCAGGGAACGATCAAAGAGTAAACTGTTTGAGACATTACTCCCATGGAGGTAAGTGTGCATGGTGACTGTTGTATTCAATCCCGATGCAATATCAGTGTTTCATTAATACTCTGATAGTCCACAGATTACATAATGCTTCCAGATGTGCATCGGAAACTACTACTGCTCTTCCAGGAATCGATCAAAGCGTAGACTGTTTGAGACATTACTCCCATGGAGGAAACTGCGCAATGTGACTGTTGTATTCAATCCCGATGCAATTTCTGTGTTTCATCAACACTCTGTTAGTCCACAGATTAGGGAATGCCTCCAGATGTGCATCGGAAACTACTACTGGTCTTCCAGTTACCGATCAAAGCGTAGACTGTTTGAGACATTACTCCCATGGAGGAAAGTGCGAATGGTGACTGTTGTATTCTATCCCGATGCCATTTCTGTGTTTCATCAACACTCTGATAGTCCACAGAATACAGAATGCCTCCAGATGTGCATCGGAAACTACTACTGGTCTTCCAGGTAACGATCAAAGCTTAGACTGTTTGAGACATTACTCCCATGGAGGAAAGTGCGCATGGTGACTGTTGTATTCAATCCCCAGGCAATTTCTGAGTTTCATCAACACTTTGAAGGTCCAAGGAATACAGAATGCCTCCAGATGTGCATCGGAAACTACTACTGGTCTTCCAGGGAACGATCAAAGCGTAGACTGTTTGAGACATTACTCCCATGGAGGAAATAGAGCCTGGTGACTGTTGTATTCAATCCCGATGCAATTTCTGTGTTTCATCAACACTCTGATAGTCCACAGATTACAGAATGCCTCCAGATGTGCATCGGAAACTACTACTGGTCTTCCAGGGAACGATCAAAGCTTAGACTGTTTGATACATTACTCCCATGGATAAGAGTGCGCATGGTGACTGTTGTATTCAATCCAAATGCAATTTCTGTGTCTCATCAACACTCTGATAGTCCACAGATAACAGAATGCCTCCAGATGTGCATCGGAAACTACTACTGGTCTTCCAGGGAACGATCAAGGTGTAGACTGTCTGAGACATTACTCCAATGGAGGAAAGTGCGCATGGTGACTGTAGTATTCAATCGAGATGCAATTACTGTGTTTCAACAACACTCTGATAGTCCGCAGATTACAGAATGCCTCCAGATGTGCTTCGGAAACTACTACTGGTCTTCGAGCTAACGATCAAAAACGAAAACTGTTTGAGACACTACTCCCATGAAGGTAAGTGCGCATGGTGAGTGTTGTATACAATCCCGAATCAATTTCTGTGTTTCATCAACACTCTGATAGTCCACAGATTACAGAAGGGCTCCAGATGTGCATCGGAAACTACTACTGGTCTTCCTTGGAACGATCAAAGCGCAGACTGTTTGAGACATTACTCCCATGGAGGAAAGTGCGCATGGTGACTGTTGTAATCAATCCGATGCAATTTTGGTTTCATCAACACTCTCATAGTCCACAGATTACAGAATGGCTCCAGATGTGCATCGGAAACTACTACTGGTCTTCCAGGAAACGATCAAAGCGTAGACTGTTTGAGACAATACTCCCATGGAGGTAAGTGCGCATGGTTACTGTTGTATTCAATCCCGATGTAATTTCTTTGTTTCATGAACACTCTGATAGTCCACAGATTACAGAAGGCCTCCAGGTGTGCATCGGAAACTACTACTGGTCTTCCAGGGAACGATCAAAGAGTAAACTGTTTCAGACATTACTCCCATGGAGGTAAGTGTGCATGGTGACTGTTGTATTCAATCCCGATGCAATATCAGTGTTTCATCAATACTCTGATAGTCCACAGATTACAGAATGCCTCCAGATGTGCATCGGAAACTACTACTGCTCTTCCAGGAAACGATCAAAGCGTAGACTGTTTGAGACATTATTTCCATGGAGGAAAGTGCGCATGGTGACTGTTGTATTCAATCCCGATGCAAATTCTGTGTTTCATCAACACTTTGAAGGTCCAAGGATTACAGAATGCCTCCAGATGTGCATCGGAAACTACTACTGGTCTTGCAGGGAACTATCAAAGCGTAGACTGTTTGAGACATTACTCTCATGGAGGAAATAGAGCCTGGTGTCTGTTGTATTCAATCCCGATGCAATTCCTGGGTTTCATCAACACTGTGATAGTCCACAGATTACAGAATGCCTTCGGATGTGCATCAGAAACTACTACTGGTCTTCCAGGGGACGATCAAAGCTTAGACTGTTTGAGACATTACTCCCATGGAGGAAAGTGCGCATGGTGACTATTGTATTCAATCCCGATCCAATTTCTGTGTTTCATCAACACTCAGATAGTCCACAGATTACAGAATGGCTCCAGATGTGCATCGGAAACTACTACTGGTCTTCCAGGAAACGATCAAAGCGTAGACTGTTTGAGACATTACTCCCATGGAGGTAAGTGCGCATGGTGACTGTTGTATTCAATCCCGATGCAATTTCTTTGTTTCATCAACACTCTGATAGTCCACAGATTACAGAATGCCTCCAGATGTGCATCGGAAACTACTATTGGTCTTCCAATGAACGATCAAAGAGTAAATTGTTTGAGACATTACTCCCATTAAGGTAAGTGTGCATGGTGACTGTTGTATTCAATCCCGATGCAATATCAGTGTTTCATCAATACTCTGATAGTCCACAGATTTCAGAATGCCTCCAGATGTGCATCGGAAACTACTACTGCTCTTCCAGGAAACGATCAAAGCGTAGACTGTTTGAGACATTACTCCCATGGAGGAAACTGCGCATGGTGACTGTTGTATTCAATCCCGATGCAATTTCTGTGTTTCATCAACACTCTGATAGTCCACAGATTACGGAATGCCTCCAGATGTGCATCGGAAACTACTACTGGTCTTCCAGGGACCGATCAAAGCGTAGACTGTTTGAGACATTACTTCCATGGAGGAAAGTGCGCATGGTGACTGTTGTATTCAATCCCGATGCAATTTCTGTGTTTCATCAACACTTGGAAGGTCCAAGGATTACAGAATGCCTCCAGATGTGCATCGGAAACTACTACTGGTCTTGCAGGGAACGATCAAAGCGTAGACTGTTTGAGACATTACTCCCATGGAGGAAAGTGCGGATGGTGACTGTTGTATTCAATCCCGATGCCATTTCTGTGTTTCATCAACACTCTGATAGTCCACAGAATACAGAATGCCTCCAGATGTGCATCGGAAACTACTACTGGTCTTCCAGGTAACGATCAAAGCTTAGACTGTCTGAGACATTACTCCAATGGAGGAAAGTGCGCATGGTGACTGTAGTATTCAATCGAGATGCAATTACTGTGTTTCAACAACACTCAGATAGTCCGCAGATTACAGAATGCCTCCAGATGTGCTTCGGAAACTACTACTGGTCTTCGAGCTAACGATCAAAAACGAAAAATGTTTGAGACACAACTCCCATGAAGGTAAGCGCGCATGGTGAGTGTTGTATACAATCCCGAAGCAATTTCTGTGTTTCATCAACACTCTGATAGTCCACAGATTACAGAACGGCTCCAGATGTGCATCGGAAACTACTACTGGTCTTCCTTGGAACGATCAAAGCGCAGACTGTTTGAGACATTACTCCCATGGAGGAAAGTGCGCATGGTGACTGTTGTAATCAATCTGATGCAATTTTGGTTTCATCAACACTCTCATAGTCCACAGATTACAGAATGGCTCCAGATGTGCATCGGAAACCACTACTGGTCTTCCAGGAAACGATCAAAGCGTAGACTGTTTGAGAAAATACTCCCATGGAGGTAAGTGCGCATGGTTACTGTTGTATTCAATCCCGATGTAATTTCTTTGTTTCATGAACACTCTGATAGTCCACAGATTACAGAATGCCTCCAGGTGTGCATCGGAAACTACTACTGGTCTTCCAGGGAACGATCAAGGAGTAAACTGTTTGAGACATTACTCCCATGGAGGTAAGTGTGCATGGTGACTGTTGTATTCAATCCCGATGCAATATCAGTGTTTCATCAATACTCTGATAGTCCACAGATTACAGAATGCCACCAGATGTGCATCGGAAACTACTACTGCTCTTCCAGGAAACGATCAAAGCGTAGACTGTTTGAGACATTACTCCCATGGAGGTAACTGCGCATGGTGACTGTTGTATTCAATCCCGATGCAATTTCTGTGTTTCATCAACACTCTGATAGTCCACAGTTTACGGAATGCCTCCGGATGTGCATCGGAAACTACTACTGGTCTTCCAGGGACCGATCAAAGCGTAGACTGTTTGAGACATTATTTCCATGGAAGAAAGTGCGCATGGTGACTGTTGTATTCAATCCCGATGCAATTTCTTTGTTTCATCAACACTTTGAAGGTCCAAGGATTACAGAATGCCTCCAGATGTGCATCGGAAACTACTACTGGTCTTGCAGGGAACGATCAAAGCGTAGACTGTTTGAGACATTACTCCCATGGAGGAAATAGAGCCTGGTGTCTGTTGTATTCAATCCCAATGCAATTTCTGTGTTTCATCAACACTCTGATAGTCCACAGATTACAGAATGCCTTCGGATGTGCATCGGAAACTACTACTGGTCTTCCAGGGAACGATCAAAGCTTAGACTGTTTGATACATTACTCCCATGGAGGAAAGTGCGCATGGTGATTATTGTATTCAATCCCGATGCAATTTCTGTGTTTCATCAACACTCAGATAGTCCACAGATTACAGAATGACTCCAGATGTGCATCGGAAACTACTACTGGTCTTCCTGGGGTCGATCAAAGCGTAGACTGTTTGAGACATTACTCCCATGGAGAAGAGTGTGCATGGTGACTGTTGTATTCAATCCCGATGCAATTTCTGTGTTTCATCAACACTCTGATAGTCCACAGATTACAGAATGCATCCAGATGTGCATCGGAAACTACTACTGGTCTTCCAGGGAACGATCAAAGCGTAGACTGTTTGAGACATTACTCCCATGGAGGAAATAGAGCCTGGTGTCTGTTGTATTCAATCCCAATGCAATTTCTGTGTTTCATCAACACTCTGATAGTCCACAGATTACAGAATGCCTTCGGATGTGCATCGGAAACTACTACTGGTCTTCCAGGGAACGATCAAAGCTTAGACTGTTTGATACATTACTCCCATGGAGGAAAGTGCGCATGGTGACTATTGTATTCAATCCCGATGCAATTTCTGTGTTTCATCAACACTCTGATAGTCCACAGATTACAGAATGGCTCCAGATGTGCAACGGAAACTACTACTAATCTTCCAGGAAACGATCAATGCGTAGACTGTTTGAGACATTACTCCCATGGAGGTAAGTGCGCATGGTGACTGTTGTATTCAATCCCGATGCAATTTCTTTGTTTCATCAACACTTTGAAGGTAAAAGGATTACAGAATGCCTTCAGATGTGCATCGGAAACTACTACTGCTCTTCCAGGAAACGATCAAAGCGTAGACTGTTGGAGACATTACTCCCATGGAGGAAACTGCGCATAGTGACTGTTGTATTCAAACCCGATGCAATTTCTGTGTTTCATCAACACTCTGATAGTCCACAGATTACGGAATGCCTCCAGATGTGCATCGGAAACTACTACTGGTCTTCCAGGGACCGATCAAAGCGTAGACTGTTTGAGACATTACTTCCATGGAGGAAAGTGCGCATGGTGACTGTTGTATTCAATTCCGATGCAATTTCTGTGTTTCATCAACACTTTGAGGGTCCTATTATTACAGAATGCCTCCAGATGTGCATCGGAAACTACTAGTGTTCTTGCAGGGAACGATCAAAGCGTAGACTGTTTGAGACATTACTCCCATGGAGGAGAGTGCCGATGGTGACTGCTGTATTCAATCCCGATGCAATTTCTGTGTTTCATCAACACTCTGATAGTCCACAGAATACAGAATGCCTCCAGATGTGCATCGGAAACTACTACTGGTCTTCCAGGTAACGATCAAAGCTTAGACTGTTTGAGACATTACTCCCATGGAGGAAAGTGCGCATGGTGACTGTTGTATTCAATCCCCAGGCAATTTCTGTGTTAGTTCAACACTTTGAAGGTCCAAGGAGTACAGAATGCCTCCAGATGTGCATCGGAAACTACTACTGGTCTTCCAGGGAACGATCAAAGCGTAGACTGTTTGAGACATTACTCCCATGGAGGAAATAGAGCCTGGTGACTTTTGTATTCAATCCCGATGCAATTTCTGTGTTTCATCAACACTCTGATAATCCACAGATTACAGAATGCCTCCAGATGTGCATCAGAAACTACTACTGGTCTTCCAGGGAACGACCAAAGCTTAGACTGTTTGATACATTACTCCCATGGAGGAAAGTGCGCATGGTGACTATTGTATTCAATCCCGATGCAATTTCTGTGTTTCATCAACACTCAGATAGTCCACAGATTACAGAATGACTCCAGATGTGCATCGGAAACTACTACTGGTCTTCCTGGGGTCGATCAAAGCGTAGACTGTTTGAGACATTACTCCCATGGAGAAGAGTGTGCATGGTGACTGTTGTATTCAATCCCGATGCAATTTCTGTGTTTCATCAACACTCTGATAGTCCACAGATTACAGAATGCATCCAGATGTGCATCGGAAACTACTACTGGTCTTCCAGGGAACGATCAAAGTGTAGACTGTCTGAGACATTACTCCAATGGGTGAAAGTGCGCATGGTGACTGTTGTATTCAATCCCGATGCAATTACTAAGTTTCAACAACACTCTGATAGTCCGCAGATTACAGAATGCCTCCAGATGTGCATCGGAAACTACTACTGGTCTTCGAGCTAACGATCAAATACGTAAACTGTTTGAGACACTACTCCCATGAAGGTAAGTGCGCATGGTGAGTGTTGTATCCAATCCCGAAGCAATTTCTGCTTTTCATCAACACTCTGATAGTCCACAGATTACAGAACGGCTCCAGATGTGCATCGGAAGCTACAACTGGTCTTCCTTGGAACGATCTAAGCGTAGACTGTTTGAGACATTACTCCCATGGAGGAAAGTGCGCGTGGTGACTGTTGTAATCAATCCGATGCAATTTTGGTTGCATCAACACTCTGATAGTCCACAGATTACAGAATGCCTCCAGATGTGCATCGGAAACTACTACTGGTCTTCCAGGGAACGATCAAAGAGTAAACTGTTTGAGACATTACTCCCATGGAGGTAAGTGCGCATGGTGACGTATTCAATCCCGATGCAATATCAGTGTTTCATCAATAATCTGATAGTCCACAGATTACAGAATGCCTCCAGATGTGCATCGGAAACTACTACTGGTCTTCCAGGAAACGATCAAAGCGTAGACTGTTTGAGACATTACTCCCATGGAGGAAACTGCGCATGGTGACTGTTGTATTCAATCCCGATGCAATTTTAGTGTTTCATCAACACTCTGATAGTCCAGAGATTACAGATTGCCTCCAGATGTGCATCGGAAACTACTACTGGTCTTCCAGGGAACGATCAAAGCGTAGACTGTTTGAGACATTACTCCCATGGAGGAAAGTGCGCATGGTGACTGTTGTATTCAATCCCGATGCAATTTCTGTGTTTCGTCAACACTCTGATAGTCCACAGATTACAGAATGCCTCCAGATGTGCATCGGAAACAACTACTGGTCTTCCAGGGAACGATCAAGTCGTAGACTGTCTGAGACATTACTCCCATGGAGGAAAGTGCGCATGGTGACTGTTGTGTTCAATCCCAATGCAATTACTGTGTTTCATCAACACTCTGATAGTCCACAGATTACAGAATGCCTCCAGATGTGCATCGGAAACTACTACTGGTCTTCCAGGGACCGATCAAAGCGTAGACTGTTTGAGACATTATTTCCATGGAAGAAAGTGCGCATGGTGACTGTTGTATTCAATCCCGATGCAATTTCTTTGTTTCATCAACACTTTGAAGGTCCAAGGATTACAGAATGCCTCCAGATGTGCATCGGAAACTACTACTGGTCTTGCAGGGAACGATCAAAGCGTAGACTGTTTGAGACATTACTCCCATGGAGGAAATAGAGCCTGGTGTCTGTTGTATTCAATCCCAATGCAATTTCTGTGTTTCATCAACACTCTGATAGTCCACAGATTACAGAATGCCTTCGGATGTGCATCGGAAACTACTACTGGTCTTCCAGGGAACGATCAAAGCTTAGACTGTTTGATACATTACTCCCATGGAGGAAAGTGCGCATGGTGATTATTGTATTCAATCCCGATGCAATTTCTGTGTTTCATCAACACTCAGATAGTCCACAGATTACAGAATGACTCCAGATGTGCATCGGAAACTACTACTGGTCTTCCTGGGGTCGATCAAAGCGTAGACTGTTTGAGACATTACTCCCATGGAGAAGAGTGTGCATGGTGACTGTTGTATTCAATCCCGATGCAATTTCTGTGTTTCATCAACACTCTGATAGTCCACAGATTACAGAATGCATCCAGATGTGCATCGGAAACTACTACTGGTCTTCCAGGGAACGATCAAAGCGTAGACTGTTTGAGACATTACTCCCATGGAGGAAATAGAGCCTGGTGTCTGTTGTATTCAATCCCAATGCAATTTCTGTGTTTCATCAACACTCTGATAGTCCACAGATTACAGAATGCCTTCGGATGTGCATCGGAAACTACTACTGGTCTTCCAGGGAACGATCAAAGCTTAGACTGTTTGATACATTACTCCCATGGAGGAAAGTGCGCATGGTGACTATTGTATTCAATCCCGATGCAATTTCTGTGTTTCATCAACACTCTGATAGTCCACAGATTACAGAATGGCTCCAGATGTGCAACGGAAACTACTACTAATCTTCCAGGAAACGATCAATGCGTAGACTGTTTGAGACATTACTCCCATGGAGGTAAGTGCGCATGGTGACTGTTGTATTCAATCCCGATGCAATTTCTTTGTTTCATCAACACTTTGAAGGTAAAAGGATTACAGAATGCCTTCAGATGTGCATCGGAAACTACTACTGCTCTTCCAGGAAACGATCAAAGCGTAGACTGTTGGAGACATTACTCCCATGGAGGAAACTGCGCATAGTGACTGTTGTATTCAAACCCGATGCAATTTCTGTGTTTCATCAACACTCTGATAGTCCACAGATTACGGAATGCCTCCAGATGTGCATCGGAAACTACTACTGGTCTTCCAGGGACCGATCAAAGCGTAGACTGTTTGAGACATTACTTCCATGGAGGAAAGTGCGCATGGTGACTGTTGTATTCAATTCCGATGCAATTTCTGTGTTTCATCAACACTTTGAGGGTCCTATTATTACAGAATGCCTCCAGATGTGCATCGGAAACTACTAGTGTTCTTGCAGGGAACGATCAAAGCGTAGACTGTTTGAGACATTACTCCCATGGAGGAGAGTGCCGATGGTGACTGCTGTATTCAATCCCGATGCAATTTCTGTGTTTCATCAACACTCTGATAGTCCACAGAATACAGAATGCCTCCAGATGTGCATCGGAAACTACTACTGGTCTTCCAGGTAACGATCAAAGCTTAGACTGTTTGAGACATTACTCCCATGGAGGAAAGTGCGCATGGTGACTGTTGTATTCAATCCCCAGGCAATTTCTGTGTTAGTTCAACACTTTGAAGGTCCAAGGAGTACAGAATGCCTCCAGATGTGCATCGGAAACTACTACTGGTCTTCCAGGGAACGATCAAAGCGTAGACTGTTTGAGACATTACTCCCATGGAGGAAATAGAGCCTGGTGACTTTTGTATTCAATCCCGATGCAATTTCTGTGTTTCATCAACACTCTGATAATCCACAGATTACAGAATGCCTCCAGATGTGCATCAGAAACTACTACTGGTCTTCCAGGGAACGACCAAAGCTTAGACTGTTTGATACATTACTCCCATGGAGGAAAGTGCGCATGGTGACTATTGTATTCAATCCCGATGCAATTTCTGTGTTTCATCAACACTCAGATAGTCCACAGATTACAGAATGACTCCAGATGTGCATCGGAAACTACTACTGGTCTTCCTGGGGTCGATCAAAGCGTAGACTGTTTGAGACATTACTCCCATGGAGAAGAGTGTGCATGGTGACTGTTGTATTCAATCCCGATGCAATTTCTGTGTTTCATCAACACTCTGATAGTCCACAGATTACAGAATGCATCCAGATGTGCATCGGAAACTACTACTGGTCTTCCAGGGAACGATCAAAGTGTAGACTGTCTGAGACATTACTCCAATGGGTGAAAGTGCGCATGGTGACTGTTGTATTCAATCCCGATGCAATTACTAAGTTTCAACAACACTCTGATAGTCCGCAGATTACAGAATGCCTCCAGATGTGCATCGGAAACTACTACTGGTCTTCGAGCTAACGATCAAATACGTAAACTGTTTGAGACACTACTCCCATGAAGGTAAGTGCGCATGGTGAGTGTTGTATCCAATCCCGAAGCAATTTCTGCTTTTCATCAACACTCTGATAGTCCACAGATTACAGAACGGCTCCAGATGTGCATCGGAAGCTACAACTGGTCTTCCTTGGAACGATCTAAGCGTAGACTGTTTGAGACATTACTCCCATGGAGGAAAGTGCGCGTGGTGACTGTTGTAATCAATCCGATGCAATTTTGGTTGCATCAACACTCTGATAGTCCACAGATTACAGAATGCCTCCAGATGTGCATCGGAAACTACTACTGGTCTTCCAGGGAACGATCAAAGAGTAAACTGTTTGAGACATTACTCCCATGGAGGTAAGTGCGCATGGTGACGTATTCAATCCCGATGCAATATCAGTGTTTCATCAATAATCTGATAGTCCACAGATTACAGAATGCCTCCAGATGTGCATCGGAAACTACTACTGGTCTTCCAGGAAACGATCAAAGCGTAGACTGTTTGAGACATTACTCCCATGGAGGAAACTGCGCATGGTGACTGTTGTATTCAATCCCGATGCAATTTTAGTGTTTCATCAACACTCTGATAGTCCAGAGATTACAGATTGCCTCCAGATGTGCATCGGAAACTACTACTGGTCTTCCAGGGAACGATCAAAGCGTAGACTGTTTGAGACATTACTCCCATGGAGGAAAGTGCGCATGGTGACTGTTGTATTCAATCCCGATGCAATTTCTGTGTTTCGTCAACACTCTGATAGTCCACAGATTACAGAATGCCTCCAGATGTGCATCGGAAACAACTACTGGTCTTCCAGGGAACGATCAAGTCGTAGACTGTCTGAGACATTACTCCCATGGAGGAAAGTGCGCATGGTGACTGTTGTGTTCAATCCCAATGCAATTACTGTGTTTCATCAACACTCTGATAGTCCACAGATTACAGAATGCCTCCAGATGTGCATCGGAAACTACTACTGGAGTTCCAGGAAACGATCAAAGCGTAGACTGTTTGAGACATTACTCCCATGGAGGTAAGTGCGCATTGTGACTGTTGTATTCAATCCCGATGCAATTTCTGTGTTTCATCAACACTCTGATAGTCCACAGATTACAGAATGCCTTCGGATGTGCATCGGAAACTACTACTGGTCTTCCAGGGAACGATCAAAGCTTAGACTGTTTGAGACATTACTCCCATGGAGGAAAGTGCGCATGGTGACTACTGTATTCAATCCCGATGCAATTTCTGTGTTTCATCAACACTCTGATAGTCCACAGATTACAGAATGGCTCCAGATGTGCATCGGAAACTACTACTAATCTTCCAGGAAACGATCAAATCGTAGACTGTTTGAGACATTACTCCCATGGAGGTAAGTGCGCATAGTGACCGTTGTATTCAATCCCGATGCAATTTCTTTGTTTCATCAACACTTTGAAGGTCCAAGGATTACAGAATGCCTCCAGATGTGCATCGGAAACTACTACTGCTCTTCCAGGAAACGATCAAAGCGTAGACTGTTGGAGACATTACTCCCATGGAGGAAACTGCGCATAGTGACTGTTGTATTCAAACCCGATGCAATTTCTGTGTTTCATCAACACTCTGATAGTCCACAGATTACGGAATGCCTCCAGATGTGCATCGGAAACTACTACTGGTCTTCCAGGGACCGATCAAAGCGTAGACTGTTTGAGACATTACTTCCATGGAGGAAAGTGCGCATGGTGACTGTTGTATTCAATCCCGATGCAATTTCTGTGTTTCATCAACACTTTGAGGGTCCTATTATTACAGAATGCCTCCAGATGTGCATCGGAAACTACTACTGGTCTTGCAGGGAACGATCAAAGCGTAGACTGTTTGAGACATTACTCCCATGGAGGAAAGTGCGCATGGTGACTGTTGTATTCAATCCCCAGGCAATTTCTGTGTTAGTTCAACACTTTGAAGGTCCAAGGAGTACAGAATGCCTCCAGATGTGCATCGGAAACTACTACTGGTCTTCCAGGGAACGATCAAAGCGTAGACTGTTTGAGACATTACTCCCATGGAGGAAATAGAGCCTGGTGACTGTTGTATTCAATCCCGATGCAATTTCTGTGTTTCATCAACACTCTGATAATCCACAGATTACAGAATGCCTCCAGATGTGCATCAGAAACTACTACTGGTCTTCCAGGGAACGACCAAAGCTTAGACTGTTTGATACATTACTCCCATGGAGGAAAGTGCGCATGGTGACTATTGTATTCAATCCCGATGCAATTTCTGTGTTTCATCAACACTCAGATAGTCCACAGATTACAGAATGACTCCAGATGTGCATCGGAAACTACTACTGGTCTTCCTGGGGTCGATCAAAGCGTAGACTGTTTGAGACATTACTCCCATGGAGAAGAGTGTGCATGGTGACTGTTGTATTCAATCCCGATGCAATTTCTTTGTTTCATCATCACTCTGATAGTCCACAGATTACAGAATGCCTCCAGATGTGCATCGGAAACTACTATTGGTCTTCCAATGAACGATCAAAGAGTAAATTGTTTGAGACATTACTCCCATTAAGGTAAGTGTGCATGGTGACTGTTGTATTCAATCCCAATGCAATATCAGTGTTTCATCAATACTCTGATAGTCCACAGATTTCAGAATGCCTCCAGATGTGCATCGGAAACTACTACTGCTCTTCCAGGAAACGATCAAAGCGTAGACTGTTTGAGACGTTACTCCCATGGAGGAAACTGCGCATGGTGACTGTTGTATTCAATCCCGATGCAATTTCTGTGTTTCGTCAACACTCTGATAGTCCGCAGATTACGGAATGCCTCCAGATGTGCATCGGAAACTACTACTGGTCTTCCAGGGACCGATCAAAGCGTAGACTGTTTGAGACATTACTTCCATGGAGGAAAGTGCGCATGGTGACTGTTGTATTCAATCCCGATGCACTTTCTGTGTTTCATCAACACTTTGAAGGTCCAAGGATTACAGAATGCCTCCAGATGTGCATCGGAAACTACTACTGGTCTTGCAGGGAACGATCAAAGCGTAGACTGTTTGAGACATTACTCCCATGGAGGAAAGTGCGGATGGTGACTGTTGTATTCAATCCCGATGCCATTTCTGTGTTTCATCAACACTCTGATAGTCCACAGAATACAGAATGCCTCCAGATGTGCATCGGAAACTACTACTGGTCTTCCAGGTAACGATCAAAGCTTAGACTGTCTGAGACATTACTCCAATGGAGGAAAGTGCGCATGGTGACTGTAGTATTCAATCGAGATGCAATTACTGTGTTTCAACAACACTCTGATAGTCCGCAGATTACAGAATGCCTCCGGATGTGCTTCGGAAACTACTACTGGTCTTCGAGCTAACGATCAAAAACGAAAACTGTTTGAGACACTACTCCCATGAAGGTAAGCGCGCATGGTGAGTGTTGTATACAATCCCGAAGCAATTTCTGTGTTTCATCAACACTCTGATAGTCCACAGATTACAGAACGGCTCCAGATGTGCATCGGAAACTACTACTGATCTTCCTTGGAACGATCAAAGCGCAGACTGTTTGAGACATTACTCCCATGGAGGAAAGTGCGCATGGTGACTGTTGTAATCAATCCGATGCAATTTTGGTTTCATCAACACTCTCATAGTCCACAGATTACAGAATGGCTCCAGATGTGCATCGGAAACTACTACTGGTCTTCCAGGAAACGATCAAAGCGTAGACTGTTTGAGACAATACTCCCATGGAGGTAAGTGTGCATGGTGACTGTTGTATTCAATCCCGATGCAATATCAGTGTTTCATCAATACTCTGATAGTCCACAGATTACAGAATGCCACCAGATGTGCATCGGAAACTACTACTGCTCTTCCAGGAAACGATCAAAGCGTAGACTGTTTGAGACATTACTCCCATGGAGGTAACTGCGCATGGTGACTGTTGTATTCAATCCCGATGCAATTTCTGTGTTTCATCAACACCCTGATAGTCCACAGTTTACGGAATGCCTCCGGATGTGCATCGGAAACTACTACTGGTCTTCCAGGGACCGATCAAAGCGTAGACTGTTTGAGACATTATTTCCATGGAGGAAAGTGCGCATGGTGACTGTTGTATTCAATCCCGATGCAATTTCTTTGTTGCATCAACACTTTGAAGGTCCAAGGATTACAGAATGCCTCCAGATGTGCATCGGAAACTACTACTGGTCTTGCAGGGAACGATCAAAGCGTAGACTGTTTGAGACATTACTCCCATGGAGGAAATAGAGCCTGGTGTCTGTTGTATTTAATCCCAATGCAATTTCTGTGTTTCATCAACACTCTGATAGTCCACAGATTACAGAATGCCTTCGGATGTGCATCGGAAACTACTACTGGTCTTCCAGGGAACGATCAAAGCTTAGACTGTTTGAGACATTACTCCCATGGAGGAAAGTGCGCATGGTGACTACTGTATTCAATCCCGATGCAATTTCTGTGTTTCATCAACACTCAGATAGTCCACAGGTTACAGAATGGCTCCAGATGTGCATCGGAAACTACTACTAATCTTCCAGGAAACGATCAAAGCGTAACCTGTTTGAGACATTACTCCCATGGAGGTAAGTGCGCATGGTGACTGTTGTATTCAATCCCGATGCAATTTCTTTGTTTCATCAACACTTTGAAGGTCCAAGGATTACAGAATGCCTCCAGATGTGCATCGGAAACTACTACTGCTCTTCCAGGAAACGATCAAAGCGTAGACTGTTGGAGACATTACTCCCATGGAGGAAACTGCGCATAGTGACTGTTGTATTCAAACCCGATGCAATATCTGTGTTTCATCAACACTCTGATAGTCCACAGATTACGGAATGCCTCCAGATGTGCATCGGAAACTACTACTGGTCTTCCAGGGACCGATCAAAGCGTAGACTGTTTGAGACATTACTTCCATGGAGGAAAGTGCGCATGGTGACTGTTGTATTCAATCCCGATGCAATTTCTGTGTTTCATCAACACTTTGAGGGTCCTATTATTACAGAATGCCTCCAGATGTGCATCGGAAACTACTACTGGTCTTGCAGGGAACGATCAAAGCGTAGACTGTTTGAGACATTACTCCCATGGAGGAGAGTGCCGATGGTGACTGTTGTATTCAATCCCGATGCAATTCCTGTGTTTCATCAACACTCTGATAGTCCACAGAATACAGAATGCCTCCAGATGTGCATCGGAAACTACTACTGGTCTTCCAGGTAACGATCAAAGCTTAGACTGTTTGAGACATTACTCCCATGGAGGAAAGTGCGCATGGTGACTGTTGTATTCAATCCCCAGGCAATATCTGTGTTAGTTCAACACTTTGAAGGTCCAAGGAGTACAGAATGCCTCCAGATGTGCATCGGAAACTACTACTGGTCTTCCAGAGAACGATCAAAGCGTAGACTGTTTGAGACATTACTCCCATGGAGGAAATAGAGCCTGGTGACTGTTGTATTCAATCGCGATGCAATTTCTGTGTTTCATCAACACTCTGATAATCCACAGATTACAGAATGCCTCCAGATGTGCATCAGAAACTACTACTGGTCTTCCAGGGAACGACCAAAGCTTAGACTGTTTGATACATTACTCCCATGGAGGAAAGTGCGCTTGGTAACTATTGTATTCAATCCCGATGCAATTTCTGTGTTTCACCAACACTCAGATAGTCCACAGATTACAGAATGACTCCAGATGTGCATCGGAAACTACTACTGGTCTTCCTGGGGTGGATCAAAGCGTAGACTGTTTGAGACATTACTCCCATGGAGGAAAGTGCGCATGGTGACTGTTGTAATCAATCCGATGCAATTTTGGTTTCATCAACACTCTCATAGTCCACAGATTACAGAATGGCTCCAGATGTGCATCGGAAACTACTACTGGTCTTGCAGGGAACTATCAAAGCGTAGACTGTTTGAGACATTACTCTCATGGAGGAAATGGAGCCTGGTGTCTGTTGTATTCAATCCCGATGCAATTTCTGTGTTTCATCAACACTCTGATAGTCCACAGATTACAGAATGCCTTCGGATGTGCATCGGAAACTACTACTGGTCTTCCAGGGGACGATCAAAGCTTAGACTGTTTGAGACATTACTCCCATGGAGGAAAGTGCGCATGGTGACTATTGTATTCAATCCCGATCCAATTTCTGTGTTTCATCAACACTCAGATAGTCCACAGATTACATAATGGCTCCAGATGTGCATCGGAAACTACTACTGGTCTTCCAGGAAACGATCAAAGCGTAGACTGTTTGAGACATTACTCCCATGGAGGTAAGTGCGCATGGTGACTGTTGTATTCAATCCCGATGCAATTTCTTTGTTTCATCAACACTCTGATAGTCCACAGATTACAGAATGCCTCCAGATGTGCATCGGAAACTACTATTGGTCTTCCAATGAACGATCAAAGAGTAAATTGTTTGAGACATTACTCCCATTAAGGTAAGTGTGCATGGTGACTGTTGTATTCAATCCCGATGCAATATCAGTGTTTCATCAATACTCTGATAGTCCACAGATTTCAGAATGCCTCCAGATGTGCATCGGAAACTACTACTGCTCTTCCAGGAAACGATCAAATCGTAGACTGTTTGAGACATTACTCCCATGGAGGAAACTGCGCATGGTGACTGTTGTATTCAATCCCGATGCAATTTCTTTGTTTCATCAACACTTTGAAGGTCCAAGGATTACAGAATGCCTCCAGATGTGCATCGGAAACTACTACTGCTCTTCCAGGAAACGATCAAAGCGTAGACTGTTTGAGACATTACTCCCATGGAGGAAACTGCGCATGGTGACTGTTGTATTCAATCCCGATGCAATTTCTGTGTTTCATCAACACTCTGATAGTCCACAGATTACGGAATGCCTCCAGATGTGCATCGGAAACTACTACTGGTCTTCCAGGGACCGATCAAAGCGTAGACTGTTTGAGACATTACTTCCATGGAGGAAAGTGCGCATGGTGACTGTTGTATTCAATCCCGATGCAATTTCTGTGTTTCATCAACACTTTGAAGGTCCAAGGATTACAGAATGCCCCCAGATGTGCATCGGAAACTACTACTGGTCTTGCAGGGAACGATCAAAGCGTAGACTGTTTGAGACATTACTCCCATGGAGGAAAGTGCGGATGGTGACTGTTGTATTCAATCCCGATGCCATTTCTGTGTTTCATCAACACTCTGATAGTCCACAGAATACAGAATGCCTCCAGATGTGCATCGGAAACTACTACTGGTCTTCCAGGTAACGATCAAAGCTTAGACTGTCTGAGACATTACTCCAATGGAGGAAAGTGCGCATGGTGACTGTAGTATTCAATCGATATGCAATTACTGTGTTTCAACAACACTCTGATAGTCCGCAGATTACAGAATGCCTCCAGATGTGCTTCGGAAACTACTACTGGTCTTCGAGCTAACGATCAAAAACGAAAACTGTTTGAGACACTACTCCCATGAAGGTAAGCGCGCATGGTGAGTGTTGTATACAATCCCGAAGCAATTTCTGTGTTTCATCAACACTCTGATAGTCCACAGATTACAGAACGGCTCCAGATGTGCATCGGAAACTACTACTGGTCTTCCTTGGAACGATCAAAGCGCAGACTGTTTGAGACATTACTCCCATGGAGGAAAGTGCGCATGGTGACTGTTGTAATCAATCCGATGCAATTTTGGTTTCATCAACACTCTCATAGTCCACAGATTACAGAATGGCTCCAGATGTGCATCGGAAACTACTACTGGTCTTCCAGGAAACGATCAAAGCGTAGACTGTTTGAGACAATACTCCCATGGAGGTAAGTGCGCATGGTTACTGTTGTATTCAATCCCGATGTAATTTCTTTGTTTCATGAACACTCTGATAGTCCACAGATTACAGAATGCCTCCAGGTGTGCATCGGAAACTACTACTGGTCTTCCAGGGAACGATCAAGGAGTAAACTGTTTGAGACATTACTCCCATGGAGGTAAGTGTGCATGGTGACTGTTGTATTCAATCCCGATGCAATATCAGTGTTTCATCAATACTCTGATAGTCCACAGATTACAGAATGCCACCAGATGTGCATCGGAAACTACTACTGCTCTTCCAGGAAACGATCAAAGCGTAGTCTGTTTGAGACATTACTCCCATGGAGGTAACTGCGCATGGTGACTGTTGTATTCAATCCCGATGCAATTTCTGTGTTTCATCAACACTCTGATAGTCCACAGTTTACGGAATGCCTCCGGATGTGCATCGGAAACTACTACTGGTTTTCCAGGGACCGATCAAAGCGTAGACTGTTTGAGACATTATTTCCATGGAGGAAAGTGCGCATGGTGACTGTTGTATTCAATCCCGATGCAATTTCTTTGTTTCATCAACACTTTGAAGGTCCAAGGATTACAGAATGCCTCCAGATGTGCATCGGAAACTACTACTGGTCTTGCAGGGAACGATCAAAGTTTAGACTGTTTGAGACATTACTCCCATGGAGGAAATAGAGCCTGGTGTCTGTTGTATTCAATCCCAATGCAATTTCTGTGTTTCATCAACACTCTGATAGTCCACAGATTACAGAATGCCTTCGGATGTGCATCGGAAACTACTACTGGTTTTCCAGGGAACGATCAAAGCTTAGACTGTTTGAGACAATACTCCCATGGAGGAAAGTGCGCATGGTGACTACTGTATTCAATCCCGATGCAATTTCTGTGTTTCATCAACACTCAGATAGTCCACAGATTACAGAATGGCTCCAGATGTGCATCGGAAACTACTACTAATCTTCCAGGAAACGATCAAAGCGTAGACTGTTTGAGACATTACTCCCATGGAGGTAAGTGCGCATGGTGACTGTTGTATTCAATCCCGATGCAATTTCTTTGTTTCATCAACACTTTGAAGGTCCAAGGATTACAGAATGCCTCCAGATGTGCATCGGAAACTACTACTGCTCTTCCAGGAAACGATCAAAGCGTAGACTGTTGGAGACATTACTCCCATGGAGGAAACTGTGCATAGTGACTGTTGTATTCAAACCCGATGCAATTTCTGTGTTTCATCAACACTCTGATAGTCCACAGATTACGGAATGCCTCCAGATGTGCATCGGAAACTACTACTGGTCTTCCAGGGACCGATCAAAGCGTAGACTGTTTGAGACATTACTTCCATGGAGGAAAGTGCGCATGGTGACTGTTGTATTCAATCCCGATGCAATTTCTGTGTTTCATCAACACTTTGAGGGTCCTATTATTACAGAATGCCTCCAGATGTGCATCGGAAACTACTACTGGTCTTGCAGGGAACGATCAAAGCGTAGACTGTTTGAGACATTACTCCCATGGAGGAGAGTGCCGATGGTGACTGTTGTATTCAATCCCGATGCAATTTCTGTGTTTCATCAACACTCTGATAGTCCACAGAATACAGAATGCCTCCAGATGTGCATCGGAAACTACTACTGGTCTTCCAGGTAACGATCAAAGCTTAGACTGTTTGAGACATTACTCCCATGGAGGAAAGTGCGCATGGTGACTGTTGTATTCAATCCCCAGGCAATTTCTGTGTTAGTTCAACACTTTGAAGGTCCAAGGAGTACAGAATGCCTCCAGATGTGCATCGGAAACTACTACTGGTCTTCCAGGGAACGATCAAAGCGTAGACTGTTTGAGACATTACTCCCATGGAGGAAATAGAGCCTGGTGACTGTTGTATTCAATCCCGATGCAATTTCTGTGTTTCATCAACACTCTGATAATCCACAGATTACAGAATGCCTCCAGATGTGCATCAGAAACTACTACTGGTCTTCCAGGGAACGACCAAAGCTTAGACTGTTTGATACATTACTCCAATGGGTGAAAGTGCGCATGGTGACTGTTGTATTCAATCCCGATGCAATTACTAAGTTTCAACAACACTCTGATAGTCCGCAGATTACAGAATGCCTCCAGATGTGCATCGGAAACTACTACTGGTCTTCGAGCTAACGATCAAATACGTAAACTGTTTGAGACACTACTCCCATGAAGGTAAGTGCGCATGGTGAGTGTTGTATCCAATCCCGAAGCAATTTCTGCTTTTCATCAACACTCTGATAGTCCACAGATTACAGAACGGCTCCAGATGTGCATCGGAAGCTACAACTGGTCTTCCTTGGAACGATCTAAGCGTAGACTGTTTGAGACATTACTCCCATGGAGGAAAGTGCGCATGGTGACTGTTGTAATCAATCCGATGCAATTTTGGTTGCATCAACACTCTGATAGTCCACAGATTACAGAATGCCTCCAGATGTGCATCGGAAACTACTACTGGTCTTCCAGGAAACGATCAAAGCGTAGACTGTTTGAGACATTACTCCCATGGAGGTAAGTGCGCATTTTGACTGTTGTATTCAATCCCGATGCAATTTCTTTGTTTCATCAACACTCTGATAGTCCACAGATTACAGAATGCCTCCAGATGTGCATCGGAAACTACTACTGGTCTTCCAGGGAACGATCAAAGAGTAAACTGTTTGAGACATTACTCCCATGGAGGTAAGTGCGCATGGTGACGTATTCAATCCCGATGCAATATCAGTGTTTCATCAATAATCTGATAGTCCACAGATTACAGAATGCCTCCAGATGTGCATCGGAAACTACTACTGGTCTTCCAGGAAACGATCAAAGCGTAGACTGTTTGAGACATTACTCCCATGGAGGAAACTGCGCATGGTGACTGTTGTATTCAATCCCGATGCAATTTTTGTGTTTCATCAACACTCTGATAGTCCAGAGATTACAGATTGCCTCCAGATGTGCATCGGAAACTACTACTGGTCTTCCAGGGAACGATCAAAGCGTAGACTGTTTGAGACATTACTCCCATGGAGGAAAGTGCGCATGGTGACTGTTGTATTCAATCCCGATGCAATATCTGTGTTTCGTCAACACTCTGATAGTCCACAGATTACAGAATGCCTCCAGATGTGCATCGGAAACAACTACTGGACTTCCAGAGAACGATCAAGTCGTAGACTGTCTGAGACATTACTCCCATGGAGGAAAGTGCGCATGGTGACTGTTGTGTTCAATCCCGATGCAATTACTGTGTTTCATCAACACTCTGATAGTCCACAGATTACAGAATGCCTCCAGATGTGCATCGGAAACTACTACTGGAGTTCCAGGAAACGATCAAAGCGTAGACTGTTTGAGACATTACTCCCATGGAGGTAAGTGCGCATTGTGACTGTTGTATTCAATCCCGATGCAATTTCTGTGTTTCATCAACACTCTGATAGTCCACAGATTACAGAATGCCTTCGGATGTGCATCGGAAACTACTACTGGTCTTCCAGGGAACGATCAAAGCTTAGACTGTTTGAGACATTACTCCCATGGAGGAAAGTGCGCATGGTGACTACTGTATTCAATCCCGATGCAATTTCTGTGTTTCATCAACACTCAGATAGTCCACAGATTACAGAATGGCTCCAGATGTGCATCGGAAACTACTACTAATCTTCCAGGAAACGATCAAATCGTAGACTGTTTGAGACATTACTCCCATGGAGGTAAGTGCGCATGGTGACTGTTGTATTCAATCCCGATGCAATTTCTTTGTTTCATCAACGCTTTGAAGGTCCAAGGATTACAGAATGCCTCCAGATGTGCATCGGAAACTACTACTGCTCTTCCAGGAAACGATCAAAGCGTAGACTGTTGGAGACATTACTCCCATGGAGGAAACTGCGCATAGTGACTGTTGTATTCAAACCCGATGCAATTTCTGTGTTTCATCAACACTCTGATAGTCCACAGATTACGGAATGCCTCCAGATGTGCATCGGAAACTACTACTGGTCTTCCAGGGACCGATCAAAGCGTAGACTGTTTGAGACATTACTTCCATGGAGGAAAGTGCGCATGGTGACTGTTGTATTCAATCCCGATGCAATTTCTGTGTTTCATCAACACTTTGAGGGTCCTATTATTACAGAATGCCTCCAGATGTGCATCGGAAACTACTACTGGTCTTGCAGGGAACGTTCAAAGCGTAGACTGTTTGAGACATTACTCCCATGGAGGAGAGTGCCGATGGTGACTGTTGTATTCAATCCCGATGCAATTTCTGTGTTTCATCAACACTCTGATAGTCCACAGAATACAGAATGCCTCCAGATGTGCATCGGAAACTACTACTGGTCTTCCAGGTAACGATCAAAGCTTAGACTGTTTGAGACATTACTCCCATGGAGGAAAGTGCGCATGGTGACTGTTGTATTCAATCCCCAGGCAATTTCTGTGTTAGTTCAACACTTTGAAGGTCCAAGGAGTACAGAATGCCTCCAGATGTGCATCGGAAACTACTACTGGTCTTCCAGGGAACGATCAAAGCGTAGACTGTTTGAGACATTACTCCCATGGAGGAAATAGAGCCTGGTGACTGTTGTATTCAATCCCGATGCAATTACTAAGTTTCAACAACACTCTGATAGTCCGCAGATTACAGAATGCCTCCAGATGTGCATCGGAAACTACTACTGGTCTTCGAGCTAACGATCAAAGACGTAAACTGTTTGAGACACTACTCCCATGAAGGTAAGTGCGCATGGTGAGTGTTGTATCCAATCCCGAAGCAATTTCTGCTTTTCATCAACACTATGATAGTCCACAGATTACAGAACGGCTCCAGATGTGCATCGGAAGCTACAACTAGTCTTCCTTGGAACGATCAAAGCGTAGACTGTTTGAGACATTACTCCCATGGAGGAAAGTGCGCATGGTGACTGTTGTAATCAATCCGATGCAATTTTGGTTGCATCAACACTCTGATAGTCCACAGATTACAGAATGCCTCCAGATGTGCATCGGAAACTACTACTGGTCTTCCAGGAAACGATCAAAGCGTAGACTGTTTGAGACATTACTCCCATGGAGGTAAGTGCGCATTGTGACTGTTGTATTCAATCCCGATGCAATTTCTTTGTTTCATCAACACTCTGATAGTCCACAGATTACAGAATGCCTCCAGATGTGCATCGGAAACTACTACTGGTCTTCCAGGGAACGATCAAAGAGTAAACTGTTTGAGACATTACTCCCATGGAGGTAAGTGCGCATGGTGACGTATTCAATCCCGATGCAATATCAGTGTTTCATCAATAATCTGATAGTCCACAGATTACAGAATGCCTCCAGATGTGCATCGGAAACTACTACTGGTCTTCCAGGAAACGATCAAAGCGTAGACTGTTTGAGACATTACTCCCATGGAGGAAACTGCGCATGGTGACTGTTGTATTCAATCCCGATGCAATTTTTGTGTTTCATCAACACTCTGATAGTCCAGAGATTACAGATTGCCTCCAGATGTGCATCGGAAACTACTACTGGTCTTCCAGGGAACGATCAAAGCGTAGACTGTTTGGGACATTACTCCCATGGAGGAAAGTGCGCATGGTGACTGTTGTATTCAATCCCGATGCAATTTCTGTGTTTCGTCAACACTCTGATAGTCCACAGATTACAGAATGCCTCCAGATGTGCATCGGAAACAACTACTGGTTTTCCAGGGAACGATCAAGTCGTAGACTGTCTGAGACATTACACCCATGGAGGAAAGTGCGCATGGTGACTGTTGTGTTCAATCCCGATGCAATTACTGTGTTTCATCAACACTCTGATAGTCCACAGATTACAGAATGACTCCAGATGTGCATCGGAAACTACCACTGGTCTTCCAGGGACCGATCAAAGCGCAGACTGTTTGAGACATTATTTCCATGGAGGAAACTGCGCATGGTGACTGTTGTATTCAATTCCGATGCAATTTCTGTGTTTCATCAACACTCTGATAGTCCACAGATTACAGAATGCCTCCAGATGTGCATCGGAAACTACTACTGGTCTTCCAGGGAACGATCAAAGCGTAGACTGTTTGAGACATTACTCCCATGGAGGGAAGTGCGCATGGTGACTGTTGTATTCAATCCCGATGCAATTTCTGTGTTTCATCAACACTCTGATAGTCCACAGATTACAGAATGCCTCCAGATGTGCATCGGAAACTACTACTGGTCTTCCAGGGACCGATCAAAGCGTAGACTGTTTGAGACATTATTTCCATGGAGGAAAGTGCGCATGGTGACTGTTGTATTCAATCCCGATGCAATTTCTGTGTTTCATCAACACTTTGAAGGTCCAAGGATTACAGAATGCCTCCAGATGTGCATCGGAAACTAGTACTGGTCTTGCAGGGAACGATCAAAGCGTAGACTGTTTGATACATTACTCCCATGGAGAAGAGTGCGCATGGTGACTGTTGTATTCAATCCAAATGCAATTTCTGTGTTTCATCAACACTCTGATAGTCCACAGATTACAGAATGCCTCCAGATGTGCATCGGAAACTACTACTGGTCTTCCAGGGAACGATCAAGGTGTAGACTGTCTGAGACATTACTCCAATGGAGGAAAGTGCGCATGGTGACTGTAGTATTCAATCGAGATGCAATTACTGTGTTTCAACAACACTCTGATAGTCCGCAGATTACAGAATGCCTCCAGATGTGCTTCGGAAACTACTACTGGTCTTCGAGCTAACGATCAAAAACGAAAACTGTTTGAGACACTACTCCCATGAAGGTAAGCGCGCATGGTGAGTGTTGTATACAATCCCGAAGCAATTTCTGTGTTTCATCAACACTCTGATAGTCCACAGATTACAGAACGGCTCCAGATGTGCATCGGAAACTACTACTGGTCTTCCTTGGAACGATCAAAGCGCAGACTGTTTGAGACATTACTCCCATGGAGGAAAGTGCGCATGGTGACTGTTGTAATCAATCCGATGCAATTTTGGTTTCATCAACACTCTGATAGTCCACAGATTACAGAATGGCTCCAGATGTGCATCGGAAACTGCTACTGGTCTTCCAGGAAACGATCAAAGCGTAGACTGTTTGAGACATTACTCCCATGGAGGTAAGTGCGCATGGTTACTGTTGTATTCAATCCCGATGCAATTTCTTTGTTTCATCAACAATCTGATAGTCCACAGATTACAGAATGCCTCCAGGTGTGCATCGGAAACTACTACTGGTCTTCCAGGGAACGATCAAAGAGTAAACTGTTTGAGACATTACTCCCATGGAGGTAAGTGTGCATGGTGACTGTTGTATTCAATCCCGATGCAATATCAGTGTTTCATCAATACTCTGATAGTCCACAGATTACAGAATGCCTTCGGATGTGCATCGGAAACTAATACTGGTCTTGCAGGGAACGATCAAAGCGTAGACTGTTTGAGACATTACTCCCATGGAGGAAATAGAGCCTGGTGTCTGTTGTATTCAATCCCGATGCAATTTCTGTGTTTCATCAACACTCTGATAGTCCACAGATTACAGAATGCCTCCAGATGTGCATCGGAAACTACTACTGGTCTTCCAGGGAACGATCAAAACTTAGACTGTTTGATACATTACTCCCATGGAGAAGAGTGCGCATGGTGACTGTTGTATTCAATCCAAATGCAATTTCTGTGTTTCATCAACACTCTGATAGTCCACAGATTACAGAATGCCTCCAGATGTGCATCGGAAACTACTACTGGTCTTCCAGGGAACGATCAAGGTGTAGACTGTCTGAGACATTACTCCAATGGAGGAAAGTGCGCATGGTGACTGTAGTATTCAATCGAGATGCAATAACTGTGTTTCAACAACACTCTGATAGTCCGCAGATTACAGAATGCCTCCAGATGTGCTTCGGAAACTACTACTGGTCTTCGAGCTAACGATCAAAAACGAAAACTGTTTGAGACACTACTCCCATGAAGGTAAGCGCGCATGGTGAGTGTTGTATACAATCCCGAAGCAATTTCTGTGTTTCATCAACACTCTGATAGTCCACAGATTACAGAACGGCTCCAGATGTGCATCGGAAACTACTACTGGTCTTCCTTGGAACGATCAAAGCGCAGACTGTTTGAGACATTACTCCCATGGAGGAAAGTGCGCATGGTGACTGTTGTATTCAATCCCGATGCAATATCAGTGTTTCATCAATACTCTGATAGTCCACAGATTACAGAATGCCTTCGGATGTGCATCGGAAACTACTTCTGGTCTTCCAGGGAACGATCAAAGCGTAGACTGTTTGAGACATTACTCCCATGGACGTAACTGCGCATGGTGACTGTTGTATTCAATCCCGATGCAATTTCTGTGTTTCATCAACACCCTGATAGTCCACAGTTTACGGAATGCCTCCGGATGTGCATCGGAAACTACTACTGGTCTTCCAGGGACCGATCAAAGCGTAGACTGTTTGAGACATTATTTCCATGGAGGAAAGTGCGCATGGTGACTGTTGTATTCAATCCCGATGCAATTTCTGTGTTTCATCAACACTTTGAAGGTCCAAGGATTACAGAATGCCTCCAGATGTGCATCGGAAACAACTACTGGTCTTGCAGGGAACGATTAAAGCGTAGACTGTTTGAGACATTACTCCCATGGAGGAAATAGAGCCTGGTGTCTGTTGTATTCAACCCCGATGCAATTTCTGTGTTTCATCAACACTCTGATAGTCCACAGATTTCAGAATGCCTTCGGATGTGCATCGGAAACTACTACTGGTCTTCCAGGGAACGATCAAAGCTTAGACTGTTTGAGACATTACGCCCATGGAGGAAAGTACGCATGGTGACTACTGTATTCAATCCCGATGCAATTTCTGTGTTTCATCAACACTCAGATAGTCCACAGATTACAGAATGGCTCCAGATGTGCATCGGAAACTACTACTGGTCTTCCAGGAAACGATCAAAGCGTAGACTGTTTGAGACATTACTCCCATGGAGGAGAGTGCCGATGGTGACTGTTGTATTCAATCCCGATGCAATTTCTGTGTTTCATCAACACTCTGATAGTCCACAGAATACAGAATGCCTCCAGATGTGCATCGGAAACTACTACTGGTCTTCCAGGTAACGATCAAAGCTTAGACTGTTTGAGACATTACTCCCATGGAGGAAAGTGCGCATGGTGACTGTTGTATTCAATCCCCAGGCAATTTCTGTGTTAGTTCAACACTTTGAAGGTCCAAGGAGTACAGAATGCCTCCAGATGTGCATCGGAAACTACTACTGGTCTTCCAGGGAACGATCAAAGCGTAGACTGTTTGAGACATTACTCCCATGGAGGAAATAGAGCCTGGTGACTGTTGTATTCAATCCCGATGCAATTTCTGTGTTTCATCAACACTCTGATAATCCACAGATTACAGAATGCCTCCAGATGTGCATCAGAAACTACTACTGGTCTTCCAGGGAACGACCAAAGCTTAGACTGTTTGATACATTACTCCCATGGAGGAAAGTGCGCATGGTGACTATTGTATTCAATCCCGATGCAATTTCTGTGTTTCATCAACACTCAGATAGTCCACAGATTACAGAATGACTCCAGATGTGCATCGGAAACTACTACTGGTCTTCCTGGGGTCGATCAAAGCGTAGACTGTTTGAGACATTACTCCCATGGAGAAGAGTGTGCATGGTGACTGTTGTATTCAATCCCGATGCAATTTCTGTGTTTCATCAACACTCTGATAGTCCACAGATTACTGAATGCATCCAGATGTGCATCGGAAACTACTACTGGTCTTCCAGGGAACGATCAAAGTGTAGACTGTCTGAGACATTACTCCAATGGGTGAAAGTGCGCATGGTGACTGTTGTATTCAATCCCGATGCAATTACTAAGTTTCAACAACACTCTGATAGTCCGCAGATTACAGAATGCCTCCAGATGTGCATCGGAAACTACTACTGGTCTTCGAGCTAACGATCAGAGACGTAAACTGTTTGAGACACTACTCCCATGAAGGTAAGTGCGCATGGTGAGTGTTGTATCCAATCCCGAAGCAATTTCTGCTTTTCATCAACACTCTGATAGTCCACAGATTACAGAACGGCTCCAGATGTGCATCGGAAGCTACAACTGGTCTTCCTTGGAACGATCAAAGCGTAGACTGTTTGAGACATTACTCCCATGGAGGAAAGTGCGCATGGTGACTGTTGTAATCAATCCGATGCAATTTTGGTTGCATCAACACTCTGATAGTCCACAGATTACAGAATGCCTCCAGATGTGCATCGGAAACTACTACTGGTCTTCCAGGAAACGATCAAAGCGTAGACTGTTTGAGACATTACTCCCATGGAGGTAAGTGCGCATTGTGACTGTTGTATTCAATCCCGATGCAATTTCTTTGTTTCATCAACACTCTGATAGTCCACAGATTACAGAATGCCTCCAGATGTGCATCGGAAACTACTACTGGTCTTCCAGGGAACGATCAAAGAGTAAACTGTTTGAGACATTACTCCCATGGAGGTAAGTGTGCATGGTGACGTATTCAATCCCGATGCAATATCAGTGTTTCATCAATAATCTGATAGTCCACAGATTACAGAATGCCTCCAGATGTGCATCGGAAACTACTACTGGTCTTCCAGGAAACGATCAAAGCGTAGACTGTTTGAGACATTACTCCCATGGAGGAAACTGCGCATGGTGACTGTTGTATTCAATCCCGATGCAATTTTTGTGTTTCATCAACACTCTGATAGTCCAGAGATTACAGATTGCCTCCAGATGTGCATCGGAAACTACTACTGGTCTTCCAGGGAACGATCAAAGCGTAGACTGTTTGAGACATTACTCCCATGGAGGAAAGTGCGCATGGTGACTGTTGTATTCAATCCCGATGCAATTTCTGTGTTTCGTCAACACTCTGATAGTCCACAGATTACAGAATGCCTCCAGATGTGCATCGGAAACAACTACTGGTCTTCCAGGGAACGGTCAAGTCGTAGACTGTCTGAGACATTACTCCCATGGAGGAAAGTGCGCATGGTGACTGTTGTGTTCAATCCCGATGCAATTACTGTGTTTCATCAACACTCTGATAGTCCACAGATTACAGAATGCCTCCAGATGTGCATCGGAAACTACTACTGGAGTTCCAGGAAACGATCAAAGCGTAGACTGTTTGAGACATTACTCCCATGGAGGTAAGTGCGCATTGTGACTGTTGTATTCAATCCCGATGCAATTTCTGTGTTTCATCAACACTCTGATAGTCCACATATTACAGAATGACTCCAGATGTGCATCGGAAACTACTACTGGTCTTCCAGGGACCGATCAAAGCGTAGACTGTTTGAGACATTACTCCCATGGAGGAAAGTGCGCATGGTGACTGTTGTATTCAATTCCGATGCAATTTCTGTGTTTCATCAACACTCTGATAGTCCACAGATTACAGAATGCCTCCAGATGTGCATCGGAAACTACTACTGGTCTTCCAGGGAACGATCAAAGCGTAGACTGTTTGAGACATTACTCCCATGGAGGGAAGTGCGCATGGTGACTGTTGTATTCAATCCCGATGCAATTTCTGTGTTTCATCAACACTCTGATAGTCCACAGATTACAGAATGCCTCCAGATGTGCATCGGAAACTACTACTGGTCTTCCAGGGACCGATAAAAGCGTAGACTGTTTGAGACATTATTTCCATGGAGGAAAGTGCGCATGGTGACTGTTGTATTCAATCCCGATGCAATTTCTGTGTTTCATCAACACTTTGAAGGTCCAAGGATTACAGAATGCCTCCAGATTTGCATCGGAAACTAGTACTGGTCTTGCAGGGAACGATCAAAGCGTAGACTGTTTGAGACATTACTCCCATGGAGGAAATAGAGCCTGGTGTCTGTTGTATTCAATCCCGATGCAATTTCTGTGTTTCATCAACACTCTGATAGTCCACAGATTACAGAATGCCTCCAGATGTGCATCGGAAACTACTACTGGTCTTCCAGGGAACGATCAAAGCTTAGACTGTTTGAGACATTACTCCCATGGAGGAAAGTACGCATGGTGACTACTGTATTCAATCCCGATGCAATTTCTGTGTTTCATCAACACTCAGATAGTCCACAGATTACAGAATGGCTCCAGATGTGCATCGGAAACTACTACTGGTCTTCCAGGAAACGATCAAAGCGTAGACTGTTTGAGACATTACTCCCATGGAGGAGAGTGCCGATGGTGACTGTTGTATTCAATCCCGATGCAATTTCTGTGTTTCATCAACACTCTGATAGTCCACAGAATACAGAATGCCTCCAGATGTGCATCGGAAACTACTACTGGTCTTCCAGGTAACGATCAAAGCTTAGACTGTTTGAGACATTACTCCCATGGAGGAAAGTGCGCATGGTGACTGTTGTATTCAATCCCCAGGCAATTTCTGTGTTAGTTCAACACTTTGAAGGTCCAAGGAGTACAGAATGCCTCCAGATGTGCATCGGAAACTACTACTGGTCTTCCAGGGAACGATCAAAGCGTAGACTGTTTGAGACATTACTCCCATGGAGGAAATAGAGCCTGGTGACTGTTGTATTCAATCCCGATGCAATTTCTGTGTTTCATCAACACTCTGATAATCCACAGATTACAGAATGCCTCCAGATGTGCATCAGAAACTACTACTGGTCTTCCAGGGAACGACCAAAGCTTAGACTGTTTGATACATTACTCCCATGGAGGAAAGTGCGCATGGTGACTATTGTATTCAATCCCGATGCAATTTCTGTGTTTCATCAACACTCAGATAGTCCACAGATTACAGAATGACTCCAGATGTGCATCGGAAACTACTACTGGTCTTCCTGGGGTCGATCAAAGCGTAGACTGTTTGAGACATTACTCCCATGGAGAAGAGTGTGCATGGTGACTGTTGTATTCAATCCCGATGCAATTTCTGTGTTTCATCAACACTCTGATAGTCCACAGATTACTGAATGCATCCAGATGTGCATCGGAAACTACTACTGGTCTTCCAGGGAACGATCAAAGTGTAGACTGTCTGAGACATTACTCCAATGGGTGAAAGTGCGCATGGTGACTGTTGTATTCAATCCCGATGCAATTACTAAGTTTCAACAACACTCTGATAGTCCGCAGATTACAGAATGCCTCCAGATGGGCATCGGAAACTACTACTGGTCTTCGAGCTAACGATCAAAGACGTAAACTGTTTGAGACACTACTCCCATGAAGGTAAGTGCGCATGGTGAGTGTTGTATCCAATCCCGAAGCAATTTCTGCTTTTCATCAACACTCTGATAGTCCACAGATTACAGAACGGCTCCAGATGTGCATCGGAAGCTACAACTGGTCTTCCTTGGAACGATCAAAGCGTAGACTGTTTGAGACATTACTCCCATGGAGGAAAGTGCGCATGGTGACTGTTGTAATCAATCCGATGCAATTTTGGTTGCATCAACACTCTGATAGTCCACAGATTACAGAATGCCTCCAGATGTGCATCGGAAACTACTACTGGTCTTCCAGGAAACGATCAAAGCGTAGACTGTTTGAGACATTACTCCCATGGAGGTAAGTGCGCATTGTGACTGTTGTATTCAATCCCGATGCAATTTCTTTGTTTCATCAACACTCTGATAGTCCACAGATTACAGAATGCCTCCAGATGTGCATCGGAAACTACTACTGGTCTTCCAGGGAACGATCAAAGAGTAAACTGTTTGAGACATTACTCCCATGGAGGTAAGTGTGCATGGTGACGTATTCAATCCCGATGCAATATCAGTGTTTCATCAATAATCTGATAGTCCACAGATTACAGAATGCCTCCAGATGTGCATCGGAAACTACTACTGGTCTTCCAGGAAACGATCAAAGCGTAGACTGTTTGAGACATTACTCCCATGGAGGAAACTGCGCATGGTGACTGTTGTATTCAATCCCGATGCAATTTTTGTGTTTCATCAACACTCTGATAGTCCAGAGATTACAGATTGCCTCCAGATGTGCATCGGAAACTACTACTGGTCTTCCAGGGAACGATCAAAGCGTAGACTGTTTGAGACATTACTCCCATGGAGGAAAGTGCGCATGGTGACTGTTGTATTCAATCCCGATGCAATTTCTGTGTTTCGTCAACACTCTGATAGTCCACAGATTACAGAATGCCTCCAGATGTGCATCGGAAACAACTACTGGTCTTCCAGGGAACGGTCAAGTCGTAGACTGTCTGAGACATTACTCCCATGGAGGAAAGTGCGCATGGTGACTGTTGTGTTCAATCCCGATGCAATTACTGTGTTTCATCAACACTCTGATAGTCCACAGATTACAGAATGCCTCCAGATGTGCATCGGAAACTACTACTGGAGTTCCAGGAAACGATCAAAGCGTAGACTGTTTGAGACATTACTCCCATGGAGGTAAGTGCGCATTGTGACTGTTGTATTCAATCCCGATGCAATTTCTTTGTTTCATCAACACTCTGATAGTCCACAGATTACAGAATGCCTCCAGATGTGCATCGGAAACTACTACTGGTCTTCCAGGGAACGATTAAAGCGTAGACTGTTTGAGACATTACTCCCATGGAGGAAAGTGCGCATGGTGACTGTTGTATTCAATCCCGATGCAATTTCTGTGTTTCATCAACACTCTGATAGTCCACATATTACAGAATGACTCCAGATGTGCATCGGAAACTACTACTGGTCTTCCAGGGACCGATCAAAGCGTAGACTGTTTGAGACATTATTTCCATGGAGGAAAGTGCGCATGGTGACTGTTGTATTCAATTCCGATGCAATTTCTGTGTTTCATCAACACTCTGATAGTCCACAGATTACAGAATGCCTCCAGATGTGCATCGGAAACTACTACTGGTCTTCCAGGGAACGATCAAAGCGTAGACTGTTTGAGACATTACTCCCATGGAGGGAAGTGCGCATGGTGACTGTTGTATTCAATCCCGATGCAATTTCTGTGTTTCATCAACACTCTGATAGTCCACAGATTACAGAATGCCTCCAGATGTGCATCGGAAACTACTACTGGTCTTCCAGGGACCGATAAAAGCGTAGACTGTTTGAGACATTATTTCCATGGAGGAAAGTGCGCATGGTGACTGTTGTATTCAATCCCGATGCAATTTCTGTGTTTCATCAACACTTTGAAGGTCCAAGGATTACAGAATGCCTCCAGATTTGCATCGGAAACTAGTACTGGTCTTGCAGGGAACGATCAAAGCGTAGACTGTTTGAGACATTACTCCCATGGAGGAAATAGAGCCTGGTGTCTGTTGTATTCAATCCCGATGCAATTTCTGTGTTTCATCAACACTCTGATAGTCCACAGATTACAGAATGCCTCCAGATGTGCATCGGAAACTACTACTGGTCTTCCAGGGAACGATCAAAGCTTAGACTGTTTGATACATTACTCCCATGGAGAAGAGTGCGCATGGTGACTGTTGTATTCAATCCAAATGCAATTTCTGTGTTTCATCAACACTCTGATAGTCCACAGATTACAGAATGCCTCCAGATGTGCATCGGAAACTACTACTGGTCTTCCAGGGAACGATCAAGGTGTAGACTGTCTGAGACATTACTCCAATGGAGGAAAGTGCGCATGGTGACTGTAGTATTCAATCGAGATGCAATTACTGTGTTTCAACAACACTCTGATAGTCCGCAGATTACAGAATGCCTCCAGATGTGCTTCGGAAACTACTACTGGTCTTCGAGCTAACGATCAAAAACGAAAACTGTTTGAGACACTACTCCCATGAAGGTAAGCGCGCATGGTGAGTGTTGTATACAATCCCGAAGCAATTTCTGTGTTTCATCAACACTCTGATAGTCCACAGATTACAGAACGGCTCCAGATGTGCATCGGAAACTACTACTGGTCTTCCTTGGAACGATCAAAGCGCAGACTGTTTGAGACATTACTCCCATGGAGGAAAGTGCGCATGGTGACTGTTGTAATCAATCCGATGCAATTTTGGTTTCATCAACACTCTGATAGTCCACAGATTACAGAATTGCTCCAGATGTGCATCGGAAACTACTACTGGTCTTCCAGGAAACGATCAAAGCGTAGACTGTTAGAGACATTACTCCCATGGAGGTAAGTGCGCATGGTTACTGTTGTATTCAATCCCGATGCAATTTCTTTGTTTCATCAACAATCTGATAGTCCACAGATTACAGAATGCCTCCAGGTGTGCATCGGAAACTACTACTGGTCTTCCAGGGAACGATCAAAGAGTAAACTGTTTGAGACATTACTCCCATGGAGGTAAGTGTGCATGGTGACTGTTGTATTCAATCCCGATGCAATATCAGTGTTTCATCAATACTCTGATAGTCCACAGATTACAGAATGCCTTCGGATGTGCATCGGAAACTACTACTGGTCTTCCAGGGAACGATCAAAGCGTAGACTGTTTGAGACATTACTCCCATGGACGTAACTGCGCATGGTGACTGTTGTATTCAATCCCGATGCAATTTCTGTGTTTCATCAACACTCTGATAGTCCACAGTTTACGGAATGCCTCCGGATGTGCATCGGAAACTACTACTGGTCTTCCAGGGACCGATCAAAGCGTAGACTGTTTGAGACATTATTTCCATGGAGGAAAGTGCGCATGGTGACTGTTGTATTCAATCCCGATGCAATTTCTGTGTTTCATCAACACTTTGAAGGTCCAAGGATTACAGAATGCCTCCAGATGTGCATCGGAAACAACTACTGGTCTTGCAGGGAACGATCAAAGCGTAGACTGTTTGAGACATTACTCCCATGGAGGAAATAGAGCCTGGTGGCTGTTGTATTCAATCCCGATGCAATTTCTGTGTTTCATCAACACTCTGATAGTCCACAGATTTCAGAATGCCTTCGGATGTGCATCGGAAACTACTACTGGTCTTCCAGGGAACGATGAAAGCTTAGACTGTTTGAGACATTACTCCCATGGAGGAAAGTACGCATGGTGACTACTGTATTCAATCCCGATGCAATTTCTGTGTTTCATCAACACTCAGATAGTCCACAGATTACAGAATGGCTCCAGATGTGCATCGGAAACTACTACTGGTCTTCCAGGAAACGATCAAAGCGTAGACTGTTTGAGACATTACCCCAATGGAGGTAAGTGCGCATGGTTACTGTTGTATTCAATCCCGATGCAATTTCTTTGTTTCATCAACACTCTGATAGTCCACAGATTACAGAATGCCTCCAGGTGTGCATCGGAAACTACTACTGGTCTTCCAGGGAACGATCAAAGAGTAAACTGTTTGAGACATTACTCCCATGGAGGTAAGTGTGCATGGTGACTGTTGTATTCAATCCCGATGCAATATCAGTGTTTCATCAATACTCTGATAGTCCACAGATTACAGAATGCTTTCGGATGTGCATCGGAAACTACTACTGGTCTTCCAGGGAACGATCAAAGCGTAGACTGTTTGAGACATTACTCCCATGGACGTAACTGCGCATGGTGACTGTTGTATTCAATCCCGATGCAATTTCTGTGTTTCATCAACACTCTGATAGTCCACAGATTACAGAATGCCTCCAGATGTGCATCGGAAACTACTATTGGTCTTCCAATGAACGATCAAAGAGTAAATTGTTTGAGACATTACTCCCATGGAGGTAAGTGTGCATGGTGACTGTTGTATTCAATCCCGATGCAATATCAGTGTTTCATCAATACTCTGATAGTCCACAGATTACAGAATGCCTCCAGATGTGCATCGGAAACTACTACTGCTCTTCCAGGAAACGATCAAAGCGTAGACTGTTTGAGACATTACTCCCATGGAGGAAACTGCGCATGGTGACTGTTGTATTCAATCCCGATGCAATTTCTGTGTTTCATCAACACTCTGATAGTCCACAGATTACGGAATGCCTCCAGATGTGCATCGGAAACTACTACTGGTCTTCCAGGGACCGATCAAAGCGTAGACTGTTTGAGACATTACTTCCATGGAGGAAAGTGCGCATGGTGACTGTTGTATTCAATCCCGATGCAATTTCTGTGTTTCATCAACACTTTGAAGGTCCTATTATTACAGAATGCCTCCAGATGTGCATCGGAAACTACTACTGGTCTTGCAGGGAACGATCAAAGCGTAGACTGTTTGAGACATTACTCCCATGGAAGAGAGTGCCGATGGTGACAGTTGTATTCAATCCCGATGCAATTTCTGTGTTTCATCAACACTCTGATAGTCCACAGAATACAGAATGCCTCCAGATGTGCATCGGAAACTACTACTGGTCTTCCAGGTAACGATCAAAGCTTAGACTGTTTGAGACATTACTCCCATGGAGGAAAGTGCGCATGGTGACTGTTGTATTCAATCCCCAGGCAATTTCTGTGTTAGTTCAACACTTTGAAGGTCCAAGGAGTACAGAATGCCTCGAGATGTGCATCGGAAACTACTACTGGTCTTCCAGGGAACGATCAAACCGTAGACTGTTTGAGACATTACTCCCATGGAGGAAATAGAGCCTGGTGACTGTTGTATTCAATCCCGATGCAATTTCTGTGTTTCATCATCACTCTGATAGTCCACAGATTACAGAATGCCTCCAGATGTGCATCAGAAACTACTACTGGTCTTCCAGGGAACGACCTAAGCTTAGACTGTTTGATACATTACTCCCATGGAGGAAAGTGCGCATGGTGACTATTGTATTCAATCCCGATGCAATTTCTGTGTTTCATCAACACTCAGATAGTCCACAGATTACAGAATGACTCCAGATGTGCATCGGAAACTACTACTGGTCTTCCTGGGGTCGATCAAAGCGTAGACTGTTTGAGACATTACTCCCATGGAGAAGAGTGTGCATGGTGACTGTTGTATTCAATCCCGATGCTATTTCTGTGTTTCATCAACACTCTGATAGTCCACAGATTACAGAATGCATCCAGATGTGCATCGGAAACTACTACTGGTCTTCCAGGGAACGATCAAAGTGTAGACTGTCTAAAACATTACTCCAATGGAGGAAAGTGCGCATGGTGACTGTTGTATTCAATCCCGATGCAATTACTAAGTTTCAGCAACACTCTGATAGTCTGCAGATTACAGAATGCCTCCAGATGTGCATCGGAAACTACTACTGGTCTTCGAGCTAACGATCAAAGAGTAAACTGTTTGAGACATTACTCCCATGGAGGTAAGTGCGCATTGTGACTGTTGTATTCAATCCCGACGCAATTTCTTTGTTTCATCAACACTCTGATAGTCCACAGATTACAGAATGCCTCCAGATGTGCATCGGAAACTACTACTGGTCTTCCAGCCAACGATCAAAGAGTAAACTGTTTGAGACATTACTCCCATGGAGGTAAGTGCGCATGGTGACGAATTCAATCCCGATGCAATATCAGTGTTTCATCAATAATCTGATAGTCCACAGATTACAGAATGCCTCCAGATGTGAATCGGAAACTACTACTGGTATCCAGGGAACGATCAAAGCGTAGATTGTTTGAGACATTACTCCCATGGAGGAAAGTGCGCATGGTGACTGTTGTATTCAATCCCTATGCAATTTCTGTGTTTCATCAACACTCTGATAGTCCACAGATTACAGAATGCCTCCAGATGTGCATCGGAAACTACTACTGGTCTTCCAGGGAACGATCAAGTCGTAGACTGACTGAGACATTACTCCCATGGAGGAAAGTGCGCATGGTGACTGTTGTGTTCAATCCCGATGCAATTACTGTGTTTCATCAACACTCTGATAGTCCACAGATTACAGAATGCCTCCAGATGTGCATCGGAAACTACTACTGGAGTTCCAGGAAACGATCAAAGCGTAGACTGTTTGAGACATTACTCCCATGGAGGTAAGTGCGCATTGTGACTGTTGTATTCAATCCCGATGCAAATTCTATGTTTCATCAACATTCTGATAGTCCACAGATTACAGAATGCCTCCAGATGTGCATCGGAAACTACTACTGGTCTTCCAGGGAACGATCAAAGAGTAATCTGTTTGAGACATTACTCCCATGGAGGTAAGTGCACATGGTGACGTATTCAATCCCGATGCAATATCAGTGTTTCATCAATAATCTGATAGTCCACAGATTACAGAATGCCTCCAGATGTGCATCGGAAACTACTACTGGTCTTCCAGGAAACGATCAAAGCGTAGACTGTTTGAGACATTACTCCCATGGAGGGATCTGCGCATGGTGACCGTTGTATTCAATCCCGATGCAATTACTGTGTTTCATCAACACTTTGAAGGTCCAAGGATTACAGGATGCCTCCAGATGTGCATCGGAAACTACTACTGGTCTTGCAGGGAATGATCAAAGCGTAAACTGTCTGAGACATTACTCCCATGGAGGAAAGTGCCGATGGTGACTGTTGTATTCAATCCCGATGCAATTTCTGTGTTTCATCAACACTCTGATAGTCCACAGATTACAGAATGCCTCCAGATGTGCATCGGAAACTACCACTGGTCTTCCAGGGTTCGATCAAATCGTAGACTGTCTGAGACATTACCCCCATGGAGGAAAGTGCGCATGGTGACTGTTGTATTCAATCCCGATGCAATTACTGTGTTTCATCAACACTCTGATAGTCCACAGATTACAGAATGCCTCAAGATGTGCATCGGAAACTACTACTGGAGTTCCAGGAAACGATCAAACCGTAGACTGTTTGAGGCATTACTCCCATGGAGGAAAGTGCGCATGGTGACTGTTGTATTGAATCCCGATGCAACTTCTGTGTTTCATCAACACTCTGATAGTCCACAGATTACAGAATAACTCCAGATGTGAATCGGAAACTACTACTGGTCTTCCAGGGAACGATCAAAGCGTAGACTGTTTGAGACATTACGCCCATATCGGAAAGTGCGCATGGTGACTGTTGTAGTCAATCCCGATGCAATTACAGTATTTCATCAACACTCTGATAGACCGGAGATTACAGAATGCCTCCAGATGTGCATCGGAAACTACTACTGGTCTTCCAGGTAACGATCAAAGCTTAGACTGTTTGAGACGTTACTTCCATAGAGGAAAGTGCGCAAGGTGACTGTTGTATTCAATCCCGATGCCATTTCTGTGTTTCATCAACACTCTGATAGTCCACAGATTACAGAATGCCTCCAGATGTGCATCGGAAACTACTACTGGTCTTCCTGGGATCGATCAAATCGTAGACTGTATGAGACATTTCTCCCATGGAGGAAAGTGCGCATGATGACTGTTGTATTCAATCGCGATGCAATTACCGTGTTTCAACAACACTCGGATAGTCCACAGATTACAGAATGCCTCCAGATGTGCATCGGAAACTACTACTGGTCTTCCAGGAAACGATCAAAGCGTAGACTGTTTGAGACATTACTCCCATGGAGGAAACTGCGCATGGTGACTGTTGTATTCAATCCTGATGCAATTTTTGTGTTTCATCAACACTCTGATACTCCACAGATTACGGAATGCCTCCAGATGTGCATCGGAAACTACTACTGGTCTTCCAGGGACCGATCAAAGCGTAGACTGTATGAGACATTACTTCAATGGAGGAAAGTGCGCATGGTGACTGTTATGTTCAATCCCGATGCAATTTCTGTGTTTCATCAACACTTTGAAGGTCCAAGGATTACAGGATGCCTCCAGATGTGCATCGGAAACTACAACTGGTCTTGCAGGGAACGATCAAAGCGTAAACTGTTTGAGACATTACTCCCATGGAGGAAAGTGCCGATGGTGACTGTTGTATTCAATCCCGATTCAATTTCTGTGTTTCATCAACACTCTGATAGTCCACAGAGTACAGAAATCCACCAGATGTGCATCGGAAACTACTACTGGTCTACCAGGTAACGATCAAAGCTTAGACTGTTTGAGACATTACTCCCATGGAGGAAAGTGCGCATGGTGACTGTTGTATTCAATCCCGATGCAATTTCTGTGTTTCATCAACACTCAGATAGTCCTCAGATTACAGAATGCCTCCAGATGTGCATCGGAAACTACTACTGGTCTTCCAGGGAGCGATCAAAGCGTAGACTGTTTGAGACATTACTCCCATGGAGGAAAGTGCGCATGGTGACTGTTGTATTCAATCCCGATGCAATTTCTGTGTTTCATCAACACTCTGATAGTCCACAGATTACAGAATGCCTCCAGATGTGCATCGGAAACTACCACTGGTCTTCCAGGGAACGATCAAATCGTAGACTGCCTGAGACATTACTCCCATGGAGGAAAGTGCGCATGGTGACTGTTGTATTCAATCCCGATGCAATTACTGTGTTTCATCAACACTCTGATAGTCCACAGATTACAGAATGCCTCCAGATGTGCATCGGAAACTACTACTGGAGTTCCAGGAAACGATCAAACCGTAGACTGTTTGAGGCATTACTCCCATGGAGGAAAGTGCGCATGGTGACTGTTGTATTGAATCCCGATGCAACTTCTGTGTTTCATCAACACTCTGATAGTCCACAGATTACAGAATAACTCCAGATGTGAATCGGAAACTACTACTGGTCTTCCAGGGAACGATCTAAGCGTAGACTGTTTGAGACATTACGCCCATATCGGAAAGTGCGCATGGTGACTGTTGTAGTCAATCCCGATGCAATTACAGTATTTCATCAACACTCTGATAGTCTGGAGATTACAGAATGCCTCCAGATGTGCATCGGAAACTACTACTGGTCTTCCAGGTAACGATCAAAGCTTAGACTGTTTGAGACGTTACTCCCATAGAGGAAAGTGCGCAAGGTGACTGTTGTATTCAATCCCGATGCCATTTCTGTGTTTCATCAACACTCTGATAGTCCACAGATTACAGAATGCCTCCAGATGTGCATCGGAAACTACTACTGGTCTTCCAGGAAACGATCAAAGCGTAGACTGTTTGAGACATTACTCCCATGGAGGAAAGTGCCGATGGTGACTGTTGTATTCAATCCCGATTCAATTTCTGTGTTTCATCAACACTCTGATAGTCCACAGAATACAGAAATCCACCAGATGTGCATCGGAAACTACTACTGGTCTTCCAGGTAACGATCAAAGCTTAGACTGTTTGAGACATTACTCCCATGGAGGAAAGTGCGCATGGTGACTGTTGTATTCAATCCCGATGCAATTTCTGTGTTTCATCAACACTCAGATAGTCCACAGATTACAGAATGCCTCCAGATGTGCATCGGAAACTACTACTGGTCTTCCAGGGAACGATCAAAGCGTAGACTGTTTGAGACACTACTTCAATGGAGGAAAGTGCGCATGGTGACTGTTATATTCAATTCCGATGCAATTTCTGTGTTTGATCAACACTTTGAAGGTCCAAGGGTTACAGGATGCCTCCAGATGTGCATCGGAAACTACTACTGGTCTTGCAGGGAACGATCAAAGCGTAAACGGTTTGAGACATTACCCCCATGGAGGAAAGTGCCGATGGTGACTGTTGTATTCAATCCCGATGCAATTTCTGTGTGTCATCAACACTCTGATAGTCCACAGAATACAGAAATCCACCAGATGTGCATCGGAAACTACTACTGGTCTTCCAGCTAACGATCAAACCGTAGACTGTTTGGGGCATTAGTCCCATGGAGGAAAGTGCGCATGGTGACTGTTGTATTGAATACCGATGCAACTTCTGTGTTTCATCAACACTCTGATAGTCCACAGATTACAGAATGCCTCCACATGTGAATCGGAAACTACTACTGGTCTTCCAGGGAACGATCAAAGCGTAGACTGTTTGAGACATTACTCCCATGGCGGAAAGTGCGCATGGTGACTATTGTATTCAATCCCGATGCAATTACAGTGTTTCATCAACACTCTGATAGTCCACAGATTACAGAATGCCTCCAGATGTGCATCGGAAACTACTACTGGTCTTCCAGGGAACGATCAAAGCGTAGACTGTTTGAGACGTTACTCCCATGGCAGAAAGTGCGCATGGTGACTGTTGTATTCAATCCCGAGGCAATTACAGTGTTTCATCAACACTCTGATAGTCCGCAGATTACAGAATGCCTCCAGATGTGCATCGGAAACTACTACTGGTCTTCCAGGGAACGATCAAAGCGTAGACTGTTTGAGACATTACTCCCATGGACGAAAGTGCGCATGGTGACTGTTGTATTCAATCCCGATGCAATTTCTGTGTTTCATCAACACTCTGATAGTTCACAGATTACAGAATGCCTCCAGATGTGCATCGGAAACTACTACTGGTCTTCCAGGGAGCGATCAAATCGTAGACTGTCTGAGACATTACTCCCATGGAGGAAAGTGCGCATGGTGACTGTTGTATTCAATCCCGATGCAATTACTGTGTTTCATCAACACTCTGATAGTCCACAGATTACAGAATGCCTCCAGATGTGCATCGAAAACCACTACTGGAGTTCCAGGAAACGGTCAAACCGTAGACTGTTTGAGGCATTACTCCCATGGAGGAAAGTGCGCATGGTGACTGTTGTATTGAATCCCGATGCAACTTCTGTGTTTCATCAACACTCTGATAGTCCACAGATTTCAGAATGCCTGCAGATGTGCATCGGAAATTACTACTGGTCTTCCAGGGAACGATCAAAGCGTAGACTGTTTGAGACATTACTCCCATGGCGGAAAGTGCGCATGGTGACTGTTGTATTCAATCCCGATGCAATTACATTGTTTCATCAACACTCTGATAGTCCGTAGATTACAGAATTCCTCCAGATGTGCATCGGAAACAACTACTGGTCTTCCAGCTAACGATCAAAGCTTAGTCTGTTTGAGACATTACTCCCATGGAGGAAAGTGCGCAAGGTGACTGTTGTATTCAATCCCGATGCAATTTCTGTGTTTCATCAACACTCAGATAGTCCACAGATTACAGAATGCCGCCAGATGTGCATCGGAAACTACTACTGGTCTTCCAGGGAACGATCAAAGCGTAGACTGTTTGAGACATAACTCCCATGGAGGAAAGTGCGCATGGTGAATGTTGTATTCAATCCCGATGCAATTTCTGTGTTTCATCAACACTCTGATGGTCCACAGATTACAGAATGCCTCCAGATGTGCATCGGAAACTACTACTGGTCTTCCAGGGAACGATCAAAGCGTTGACTGTTTGAGACATTACTCCCATTGCGGAAAGTGCGCATGGTGACTGTTGTATTCTATCCCGAGGCAATTTCTGTGTTTCAACAACACTTTGAAGGTCCAAGGATTACAGAATGCCTCCAGATGTGCATCGGAAACAACTACTGGTCTTCCAGCTAACGATCAAAGTGTAGACTGTTTGCGACATTACTCAAATGGGGGAAAGTGCGCATGGTGACTTTTGTATTCAATCCCGAATCAATTTCTGTGTTTCATCAACACTTTGAAGGTACAACGATAACAGAATGCCTCCAGATGTGCATCGGAAACTACTACTGGTCTCCAGGGAACGATCAATGCGTAGACTGTTTGAGACATTACTCCCATGGAGGAAAGTGCGCATGGTGACTGTTGTATTCAATCCCGATGCAATTACTGTGTTTCATCAACACTCTGATAGACCACAGATTACAGAATGCCTCCAGATGTGCGTCGGAAACTACTACTGGAGTTCCAGGAAACGATCAAATCGTAGACTGTTTGAGACATTACTCCCATGGCGGAAAGTGCGCATGGTGACTGTTGTATTCAATCCCGATGAAATTACAGTGTTTCATCAACACTCTGATAGTCCCTAGATTACAGAATGCCTCCAGATGTGCATCGGAAACTACTACTGGTCTTCCAGGTAACGATCAAAGCTTAGACTGTTTGAGACATTACTCCCATGGAGGAAAGGGCGCAAGGTGACTATTGTATTCAATCCCGATGCAATTTCTGTGTTTCATCAACACTCAGATAGTCCACAGATTACAGATTGCCTCCAGATGTGCATCGGAAACTACTACTGGTCTTCCAGGGAACGATCAAAGCGTAGACTGTTTGAGCCATTACTGCCATGGAGGAAAGTGCGCATGGTGACTGTTGTATTCAATCCCGATGCAATTTCTGTGTTTCATCAACACTCTGATAGTCCACAGATTACAGAATGCCTCCAGATGTGCATCGGAAACTACTACTGGTCTTCCAGGGAACGATCAAAGCGTAGACTGTTTGAGACATTACTCCCATGGTGGAAAGTGCGTATGGTGACGGTTGTATTCAATCAAGATGCAATTACAGTGTTTCATCAACACTCTGATAGTCCGCAGATTACAGAATGCCTCCAGATGTGCATCGGAAACTACTACTGGTCTTCCAGGGAACGATCAAAGCGTAGACTGTTTGAGACATAACTCCCATGGAGGAAAGTGCGCATGGTGAATGTTGTATACAATCCCGATGCAATTTCTGTGTTTCATCAACACTCTGATAGTCCACAGATTACAGAATGCCCCCAGATGTGCATCGGAAACTACTACTCGTCTTCCTGGGAACGATCAAAGCGTAGACTGTTTGAGACATTACTCCCATGGAGGAGAGTGCGCATGGTGACTGTTGTATTCTATCAGGAGGCAATTTCTGTGTTTCATCATCACTTTGAAGGTCAAGGATTACAGAATGCCCCCAGAAGTGGGTCGGAAACTACTACTCGTCTTCCTGGGAACGATCAAAGCGTAGACTGTTTGAGACATTACTCCCATGGAGGAGAGTGCGCATGGTGACTGTTGTATTCAATCCCGATGCAATTTCTGTGTTTCATCAACACTCTGATAGTCCACAGATTACAGAATGCCACCAGATGTGCATCGGAAACTACTACTGGTCTTCCAGGGAACGATCAAAGCTTAAAATGTTTGAGATATTACTCCCATGGAGGAAAGTGCGCATGGCGACTGTTGTATTCAATCCCGATGCAATTTCTGTGTTTCATCAACACTCAGATAGTCCACAGATTACAGAATGCCTCCAGATGTGCATCGGAAACTACTACTGGTCTTCCAGGGAACGATCAAGTAGTAAACTGTTTGAGACATTACTCCCATGAAGGTAAGTGCGCATGGTGACTGTTGTATTCAATCCCGATGCAATTTCTGTGTTTCATCAACACTCTGATAGTCCACAGATTACAGATTGCCTTCAGATGTGCATCGGAAACTACTACTGGTCTTCCAGGGAACGATCAAAGCGTAGACTGATTGAGACATTACTCCCATGGAGGAAAGTGCGCATGGTGACTGTTGTATTCAATCCCGATGCAATTTCTGTGTTTCATCAACACTCTGATAGTCCACAGATTACAGATTGCCTCCAGATGTGCATCGGAAACTACTACTGGTCTTCCAGGTAACGATCAAACCTTAGACTGTTTGAGACATTACTCCCATGGAGGAAAGTGCGCAAGGTGACTGTTGTATTCAATCCCGATGCAATTTCTGTGTTTCATCAACACTCAGATAGTCCACAGATTACAGAATGCCTCCAGATGTGCATCGGAAACTACTACTGGTCTTCCAGGGAACGATCAAGCCGTAGACTGTTAGAGCCATTACTCCCATTGAGGAAAGTGCGCATGGTGACTGTTGTATTCAATCCCGATGCAATTTCTGTGTTTCATCAACACTCTGATAGTCCACAGATTACAGAATGCCTCCAGATGTGCATCGGAACTACTACTGGTCTTCCGGGGAACGATCAAAGCGTAGACTGATTGAGACATTACTCCCATGGAGGTAAGTGCGCATGGTGACTGTTGTATTCAATCCTGATGCAATTTCTGTATTTCATCAACACTCTGATAGTCCACAGATTACAGAATGCCTCCAGATGTGCATCGGAAACTACTACTGGTCTTCCAGCGAACGATCAAAGAGAAAACTGTTTGAGACATTACTCCCATGAAGGTAAGTGGGCATGGTGACTGTTGTATTCAATCCCGATGCAATTTCTGTGTTTCATCAACACTCTGATAGTCCACAGATTACAGATTGCCTCCAGATGTGCATTGGAAACTACTACTGGTCTTCCCGGAAACGATCAAAGCGTAGACTGTTTGAGACATTACTCCCATGGAAGAAAGTGCGCATGGTGAATGTTGTATTCAATCCCGATACAAATTCTGTGTTTCATCAACACTCAGATAGTCCACAGATTACAGAATGTCTCCAGATGTGCATCGGAAACTACTACTGGTCTTCCAGGGAACGATCAAAGCATAGACTGTTTGAGCCATTACTCCCATGGAGGAAAGTGCGCATGGTGACTGTTGTATTCAATCCCGATGCAATTTCTGTGTTTCATCAACACTCTGATAGTCCACAGATTACAGAATGCCTCCAGATGTGCATCGGAACTACTACTGGTCTTCCAGGGAACGATCAAAGCGTAGACTGATTGAGACATTACTCCCATGGAGGTAAGTGCGCATGGTGACTGTTTTATTCAATCCTGATGCAATTTCTCTATTTCATCAACACTCTGATAGTCCACAGATTACGGAATGCCTCCAGATGTGCATCGGAAACTACTACTGGTCTTCCAGCGAACGATCAAAGAGAAAACTGTTTGAGACATTACTCCCATGAAGGTAAGTGCGCATGGTGACTGTTGTATTCAATCCCGATGCAATTTCTGTGTGTCATCAACACTCTGATAGTCCACAGATTACAGATTGCCTCCAGATGTGCATTGGAAACTACTACTGGTCTTCCAGGAAACGATCAAAGCGTAGACTGTTTGAGACATTACTCCCATGGAAGAAAGTGCGCATGGTGACTGTTGTATTCAATCCCGATGCAAATTCTGTGTTTCATCAACACTCAGACAGTCCACAGATTACAGAAAGACTTCAGATGTGCATCGGAACTACTACTGGTCTGCAGTTGACGATCAAAGCGTAGACTGATTGAGACATTACTCCCATGGAGGAAAGTGCGCATGGTGACTGTTGTATTCAATCCCGAGGCAATTTCTGTGTTTCATCAACACTTTGAAGGTCCAAGGATTACAGATTGCGTTCAGATGTGATTCGGAAACTACTACTGGACTCCCAGGGAACGATCAAAGCGTAGACTGTTTGAGACATTACTCCCATGGAGGAAAGTGGGCAAGGTGACTGTTGTATTCAATCCTAATACAATTTCTGTGTTTCATCAACACTCTGATAGTCCGGAAATTACAGAATGCCTCCAGATGTGCATCGGAAACTACTACTGGTCTTCCAGGGAAGGATCAAAGCGTAGACTGTTTGAGACATTACTCCCATGGAGGAAATAGCGGTTGGTGACTGTTGTATTCAATCCCGATGCAATTTCTGTGTTTCGTCAACACTCTGATAGTCCACAGATTACAGAATGCCTCCAGATGTGCATCGGAAACTACTACTGGTCTTCCAGGGAACGATCAAAGCGTAGAATGTTTGAGACATTACTCCCATGGCGGAAAGTGCGCATGGTGACTGTTGTATTCAATCCCGATGCAATTACAGTGTTTCATCAACTCTCTGATAGTCCGCAGATTACTGAATGCCTCCAGATGTGCATCGGAAACTACTACTGGTCTTCCAGGGAACGATCAAAGCGTAGACTGTTTGAGACATAACTCCCATGAAGGAAAGTGCGCATGGTGAATGTTGTATTCAATCCCGATGCAATTTCTGTGTTTCATCAACACTCTGATAGTCCACAGATTACAGAATGCCTCCAGATGTGCATCGGAAACTACTACTGGTCTTCCAGGGAACGATCAAAGCGTTGACTGTTTGAGACATTACTAACATGGCGGAAAGTGCGCATGGTGACTGTTGTATTCTATCCCGAGGCAATTTCTGTGTTTCATCAACACTTTGAAGGTCCAAGGATTACAGAATGCCTCCAGATGTGCATCGGAAGCTACTACTGGTCTTCCAGGGAACGATCAAAACGTAGACTGTTTGTGACATTACTCCCATGGAGGAAATAGCGCCTGGTGACTGTTGTATTCAATCCCGCTGCAGTTTCTGTGTTTCATCAACACTCTGATAGTCCACAGATTACAGAATGCCTTCAGATGTGCATCGGAAACTACTACTGGTCTTCCAGGGAACGATCAAAGCTTAGACTGTTTGAGACATTACTCCCATGGAGGAAAGTGCGCATGGTGACTGTTGTATTCAATCCCGATGCAATTTCTGTGTTTCATCAACACTCAGATAGTCCACAGATTACAGAATGCCCCCAGATGTGCATCGGAAACTACTACTGGTCTTCCTGGGAACGATCAAAGCGTAGACTGTTTGAGACATTACTCCCATGAGGGAGAGTGCGCATGGTGACTGTTGTATTCAATCCCGATGCAATTTCTGTGTTTCATCAACACTCTGATAGTCCACAGATTACAGAATGCCTCCAGATGTGCATCGGAAACTACTACTGGTCTTCCAGGGAACGATCAAATAGTAAACTGTTTGAGACATTACTCCCATGAAGGTAAGTGCGCATGGTGACTGTTGTATTCAATCCCGATGCAATTTCTGTGTTTCATCAACACTCTGATAGTCCACAGATTACAGATTGCCTCCAGATGTGCATCGGAAACTACTACCGGACTCCCAGGGAACGATCAAAGCGTAGACTGTTTGAGACAATACTCCCATGGAGGAAAGTGCGCATGGTGACTGTTGTATTCAATCCCAAGGCAATTTCAGTGTTTCATCAATACTTTGAAGGTCCAAGGATTACAGACTGCGTTCAGATGTGCATTGGAAACTACTACTGGACTCCCAGGGAACGATCAAAGCGTAGTCTGTTTGAGACATTACTCCCATGGAGGAAAGTGCGCATGGTGACTGTTGTATTCAATCCCGATGCAATTTCTGTGTTTCATCAACACTCTGATAGTCCACAGATTACAGAATGCCTCCAGATGTGCATCGGAACTACTACTGGTCTTCCAGGGAACGATTAAAGCGTAGACTGATTGAGACATTACTCCCATGGAGGTAAGTGCGCATGGTGACTGTTGTATTCAATCCTGATGCAATTTCTGTATTTCATCAACACTCTGATAGTCCACAGATTACAGAATGCCTCCAGATGTGCATCGGAAACTACTACTGGTCTTCCAGCGAACGATCAAAGAGAAAACTGTTTGAGACATTACTCCCATGAAGGTAAGTGCGGATGGTGACTGTTGTATTCAATCCCGATTCAATTTCTGTGTTTCATCAACACTCTGATAGTCCACAGATTACAGATTGCCTCCAGATGTGCATTTTAAACTACTACTGGTCTTCCAGGAAACGATCAAAGCGTAGACTGTTTGAGACATTACTCCCATGGAGGAAAGTGCGCATGGTGACTGTTGTATTCAATCCCGATGCAATTTCTGTGTTTCATCAACACTTTGAAGGTCCAAGGATTACAGATTGCGTTCAGATGTGCATCGGAAACTACTACCGGACTCCCAGGGAACAATCAAAGCGTAGACCGTTTGAGACATTACTCCCATGTAGGAAAGTGCGCAAGGTGACTGTTGTATTCAATCCTAATCCAAATTCTGTGTTTCATCAACACTCTGATAGTCCACAGATTACAGAATGCCTCCAGATGTGCATCGGAACTACTACTGGTCTTCCAGGGAACGATCAAAGCGTAGACTGATTGAGACATTACTCCCATGGAGGTAAGTGCGCATGGTGACTGTTTTATTCAATCCTGATGCAATTTCTGTATTTCATCAACACTCTGATAGTCCACAGATTACGGAATGCCTCCAGATGTGCATCGGAAACTACTACTGGTCTTCCAGCGAACGATCAAAGAGAAAACTGTTTGAGACATTACTCCCATGAAGGTAAGTGCGCATGGTGACTGTTGTATTCAATCCCGATGCAATTTCTGTGTTTCATCAACACTCTGATAGTCCACAGATTACAGATTGCCTCCAGATGTGCATTGGAAACTACTACTGGTCTTCCAGGAAACGATCAAAGCGTAGACTGTTTGAGACATTACTCCCATGGAAGAAAGTGCGCATGGTGACTGTTGTATTCAATCCCGATGCAAATTCTGTGTTTCATCAACACTCAGACAGTCCACAGATTACAGAAAGACTTTAGATGTGCATCGGAACTACTACTGGTCTGCAGTTGACGATCAAAGCGTAGACTGATTGAGACATTACTCCCATGGAGGAAAGTGCGCATGGTGACTGTTGTATTCAATCCCGAGGCAATTTCTGTGTTTCATCAACACTTTGAAGGTCCAAGGATTACAGATTGCGTTCAGATGTGATTCGGAAACTACTACTGGACTCCCAGGGAACGATCAAAGCGTAGACTGTTTGAGACATTACTCCCATGGAGGAAAGTGGGCAAGGTGACTGTTGTATTCAATCCTAATACAATTTCTGTGTTTCATCAACACTCTGATAGTCCGGAAATTACAGAATGCCTCCAGATGTGCATCGGAAACTACTACTGGTCTTCCAGGGAAGGATCAAAGCGTAGACTGTTTGAGACATTACTCCCATGGAGGAAATAGCGGTTGGTGACTGTTGTATTCAATCCCGATGCAATTTCTGTGTTTCGTCAACACTCTGATAGTCCACAGATTACAGAATGCCTCCAGATGTGCATCGGAAACTACTACTGGTCTTCCAGGGAACGATCAAAGCGTAGAATGTTTGAGACATTACTCCCATGGCGGAAAGTGCGCATGGTGACTGTTGTATTCAATCCCGATGCAATTACAGTGTTTCATCAACTCTCTGATAGTCCGCAGATTACTGAATGCCTCCAGATGTGCATCGGAAACTACTACTGGTCTTCCAGGGAACGATCAAAGCGTAGACTGTTTGAGACATAACTCCCATGAAGGAAAGTGCGCATGGTGAATGTTGTATTCAATCCCGATGCAATTTCTGTGTTTCATCAACACTCTGATAGTCCACAGATTACAGAATGCCTCCAGATGTGCATCGGAAACTACTACTGGTCTTCCAGGGAACGATCAAAGCGTTGACTGTTTGAGACATTACTAACATGGCGGAAAGTGCGCATGGTGACTGTTGTATTCTATCCCGAGGCAATTTCTGTGTTTCATCAACACTTTGAAGGTCCAAGGATTACAGAATGCCTCCAGATGTGCATCGGAAGCTACTACTGGTCTTCCAGGGAACGATCAAAACGTAGACTGTTTGTGACATTACTCCCATGGAGGAAATAGCGCCTGGTGACTGTTGTATTCAATCCCGCTGCAGTTTCTGTGTTTCATCAACACTCTGATAGTCCACAGATTACAGAATGCCTTCAGATGTGCATCGGAAACTACTACTGGTCTTCCAGGGAACGATCAAAGCTTAGACTGTTTGAGACATTACTCCCATGGAGGAAAGTGCGCATGGTGACTGTTGTATTCAATCCCGATGCAATTTCTGTGTTTCATCAACACTCAGATAGTCCACAGATTACAGAATGCCCCCAGATGTGCATCGGAAACTACTACTGGTCTTCCTGGGAACGATCAAAGCGTAGACTGTTTGAGACATTACTCCCATGAGGGAGAGTGCGCATGGTGACTGTTGTATTCAATCCCGATGCAATTTCTGTGTTTCATCAACACTCTGATAGTCCACAGATTACAGAATGCCTCCAGATGTGCATCGGAAACTACTACTGGTCTTCCAGGGAACGATCAAAACTTAGACTGTTTGAGATATTACTCCCATGGGGGAAAGTGCGCATGGCGACTGTTGTATTCAATCCCTATGCAATTTCTGTGTTTCATCAACACTCAGATAGTCCCCAGATTACAGAATGCCTCAAGATGTGCATCGGAAACTACTACTGGTCTTCCAGGGAACGATCAAATAGTAAACTGTTTGAGACATTACTCCCATGAAGGTAAGTGCGCATGGTGACTGTTGTATTCAATCCCGATGCAATTTCTGTGTTTCATCAACACTCTGATAGTCCACAGATTACAGATTGCCTCCAGATGTGCATCGGAAACTACTACCGGACTCCCAGGGAACGATCAAAGCGTAGACTGTTTGAGACAATACTCCCATGGAGGAAAGTGCGCATGGTGACTGTTGTATTCAATCCCGAGGCAATTTCAGTGTTTCATCAATACTTTGAAGGTCCAAGGATTACAGACTGCGTTCAGATGTGCATTGGAAACTACTACTGGACTCCCAGGGAACGATCAAAGCGTAGTCTGTTTGAGACATTACTTCCATGGAGGAAAGTGCGCATGGTGACTGTTGTATTCAATCCCGATGCAATTTCTGTGTTTCATCAACACTCTGATAGTCCACAGATTACAGAATGCCTCCAGATGTGCATCGGAACTACTACTGGTCTTCCAGGGAACGATTAAAGCGTAGACTGATTGAGAAATTACTCCCATGGAGGTAAGTGCGCATGGTGACTGTTGTATTCAATCCTGATGCAATTTCTGTATTTCATCAACACTCTGATAGTCCACAGATTACAGAATGCCTCCAGATGTGCATCGGAAACTACTACTGGTCTTCCAGCGAACGATCAAAGAGAAAACTGTTTGAGACATTACTCCCATGAAGGTAAGTGCGGATGGTGACTGTTGTATTCAATCCCGATTCAATTTCTGTGTTTCATCAACACTCTGATAGTCCACAGATTACAGATTGCCTCCAGATGTGCATTTTAAACTACTACTGGTCTTCCAGGAAACGATCAAAGCGTAGACTGTTTGAGACATTACTCCCATGGAGGAAAGTGCGCATGGTGACTGTTGTATTCAATCCCGATGCAATTTCTGTGTTTCATCAACACTTTGAAGGTCCAAGGATTACAGATTGCGTTCAGATGTGCATCGGAAACTACTACCGGACTCCCAGGGAACAATCAAAGCGTAGACCGTTTGAGACATTACTCCCATGTAGGAAAGTGCGCAAGGTGACTGTTGTATTCAATCCTAATCCAAATTCTGTGTTTCATCAACACTCTGATGGTCCACAGATTACAGAATGCCTCCAGATGTGCATCGGAAACTACTACTGGTCTTCCAGGGAACGATCAAAGCTTAGACTGTTTGAGACATTACTCCCATGGTGGAAAGTGCGCATGGTGACTGTTGTTTTCAATCCCGAATCACTTTCTGTGTTTCATCAATACTTTGTAGGTCCAAGGATTACAGAATGCCTCCAGATGTGCATCGGAAACTATTACTGGTCTTCCAGGGAACGATCAATGCGTAGACTGTTTGAGACATTACTCCCATGGAGGAAATAGCGGCTGGTGACTGTTGTATTCAATCCCGATGCAATTTCTGTGTTTCATCAACACTCTGATAGTCCACAGATTACAGAATGCCTTCGGATGTGCATCGGAAACTACTCCTGGTCTTCCAGGCAACGATCAAAGCTTAGACTGTTTGAGATATTACTCCCATGGAGGAAAGTGCGCATGGCGGCTGTTGTATTCAATCCCGATGCAATTTCTGTGTTTCATCAACACTCAGATAGTCCACAGATTACAGAATGCCCCCAGATGTGCATCGGAAACTACTACTGGTTTTCCTGGGAACGATCAAAGCGTATACTGTTTGAGACATTACTCCCATGGAGGAGAGTGCGCGTGGTGACAGTTGTATTCAATCCCGATGCAATTTCTGTGTTTCATCAACACTCTGATAGTCCACAGATTACAGAATGCCTCCAGATATGCATCGGAACTACTACTGGTCTTCCAGGGAACGATCAAAGCGTAGACTGATTGAGACATTACTCCCATGGAGGTAAGTGCGCATGGTGACTGTTGTATTCAATCCTGATGCAATTTCTGTGTTTCATCAACACTCTGATAGTCCACAGATTACAGAATGACTCAAGATGTGCATCGGAAACTACTACTGGTCTTCCAGGGAACGATCAAAGAGAAAACTGTTTGAGACATTACTCCCATGAAGGTAAGTGCGCATGGTGACTGTTGTATTCAATCCCGATGCAATTTCTGTGTTTCATCAACACTCTGATAGTCCACAGATTACAGGTTGCCTCCAGATGTGCATCGGAAACTACTACTGGTCTTCCAGGAAACGATCAAAGCATAGACTGTTTGAGACATTACTCCCATGTAAGAAAGTGCGCATGGTGACTGTTGTATTCAATCCCGATGCAAATTCTGTGTTTCATCAACACTCAGATAGTCCACAGATTACAGAAAGCCTCCAGATGTGCATCGGAACTACTACTGGTCTGCCAGGGAACGATCAAAGCGTAGACTGATTGAGACATTACACCCATGGAGGAAAGTGCGCATGTTGACTTTTGTATTCAATCCCGAGGCAATTTCTGTGTTTCATCAACACTTTGAAGGTCCAAGGATTACAGATTGCGTTCAGATGTGCATCGGAAACTACTACTGGACTCCCAGGGAACGATCAAAGCGTAGACTGTTTGAGACATTACTCCCATGCAGGAAAGTGCGCATGTTGACTGTTGTATTCAATCCCGAATCACTTTCTGTGTTTCATCAACACTTTGAAGGTCCAAGGATTACAGAATGCCTCCAGATGTGCATCGGAAACTATTACTGGTCTTCCAGGGAACGATCAATGCGTAGACTGTTTGAGACATTACTCCCATGGAGGAAATAGCGCCTGGTGACTGTTGTATTAAATCCCGATGCAATTTCTGTGTTTCATCAACACTGTGATAGTTTACAGATTACAGAATGCCTTCAGATGTGCATCGGAAACTACTACTGGTTTTCCTGGGAACGATCAAAGCGTAGACTGTTTGAGACATTACTCCCATGGAGGAGAGTGCGCATGGTGACTGTTGTATTCAATCCCGATGCAATTTCTGTGTTTCATCAACACTCAGATAGTCCACAGAATAAAGAATGCCTCCAGATGTGCATCGGAAACTACTACTGGTCTTCCAGGGAACGATCAATGCGTAGACTGTTTGAAACATTACTCCCATGGAGGAAATAGCGGCTGGTGACTGTTGTATTCAATCCCGATGCAATTTCTGTGTTTCATCAACACTCTGATAGTCCACAGATTACAGAATGCCTTCGGATGTGCATCGGAAACTACTACTGGTCTTCCAGGGAACGATCAAAGCTTAGACTGTTTGAGACATTACTCCCATGGAGGAAAGTGCGTATGGTGACTGTTGTATTCAATCCCGATGCAATTTCTGTGTTTCATCAACACTCTGATAGTCCACAGATTACAGAATGCCTCCAGATGTGCATCGGAACTACTACTGGTCTTCCAGGGAACGATCAAAGCGTAAACTGATTGAGACATTACTCCCATGGAGGTAAGTGCGCATGGTGACTGTTGTATTCAATCCTGATGCAATTTCTGTATTTCATCAACACTCTGATAGTCCACAGATTACAGAATGCCTCCAGATGTGCATCGGAACTACTACTGGTCTTCCAGGGAACGATCAAAGCGTAGACTGATTGAGACATTACTCCCATGGAGGTAAGTGCGCATGGTGACTGTTGTATTCAATCCTGATGCAATTTCTGTATTTCATCAACACTCTGATAGTCCACAGATTACAGAATGCCTCCAGATGTGCATCGGAAACTACTACTGGTCTTCCAGCGAACGATCAAAGAGAAAACTGTTTGAGACGTTACTCCAATGAAGGTAAGTGCGGATGGTGACTGTTGTATTCAATCCCGATTCAATTTCTGTGTTTCATCAACACTCTGATAGTCCACAGATTACAGGTTGCCTCCAGATGTGCATCGGAAACTACTACTGGTCTTCCAGGAAACGATCAAAGCATAGACTGTTTGAGACATTACTCCCATGGAAGAAAGTGCGCATGGTGACTGTTGTATTCAATCCCGATGCAAATTCTGTGTTTCATCAAAACTTTGAAGGTCCAAGGATTACAAATTGCGTTCAGATGTGCATCGGAAACTACTACCGGACTCCCAGGGAACGATCAAAGCGTAGACTGTTTGAGACAATACTCCCATGGAGGAAAGTGCGCATGGTGACTGTTGTATTCAATCCCGAGGCAATTTCAGTGTTTCATCAATACTTTGAAGGTCCAAGGATTACAGATTGCGTTCAGATGTGCATTGGAAACTACTACTGGACTCCCAGGGAACGATCAAAGCGTAGACTGTTTGAGACATTACTCCCATGGAGGAAAGTGCGCATGGTGACTGTTGTATTCAATCCCGATGCAAATTCTGTGTTTCATCAACACTCAGATAGTCCACAGATTACAGAAAGACTTCAGACGTGCATCGGAACTTCTACTGGTCTGCCAGGGAACGATCAAAGCGTAGACTGATTCAGACATTACTCCCATGGAGGAAAGTGCGCATGGTGACTGTTGTATTCAATCCCGATGCAATTTCTGTGTTTCATCAACACTTTGAAGGTCCAAGGATTACAGATTGCGTTCAGATGTGCATCGGAAACTACTACCGGACTCCCAGGGAACGATCAAAGCATAGACCGTTTGAGACATTACTCCCATGTAGGAAAGTGCGCGAGGTGACTGTTGTATTCAATCCTAATCCAAATTCTGTGTTTCATCAACACTCTGATGGTCCACAGATTACAGAATGCCTCCAGATGTGCATCGGAAACTACTACTGGTCTTCCAGGGAACGATCAAAGCGTAGACTGTTTGAGACATTACTCCCATGAAGGAAAGTGCGCATGGTGACTGTTGTTTTCAATCCCGAATACCTTTCTGTGTTTTATCAATACTTTGAAGGTCCAAGGATTACAGAATGCCTCCAGATGTGCATCGGAAACTATTACTGGTCTTCCAGGGAACGATCAATGCGTAGACTGTTTGAGACATTACTCCCATGGAGGAAATAGCGGCTGGTGACTGTTGTATTCAATCCCGATGCAATTTCTGTGTTTCATCAACACTCTGATAGTCCACAGATTACATAATGCCTTCGGATGTGCATCGGAAACTACTACTGGTCTTCCAGGGAACGATCAAAGCTTAGACTGTTTGAGATATTACTCCCATGGAGGAAAGTGCGCATGGCGGCTGTTGTATTCAATCCCGATGCAATTTCTGTGTTTCATCAACACTCAGATAGTCCACAGATTACAGAATGCCCCCAGATGAGCATCGGAATCTACTACTGGTTTTCCTGGGAACGATCAAAAGCGTATACTTGGAGGAGAGTGCGCATGGTGACAGTTGTATTCAATCCCGATGCAGTTTCTGTGTATCATCAACACTCTGATAGTCCACAGATTACAGAATCCTCCAGATGTGCATCGGAACTATTACTGGTCTTCCAGGGTACGATCAAAGCGTAGACTGATTGAGACATTACTCCCATGGAGGTAAGTGCGCATGGTGACTGTTGTATTCAATCCTGATGCAATTTCTGTGTTTCATCAACACTCTGATAGTCCACGGATTACAGAATGCCTCCAGATGTGCATCGGAAACTACTACTGGTCTTCCAGGGAACGATCAAAGAGAAAACTGTTTGAGACATTACTCCCATGAAGGTAAGTGCGCATAGTGACTGTTGTATTCAATCCCGATGCAATTTCTGTGTTTCATCAACACTCTGATAGTCCACATATTACAGATTGCCTCCAGATGTGCATCGGAAACTACTACTGGTCTTCCAGGAAACGATCAAAGCGTAGACTGTTTGAGACATAACTCCCATGGAAGAAAGTGCGCATGGTGACTGTTGTATTCAATCCCGATGCAAATTCTGTGTTTCATCAACACTCTGATAGTCCACAGATTACAGAAAGCCTCAAGATGTGCATCGGAGCTACTACTGGTCTGCCAGGGAACGATCAAAGCGTAGACTGATTGAGACATTACACCCATGGAGGAAAGTCCGCATGGTGACTGTTGTATTCAATCCCGAGGCAATTTCTGTGTTTCATCAACACTTTGAAGGTCCAAGGATTACAGATTGCGTTCAGATGTGCATCGGAAACTACTACTGGTCTTCCAGCGAACGATCAAAGCGTAGACTGTTTGAGACATTACTCCCATGGAGGTAAGTGCGCATGGAGACTGTTGTATTCAATCCCGATGCAATTCCTGTGTTTCATCAACACTCAGATAGTCCACAGATTACAGAATGCCTCCAGATGTGCATCGGAAACTACTACTGGTCATCCAGGAACCGATCAAATCGTAGACAGTTTGAGACATTACTCCCATGGAAGAAAGCGCGCATGGTGACTGTTGTATTCAATCCCGATGCAATTTCTGTGTTTCATCAACACTCAGATAGTCCACAGGATACAGAATGCCTCCAGATGTGCATCGGAACTACTACTGGTCTTCCAGGGAACGATCAAAGCGTAGACTGATTGAGACATTACTCAAATGGAGGAAAGTGCGCATGGTGACTGTTGTATTCAATCCCGATGCAATTTCTGTGTTTCATCAATACTTTGAAGGTCCAAGGATTACAGATTGCGTTCAGATGTGCATCGGAAAGTACTATTGGACTCCCAGGGAACGATCAAAGCGGAGACTATTTGAGACATTACTCCCATGGAGGAAAGTGCGCAAGGTGACTGTTGTATTCAATCCTAATACAATTTCTGTGTTTCATCAACACTCTGATAGGCCACAGATTACAGAATGCCTCCAGATGTGCATCGGAAAGTACTACTGGTCTTCCAGGGAACGATCAAACTTAGACTGTTTGAGACATTACTCCCATGGAGGAAAGTGCGCATGGTGACTGTTGTATTCAATCCCGATGCAATTTCTGTGTTTCATCAACACTCTGATAGTCCACAGATTACAGAATGTCTCCAGATGTGCATCGGGACTACTACTGGTCTTCCAGGGAGAGATCAAAGCGTAGACTGATTGAGACATTACTCCCATGGTGGAAAGGGCGCATGGTGACTGTTGTATTCAATCCCGAGGCAATTTCTGTGTTTCATCAATACTTTGAAGGTCCAAGGATTACAGATTGCGTTCAGATGTGCATCGGAACTACTACTGGTCTTCCAGGGAACGATCAAAGCGTAGACTGATTGAGACATTACTCCCATGGAGGTAAGAGCGCATGGTGAATGTTGTTTTCAATCCTGATGCAATTTCTGTGTTTCATCAACACTCTGATAGTCCACAGATTACAGAATGCCTCCAGATGTGCATCGGAAACTACTACTGGTCTTCCAGGGAACGATCAAAGAGAAAACTGTTTGAGACATTACTCCCATGGAAGAAAGTGCGCATGGAGACTGTTGTATTCAATCCCGATGCAAATTCGGTGTTTCATCAACACTCACATAGTCCACAGATTACAGAATGCCTCCAGATGTGCATCGGAAGTACTACTGGTCTTCCAGGGAACGATCAAAGCGTAGACTGATTGAGACATTACTCCCATGGAGGAAAGTGCGCATGGTGACTGTTGTATTCAATCCCGATGCAATTTCTGTGTTTCATCAACACTCTGATAGTCCACAGTTTACAGAATGCCTCCAGATGTGCATCGGAACTACTACTCGTCTTCCAGGGAGCGATAAAAGCGTAGACTGATTGAGACATTACTCCCATGGAGGTAAGTGCGCATGGTGACTGTTGTATTTAATCCTGGTGCAATTTCTGTGTTTCATCAACACTCTGATAGTCCACAGATTACAGAATGCCTCCAGATGTGCATCGGAAACTACTACTGGTCTTCCAGGGAACGATCAAAGAGAAAACTGTTTGAGACATTACTCCCATGGAAGAAAGTGCGCATGGTGACTGTTGTATTCAATCCCGATGCAAATTCTGTGTTTCATCAACACTCAGATAGTCCACAGATTACAGAATGCCTCCAGATGTGCATCGGAACTACTACTGGTCTTCCAGGGAACGATCAAAGCGTAGACTGATTGAGACATTACTCCCATGGAGGAAAGTGCGCATGGTGACTGTTGTATTCAATCCCGAGGCAATTTCTGTGTTTCATCAACACTTTGAAGGTCCAAGGATTACAGATTGCGTTCAGATGTGCATCGGAAACTACTACTGGTCTTCCAGGGAACGATCAAAGAGAAAACTGTTTGAGACATTACTCCCATGGAAGAAAGTGCGCATGGTGACTGTTGTATTCAATCCCGATGCAAATTCTGTGTTTCATCAACACTCAGATAGTCCACAGATTACAGGTTGCCTCCAGATGTGCATCGGAAACTACTACTGGTCTTCCAGGGAACTATCAAAGCGTAGACTGTTTGAGACATTACTCCCATGGAGGAAATAGCAGCTGTTGACTGTTGCATTCAATCCCGATGCAATTTCTGTGTTTCATCAACACTCTGATAGTCCACAGATTACAGAATGCCTTCGGATGTGCATCGAAAACTACTACTGGTCTTCCTGGGAACGATCAAAACTTAGACTGTTTGAGAAATTACTCCCATGGAGGAAGTGCGCATGGGGACCGTTGTATTCAATCCCGATGCAATTTCTGTGTTTCATCAACACTCAGATAGTCCACAGATTACAGAATGCCTCCAGATGTGCATCGGAAACTACTACTGGTCTTCCAGGGAACGATCAAAGCGTAGACTGTTTGAGCCATTACTCCCATGGAGGAAAGTGCTCATGGTAACTGTTGTATTCAATCCCGAGGCAATTTCTGTGTTTCATCAACACTCTGATAGTCCACAGATTACAGAATGCCTCCAGATGTGCATCGGAAACTACTACTGGTCTTCCAGGGAACGATCAAAACGTAGATTGTTTGAGACATATCTCCCATGGAGGAAAGTGCGCATGGTGAATGTTATATTCAATCCCGATGCAATTTCTGTGTTTCATCAACACTTTGAAAGTCCAAGGATTACAGGATGCCTCCAGATGTGCATCGGAAACTACTACTGGTCTTGCAGGGAACGATCAAAGCGTAAACTCTTTGAGAGATTACTCCCATGGAGGAAAGTGCCGATGGTGACTGTTGTATTCAATCCCGATGCAATTTCTGTGTTTCATCAACACTCTGATAGTCCACAGAATACAGAAATCCACCAGATGTGCATCGGAAACTACTACTGGTCTTCCAGGGAACGATCAAAGAGAAAACTGTTTGAGACATTACTCCCATGGAAGAAAGTGCGCATGGTGACTGTTGTATTCAATCCCGATGCAAATTCTGTGTTTCATCAACACTCAGACCGTCCACAGATTACAGAATGCCTCCAGATGTGCATCGGAAACTACTACTGGTCTTCCAGGGATCGATCAAAGCTTAGACTGTTTAAGACATTACTCCCATGGAGGAAACCGCGCAAGGTGACTGTTGTATTCAATCCCGATGCAATTTCTGTGTTTCATCAACACTCTGATAGTCCACAGATTACAGAATGCCTCCAGATGTGCATAGGAAACTACTACTGGTCTTCCAGGGAACGATCAAAGCGTAGACTGTTTGAGACATTACTCCCATGGAGGAAAGTGCGCATCGTGACTGTTGTATTCAATCCCCAGGCAATTACTGTGTTTCATCAGCAATTTGAAGGTCCAAGGATTACAGAATGCCTCCAGATGTCCATCGGAAACTACTACTGGTCTTCCAGGGAACGATCAAAGCGTAGACTGTTTGAGACATTACTCCCATGGAGGAAATAGCTACTGGTGACTGTTGTATTCAATCCCGATGCAATTTCTGTGTTTCATCAACACTCTGATAGTCCACAGATTACAGAATGCCTTCGGATGTGCATCGGAAACTACTACTGGTCTTCCAGGGAACGATCAAAACTTAGACAGTTTGAGAAATTACTCCCATGAGGACGTGCGCATGGGGACTGTTGTATTCAATCCCGATGCAATTTCTGTGTTTCATCATCACTCAGATAGTCCACAGATTACAGAATGCCTCCAGATGTGCATCGGAAACTACTACTGGTCTTCCAGGGAACTATCAAAGCGTAGACTGTTTGAGACATTACTCCCATGGAGGAAATAGCGGCTGTTGACTGTTGTATTCAATCCCGATGCAATTTCTGTGTTTCATCAACACTCTGATAGTCCACAGATTACAGAATGCCTTCGGATGTGCATCGGAAACTACTACTGGTCTTCCAGGGAACGATCAAAACTTAGACTGTTTGAGAAATTACTCCCATGGAGGAAGTGCGCATGAGGACCGTTGTATTCATTTCTGTGTTTCATCAACACTCAGATAGTCCACAGATTACAGAATGCCTCCAGATGTGCATCGGAAACTACTACTGGTCTTCCAGGGAACGATCAATGCTTAGACTGTTTGAGACATTACTCCCATGGAGGAAAGTGCGCATGGTGACTGTTATATTCAGTCCCGATGCAATTTCTGTGTTTCATCAACACTTTGAAGGTCCAAGGATTACAGGATGCCTCCAGATGTGCATCGGAAACTACTACTGGTCTTGCAGGGAACGATCAAAGCGTAAACTCTTTGAGAGATTACTCCCATGGAGGAAAGTGCCGATGGTGACTGTTGTATTCAATCCCGATGCAATTTCTGTGTTTCATCAACACTCTGATAGTCCACAGAATACAGAAATCCACCAGATGTGCATCGGAAACTACTGCTGGTCTTCCAGCTAACGATCAAACCGTAGACTGTTTGAGGCATTACTCCCATGGAGGAAAGTGCGCATGGTGACTGTTGTATTGAATCCCGATGCAACTTCTGTGTTTCATCAACACTCTGATAGTCTACAGATTACAGAATGCCTGCATATGTGCATCGGAAACTACTACTGGTCTTCCAGGGAACGATCAAATCGTTGACTGTTTGAGACATTACTCCCATTGCGGAAAGTGCGCATGGTGACTGTTGTATTCAATCCCGATGCAAATTCTGTGTTTCATCAACACTCAGATAGTCCACAGATTACAGGTTGCCTCCAGATGTGCATCGGAAACTACTACTGGTCTTCCAGGGAACTATCAAAGCGTAGACTGTTTGAGACATTACTCCCATGGAGGAAATAGCAGCTGTTGACTGTTGCATTCAATCCCGATGCAATTTCTGTGTTTCATCAACACTCTGATAGTCCACAGATTACAGAATGCCTTCGGATGTGCATCGAAAACTACTACTGGTCTTCCTGGGAACGATCAAAACTTAGACTGTTTGAGAAATTACTCCCATGGAGGAAGTGCGCATGGGGACCGTTGTATTCAATCCCGATGCAATTTCTGTGTTTCATCAACACTCAGATAGTCCACAGATTACAGAATGCCTCCAGATGTGCATCGGAAACTACTACTGGTCTTCCAGGGAACGATCAAAGCGTAGACTGTTTGAGCCATTACTCCCATGGAGGAAAGTGCTCATGGTAACTGTTGTATTCAATCCCGAGGCAATTTCTGTGTTTCATCAACACTCTGATAGTCCACAGATTACAGAATGCCTCCAGATGTGCATCGGAAACTACTACTGGTCTTCCAGGGAACGATCAAAACGTAGATTGTTTGAGACATAACTCCCATGGAGGAAAGTGCGCATGGTGAATGTTATATTCAATCCCGATGCAATTTCTGTGTTTCATCAACACTTTGAAAGTCCAAGGATTACAGGATGCCTCCAGATGTGCATCGGAAACTACTACTGGTCTTGCAGGGAACGATCAAAGCGTAAACTCTTTGAGAGATTACTCCCATGGAGGATAGTGCCGATGGTGACTGTTGTATTCAATCCCGATGCAATTTCTGTGTTTCATCAACACTCTGATAGTCCACAGAATACAGAAATCCACCAGATGTGCATCGGAAACTACTACTGGTCTTCCAGGGAACGATCAAAGAGAAAACTGTTTGAGACATTACTCCCATGGAAGAAAGTGCGCATGGTGACTGTTGTATTCAATCCCGATGCAAATTCTGTGTTTCATCAACACTCAGACCGTCCACAGATTACAGAATGCCTCCAGATGTGCATCGGAAACTACTACTGGTCTTCCAGGGATCGATCAAAGCTTAGACTGTTTAAGACATTACTCCCATGGAGGAAACCGCGCAAGGTGACTGTTGTATTCAATCCCGATGCAATTTCTGTGTTTCATCAACACTCTGATAGTCCACAGATTACAGAATGCCTCCAGATGTGCATAGGAAACTACTACTGGTCTTCCAGGGAACGATCAAAGCGTAGACTGTTTGAGACATTACTCCCATGGAGGAAAGTGCGCATCGTGACTGTTGTATTCAATCCCCAGGCAATTACTGTGTTTCATCAGCAATTTGAAGGTCCAAGGATTACAGAATGCCTCCAGATGTCCATCGGAAACTACTACTGGTCTTCCAGGGAACGATCAAAGCGTAGACTGTTTGAGACATTACTCCCATGGAGGAAATAGCTTCTGGTGACTGTTGTATTCAATCCCGATGCAATTTCTGTGTTTCATCAACACTCTGATAGTCCACAGATTACAGAATGCCTTCGGATGTGCATCGGAAACTACTACTGGTCTTCCAGGGAACGATCAAAACTTAGACAGTTTGAGAAATTACTCCCATGAGGACGTGCGCATGGGGACTGTTGTATTCAATCCCGATGCAATTTCTGTGTTTCATCATCACTCAGATAGTCCACAGATTACAGAATGCCTCCAGATGTGCATCGGAAATTACTACTGGTCTTCCAGGGAACTATCAAAGCGTAGACTGTTTGAGACATTACTCCCATGGAGGAAATAGCGGCTGTTGACTGTTGTATTCAATCCCGATGCAATTTCTGTGTTTCATCAACACTCTGATAGTCCACAGATTACAGAATGCCTTCGGATGTGCATCGGAAACTACTACTGGTCTTCCAGGGAACGATCAAAACTTAGACTGTTTGAGAAATTACTCCCATGGAGGAAGTGCGCATGAGGACCGTTGTATTCATTTCTGTGTTTCATCAACACTCAGATAGTCCACAGATTACAGAATGCCTCCAGATGTGCATCGGAAACTACTACTGGTCTTCCAGGGAACGGTCAATGCTTAGACTGTTTGAGACATTACTCCCATGGAGGAAAGTGCGCATGGTGACTGTTATATTCAGTCCCGATGCAATTTCTGTGTTTCATCAACACTTTGAAGGTCCAAGGATTACAGAATGCCTCCAGATGTGCATCGGAAACTACTACTGGTCTTGCAGGGAACGATCAAAGCGTAAACTCTTTGAGAGATTACTCCCATGGAGGAAAGTGCCGATGGTGACTGTTGTATTCAATCCCGATGCAATTTCTGTGTTTCATCAACACTCTGATAGTCCACAGAATACAGAAATCCACCAGATGTGCATCGGAAACTACTGCTGGTCTTCCAGCTAACGATCAAACCGTAGACTGTTTGAGGCATTACTCCCATGGAGGAAAGTGCGCATGGTGACTGTTGTATTGAATCCCGATGCAACTTCTGTGTTTCATCAACACTCTGATAGTCTACAGATTACAGAATGCCTGCATATGTGCATCGGAAACTACTACTGGTCTTCCAGGGAACGATCAAATCGTTGACTGTTTGAGACATTACTCCCATTGCGGAAAGTGCGCATGGTGACTGTTGTATTCAATCCCGATGCAAATTCTGTGTTTCATCAACACTCAGATAGTCCACAGATTACAGGTTGCCTCCAGATGTGCATCGGAAACTACTACTGGTCTTCCAGGGAACTATCAAAGCGTAGACTGTTTGAGACATTACTCCCATGGAGGAAATAGCAGCTGTTGACTGTTGCATTCAATCCCGATGCAATTTCTGTGTTTCATCAACACTCTGATAGTCCACAGATTACAGAATGCCTTCGGATGTGCATCGAAAACTACTACTGGTCTTCCTGGGAACGATCAAAACTTAGACTGTTTGAGAAATTACTCCCATGGAGGAAGTGCGCATGGGGACCGTTGTATTCAATCCCGATGCAATTTCTGTGTTTCATCAACACTCAGATAGTCCACAGATTACAGAATGCCTCCAGATGTGCATCGGAAACTACTACTGGTCTTCCAGGGAACGATCAAAGCGTAGACTGTTTGAGCCATTACTCCCATGGAGGAAAGTGCTCATGGTAACTGTTGTATTCAATCCCGAGGCAATTTCTGTGTTTCATCAACACTCTGATAGTCCACAGATTACAGAATGCCTCCAGATGTGCATCGGAAACTACTACTGGTCTTCCAGGGAACGATCAAAACGTAGATTGTTTGAGACATAACTCCCATGGAGGAAAGTGCGCATGGTGAATGTTATATTCAATCCCGATGCAATTTCTGTGTTTCATCAACACTTTGAAAGTCCAAGGATTACAGGATGCCTCCAGATGTGCATCGGAAACTACTACTGGTCTTGCAGGGAACGATCAAAGCGTAAACTCTTTGAGAGATTACTCCCATGGAGGATAGTGCCGATGGTGACTGTTGTATTCAATCCCGATGCAATTTCTGTGTTTCATCAACACTCTGATAGTCCACAGAATACAGAAATCCACCAGATGTGCATCGGAAACTACTACTGGTCTTCCAGGGAACGATCAAAGAGAAAACTGTTTGAGACATTACTCCCATGGAAGAAAGTGCGCATGGTGACTGTTGTATTCAATCCCGATGCAAATTCTGTGTTTCATCAACACTCAGACCGTCCACAGATTACAGAATGCCTCCAGATGTGCATCGGAAACTACTACTGGTCTTCCAGGGATCGATCAAAGCTTAGACTGTTTAAGACATTACTCCCATGGAGGAAACCGCGCAAGGTGACTGTTGTATTCAATCCCGATGCAATTTCTGTGTTTCATCAACACTCTGATAGTCCACAGATTACAGAATGCCTCCAGATGTGCATAGGAAACTACTACTGGTCTTCCAGGGAACGATCAAAGCGTAGACTGTTTGAGACATTACTCCCATGGAGGAAAGTGCGCATCGTGACTGTTGTATTCAATCCCCAGGCAATTACTGTGTTTCATCAGCAATTTGAAGGTCCAAGGATTACAGAATGCCTCCAGATGTCCATCGGAAACTACTACTGGTCTTCCAGGGAACGATCAAAGCGTAGACTGTTTGAGACATTACTCCCATGGAGGAAATAGCTTCTGGTGACTGTTGTATTCAATCCCGATGCAATTTCTGTGTTTCATCAACACTCTGATAGTCCACAGATTACAGAATGCCTTCGGATGTGCATCGGAAACTACTACTGGTCTTCCAGGGAACGATCAAAACTTAGACAGTTTGAGAAATTACTCCCATGAGGACGTGCGCATGGGGACTGTTGTATTCAATCCCGATGCAATTTCTGTGTTTCATCATCACTCAGATAGTCCACAGATTACAGAATGCCTCCAGATGTGCATCGGAAATTACTACTGGTCTTCCAGGGAACTATCAAAGCGTAGACTGTTTGAGACATTACTCCCATGGAGGAAATAGCGGCTGTTGACTGTCGTATTCAATCCCGATGCAATTTCTGTGTTTCATCAACACTCTGATAGTCCACAGATTACAGAATGCCTTCGGATGTGCATCGGAAACTACTACTGGTCTTCCAGGGAACGATCAAAACTTAGACTGTTTGAGAAATTACTCCCATGGAGGAAGTGCGCATGAGGACCGTTGTATTCATTTCTGTGTTTCATCAACACTCAGATAGTCCACAGATTACAGAATGCCTCCAGATGTGCATCGGAAACTATTACTGGTCTTCCAGGGAACGATCAATGCTTAGACTGTTTGAGACATTACTCCCATGGAGGAAAGTGCGCATGGTGACTGTTATATTCAGTCCCGATGCAATTTCTGTGTTTCATCAACACTTTGAAGGTCCAAGGATTACAGAATGCCTCCAGATGTGCATCGGAAACTACTACTGGTCTTGCAGGGAACGATCAAAGCGTAAACTCTTTGAGAGATTACTCCCATGGAGGAAAGTGCCGATGGTGACTGTTGTATTCAATCCCGATGCAATTTCTGTGTTTCATCAACACTCTGATAGTCCACAGAATACAGAAATCCACCAGATGTGCATCGGAAACTACTGCTGGTCTTCCAGCTAACGATCAAACCGTAGACTGTTTGAGGCATTACTCCCATGGAGGAAAGTGCGCATGGTGACTGTTGTATTGAATCCCGATGCAACTTCTGTGTTTCATCAACACTCTGATAGTCTACAGATTACAGAATGCCTGCATATGTGCATCGGAAACTACTACTGGTCTTCCAGGGAACGATCAAAGCGTTGACTGTTTGAGACATTACTCCCATTGCGGAAAGTGCGCATGGTGACTGTTGTATTCTATCCCGAGGCAATTTCTGTGTTTCAACAACACTTTGAAGGTGAAAGGATTACAGAATGCCTCCAGATGTGCATCGGAAGCCACTACTGGTATTCCAGGGAACGATCAAAACGTAGACTGTTTGAGACATTACTCCCATGGAGGAAATAGCGCCTGGTGACTGTTGTATTCAATCCCGCTGCAGTTTCTGTGTTTCATCAACACTCTGATAGTCCACAGATTACAGAATGCCTCCAGATGTGCATCGGAAACTACTACTGGTCTTCCAGGGAACGATCAAAGCGTTGACTGTTTGAGACATTACTCCCATGGCGGAATGTGCGCATGGTGACTGTTGTATTCTATCCCGAGGCAATATCTGTGTTTCATCAACACTTTGACGGTCCAAGGATTACAGAATGCCTCCAGATGTGCATCGGAAGCTACTACTGGTCTTCCAGGGAACGATCAAAACGTAGACTGTTTGTGACATTACTCCCATGGAGGAAATAGGGCCTGGTGACTGTTGTATTCAATCCCGCTGCAGTTTCTGTGTTTCATCAACACTCTGATAGTCCACAGATTACAGAATGCCTTCAGATGTGCATCGGAAACTACTACTGGTCTTCCAGGGAACGATCAAAGCTTAGACTGTTTGAGATATTACTCCCATGGAGGGAAGTGCTGCAGTTTCTGTGTTTCATCAACACTCTGATAGTCCACAGATTACAGAATGCCTTCAGATGTGCATCTCAAACTACTACTGGTCTTCCAGGGAACGATCAAAGCTTAGACTGTTTGAGATATTACTCCCATGGAGGAAATAGCGCCTGGTGACTGTTGTATTCAATCCCGAATCACTTTCTGTGTTTCAACAACACTTTGAAGGTCCAAGGATTACAGAATGCCTCCAGATGTGCATCGGAAACTACTACTGGTCTTCCAGGGAACGATCAAAACTTAGACAGTTTGAGAAATTACTCCCATGAGGACGTGCGCATGGGGACTGTTGTATTCAATCCCGATGCAATTTCTGTGTTTCATCATCACTCAGATAGTCCACAGAATACAGAATGCCTCCAGATGTGCATCGGAAACTACTACTGGTCTTCCAGGGAACTATCAAAGCGTAGACTGTTTGAGACATTACTCCCATGGAGGAAATAGCGGCTGTTGACTGTTGTATTCAATCCCGATGCAATTTCTGTGTTTCATCAACACTCTGATAGTCCACAGATTACAGAATGCCTTCGGATGTGCATCGGAAACTACTACTGGTCTTCCAGGGAACGATCAAAACTTAGACTGTTTGAGAAATTACTCCCATGGAGGAAGTGCGCATGAGGACCGTTGTATTCATTTCTGTGTTTCATCAACACTCAGATAGTCCACAGATTACAGAATGCCTCCAGATGTGCATCGGAAACTACTACTGGTCTTCCAGGGAACGATCAATGCTTAGACTGTTTGAGACATTACTCCCATGGAGGAAAGTGCGCATGGTGACTGTTATATTCAGTCCCGATGCAATTTCTGTGTTTCATCAACACTTTGAAGGTCCAAGGATTACAGGATGCCTCCAGATGTGCATCGGAAACTACTACTGGTCTTGCAGGGAACGATCAAAGCGTAAACTCTTTGAGAGATTACTCCCATGGAGGAAAGTGCCGATGGTGACTGTTGTATTCAATCCCGATGCAATTTCTGTGTTTCATCAACACTCTGATAGTCCACAGAATACAGAAATCCACCAGATGTGCATCGGAAACTACTGCTGGTCTTCCAGCTAACGATCAAACCGTAGACTGTTTGAGGCATTACTCCCATGGAGGAAAGTGCGCATGGTGACTGTTGTATTGAATCCCGATGCAACTTCTGTGTTTCATCAACACTCTGATAGTCTACAGATTACAGAATGCCTGCATATGTGCATCGGAAACTACTACTGGTCTTCCAGGGAACGATCAAATCGTTGACTGTTTGAGACATTACTCCCATTGCGGAAAGTGCGCATGGTGACTGTTGTATTCAATCCCGATGCAAATTCTGTGTTTCATCAACACTCAGATAGTCCACAGATTACAGGTTGCCTCCAGATGTGCATCGGAAACTACTACTGGTCTTCCAGGGAACTATCAAAGCGTAGACTGTTTGAGACATTACTCCCATGGAGGAAATAGCAGCTGTTGACTGTTGCATTCAATCCCGATGCAATTTCTGTGTTTCATCAACACTCTGATAGTCCACAGATTACAGAATGCCTTCGGATGTGCATCGAAAACTACTACTGGTCTTCCTGGGAACGATCAAGACTTAGACTGTTTGAGAAATTACTCCCATGGAGGAAGTGCGCATGGGGACCGTTGTATTCAATCCCGATGCAATTTCTGTGTTTCATCAACACTCAGATTGTCCACAGATTACAGAATGCCTCCAGATGTGCATCGGAAACTACTACTGGTCTTCCAGGGAACGATCAAAGCGTAGACTGTTTGAGCCATTACTCCCATGGAGGAAAGTGCTCATGGTAACTGTTGTATTCAATCCCGAGGCAATTTCTGTGTTTCATCAACACTCTGATAGTCCACAGATTACAGAATGCCTCCAGATGTGCATCGGAAACTACTACTGGTCTTCCAGGGAACGATCAAAACGTAGATTGTTTGAGACATAACTCCCATGGAGGAAAGTGCGCATGGTGAATGTTATATTCAATCCCGATGCAATTTCTGTGTTTCATCAACACTTTGAAAGTCCAAGGATTACAGGATGCCTCCAGATGTGCATCGGAAACTACTACTGGTCTTGCAGGGAACGATCAAAGCGTAAACTCTTTGAGAGATTACTCCCATGGAGGATAGTGCCGATGGTGACTGTTGTATTCAATCCCGATGCAATTTCTGTGTTTCATCAACACTCTGATAGTCCACAGAATACAGAAATCCACCAGATGTGCATCGGAAACTACTACTGGTCTTCCAGGGAACGATCAAAGAGAAAACTGTTTGAGACATTACTCCCATGGAAGAAAGTGCGCATGGTGACTGTTGTATTCAATCCCGATGCAAATTCTGTGTTTCATCAACACTCAGACCGTCCACAGATTACAGAATGCCTCCAGATGTGCATCGGAAACTACTACTGGTCTTCCAGGGATCGATCAAAGCTTAGACTGTTTAAGACATTACTCCCATGGAGGAAACCGCGCAAGGTGACTGTTGTATTCAATCCCGATGCAATTTCTGTGTTTCATCAACACTCTGATAGTCCACAGATTACAGAATGCCTCCAGATGTGCATAGGAAACTACTACTGGTCTTCCAGGGAACGATCAAAGCGTAGACTGTTTGAGACATTACTCCCATGGAGGAAAGTGCGCATCGTGACTGTTGTATTCAATCCCCAGGCAATTACTGTGTTTCATCAGCAATTTGAAGGTCCAAGGATTACAGAATGCCTCCAGATGTCCATCGGAAACTACTACTGGTCTTCCAGGGAACGATCAAAACGTAGACTGTTTGAGACATTACTCCCATGGAGGAAATAGCTTCTGGTGACTGTTGTATTCAATCCCGATGCAATTTCTGTGTTTCATCAACACTCTGATAGTCCACAGATTACAGAATGCCTTCGGATGTGCATCGGAAACTACTACTGGTCTTCCAGGGAACGATCAAAACTTAGACAGTTTGAGAAATTACTCCCATGAGGACGTGCGCATGGGGACTGTTGTATTCAATCCCGATGCAATTTCTGTGTTTCATCATCACTCAGATAGTCCACAGATTACAGAATGCCTCCAGATGTGCATCGGAAATTACTACTGGTCTTCCAGGGAACTATCAAAGCGTAGACTGTTTGAGACATTACTCCCATGGAGGAAATAGCGGCTGTTGACTGTTGTATTCAATCCCGATGCAATTTCTGTGTTTCATCAACACTCTGATAGTCCACAGATTACAGAATGCCTTCGGATGTGCATCGGAAACTACTACTGGTCTTCCAGGGAACGATCAAAACTTAGACTGTTTGAGAAATTACTCCCATGGAGGAAGTGCGCATGAGGACCGTTGTATTCATTTCTGTGTTTCATCAACACTCAGATAGTCCACAGATTACAGAATGCCTCCAGATGTGCATCGGAAACTACTACTGGTCTTCCAGGGAACGATCAATGCTTAGACTGTTTGAGACATTACTCCCATGGAGGAAAGTGCGCATGGTGACTGTTATATTCAGTCCCGATGCAATTTCTGTGTTTCATCAACACTTTGAAGGTCCAAGGATTACAGAATGCCTCCAGATGTGCATCGGAAACTACTACTGGTCTTGCAGGGAACGATCAAAGCGTAAACTCTTTGAGAGATTACTCCCATGGAGGAAAGTGCCGATGGTGACTGTTGTATTCAATCCCGATGCAATTTCTGTGTTTCATCAACACTCTGATAGTCCACAGAATACAGAAATCCACCAGATGTGCATCGGAAACTACTGCTGGTCTTCCAGCTAACGATCAAACCGTAGACTGTTTGAGGCATTACTCCCATGGAGGAAAGTGCGCATGGTGACTGTTGTATTGAATCCCGATGCAACTTCTGTGTTTCATCAACACTCTGATAGTCTACAGATTACAGAATGCCTGCATATGTGCATCGGAAACTACTACTGGTCTTCCAGGGAACGATCAAAGCGTTGACTGTTTGAGACATTACTCCCATTGCGGAAAGTGCGCATGGTGACTGTTGTATTCTATCCCGAGGCAATTTCTGTGTTTCAACAACACTTTGAAGGTGAAAGGATTACAGAATGCCTCCAGATGTGCATCGGAAGCCACTACTGGTATTCCAGGGAACGATCAAAACGTAGACTGTTTGAGACATTACTCCCATGGAGGAAATAGCGCCTGGTGACTGTTGTATTCAATCCCGCTGCAGTTTCTGTGTTTCATCAACACTCTGATAGTCCACAGATTACAGAATGCCTCCAGATGTGCATCGGAAACTACTACTGGTCTTCCAGGGAACGATCAAAGCGTTGACTGTTTGAGACATTACTCCCATGGCGGAATGTGCGCATGGTGACTGTTGTATTCTATCCCGAGGCAATATCTGTGTTTCATCAACACTTTGACGGTCCAAGGATTACAGAATGCCTCCAGATGTGCATCGGAAGCTACTACTGGTCTTCCAGGGAACGATCAAAACGTAGACTGTTTGTGACATTACTCCCATGGAGGAAATAGGGCCTGGTGACTGTTGTATTCAATCCCGCTGCAGTTTCTGTGTTTCATCAACACTCTGATAGTCCACAGATTACAGAATGCCTTCAGATGTGCATCGGAAACTACTACTGGTCTTCCAGGGAACGATCAAAGCTTAGACTGTTTGAGATATTACTCCCATGGAGGGAAGTGCTGCAGTTTCTGTGTTTCATCAACACTCTGATAGTCCACAGATTACAGAATGCCTTCAGATGTGCATCTCAAACTACTACTGGTCTTCCAGGGAACGATCAAAGCTTAGACTGTTTGAGATATTACTCCCATGGAGGAAATAGCGCCTGGTGACTGTTGTATTCAATCCCGAATCACTTTCTGTGTTTCAACAACACTTTGAAGGTCCAAGGATTACAGAATGCCTCCAGATGTGCATCGGAAACTACTACTGGTCTTCCAGGGAACGATCAAATAGTAAACTGTTTGAGACATTACTCCCATGAAGGTAAGTGCGCATGGTGACTGTTGTATTCAATCCCGATGCAATTTCTGTGTTTCATCAACACTCTGATAGTCCACAGATTACAGAATGCCTCCAGATGTGCATCGGAAGCTACTACTGGTCTTCCAGGGAACGATCAAACCGTAGACTGTTTGAGACATAACTCCCATGGAGGAAAGTGCGCATGGTGAATGTTGTATTCAATCCCGATGCAATTTCTGTGTTTCATCAACACTCTGATAGTCCACAGATTACAGAATGCCTCCAGATGTGCATCGGAAACTACTACTGGTCTTCCAGGGAACGATCAAAGCGTTGACTGTTTGAGACATTACTCCCATGGAGGAAATAGCGCCTGGTGACTGTTGTATTCAATCCCGCTGCAGTTTCTGTGTTTCATCAACACTCTGATAGTCCACAGATTACAGAATGCCTTCAGATGTGCATCTCAAACTACTACTGGTCTTCCAGGGAACGATCAAAGCTTAGACTGTTTGAGATATTACTCCCATGGAGTAAAGTGCGCATGGTGACTAATGTTTTCAATCCCGATGCAATTTCTGTGTTTCATCAACACTCAGATAGTCCACAGATTACAGAATGCCCCCAGATGTGCATCGGAAACTACTACTGGTCATCCTGGGAACGATCAAAGCGTAGACTGTATGAGGCATTACTCCCATGGAGGAAAGTGCGCATGGTGACTGTTGTATTCAATCCCGATGCAATTTCTGTGTTTCATCAATACTTTGAAGGCCCAAGGATTACAGATTGCGTTCAGATGTGCATCGGAAACTACTATTGGACTCCCAGGGAACGATCAAAGCGTTGACTGTTTGAGACATTACTCCCATGGAGGAAAGTGCGCATGGTGACTGTTGTATTCAATCCCGATGCAATATCTGTGTTTCATCAACACTCTGATAGTCCACAGATTACAGAATGCCTCCAGATGTGCATCGGAACTACTACTGGTCTTCCAGGGAACGATCAAAGCGTAGACTGATTGAGACATTACTCCCATGGAGGTAAGTGCGCATGGTGACTGTTGTATTCAATCCTGATGCAATTTCTGTGTTTCATCAACACTCTGATAGTCCACAGATTACAGAATGCCTCCAGATGTGCATCGGAAACTACTACTGGTCTTCCAGCGAACGATCAAAGAGAAAACTGTTTGAGACATTACTCCCATGAAGGTAAGTGCGCATGGTGACTGTTGTATTCAATCCCGATGCAATTTCTGTGTTTCATCAACACTTTGAAGGTCCAAGGATTACAGATTGCGTTCAGATGTGCATCGGAAACTACTACTGGACTCCCAGGGAACGATCAAAGCGTAGACTGTTTGAGACATTACTCCCATGGAGGAAAGTGCGCAAGGTGACTGTTGTATTCAATCCTAATACAATTTCTGTGTTTCATCAACACTCTGATAGTCCACAGATTACAGAATGCCTCCAGATGTGCATCGGACAGTACTACTGGTCTTCCAGGGAACGATCAAAACTTAGACTGTTTGAGACATTACTCCCATGGAGGAAAGTGCGCATGGTGACTGTTGTATTCAATCCCGAATCACTCTCTGTGTTTCATCAACACTTTGAAGGTCCAAGGATTACAGAATGCATCCAGATGTGCATCGGAAACTATTACTGGTCTTCCAGGGAACGATCAATGCGTAGACTGTTTGAGACATTACTCAAATGGAGGAAATAGCGCCTGGTGACAGTTGTATTAAATCCCGATGCAATTTCTGTGTTTCATCAACACTGTGATAGTTTACAGATTACAGAATGTCTTCAGATGTGCATCGGAAACTACTACTGGTCTTCCAGGGAACGATCAAACCTTAGACTGTTTGAGATATTACTCCCATGGAGGAAAGTGCGCATGGTGGCTGTTGTATTCAATCCCGATGCAATATCTGTGTTTCATCAACACTCAGATAGTCCGCAGATTACAGAATGCCCCCAGATGTGCATCGGAAACTACTACTGGTTTTCCTGGGAACGATCAAAGCGGAGACTGTTTGAGACATTACTCCCATGGAGGAGAGTGCGCATGGTGACAGTTGTGTTCAATGCCGATGCAATTTCTGTGTTTCATCAACACTCTGATAGTCCACAGATTACAGAATGCCTCCAGATGTGCATCGGAACTACTACTGGTCTTCCAGGGAACGATCAAAGCGTAGACTGATTGAGACATTACTCCCATGGAGGTAAGTGCGCATGGTGACGGTTGTATTCAATCCTGATGCAATTTCTGTGTTTCATCAACACTCTGATACTCCACAGATTACAGAATGCCTCCAGATGTGCATCGGAAACTACTACTGGTATTCCAGGGAACGATCAAAGAGAAAACTGTTTGAGACATTACTCCCATGAAGGTAAGTGCGCATGGTGACTGTTGTATTCAATCCCGATGCAATTTCAGTGTTTCATCAACACTGTGATAGTCCACAGACTATAGATTGCCTCCAGATGTGCATTGGAAACTACTACTGGTCTTCCAGGAAACGATCAAAGCGTAGACTGTTTGTGACATTACTCCCATGGAAAAAAGTGCGCATGGTGACTGTTGTATTCAATCCCGATGCAATTTCTGTGTTTCATCAACACTCTTCTAGTCCACAGATTACAGAATGCCTCCACATGTGCATCGGAAACTACTGCTGGTCTTCCAGGGAACGATCAAAGAGAAAACTGTTTGAGACACTACTCCCATGAAGATAAGTGGGCATGGTGACTGTTGTATTCAATCCCGATGCAATTTCTGTGTTTCATCAACACTCTGATAGTCCACAGATTACAGATTGCCTCCAGATGTGCATTGGAAACTACTACTGGTCTTCCAGGAAACGATCAAAGCGTAGACTGTTTGAGACATTACTGGTCTTCCAGGAAACGATCAAAGCGTAGACTGTTTGAGACATTACTCCCATGGAAGAAAGTGCGCATGGTGACTGTTGTATTCAATCCCGATGCAATTTCTGTGTTTCATCAACACTCAGATAGGCCACAGATTACAGAAAGACTTCAGATGTGCATCGGAACTACTACTGGTCTGCCAGGGAACGATCAAAGCGTAGACTGATTGAGACACTACACCCATGGAGGAAAGTGCGCATGGTGACTGTTGTATTCAATCCCGAGGCAATTTCTGTGTTTCATCAACACTTTGAAGGTCCCAGGATTACAGATTGCGTTCAGATGTGCATCGGAAACTACTACTGGACTCCCAGGGAACGATCAAAGCGTAGACTGTTTGAGACATTACTCCCATGAAGGAAAGTGCGCAAGGTGGCTGTTGTATTCAATCCTAATACAATTTCTGTGTTTCATCAACACCCTGATAGTCCACAGATTACAGAATGCCTCCAGATGTGCATCGGAAACTACTACTGGTCTTCCAGGGAACGATCAATGCTTAGACTGTTTGAGTCATTACTCCCATCGAGGAAAGTGCGCATGGTGACTGTTGTATTCAATCCCGAATCACTTTCTGTGTTTCAACAACACTTTGAAGGTCCAAGGATTACAGAATGCCTCCAGATGTACATCGGAAACTATTACTGGTCTTCCAGGGAACGATCAATGCGTTGACTGTTTGAGACATTACTCCCATGGAGGAAATAGCGCCTGGTGACTGTTGTATTCAATCCCGCTGCAGTTTCTGTGTTTCATCAACACTCTGATAGTCCACAGATTACAGAATGCCTTCAGATGTGCATCTCAAACTACTACTGGTCTTCCAGGGAACGATCAAAGCTTAGACTGTTTGAGATATTACTCCCATGGAGGAAATAGCGCCTGGTGACTGTTGTATTCAATCCCGAATCACTTTCTGTGTTTCAACAACACTTTGAAGGTCCAAGGATTACAGAATGCCTCCAGATGTGCATCGGAAACTACTACTGGTCTTCCAGGGAACGATCAAATAGTAAACTGTTTGAGACATTACTCCCATGAAGGTAAGTGCGCATGGTGACTGTTGTATTCAATCCCGATGCAATTTCTGTGTTTCATCAACACTCTGATAGTCCACAGATTACAGAATGCCTCCAGATGTGCATCGGAAGCTACTACTGGTCTTCCAGGGAACGATCAAACCGTAGACTGTTTGAGACATAACTCCCATGGAGGAAAGTGCGCATGGTGAATGTTGTATTCAATCCCGATGCAATTTCTGTGTTTCATCAACACTCTGATAGTCCACAGATTACAGAATGCCTCCAGATGTGCATCGGAAACTACTACTGGTCTTCCAGGGAATGATCAAAGCGTTGACTGTTTGAGACATTACTCCCATGGAGGAAATAGCGCCTGGTGACTGTTGTATTCAATCCCGCTGCAGTTTCTGTGTTTCATCAACACTCTGATAGTCCACAGATTACAGAATGCCTTCAGATGTGCATCTCAAACTACTACTGGTCTTCCAGGGAACGATCAAAGCTTAGACTGTTTGAGATATTACTCCCATGGAGTAAAGTGCGCATGGTGACTAATGTTTTCAATCCCGATGCAATTTCTGTGTTTCATCAACACTCAGATAGTCCACAGATTACAGAATGCCCCCAGATGTGCATCGGAAACTACTACTGGTCTTCCTGGGAACGATCAAAGCGTAGACTGTATGAGGCATTACTCCCATGGAGGAAAGTGCGCATGGTGACTGTTGTATTCAATCCCGATGCAATTTCTGTGTTTCATCAATACTTTGAAGGCCCAAGGATTACAGATTGCGTTCAGATGTGCATCGGAAACTACTATTGGACTCCCAGGGAACGATCAAAGCGTTGACTGTTTGAGACATTACTCCCATGGAGGAAAGTGCGCATGGTGACTGTTGTATTCAATCCCGATGCAATATCTGTGTTTCATCAACACTCTGATAGTCCACAGATTACAGAATGCCTCCAGATGTGCATCGGAACTACTACTGGTCTTCCAGGGAACGATCAAAGCGTAGACTGATTGAGACATTACTCCCATGGAGGTAAGTGCGCATGGTGACTGTTGTATTCAATCCTGATGCAATTTCTGTGTTTCATCAACACTCTGATAGTCCACAGATTACAGAATGCCTCCAGATGTGCATCGGAAACTACTACTGGTCTTCCAGCGAACGATCAAAGAGAAAACTGTTTGAGACATTACTCCCATGAAGGTAAGTGCGCATGGTGACTGTTGTATTCAATCCCGATGCAATTTCTGTGTTTCATCAACACTTTGAAGGTCCAAGGATTACAGATTGCGTTCAGATGTGCATCGGAAACTACTACTGGACTCCCAGGGAACGATCAAAGCGTAGACTGTTTGAGACATTACTCCCATGGATGAAAGTGCGCAAGGTGACTGTTGTATTCAATCCTAATACAATTTCTGTGTTTCATCAACACTCTGATAGTCCACAGATTACAGAATGCCTCCAGATGTGCATCGGACAGTACTACTGGTCTTCCAGGGAACGATCAAAACTTAGACTGTTTGAGACATTACTCCCATGGAGGAAAGTGCGCATGGTGACTGTTGTATTCAATCCCGAATCACTCTCTGTGTTTCATCAACACTTTGAAGGTCCAAGGATTACAGAATGCATCCAGATGTGCATCGGAAACTATTACTGGTCTTCCAGGGAACGATCAATGCGTAGACTGTTTAAGACATTACTCAAATGGAGGAAATAGCGCCTGGTGACAGTTGTATTAAATCCCGATGCAATTTCTGTGTTTCATCAACACTGTGATAGTTTACAGATTACAGAATGTCTTCAGATGTGCATCGGAAACTACTACTGGTCTTCCAGGGAACGATCAAACCTTAGACTGTTTGAGATATTACTCCCATGGAGGAAAGTGCGCATGGTGGCTGTTGTATTCAATCCCGATGCAATATCTGTGTTTCATCAACACTCAGATAGTCCGCAGATTACAGAATGCCCCCAGATGTGCATCGGAAACTACTACTGGTTTTCCTGGGAACGATCAAAGCGTAGACTGATTGAGACATTACTCCCATGGAGGTAAGTGCGCATGGTGACGGTTGTATTCAATCCTGATGCAATTTCTGTGTTTCATCAACACTCTGATACTCCACAGATTACAGAATGCCTCCAGATGTGCATCGGAAACTACTACTGGTATTCCAGGGAACGATCAAAGAGAAAACTGTTTGAGACATTACTCCCATGAAGGTAAGTGCGCATGGTGACTGTTGTATTCAATCCCGATGCAATTTCAGTGTTTCATCAACACTGTGATAGTCCACAGACTATAGATTGCCTCCAGATGTGCATTGGAAACTACTACTGGTCTTCCAGGAAACGATCAAAGCGTAGACTGTTTGTGACATTACTCCCATGGAAAAAAGTGCGCATGGTGACTGTTGTATTCAATCCCGATGCAATTTCTGTGTTTCATCAACACTCTTCTAGTCCACAGATTACAGAATGCCTCCACATGTGCATCGGAAACTACTGCTGGTCTTCCAGGGAACGATCAAAGAGAAAACTGTTTGAGACATTACTCCCATGAAGATAAGTGGGCATGGTGACTGTTGTATTCAATCCCGATGCAATTTCTGTGTTTCATCAACACTCTGATAGTCCACAGATTACAGATTGCCTCCAGATGTGCATTGGAAACTACTACTGGTCTTCCAGGAAACGATCAAAGCGTAGACTGTTTGAGACATTACTCCCATGGAAGAAAGTGCGCATGGTGACTGTTGTATTCAATCCCGATGCAATTTCTGTGTTTCATCAACACTCAGATAGTCCACAGATTACAGAAAGACTTCAGATGTGCATCGGAACTACTACTGGTCTGCCAGGGAACGATCAAAGCGTAGACTGATTGAGACACTACACCCATGGAGGAAAGTGCGCATGGTGACTGTTGTATTCAATCCCGAGGCAATTTCTGTGTTTCATCAACACTTTGAAGGTCCCAGGATTACAGATTGCGTTCAGATGTGCATCGGAAACTACTACTGGACTCCCAGGGAACGATCAAAGCGTAGACTGTTTGAGACATTACTCCCATGAAGGAAAGTGCGCAAGGTGGCTGTTGTATTCAATCCTAATACAATTTCTGTGTTTCATCAACACCCTGATAGTCCACAGATTACAGAATGCCTCCAGATGTGCATCGGAAACTACTACTGGTCTTCCAGGGAACGATCAATGCTTAGACTGTTTGAGTCATTACTCCCATCGAGGAAAGTGCGCATGGTGACTGTTGTATTCAATCCCGAATCACTTTCTGTGTTTCAACAACACTTTGAAGGTCCAAGGATTACAGAATGCCTCCAGATGTACATCGGAAACTATTACTGGTCTCCAGGGAACGATCAATGCGTAGACTGTTTGAGACATTACTCCCATGGAGGAAATAGCGCCTGGTGACTGTTGTATTAAATCCCGATGCAATTTCTGTGTTTCATCAACACTGTGATAGTTTACAGATTACAGAATGTCTTCAGATGTGCATCGGAAACTACTACTGGTCTTCCAGGGAACGATCAAACCTTAGACTGTTTGAGATATTACTCCCATGGGGGAAAGTGCGCATGGCGGCTGTTGTATTCAATCCCGATGCAAATTCTGTGTTTCATCAACACTCAGATAGTCCACAGATTACAGAATGCCCCCAGATGTGCATCGGAAACTACTACTGGTTTTCCTGGGAACGATCAAAGCGTAGACTGTTTGAGACATTACTCCCATGGGGGAGAGTGCGCATGGTGACAGTTGTATTCAATCCCGATGCAATTTCTGTGTTTCATCAACACTCTGATAGTCCACAGATTACAGAATGCCTCCAGATGTCCATCGGAACTACTACTGGTCTTCCAGGGAACGATCAAAGCGTAGACTGACTGAGACATTACTCCCATGGAGGTAAGTGCGCATGGTGACGGTTGTATTCAATCCTGATGCAATTTCTGTGTTTCATCAACACTCTGATAGTCCACAGATTACAGAATGCCTCCAGATGTGCATCGGAAACTACTACTGGTCTTCCTGGGAACGATCAAAGAGAAAACTGTTTGAGACATTACTCCCATGAAGGTAAGTGCGCATGGTGACTGTTGTATTCAATCCCGATGCAATTTCTGTGTTTCATCAACACTCTGATAGTCCACAGATTACAGATTGCCTCCAGATGTGCATTGGAAACTACTACTGGTCTTCCAGGAAACGATCAAAGCGTAGACAGTTTGAGACATTACTCCCATGGAAGAAAGTGCGCAAGGTGACTGTTGTATTCAATCCCGATGCAATTTCTTTGTTTCATCAACACTCTTCTAGTCCACAGATTACAGAATGCCTCCAGATGTGCATCGGAAACTACTGCTGGTCTTCCAGGGAACGATCAAAGAGAAAACTCTTTGAGACATTACACCCATGGAGGAAAGTGCGCATGGTGACGGTTGTATTCAATCCTGATGCAATTTCTGTGTTTCATCAACACTCTGATAGTCCACAGATTACAGAATGCCTCCAGATGTGCATCGGAAACTACTACTGGTCTTCCTGGGAACGATCAAAGAGAAAACTGTTTGAGACATTACTCCCATGAAGGTAAGTGCGCATGGTGACTGTTGTATTCAATCCCGATGCAATTTCTGTGTTTCATCAACACTCTGATAGTCCACAGATTACAGATTGCCTCCAGATGTGCATTGGAAACTACTACTGGTCTTCCAGGAAACGATCAAAGCGTAGACAGTTTGAGACATTACTCCCATGGAAGAAAGTGCGCAAGGTGACTGTTGTATTCAATCCCGATGCAAATTCTGTGTTTCATCAACACTCAGATAGTCCACAGATTACAGAAAGCCTCCAGATGTGCATCGGAACTACTACTGGTCTGCCAGGGAACGATCAAAGCGTAGACTGATTGAGACATTACACCCATGGAGGAAAGTGCGCATGGTGACTGTTGTATTCAATCCCGAGGCAATTACTGTGTTTCATCAACACTTTGAAGGTCCAAGGATTACATATTGCGTTCAGATGTGCATCGGAAACTACTACTGGACTCCCAGGGAACGATCAAAGCGTAGACTGTTTGAGACATTACTCCCATGGAGGAAAGTGCGCAAGGTGACTGTTGTATTCAATCCTAATACAATTTCTGTGTTTCATCAACACTCTGATAGTCCACAGATTACAGAATGCCTCCAGATGTGCATCGGAAACTACTACTGGTCTTCCAGGGAACGATCAAAGCTTAGACTGTTTGAGATATTACTCCCATGGAGGAAAGTGCGCATGGCGACTGTTGTATTCAATCGCGATGCAATTTCTGTGTTTCATCAACACTCAGATAGTCCACAGATTACAGAATGCAACCAGATGTGCATCGGAAACTACTACTGGTTTTCCTTGGAACGATGAAACCGTAGACTGTTTGAGACATTACTCCCATATAGGAGAGTGCGCATGGTGACAGTTGTATTCAATCCCGATGTAATTTCTGTGTTTCATCAACACTCTGATAGTCCACAGATTACAGAATCCCGCCAGATGTGCATCGGAAACTACTACTGGTCTTCCAGCGAACGATCAAAGCGTAGACTGTTTGAGACATTACTCCCATGGAGGAAAGTGTGCATGGTGACTGTTGCATTCAATCCCGATGCAATTTTGGTTTCATCAACACTCTGATAGTCCACAGATTACAGAATGCTTCCAGATGTGCATCGGAAGCTACTACTGGTCTTCCAGGAAACGATCAAAGCGTAAACTGTTTGAGACATTACTCCCATGGAGATAAGTGCGCATGGAGACTGTTGTATTCAATCCCGATGCAATTTCTGTGTTTCATCAACACTCTGATAGTCCACAGATTACAGGATGCCTCCAGATGTGCATCGGAAACTACTACTGGTCTTCCAGGGAACGATCAAAGAGTAAACTGTTTGAGACATTACTCCCATGAAGGTATGTGCGCATGGTGACTGTTGTATTCAATCCCGATGCAATTTCTGTGTTTCATCAACACGCTGATAGTCCACAGATTACAGATTGCCTCCAGATGTGCATCGGAAACTACTACTGGTCTTCCAGGAACCGATCAAATCGTAGACTGTTTGAGACATTACTCCCATGGAAGAAAGTGCTCATGGTGACTGTTGTATTCAATCCCGATGCAATTTCTGTGTTTCATCAACACTCAGATAGTCCACAGATTACAGGTGTGCATCGGAACTACTACTGGTCTTCCAGGGAACGATCAAAGCGTAGACTGATTGAGACATTACTCCCATGGAGGAAAGTGCGCATGGTGACTGTTGTATTCAATCCCGATGCAATTTCTGTGTTTCATCAATACTTTGAAGGTCCAAAGATTACAGATTGCGTTCAGATGTGCATCGGAAAGTACAACTGGACTCCCAGGGAACGATCAAAGCGTAGACTGTTTGAGACATTACTCCCATGGAGGAGGGTGCGCAAGGTGACTGTTGTATTCAATCCTAATACAATTTCTGTGTTTCATCAACACTCTGATAGTCCACAGATTACAGAATGCCTCCAGATGTGCATCGGAAACTACTACTGGTCTTCCAGGGAACGATCAAAGCTTAGACTGTTTGCAACATTACTCCCATCTAGGAAAGTGCGCATGGTGACTGTTGTATTCAATCCCGATGCAATTTCTGTGTTTCATCAACACTCTGATAGTCCACAGATTACAGAATGCCTCCAGATGTGCATCGGAACTACTACTGGTCTTCCAGGGAACGATCAAAGCGTGGACTGATTGAGACATTACTCCCATGGAGGTAAGTGCGCATGGTGAATGTTGTATTCAATCCTGATGCAATTTCTCTTTTTCATCAACACTCTGATAGTCGACAGATTACAGAATGCCTCCAGATGTGCATCGGAAACTACTACTGGTCTTCCAGGGAACGATCAAAGAGAAAACTGTTCGAGACATTACTCCCATAGAAGAAAGTGGGCATGGTGACTGTTGTATTCAATCCCGATGCAAATTCTGTGTTTCATCAACACTCAGATAGTCCACAGATTACAGAATGCCTCCAGATGTGCATCGGAACTACTACTGGACTTCCAGGGAACGATCAAAGCGTAGACTGATTGAGACATTACTCCCATGGAGGAAAGTGCGCATGGTGACTGTTGTATTCAATCCCGAGGCAATTTGTGTGTTTCATCAACACTTTGAAGGTCCAAGGATTACAGATTGCGTTCAGATGTGCATCGGAAACTACTACTGGACTCCCAGGGAACGATCAAAGCGTAGACTGTATGAGACATTTCTCCCATGGAGGAAAGTGCGCAAGGTGACTGTTGTATTCAATCCGAATACAATATCTGTGTTTCATCAACACTCTGATAGTCCACAGATTACAGAATGCCTCCAGATGTGCATCGGAAACTACTACTGGTCTTCCAGAGAACGATCAAAGCTTAGACTGTTTGAGACATTACTCCCATGGAGGAAAGTGCGCATGGTGACTGTTGTATTCAATCCCGATGCAATTTCTGTGTTTCATCAACACTCTGATAGTCCACAGATTACAGAGTGCCTCCAGATGTGCATCGGAAACTACTACCTGTCTTCCAGGGAACGAACAAAGCGTAGACTGTCTGATACATTACTCCCATGGAGGAAAGTGCGCATGGGGACTGTTTTATTCAATCCAGATGCAATAACTGTGTTTCATCAACACTCTGATAGTCCACAGATTACAGAATGCCTCCAGATGTGCATCGGGAACTACTACTGGTCTTCCAGGAAACGATCAAAGCGTAGACTGTTTGAGAAATTAATCACATGGAGGAAAGTGGCGATGGTGACTGTTGTATTCAATCCCGATGCAATTTCTGTGTTTCATCAACACTCTGACAGTCCACAGATTACAGAATGCCTCCAGATGTGCATCGGAAACTACTACTGGTCTTCCAGGGAACGATCAAAGCGTAGACTGTTTGAGACATTACTCCCATGGAGGAAAGAGCGCATGGTGACTGTTGTATTCAATCCCCAGGCAATTTCTGTGTTTCATCAGCAATTTGAACTTCCAAGGATTACAGAATGCCTCCAGATGTCCATCGGAAACTACTACTGGTCTTCCAGGGAACGATCAAAGCGTAAACTGTTTGAGACATTACTCCCATGGAGGAAATAGCGGCTGGTGACTGTTGTATTCAATCCTGATGCAATTTCTGTGTTTCATCAACACTCAGATAGTCCACAGATTACAGAATGCCTTCGGATGTGCATCGGAAACTACTACTGGTCTTCCAGGGAACGATCAAAACTTAGACTGTTTGAGAAATTACTCCCATGGAGGAAGTGCGCATGGGGACTGTTGTATTCAATCCCGATGCAATTTCTGTGCTTCATCAACACTCAGATAGTCCACAGATTACAGAATGCCTCCAGATGTGCATCGGAAACTACTACTGGTCTCCCTGGGAACGATCAAAGCGTAGACTGTTTGAGATATTAGTCCCATGGAGGTAAGTGCGCATGGTGACTGTTGTATTCAATCCTAATACAATTTCAGTGTTTCATCAACACTCTGATAGTCCACAGATTACAGAATGCCTCCAGATGTGCATCGGAAACTACTACTGGTCTTCCAGGGAACGATCAAAGCGTGGACTGATTGAGACATTACTCCCATGGAGGTAAGTGCGCATGGTGAATGTTGTATTCAATCCTGATGCAATTTCTGTGTTTCATCAACACTCTGATAGTCCACAGAATACAGAATGCCTCTAGATGTGCATCGGAAACTACTACTAGTCTTCCAGGGAACGATCAAAGAGAAAACTGTTCGAGACATTACTCCCATAGAAGAAAGTGGGCATGGTGACTGTTGTATTCAATCCCGATGCAAATTCTGTGTTTCATCAACACTCAGATAGTCCACAGATTACAGAATGCCTCCAGATGTGCATCGGAACTACTACTGGTCTTCCAGGGAACGATCAAAGCGTAGACTGATTGAGACATTACTCCCATGGAGGAAAGTGCGCATGGTGACTGTTGTATTCAATCCCGAGGCAATTTCTGTGTTTCATCAACACTTTGAAGGTCCAAGGATTACAGATTGCGTTCAGATGTGCATCGGAAACTACTACTGGACTCCCAGGGAACGATCAAAGCGTAGACTGTATGAGACATTACTCCCATGGAGGAAAGTGCGCAAGGTGACTGTTGTATTCAATCCGAATACAATATTAGTGTTTCATCAACACTCTGATAGTCCACAGATTACAGAATGCCTCCAGATGTGCATCGGAAACTACTACTTGTCTTCCAGGGAACGATCAAAGCTTAGACTGTTTGAGACATTACTCCCATGGAGGAAAGTGCGCATGGTGACTATTGTATTCAATCCCGATGCAATTTCTGTGTTTCATCAACACTCTGATAGTCCACAGATTACAGAGTGCCTCCAGATGTGCATCGGGAACTACTACTGGTCTTCCAGGAAACGATCAAAGCGTAGACTGTTTGAGAAATTAATCACATGGAGGAAAGTGGCGATGGTGACTGTGGTATTCAATCCCGATGCAATTTCTGTGTTTCATCAACACTCTGATAGTCCACAGATTACAGAATGCCTCCAGATGTGCATCGGAAACTACTACTGGTCTTCCAGGGAACGATCAAATCGTAGACTGTTTGAGACATTACTCCCATGGAGGAAAGTGCGCAAGGTGACTGTTGTATTCAATCCGAATACAATATTAGTGTTTCATCAACACTCTGATAGTCCACAGATTACAGAATGCCTCCAGATGTGCATCGGAAACTACTACTTGTCTTCCAGGGAACGAACAAAGCGTAGACTGTCTGATACATTACTCCCATGGAGGAAAGTGCGCGTAGGGACTGTTGTATTCAATCCAGATGCAATAACTGTGTTTCATCAACACTCTGATAGTCCACAGATTACAGAATGCCTCCAGATGTGCATCGGGAACTACTACTGGTCTTCCAGGAAACGATCAAAGCGTAGACTGTTTGAGAAATTAATCACATGGAGGAAAGTGGCGATGGTGACTGTGGTATTCAATCCCGATGCAATTTCTGTGTTTCATCAACACTCTGATAGTCCACAGATTACAGAATGCCTCCAGATGTGCATCGGAAACTACTACTGGTCTTCCAGGGAACGATCAAATCGTAGACTGTTTGAGACATTACTCCCATGGAGGAAAGAGCGCATGGTGACTGTTGTATTCAATCCCCAGGCAATTTCTGTGTTTCATCAGCAATTTGAACTTCCAAGGATTACAGAATGCCTCCAGATGTCCATCGGAAACTACTACTGGTCTTCCAGGGAACGATCAAAGCGTAAACTGTTTGAGACATTACTCCCATGGAGGAAATAGCGGCTGGTGACTGTTGTATTCAATCCTGATGCAATATCTGTGTTTCATCAACACTCTGATAGTCCACAGATTACAGAATGCCTTCGGATGTGCATCGGAAACTACTACTGGTCTTCCAGGGAACGATCAAAACTTAGACTGTTTGAGAAATTACTCCCATGGAGGAAGTGCGCATGGGGACTGTTGTATTCAATCCCGATGCAATTTCTGTGCTTCATCAACACTCAGATAGTCCACACATTACAGAATGCCTCCAGATGTGCATCGGAAACTACTACTGGTCTTCCTGGGAACGATCAAAGCGTAGACTGTTTGAGATATTAGTCCCATGGAGGTAAGTGCGCATGGTGACTGTTGTATTCAATCCCGATGCAATTTCTTTGTTTCATCAACACTCTGATAGTCCACAGATTACAGAATGCCTCCAGATGTGCATCGGAAACTACGACTGGTCTTCCAGGTAACGATCAAAACTTAGACTGTTTGAGACATTACTCCTATGGTGGAGAGTGCGCATGGTGACTGTTGTATTAATTCCCGACGCAATTTCTCTGTTTCATCAACACTCAGATAGTCCATAGATAACAGAAGGCCTCCAGATGAGCATCGGAAACTACTACTGGTCTTCCAGGGAACGATCAAAGCGTAGATTGTTTGAGCCATTACTCCCATGGTGGAAACTACGCATGGTGACTGTTGTATTCAATCCCGATGCAATTTCTGTGTTTCATCAACACTCTGATAGTCCACAGATTACAGAATGCCTCCAGATGTGCAACCGAAACTACTACTGGAGTTCCAGGAATCGATCAAAGCGTAGACTGTTTGAGGCATTACTCCCATGGAGGAAAGTGCGCATGGTGACTGTTGTATTGAATCCCGATTCAACTTCTGTGTTTCATCAACACTCTGATAGTCCACAGATTACAGAATGCCTCCAGATGTGCATCGGAAACTACTACTGGTCTTCCAGGGAACGATCACAGCGTAGACTGTTTGAGACATTACTCCCATGGCGAAAGTGCGCATGGTGACTGTTGTATTCAAACCCGATGCAATTACTGTGTTTCATCAACACTCTGATAGTCCACAGATTACAGAATGCCTCCAGATGTGCATCGGAACTACTACTGGTCTTCCAGGGAACGATCAAAGCGTGGTCTGATTGACACATTACTCCCATGGAGGTAAGTGCGCATGGTGAATGTTGTATTCAATCCTGATGCAATTTCTGTTTTTCATCAACACTCTGATAGTCCACAGATCACAGAATGCCTCCAGATGTGCATCGGAAACTACTATTGGTCTTCCAGGGAACGATCAAAGAGAAAACTGTTCAAGACATTACTCCCATAGAAGAAAGTGGGCAAGGTGACTGTTGTATTCAATCCCGATGCAACTTCTGTGTTTCATCAACACTCAGATAGTCCACAGATTACAGAATGCCTCCAGATGTGCATCGGAACTACTACTGATCTTCCAGGGAACGATCAAAGCGTAGACTGATTGAGACATTACTCCCATGGAGGAAAGTGCGCATGGTGACTGTTGTATTCAATCCCGAGGCAATTTCTGTGTTTCATCAACACTCTGATAGTCCACAGATTACAGAATGCCTCCAGATGTGCATCGGAACTACTACTGGTCTTCCAGGGAACGATCAAATCGTGGTCTGATTGACACATTACTCCCATGGAGGTAAGTGCGCTTGGTGAATGTTGTATTCAATCCTGATGCAATTTCTGTTTTTCATCAACACTCTGATAGTCCACAGATTACAGAATGCCTCCAGATGTGCATCGGAAACTACTACTGGTCTTCCAGGGAACGATCAAAGAGAAAACTGTTCAAGACATTACTCCCATAGAAGAAAGTGGGCATGGTGACTGTTGTATTCAATCCCGATGCAACTTCTGTGTTTCATCAACACTCAGATAGTCCACAGATTACAGAATGCCTCCAGATGTGCATCGGAACTACTACTGGTCTTCCAGGGAACGATCAAAGCGTAGACTAATTGAGACATTACTCCCATGGAGGAAAGTGCGCATGGTGACTGTTGTATTCAATCCCGAGGCAATTTCTGTGTTTCATCAACACTTTGAGGGTCCAAGGATTACAGATTGCGTTCAGATGTGCATCGGAAACTACTACTGGACTCCCAGGGAACGATCAAAGCGTAGACTGTATGAGACATTTCTCCCATGGAGGAAAGTGCGCAAGGTGACTGTTGTATTCAATCCGAATACAATATCTGTGTTTCATCAACACTCTGATAGTCCACAGATTACAGAATGCCTCCAGATGTGCATCGGAAACTACTACTGGTCTTCCAGGGAACGATCAAAGCGTAGACTGTTTGAGACATTACTCCCATGGAGGAAAGAGCGCATGGTGACTGTTGTATTCAATCCCCAGGCAATTTCTGTGTTTCATCAGCAATTTGAACTTCCAAGGATTACAGAATGCCTCCAGATGTCCATCGGAAAGTACTACTGGACTTCCAGGGAACCATCAAAGCGTAAACTGTTCGAGACATTACTCCCATGGAGGAAATACCGGCTGGTGACTGTTGTATTCAATCCTGATGCAATTTCTGTGTTTCATCAACACTCTGATAGTCCACAGATTACAGAATGCCTTCGGATGTGCATCGGAAACTACTACTGGTCTTCCAGGGAACGATCAAAACTTAGACTGTTTGAGAAATTACTCCCATGGAGGAAGTGCGCATGGGGACTGTTGTATTCAATCCCGATGCAATTTCTGTGCTTCATCAACACTCAGATAGTCCACAGATTACAGAATGCCTCCAGATGTGCATCGGAAACTACTACTGGTCTTCCTGGGAACGATCAAAGCGTAGACTGTTTGAGATATTAGTCCCATGGAGGTAAGTGCGCATGGTGAATGTTGTATTCAATCCTGCTGCAATTTCTGTGTTTCATCAACACTCTGATAGTCCACAGATTACAGAATGCCTCCAGATGTGCATCGGAAACTACTACTGGTCTTCCAGGGAACGATCAAAGAGAAAACTGTTCGAGACATTACTCCCATAGAAGAAAGTGGGCATGGTGACTGTTGTATTAAATCCCGATGCAAATTCTGTGTTTCATCAACACTCAGATAGTCCACAGATTACAGAATGCCTTCAGATGTGCATCGGAACTACTTGTTGTATTCAATCCCGAGGCAATTTCTGTGTTTCATCAACACTTTGAAGGTCCAAGGATTACAGATTGCGTTCAGATGTGCATCGGAAACTACTACTGGACTCCCAGGGAACGATCAAAGCGTAGACTGTATGAGACATTACTCCCATTGAGGAAAGTGCGCAAGGTGACTGTTGGATTCAATCCGAATACAATATCAGTGTTTCATCAACACTCTGATAGTCCACAGATTACAGAATGCCTCCAGATGAGCATCGGAAACTACTACTGGTCTTCCAGGGAACGATCAAAGCTTAGACTGTTTGAGACATTACTCCCATGGAGGAAAGTGCGCATGGTGACTGTTGTATTCAATCCCGATGCAATTTCTGTGTTTCATCAACACTCTGATAGTCCACAGATTACAGAGTGCCTCCAGATGTGCATCGGAAACTACTACTGGTCTTCCAGGGAACGAACAAAGCGTAGACTGTCTGATACATTACTCCCATGGAGGAAAGTGCGCGTGGGGACTGTTGTATTCAATCCAGATGCAATAACTGTGTTTCATCAACACTCTGATAGTCCACAGATTACAGAATGCCTCCAGATGTGCGTCGGAAACTACTACTGGTCTTCTCAGGGAACGATCAAAGCGTAGACTGTTTGAGACATTACTCCCATGGAGGAAAGAGCGCATGGTGACTGTTGTATTCAATCCCCAGGCTATTTCTGTGTTTCATCAGCAATTTGAACTTCCAAGGATTACAGAATGCCTCGAGATGTCCATCGGAAACTACTACTGGTCTTCCAGGGAACGATCAAAGCGTAAACTGTTTGAGACATTACTCCCATGGAGAAAATAGCGGCTGGTGACTGTTGTTTTCAATCCTGATGCAATTTCTGTGTTTCATCAACACTCTGATAGTCCACAGATTACAGAATGCCTCCAGATGTGCATCGGAAACTACTACTGGTCTTCCAGTGAACGAACAAAGCGTAGACTGTCTGATACATTACTCCCATGGAGGAAAGTGCGCGTGGGGACTGTTGTATTCAATCCAGATGCAATAACTGTGTTTCATCAACACTCTGATAGTCCACAGATTACAGAATGCCTCCAGATGTGCATCGGAAACTACTACTGGTCTTCCAGGGAACGATCAAAGCGTAGACTGTTTGAGACATTACTCCCATGGAGGAAAGAGCGCATGGTGACTGTTGTATTCAATCCCCAGGCAATTTCTGTGTTTCATCAGCAATTTCAACTTCCAAGCTTACACAATGCCTCCAGATGTCCATCGGAAACTACTACTGGTCTTCCAGGAAACGATCAAAGCGTAGACTGTTTGAGAAATTAATCACATGGAGGAAAGTGGCGATGGTGACTGTTGTATTCAATCCCGATGCAATTTCTGTGTTTCATCAACACTCTGATAGTCCACAGATTACAGAATGCCTCCAGATGTGCATCGGAAACTACTACTGGTCTTCCAGGGAACGATCAAATCGTAGACTGTTTGAGACATTACTCCCATGGAGGAAAGAGCGCATGGTGACTGTTGTATTCAATCCCCAGGCAATTTCTGTGTTTCATCAGCAATTTGAACTTCCAAGGATTACAGAATGCCTCCAGATGTCCATCGGAAAGTACTACTGGTCTTCCAGGGAACCATCAAAGCGTAAACTGTTCGAGACATTACTCCCATGGAGGAAATAGCGGCTGGTGACTGTTGTATTCAATCCTGATGCAATTTCTGTGTTTCATCAACACTCTGATAGTCCACAGATTACAGAATGCCTTCGGATGTGCATCGGAAACTACTACTGGTCTTCCAGGGAACGATCAAAACTTAGACTGTTTGAGAAATTACTCCCATGGAGGAAGTGCGCATGGGGACTGTTGTATTCAATCCCGATGCAATTTCTGTGCTTCATCAACACTCAGATAGTCCACAGATTACAGAATGCCTCCAGATGTGCATCGGAAACTACTACTGGTCTTCCTGGGAACGATCAAAGCGTAGACTGTTTGAGATATTAGTCCCATGGAGGTAAGTGCGCATGGTGACTGTTGTATTCAATCCTAATACAATTTCTGTGTTTCATCAACACTCTGATAGTCCACAGATTACAGAATGCCTCCAGATGTGCATCGGAAACTACTACTGGTCTTCCAGGGAACGATCAAAGCGTGGACTGATTGAGACATTACTCCATTGGAGGTAAGTGCGCATGGTGAATGTTGTATTCAATCCTGATGCAATTGCTGTGTTTCATCAACACTCTGATAGTCCACAGATTACAGAATGCCTCCAGATGTGCATCGGAAACTACTACTGGTCTTCCAGGGAACGATCAAAGAGAAAACTGTTCGAGACATTACTCCCATAGAAGAAAGTGGGCATGGTGACTGTTGTATTAAATCCCGATGCAAATTCTGTGTTTCATCAACACTCAGATAGTCCACAGATTACAGAATGCCTTCAGATGTGCATCGGAACTACTTGTTGTATTCAATCCCGAGGCAATTTCTGTGTTTCATCAACACTTTGAAGGTCCAAGGATTACAGATTGCGTTCAGATGTGCATCGGAAACTACTACTGGACTCCCAGGGAACGATCAAAGCGTAGACTGTATGAGACATTACTCCCATGGAGGAAAGTGCGCAAGGTGACTGTTGTATTCAATCCGAATACAATATCAGTGTTTCATCAACACTCTGATAGTCCACAGATTACAGAATGCCTCCAGATGTGCATCGGAAACTACTACTGGTCTTCCAGGGAACGATCAAAGCTTAGACTGTTTGAGACATTACTCCCATGGAGGAAAGTGCGCATGGTGACTGTTGTATTCAATCCCGATGCAATTTCTGTGTTTCATCAACACTCTGATAGTCCACAGATTACAGAGTGCCTCCAGGTGTGCATCGGAAACTACTACTGGTCTTCCAGGGAACGAACAAAGCGTAGACTGTCTGATACATTACTCCCATGGAGGAAAGTGCGCGTGGGGACTGTTGTATTCAATCCAGATGCAATAACTGTGTTTCATCAACACTCTGATAGTCCACAGATTACAGAATGCCTCCAGATGTGCATCGGAAACTACTACTGGTCTTCTCAGGGAACGATCAAAGCGTAGACTGTTTGAGACATTACTCCCATGGAGGAAAGAGCGCATGGTGACTGTTGTATTCAATCCCCAGGCTATTTCTGTGTTTCATCAGCAATTTGAACTTCCAAGGATTACAGAATGCCTCGAGATGTCCATCGGAAACTACTACTGGTCTTCCAGGGAACGATCAAAGCGTAAACTGTTTGAGACATTACTCCCATGGAGAAAATAGCGGCTGGTGACTGTTGTTTTCAATCCTGATGCAATTTCTGTGTTTCATCAACACTCTGATAGTCCACAGATTACAGAATGCCTCCAGATGTGCATCGGAAACTACTACTGGTCTTCCAGTGAACGAACAAAGCGTAGACTGTCTGATACATTACTCCCATGGAGGAGAGTGCGCGTGGGGACTGTTGTATTCAATCCAGATGCAATAACTGTGTTTCATCAACACTCTGATAGTCCACAGATTACAGAATGCCTCCAGATGTGCATCGGAAACTACTACTGGTCTTCCAGGGAACGATCAAAGCGTAGACTGTTTGAGACATTACTCCCATGGAGGAAAGAGCGCATGGTGACTGTTGTATTCAATCCCCAGGCAATTTCTGTGTTTCATCAGCAATTTCAACTTCCAAGGTTTACAGAATGCCTCCAGATGTCCATCGGAAACTACTACTGGTCTTCCAGGAAACGATCAAAGCGTAGACTGTTTGAGAAATTAATCACATGGAGGAAAGTGGCGATGGTGACTGTTGTATTCAATCCCGATGCAATTTCTGTGTTTCATCAACACTCTGATAGTCCACAGATTACAGAATGCCTCCAGATGTGCATCGGAAACTACTACTGGTCTTCCAGGGAACGATCAAATCGTAGACTGTTTGAGACATTACTCCCATGGAGGAAAGAGCGCATGGTGACTGTTGTATTCAATCCCCACGCAATTTCTGTGTTTCATCAGCAATTTGAACTTCCAAGGATTACAGAATGCCTCCAGATGTCCATCGGAAACTACTACTGGTCTTCCAGGGAACGATCAAAGCGTAAACTGTTTGAGACATTACTCCCATGGAGGAAATAGCGGCTGGTGACTGTTGTATTCAATCCTGATGCAATTTCTGTGTTTCATCAACACTCTGATAGTCCACAGATTACAGAATGCCTTCGGATGTGCATCGGAAACTACTACTGGTCTTCCAGGGAACGATCAAAACTTAGACTGTTTGAGAAATTACTCCCATGGAGGAAGTGCGCATGGGGACTGTTGTATTCAATCCCGATGCAATTTCTGTGCTTCATCAACACTCGGATAGTCCACAGATTACAGAATGCCTCCAGATGTGCATCGGAAACTACTACTGGTCTTCCTGGGAACGATCAAAGCGTAGACTGTTTGAGATATTAGTCCCATGGAGGTAAGTGCGCATGGTGACTGTTGTATTCAATCCTAATACAATTTCTGTGTTTCATCAACACTCTGATAGTCCACAGATTACAGAATGCCTCCAGATGTGCATCGGAAACTACTACTGGTCTTCCAGGGAACGATCAAAGCGTGGACTGATTGAGACATTACTCCATTGGAGGTAAGTGCGCATGGTGAATGTTGTATTCAATCCTGATGCAATTTCTGTGTTTCATCAACACTCTGATAGTCCACAGATTACAGAATGCCTCCAGATGTGCATCGGAAACTACTACTGGTCTTCCAGGGAACGATCAAAGAGAAAACTGTTCGAGACATTACTCCCATAGAAGAAAGTGGGCATGGTGACTGTTGTATTAAATCCCGATGCAAATTCTGTGTTTCATCAACACTCAGATAGTCCACAGATTACAGAATGCCTTCAGATGTGCATCGGAACTACTTGTTGTATTCAATCACGAGGCAATTTCTGTGTTTCATCAACACTTTGAAGGTCCAAGGATTACAGATTGCGTTCAGATGTGCATCGGAAACTACTACTGGACTCCCAGGGAACGATCAAAGCGTAGACTGTATGAGACATTACTCCCATGGAGGAAAGTGCGCAAGGTGACTGTTGTATTCAATCCGAATACAATATCAGTGTTTCATCAACACTCTGATAGTCCACAGATTACAGAATGCCTCCAGATGTGCATCGGAAACTACTGCTGGTCTTCCAGGGAACGATCAAAGCTTAGACTGTTTGAGACATTACTCCCATGGAGGAAAGTGCGCATGGTGACTGTTGTATTCAATCCCGATGCAATTTCTGTGTTTCATCAACACTCTGATAGTCCACAGATTACAGAGTGCCTCCAGATGTGCATCGGAAACTACTACTGGTCTTCCAGGGAACGAACAAAGCGTAGACTGTCTGATACATTACTCCCATGGAGGAAAGTGCGCGTGGGGACTGTTGTATTCAATCCAGATGCAATAACTGTGTTTCATCAACACTCTGATAGTCCACAGATTACAGAATGCCTCCAGATGTGCATCGGAAACTACTACTGGTCTTCTCAGGGAACGATCAAAGCGTAGACTGTTTGAGACATTACTCCCATGGAGGAAAGAGCGCATGGTGACTGTTGTATTCAATCCCCAGGCTATTTCTGTGTTTCATCAGCAATTTGAACTTCCAAGGATTACAGAATGCCTCGAGATGTCCATCGGAAACTACTACTGGTCTTCCAGGGAACGATCAAAGCGTAAACTGTTTGAGACATTACTCCCATGGAGAAAATAGCGGCTGGTGACTGTTGTTTTCAATCCTGATGCAATTTCTGTGTTTCATCAACACTCTGATAGTCCACAGATTACAGAATGCCTCCAGATGTGCATCGGAAACTACTACTGGTCTTCCAGTGAACGAACAAAGCGTAGACTGTCTGATACATTACTCCCATGGAGGAAAGTGCGCGTGGGGACTGTTGTATTCAATCCAGATGCAATAACTGTGTTTCATCAACACTCTGATAGTCCACAGATTACAGAATGCCTCCAGATGTGCATCGGAAACTACTACTGGTCTTCCAGGGAACGATCAAAGCGTAGACTGTTTGAGACATTACTCCCATGGAGGAAAGAGCGCATGGTGACTGTTGTATTCAATCCCCAGGCAATTTCTGTGTTTCATCAGCAATTTCAACTTCCAAGGTTTACAGAATGCCTCCAGATGTCCATCGGAAACTACTACTGGTCTTCCAGGAAACGATCAAAGCGTAGACTGTTTGAGAAATTAATCACATGGAGGAAAGTGGCGATGGTGACTGTTGTATTCAATCCCGATGCAATTTCTGTGTTTCATCAACACTCTGATAGTCCACAGATTACAGAATGCCTCCAGATGTGCATCGGAAACTACTACTGGTCTTCCAGGGAACGATCAAATCGTAGACTGTTTGAGACATTACTCCCATGGAGGAAAGAGCGCATGGTGACTGTTGTATTCAATCCCCACGCAATTTCTGTGTTTCATCAGCAATTTGAACTTCCAAGGATTACAGAATGCCTCCAGATGTCCATCGGAAACTACTACTGGTCTTCCAGGGAACGATCAAAGCGTAAACTGTTTGAGACATTACTCCCATGGAGGAAATAGCGGCTGGTGACTGTTGTATTCAATCCTGATGCAATTTCTGTGTTTCATCAACACTCTGATAGTCCACAGATTACAGAATGCCTTCGGATGTGCATCGGAAACTACTACTGGTCTTCCAGGGAACGATCAAAACTTAGACTGTTTGAGAAATTACTCCCATGGAGGAAGTGCGCATGGGGACTGTTGTATTCAATCCCGATGCAATTTCTGTGCTTCATCAACACTCTGATAGTCCACAGATTACAGAATGCCTCCAGATGTGCATCGGAAACTACTACTGGTCTTCCAGTGAACGAACAAAGCGTAGACTGTATGAGACATTACTCCCATGGAGGAAAGTGCGCAAGGTGACTGTTGTATTCAATCCGAATACAATATCAGTGTTTCATCAACACTCTGATAGTCCACAGATTACAGAATGCCTCCAGATGTGCATCGGAAACTACTACTTGTCTTCCAGGGAACGATCAAAGCTTAGACTGTTTGAGACATTACTCCCATGGAGGAAAGTGCACATGGTGACTGTTTTATTCAATCCCGATGCAATTTCTGTGTTTCATCAACACTCTGATAGTCCACAGATTACAGAGTGCCTCCAGATGTGCATCGGAAACTACTACTGGTCTTCCAGGGAACGAACAAAGCGTAGACTGTCTGATACATTACTCCCATGGAGGAAAGTGCGCGTGGGGACTGTTGTATTCAATCCAGATGCAATAACTGTGTTTCATCAACACTCTGATAGTCCACAGATTACAGAATGCCTCCAGATGTGCATCGGGAACTACTACTGGTCTTCCAGGAAACGATCAAAGCGTAGACTGTTTGAGAAATTAATCACAATGGAGGAAAGTGGCGATGGTGACTGTTGTATTCAATCCCGATGCAATTTCTGTGTTTCATCAACACTCTGATAGTCCACAGATTACAGAATGCCTCCAGATGAGCATCGGAACTACTACTGGTCTTCCAGGGAACGATCAAAGCGTAGACTGATTGAGACATTACTCCCATGGAGGAAAGTGCGCATGGTGACTGTTGTATTCAATCCCGAGGCAATTTCTGTGTTTCATCAACACTTTGAAGGTCCAAGGATTACAGATTGCGTTCAGATGTGCATCGGAAACTACTACTGGACTCCCAGGGAACGATCAAAGCGTAGACTGTATGAGACATTACTCCCATGGAGGAAGTGCGCAAGGTGACTCTTGTATTCAATCCGAATACAATATCAGTGTTTCATCAACACTCTGATAGTCCACAGATTACAGAATGCCTCCAGATGTGCATCGGAAACTACTACTTGTCTTCCAGGGAACGATCAAAGCTTAGACTGTTTGAGACATTACTCCCATGGAGGAAAGTGCGCATGGTGACTGTTTTATTCAATCCCGATGCAATTTCTGTGTTTCATCAACACTCTGATAGTCCACAGATTACAGAGTGCCTCCAGATGTGCATCGGAAACTACTACTGGTCTTCCAGGGAACGAACAAAGCGTAGACTGTCTGATACATTACTCCCATGGAGGAAAGTGCGCGTGGGGACTGTTGTATTCAATCCAGATGCAATAACTGTGTTTCATCAACACTCTGATAGTCCACAGATTACAGAATGCCTCCAGATGTGCATCGGGAACTACTACTGGTCTTCCAGGAAACGATCAAAGCGTAGACTGTTTGAGAAATTAATCACATGGAGGAAAGTGGCGATGGTGACTGTTGTATTCAATCCCGATGCAATTTCTGTGTTTCATCAACACTCTGATAGTCCACAGATTACAGAATGCCTCCAGATGTGCATCGGAACTACTACTGGTCTTCCAGGGAACGATCAAAGCGTAGACTGATTGAGACATTACTCCCATGGAGGAAAGTGCGCATGGTGACTGTTGTATTCAATCCCGAGGCAATTTCTGTGTTTCATCAACACTTTGAAGATCCAAGGATTATAGATTGCGTTCAGATGTGCATCGGAAACTACTACTGGACTCCCAGGGAACGATCAAAGCGTAGACTGTATGAGACATTACTCCCATGGAATAAAGTGCGCAAGGTGACTCTTGTATTCAATCCGAATACAATATCAGTGTTTCATCAACACTCTGATAGTCCACAGATTACAGAATGCCTCCAGATGTGCATCGGAAACTACTACTTGTCTTCCAGGGAACGATCAAAGCTTAGACTGTTTGAGACATTACTCCCATGGAGGAAAGTGCGCATGGTGACTGTTTTATTCAATCCCGATGCAATTTCTGTGTTTCATCAACACTCTGATAGTCCACAGATTACAGAGTGCCTCCAGATGTGCATCGGAAACTACTACTGGTCTTCCAGGGAACGAACAAAGCGTAGACTGTCTGATACATTACTCCCATGGAGGAAAGTGCGCGTGGGGACTGTTGTATTCAATCCAGATGCAATAACTGTGTTTCATCAACACTCTGATAGTCCACAGATTACAGAATGCCTCCAGATGTGCATCGGGAACTACTACTGGTCTTCCAGGAAACGATCAAAGCGTAGACTGTTTGAGAAATTAATCACATGGAGGAAAGTGGCGATGGTGACTGTTGTATTCAATCCCGATGCAATTTCTGTGTTTCATCAACACTCTGATAGTCCACAGATTACAGAATGCCTTCGGATGTGCATCGGAAACTACTACGGGTCTTCCAGGGAACGATCAATACTTAGACTGTTTGAGAAATTACTCCCATGGAGGAAGTGCGCATGGGGACTGTTGTATTCAATCCCGATGCAATTTCTGTGCTTCATCAACACTCAGATAGTCCACACATTACAGAATGCCTCCAGATGTGCATCGGAAACTACTACTGGTCTTCCTGGGAACGATCAAAACGTAGACTGTTTGAGATATTAGTCACATGGAGGTAAGTGCGCATGGTGACTGTTGTATTCAATCCCGATGCAATTTCTTTGTTTCATCAACACTCTGATAGTCCACAGATTACAGAATGCCTCCAGATGTGCATCGGAAACTACGACTGGTCTTCCAGGTAACGATCAAAGCTTAGACTGTTTGAGACATTACTCCTATGGTGGAGAGTGCGCATGGCGACTGTTGTATTAATTCCCGACGCAATTTCTCTGTTTCATCAACACTCAGATAGTCCATAGATAACAGAATGCCTCCAGATGTGCATCGGAAACTACTACTGGTCTTCCAGGGAACGATCAAAGCGTAGACTGTTTGAGCCATTACTCCCATGGTGGAAACTGCGCATGGTGACTGTTGTATTCAATCCCGATGCAATTTCTGTGTTTCATCAACACTCTGATAGTCCACAGATTACAGAATGCCTCCAGATGTGCAACGGAAACTACTACTGGAGTTCCAGGAATCGATCAAACCGTAGACTGTTTGAGGCATTACTCCCATGGAGGAAAGTGCGCATGGTGACTGTTGTATTGAATCCCGATTCAACTTCTGTGTTTCATCAACACTCTGATAGTCCACAGATTACAGAATGCCTCCAGATGTGCATCGGAAACTACTACTGGTCTTCCAGGGAACGATCACAGCGTAGACTGTTTGAGACATTACTCCCATGGCGAAAGTGCGCATGGTGACTGTTGTATTCAAACCCGATGCAATTACTGTGTTTCATCAACACTCTGATAGTCCACAGATTACAGAATGCCTCCAGATGTGCATCGGAACTACTACTGGTCTTCCAGGGAACGATCAAAGCGTGGTCTGATTGACACATTACTCTCATGGAGGTAAGTGCGCATGGTGAATGTTGTATTCAATCCTGATGCAATTTCTGTTTTTCATCAACACTCTGATAGTCCACAGATTACAGAATGCCTCCAGATGTGCATCGGAAACTACTACTGGTCTTCCAGGGAACGATCAAAGAGAAAACTGTTCAAGACATTACTCCCATAGAAGAAAGTGGGCAAGGTGACTGTTGTATTCAATCCCGATGCAACTTCTATGTTTCATCAACACTCAGATAGTCCACAGATTACAGAATGCCTCCAGATGTGCATCGGAACTACTACTGATCTTCCAGGGAACGATCAAAGCGTAGACTGATTGAGACATTACTCCCATGGAGGAAAGTGCGCATGGTGACTGTTGTATTCAATCCCGATGCAATTTCTGTGTTTCATCAACACTCTGATAGTCCACAGATTACAGAATGCCTCCAGATGTGCATCGGAACTACTACTGGTCTTCCAGGGAACGATCAAAGCGTGGTCTGATTGACACATTACTCCCATGGAGGTAAGTGCGCATGGTGAATGTTGTATTCAATCCTGATGCAATTTCTGTTTTTCATCAACACTCTGATAGTCCACAGATTACAGAATGCCTCCAGATGTGCATCGGAAACTACTACTGGTCTTCCAGGGAGCGATCAAAGAGAAAACTGTTCAAGACATTACTCCCATAGAAGAAAGTGGGCATGGTGACTGTTGTATTCAATCCCGATGCAACTTCTGTGTTTCATCAACACTCAGATAGTCCACAGATTACAGAATGCCTCCAGATGTGCATCGGAACTACTACTGGTCTTCCAGGGAACGATCAAAGCGTAGACTGATTGAAACATTACTCCCATGGAGGAAAGTGCGCATGGTGACTGTTGTATTCAATCCCGAGGCAATTTCTGTGTTTTATCAACACTTTGAGGGTCCAAGGATTACAGATTGCGTTCAGATGTGCATCGGAAACTACTACTGGACTCCCAGGGAACGATCAAAGCGTAGACTGTATGAGACATTTCTCCCATGGAGGAAAGTGCGCAAGGTGACTGTTGTATTCAATCCGAATACAATATCTGTGTTTCATCAACACTCTGATAGTCCACAGATTACAGAATGCCTCCAGATGTGCATCGGAAACTACTACTGGTCTTCCAGGGAACGATCAAAGCGTAGACTGTTTGAGACATTACTCCCATGGAGGAAAGAGCGCATGGTGACTGTTGTATTCAATCCCCAGGCAATTTCTGTGTTTCATCAGCAATTTGAACTTCCAAGGATTACAGAATGCCTCCAGATGTCCATCGGAAAGTACTACTGGTCTTCCAGGGAACGATCAAAGCGTAAACTGTTTGAGACATTACTCCCATGGAGGAAATAGCGGCTGGTGACTGTTGTATTCAATCCTGATGCAATTTCTGTGTTTCATCAACACTCTGATAGTCCACAGATTACAGAATGCCTTCGGATGTGCATCGGAAACTACTACTGGTCTTCCAGGGAACGATCAAAACTTAGACTGTTTGAGAAATTACTCCCATGGAGGAAGTGCGCATGGGGACTGTTGTATTCAATCCCGATGCAATTTCTGTGCTTCATCAACACTCAGATAGTCCACAGATTACAGAATGCCTCCAGATGTGCATCGGAAACTACTACTTGTCTTCCAGGGAACGATCAAAGCTTAGACTGTTTGAGACATTACTCCCATGGAGGAAAGTGCGCATGGTGACTGTTTTATTCAATCCCGATGCAATTTCTGTGTTTCATCAACACTCTGATAGTCCACAGATTACAGAGTGCCTCCAGATGTGCATCGGAAACTACTACTGGTCTTCCAGGGAACGAACAAAGCGTAGACTGTCTGATACATTACTCCCATGGAGGAAAGTGCGCGTGGGGACTGTTGTATTCAATCCAGATGCAATAACTGTGTTTCATCAACACTCTGATAGTCCACAGATTACAGAATGCCTCCAGATGTGCATCGGGAACTACTACTGGTCTTCCAGGAAACGATCAAAGCGTAGACTGTTTGAGAAATTAATCACATGGAGGAAAGTGGCGATGGTGACTGTTGTATTCAATCCCGATGCAATTTCTGTGTTTCATCAACACTCTGATAGTCCACAGATTACAGAATGCCTCCAGATGTGCATCGGAACTACTACTGGTCTTCCAGGGAACGATCAAAGCGTAGACTGATTGAGACATTACTCCCATGGAGGAAAGTGCGCATGGTGACTGTTGTATTCAATCCCGAGGCAATTTCTGTGTTTCATCAACACTTTGAAGATCCAAGGATTACAGATTGCGTTCAGATGTGCATCGGAAACTACTACTGGACTCCCAGGGAACGATCAAAGCGTAGACTGTATGAGACATTACTCCCATGGAGGAAAGTGCGCAAGGTGACTCTTGTATTCAATCCGAATACAATATCAGTGTTTCATCAACACTCTGATAGTCCACAGATTACAGAATGCCTCCAGATGTGCATCGGAAACTACTACTTGTCTTCCAGGGAACGATCAAAGCTTAGACTGTTTGAGACATTACTCCCATGGAGGAAAGTGCGCATGGTGACTGTTTTATTCAATCCCGATGCAATTTCTGTGTTTCATCAACACTCTGATAGTCCACAGATTACAGAGTGCCTCCAGATGTGCATCGGAAACTACTACTGGTCTTCCAGGGAACGATCAAAGGGTAAACACTTTGAGACATTACTCCTATGGAGGAAAGTGCGCATGGTGACTGTTGTATTCATTCCCGATGCATTTTCTGTGTTTCATCAACACTCAGATAGTCCACAGATTACAGAATGCCTCCAGATGTGCATCGGGAACTACTACTGGTCTTCCTGGGAACGATCAAAGCGTAGACTGTTAGAGACATTACACCCTTTCAGGAAAGTGCGCATGGTGACTGTTGTATTCAATCCCGATGCAAATTTCTGTGTTTCATCAATACTCTGATAGTCCACAGATAACAGAATGCCACCAGATGTGCAACGGAAACTACCACTGGTCTTCCAGAGAACGATCAAAGCGTAGACTCTTTGAGACATTACTCCCATGGAGGAAAGTGTGCATGGTGACTGTTGTATTCAATCCCGATGCAATTTCTGTGTTTCATCAACACTTTGAAGGTCCACAGGTTACAGAATGCCTCCAGATGTGCAGCGGAAACTACTACTGGTCTTACTGGGAACGATCAAGTCGTAGACTGTTTCAGACATTACTCCCATGGAGGAAAGTGCGGATGGTGACTGTTGTATTCAATCCCGATGCAATTTCCGTGTTTCATCAAGACTCTGATAGTCCACAGATTACAGATTGCATCCAGATGTCCATCGGAAACTACTACGGGTCTTCCAGGGAACTATCAAATCGTAGACTGTTTGAGACATTACTCCCATGGAGGAAAGTGCGCATGGTGACTGTTGTATTCAATCCCGATGCAATTTCTGTGCTTCATCAACACTCTGATAGTCCACAGATTACAGAATGCCTCCAGATGTGCATCGGAAACTACGACTGGTCTTCCAGGTAACGATCAAAGCTTAGACAGTTTGAGACATTACTCCTATGGTGGAGAGTGCGCATGGCGACTGTTGTATTAATTCCCGACGCAATTTCTCTGTTTCATCAACACTCAGATAGTCCATAGATAACAGAATGCCTCCAGATGTGCATCGGAAACTACTACTGGTCTTCCAGGGAACGATCAAAGCGTAGACTGTTTGAGCCATTACTCCCATGGTGGAAACTGCGCATGGTGACTGTTGTATTCAATCCCGATGCAATTTCTGTGTTTCATCAACACTCTGATAGTCCACAGATTACAGAATGCCTCCAGATGTGCAACGGAAACTACTACTGGAGTTCCAGGAATCGATCAAACCGTAAACTGTTTGAGGCATTACTCCCATGGAGGAAAGTGCGCATGGTGACTGTTGTATTGAATCCCGATTCAACTTCTGTGTTTCATCAACACTCTGATAGTCCACAGATTACAGAATGCCTCCAGATGTGCATCGGAAACTACTACTGGTCTTCCAGGGAACGATCACAGCGTAGACTGTTTGAGACATTACTCCCATGGCGAAAGTGCGCATGGTGACTGTTGTATTCAAACCCGATGCAATTACTGTGTTTCATCAACACTCTGATAGTCCACAGATTACAGAATGCCTCCAGATGTGCATCGGAACTACTACTGGTCTTCCAGGGAACGATCAAAGCGTGGTCTGATTGACACATTACTCTCATGGAGGTAAGTGCGCATGGTGAATGTTGTATTCAATCCTGATGCAATTTCTGTTTTTCATCAACACTCTGATAGTCCACAGATTACAGAATGCCTCCAGATGTGCATCGGAAACTACTACTGGTCTTCCAGGGAACGATCAAAGAGAAAACTGTTCAAGACATTACTCCCATAGAAGAAAGTGGGCAAGGTGACTGTTGTATTCAATCCCGATGCAACTTCTATGTTTCATCAACACTCAGATAGTCCACAGATTACAGAATGCCTCCAGATGTGCATCGGAACTACTACTGATCTTCCAGGGAACGATCAAAGCGTAGACTGATTGAGACATTACTCCCATGGAGGAAAGTGCGCATGGTGACTGTTGTATTCAATCCCGATGCAATTTCTGTGTTTCATCAACACTCTGATAGTCCACAGATTACAGAATGCCTCCAGATGTGCATCAGAACTACTACTGGTCTTCCAGGGAACGATCAAAGCGTGGTCTGATTGACACATTACTCCCATGGAGGTAAGTGCGCATGGTGAATGTTGTATTCAATCCTGATGCAATTTCTGTTTTTCATCAACACTCTGATAGTCCACAGATTACAGAATGCCTCCAGATGTGCATCGGAAACTACTACTGGTCTTCCAGGGAACGATCAAAGAGAAAACTGTTCAAGACATTACTCCCATAGAAGAAAGTGGGCATGGTGACTGTTGTATTCAATCCCGATGCAACTTCTGTGTTTCATCAACACTCAGATAGTCCACAGATTACAGAATGCCTCCAGATGTGCATCGGAACTACTACTGGTCTTCCAGGGAACGATCAAAGCGTAGACTGATTGAAACATTACTCCCATGGAGGAAAGTGCGCATGGTGACTGTTGTATTCAATCCCGAGGCAATTTCTGTGTTTCATCAACACTTTGAGGGTCCAAGGATTACAGATTGCGTTCAGATGTGCATCGGAAACTACTACTGGACTCCCAGGGAACGATCAAAGCGTAGACTGTATGAGACATTTCTCCCATGGAGGAAAGTGCGCAAGGTGACTGTTGTATTCAATCCGAATACAATATCTGTGTTTCATCAACACTCTGATAGTCCACAGATTACAGAATGCCTCCAGATGTGCATCGGAAACTACTACTGGTCTTCCAGGGAACGATCAAAGCGTAGACTGTTTGAGACATTACTCCCATGGAGGAAAGAGCGCATGGTGACTGTTGTATTCAATCCCCAGGCAATTTCTGTGTTTCATCAGCAATTTGAACTTCCAAGGATTACAGAATGCCTCCAGATGTCCATCGGAAAGTACTACTGGTCTTCCAGGGAACGATCAAAGCGTAAACTGTTTGAGACATTACTCCCATGGAGGAAATAGCGGCTGGTGACTGTTGTATTCAATCCTGATGCAATTTCTGTGTTTCATCAACACTCTGATAGTCCACAGATTACAGAATGCCTTCGGATGTGCATCGGAAACTACTACTGGTCTTCCAGGGAACGATCAAAACTTAGACTGTTTGAGAAATTACTCCCATGGAGGAAGTGCGCATGGGGACTGTTGTATTCAATCCCGATGCAATTTCTGTGCTTCATCAACACTCAGATAGTCCACAGATTACAGATTGCCTCCAGATGTGCATCGGAAACTACTACTGGTCTTCCTGGGAACGATCAAAGCGTAGACTGTTTGAGATATTAGTCCCATGGAGCTAAGTGCGCATGGTGACTGTTGTATTCAATCCTAATACAATTTCTGTGTTTCATCAACACTCTGATAGTCCACAGATTACAGAATGCCTCCAGATGTGCATCGGAAACTACTACTGGTCTTCCAGGGAACGATCAAATCGTGGTCTGATTGAGACATTACTCCCATGGAGGTAAGTGCGCATGGTGAATGTTGTATTCAATCCTGATGCAATTTCTGTGTTTCATCAACACTCTGATAGTCCACAGATTACAGAATGCCTCCAGATGTGCATCGGAAACTACTACTGGTCTTCCAGGGAACGATCAAAGAGAAAACTGTTCGAGACATTACTCCCATAGAAGAAAGTGGGCATGGTGACTGTTGTATTAAATCCCGATGCAAATTCTGTGTTTCATCAACACTCAGATAGTCCACAGATTACAGAATGCCTTCAGATGTGCATCGGAACTACTTGTTGTATTCAATCCCGAGGCAATTTCTGTGTTTCATCAACACTTTGAAGGTCCAAGGATTACAGATTGCGTTCAGATGTGCATCGGAAACTACTACTGGACTCCCAGGGAACTATCAAAGCGTAGACTGAATGAGACATTACTCCCATGGAGGAAAGTGCGCAAGGTGACTGTTGTATTCAATCCGAATACAATATCAGTGTTTCATCAACACTCTGATAGTCCACAGATTACAGAATGCCTCCAGATGTGCATCGGAAACTACTACTGGTCTTCCAGGGAACGATCAAAGCTTAGACTGTTTGAGACATTACTCCCATGGAGGAAAGTGCGCATGGTGACTGTTGTATTCAATCCCGATGCAATTTCTGTGTTTCATCAACACTCTGATAGTCCACAGATTACAGAGTGCCTCCAGATGTGCATCGGAAACTACTACTGGTCTTCCAGGGAACGAACAAAGCGTAGACTGTCTGATACATTACTCCCATGGAGGAAAGTGCGCGTGGGGACTGTTGTATTCAATCCAGATGCAATAACTGTGTTTCATCAACACTCTGATAGTCCACAGATTACAGAATGCCTCCAGATGTGCATCGGAAACTACTACTGGTCTTCCAGGGAACGATCAAAGCGTAGACTGTTTGAGACATTACTCCCACGGAGGAAAGAGCGCATGGTGACTGTTGTATTCAATCCCCAGGCAATTTCTGTGTTTCATCAGCAATTTGAACTTCCAAGGATTACAGAATGCCTCGAGATGTCCATCGGAAACTACTACTGGTCTCCCAGGGAACGATCAAAGCGTAAACTGTTTGAGACATTACTCCCATGGAGAAAATAGCGGCTGGTGACTGTTGTATTCAATCCTGATGCAATTTCTGTGTTTCATCAACACTCTGATAGTCCACAGATTACAGAATGCCTCCAGATGTTCATCGGAAACTACTACTGGTCTTCCAGGGAACGAAGAAAGCGTAGACTGTCTGATACATTACTCCCATGGAGGAAAGTGCGCGTGGGGACTGTTGTATTCAATCCAGATGCAATAACTGTGTTTCATCAACACTCTGATAGTCCACAGATTACAGAATGCCTCCAGAAGTGCATCGGAAACTACTACTGGTCTTCCAGGGAACGATCAAAGCGTAGACTGTTTGAGACATTACTCCCATGGAGGAAAGAGCGCATGGTGACTGTTGTATTCAATCCCCAGGCAATTTCTGTGTTTCATCAGCAATTTGAACTTCCAAGGTTTACAGAATGCCTCCAGATGTCCATCGGAAACTACTACTGGTCTTCCAGGAAACGATCAAAGCGTAGACTGTTTGAGAAATTAATCACATGGAGGAAAGTGGCGATGGTGACTGTTGTATTCAATCCCGATGCAATTTCTGTGTTTCATCAACACTCTGATAGTCCACAGATTACAGAATGCCTCCAGATGTGCATCGGAAACTACTACTGGTCTTCCAGGGAACGATCAAAGCGTAGACTGTTTGAGACATTACTCCCATGGAGGAAAGAGCGCATGGTGACTGTTGTATTCAATCCCCAGGCAATTTCTGTGTTTCATCAGCAATTTGAACTTCCAAGGATTACAGAATGCCTCCAGATGTCCATCGGAAACTACTACTGGTCTTCCAGGAAACGATCAAAGCGTAGACTGTTTGAGAAATTAATCACATGGAGGAAAGTGGCGATGGTGACTGTTGTATTCAATCCCGATGCAATTTCTGTGTTTCATCAACACTCTGATAGTCCACAGATTACAGAGTGCCTCCAGATGTGCATCGGAAACTACTACTAGTCTTCCAGGGAACGAACAAAGCGTAGACTGTCTGATACATTACTCCCATGGAGGAAAGTGCGAGTGGGGACTGTTGTATTCAATCCAGATGCAATAACTGTGTTTCATCAACACTCTGATAGTCCACAGATTACATAATGCCACCAGTTGTGCATCGGAACTACTACTGGTCTTCCAGGGAACGATCAAAGCGTGGTCTGATTGACACATTATTCCCATGGAGGTAAGTGCGCATGGTGAATGTTGTATTCAATCCTGATGCAATTTCTGTTTTTCATCAACACTCTGATAGTCCACAGATTACAGAATGCCTCCAGATGTGCATCGGAAACTACTACTGGTCTTCCAGGGAACGATCAAAGAGAAAACTGTTCAAGACATTACTCCCATAGAAGAAAGTGGGCATGGTGACTGTTGTATTCAATCCCGATGCAACTTCTGTGTTTCATCAACACTCTGATAGTCCACAGATTACAGAATGCCTCCAGATGTGCATCGGAACTACTACTGGTCTTCCAGGGAACGATCAAAGCGTGGTCTGATTGACACATTACTCCCATGGAGGTAAGTGCGCATGGTGAATGTTGTATTCAATCCTGATGCAATTTCTGTTTTTCATCAACACTCTGATAGTCCACAGATTACAGAATGCCTCCAGATGTGCATCGGAAACTACTACTGGTCTTCCAGGGAACGATCAAAGAGAAAACTGTTCAAGACATTACTCCCATAGAAGAAAGTGGGCATGGTGACTGTTGTATTCAATCCCGATGCAACTTCTGTGTTTCATCAACACTCAGATAGTCCACAGATTACAGAATGCTTCCAGATGTGCATCGGAAGTACTACTGATCTTCCAGGGAACGATCAAAGCGTAGACTGATTGAGACATTACTCCCATGGAGGAAAGTGCGCATGGTGACTGTTGTATTCAATCCCGAGGCAATTTCTGTGTTTCATCAACACTCTGATAGTCCACAGATTACAGAGTGCCTCCAGATGTGCATCGGAAACTACTACTGGTCTTCCAGGGAACGAACAAAGCGTAGACTGTCTGATACATTACTCCCATGGAGGAAAGTGCGAGTGGGGACTGTTGTATTCAATCCAGATGCAATAACTGTGTTATATCAACACTCTGATAGTCCACAGATTACATAATGCCACCAGATGTGCATCGGAACTACTACTGGTCTTCCAGGGAACGATCAAAGCGTGGTGTGATTGACACATTACTCCCATGGAGGTAAGTGCGCATGGTGAATGTTGTATTCAATCCTGATGCAATTTCTGTTTTTCATCAACACTCTGATAGTCCACAGATTACAGAATGCCTCCAGATGTGCATCGGAAACTACTACTGGTCTTCCAGGGAACGATCACAGCGTAGACTATTTGAGACATTACTCCCATGGCGAAAGTGCGCATGTTGACTGTTGTATTCAAACCCGATGCAATTACTGTGTTTAATCAACACTCTGATAGTCCACAGATTACAGAATGCCTCCAGATGTGCATCGGAACTACTACTGGTCTTCCAGGGAACGATCAAAGCGTGGTCTGATTGACACATTACTCCCATGGAGGTAAGTGCGCATGGTGAATGTTGTATTCAATCCTGATGCAATTTCTGTTTTTCATCAACACTCTGATAGTCCACAGATTACAGAATGCCTCCTGATGTGCATCGGAAACTACTACTGGTCTTCCAGGGAACGATCAAAGAGAAAACTGTTCAAGACATTACTCCCATAGAAGAAAGTCGGCATGGTGACTGTTGTATTCAATCCCGATGCAACTTCTGTGTTTCATCAACACTCAGATAGTCCACAGATTACAGAATGCTTCCAGATGTGCATCGGAAGTACTACTGATCTTCCAGGGAAAGATCAAAGCGTAGACTGATTGAGACATTACTCCCATGGAGGAAAGTGCGCATGGTGACTGTTGTATTCAATCCCGAGGCAATTTCTGTGTTTCATCAACACTCTGATAGTCCACAGATTACAGAATGCCTCCAGATGTTCATCGGAACTACTACTGGTCTTCCAGGGAACGATCAAAGCGTGATCTGATTGACACATTACTCCCATGGACGTAAGTGCGCATGGTGAATGTTGTATTCAATCCTGATGCAATTTCTGTTTTTCATCAACACTCTGATAGTCCACAGATTACAGAATGCCTCCAGATGTGCATCGGAAACTACTACTGGTCTTCCAGGGAACGATCAAAGAGAAAACTGTTCAAGACATTACTCCCATAGAAGAAAGTAGGCATGGTGACTGTTGTATTCAATCCCGATGCAACTTCTGTGTTTCATCAACACTCAGATAGTCCACAGATTACAGAATGCCTCCAGATGTGCATCGGAACTACTACTGGTCTTCCAGGGAACGATCAAAGCGTAGACTGATTGAGACATTACTCCCATGGAGGAAAGTGCGCATGGTGACTGTTGTATTCAATCCCGAGGCAATTTCTGTGTTTCATCAACACTTTGAGGGTCCAAGGATTACAGATTGCGTTCAGATGTGCATCGGAAACTACTACTGGACTCCCAGGGAACGATCAAAGCGTAGACTGTATGAGACATTTCTCCCATGGAGGAAAGTGCGCAAGGTGACTGTTGTATTCAATCCGAATACAATATCTGTGTTTCATCAACACTCTGATAGTCCACAGATTACAGAATGCCTCCAGATGTGCATCGGAAACTACTACTGGTCTTCCAGGGAACGATCAAAGCGTAGACTGTTTGAGACATTACTCCCATGGAGGAAAGAGCGCATGGTGACTGTTGTATTCAATCCCCAGGCAATTTCTGTGTTTCATCAGCAATTTGAACTTCCAAGGATTACAGAAAGCCTCCAGATGTCCATCGGAAAGTACTACTGGTCTTCCAGGGAACGATCAAAGCGTAAACTGTTTGAGACATTACTCCCATGGAGGAAAGTGCGCATGGTGACTGTTGTATTCAATCCCGATGCAATTTCTGTGTTTCATCAACACTCTGATAGTCCACAGATTACAGAGTGCCTCCAGATGTGCATCGGAAACTACTACTGGTCTTCCAGGGAACGAACAAAGCGTAGCCTGTCTGATACATTACTCCCATGGAGGAAAGTGCGAGTGGGGACTGTTGTATTCAATCCAGATACAATAACTGTGTTTCATCAACACTCTGATAGTCCACAGATTACAGAATGCCTCCAGATGTGCATCGGAAACTACTACTGGTCTTCCAGGGAACGATCAAAGCGTAGACTGTTTGAGACATTACTCCCATGGAGGAAAGAGCGCATGGTGACTGTTGTATTCAATCCCCAGGCAATTTCTGTGTTTCATCAGCAATTTGAACTTCCAAGGATTACAGAATGCCTCGAGATGTCCATCGGAAACTACTACTGGTCTTCCAGGGAACGATCAAAGCGTAAACTGTTTGAGACATTACTCCCATGGAGAAAATAGCGGCTGGTGACTGTTGTATTCAATCCTGATGCAATTTCTGTGTTTCATCAACACTCTGATAGTCCACAGATTACAGAATGCCTCCAGATGTGCATCGGAAACTACTACTGGTCTTTCAGGGAACGAACAAAGCGTAGACTGTCTGATACATTACTCCCATGGAGGAAAGTGCGCGTGGTGACTGTTGTATTCAATTCCCAGGCAATTTCTGTGTTTCATCAGCAATTTGAACTTCCAAGGTTTACAGAATGCCTCCAGATGTGCATCGGAAACTACTACTGGTCTTCCAGGGAACGAACAAAGCGTAGACTGTCTGATACATTACTCCCATGGAGGAAAGTGCGAGTGGGGACTGTTGTATTCAATCCAGATGCAATAGCTGTGTTTCATCAACACTCTGATAGTCCACAGATTACATAATGCCACCAGATGTGCATCGGAACTACTACTGGTCTTCCAGGGAACGATCAAAGCGTGGTCTGATTGACACATTACTCCCATGGAGGTAAGTGCGCATGGTGAATGTTGTATTCAATCCTGATGCAATTTCTGTTTTTCATCAACACTCTGATAGTCCACAGATTACAGAATGCCTCCAGATGTGCATCGGAAACTACTACTGGTCTTCCAGGGAACGATCACAGCGTAGACTGTTTGAGACATTACTCCCATGGCGAAAGTGTGCATGGTGACTGTTGTATTCAAACCCGATGCAATTACTGTGTTTCATCAACACTCTGATAGTCCACAGATTACAGAATGCCTCCAGATGTGCATCGGAACTACTACTGGTCTTCCAGGGAACGATCAAAGCGTGTTCTGATTGACACATTACTCCCATGGAGGTAAGTGCGCATGGTGAATGTTGTATTCAATCCTGATGCAATTTCTGTTTTTCATCAACACTCTGATAGTCCACAGATTACAGAATGCCTCCAGATGTGCATCGGAAACTACTACTGGTCTTCCAGGGAACGATCAAAGAGAAAACTGTTCAAGACATTACTCCCATAGAAGAAAGTGGGCATGGTGACTGTTGTATTCAATCCCGATGCAACTTCTGTGTTTCATCAACACTCAGATAGTCCACAGATTACAGAATGCTTCCAGATGTGCATCGGAAGTACTACTGATCTTCCAGGGAACGATCAAAGCGTAGACTGATTGAGACATTACTCCCATGGAGGAAAGTGCGCATGGTGACTGTTGTATTCAATCCCGAGGCAATTTCTGTGTTTCATCAACACTCTGATAGTCCACAGATTACAGAATGCCTCCAGATGTGCATCAGAACTACTACTGGTCTTCCAGGGAACGATCAAAGCGTGGTCTGATTGACACATTACTCCCATGGAGGTAAGTGCGCATGGTGAATGTTGTATTCAATCCTGATGCAATTTCTGTTTTTCATCAACACTCTGATAGTCCACAGATTACAGAATGCCTCCAGATGTGCATCGGAAACTACTACTGGTCTTCCAGGGAACGATCAAAGAGAAAACTGTTCAAGACATTACTCCCATAGAAGAAAGTGGGCATGGTGACTGTTGTATTCAATCCCGATGCAATTTCTGTGTTTCATCAACACTCAGATAGTCCACAGATTACAGAATGCCTCCAGATGTGCATCGGAACTACTACTGGTCTTCCAGGGAACGATCAAAGCGTAGACTGATTGAGACATTACTCCCATGGAGGAAAGTGCGCATGGTGACTGTTGTATTCAATCCCGAGGCAATTTCTGTGTTTCATCAACACTTTGAGGGTCCAAGGATTACAGATTGCGTTCAGATGTGCATCGGAAACTACTACTGGACTCCCAGGGAACGATCAAAGCGTAGACTGTATGAGACATTTCTCCCATGGAGGAAAGTGCGCAAGGTGACTGTTGTATTCAATCCGAATACAATATCTGTGTTTCATCAACACTCTGATAGTCCACAGATTACAGAATGCCTCCAGATGTGCATCGGAAACTACTACTGGTCTTCCAGGGAACGATCAAAGCGTAGACTGTTTGAGACATTACTCCCATGGAGGAAAGAGCGCATGGTGACTGTTGTATTCAATCCCCAGGCAATTTCTGTGTTTCATCAGCAATTTGAACTTCCAAGGATTACAGAATGCCTCCAGATGTCCATCGGAAAGTACTACTGGTCTTCCAGGGAACGATCAAATCGTAAACTGTTTGAGACATTACTCCCATGGAGGAAATAGCGGCTGGTGACTGTTGTATTCAATCCTGATGCAATTTCTGTGTTTCATCAACACTCTGATAGTCCACAGATTACAGAATGCCTTCGGATGTGCATCGGAAACTACTACTGGTCTTCCAGGGAACGATCAAAACTTAGACTGTTTGAGAAATTACTCCCATGGAGGAAGTGCGCATGGGGACTGTTGTATTCAATCCCGATGCAATTTCTGTGCTTCATCAACACTCAGATAGTCCACAGATTACAGAATGCCTCCAGATGTGCATCGGAAACTACTACTGGTCTTCCTGGGAACGATCAAAGCGTAGACTGTTTGAGATATTAGTCCCATGGAGGTAAGTGCGCATGGTGACTGTTGTATTCAATCCCCAGGCAATTTCTGTGTTTCATCAGCAATTTGAACTTCCAAGGATTACAGAATGCCTCGAGATGTCCATCGGAAACTACTACTGGTCTTCCAGGGAACGATCAAAGCGTAAACTGTTTGAGACATTACTCCCATGGAGAAAATAGCGGCTGGTGACTGTTGTATTCAATCCTGATGCAATTTCTGTGTTTCATCAACACTCTGATAGTCCACAGATTACACAATGCCTCCAGATGTGCATCGGAAACTACTACTGGTCTTCCAGGGAACGATCAAAGAGAAAACTGTTCGAGACATTACTCCCATAGAAGAAAGTGGGCATGGTGACTGTTGTCTTAAATCCCGATGCAAATTCTGTGTTTCATCAACACTCAGATAGTCCACAGATTACAGAATGCCTCCAGATGTGCATCGGAACTACTTGTTGTATTCAATCCCGAGGCAATTTCTGTGTTTCATCAACACTTTGAAGGTCCAAGGATTACAGATTGCGTTCAGATGTGCATCGGAAACTACTACCGGACTCCCAGGGAACGATCAAAGCGTAGACTGTATGAGACATTACTCCCATGGAGGAAAGTGCGCAAGGTGACTGTTGTATTCAATCCGAATACAATATCAGTGTTTCATCAACACTCTGATAGTCCACAGATTACAGAATGCCTCCAGATGTGCATCGGAAACTACTACTGGTCTTCCAGGGAACGATCAAAGCTTAGACTGTTTGAGACATTACTCCCATGGAGGAAAGTGCGCATGGTGACTGTTGTATTCAATCCCGATGCAATTTCTGTGTTTCATCAACACTCTGATAGTCCACAGATTACAGAGTGCCTCCAGATGTGCATCGGAAACTACTATTGGTCTTCCAGGGAACGAACAAAGCGTAGACTGTCTGATACATTACTCCCATGGAGGAAAGTGCGCGTGGGGACTGTTGTATTCAATCCAGATGCAATAACTGTGTTTCATCAACACTCTGATAGTCCACAGATTACAGAATGCCTCCAGATGTGCATCGGAAACTACTACTGGTCTTCCAGGGAACGATCAAAGCGTAGACTGTTTGAGACATTACTCCCATGGAGAAAATAGCGGCTGGTGACTGTTGTATTCAATCCTGATGCAATTTCTGTGTTTCATCAACACTCTGATAGTCCACAGATTACAGAATGCCTCCAGATGTGCATCGGAAACTACTACTGGTCTCCCTGGGAACGATCAAAGCGTAGACTCTTTGAGATATTAGTCCCATGGAGGTAAGTGCGCATGGTGACTGTTGTATTCAATCCCCAGGCAATTTCTGTGTTTCATCAGCAATTTGAACTTCCAAGGATTACAGAATGCTTCCAGATGTCCATCGGAAAGTACTACTGGTCTTCCAGGGAACGATCAAAGCGTAAACTGTTTGAGACATTACTCCCATGGAGGAAATAGCGGCTGGTGACTGTTGTATTCAATCCTGATGCAATTTCTGTGTTTCATCAACACTCTGATAGTCCACAGATTACAGAATGCCTTCGGATGTGCATCGGAAACTACTACTGGTCTTCCAGGGAACGATCAAAACTTAGACTGTTTGAGAAATTACTCCCATGGAGGAAGTGCGCATGAGGACTGTTGTATTCAATCCCGATGCAATTTCTGTGCTTCATCAACACTCAGATAGTCCACAGATTACAGAATGCCTCCAGATGTGCATCGGAAACTACTACTGGTCTTCCTGGGAACGATCAAAGCGTAGACTGTTTGAGATATTAGTCCCATGGAGGTAAGTGCGCATGGTGACTGTTGTATTCAATCCTAATACAATTTCTGTGTTTCATCAACACTCTGATAGTCCACAGATTACAGAATGCCCCTAGATGTGCATCGGAAACTACTACTGGTCTTCCAGGGAACGATCAAAGCGTGGACTGATTGAGACATTACTCCCATGGAGGTAAGTGCGCATGGTGAATGTTGTATTCAATCCTGATGCAATTTCTGTGTTTCATCAACACTCTGATAGTCCACAGATTACAGAATGCCTCCAGATGTGCATCGGAAACTACTACTGGTCTTCCAGGGAACGATCAAAGAGAAAACTGTTCGAGACATTACTCCCATAGAAGAAAGTGGGCATGGTGACTGTTGTATTAAATCCCGATGCAAATTCTGTGTTTCATCAACACTCAGATAGTCCACAGATTACAGAATGCCTCCAGATGTGCATCGGAACTACTTGTTGTATTCAATCCCGAGGCAATTTCTGTGTTTCATCAACACTTTGAAGGTCCAAGGATTACAGATTGCGTTCAGATGTGCATCGGAAACTACTACTGGACTCCCAGGGAACGATCAAAGCGTAGACTGTATGAGACATTACTCCCATGGAGGAAAGTGCGCAAGGTGACTGTTGTATTCAATCCAAATACAATATCAGTGTTTCATCAACACTCTGATAGTCCACAGATTACAGAATGCCTCCAGATGTGCATCGGAAACTACTACTGGTCTTCCAGGGAACGATCAAAGCGTAGACTGTTTGAGACATTACTCCCATGGAGGAAAGAGCGCATGGTGACTGTTGTATTCAATCCCCAGGCAATTTCTGTGTTTCATCAGCAATTTGAACTTCCAAGGATTACAGAATGCCTCCAGATGTCCATCGGAAAGTACTACTGGTCTTCCAGGGAACGATCAAAGCGTAAACTGTTTGAGACATTACTCCCATGGAGGAAATAGCGGCTGGTGACTGTTGTATTCAATCCTGATGCAATTTCTGTGTTTCATCAACACTCTGATAGTCCACAGATTACAGAATGCCTTCGGATGTGCATCGGAAACTACTACTGGTCTTCCAGGGAACGATCAAAACTTAGACTGTTTGAGAAATTACTCCCATGGAGGAAGTGCGCATGAGGACTGTTGTATTCAATCCCGATGCAATTTCTGTGCTTCATCAACACTCAGATAGTCCACAGATTACAGAATGCCTCCAGATGTGCATCGGAAACTACTACTGGTCTTCCTGGGAACGATCAAAGCGTAGACTGTTTGAGATATTAGTCCCATGGAGGTAAGTGCGCATGGTGACTGTTGTATTCAATCCTAATACAATTTCTGTGTTTCATCAACACTCTGATAGTCCACAGATTACAGAATGCCTCCAGATGTGCATCGGAAACTACTACTGGTCTTCCAGGGAACGATCAAAGCGTGGACTGATTGAGACATTACTCCCATGGAGGTAAGTGCGCATGGTGAATGTTGTATTCAATCCTGATGCAATTACTGTGTTTCATCAACACTCTGATAGTCCACAGATTACAGAATGCCTCCAGATGTGCATCGGAAACTACTACTGGTCTTCCAGGGAACGATCAAAGAGAAAACTGTTCGAGACATTACTCCCATAGAAGAAAGTGGGCATGGTGACTGTTGTATTAAATCCCGATGCAAATTCTGTGTTTCATCAACACTCAGATAGTCCACAGATTACAGAATGCCTCCAGATGTGCATCGGAACTACTTGTTGTATTCAATCCCGAGGCAATTTCTGTGTTTCATCAACACTTTGAAGGTCCAAGGATTACAGATTGCGTTCAGATGTGCATCGGAAACTACTACTGGACTCCCAGGGAACGATCAAAGCGTAGACTGTATGAGACATTACTCCCATGGAGGAAAGTGCGCAAGGTGACTGTTGTATTCAATCCGAATACAATATCAGTGTTTCATCAACACTCTGATAGTCCACAGATTACAGAATGCCTCCAGATGTGCATCGGAAACTACTACTGGTCTTCCAGGGAACGATCAAAGCTTAGACTGTTTGAGACATTACTCCCATGGAGGAAAGTGCGCATGGTGACTGTTGTATTCATTCCCGATGCAATTTCTGTGTTTCATCAACACTCTGATAGTCCACAGATTACAGAGTGCCTCCAGATGTGCATCGGAAACTACTACTGGTCTTCCAGGGAACGAACAAAGCGTAGACTCTCTGATACATTACTCCCATGGAGGAAAGTGCGCGTGGGGACTGTTGTATTCAATCCAGATGCAATAACTGTGTTTCATCAACACTCTGATAGTCCACAGATTACAGAATGCCTCCAGATGTGCATCGGAAACTACTACTGGTCTTCCAGGGAACGATCAAAGCGTAGACTGTTTGAGACATTACTCCCATGGAGGAAAGAGCGCATGGTGACTGTTGTATTCAATCCCCAGGCAATTTCTGTGTTTCATCAGCAATTTGAACTTCCAAGGATTACAGAATGCCTCGAGATGTCCATCGGAAACTACTACTGGTCTTCCAGGGAACGATCAAAGCGTAAACTGTTTGAGACATTACTCCCATGGAGAAAATAGCGGCTGGTGACTGTTGTATTCAATCCTGATGCAATTTCTGTGTTTCATCAACACTCTGATAGTCCACAGATTACAGAATGCCTCCAGATGTGCATCGGAAACTACTACTGGTCTTTCAGGGAACGAACAAAGCGTAGACTGTCTGATACATTACTCCCATGGAGGAAAGTGCGCGTGGGGACTGTTGTATTCAATCCAGATGCAATAACTGTGTTTCATCAACACTCTGATAGTCCACAGATACAGAATGCCTCCAGATGTGCATCGGAAACTACTACTGGTCTTCCAGGGAACGATCAAAGCGTAGACTGTTTGAGACATTACTCCCATGGAGGAAAGAGCGCATGGTGACTGTTGTATTCAATTCCCAGGCAATTTCTGTGTTTCATCAGCAATTTGAACTTCCAAGGTTTACAGAATGCCTCCAGATGTCCATCGGAAACTACTACTGGTCTTCCAGGAAACGATCAAAGCGTAGACTGTTTGAGAAATTAATCACATGGAGGAAAGTGGCGATGGTGACTGTTGTATTCAATCCCGATGCAATTTCTGTGTTTCATCAACACTCTGATAGTCCACAGATTACAGAATGCCTCCAGATGTGCATCGGAAACTACTACTGGTCTTCCAGGGAACGATCAAAGCGTAGACTGTTTGAGACATTACTCCCATGGAGGAAAGAGCTCATGGTGACTGTTGTATTCAATCCCCAGGCAATTTCTGTGTTTCATCAGCAATTTGAACTTCCAAGGATTACAGAATGCCTCCAGATGTCCATCGGAAACTACTACTGGTCTTCCAGGAAACGATCAAAGCGTAGACTGTTTGAGAAATTAATCACATGGAGGAAAGTGGCGATGGTGACTGTTGTATTCAATCCCGATGCAATTTCTTTGTTTCATCAACACTCTGATAGTCCACAGATTACAGAGTGCCTCCAGATGTGCATCGGAAACTACTACTGGTCTTCCAGGGAACGAACAAAGCGTAGACTGTCTGATACATTACTCCCATGGAGGTAAGTGCGAGTGGGGACTGTTGTATTCAATCCAGATGCAATAACTGTGTTTCATCAACACTCTGATAGTCCACAGATTACATAATGCCACCAGATGTGCATCGGAACTACTACTGGTCTTCCAGGGAACGATCAAAGCGTGGTCTGATTGACACATTACTCCCATGGAGGTAAGTGCGCATGGTGAATGTTGTATTCAATCCTGATGCAATTTCTGTTTTTCATCAACACTCTGATAGTCCACAGATTACAGAATGCCTCCAGATGTGCATCGGAAACTACTACTGGTCTTCCAGGGAACGATCAAAGAGAAAACTGTTCAAGACATTACTCCCATAGAAGAAAGTGGGCATGGTGACTGTTGTATTCAATCCCGATGCAACTTCTGTGTTTCATCAACACTCAGATAGTCCACAGATTACAGAATGTCTCCAGATGTGCATCGGAACTACTACTGATCTTCCAGGGAACGATCAAAGCGTAGACTGATTGAGACATTACTCCCATGGAGGAAAGTGCGCATGGTGACTGTTGTATTCAATCCCGAGGCAATTTCTGTGCTTCATCAACACTCTGATAGTCCACAGATTACAGAATGCCTCCAGATGTGCATCGGAACTACTACTGGTCTTCCAGGGAACGATCAAAGCGTGGTCTGATTGACACATTACTCCCATGGAGGTAAGTGCGCATGGTGAATGTTGTATTCAATCCTGATGCAATTTCTGTTTTTCATCAACACTCTGATAGTCCACAGATTACAGAATGCCTCCAGATGTGCATCGGAAACTACTACTGGCCTTCCAGGGAACGATCAAAGAGAACACTGTTCAAGACAATACTCCCATAGAAGAAAGTGGGCATGGTGACTGTTGTATTCAATCCCGATGCAACTTCTGTGTTTCATCAACACTCAGATAGTCCACAGATTACAGAATGCCTCCAGATGTGCATCGGAACTACTACTGGTCTTCCAGGGAACGATCAAAGCGTAGACTGATTGAGACATTACTCCCATGGAGGAAAGTGCGCATGGTGACTGTTGTATTCAATCCCGAGGCAATTTCTGTGTTTCATCAACTCTTTGAAGGTCCAAGGATTACAGATTGCGTTCAGATGTGCATCGGAAACTACTACTGGACTCCCAGGGAACGATCAATGCGTAGACTGTATGAGACATTTCTCCCATGGAGGAAAGTGCGCAAGGTGACTGTTGTATTCAATCCGAATACAATATCTGTGTTTCATCAACACTCTGCTAGTCCACAGATAACAGAATGCCTAAAGATGTGCATCGGAAACTACTACTGGTCTTCCAGGGAACGATCAAAGCGTAGTCTGTTTGATACATTACTCCCATGGAGGAAAGAGCGCATGGTGACTGTTGTATTCAATCCCCAGGCAATTTCTGTGTTTCATCAGCAATTTGAACTTCCAAGGATTACAGAATGCCTCCAGATGTGCATCGGAAACTACTACTGGTCTTCCTGGGAACGATCAAAGCGTAGACTGTTTGAGATATTAGTCCCATGGAGGTAAGTGCGCGTGGGGACTGTTGTATTCAATCCAGATGCAATAACTGTGTTTCATCAACACTCTGATAGTCCACAGATTACAGAATGCCTCCAGATGTGCATCGGAAACTACTACTGGTCTTCTAGGGAACGATCAAAGCGTGGTCTGATTGACACATTACTCCCATGGAGGTAAGTGCGCATGGTGAATGTTGTATTCAATCCCCAGGCAATTTCTGTGTTTCATCAACAGTCTGATAGTCCACAGATTACAGAATGCCTCCAGATGTGCATCGGAAACTACTACTGGTCTTCCAGGGAACGATCAAAGAGAAAACTGTTCGAGACATTACTCCCATAGAAGAAAGTGGGCATGGTGACTGTTGTATTAAATCCCGATGCAAATTCTGTGTTTCATCAACACTCAGATAGTCCACAGATTACAGAATGCCTCCAGATGTGCATCGGAACTACTTGTTGTATTCAATCCCGAGGCAATTTCTGTGTTTCATCAACACTTTGAAGGTCCAAGGATTACAGATTGCGTTCAGATGTGCATCGGAAACTACTACTGGACTCCCAGGGAACGATCAAAGCGTAGACTGTATGAGACATTACTCCCATGGAGGAAAGTGCGCAAGGTGACTGTTGTATTCAATCCGAATACAATATCAGTGTTTCATCAACACTCTGATAGTCCACAGATTACAGAATGCCTCCAGATGTGCATCGGAAACTACTACTGGTCTTCCAGGGAACGATCAAAGCTTAGACTGTTTGAGGCATTACTCCCATGGAGGAAAGTGCGCATGGTGACTGTTGTATTCAATCCCGATGCAATTTCTGTGTTTCATCAACACTCTGATAGTCCACAGATTACAGAGTGCCTCCAGATGTGCATCGGAAACTACTACTGGTCTTCCAGGGAACGAACAAAGCGTAGACTGTCTGATACATTACTCCCATGGAGGAAAGTGCGCGTGGGGACTGTTGTATTCAATCCAGATGCAATAACTGTGTTTCATCAACACTCTGATAGTCCACAGATTACAGAATGCCTCCAGATGTGCATCGGAAACTACTACTGGTCTTCCAGGGAACGATCAAAGCGTAGACTGTTTGAGACATTACTCCCATGGAGGAAAGAGCGCATGGTGACTGTTGTATTCAATCCCCAGGCAATTTCTGTGTTTCATCATCAATTTGAACTTCCAAGGATTACAGAATGCCTCCAGATGTCCATCGGAAACTACTACTGGTCTTCCATTGAACGATCAAAGCGTAAACTGTTTGAGACATTACTCCCATGGAGGAAACAGCGGCTGGTGACTGTTGTATTCAATCCTGATGCAATTTCTGTGTTTCATCAACACTCTGATAGTCCAGAGATTACAGAATGCCTCCAGATGTGCATCGGAAACTACTACTGGTCTTCCAGGGAACGAACAAAGCGTAGACTGTCTGATACATTGCTCCCATGGAGGAAAGTGCGCGTGGGGACTGTTGTATTCAATCCAGATGCAATAACTGTGTTTCATCAACACTCTGATAGTCCACAGATTACAGAATGCCTCCAGATGTGCATCGGAAACTACTAATGGTCTTCCAGGGAACGATCAAAGCGTAGACTGTTTGAGACATTACTCCCATGGAGGAAAGAGCGCATGGTGACTGTTGTATTCAATCCCCAGGCAATTTCTGTGTTTCATCAGCAATTTGAACTTCCAAGGATTACAGAATGCCTCCAGATGTCCATCGGAAACTACTACTGGTCTTCCAGGAAACGATCAAAGCGTAGACTGTTTGAGAAATTAATCACATGGAGGAAAGTGGCGATGGTGACTGTTGTATTCAATCCCGATGCAATTTCTGTGTTTCATCAACACTCTGATAGTCCACAGATTACAGAATGCCTCCAGATGTGCATCGGAAACTACTACTGGTCTTCCAGGGAACGATCAAAGCGTAGACTGTTTGAGACATTACTCCCATGGAGGAAAGAGCGCATGGTGACTGTTGTATTCAATCCCCAGGCAATTTCTGTGTTTCATCAGCAATTTGAACTTCCAAGGATTACAGAATGCCTCCAGATGTCCATCGGAAACTACTACTGGTCTTCCAGGGAACGATCAAAGCGTAAACTGTTTGAGACATTACTCCCATGGAGGAAATAGCGGCTGGTGACTGTTGTATTCAATCCTGATGCAATTTCTGTGTTTCATCAACACTCTGATAGTCCACAGATTACAGAATGCCTTCGGATGTGCATCGGAAACTACTACTGGTCTTCCAGGGAACGTTCAAAGCGTAGACTGTTTGAGACATAACTCCAATGGAGTAAAGTGCGCATGGTGAATGTTGTATTCAATCCCGATGCAATTTCTGTGTTTCATCAACACTCTGATAGTCCACAGATTACAGAATGCCTCCAGATGTGCATCGGAAACTACTACTGGTCTTCCAGGGAACGATCAAAGCGTAGACTGTTTGAGATATTAGTCCCATGGAGGTAAGTGCGCATGGTGACTGTTGTAATCAATCCCGATGCAATTTCTTTGTTTCATCAACACTCTGATAGTCCACAGATTACAGAATGCATCCAGATGTGCATCGGAAACTACGACTGGTCTTCCAGGTAACGATCAAAGCTTAGACTGTTTGAGACATTACTCCTATGGTGGAAAGTGCGCATGGTGACTGTTGTATTCATTCCCGATGCAATTTCTCTGTTTCATCAACACTCAGCTAGTCCATAGATAACAGAATGCCTCCAGATGTGCATCGGAAACTACTACTGGTCTTCCAGGGAACGATCAAAGCGTAGACTGTTTGAGCCATTACTCCGATGGAGGAAACTGCGCATGGTGACTGTTGTATTCAATCCCGATGCAATTTCTGTGTTTCATCAACACTCTGATAGTCCACAGATTACAGAATGCCTCCAGATGTGCAACGGAAACTACTACTGGAGTTCCAGGAATCGATCAAACCTTAGACTGTTTGAGGCATTACTCCCATGGAGGAAAGTGCGCATGGTGACTGTTGTATTGAATCCCGATTCAACTTCTGTGTTTCATCAACACTCTGATAGTCCACAGATTACAGAATGCCTCCAGATGTGCATCGGAAACTACTACTGGTCTTCCAGGGAACGATCACAGCGTAGACTGTTTGAGACATTATTCCCATGGCGGAAAGTGCGCATGGTGACTGTTGTATTCAAACCCGATGCAATTACAGAGTTTCATCAACACTCTGATAGTCCGCAGATTACAGAATGCCTCCAGATGTGCATCGGAAACTACTACTGGTCTTCCAGGGAACGTTCAAAGCGTATACTGTTTGAGACATAACTCCAATGGAGTAAAGTGCGCATGGTGAATGTTGTATTCAATCCCGATGCAATTTCTGTGTTTCATCAACACTCTGATAGTCCACAGATTACAGAATGCCTCCAGATGTACATCGGAAACTACTACTGGTCTTCCAAAGAACAATCAAATCGTAGACTGTCTGAGACATTACTCCGATGGAGGAAAGTGCGCATGGGGACTGTTGTATTCAATCCCGATGCAATTACTGTGTTTCATCAACACTCTGATAGTCCACAGATTACAGAATGCCTCCAGATGTGCATCGGAAACTACTACTGGTCTTCCAGGAAACGATCAAAGCGTAGACTGTTTGAGACATTAATCCCAGGGAGGAAAGTGCCGATGGTGACTGTTGTATTCAATTACGATGCAATTTCTGTGTTTCATCACCACTCTGATAGTCCACAGATTACAGAATGCCTCCAGATGTGCATCGGAAACTACTACTGGTCTTCCAGGGAACGATCAAAGCGTAGACTGATTGAGACATTACACCCATGGAGGAAAGTGCGCATGGTGACTGTTGTATTCAATCCCGAGGCAATTTCTGTGTTTCATCAACACTTTGAAGGTCCAAGGATTACAGATTGCGTTCAGATGTGCATCGGAAACTACTACTGGCTCCCAGGGAACGATCAAAGCGTAGACTGTATGAGACATTTCTCCCATGGAGGAAAGTGCGCAAGGTGACTGTTGTATTCTATCCGAATACAATATCTGTGTTTCATCAACACTCTGATAGTCCACAGATTACAGAATGCCTCCAGATGTGCATCGGAAACTACTACTGGTCTTCCAGGGAACGATCAAAGCTTAGACTGTTTGAGACATTACTCCCATGGAGGAAAGTGCGCATGGTGACTGTTGTATTCATCCCGATGCAATTTCTGTGTTTCATCAACACTCTGATAGTCCACAGATTACAGAGTGCCTCCAGATGTGCATCGGAAACTACTACTGGTCTTCCAGGGAACGAACAAAGCGTAGACTGTCTGATACATTACTCCCATGGAGGAAAGTGCGCATGGGGACTGTTGTATTCAATCCAGATGCAATAACTGTGTTTCATCAACACTCTGATAGTCCACAGATTACAGAATGCCTCCAGATGTGCATCGGAAACTACTACTGGTCTTCCAGGGAACGATCAAAGCTTAGACTGTTTGAGACATTACTCCCATGGAGGAAAGAGCGCATGGTGACTGTTGTATTCAATCCCCAGGCAATTTCTGTGTTTCATCAGCAATTTGAACTTCCAAGGATTACAGAATGCCTCCAGATGTCCATCGGAAACTACTACTGGTCTTCCAGGGAACGATCAAAGCGTAAACTGTTTGAGACATTACTCCCATGGAGGAAATAGCGGCTGGTGACTGTTGTATTCAATCCTGATGCAATTTCCGTGTTTCATCAACACTCTGATAGTCCAAAGATTACAGAATGCCTTCGGATGTGCATCGGAAACTACTACTGGTCTTCCAGGGAACGATCAAAACTTAGACTCTTTGTGAAATTACTCCCATGGAGGAAGTGCGCATGGGGAATGTTGTATTCAATCCCGATGCAATTTCTGTGCTTCATCAACACTCAGATAGTCCACACATTACAGAATGCCTCCAGATGTGCATCGGAAACTACTACTGGTCTCCAGGGAACGATCAAAGCGTAGACTGTTTGAGATATTAGTCCCATGGAGGTAAGTGCGCATGGTGACTGTTGTATTCAATCCTAATACAATTTCTGTGTTTCATCAACACTCTGATAGTCCACAGATTAAAGAATGCCTCCAGATGTGCATCGGAAACTACTACTGGTCTTCCAGGGAACGATCAAAACTTAGACTGTTTGAGAAATTACTCCCATGGAGGTAGTGCGCATGGGGACTGTTGTATTCAATCCCGATGCAATTTCTGTGCTTCATCAACACTCAGATAGTCCACACATTACAGAATGCCTCCAGATGTGCATCGGAAACTACTACTGGTCTTCCTGGGAACGATCAAAGCGTAGACTGTTTGAGATATTAGTCCCATGGAGGTAAGTGCGCATGGTGACTGTTGTATTCAATCCCGATGCAATTTATTTGTTTCATCAACACTCTGATAGTCCACAGATTACAGAATGCATCCAGATGTGCATCGGAAATTACTACTGGTCTTCCAGGGAACGATCAAAGAGTAAAGTGTTTGAGACATTACTCCCATGGAGGTAAGTGCGCATGGTGACTGTTGTATTCAATCCCAATGCAATATCAGTGTTTTATCAATACTCTGATAGTCCACAGATTAGACAATGCCTCCAGATGTGCATCGGAAACTACTACTGGTCTTCCAGGGAACGATCAAAGCGTAGACTGTTTGAGACATTACTTCCATGGAGGAAAGTGCGCATGGTGACTGTTGTATTCAATCCCGATACAATTTCTGTGCTTCATCAACACTTTGAAGGTCCAAGGATTACAGAATGCCTACAGATGTGCATCGGAAACTACAACTGGTCTTGCAGGGAACGATCAAAGCGTAGACTGTTTGAGACATTACTCCCATGGAGGAAAGTGCCGATGGTGACTGTTGTATTCAATCCCGATGCAATTTCTGTGTTACATCAACACTCTGATAGTCCACAGAATACAGAATGCCTCCAGATGTGCATCGGAAACTACGACTGGTCTTCCTGGTAACGATCAAAGCTTAGACTGTTTGAGACATTACTCCCATGGTGGAAAGTGCGCATGGTGACTGTTGTATTCATTCCCGATGCAATTTCTCAGTTTCATCAACACTCAGATAGTCCATAGATAACAGAATGCCTCCAGATGTGCATCGGAAACTACTAGTGGTCTTCCAGGGAACGATCAAAGCGTAGACTGTTTGAGCCATTACTCCCATGGAGGAAACTGCGCATGGTGACTGTTATATTCAATCCCGATGCAATTTCTGTGTTTCATCAACACTCTGATAGTCCACAGATTACAGAATGCCTCCAGGTGTGCAACGGAAACTACTACTGGAGTTCCAGGAATCGATCAAACCGTAGACTGTTTGAGGCATTACTCCCATGGAGGTAAGTGCGCATGGTGACTGTTGTACTGAATCCCGATTCAACTTCTGTGTTTCATCAACACTCTGATAGTCCACAGATTACAGAATGCCTCTAGATGTGCATCGGAAGCTACTACTGGTCTTCCAGGGAACGATCACAGCGTAGACTGTTTGAGACATTACTCCCATGGCGGAAAGTGGGCATGGTGACTGTTGTATTCAAACCCGATGCAATTAAAGAGTTTCATCAACACTCTGATAGTCCGCAGATTACAGAATGCCTCCAGATGTGCATCGGAAACTACTACTGGTCTTCCAGGGAACGTTCAAAGCGTAGACTGTTTGAGACATAACTCCAATGGAGGAAAGTGCGCATGGTGAAAGTTGTATTCAATCCCGATGCAATTTCTGTGTTTCATCAACACTCTGATAGTCCACAGATTACAGAATGCCTCCAGATGTGCATCGGAAACTACTACTGGTCTTCCAAAGAACAATCAAATCGTAGACTGTCTGAGACATTACTCCGATGGAGGAAAGTGCGCATGGGGACTGTTGTATTCAATCCCGATGCAATTACTGTGTTTCATCAACACTCTGATAGTCCACAGACTACAGAATGCCTCCAGATGTGCATGGGAAACTACTACTAGTCTTCCAGGAAACGATCAAAGCGTAGACTGTTTGAGACATTACTCCCATGGAGGAAAGTGCCGATGGTGACTGTTGTATTCAATTACGATGCAATTTCTGTGTTTCATCATCACTCTGATAGTCCACAGATTACAGAATGCCTCCAGATGTGCATCGGAAACTACTACTGGTCTTCCAGTGAACGATCAAAGCGTTGACTGTTTGAGACATTACTCCCATTAAGGAAAGTGCGCATGGTGGCTGTTGTATTCTATCCCGAGGCAACTTCTTTGTTTCATCAACACTTTGAAGGTATAAGGATTACAGAATGCCTCCAGATGTGTATCGGAAACTACTACTGGTCTTCCAGGGAACGATCAAAACGTAGACTGTTTGAGACATAACTCCCATGGAGGAAATAGCGCCTGGTGACTGTTGTATTCAATCCCGCTGCAGTTTCTGTGTTTCGTCAACACTCTGATAGTCCACAGATTACAGAATGCCTTCTGATGTGCATCGGAAACTACTACTGGTCTTCCAGGGAACGATCAAACTTAGACTGTTTGAGATATTACTCCCATGGAGGAAAGTGCGCATGGTAACTGTTGTATTCAATCCCGATGCAATTTCTGTATTTCATCAACACTCAGATAGTCCACAGATTACAGAATGCCCCCAGATATGCATCGGAAACTACTACTGGACTTCCTGGGAACGATCAAAGCGTAGACTGTTTGAGATATTACTCCCATGGAGGAGAGTGCGCATAGTGACTGTTGTATTCAATCCCGATGCAATTTCTGTGTTTCATCAACACTCTGATAGTCCACAGATTACAGAACGCCCCCAGATGTGCATCGGAAACTACTACTGGTCTTCCAGGGAACGATCAATGCGTAGACCGTTTGAGACATTAAACCCATGGAAGAAATAGCGCCTGGTGACTGTTGTATTCAATCCCGATGCAATTTCTGTGTTTCATCAATACTGTGATAGTTTACAGATTACAGAATGCCTTCAGATGTGCATCGGAAACTACTACTGGTCTTCCAGGGAACGATAAAAGCTTAGACTGTTTGAGATATTACTCCCATGGAGGAAAGTGCGCATGGCGACTGTTGTATTCAATCCCGATGAAATTTCTCTGTTTCATCAACACTCAGATAGTCCACAGATTACAGAATCACCCCAGATGTGCATCGGAAACTACTACTGGTTTTCCTGGGAACGATCAAAGCGTAGACTGTTTGGGACATTAGTCCCATGGAGGAGAGTGCGCATGGTGACTGTTGTATTCAATCCCGATGCAATCTCTGTGTTTCATCAACACTCTGATAGTCCACAGATTACAGAATGCCTCCAGATGTGCATCGGAAACTACTACTGGTGTTCCACCGAACGATCAAAACGTAGACTGTTTGAGATATTACTCCAATGGAGGAAAGTGTGCATGGTGACTGTTGTATTCAATCCCGATGCAATTTTGGTTTCATCAACACTCTGATAGTCCACAGATTACAGAATGCTTCTAGATGTGCATCGGAAGCTACTACTGGTCTTCCAGGAAGCGATCAAAGCGTAGACTGTTTGAGACATTACTCCCATGGTGGTAAATGCGCATGGTGACTGTTGTATTCAATCCCGATACAATTTCTGTGTTTCATCAACACTCTGATAGTCCACAGATTACAGATTGCCTCCAGATGTGCATCGGAAACTACTACTGGTCTTCCAGGGAACGATCAAAGCGTAGACTCTTTGAGACATTACTCCCATTGAAGAAAGTACGCATGGTGACGGTTGTACTCAATCCCGATGCAATTTCTGTGTTTCTTCAACACTCAGATAGTCCACAGAATACAGAATGCCTCCAGATGTGCATCGGAACTACTACTGGTCTTCCAGGGAACGATCAAAGCTTAGACTGATTGAGACATTACTCCCATGGAGGAAAGTGCGCATGGTGATTGTTGTATTCAATCCCGAGGCAATTTCTGTGTTTCATCAACACTTTGAAAGTCCAAGGATTACAGATTGCGTTCAGATGTGCATCGGAAACTACTACCTGACTCCCAGGGAACGATCAAAGCGTAGACTGTTTGAGCCATTACTCCCATGGAGGAAACTGCGCATGGTGACTGTTGTATTCAATCCCGATGCAATTTCTGTGTTTCATCAACACACTGATAGTCCACAGATTACAGAATGCCTCCAGAAGTGCAACGGAAACTACTACTGGAGTTCCAGGATTCGATCAAACCGTAGACTGTTTGAGGCATTACTCCCATGGAGGTAAGTGCGCATGGTGACTGTTGTATTGAATCCCGATTCAACTTCTGTGTTTCATCAACACTCTGATAGTCCACAGATTACAGAATGCCTCCAGATGTGCATCGGAAACTACTACTGGTCTTCCAGGGAACGATCACAGCGTAGACTGTTTGAGACATTACTCCCATGGCGGAAAGTGCGCATGGTGACTGTTGTATTCAAACCCGATGCAATTACAGAGTTTCATCAACACTCTGATAGTCCGCAGATTACAGAATGCCTCCAGATGTGCATCGGAAACTACTACTGGTCTTCCAGGGAACGTTCAAAGCGCAGACTGTTTGAGACATAACTCCAATGGAGAAAAGTGCGCATGGTGAATGTTGTATTCAATCCCGATGCAATTTCTGTGTTTCATCAACACTCTGATAGTCCACACATTACAGAATGCCTCCAGATGTGCATCGGAAACTACTACTGGTCTTCCAAAGAACAATCAAATCGTAGACTGTCTGAGACATTACTCCGATGGAGGAAAGTGCGCATGGGGACTGTTGTATTCAATCCCGATGCAATTACTGTGTTTCATCAACACTCTGATAGTCCACAGATTACAGAATGCCTCCAGATGTGCATCGGAAACTACTACTAGTCTTCCAGGAAACGATCAAAGCGTAGACTGTTTGAGACATTACTCCCATGGAGGAAAGTGCCGATGGTGACTGTTGTATTCAATCCCGATGCAATTTCTGTGTTTCATCAACACTCTGATAGTCCACAGAATACAGAATGCCTCCAGATGTGCATCGGAAACTACGACTGGTCTTCCAGGTAACGATCAAAGCTTAGACTGTTTGAGACATTACTCCCATGGTGGAAAGTGCGCATGGTGACTGTTGTATTCATTCCCGATGCAATTTCTCAGTTTCATCAACACTCAGATAGTCCATAGATAACAGAATGCCTCCAGATGTGCATCGGAAACTACTAGTGGTCTTCCAGGGAACGATCAAAGCGTAGACTGTTTGAGCCATTACTCCCATGGCGGAAAGTGCGCATGGTGACTGTTGTATTCAAACCCGATGCAATTACAGAGTTTCATCAACACTCTGATGGTCCGCAGATTACAGAATGCCTCCAGATGTGCATCGGAAACTACTACTGGTCTTCCAGGGAACGTTCAAAGCGTAGACTGTTTGAGACATAACTCCAATGGAGGAAAGTGCGCATGGCGAAAGTTGTATTCAATCCCGATGCAATTTCTGTGTTTCATCAACACTCTGATAGTCCACAGATTACAGAATGCCTCCAGATGTGCATCGGAAACTACTACTGGTCTTCCAAAGAACAATCAAATCGTAGACTGTCTGAGACATTACTCCGATGGAGGAAAGTGCGCATGGGGACTGTTGTATTCAATCCCGATGCAATTACTGTGTTTCATCAACACTCTGATAGTCCACAGACTACAGAATGCCTCCAGATGTGCATGGGAAACTACTACTAGTCTTCCAGGAAACGATCAAAGCGTAGACTGTTTGAGACATTACTCCCATGGAGGAAAGTGCCGATGGTGACTGTTGTATTCAATTACGATGCAATTTCTGTGTTTCATCAACACTCTGATAGTCCACAGATTACAGAATGCCTCCAGATGTGCATCGGAAACTACTACTGGTCTTCCAGGGAACGATCAAAGCGTTGACTGTTTGAGACATTACTCCCATTAAGGAAAGTGCGCATGGTGACTGTTGTATTCTATCCCGAGGCAACTTCTGTGTTTCATCAACACTTTGAAGGTATAAGGATTACAGAATGCCTCCAGATGTGTATCGGAAACTACTACTGGTCTTCCAGGGAACGATCAAAACGTAGCCTGTTTGAGACATAACTCCCATGGAGGAAATAGCGCCTGGTGACTGTTGTATTCAATCCCGCTGCAGTTTCTGTGTTTCGTCATCACTCTGATAGTCCACAGATTACAGAATGCCTTCTGATGTGCATCGGAAACTACTACTGGTCTTCCAGGGAACGATCAAACATAGACTGTTTGAGATATTACTCCCATGGAGGAAAGTGCGCATGGTAACTGTTGTATTCAATCCCGATGCAATTTCTGTATTTCATCAACACTCAGATAGTCCACAGATTACAGAATGCCCCCAGATATGCATCGGAAACTACTACTGGACTTCCTGGGAACGATCAAAGCGTAGACTGTTTGAGATATTACTCCCATGGAGGAGAGTGCACATAGTGACTGTTGTATTCAATCCCGATGCAATTTCTGTGTTTCATCAACACTCTGATAGTCCACAGATTACAGAATGCCTCCAGATGTGCATCGGAAACTACTACTGGTGTTCCAGGGAACGATCAAAGTGCAGACTGTTTGAGACATTACTCCCATGGAGGAAAGTGCGCACGGTGACTGTTGTATTCAATCCCGAATAAATTTCTGTGTTTCATCCACTTTGACGGTCCAAGGATTACAGAATGCCTCCAGATGTGCATCGAAAACTACTACTGGTCTTCCAGGGAACGATCAAAGCGTAGACTGTTTGAGGCATCACTCCCATGGAGGAAATAGCGCCTGGTGACTGTTGTATTCAATCCCGATGCAATTTCTGTGTTTCATCAACACTCAGATAGTCCACAGATTACAGAACGCCCCCAGATGTGCATCGGAAACTACTACTGGTCTTCCAGGGAACGATCAATGCGTAGACTGTTTGAGACATTACACCCATGGAAGAAATAGCGCCTGGTGACTGTTGTATTCAATCCCGATGCAATTTCTGTGTTTCATCAATACTGTGATAGTTTACAGATTACAGAATGCCTTCAGATGTGCATCGGAAACTACTACTGGTCTTCCAGGGAACGATAAAAGCTTAGACTGTTTGAGATATTACTCCCATGGAGGAAAGTGCGCATGGCGACTGTTGTATTCAATCACGATGCAATCTCTCTGTTTCATCAACACTCAGATAGTCCACAGATTACAGAATCACCCCAGATGTGCATCGGAAACTACTACTGGTTTTCCTGGGAACGATCAAAGCGTAGACTGTTTGAGACATTAGTCCCATGGAGGAGAGTGCGCATGGTGACTGTTGTATTCAATCCCGATGCAATTTCTGTGTTTCATCAACACTCTGATAGTCCACAGATTACAGAATGCCTCCAGATGTGCATCGGAAACTACTACTGGTGTTCCACCGAACGATCAAAACGTAGACTGTTTGAGATATTACTCCAATGGAGGAAAGTGTGCATGGTGACTGTTGTATTCAATCCCGATGCAATTTTGGTTTCATCAACACTCTGATAGTCCACAGATTACAGAATGCTTCCAGATGTGCATCGGAAGCTACTACTGGTCTTCCAGGAAGCGATCAAAGCGTAGACTGTTTGAGACATTACTCCCATGGTGGTAAATGCGCATGGTGACTGTTGTATTCAATCCCGATACAATTTCTGTGTTTCATCAACACTCTGATAGTCCACAGATTGCAGATTGCCTCCAGATGTGCATCGGAAACTACTACTGGTCTTCCAGGGAACGATCAAAGCGTAGACTCTTTGAGACATTACTCCCATTGAAGAAAGTGCGCATGGTGACAGTTGTACTCAATCCCGATGCTATTTCTGTGTTTCTTCAACACTCAGATAGTCCACAGATTACAGAATGCCTCCAGATGTGCATCGGAAGCTACTACTGGTCTTCCAGGGAACGATCACAGCGTAGACTGTTTGAGACATTACTCCCATGGCGGAAAGTGCGCATGGTGACTGTTGTATTCAAACCCGATGCAATTACAGAGTTTCATCAACACTCTGATAGTCCGCAGATTACAGAATGCCTCCAGATGTGCATCGGAAACTACTACTGGTCTTCCACGGAACGTTCAAAGCGTAGACTGTTTGAGACATAACTCCAATGGAGGAAAGTGCGAATGGTGAAAGTTGTATTCAATCCCGATGCAATTTCTGTGTTTCATCAACACTCTGATAGTCCACAGATTACAGAATGCCTCCAGATGTGCATCTGAAACTACTACTGGTCTTCCAAAGAACAATCAAATCGTAGACTGTCTGAGACATTACTCCGATGGAGGAAAGTGCGCATGGGGACTGTTGTATTCAATCCCGATGCAATTACTGTGTTTCATCAACACTCTGATAGTCCACAGACTACAGAATGCCTCCAGATGTGCATGGGAAACTACTACTAGTCTTCCAGGAAACGATCAAAGCGTAGACTGTTTGAGACATTACTCCCATGGAGGAAAGTGCCGATGGTGACTGTTGTATTCAATTACGATGCAATTTCTGTGTTTCATCAACACTCTGATAGTCCACAGATTACAGAATGCCTCCAGATGTGCATCGGAAACTACTACTGGTCTTCCAGGGAACGATCAAAGCGTTGACTGTTTGAGACATTACTCCCATTAAGGAAAGTGCGCATGGTGACTGTTGTATTCTATCCCGAGGCAACTTCTGTGTTTCATCAACACTTTGAAGGTATAAGGATTACAGAATGCCTCCAGATGTGTATCGGAAACTACTACTGGTCTTCCAGGGAACGATCAAAACGTAGACTGTTTGAGACATAACTCCCATGGAGGAAATAGCGCCTGGTGACTGTTGTATTCAATCCCGCTGCAGTTTCTGTGTTTCGTCAACACTCTGATAGTCCACAGATTACAGAATGCCTTCTGATGTGCATCGGAAACTACTACTGGTCTTCCAGGGAACGATCAAACTTAGACTGTTTGAGATATTACTCCCATGGAGGAAAGTGCGCATGGTAACTGTTGTATTCAATCCCGATGCAATTTCTGTATTTCATCAACACTCAGATAGTCCACAGATTACAGAATGCCCCCAGATATGCATCGGAAACTACTACTGGACTTCCTGGGAACGATCAAAGCGTAGACTGTTTGAGATATTACTCCCATGGAGGAGAGTGCGCATAGTGACTGTTGTATTCAATCCCGATGCAATTTCTGTGTTTCATCAACACTCTGATAGTCCACAGATTACAGAATGCCTCCAGATGTGCATCGGAAACTACTACTGGTGTTCCAGGGAACGATCAAAGTGTAGACTGTTTGAGACATTACTCCCATGGAGGAAAGTGCGCACGGTGACTGTTGTATTCAATCCCGAATAAATTTCTGTGTTTCATCCACTTTGACGGTCCAAGGATTACAGAATGCCTCCAGATGTGCATCGGAAACTACTACTGGTCTTCCAGGGAACGATCAAAGCGTAGACTGTTTGAGACATCACTCCCATGGAGGAAATAGCGCCTGGTGACTGTTGTATTCAATCCCGATGCAATTTCTGTGTTTCATCAACACTCAGATAGTCCACAGATTACAGAACGCCCCCAGATGTGGATCGGAAACTACTACTGGTCTTCCAGGGAACGATCAATGCGTAGACTGTTTGAGACATTACACCCATGGAAGAAATAGCGCCTGGTGACTGTTGTATTCAATCCCGATGCAATTTCTGTGTTTCATCAATACTGTGATATTTTACAGATTACAGAATGCCTTCAGATGTGCATCGGAAACTACTACTGGTCTTCCAGGGAACGATAAAAGCTTAGACTGTTTGAGATATTACTCCCATGGAGGAAAGTGCGCATGGCGACTGTTGTATTCAATCCCGATGCAATTTCTCTGTTTCATCAACACTCAGATAGTCCACAGATTACAGAATCACCCCAGATGTGCATCGGAAACTACTACTGGTTTTCCTGGGAACGATCAAAGCGTAGACTGTTTGAGACATTAGTCCCATGGAGGAGAGTGCGCATGGTGACTGTTGTATTCAATCCCGATGCAATTTCTGTGTTTCATCAACACTCTGATAGTCCACAGATTACAGAATGCCTCCAGATGTGCATCGGAAACTACTACTGGTGTTCCACCGAACGATCAAAACGTAGACTGTTTGAGATATTACTCCAATGGAGGAAAGTGTGCATGGTGACTGTTGTATTCAATCCCGATGCAATTTTGGTTTCATCAACACTCTGATAGTCCACAGATTACAGAATGCTTCCAGATGTGCATCGGAAGCTACTACTGGTCTTCCAGGAAGCGATCAAAGCGTAGACTGTTTGAGACATTACTCCCATGGTGGTAAATGCGCATGGTGACTGTTGTATTCAATCCCGATACAATTTCTATGTTTCATCAACACTCTGATAGTCCACAGATTACAGATTGCCTCCAGATGTGCATCGGAAACTACTACTGGTCTTCCAGGGAACGATCAAAGCGTAGACTCTTTGAGACATTACTCCCAGTGAAGAAAGTGCGCATGGTGACAGTTGTACTCAATCCCGATGCAATTTCTGTGTTTCTTCAACACTCAGATAGTCCACAGATTACAGAATGCCTCCAGATGTGCATCGGAACTACTACTGGTCTTCCAGGGAACGATCAAAGCTTAGACTGATTGAGACATTACTCCCATGGAGGAAAGTGCGCATGGTGATTGTTGTATTCAATCCCGAATCAATTTCTGTGTTTCATCAACACTTTGAAAGTCCAAGGATTACAGATTGCGTTCAGATGTGCATCGGAAACTACTACCTGACTCCCAGGGAACGATCAAAGCGTAGACTGTTTGAGCCATTACTCCCATGGAGGAAACTGCGCATGGTGACTGTTGTATTCAATCCCGATGCAATTTCTGTGTTTCATCAACACACTGATAGTCCACAGATTACAGAATGCCTCCAGATGTGCAACGGAAACTACTACTGGAGTTCCAGGAATCGATCAAACCGTAGACTGTTTGAGGCATTACTCCCATGGAGGTAAGTGCGCATGGTGACTGTTGTATTGAATCCCGATTCAACTTCTGTGTTTCATCAACACTCTGATAGTCCACAGATTACAGAATCCCTCCAGATGTGCATCGGAAACTACTACTGGTCTTCCAGGGAACGATCACAGCGTAGACTGTTTGAGACATTACTCCCATGGCGGAAAGTGCGCATGGTGACTGTTGTATTCAAACCCGATGCAATTACAGAGTTTCATCAACACTCTGATAGTCCGCAGATTACAGAATGCCTCCAGATGTGCATCGGAAACTACTACTGGTCTTCCAGGGAACGTTCAAAGCGTAGACTGTTTGAGACATAACTCCAATGGAGGAAAGTGCGCATGGTGAATGTTGTATTCAATCCCGATGCAATTTCTGTGTTTCATCAACACTCTGATAGTCCACACATTACAGAATGCCTCCAGATGTGCATCGGAAACTACTACTGGTCTTCCAAAGAACAATCAAATCGTAGACTGTCTGAGACATTACTCCGATGGAGGAAAGTGCGCATGGGGACTGTTGTATTCAATCCCGATGCAATTACTGTGTTTCATCAACACTCTGATAGTCCACAGATTACAGAATGCCTCCAGATGTGCATCGGAAACTACTACTGGTGTTCCACCGAACGATCAAAACGTAGACTGTTTGAGATATTACTCCAATGGAGGAAAGTGTGCATGATGACTGTTGTTTTCAATCCCGATGCAATTTTGGTTTCATCAACACTCTGATAGTCCACAGATTACAGAATGGTTCCAGATGTGCATCGGAAGCCACTACTGGTCTTCCAGGAAGCGATCAAAGCGTAGACTGCTTGAGACATTACTCCCATGGTGGTAAATGCGCATGGTGACTGTTGTATTCAATCCCGATACAATTTCTGTGTTTCATCAACACTCTGATAGTCCACAGATTACAGAATGCCTCCAGATGTGCATCGGAAACTACTACTGGTCTTCCAGGGAACGATCAAAGGGTAAACTGTTTGAGACATTACTCCCATGAAGGTAAGTGCGCATGGTGACTGTTGTATTCAATCCCGATGCAATTTCTGTGCTTCATCAACACTCTGATAGTCCACAGATTACAGATTGCCTCCAGATGTGCATCGGAAACTACTACTGGTCTTCCAGGGAACGATCAAAGCGTAGACTCTTTGAGACATTACTCCCATTGAAGAAAGTGCGCATGGTGACAGTTGTACTCAATCCCGATGCAATTTCTGTGTTTCATCAACACTCTGATAGTCCACAGATTACAGAATGCCTCCAGATGTGCATCGGAACTACTACTGGTCTTCCAGGGAACGAACAAAGCGTAGACAGTCTGATACTTTACTCCGATGGAGGAAAGTGCGCATTGGGACTGTTGTATTCAATCCCGATGCAATAACTGTGTTTCATCAACACTCTGATAGTCCACAGATTACAGAATGCCTTCAGATGTGCATCGGGAACTACTACTGGTCTTGCAGGAAACGATCAAAGCGTAGACTGTTTGAGAAATGAATCCCATGGAGGAAAGTGGCGATGGTGACTGTTGTATTCAATCCCGATGCAATTTCTGTGTTTCATCAACACTGTGATAGTCCACAGATTACAGAAAGCCTTCGGATGTGCATCGGAAACTACTACTGGTCTTCCAGGGAACGATGAAAACTTAGACTGTTTGAGAAATTACTCCCATGGAGGAAAGTGCGCATAGTTACTGTTGTATTCAATCCCGATGCAATTTCTGTGTTTCATCAACACTCAGATAGTCCACAGATTACAGAATGCCTCCAGAAGTGCATCGGAAACTACTACTGGCCTTCCTGGGAACGATCAAAGCGTAGACTGTTTGAGACATTAGTCCCATGGAGGAGAGTGCGCATGGTGCCTGTTGTATTCAATCCCGATGCAATTTCTGTGTTTCATCAATACTCTGATAGTCCACAGATTACAGAATGCCTCCAGATGTGCATCGGAAACTACTACTGGTCTTCCAGGGAACGATCAAAGTGTAGGCTGTCTGAGACATTACTCCCATGGAGGAAAGTGCGCATGGTGACTGTTGTATTCAATCCCGTTGCAATTTCTGTGTTTCATAAACACTCTGATAGTCCACAGATTACAGAATGCCTCCAGATGTGCATCGGAAACTACTACTTGTCTTCCAGGGAACGATCAAAGCGTAGACTGACTGATACATTACTCCCATGGAGGAAAGTGCGCATGGGGTCTGTTGTATTCAATCCCGATGCAATATCTGTGTTTCATCAACACTCTGATAGTTAACAGATTACAGAATGCCTCCAGATGTGCATCGGGAACTACTACTGGTCTTCCAGGACACGGTCAAAGCGTAGACTGTTTGAGAAATTACTCCCATGGAGGAAAGTGCGCATGGTGACTGTTGTATTCAAGCCCCGATGCAATTTCTGTGTTTCATCAACACTGTGATAGTCCACAGATTACAGAATGCCTCCAGATGTGCATCGGAAAGTACTACTGGAGTTCCAGGAAACGATCAAACCGTAGACTGTTTGAGGCATTACTCCCATGGAGGAAAGTGCGCATGGTGAATGTTGTATTGAATCCCGATGCAACTTCTGTGTTTCATTAACACTCTGATAGTCCACAGATTACAGAATGCTTCCAGATGTGCATCGGAAACTACTACTGGTCTTCCAGGGAACGATCAAAGCGTAGACTATTTGAGACATTACTCCCATGGCGGAAAGTGCGCATGGTGACTGTTGTATTCAATCCCGATGCAATTTCTCTGTGTCATCAACACTCTGATAGTCCGGAGATTACAGAATGCCTCCAGATGTGCATCGAAAACTACGACTGGTCTTCCAGGTAACGATCAAAGCTTAGACTGTTTGAGACATTACTCCCATGGAGGAAAGTGCGCGTGGTGACTATTGTATTCATTCCCGATGCAATTTCTCTGTTTCATCAACACTCAGATAGTCCATAGATTACAGAATGCCTCCAGATGTGCATCGGAAACTACTACTGGTCTTCCAGGGAACGATCAAAGCGTAGACTGTTTGAGCCATTACTCCCATGGAGGAAAGTGCGCATGGTGACTGTTGTATTCAATCCCGATGCAATTTCTGTGTTTCATCAACACTCTGATAGTCCACAGATTACAGAATGCCTTCAGATGTGCATCGGAAACTATTACTGGTCTTTCAGGGAACGATCAAAACGTAGACTGTCTGAGACATTACTCCCATGGAGGAAAGTGCGCATGGTGACTGTAGTATTCAATCCCGATGCAATTTCTGTGTTTCATCAACAGTCTGATAGTCCACAGATTACAGGATGCCTCCAGATGTGCATCGGAAACTACTACTGGACTACCAGGAAACGAACAAACCGTAGACTGTTTGAGGCATTACTCCCATGGAGGAAAGTGCGCATGGCTACTGTTGTATTAAATCCCGATGCAATTTCTGTGTTTCATCAACACTCTGATAGTCCACAGATTACAGAATGCCTCCAGATGTGCATCGGAAACTACTACTGGTGTTCCAGCTAATGATCAAAGGGTAGACTGTTTGAGACAATATTCCCGTGGAGGAAAGTGAGCATGGTGACTGTTGTATTCAATCGCGATGCAATATCTGTGTTTCATCAACACTCAGATAGTCCACAGATTACAGAATGCCTCCAGATGTGCATCGTAAACTACTACTGGTCTTCCAGTGAACGATCACAGCGTAGACTGTTTGAGACATTACTCCCTTGGGGGAAAGTACGCATGGTGACTGTTGTATTCAATCCCGATGCAATTACAGTGTTTCATCAACACTCTGATAGTCCGGAGATTACAGAATACCTCCAGATGTGCATCTGAAACTACTACTGGTCTTCCAGGGAACGATCAAAGCGTAGACTGTTTGAGACATTACTCCCATGGGGGAAAGTGCGCATGGTGGCTGTTGTATTGAATCCCGATGCAATTTCTGTGTTTCATCAACACTCTGATAGTCCACAGATTACAGAATGCCTCCAGATGTCTATCGGAAAATACTACTGGTCTTCCAGGAAACGATCAAAGCGTAGACTGTTTGAGACATTACTCCCATGGAGGTAAGTGCGCATGGTGACTGTGTAATACAATCCCGATGCAATTTCTGTGTTTCATCAACACTCAGATAGTCCACAGACTTCAGAATGCCTCCAGATGTGAATCGGAAACTACTACTGGTCTTCCAGGGGACGATCAAAGCGTAGACACTTTGAGACATTACTCGCATGGCGGAAAGTGCGCATGGTGACAGTTGTATTCAATCCCAATGCATTTTCTGTGTTTCATCAACACTCTGATAGTCCACTGATTCTAGAATGCCTCCAGATGTGCATCGAAAACTAATACTGGTCTTCTAGGGAACAATCAATTCGTAGACTGTTTGAGACATTACTCCCATGGCGTAAAGTGCGCATGGTGACTGTTGTATGCAATCCCGATGCAATTTCTGTGTTTCATCAACACTCTGATGGTCCAAGGATTACAGAATGCCTCCAGATGTGCATCGGAAACTACTACCGGTCTTCCAGGGAACGATCAAAGCGTAGACTGTTTGAGACACAACTCTCAATTAGGAAAGTGCGCCTGGTGACTGTTGCATTCAATCCCGATGCAATTTCTGTGTTCCATCAACACTTTGATAGTCCACAGATTACAGAATGCCTTCAGATGTGCATCGGAAACCACTATTGGTTTTCCAGGGAACGATCAAAGCGTAGACTGTTTGAGACATTACTCCCATGGAGGAAAGTGCGCATGGTGACTGTTGTATTCCATCCCGATTCATTTCTGTGTTTCATCAACACTCTGATAGTCCACAGTTTACAGAATGCTTCCAGTTGTGCATCGGAAACTACTACTGGTCTTCCAGGAAACGATCAAAGCTTAGACTGTTTGAGACATTACTCCCATGGAGGTAAGTGCTCATGGTGTCTGTTGTATTCAATCCCGATGCAATTTCTTTGTTTCATCAACACTCTGATAGTCCACAGATTACAGAATGCCTCCAGATGTACATCGGAAACTACTACTGGTCTTCCAGGGAGCGATCAAAGAGTAAACTGTTTCAGACATTACTCCCATGGAGGTAAGTGCGCATGGTGACTGTTGTATTCAATCCCGATACAATATCAGTGTTTCATCAACACTCTGATAGTCCACAGATTACAGAATGCCTTCAGATGTGGATCGAAACTACTACTGGTCTTCCAGGTAACGATCAAAGCGTAGACTGTTTGAGACATTAGTCCCATGGACGAAACTGGGCATGGTGACTGTTGTATTCAAACCCGAAGCAATGTCTGTGTTTCATCAACACTCTGATAGTCCACAGATTACGGAATGCCTCCAGATGTGCATCGGAAACTACTACTGGTCTTCCAGGAAACGATCAAAGCGTAGACTGTCTGAGACATTACTCCCATGGAGGTAAGTGCGCATGGTGACTTTCTAATTCAATCCCGATGCAATTTCTGTGTTTCATCAACACTCTGATAGTCCACAGATTTCAGAATGCCTCCAGATGTGAATCAGAAACTACAACTGGTCTTCCAGGGAACGATCAAAGCGTAGACTGTTTGAGACATTACTCCCATGGCAGAAAGTGCGCATGGTGACTGTTGTATTCAATCCCGATGCAATTTCTGTGTTTCATCAACACTCTGTTAGTCCACTGATTGCAGAATGCCTCCAGATGTGCATCGGAAACTACTACTAGTCTTCTAGGGAACGATCAAATCGTAGACTGTTTGAGACATTACTCCCATGGCGGAATGTGCGCATGGTGACTGTTGTATTGAATCCCGATGCAATTACAGTGTTTCATCAACACTCTGATAGTCCTCAGATTACAGAATGCCTCCAGATGTGCATCGGAAACTACTACTGGTCTTCCAGGGAACGATCAAACCGTAGACTGTTTGAGACATTACTCCCATGGAGGTAAGTGCGCATGGTGAATGTTGTATTCAATCCCGATGCAATTTCTGTGTTTCATCAACACTTTGAAGGTCCAAGGATTACAGAATGCCTCCAGATGTGCATCGGAAACTACTACAGATCTTGCAGGGAACGATCAAAGCGTAGACTGTTTGAGACATTACTCCCATGGCGGAAAGTGCGCATGGTGACTGTTGTATTCAATCCCGATGCAATTTCTGTGTTTCATCAACACTCGGATAGTCCACAGAATACAGAATGCCTCCAGATGTGCATCGGAAACTACTACTGGTCGTCCAGGTAACGATCAAAGCTTAGACTGTTTGAGACATTACTCTTATGGAGGAAAGTGCCCATGGTGACTGTTGTATTCAATCCCGATGCAATTTCTGTGTTTCATCAACACGCAGATAGTCCACAGATTACAGAATGCCTCCAGATGTGCATCGGAAACTACTACTGGTCTTCCAGGGAACGATCAAAGCGTAGACTGTTAGTGCCATTAATCCCATGGAGGAAAGTGCGCATGGTGACTTTTGTATTCAATCAAGATGCAATCTCTGTGTTTCATCAACTCTCTGATAGTCCACAGATTACAGAATGCCTCCAGATGTGCATCGGAAACTACTACTGGTCTTCCAGGGAACGATCAAATCGTAGACTGTCTGAGACATTACTCCCATGCAGGAAAGTGCGCATGGTGACTGTTGTATTCATTCCCGATGCAATTACTGTGTTTCATCAACACTCTGATAGTCCACAGATTACAGAATGCCTCCAGATGTGCATCGAAAACTACTACTGGAGTTCCAGGAAACGATCAAACCGTAGACTGTTTGAGGCATTACTCTCATGGAGGTATGTGCGCATGGTGACTGTTGTATTGAATCCCGAGGCAACTTCTGTGTTTCATCAACACTCTGATAGTCCACAGATTACAGAATGCGTCCAGATGTGCATCGAAAACTACTACTGGTCTTCCAGGGAACGATCAAAGCGTAGACTGTTTGAGACATTACTCCCATGGCGGAAAGTGCGCATGGTGACTTGTATTCAATCCCGATGCAATTACAGTGTTTCATCAACACTCTGATAGTCCGGAGATTACAGAATGCCTCCAGATGTGCATCGGAAACTACTACTGGTCTTCCAGGTAACGATCAAAGCTTAGACTGTTTGACACATTACTCCCATGGAGGAAAGTGCGCATGGTGACTGTTGCATTCAATCCCGATGCAATTTCTGTGTTTCATCAACACTCAGATAGTCCACAGATTACAGAATGCCTCCAGATGTGCATGGGAATCTACTACTGGTCTTCCACTGAACGATCAAAGCGTAGACTGTTTCAGCCATTACTCCCATTGGGGGAAGTGCGCATGGTGACTGTTGTATTCAATGCCGATGCAATTACTGTGTTTCATCAACACTCTGATAGTCCACAGATTACAGAATGCCTCCAGATGTGCATCGGAAACTTCTACTGGTCTTCCAGGGAACGATCAAAGCGTAGACTGTCTGAGACATTACTCCCATGGAGGAAAGTGCGCATGGTGACTGTTGTATTGAATCCCGATGCAACTTCTGTGTTTCATCAACACTCTGATAGTCCACAGATTCCAGAATGCCTCCAGATGTGCATCGGAAACTACTACTGGTCTTCCAGGAAACGATCAAAGCGTAAACTGTTTGAGAAATTACTCCCATGGAGGAAAGTGCCGATGGTGACTGTTGTATTCAATCCCGATGCAATTTCTGTGTTTCATCAACACTCTGATAGTCCACAGATTACAGAATGCCTCCAGATGTGCATCGGAAACTACTACTGGTCTTCCAGGGAACGATCAAAGCGTATACTGTTTGAGACATTACTCCCATGGAGGAAAGTGCGCATGGTGACTGTTGTATTCTATCCTGAGGCAATTTCTGTGTTTCATCAACACATAGAAGGTCCAAGGATTACAGAATGCCTCCAGATGTGCATCGGAAACTACTACTGGTCTTCCAGGGAACGATCAAAGCGTAGACTGTTAGAGACATTACTCCCATGGAGGAAATAGCGCCTGGTGACTGTTGTATTCAATCCCGATGCAATTTCCGTGATTCATCAACACTGTGATAGTCCACAGATTACAAAATGCCTTCAGATGTGCATAGGAAACTACTACTGGTCTTCCAGGGAACGATCAAAGCTTAGACTGTTTGAGATATTACTACCATGGAGGAAAGTGCACATGGCGACTGTTGTATTCAATCCCGATGCAATTTCTGTGTTACATCAACACTCAGATAGTCCACAGATTACAGAATGCCCCCCGATGAGCATCGGAAACTACTACTGGTTTTCCTGGGAACGATCAAAGCGTAGACACTTTGAGACATTATTCCCATGGAGGAGAGTGTGCTAGGTGACAGTTGTATTTAATCCAGATGCAATTTCCGTGTTTCATCAACACTCTGATAGTCCACAGATTACAGAATGCCTCCAGATGTGCATCGGAAACTACTACTGGTCTTACAGCGAACGATCAAAGCGTAGACTGTTTGAGACATTACTCCCATGGAGGAAAGTGCGCATGCTGACTGTTGTATTCAATCCCGAGGCAATTTCTGTGTTTCATCAACACGCAGATAGTCCACAGATTACAGAATGCCTCCAGATGTGCATCGGAAACTACTACTGGACTACCAGGGAACGATCAAAGCGTAGACTGTTTGAGACATTACTCCCATTGAGGAAGTAGCGCCTGGTGACTGTTGTATTCAGTCCAAATGCAATTTCTGTGTTTCATCAACACTCTGTAGTCCACAGATTACAGAATGCCTCCAGATGTGCATCGGAAACTACTACTGGTCTTCCAGGGAACGATCAAAGCTTAGACTGTTTGAGACATTACTCCCATGGAGGAGAGTGGCGATGGTGACTGTTGTATTCAATCCCGATGCAATTTCTGTGTTTCATCAACACTCTGATAGACCACAGATTACAGAATGCCTTCGGATGTGAATCGGAAACTACTACTGGTCTTCCAGGGAATGATCAAAGGTTAGACTGTTTGAGAAATTACTCCCATGGAGGAAAGTGCGCATGGTGACTATTGTATTCAATCCCGATGCAATTTCTCTGTTTCATCAACACTCAGAGAGTCCACAGATTACAGAATGCCACCAGATGTGCATCGGAAACTACTACTGGTCTTCCTGGGTACGATCAAAGCGTAGACTCTTTGAGACATTACTCCCATAGAGGAGAGTGCGCATAGTGACTGTTGTATTCAATCCCGATGCAATTTCTGTGTTTCATCAATACTCTGATAGTCCACCGATTACAGAATGCCTCCACATGTGCATCGGAAACTACTACTGGTCTTCCAGGGAACGATCAAAGTGTAGACTGTCTGAGACATTACTCCCATGGAGGAAAGTGCGCATGGTGACTGTTGTATTCAATCCCGATGCAATTACTGTGTTTCATCAACACTCTGATGGTCCACAGATTACAGAATGCCTCCTGATGTGCATCGGAAACTACTACTGCTCTTCCAGGAAACGATCAAAACGTAGACTGTTTGAGACATTACTCCCATGGAGGAAAGTGCGTATGGTGACTGTTGTATTCAATCCCGAATCAATTTCTGTGGTTAATCAACACATTGAAGGTCCAAGGATTACAGAATGCCTCCAGATGTGCATCGGAAACTACTACTGGTCTTCCAGGGAACGATCAAAGCGTAGACTGTTTGAGACATTACTCCCATGGAGGAAAGTGCGCATGGTGACTGTTGTATTCAATCCCGAGGCAATTTCTGTGTTTCATCAACACATTGAAGGTCCAAGGATTTCAGATCGCGTACAGATGTGCATCGGAAACTACTACTGGACTCCCAGGGAACGATCAAAGCGTAGACTGTTTGAGACATTACTCCCATTGAGGAAGTAGCGCCTGGTGACTGTTGTATTCAATCCTAATGCAATTTCTGTGTTTCATCAACACGCTGATAGTCCACAGATTGCAGAATGCCTCAAGATGTGCATCGGAAGCTACTACTGGTCTTCCAGGGAACGAACAAAGTGTAGACTGTTTCAGCCATTACTCCCATGGAGGAAAGTGCGCATGGTGACTGTTGTATTCAATGCCGATGCAATTACTGTGTTTCATCAACTCTCTGATAGTCCACAGATTACAGAATGCCTCCAGATGTGCATCGGGAACTACTACTGGTCTTCCAGGAAACGATCAAGGCGTAGACTGTTTGAGAAATTAATCACATGGAGGAAAGTGGCGATGGTGACTGTTGTATTCAATCCCGCTGCAATTTCTGTGTTTCATCAACACTCTGATAGTCCACAGATTACAGAATGCCTCCAGATGTGCATCGGAAACTACTACTGGTCTTCCAGGGAACGATCAAAGCGTAGACTCTTTGAGACATTACTCCCATGGAGGAAAGTGCGCATGGTGACTATTGTATTCAATCCCGAGGCAATTTCTGTGTTTCATCAACAATTGGAAGGTCCAAGGATTACAGAATGCTTCCAGATGTCCATCGGAAACTACTACTTGTCTTCCAGGGAACGATCAAAGCGTAGACTCTTTGAGACATTACTCCCATGGAGGAAATAGCGGCTGGTGACTGTTGTATTCAATCCCGATGCAATTTCTGTGTTTCATCAACACTCTGATAGTCCACAGATTACAGAATGCCTCCAGATGTGCATCGGAAACTACTACTGGTCTTCCACGGAACGATCAAAATGTAGACTGTCTGAGACATTACTCCCATGGAAGAATGTGCGCATGGTGACTGTTGTATTCAATGCCGATGCCATTTTTGTGTTTCATAAATACTCTGATAGTCCTCAGATTACAGAATGCCTCCAGATGTGCATCGGAAACTACTACTGGTCTTCCAGGACACGATCAAAGCGTAGACTGTTTGAGAAATTACTCCCATGGAGGAATGTGTTGATGGTGACTGTTGTATTCAATCCCGATGCAATTTCTGTGTTTCATCAACACTCTGATAGTCCACAGATTACAGAATGCCTCCAGATGTGCATCGGAAACTACTACTGGTCTTCCAGGGAACGATCAAAGCGTAGACTGTTTGAGACATTACTCCCATGGAGGAAAGTGCGCATGGTGACTGTTGTATTCTATCCTGAGGCAATTTCTGTGTTTCATCAACACATAGAAGGTCCAAGGATTACAGAATGCCTCCAGATGTGCATCGGAAACTACTACTGGTCTTCCAGGGAACGATTAAAGCGTAGACTGTTTGAGACATTACTCCCATGGAGGAAATAGAGCCTGGTGACTGTTGTATTCAATCCCGATGCAATTTCTGTGTTTCATCAACACTCTGATAGACCACAGATTACAGAATGCCTTCGGATGTGCATCGGAAACTACTACTGGTCTTCCAGGGAACGATCAAAGCTTAGACTGTTTGAGAAATTACTCCCATGGAGGAAAGTGCGCATGGTGACTATTGTATTCAATCCCGATGCAATTTCTGTGTTTCATCAACACTCAGATAGTCCACAGATTACAGAATACCTCCAGATGTGCATCGGAAACTACTACAGGTCTTCCTGGGATCGATCAAAGCGTAGACTGTTTGAGACATTTCTCCCATGGAGGAAAGTGCGCATGATGACTGTTGTATTCAATCCCGATGCAATTACCGTGTTTCAACAACACTCTGATAGTCCGCAGATTACAGAATGCCACCAGATGTGCATCGGAAACTACTACTGGTCATCGAGCTAACGATCAAAAACGTAAACTGTTTGAGACACTACTCCCATGGGGGAAAGTGCGCATGGTGAGTGTTGTATCCAATCCCGAAGCAATTTCTGTGTTTCATCAACACTCTGATACTCCACAGATTACAGAATGCCTCCAGATGTGCATCGGAATCTACTACTGGTCTTCCTTGGAACGATCAAAGCGTAGACTGTTTGAGACATTACTCCCATGGAGGAAAGTGCGCATGGTTACTGTTGTAATCAATCCGATGCAATTTTGGTTTCATCTACACTCTGAGAGTCCACAGATTACAGTATGGCTCCAGATGTGCATCGGAAACTACTACTGGTCTTCCAGGAAACGATCAAAGCGTAGACTTTTTGAGACATTACGCCCATGGAGGTAAGTGCGCATGGTGACTGTTGTATTCAATCCCGATGCAATTTCTTTGTTTCATCGACACTCTGATAGTCCACAGATTATAGAATGCATCCAGATGTGCATCGGAAACTACTACTGGTCTTCCAGGGAACGATCAAAGAGTAAACTGTTTGAGACATTACTCCCATGGAGGTAAGTGTGCATGGTGACTGTTGTATTCAATCCCGAAGCAATATCAGTGTTTCATTAATACCCTGATAGTCCGCAGATTACAGAATGCCTCCAGATGTGCATCGGAAACTACTACTGCTCTTCCAGGAAACGATCAAAGCGTAGACTGTTTGAGACATTACTCCCAATGAGGAAACTGCGCATGGTGACTGTTGTATTCAATATCGATGCAATTTCTGTGTTTCATCAACACTCTGATAGTCCACAGATTACGGAATGCCTCCAGATGTGCATCGGAAACTACTACTGGTCTTCCAGGGACCGATCAAAGCGTAGACTGTTTGAGACATTACATCCATGGAAAAAAGTGCGCATGGTGACTGTTGTATTCAATCCCGATGCAATTTCTGTGTTTCATCAACACTTTGAAGGTCCAAGGATTACAGAATGCCTCCAGATGTGCATCGGAAACTACTACTGGTCTTGCAGGGAACGATCAAAGCGTAGCCTGTTTGAGACATTACTACCATGGAGGAAAGTGCGGATGGTGACTGTTGTATTCAATCCCGATGCCATTTCTGTGTTTCATCAACACTCTGATAGTCCACAGAATACAGAATGCCTCCAGATGTGCATCGGAAACTACTACTGGTCTTCCAGGTAACGATCAAAGCGTAGACTGTCTGAGACATTACTCCCATGGAGGTAAGTGCGCATGGTGACTTTCTAATTCAATCCCGATGCATTTTCTGTGTTTCATCAACACTCTGATAGTCCACAGATTTCGGAATGCCTCCAGATGTTAATCGGAAACTACTACTGGTCTTCCAGGGAACGATCAAAGCGTAGACTGTTTGAGACATTACTCCCATGGCAGAAAGTGCGCATGGTGACTGTTGTATTCAATCCCGATGCAATTTCTGTGTTTCATCAACACTCTGATAGTCCACTGATTGCAGAATGCCTCCAGATGTGCATCGGAAACTACTACTAGTCTTCTAGGGAACGATCAAATCGTAGACTGTTTGAGACATTACTCCCATGGCGGAAAGTGCGCATGGTGACTGTTGTATTGAATCCCGATGCAATTACAGTGTTTTATCAACACTCTGATAGTCCTCAGATTACAGAATGCCTCCAGATGTGCATCGGAAACAACTACTGGTCTTCCAGGGAACGATCAAAGCGTAGACTGTTTGAGACATTACTCCCATGGCAGAAAGTGCGCATGGTGTCTGTTGTATTCAATCCCGATGCAATTACTGTGTTTCATCAACACTCTGATAGTCCACAGATTACAGAATGCCTCCAGATGAGCCTCAGAAACTACTACTGGAGTTCCAGGAAACGATCAAAGTGTAGACTGTTTGAGGCATTACTCCCATGGAGGAATGTGCGCATGGTGACTGTTGTATTGTGTCCCGATGCAACTTCTGTGTTTCATCAACACTCTGATAGTCCACAGATTCCAGAATGCCTCCAGATGTGCATCGGAAACTACTACTGGTCTTCCAGGAAACGTTCAAAGCGTAAACTGTTTGAGAAATTACTCCCATGGAGGAAAGTGCCGGTGGTGACTGTTGTATTCAATCCCGATGCAATTTCTGTGTTTCATCAACACTCTGATAGTCCACAGATTACAGAATGCCTCCAGATGTGCATCGGAAACTACTACTGGTCTTCCAGGGAACGATCAAAGCGTATACTGTTTGAGACATTACTCCCATGGAGGAAAGTGCGCATGGTGACTGTTGTATTCTATCCAGAGGCAATTTCTGTGTTTCATCAACACATTGAAGGTCCAAGGATTACAGAATGCCTCCAGATGTGCATCGGAAACTACTACTGGTCTTCCAGGGAACGATCAAAGCGTAGACTGTTAGAGTCATTACTTCCATGGAGGAAATAGCGCCTGGTGACAGTTGTATTCAATCCGATGCAATTTCCGTGTTTCATCAACACTGTGATAGTCCACAGATTACAGAATGCCTTCAGATGTGCATCGGAAACTACTACTGGTCATCCAGGGAACGATCAAAGCTTAGACTGTTTGAGATATTACTACCATGGAGGAAAGTGCGCATGGCGACTGTTGTATTCAATCCCGATGCAATTTCTGTGTTACATCAACACTCAGATAGTCCACAGATAACAGAATGCCCCCCCATGTGCATCGGAAACTACTACTGGTTTTCCTGGGAACGATCAAATCGTAGACACTTTGAGACATTATTCCCATGGAGGAGAGTGTGCTAGGTGACAGTTGTATTTAATCCAGATGCAATTTCCGTGTTTCATCAACACTCTGATAGTCCACAGATTACAGAATGCCTCCAGATGTGAATCGGAAACTACTACTGGTCTTACAGCGAACGATCAAAGCGTAGACTGTTTGAGACATTACTCCCATGGAGGAAAGTGCGCATGCTGACTGTTGTATTCAATCCCGAGGCAATTTCTGTGTTTCATCAACACTTTGAAGGTCCAAGGATTACAGATTGCGTACAGATGTGCATCGGAAACTACTACTGGACTCCCAGGGAACGATCAAAGCGTAGACTGTTTGAGACATTACTCGCATTGAGGAAGTAGCGCCTGGTGACTGTTGTATTCAGTCCAAATGCAATTTCTGTGTTTCATCAACACTCTGATAGTCCACAGATTACAGAATGCCTCCAGATGTGCATCGGAAACTACTACTGGTCTTCCAGGGAACGATCAAAGCTTAGACTGTTTGAGACATTACTCCCATGGAGGAAAGTGGCGATGGTGACTGTTGTATTCAATCCCGATGCAATTTCTGTGTTTCATCAACACTCTGATAGTCCACAGATTACAGAATGCCTCCCGATGTGCATCGGAAACTACTACAGGTCTTCCAGGGAACGAACAAAGCGTAGACTGTCTGATACATTACTCCCATGGAGGAAAGTGCGCATGGGGACTGTTGTATTCAATCCCGCTGCAATAACTGTGTTTCATCAACACTCTGATAGTCCACAGATTACAGAATGCCTCCAGATGTGCATCAGGAACTACTACTGGTCTTCCAGGAAACGATAAAAGCGTAGACTGTTTGAGAAATTAATCGCATGGAGGAAAGTGGCGATGGTGACTGTTGTATTCAATTACGATGCAATTTCTGAGTTTCATCAACACTCTGATAGTCCACAGATTACAGAATGCCTCCAGATGTGCATCGGAAACTACTACTGGTCTTCCAGCGAACGATCAAAGCGTAGACTGTTTGAGACATTACTCCCATGGAGGAAAGTGCGCATGGTGAATATTGTATTCAATCCGGAGGCAATTTCTGTGTTTCATCAACAATTTGAAGGTCCATAGACTACAGAATGCCTCTAGATGTCCATCGGAAACTACTACTGGTCTTCCAGGGAACGATCAAAGCGTAGACTGTTTGAGACATTACTCCCATGGAGGAAAGTGCGTATGGTGACTGTTGTATTCAATCCCGAATCAATTTCTGTGTTTAATCAACACTTTGAAGGTCCAAGGATTACAGAATGCCTCCAGATGTGCATCGGAAACTACTACTGGTCTTCCAGGGAACGATCAAAGCGTAGACTGTTTGAGACATTACTCCCATGGAGGAAAGTGCGCATGATGACTGTTGTATTCATTCCCAAGGCAATTTCAGTGTTTCATCAACGCTTTGAAGGTCCAAGGTGTACAGAATGCCTCCAGATGTGCATCGGAAACTACTACTGGTCTTCCAGGGAACGATTAAAGCGTAGACCGTTTGAGACATTACTCCCATGGAGGAAATAGAGCCTGGTGACTGTTGTATTCAATCCCGAAGCAATTTCTGTGTTTCATCAACACTCTGATAGACCACAGATTACAGAATGCCTTCGGATGTGCATCGGAAACTACTACTGGTCTTCCAGGGAACGATCAAAGCTTAGACTGTTTGAGAAATTACTCCCATGGAGGAAAGTGCGCATGGTGACTATTGTATTCAATCCCGATGCAATTTCTGTGTTTCATCAACACTCAGATAGTCCACAGATTACAGAATACCTCCAGATGTGCATCGGAAACTACTACAGGTCTTCCTGGGATCGATCAAAGCGTAGACTGTTTGAGACATTTCTCCCATGGAGGAAAGTGCGCATGATGACTGTTGTATTCAATCCCGATGCAATTACCGTGTTTCAACAACACTCTGATAGTCCGCAGATTACAGAATGCCACCAGATGTGCATCGGAAACTACTACTGGTCATCGAGCTAACGATCAAAAACGTAAACTGTTTGAGACACTACTCCCATGGGGGAAAGTGCGCATGGTGAGTGTTGTATCCAATCCCGAAGCAATTTCTGTGTTTCATCAACACTCTGATAGTCCACAGATTACAGAATGCCTCCAGATGTGCATCGGAATCTACTACTGGTCTTCCTTGGAACGATCAAAGCGTAGACTGTTTGAGACATTACTCCCATGGAGGAAAGTGCGCATGGTTACTGTTGTAATCAATCCGATGCAATTTTGGTTTCATCTAAACTCTGAGAGTCCACAGATTACAGTATGGCTCCAGATGTGCATCGGAAACTACTACTGGTCTTCCAGGAAACGATCAAAGCGTAGACTTTTTGAGACATTACGCCCATGGAGGTAAGTGCGCATGGTGACTGTTGTATTCAATCCCGATGCAATTTCTTTGTTTCATCGACACTCTGATAGTCCACAGATTATAGAATGCATCCAGATGTGCATCGGAAACTACTACTGGTCTTCCAGGGAACGATCAAAGAGTAAACTGTTTGAGACATTACTCCCATGGAGGTAAGTGTGCATGGTGACTGTTGTATTCAATCCCGAAGCAATCTCAGTGTTTCATTAATACCCTGATAGTCCACAGATTACAGAATGCCTCCAGATGTGCATCGGAAACTACTACTTCTCTTCCAGGAAACGATCAAAGCGTTGACTGTTTGAGACATTACTCCCAATGAGGAAACTGCGCATGGTGACTGTTGTATTCAATATCGATGCAATTTCTGTGTTTCATCAACACTCTGATAGTCCACAGATTACGGAATGGCTCCAGATGTGCATCGGAAACTACTACTGGTCTTCCAGGGACCGATCAAAGCGTAGACTGTTTGAGACATTACATCCATGGAAAAAAGTGCGCATGGTGACTGTTGTATTCAATCCCGATGCAATTTCTGTGTTTCATCAACACTTTGAAGGTCCAAGGATTACAGAATGCCTCCAGATGTGCATCGGAAACTACTACTGGTCTTGCAGGGAACGATCAAAGCGTAGCCTGTTTGAGACATTACTACCATGGAGGAAAGTGCGGATGGTGACTGTTGTATTCAATCCCGATGCCATTTCTGTGTTTCATCAACACTCTGATAGTCCACAGAATACAGAATGCCTCCAGATGTGCATCGGAAACTACTACTGGTCTTCCAGGTAACGATCAAAGCGTAGACTGTCTGAGACATTACTCCCATGGAGGTAAGTGCGCATGGTGACTTTCTAATTCAATCCCGATGCATTTTCTGTGTTTCATCAACACTCTGATAGTCCACAGATTTCGGAATGCCTCCAGATGTTAATCGGAAACTACTACTGGTCTTCCAGGGAACGATCAAAGCGTAGACTGTTTGAGACATTACTCCCATGGCAGAAAGTGCGCATGGTGACTGTTGTATTCAATCCCGATGCAATTTCTGTGTTTCATCAACACTCTGATAGTCCACTGATTGCAGAATGCCTCCAGATGTGCATCGGAAACTACTACTAGTCTTCTAGGGAACGATCAAATCGTAGACTGTTTGAGACATTACTCCCATGGCGGAAAGTGCGCATGGTGACTGTTGTATTGAATCCCGATGCAATTACAGTGTTTCATCAACACTCTGATAGTCCTCAGATTACAGAATGCCTCCAGATGTGCATCGGAAACTACTACTGGTCTTCCAGGGAACGATCAAAGCGTAGACTGTTTGAGACATTACTCCCATGGCAGAAAGTGCGCATGGTGTCTGTTGTATTCAATCCCGATGCAATTACTGTGTTTCATCAACACTCTGATAGTCCACAGATTACAGAATGCCTCCAGATGAGCCTCAGAAACTACTACTGGAGTTCCAGGAAACGATCAAAGTGTAGACTGTTTGAGGCATTACTCCCATGGAGGAATGTGCGCATGGTGACTGTTGTATTGTGTCCCGATGCAACTTCAGTGTTTCATCAACACTCTGATAGTCCACAGATTCCAGAATGCCTCCAGATGTGCATCGGAAACTACTACTGGTCTTCCAGGAAACGATCAAAGCGTAAACTGTTTGAGAAATTACTCCCATGGAGGAAAGTGCCGGTGGTGACTGTTGTATTCAATCCCGATGCAATTTCTGTGTTTCATCAACACTCTGATAGTCCACAGATTACAGAATGCCTCCATATGTGCATCGGAAACTACTACTGGTCTTCCAGGGAACGATCAAAGCGTATACTGTTTGAGACATTACTCCCATGGAGGAAAGTGCGCATGCTGACTGTTGTATTCAATCCCGAGGCAATTTCTGTGTTTCATCAACACTTTGAAGGTCCAAGGATTACAGATTGCGTACAGATGTGCATCGGAAACTACTACTGGACTCCCAGGGAACGATCAAAGCGTAGACTGTTTGAGACATTACTCGCATTGAGGAAGTAGCGCCTGGTGACTGTTGTATTCAGTCCAAATGCAATTTCTGTGTTTCATCAACACTCTGATAGTCCACAGATTACAGAATGCCTCCAGATGTGCATCGGAAACTACTACTGGTCTTCCAGGGAACGATCAAAGCTTAGACTGTTTGAGACATTACTCCCATGGAGGAAAGTGGCGATGGTGACTGTTGTATTCAATCCCGATGCAATTTCTGTGTTTCATCAACACTCTGATAGTCCACAGATTACAGAATGCCTCCCGATGTGCATCGGAAACTACTACTGGTCTTCCAGGGAACGAACAAAGCGTAGACTGTCTGATACATTACTCCCATGGAGGAAAGTGCGCATGGGGACTGTTGTATTCAATCCCGCTGCAATAACTGTGTTTCATCAACACTCTGATAGTCCACAGATTACAGAATGCCTCCAGATGTGCATCAGGAACTACTACTGGTCTTCCAGGAAACGATAAAAGCGTAGACTGTTTGAGAAATTAATCGCATGGAGGAAAGTGGCGATGGTGACTGTTGTATTCAATTACGATGCAATTTCTGAGTTTCATCAACACTCTGATAGTCCACAGATTACAGAATGCCTCCAGATGTGCATCGGAAACTACTACTGGTCTTCCAGCGAACGATCAAAGCGTAGACTGTTTGAGACATTACTCCCATGGAGGAAAGTGCGCATGGTGAATATTGTATTCAATCCGGAGGCAATTTCTGTGTTTCATCAACAATTTGAAGGTCCATAGATTACAGAATGCCTCTAGATGTCCATCGGAAACTACTACTGGTCTTCCAGGGAACGATCAAAGCGTAGACTGTTTATGACATTACTCCCATGGAGGAAATAGCGTCTGGTGACTGTTGTATTCAATCCCGATGCAATTTCTGTGTTTCATCAACACTCTGATAGACCACAGATTACAGAATGCCTTCAGATGTGCATCGGAAACTACTACTGGTCTTCCAGGGAATGATCAAAGGTTGGACTGTTTGAGAAATTACTCCCATGGAGGAAAGTGCGCATGGTGACTATTGTATTCAATCCCGATGCAATTTCTCTGTTTCATCAACACTCAGAGAGTCCACGGATTACAGAATGCCACCAGATGTGCATCGGAAACTACTACTGGTCTTCCTGGGAACGATCAAAGCGTAAACTGTTTGAGACATTACTCCCATAGAGGAGAGTGCGCATAGTGACTGTTGTATTCAATCCCGATGCAATTTCTGTGTTTCATCAATACTCTGATAGTCCACCGATTACAGAATGCCTCCACATGTGCATCGGAAACTACTACTGGTCTTCCAGGGAACGATCAAAGTGTAGACTGTCTGAGACATTACTCCCATGGAGGAATGTGCGCATGGTGACTGTTGTATTCAATCCCGATGCAATTACTGTGTTTCATCAACACTCTGATGGTCCACAGATTACAGAATGCCTCCTGATGTGCATCGGAAACTACTACTGGTCTTCCAGGGAACGAACAAAGCGTAGACTGTCTGATACATTACTCCCATTGAGGAAAGAGCGCAAGGGGACTGTTGTATTCAATCCCGATGCAATAACTGTGTTTCATCAACACTCTGATAGTCCACAGATTACAGAATGCCTCCAGATGTGCATCGGGAACTACTACTGGTCTTCCAGGAAACGATCAAGTCGTAGACTGTTTGAGAAATTAATCACATGGAGGAAAGTGGCGATGGTGACTGTTGTATTCAATCCCGCTGCAATTTCTGTGTTTCATCAACACTCTGATAGTCCACAGATTACAGAATGCCTCCAGATGTGCGTCGGAAACTACTACTGGTCTTCCAGGGAACGATCAAAGCGTAGACTCTTTGAGACATTACTCCCATGGAGGAAAGTGCGCATGGTGACTATTGTATTCAATCCCGAGGCAATTTCTGTGTTTCATCAACAATTTGAAGGTCCAAGGATTACAGAATGCTTCCAGATGTCCATCGGAAACTACTACTGGTCTTCCAGGGAACGATCAAAGCGTAGACTGTTTGAGACATTACTCCCATGGAGGAAATAGCGGCTGGTGACTGTTGTATTCAATCCCGATGCAATTTCTGTTTTTCATCAACACTCTGATAGTCCACAGATTAGAGAATGCCTTCGGATGTGCATCGGAAACTACTACTGGTCTTCCAGGGAACGATCAAAGCTTAGACTGTTTGAGAAATTACGCCCATGGAGGAAAGTGCGCATGGTGACTATTGTATTCAATCCCGATGCAATTTCTGTGTTTCATCAACACTGAGATAGTCCACAGATTACAGAATGCCTCCAGATGTGCATCGGAAACTACTACTGGTCTTTTTGGGAACGATCAAAGCATAGACTGTTTGAGACATTACTCCCATGGAGGAGAGTGCGCATGGTGACTGTTGTATTCAATCCCGATGCAATTTCTGTGTTTCATCAATACTCTGATAGTCCACAGATTGCAGAATGCCTCCAGATGTGCATCGGAAACTACTACTAGTCTTCTAGGGAACGATCAAATCGTAGACTGTTTGAGACATTACTCCCATGGCGGAAAGTGCGCATGGTGACTGTTGTTTTCAATCCCAATGCAATTACAGTGTTTCATCAACACTCTGATAGTCCTCAGATTACAGAATGCCTCCAGATGTGCATCGGAAACTACTACTGGTCTTTTTGGGAACGATCAAAGCGTAGACTGTTTGAGACATTACTCCCATGGAGGAAAGTGCGTATGGTGACTGTTGTATTCAATCCCGAATCAATTTCTGTGTTTAATCAACACTTTGAAGGTCCAAGGATTACAGAATGCCTCCAGATGTGCATCGGAAACTACTACTGGTCTTCCAGGGAACGATCAAAGCGTAGACTGTTTGAGACATTACTCCCATGGAGGAAAGTGCGCATGATGACTGTTGTATTCAATCCGAAGGCAATTTCCGTGTTTCATCAACACTTTGAAGGTCCAAATAGTACAGAATGCCTCCAGATGTGCATCGGAAACTACTACTGGTCTTCCAGGGAACGATTAAAGCGTAGACTGTTTGTGACATTACTCCCATGGAGGAAATAGAGCCTGGTGACTGTTGTATTCAATCCCGATGCAATCTCTGTGTTTCATCAACACTCTGATAGACCACAGATTACAGAATGCCTTCGGATGTGCATCGGAAACTACTACTGGTCTTCCAGGGAACGATCAAAGCTTAGACTGTTTGAGACATTACTCCCATGGCAGAAAGTGCGCATGGTGACTGTTGTATTCAATCCCGATGCAATTTCTGTGTTTCATCAACACTCTGATAGTCCACTGATTGCAGAATGCCTCCAGATGTGCATCGGAAACTACTACTAGTCTTCTAGGGAACGATCAAATCGTAGACTGTTTGAGACATTACTCCCATGGCGGAAAGTGCGCATGGTGACTGTTGTATTCAATCCCGATGCAATTACAGTGTTTCATCAACACTCTGATAGTCCTGAGATTACAGAATGCCTCCAGATGTGCATCGGAAACTTCTACTGGTCTTCCAGGTAACGATCAAAGCGTAGACTGTCTGAGACATTACTCCCATGGACGTAAGTGCGCATGGTGACTTTCTAATTCAATCCCGATGCAATTTCTGTGTTTCATCAACACTCTGATAGTCCACAGATTTCGGAATGCCTCCAGATGTGAATCGGAAACTACTACTGGTCTTCCAGGGAACGATCAAAGCGTAGACTGTTTGAGACATTACTCCCATGGCAGAAAGTGCGCATGGTGACTGTTGTATTCAATCCCGATGCAATTTCTGTGTTTCATCAACACTCTGATAGTCCACTGATTGCAGAATGCCTCCAGATGTGCATCGGAAACTACTACTAGTCTTCTAGGGAACGATCAAAACGTAGACTGTTTGAGACATTACTCCCATGGCGGAAAGTGCGCATGGTGACTGTTGTATTGAATCCCGATGCAATTACAGTGTTTCATCAACACTCTGATAGTCCTCAGATTACAGAATGCCTCCAGATGTGCATCGGAAACTTCTACTGGTCTTCCAGGGAACGATCAAAGCGTAGACTGTCTGAGACATTACTCCCATGGAGGAAAGTGCACATGGTGACTGTTGTATTCAATCCCGATGCAATTACTGTGTTTCATCAACACTCTGATAGTCCACAGATTACAGAATGCCTCCAGATGAGCCTCAGAAACTACTACTGGAGTTCCAGGAAACGATCAAAGTGTAGACTGTTTGAGGCATTACTCCCATGGAGGAATGTGCGCATGGTGACTGTTGTATTGAATCCCGATGCAACTTCTGTGTTTCATCAACACTCTGATAGTCCACAGATTACAGAATGCCTCCTGATGTGCATCGGAAACTACTACTGCTCTTCCAGGAAACGATCAAAACGTAGACTGTTTGAGACATTACTCCCATGGAGGAAAGTGCGTATGGTGACTGTTGTATTCAATCCCGAATCAATTTCTGTGTTTAATCAACACTTTGAAGGTCCAAGGATTACAGAATGCTTCCAGATGTCCATCGGAAACTACTACTGGTCTTCCAGGGAACGATCAAAACGTAGACTGTTTGAGACATTACTCCCATGGAGGAAATAGCGGCTGGTGACTGTTGTATTCAATCCCGATGCAATTTCTGTGTTTCATCAACACTCTGATAGTCCACAGATTAGAGAATGCCTTCGGATGTGCATCGGAAACTACTACTGGTCTTCCAGGGAACGATCAAAGCTTAGACTGTTTGAGAAATTACTCCCATGGAGGAAAGTGCGCATGGTGACTATTGTATTCAATCCCGATGCAATTTCTGTGTTTCATCAACACTGAGATAGTCCACAGATTACAGAATGCCTCCAGATGTGCATCGGAAACTACTACTGGTCTTTTTGGGAACGATCAAAGCGTAGACTGTTTGAGACATTACTCCCATGGAGGAGAGTGCGCATGGTGACTGTTGTATTCAATCCCGATGCAATTTCTGTGTTTCATCAATACTCTGATAGTCCACAGATTGCAGAATGCCTCCAGATGTGCATCGGAAACTACTACTAGTCTTCTAGGGAACGATCAAATCGTAGACTGTTTGAGACATTACTCCCATGGCGGAAAGTGCGCATGGTGACTGTTGTATTCAATCCCGATGCAATTACAGTGTTTCATCAACACTCTGGTAGTCCTCAGATTACAGAATGCCTCCAGATGTGCATTGGAAACTACTACTGGTCTTTTTGGGAACGATCAAAGCGTAGACTGTTTGAGACATTACTCCCATGGAGGAAAGTGCGTATGGTGACTGTTGTATTCAATCCCGAATCAATTTCTGTGTTTAATCAACACTTTGAAGGTCCAAGGATTACAGAATGCCTCCAGATGTGCATCGGAAACTACTACTGGTCTTCCAGGGAACGATCAAAGCGTAGACTGTTTGAGACATTACTCCCATGGAGGAAGTGCGCATGATGACTGTTGTATTCAATCCCAAGGCAATTTCCGTGTTTCATCAACACTTTGAAGGTCCAAGGAGTACAGAATGCCTCCAGATGTGCATCGGAAACTACTACTGGTCTTCCAGGGAACGATTAAAGCGTAGACTGTTTGAGACATTACTCCCATGGAGGAAATAGAGCCTGGTGACTGTTGTATTCAATCCCGATGCAATTTCTGTGTTTCATCAACACTCTGATAGACCACAGATTACAGAATGCCTTCGGATGTGCATCGGAAACTACTACTGGTCTTCCTGGGAACGATCAAAGCTTAGACTGTTTGAGACATTACTCCCATGGCAGAAAGTGCGCATGGTGACTGTTGTATTCAATCCCGATGCAATTTCTGTGTTTCATCAACACTCTGATAGTCCACTGATTGCAGAATGCCTCCAGATGTGCATCGGAAACTACTACTAGTCTTCTAGGGAACGATCAAATCGTAGACTGTTTGAGACATTACTCCCATGGCGGAAAGTGCGCATGGTGACTGTTGTATTCAATCCCGATGCAATTACAGTGTTTCATCAACACTCTGATAGTCCTCAGATTACAGAATGCCTCCAGATGTGCATCGGAAACTTCTACTGGTCTTCCAGATAACGATCAAAGCGTAGACTGTCTGAGACATTACTCCCATGGAGGTAAGTGCGCATGGTGACTTTCTAATTCAATCCCGATGCAATTTCTGTGTTTCATCAACACTCTGATAGTCCACAGATTTCGGAATGCCTCCAGATGTGAATCGGAAACTACTACTGGTCTTCCAGGGAACGATCAAAGCGTAGACTGTTTGAGACATTACTCCCATGGCAGAAAGTGCGCATGGTGACTGTTGTATTCAATCCCGATGCAATTTCTGTGTTTCATCAACACTCTGATAGTCCACTGATTGCAGAATGCCTCCAGATGTGCATCGGAAACTACTACTAGTCTTCTAGGGAACGATCAAATCGTAGACTGTTTGAGACATTACTCCCATGGCGGAAAGTGCGCATGGTGACTGTTGTATTGAATCCCGATGCAATTACAGTGTTTCATCAACACTCTGATAGTCCACAGATTGCAGAATGCCTCTAGATGTGCATCGGAAACTACTACTAGTCTTCTAGGGAACGATCAAAGCGTTGACTGTTTGAGACATTACGCCCATGGCGGAAAGTGCGCATGGTGACTGTTGTATTGAATCCCGATGCAATTGCAGTGTTTCGTCAACACTCTGATAGTCCTCAGATTACAGAATGCCTCCAGATGTGCATCGGAAACTTCTACTGGTCTTCCAGGGAACGATCAAAGCGTAGACTGTCTGAGACATTACTCCCATGGAGGAAAGTGCGCATGGTGACTGTTGTATTCAATCCCGATGCAATTACTGTGTTTCATCAACACTCTGATAGTCCACAGATTACAGAATGCCTCCAGATGTGCATCGGAAACTACTACTGGTCTTCCAGGAAACGATCAAAGCGTAAACTGTTTGAGAAATTACTCCCATGGAGGAAAGTGCCGATGGTGACTGTTGTATTCAATCCCGATGCAATTTCTGTGTTTCATCAACACTCTGATAGTCCACAGATTACAGAATGCCTCCAGATGTGCATCGGAAACTACTACTGGTCTTCCAGGGAACGATCAAAGCGTATACTGTTTGAGACATTACTCCCATGGAGGAAAGTGCGCATGGTGACTGTTGTATTCTATCCTGAGGCAATTTCTGTGTTTCATCAACACATTGAAGGTCCAAGGATTACAGAATGCCTCCAGATGTGCATCGGAAACTACTACTGGTCTTCCAGGGAACGATCAAAGCGTAGACTGTTAGAGACATTACTCCCATTGAGGAAATAGCGCCTGGTGACTGTTGTATTCAATCCCGATGCAATTTCCGTGTTTCATCAACACTGTGATAGTCCACAGATTACAGAATGCCTTCAGATGTGCATCGGAAACTACTACTGGTCTTCCAGGGAACGATCAAAGCTTTGACTGTTTGAGATATTACTACCATGGAGGAAAGTGCGCATGGCGACTGTTGTATTCAATCTCGATGCAATTTCTGTGTTACATCAACACTCAGATAGTCCACAGATTACAGAATGCCCCCCGATGTGCATCGGAAACTACTACTGGTCTTCCAGGGAACGAACAAAGCGTAGACTGTTTGAGACATTACTCCCATGGAGGAAAGTGCGCATGCTAACTTTTGTATTCAATCCCGAGGCAATGTCTGTGTTTCATCAACAATTTGAAGGTCCAAGGATTACAGATTGCGTACAGATGTGCATCGGAAGCTACTACTGGACTCCCAGGGAACGATCAAAGCGTAGACTGTTTGAGACATTACTCCCATTGAGGAAGTAGCGCCTGGTGACTGTTGTATTCAGTCCAAATGCAATTTCTGTGTTTCATCAACACTCTGATAGTCCACAGATTACAGAATGCCTCCAGATGTGCATCGGAAACTACTACTGGTCTTCCAGGGAACGATCAAAGCTTAGACTGTTTGAGACATTACTCCCATGGAGGAAAGTGGCGATGGTGACTGTTGTATTCAATCCCGATGCAATTTCTGTGTTTCATCAACACTCTGATAGTCCACAGATTACAGAATGCCTCCAGATGTGCATCGGAAACTACTACTGGTCTTCCAGGGAACGAACAAAGCGTAGACTGTCTGATACATTACTCCCATGGAGGAAAGTGCGCATGGAGACTGTTGTATTCAATCCCGCTGCAATAACTGTGTTTCATCAACACTCTGATAGTCCACAGATTACAGAATGCCTCCAGATGTGCATCAGGAACTACTACTGGTCTTCCAGGAAACGATAAAAGCGTAGACTGTTTGAGAAATTAATCCCATGGAGGAAAGTGGCGATGGTGACTGTTGTATTCAATCCCGATGCAATTTCTGTGTTTCATCAACACTCTGATAGTCCACAGATTACAGAATGCCTCCAGATGTGCATCGGAAACTACTACTGGTCTTCCAGCGAACGATCAAAGCGTAGACTGTTTGAGACATTACTCCCATGGAGGAAAGTGCGCATGGTGAATATTGTATTCAATCCGGAGGCAATTTCTGTGTTTCATCAACAATTTGAAGGTCCATAGATTACAGAATGCCTCTAGATGTCCATCGGAAACTACTACTGGTCTTCCAGGGAACGATCAAAGCGTAGACTGTTTATGACATTACTCCCATGGAGGAAATAGCGTCTGGTGACTGTTGTATTCAATCCCGATGCAATTTCTGTGTTTCATCAACACTCTGATAGACCACAGATTACAGAATGCCTTCGGATGTGCATCGGAAACTACTACTGGTCTTCCAGGGAATGATCAAAGGTTAGACTGTTTGAGAAATTACTCCCATGGAGGAAAGTTCGCATGGTGACTATTGTATTCAATCCCGATGCAATTTCTCTGTTTCATCAACACTCAGAGAGTCCACAGATTACAGAATGCCACCAGATGTGCATCGGAAACTACTACTGGTCTTCCTGGGAACGATCAAAGCGTAGACTGTTTGAGACATTACTCCCATAGAGGAGAGTGCGCATAGTGACTGTTGTATTCAATCCCGATGCAATTTCTGTGTTTCATCAATACTCTGATAGTCCACCGATTACAGAATGCCTCCACATGTGCATCGGAAACTACTACTGGTCTTCCAGGGAACGATCAAAGTGTAGACTGTCTGAGACATTACTCCCATGGAGGAAAGTGCGCATGGTGACTGTTGTATTCAATCCCGATGCAATTACTGTGTTTCATCAACACTCTGATAGACCACAGATTACAGAATGCCTTCGGATGTGCATCGGAAACTACTACTGGTCTTCCAGGAAACGATCAAAGCGTAAACTGTTTGAGAAATTACTCCCATGGAGGAAAGTGCCGATGGTGACTGTTGTATTCAATCCCGATGCAATTTCTGTGTTTCATCAACACTCTGATAGTCCACAGATTACAGAATGCCTCCAGATGTGCATCGGAAACTACTACTGGTCTTCCAGGGAACGATCAAAGCGTATACTGTTTGAGACATTACTCCCATGGAGGAAAGTGCGCATGGTGACTGTTGTATTCTATCCTGAGGCAATTTCTGTGTTTCATCAACACATTGAAGGTCCAAGGATTACAGAATGCCTCCAGATGTGCATCGGAAACTACTACTGGTCTTCCAGGGAACGATCAAAGCGTAGACTGTTAGAGACATTACTCCCATGGAGGAAATAGCGCCTGGTGACTGTTGTATTCAATCCCGATGCAATTTCCGTGTTTCATCAACACTGTGATAGTCCACAGATTACAGAATGCCTTCAGATGTGCATCGGAAACTGCTACTGGTCTTCCAGGGAACGATCAAAGCTTAGACTGTTTGAGATATTACTACCATGGAGGAAAGTGCGCATGGCGACTGTTGTATTCAATCCCGATGCAATTTCTGTGTTACATCAACACTCAGATAGTCCACAGATTACAGAATGCCCCCCGATGTGCATCGGAAACTACTACTGGTTTTCCTGGGAACGATCAAATCGTAGACACTTTGAGACATTATTCCCATGGAGGAGAGTGTGCTAGGTGACAGTTGTATTTAATCCAGATGCAATTTCCGTGTTTCATCAACACTCTGATAGTCCACAGATTACAGAATGCCTCCAGATGTGCATCAGAAACTACTACTGGTCTTACAGCGAACGATCAAAGCGTAGACTGTTTGAGACATTACTCCCATGGAGGAAAGTGCGCATGCTGACTGTTGTATTCAATCCCGAGGCAATGTCTGTGTTTCATCAACACTTTGAAGGTCCAAGGATTACAGATTGCGTACAGATGTGCATCGGAATCTACTACTGGACTCCCAGGGAACGATCAAAGCGTAGACTGTTTGAGACATTACTCCCATTGAGGAAGTAGCGCCTGGTGACTGTTGTATTCAGTCCAAATGCAATTTCTGTGTTTCATCAACACTCTGATAGTCCACAGATTACAGAATGCCTCCAGATGTGCATCGGAAACTACTACTGGTCTTCCAGGGAACGATCAAAGCTTAGACTGTTTGAGACATTACTCCCATAGAGGAAAGTGGCGATGGTGACTGTTGTATTCAATCCCGATGCAATTTCTGTGTTTCATCAACACTCTGATAGTCCACAGATTACAGAATGCCTCCAGATGTGCATCGGAAACTACTACTGGTCTTCCAGGGAAAGAACAAAGCGTAGACTGTCTGATACATTACTCCCATGGAGGAAAGTGCGCATGGGGACTGTTGTATTCAATCCCGCTGCAATAACTGTGTTTCATCAACACTCTGATAGTCCACAGATTACAGAATGCCTCCAGATGTGCATCAGGAACTACTACTGGTCTTCCAGGAAACGATAAAAGCGTAGACTGTTTGAGAAATTAATCCCATGGAGGAAAGTGGCGATGGTGACTGTTGTATTCAATCCCGATGCAATTTCTGTGTTTCATCAACACTCTGATAGTCCACAGATTACAGAATGCCTCCAGATGTGCATCGGAAACTACTACTGGTCTTCCAGCGAACGATCAAAGCGTAGACTGTTTGAGACATTACTCCCATGGAGGAAAGTGCGCATGGTGAATATAGTATTCAATCCGGAGGCAATTTCTGTGTTTCATCAACAATTTGAAGGTCCATAGATTACAGAATGCCTCTAGATGTCCATCGGAAACTACTACTGGTCTTCCAGGGAACGATCAAAGCGTAGACTGTTTATGACATTACTCCCATGGAGGAAATAGCGTCTGGTGACTGTTGTATTCAATCCCGATGCAATTTCTGTGTTTCATCAACACTCTGATAGACCACAGATTACAGAATGCCTTCGGATGTGCATCGGAAACTACTACTGGTCTTCCAGGGAATGATCAAAGGTTAGACTGTTTGAGAAATTACTCCCATGGAGGAAAGTGCTCATGGTGACTATTGTATTCAATCCCGATGCAATTTCTCTGTTTCATCAACACTCAGAGAGTCCACAGATTACAGAATGCCACCAGATGTGCATCGGAAACTACTACTGGTCTTCCTGGGAACGATCAAAGCGTAGACTGTTTGAGACATTACTCCCATAGAGGAGAGTGCGCATAGTGACTGTTGTATTCAATCCCGATGCAATTTCTGTGTTTCATCAATACTCTGATAGTCCACCGATTACAGAATGCCTCCACATGTGCATCGGAAACTACTACTGGTCTTCAAGGGAACGATCAAAGTGTAGACTGTCTGAGACATTACTCCCATGGAGGAAAGTGCGCATGGTGACTGTTGTATTCAATCCCGATGCAATCACTGTGTTTCATCAACACTCTGATGGTCCACAGATTACAGAATGCCTCCTGATGTGCATCGGAAACTACTACTGCTCTTCCAGGAAACGATCAAAACGTAGACTGTTTGAGACATTACTCCCATGGAGGAAAGTGCGTATGGTGACTGTTGTATTCAATCCCGAATCAATTTCTGTGATTAATCAACACTTTGAAGGTCCAAGGATTACAGAATGCCTCCAGATGTGCATCGGAAACTACTACTGGTCTTCCAGGGAACGATCAAAACTTAGACTGTTTGAGACATTACTCCCATGGAGGAAAGTGCGCATGGTAACTGTTGTATTCAATCCCGAGGCAATTTCTGTGTGTCATCAACACTTTGAAGGTCCAAGGATTTCAGATCGCGTACAGATGTGCATCGGAAACTACTACTGGACTCCCAGGGAACGATCAAAGCGTAGACTGTTTGAGACATTACTCCCATTGAGGAAGTAGCGCCTGGTGACTGTTGTATTCAATCCTAATGCAATTTCAGTGTTTCATCAACACGCTGATAGTCCACAGATTACAGAATGCCTCAAGATGTGCATCGGAAACTACTACTGGTCTTCCAGGGAACGAACAAAGCGTAGACTGTCTGATACATTACTCCCATTGAGGAAAGTGCGCATGGGGACTGTTGTATTCAATCCCGATGCAATAACTGTGTTTCATCAACACTCTGATAGTCCACAGATTACAGAATGCCTCCAGATGTGCATCGGGAACTACTACTGGTCTTCCAGGAAACGATCAAGGCGTAGACTGTTTGAGAAATTAATCACATGGAGGAAAGTGGCGATGGTGACTGTTGTATTCAATCCCGCTGCAATTTCTGTGTTTCATCAACACTTTGAAGGTCCAAGGATTACAGAATGCCTCCAGATGTGCATCGGAAACTACTACTGGTCTTGCAGGGAACGATCAAAGCGTAGACTGTTTGAGACATTACCACCATGGAGGAAAGTGCGGATGGTGACTGTTGTATTCAATCCCGATGCCATTTCTGTGTTTCATCAACACTCTGATAGTCCACAGAATACAGAATGCCTCCAGATGTGCATCGGAAACTACTACTGGTCTTCCAGGTAACGATCAAAGCGTAGACTGTCTGAGACATTACTCCCATGGAGGTAAGTGCGCATGGTGAATTTCTAATTCAATCCCGATGGAATTTCTGTGTTTCATCAACACTCTGATAGTCCACAGATTTCAGAATGCCTCCAGATGTGAATCGGAAACTACTACTGGTCTTCCAGGGAACGATCAAAGCGTTGACTGTTTGAGACATTACTCCCATGGCAGAAAGTGCGCATGGTGACTGTTGTATTCAATCCCGATGCAATTTCTGTGTTTCATCAACAGTCTGATAGTCCACTGATTGCAGAATGCCTCCAGATGTGCATCGGAAACTACTACTAGTTTTCTAGGGAACGATCAAATCGTAGACTGTTTGAGACATTACTCCCATGGCGGAAAGTGCGCATGGTGACTGTTGTATTGAATCCCGATGCAATTACAGTGTTTCATCAACACCCTGATAGTCCTCAGATTACAGAATGCCTCCAGATGTGCATCGGAAACTACTACTGGTCTTAGAGGGAACGATCAAACCGTAGACTGTTTGAGACATTACTCCCATGGAGGTAAGTGCGCATGGTGAATGTTGTATTCAATCCCGATGCAATTTCTGTGTTTCATCAACACTCTGATAGTCCACAGATTACGGAATTCCTCCAGATGTGCATCGGAAACTACTACTGGTCTTCCAGAGAAAGATCAAAGCGTAGACTGTTTGAGACATTACTTCCATGGAGGAAAGTGCGCATGGTGACTGTTGTATTCAATCCCGATGCAATTTCTGTGTTTCATCAACACTTTGAAGGTCCAAGGATTACAGAATGCTTCCAGATGTGCATCGGAAACTACTACTGATCTTGCAGGGAACGATCAAAGCGTAGACTGTTTGAGACATTACTCCCATGGCGGAAAGTGCGCATGGTGACTGTTGGATTCAATGCCGATGCAATTACTGTGTTTCATCAACACTCTGATAGTCCACAGATTACAGAATGTCTCCAGATGTGCATCGGAAACTTCTACTGGTCTTCCAGGGAACGATCAAATCTTAGACTGTTTGAGACATTACTCCCATGGAGGAAAGTGCGCATGGTGACTGTTGTATTCAATCCCGATGCAATTACTGTGTTTCATCAACACGCAGATAGTCCACAGATTACAGAATGCCTCCAGATGAGCCTCAGAAACTACTACTGGAGTTCCAGGAAACGATCAAAGTGTAGACTGTTTGAGACATTACTCCCATGGAGGAAAGTGCCGATGGTGACTGTGGTATTCAATCAAGATGCAATCTCTGTGTTTCATCAACACTCTGATAGTCCACAGATTACAGAATGCCTCCAGATGTGCATCGGAAACTACTACTGGTCTTCCAGGGAACGATCAAATCGTAGACTGTCTGAGACATTACTCCCATGGAGGAAAGTGCGCATGGTGACTGTTGTATTCATTCCCGATGCAATTTCTGTGTTTCATCAACACATTGAAGGTCCAAGGATTACAGAATGCCTCCAGATGTGCATCGGAAACTACTACTGGTCTTCCAGGGAACGATCAAAGCGTAGACTGTTAGAGACATTACTCTCATGGAGGAATGTGTGCATGGTGACTGTTGTATTGAATCCCGAGGCAACTTCTGTGTTTCATCAACACTCTGATAGTGCCCAGATTACAGAATGCGTCCAGATGTGCATCGAAAACTACTACTGGTCTTCCAGGGAACGATCAAAGCGTAGACTGTTTGAGACATTACTCCCATGGAGGAAAGTGCGCATGGTGACTGTTGTATTCTATCCTGAGGCAATTTGTGTATTTCATCAACACATTGAAGGTCCAAGGATTACAGAATGCCTCCAGATGTGCATGGGAAACTACTACTGTTCTTCCAGGGAACGATCAAATCGTAGACTGTTTCAGCCATTACTCCCATGGAGGAAAGTGCGCATGGTGACTGTTGTATTCAATGCCGATGCAATTACTGTGTTTCATCAACACTCTGATAGTAAACAGATCACAGAATGCCTCCAGATGAGCCTTAGAAACTACTACTGGAGTTCCAGGAAACGATCAAAGTGTAGACTGTTTGAGGCATTACTCCCATTGAGGAATGTGCGCATGGTGACTGTTGTATTGAATCCCGATGCAACTTCTGTGTTTCATCAACACTCTGATAGTCCACAGATTACAGAATGCCCCCCGATGTCCATCGGAAACTACTACTGGTTTTCCTGGGAACGATCAAAGCGTAGACCCTTTGAGACATTATTCCCATGGAGGAGAGTGTGCTAGGTGACGGTTGTATTTAATCCAGATGCAATTTCCGTGTTTCATCCACACTCTGATAGTCCACAGATTACAGAATGCCTCCAGATGTGCATCGGAAACTACTACTGGTCTTACAGCGAACGATCAAAGCGTAGACTGTTTGAGACATTACTCCCATGGAGGAAAGTGCGCATGCTGACTGTTGTATTCAATCCCGATGCAATTACTGTGTTTCATCAACACGCAGATAGTCCACAGATTACAGAATGCCTCCAGATGAGCCTCAGAAACTACTACTGGAGTTCCAGGAAACGATCAAAGTGTAGACTGTTTGAGACATTACTCCCATGGAGGAAAGTGCCGATGGTGACTGTGGTATTCAATCAAGATGCAATCTCTGTGTTTCATCAACACTCTGATAGTCCACAGATTACAGAATGCCTCCAGATGTGCATCGGAAACTTCTACTGGTCTTCCAGGAAACGATCAAAGCGTAAACTGTTTGAGACATTACTCCCATGGAGGAAAGTGCCGATGGTGACTGTTGTATTCAATCCCGATGCAATTTCTGTGTTTCATCAACACTCTGATAGTCCACAGATTACAGAATGCCTCCAGATGTGCATCGGAAACTACTACTGGTCTTCCAGGGAACGATCAAAGCGTATACTGTTTGAGACATTACTCCCATGGAGGAAAGTGCGCATGGTGACTATTGTATTCTATCCTGAGGCAATTTCTGTGTTTCATCAACACATTGAAGGTCCAAGGATTACAGAATGCCTCCAGATGTGCATCGGAAACTACTACTGGTCTTCCAGGGAACGATCAAAGCGTAGACTGTTAGAGACATTACTTCCATGGAGGAAATAGCGCCTGGTGACTGTTGTATTCAATCCCGATGCAATTTCCGTGTTTCATCAACACTGTGATAGTCCACAGACTACAGAATGCCTTCAGATGTGCATCGGAAACTACTACTGGTCTTCCAGGGAACGATCAAAGCGTATACTGTTTGAGACATTACTCCCATGGAGGAAAGTGCGCATGGTGACTGTTGTATTCTATCCTGAGGCAATTTCTGTGTTTCATCAACACATTGAAGGTCCAAGGATTACAGAATGCCCCCAGATGTGCATGGGAAACTACTACTGGTCTTCCAGGGAACGATCAAAGCGTAGACTGTTTCAGCCATTACTCCCATGGAGGAAAGTGCGCATGGTGACTGTTGTATTCAATGCCGATGCAATTACTGTGTTTCATCAACACTCTGATAGTCCACAGATTACAGAATGCCTCCAGATGTATATCGGAAACTGCTACTGGTCTTCCAGGGAACGATCAAAGCGTAGACTGTCTGAGACATTACTCCCATGGAGGAAAGTGCGCATGGTGACTGTTGTATTCAATCCCGATGCAATTACTGTGTTTCATCAACACTCTGATAGTCCACAGATTATAGAATGCCTCCAGATGAGCCTCAGAAACTACTACTGGAGTTCCAGGAAACGATCAAAGTGTAGACTGTTTGAGGCATTACTCCCATGGAGGAATGTGCGCATGGTGACTGTTGTATTGAATCCCGATGCAACTTCTGTGATTCATCAACACTCTGATAGTCCACAGATTACAGAATGCCCCCCGATGTGCATCGGAAACTACTACTGGTTTTCCTGGGAACGTTTAAAGCTTAGACACTTTGAGACATTATTCCCATGGAGGAGAGTGTGCTAGGTGACGGTTGTATTTAATCCAGATGCAATTTCCGTGTTTCATCAACACTCTGATAGTCCACAGATTACAGAATGCCTCCAGATGTGCATCGGAAACTACTACTGGTCTTACAGCGAACGATCAAAGCGTAGACTGTTTGAGTCATTACTCCCATGGAGGAAAGTGCGCATGCTGACTGTTGTATTCAATCCCGAGGCAATTTCTGTGTTTCATCAACACTTTGAAGGTCCAAGGATTACAGATTGCGTACAGATGTGCATCGGAAACTACTACTGGACTCCCAGGGAACGATCAAAGCGTAGACTGTTTGAGACATTACTCCCATTGTGGAAGTAGCGCCTGGTGACTGTTGTATTCAGTCCAAATGCAATTTCTGTGTTTCATCAACACTCTGATAGTCCACAGATTACAGAATGCCTCCAGATGTGCATCGGAAACTACTACTGGTCTTCCGGGGAACGATCAAAGCTTAGACTGTTTGAGACATTACTCCCATGGAGGAAAGTGGCGATGGTGACTGTTGTATTCAATCCCGATGCAATTTCTGTGTTTCATCAACACTCTGATAGTCCACAGATTACAGAATGCCTCCAGATGTGCATCGGAAACTACTACTGGTCTTCCAGGGAACGAACAAAGCGTAGACTGTCTGATACATTACTCCCATGGAGGAAAGTGCGCATGGGGACTGTTGTATTCAATCCCGCTGCAATAACTGTGTTTCATCAACACTCTGATAGTCCACAGATTACAGAATGCCTCCAGATGTGCATCAGGAACTACTACTGGTCTTCCAGGAAACGATCAAAGCGTAGACTTTTTGAGAAATTAATCCCATGGAGGGAAGTGGCGATGGTGACTGTTGTATTCAATCCCGATGCAATTTCTGTGTTTCATCAACACTCTGATAGTCCACAGATTACAGAATGCCTCCAGATGTGCATCGGAAACTACTACTGGTCTTCCAGCGAACGATCAAAGCGTAGACTGTTTGAGACATTACTCCCATGGAGGAAAGTGCGCATGGTGAATATTGTATTCAATCCGGAGGAAATTTCTGTGTTTCATCAACAATTTGAAGGTCCATAGATTTAAGAATGCCTCTAGATGTCCATCGGAAACTACTACTGGTCTTCCAGGGAACGATCAAAGCGTAGACTGTTTGGGACATTACTCCCATGGAGGAAATAGCGTCTGGTGACTGTTGTATTTAATCCCGATGCAATTTCTGTGTTTCATCAACACTCTGATAGACCACAGATTACATAATGCCTTCGGATGTGCATCGGAAACTACTACTGGTCTTCCAGGGAATGATCAAAGGTTAGACTGTTTGAGAAATTACTCCCATGGAGGAAAGTGCGCATGGTGACAATTGTATTCAATCCCGATGCAATTTCTCTGTTTCATCAACACTCAGAGAGTCCACAGATTACAGAATGCCACCAGATGTGCATCGGAAACTACTACTGGTCTTCCTGGGAACGATCAAAGCGTAGACTGTTTGAGACATTACTCCCATAGAGGAGAGTGCGCATAGTGACTGTTGTATTCAATCCCGATGCAATTTCTGTGTTTCATCAATACTCTGATAGTCCACCGATTACAGAATGCCTCCACATGTACATCGGAAACTACTACTGGTCTTCCAGGGAACGATCAAAGTGTAGACTGTCTGAGACATTACTCCCATGGAGGAAAGTGCGCATGGTGACTGTTGTATTCAATCCCGATGCAATTACTGTGTTTCATCAACAATCTGATGGTCCACAGATTACTGAATGCCTCCTGATGTGCATCGGAAACTACTACTGCTCTTCTAGGAAACGATCAAAACGTAAACTGTTTGAGACATTACTCCCATGGAGGAAAGTGCGTATGGTGACTGTTGTATTCAATCCCGAATCAATTTCTGTGTTTAATCAACACTTTGAAGGTCCAAGGATTACAGAATGCCTCCAGATGTGCATCGGAAACTACTACTGGTCTTCCAGGGAACGATCAAAACGTAGACTGTTTGAGACATTACTCCCATGGAGGAAAGTGCGCATGGTGACTGTTGTATTCAATCCCGAGGCAATTTCTGTGTTTCATCAACACTTTGAAGGTCCAAGGATTTCAGATCGCGTACAGATGTGCATCGGAAACTACTACTGGACTCCCAGGGAACGATCAAAGCGTAGACTGTTTGAGACATTACTCACATTGAGGATGTAGTGCCTGGTGACTGTTGTATTCAATCCTAATGCAATTTCTGTGTTTCATCAACACGCTGATAGTCCACAGATTACAGAATGCCTCAAGATGTGCATCGGAAACTACTACTGGTCTTCCAGTTAACGAACAAAGCGTAGACTGTCTGATACATTACTCCCATTGAGGAAAGTGCGCATGGGGACTGTTGTATTCAATCCCGATGCAATAACTGTGTTTCATCAACACTCTGATAGTCCACAGGTTACAGAATGCCTCCAGATGTGCATCGGGAACTACTACTGGTCTTCCAGGAAACGATCAAGGCGTAGACTGTTTGAGAAATTAATCACATGGAGGAAAGTGGCGATGGTGACTGTTGTATTCATTCCCGCTGCAATTTCTGTGTTTCATCAACACTCTGATAGTCCACAGATTACAGAATGCCTCCAGATGTGCGTCGGATACTACTACTGGTCTTCCAGGGAACGATCAAAGCGTAGACTCTTTGAGACATTACTCCCATGGAGGAGAGTGCGCATGGTGACTGTTGTATTCAATCCCGATGCAATTTCTGTGTTTCATCAATACTCTGACAGTCCACAGATTACAGAATGCCTCCAGATGTGCATCGGAAACAACTACTGGTCTTCCACGGAACGATCAAAATGTAGACTGTCTGAGACGTTACTCCCATGGAGGAATGTGCGCATGCTGACTGTTGTATTCAATGCCGATGCCATTTCTGTGTTTCATAAACACTCTGATAGTCCACAGATTACAGAATGCCTCCAGATGTGCATCGGAATCTACTACTGGTCTTCCATGAAACGATCAAAGCGTAAACTGTTTGAGACATTACTCCCATGGAGGAAAGTGCCGATGGTGACTGTTGTATTCAATCCCGATGCAATTTCTGTGTTTCATCAACACTCTGATAGTCCACAGATTACAGAATGCCTCCAGATGTGCATCGGAAACTACTACTGGTCTTCCAGGGAACGATCAAAGCGTATAATGTTTGAGACATTACTCCCATGGAGGAAAGTGCGCATGGTGACTGTTGTATTCTATCCTGAGGCAATTCCTGTGTTTCATCAACACATTGAAGGTCCAAGGATTACAGAATGCCTCCAGATGTGCATCGGAAACTACTACTGGTCTTCCAGGGAACGATCAAAGCGTAGACTGTTAGAGACATTACTCCCATGGAGGAAATAGCGCCTGGTGAATGTTGTATTCAATCCCGATGCAATTTCCGTGTTTCATCAACACTGTGATAGTCCACAGATTACAGAATGCCTTCAGATGTGCATCGGAAACTACTACTGGTCTTCCAGGGAACGATCGAAGCTTAGACTGTTTGAGATATTACTACCATGGAGGAAAGTGCGCATGGCGACTGTTCTATTCAATCCCGATGCAATTTCTGTGTTACATCAACACTCAGATAGTCCACAGATTACAGAATGCCCCCCGATGTGCATCGGAAACTACTACTGGTGTTCCTGGGAACGATCAAAGCGTAGACACTTTGAGACATTATTCCCATGGAGGAGAGTGTGCTTGGTGACGGTTGTATTTTATCCAGATGCAATTTCCGTGTTTCATTAACACTCTGATAGTCCACAGATTACAGAATGCCTCCAGATGTGCATCGGAAACTACTACTGGTCTTACAGCGAACGATCAGAGCGTAGACTGTTTGAGACATTACTCCCAAGGAGGAAAGTGCGCATGCTGACTGTTGTATTCAATCCCGAGGCAATTTCTGTGTTTCATCAACACTTTGAAGGTCCAAGGATTACAGATTGCGTACAGATGTGCATCGGAAACTACTACTGGACTCCCAGGGAACGATCAAAGCGTAGACTGTTTGAGACATTACTCCCATTGAGGAAGTAGCGCCTGGTGACTGTTGTATTCAGTCCAAATGCAATTTCTGTGTTTCATCAACACTCTGATAGTCCACAGATTACAGAATGCCTCCAGATGTGCATCGGAAACTACTTCTGGTATTCCAGGGAACGATCAAAGCTTAGACTGTTTGAGACATTACTCCCATGGAGGAAAGTGGCGATGGTGACTGTTGTATTCAATCCCGATGCAATTTCTGTGTTTCATCAACACTCTGATAGTCCACAGATTACAGAATGCCTCCAGATGTGCATCGGAAACTACTACTGGTCTTCCAGGGAACGAACAAAGCGTAGACTGTCTTATACATTACTCCCATGGAGGAAAGTGCGCATGGGGACTGTTGTATTCAATCCCGCTGCAATAACTGTGTTTCATCAACACTCTGATAGTCCACAGATTACAGAATGCCTCCAGATGTGCATCAGGAACTACTACTGGTCTTCCAGGAAACGATCAAAGCGTAGACTGTTTGAGAAATTAATCCCATGGAGGAAAGTGGCGATGGTGACTGTTGTATTCAATCCCGATGCAATTTCTGTGTTTCATCAACACTCTGATAGTCCACAGTTTACAGAATGCCTCCAGATGTGCATCGGAAACTACTACTGGTCTTCCAGCGAACGATCAAAGCGTAGACTGTTTGAGACATTACTCCCATGGAGGAAAGTGCGCATGGTGAATATTGTATTCAATCCGGAGGCAATTTCTGTGTTTCATCAACAATTTGAAGGTCCATAGATTACAGAATGCCTCTAGATGTCCATCGGAAACTACTACTGGTCTTCCAGGGAACGATCAAAGCGTAGACTGTTTGGGACATTACTCCCATGGAGGGAATAGCGTCTGGTGACTGTTGTATTCAATCCCGATGCAATTTCTGTGTTTCATCAACACTGTGATAGACCACAGATTACAGAATGCCTTCGGATGTGCATCGGAAACTACTACTGGTCTTCCAGGGAATGATCAAAGGTTAGACTGTTTGAGAAATTACTCCCATGGAGGAAAGTGCGCATGGTGACTATTGTATTCAATCCCGATGCAATTTCTCTGTTTCATCAACACTCAGAGAGTCCACAGATTACAGAATGCCACCAGATGTGCATCGGAAACTACTACTGGTCTTCCTGGGAACGATCAAAGCGTAGACTGTTTGAGACATTACTCCCATAGAGGAGAGTGCGCATAGTGACTGTTGTATTCAATCCCGATGCAATTTCTGTGTTTCATCAATACTCTGATAGTCCACCGATTACAGAATGCCTCCACACGTGCATCGGAAACTACTACTGGTCTTCCAGGGAACGATCAAAGTGTAGACTGTCTGAGACATTACTCCCATGGAGGAAAGTGCGCATGGTGACTGTTGTATTCAATCCCGATGCAATTACTGTGTTTCATCAACACTCTGATGTTCCACAGATTACTGAATGCCTCCTGATGTGCATCGGAAACTACTACTGCTCTTCCAGGAAACGATCAAAACGTAGACTGTTTGAGACATTACCCCCATGGAGGAAAGTGCGTATGGTGACTGTTGTATTCAATCCCGAATCAATTTCTGTGTTTAATCAACACTTTGAAGGTCCAAGGATTACAGAATGCCTCCAGATGTGCATCGGAAACTACTACTGGTCTTCCAGGGAACAATCAAAACGTAGACTGTTTGAGACATTACTCCCATGGAGGAAAGTGCGCATTGTGACTGTTGTATTCAATGTCGAGGCAATTTCTGTGTTTCATCAACACTTTGAAGGTCCAAGGATTTCAGATCGCGTACAGATGTGCATCGGAAACTACTACTGGACTCCCAGGGAACGATCAAAGCGTAGACTGTTTGAGACATTACTCCCATTGAGGAAGTAGCGCCTGGTGACTGTTGTATTCAATCATAATGCAATTTCTGTGTTTCATCAACACGCTGATAGTCCACAGATTACAGAATGCCTCAAGATGTGCAACGGAAACTACTACTGGTCTTCCAGGGAACGAACAAAGCGTAGACTGTCTGATACATTACTCCCATTGAGGAAAGTGCGCATGTGGACTGTTGTATTCAATCCCGATGCAATAACTGTGTTTCATCAACACTCTGATAGTCCACAGATTACAGAATGCCTCCAGATGTGCATCGGGAACTACTACTGGTCTTCCAGGAAACGATCAAGGCGTAGACTGTTTGAGAAATTAATCACATGGAGGAAAGTGGCGATGGTGACTGTTGTATTCAATCCCGCTGCAATTTCTGTGTTTCATCAACACTCTGATAGTCCACAGATTACAGAATGCCTCCAGATGTGCGTCGGAAACTACTACTGGTCTTCCAGGGAACGATCAAAGCGTAGACTCTTTGAGACATTACTCCCATGGAGGAAAGTGCGCATGGTGACTATTGTATTCAATCCCGAGGCAATTTCTGTGTTTCATCAACAATTTGAAGGTCCAAGGATTACAGAATGCTTCCAGATGTCCATCGGAAACTACTACTGGTCTTCCAGGGAACGATCAAAGCGTAGACTGTTTGAGACATTACTCCCATGGAGGAAATAGCGGCTGGTGACTGTTGTATTCAATCCCGATGCAATTTCTGTGTGTCATCAACACTCTGATGGTCCACAGATTAGAGAATGCCTTCGGATGTGCATCGGAAACTACTACTGGTCTTCCAGGGAACGATCAAAGCTTAGACTGTTTGAGAAATTACTCCCATGGAGGAAAGTGCGCATGGTGACTATTGTATTCAATCCCGATGCAATTTCTGTGTTTCATCAACACTCAGATAGTCCACAGATTACAGAATGCCTCCAGATGTTCATCGGAAACTACTACTGGTCTTTTTGGTAACGATCGAAGCGTAGACTGTTTGAGACATTACTCCCATGGAGGAGAGTGCGCATGGTGACTGTTGTATTCAATCCCGATGCAATTTCTGTGTTTCATCAATACTCTGATAGTCCACAGATTACAGAATGCCTCCAGATGTGCATCGGAAACTACTACTGGTCTTGCAGGACACGATCAAAGCGTAGACTGTTTGAGAAATTACTCCCATGGAGGAATGTGTTGATGGTGACTGTTGTATTCAATCCCGATGCAATTTCTGTGTTTCATCAACACTCTGATAGTCCACAGATTACAGAATGCCTCCAGATGTGCATCGGAAACTACTACTGGTCTTCCAGGGAACGATCAAAGCTTAGACTGTTTGAGAAATTACTCCCATGGAGGAAAGTGCGCATGGTGACTGTTGTATTCAATCCCAAGGCAATTTCCGCGTTTCATCAACACTTTGAAGGTCCAAGGAGTACAGAATGCCTCCAGATGTGCATCGGAAACTACTACTGGTCTTCCAGGGAACGATCAAAGCGTAGACTGTTTGAGATATTACTCCCATTTAGGAAATAGAGCCTGGTGACTGTTGTATTCAATCCCGATGCAATTTCTGTGTTTCATCAACACTCTGATAGACCACAGATTACAGAATGCCTCCAGATGTGATCGGAAACTACTACTGGTCTTCCAGGGAACGATCAAAGCTTAGACTGTTTGAGAAATTACTCCCATGGAGGAAAGTGCGCATGGTGACTATTGTATTCAATCCCGATGCAATTTCTGTGTTTCATCAACAATTTGAAGGTCCAAGGATTACAGAATGGTTCCAGATGTCCATCGGAAACTACTACTGGTCTTCCAGGGAACGATCAAAGCGTAGACTGTTTGAGACATTTCTCCCATGGAGGAAAGTGCGCATGATGACTGTTGTATTCAATCCCGATGCAATTACCGTGTTTCAACAACACTCTGATAGTCCGCAGATTACAGAATGCCACCAGATGTGCATCGGAAACTACTACTGGTCTTCGAGCTAACGATCAAAAACGTAAACTGTTTGAGACACTACTCCCATGGGGGAAAGTGCGCATGGTGAGTGTTGTATCCAATCCCGAAGCAATTTCTGTGTTTCATCAACACTCTGATAGTCCACAGATTACAGAATGCCTCCAGATGTGCATCGGAAACTACTACTGGTCTTCCTTGGAACGATCAAAGCGTAGACTGTTTGAGGCATTACTCCCATGGAGGAAAGTGCGCATGGTGACTGTTGTAATCAATCCGATGCAATTTTGGTTTCATCTACACCCTGAGAGTCCACAGATTACAGTATGGCTCCAGATGTGCATCGGAAACTACTACTGGTCTTCCAGGAAACGATCAAAGCGTAGACTTTTTGAGACATTACGCCCATGGAGGTAAGTGCGCATGGTGACTGTTGTATTCAATCCCGATGCAATTTCTTTGTTTCATCGACTCTCTGATAGTCCACAGATTATAGAATGCCTCCAGATGTGCATCGGAAAATACTACTAATCTTCCAGGGAACGATCAAAGAGTAAACTGTTTGAGACATTACTCCCATGGAGGTAAGTGTGCATAGTGACTGTTGTATTCAATCCCGAAGCAATATCAGTGTTTCATTAATACTCTGATAGTCCACAGATTACAGAATGCCTCCAGATGTGCATCGGAAACTACTACTGCTCTTCCAGGAACCGATCAAAGCGTAGACTGTTTGAGACATTACTCCCAATGAGGAAACTGCGCATGGTGACTGTTGTATTCAATATCGATGCAATTTCTGTGTTTCATCAACACTCTGATAGTCCACAGATTACGGAATGCCTCCAGATGTGCATCGGAAACTACTACTGGTCTTCCAGGGACCGATCAAAGCGTAGACTGTTTGAGACATTACTTCCATGGAAAAAAGTGTGCATAGTGACTGTTGTATTCAATCCCGAAGCAATATCAGTGTTTCATTAATACTCTGATAGTCCACAGATTACAGAATGCCTCCAGATGTGCATCGGAAACTACTACTGCTCTTCCAGGAAACGATCAAAGCGTAGACTGTTTGAGACATTACTCCCAATGAGGAAACTGCGCATGGTGACTGTTGTATTCAATATCGATGCAATTTCTGTGTTTCATCAACACTCTGATAGTCCACAGATTACGGAATGCCTCCAGATGTGCATCGGAAACTACTACTGGTCTTCCAGGGACCGATCAAAGCGTAGACTGTCTGATACATTACTCCCATGGAGGAAAGTGCGCATGGGGACTGTTGTATTCAATCCCGATGCAATAACTGTGTTTCATCAACACTCTGATAGTCCACAGGTTACAGAATGCCTCCAGATGTGCATCAGGAACTACTACTTTTCTTCCAGGAAACGATCAAAGCGTAGACTGTTTGAGAAATTAATCCCATGGATGAAAGTGACGATGGTGACTGTTGTATTCAATCCCGATGCAATTTCTGTGTTTCATCAACACTCTGATATTCCACAGATTGCAGAATTCCTCCAGATGTGCATTGGAAACTAATACTGGTCTTCCAGGGAACGATCAAAGCGTAGACTGTTTGAGACATTACTCCCATGGCGGAAAGTGCGCATGGTGACTGTTGTATTCAATCCCGATGCAATTGCAGTGTTTCATCAACACTCTGATAGTCCGCAGATTACAGAATGCATCCAGATGTGCATCGGTAACTACTACTGGTCTTCCAGGGAACGATCAAAGCGTAGACTATTTGAGACATAACTCCCATGGAGGAAAGTGCCGATGGTGAATGTTGTATTCAATAACGATGCAATTTCTGTGTTTCATCAACACTCTGATAGTCCACAGATTACAGAATGGCTCCAGATGTGCATCGGAAACTACTACTGGTCGTCCAGGGATCGATCAAAGCGTAGACTGTTTGAGACATTACTCCCATAGGGGAAAGTGCGCATGGTGACTGTTGTATTCAATCCCGAGGCAATTTCTGTGTTTCATCAACACTCTGATGGTCCAAGGATTACAGAATGCCTCCAGATGTGCATCGGAAGCTACTACTGGTCTTCCAGGGAACGATCAAAGCGTAGACTGTTTGAGACATTACTCCCATGGAGGAAATAGCGTCTGGTGTCTGTTGTATTCAATCCCGATGCAATTTCTGTGTTTCATCAACACTCTGATAGACCACAGATTACAGAATGCCTTCGGATGTGCATCGGAAACTACTACTGGTCTTCCAGGGAACGATCAAAGCTTAGACTGTTTGAGAAATTACTCCCATGGAGGAATGTGCACATGTTGACTGTTGTATTGAATCCCGATGCAACTTCTGTGTTTCATCAACACTCTGATAGTCCACAGATTACAGAATGCCTCCAGATGTGCATCGGAAACTACTACTGGTCTTCCAGGGAACGATCAAAGCGTAGACTGTTTGAGACATTACTCCCATGGCGGAAAATGCACATGGTGACTGTTGTATTCAATCCCGATGCAATTACAGTGTTTCATCAACACTCTGATAGTCCGCAGATTACAGAATGCCTCCAGATATGCATCGGAAACTACTACTGGTCTTCCAGGGAACGATCAAAGCGTAGACTGTTTGAGACATAACTCCCATGGAGGAAAGAGCCGATGGTGAATGTTGTATTCAATCCCGATGCAATTTCTGTGTTTCATCAACACTCTGATAGTCCACAGATTACAGAATGGCTCCAGATGTGCATCGGAAACTACTACTGGTCTTCCAGGGAACGATCAAAGCGTAGACTGTTTGAGAAATTACTCCCATGGAGGAAAGTGCGCATGATGACTGTTGTATTCTATCCTGAGGCAATATCTGTGTTTGATCAACACTTTGAAGGTCCAAGGATTACAGAATGCCTCCAGATGTGCATCGGAAACTACTACTGGTCTTCAAGGACACGATCAAAACGTAGACTGTTTGAGACATTACTCCCATGGAGGAGAGTGCGCATGGTGACTGTTGTATTCAATCCCGCTGCAGTTTCTGTGTTTCATCTGCACTCTGATGGTCCACTGATTACAGAATGCCTTCAGATGGGCATCGGAAACTACTACTGGTCTTACAGGGAACGATTAAAGCTTAGATTGTTTGAGATATTACTCCCATGGAGGAAAGTGCTCATGGTGACTGTTGTATTCAATCCCGATGCAATTTCTGTGTTTCATCAACACTCAGATACTCCACAGATTACAGAATGCCCCCAGATGTGCATCGGAAACTACTACTGGTCTTCCTGGGAACGATCAAAGCGTAGACTGTTTGAGACATTACTCCCATGGAAGAGAGTCCGCATGGTGACTGTTGTATTCAATCCCGATACAATTTCTGTGTTTCATCAACACTCTGATAGTCCGCAGATTACTGAATGCCTCCAGATGTGCATCGGAAACTACTACTGGTGTTCCAGGGAACGATCAAAGTGTAGACTGTTTGAGACATTACTCCCATGGAGGAAAGTGCGTATGGTGACTGTTGTATTCAATCCCGAATCAATTTCTGTGTTTAATCAACACTTTGAAGGTCCAAGGATTACAGAATGCCTCCAGATGTGCATGGGAAACTACTACTGGTCTTCCAGGGAACGATCAAAACGTAGACTGTTTGAGACATTACTCCCATGGAGGAAATAGCGCCTGGTGACTGTTGTATGCAATCCCGATGCAATTTCTGTTTTTCATCAACACTGTGATAGTCCACAGATTGCAGAATGCCTTCAGATGTGCATCGGAAACTACTACTGCTGTTCCAGAGAACGATCAAAGCTTAGACTGTTTGAGATATTACTCCCATGGAGGAAAATGCGCATGGCGGCTGTTGTATTCAATCCCGATGCAATTTCTATGTTTCATCAACACTCAGATAGTACACAGATTACAGAATGCCCCCAGATGTGCGTCGGAAACTACTACTGGTTTTCCTGGGAACGATCAAAGCGTAGACTGTTTGAGACATTACCCCCATGGAGGAGAGTGCGCATGTGAATCGGAAACTACTACTGCTGTTCCAGAGAACGATCAAAGCTTAGACTGTTTGAGATATTACTCCCATGGAGGAAAATGCGCATGGCGGCTGTTGTATTCAATCCCGATGCAATTTCTATGTTTCATCAACACTCAGATAGTACACAGATTACAGAATGCCCCCAGATGTGCGTCGGAAACTACTACTGGTTTTCCTGGGAACGATCAAAGCGTAGAGTGTTTGAGACATTACCCCCATGGAGGAGAGTGCGCATGGTGACTGTTGTATTCAATCCCGATGCAATTTCCGTGTTTCATCAACACTGTGATAGTCCACAGATTACAGAATGCCTTCAGATGTGCATCGGAAACTACTACTGCTGTTCCAGAGAACGACCAAAGCTTAGACTGTTTGAGATATTACTCACATGGAGGAAAATGCGCATGGCGGCTGTTGTATTTAATCCCGATGCAATTTCTGTGTTTCATCAACACTCTGATAGTCCACAGATTACAGAATGCCCCCAGATGTGCATCGGAAACTACTACTGGACTCCCAGGGCACGATCAAAGCGTAGACTGTTTGAGACATTACTCCCATTGAGGAAGTAGCGCCTGGTGACTGTTGTATTCAATCCTAATGCAATTTCTGTGTTTCATCAACACGCTGATAGTCCACAGATTATATAATGCCTCAAGATGTGCATCGGAAACTACTACTGGTCTCCCAGGGAACGGTCAAAGCTTAGACTGTTTGAGACATTACTCCCATGGAGGAAAGTGCGCATGGTGACAGTTGTATTCAATCCCGATGCAATTTCTGTGTTTCATCAATACTCTGATAGTCCACAGATTACAGAATGCCTCCAGATGTGCATCGGAAACTACTACTGGTCTTCCAGGGAACGAACATACCGTAGACTGTCTGATACATTACTCCCATTGAGGAAAGTGCGCATGGGGACTGTTGTATTCAATCCCGATGCAATTTCTGTGTTTCATCAACACTCTGATAGTCCACAGATTAGAGAATGCCCTCGGATGTGCATCGGAAACTACTACTGGTCTTCCAGGGAACGATCAAAGCTTAGAATGTTTGAGAAATTACTCCCATGGAGGAAAGTGCGCATGGTGACTATTGTATTCAATCCCGATGCAATTTCTGTGTTTCATCAACACTCAGATAGTCCACAGATTACAGAATGCCTCCAGATGTGCATCGGAAACTACTACTGGTCTTTTTGGGAACGATCAAAGAGTAGACTGTTTGAGACATTACTCCCGTGGAGGAGAGTGCGCATGGTGACTGTTGTATTCAATCCAGAAGCAATTTCTGTGTTTCACCAATACTCCGATAGTCCACAGATTACAGAATGCCTCCAGATGTGCATCAGAAACTACTACTGGTCTTCCAGGGAACGATCAATGTGTAGACTGTCTGAGACATTACTCCCATGGAGGATTGTGCGCATGGTGACTGTTGTATTCAATCCCGATGCCATTTCTGTGTTTCATAAACACTCTGATAGTCCTCAGATTACAGAATGCCTCCAGATGTGCATCGGAAACCACTACTGGTCATCCAGGGAACGATCAAAGCGTAGACCGTTTGAGACATTACTCCCATGGAGGAAAGTGCGCATGATGACTGTTGTATTCAATCCCGAGGCAATATCTGTGTTTCATCAACACTTTGAAGGTCCAAGGAGTGCAGAATGCCTCCAGATGTGCATCGGAAACTACTACTGGTCTTCCAGGGAACGATCAAAGCGTAGACTGTTTGAGACATTACTCCCATGGAGGAAATAGAGCCTGGTGACTGTTGTATTCAATCCCGATGCAATTTCTGTGTTTCATCAACACTGTGATAGTCCACAGATTACAGAATGCCTTCGGATGTGCATCGGAAACTACTACTGGTCTTTTAGGAACGATCAAAGCTTAGACTGTTTGAGAAATTACTCCCATGGAGGAAAGTGCGCATGGTGACTGTTGTAATCAATCCGATGCAATTTTGGTTTCATCTACACTCTGATAGTCCACAGGTTACAGTATGGCTCCAGATGTGCATCGGAAACTACTACTGGTCGTCCAGGAAAGGATCAAAGCGTAGACATTTGAGACATTACGCCCATGGAGGTAAGTGCGCATGGTGACTGTTGTATTCAATCCCGATGCAATTTCTTTGTTTCATCGACACTCTGATAGTCCACAGATTATAGAATGCCTCCAGATGTGCATCGGAAACTACTACTGGTCTTCCAGGGATCGATCAAAGAGTAAACTGTTTGAGACATTACTCCCATGGAGGTAAGTGTGCATGGTGACTGTTGTATTCAATCCCGATGCAATATCAGTGTTTCATTAATACTCTGATAGTCCACAGATTACAGAACGCCTCCAGATGTGCATCGGAAACTACTAGTGCTCTTCCAGGAAACGATCAAAGCGTAGACTGTTTGAGACATTACTCCCATGGAGGAAACTGCGCATGGTGACTGTTGTATTCAATCCCGATGCAATTACTGTGTTTCATCAACACTCTGATAGTCCACTGATTACGGAATGCCTCCAGATGTGCATCGGAAACTACTACTGGTCTTCCAGGGACCGATCAAAGCGTAGACTGTTTGAGACATTACTTCCATGGAGGAAAGTGCGCATGGTGACTGTTGTATTCAATCCCGATGCAATTTCTGTGTTTCATCAACACTTTGAAGGTCCAAGGATTACAGAATGCCTCCAGATGTGCATCGGAAACTACTACTGGTCTTGCAAGGAACGATCAAAGCGTAGACTGTTTGAGACATTACTCCCATGGAGGAAAGTGCGGATGGTGACTGTTGTATTCAATCCCGATGCCATTTCTGTGTTTCATCATCACTCTGATAGTCCACAGAATACAGAATGCCTCCAGATGTGCATCGGAAACTACTACTGGTCTTCCAGGTAACGATCAAAGCTTAGACTGTTTGAGACATTACTCCCATGGAGGAAAGTGCGCATGGTGACTGTTGTATTCAATCCCCAGGCAATTTCTGTGTTACATCAACACTTTGAAGGTCCAAGGAATACAGAATGCCTCCAGATGTGCATCGGAAACTACTACTGGTCTTCCAGGGAACGATCAAAGCGTAGACTGTTTGAGACATTACTCCCAAGGAGGAAAGTGCGCATGATGACTGTTGTATTCAATCCCGAGGCAATTTCTGTGTTTCATCAACACTTTCAAGGTCCAAGGAGTACAGAATGCCTCCAGATGTGCATCGGAAACTACTACTGGTCTTCCAGGGAATGATCAAAGCGTAGACTGTTTGAGACATTACCCCCATGGAGGAAATAGAGCCTGGTGACTGTTGTATTCAATCCCGATGCAATTTCCGTGTTTCATCAACACTGTGATAGTCCACAGATTACAGAATGCCTTCAGATGTGCATCGGAAACTACTACTGCTGTTCCAGAGAACGACCAAAGCTTAGACTGTTTGAGATATTACTCACATGGAGGAAAATGCGCATGGCGGCTGTTGTATTCAATCCCGATGCAATTTCTGTGTTTCATCAACACTCTGATAGTCCACAGATTACAGAATGCCCCCAGATGTGCATCGGAAACTACTACTGGACTCCCAGGGCACGATCAAAGCATAGACTGTTTGAGACATTACTCCCATTGAGGAGGTAGCGCCTGGTGACTGTTGTATTCAATCCTAATGCAATTTCTGTGTTTCATCAACACGCTGATAGTCCACAGATTATATAATGCCTCAAGATGTGCATCGGAAACTACTACTGGTCTTCCAGGGAACGATCATAGCTTAGACTGTTTGAGACATTACTCCCATGGAGGAAAGTGCGCATGGTGACAGTTGTATTCAATCCCGATGCAATTTCTGTGTTTCATCAATACTCTGATAGTCCACAGATTACAGAATGCCTCCAGATGTGCATCGGAAACTACTACTGGTCTTCCAGGGAACGAACAAACCGTAGACTGTCTGACACATTACTCCCATTGAGGAAAGTGCGCATGGGGACTGTTGTATTCAATCCCGATGCAATTTCTGTGTTTCATCAACACTCTGATAGTCCACAGATTACAGAATGCCCTCGGATGTGCATCGGAAACTACTACTGGTCTTCCAGGGAACGATCAAAGCTTAGAATGTTTGAGAAATTACTCCCATGGAGGAAAGTGCGCATGGTGACTATTGTATTCAATCCCGATGCAATTTCTGTGTTTCATCAACACTCAGATAGTCCACAGATTACAGAATGCCTCCAGATGTGCATCGGAAACTACTACTGGTCTTTTTGGGAACGATCAAAGCGTAGACTGTTTGAGACATTACTCCCGTGGAGGAGAGTGCGCATGGTGACTGTTGTATTCAATCCAGAAGCAATTTCTGTGTTTCACCAATACTCCGATGGTCCACAGATTACAGAATGCCTCCAGATGTGCATCAGAAACTACTACTGGTCTTCCAGGGAACGATCAAAGTGTAGACTGTCTGAGACATTACTCCCATGGAGGATTGTGCGCATGGTGACTGTTGTATTCAATCCCGATGCCATTTCTGTGTTTCTTAAACACTCTGATAGTCCTCAGATTACAGAATGCCTCCAGATGTGCATCGGAAACTACTACTGGTCTTCCAGGACACGATCAAAGCGTAGACTGTTTGACAAATTTCTCCCATGGAGGAATGTGCCGATGGTGACTGTTGTATTCAATCCCGATGCAATTTCTGTGTTTCATCAACACTCTGATAGGCCACAGATTACAGAATGCCTCCAGATGTGCATCGGAAACTACTACTGGTCTTCCAGGACACGATAAAAGCGTAGACTGATTGAGAAATTACTCCCATGGAGGAATGTGCCGATGGTGACTGTTGGATTCAATCCCGATGCAATTTCTGTGTTTCATCAACACTCTGATAGTCCACAGATTACAGAATGCCTCCAGATGTGCATCGGAAACTACTACTGGTCTTCCAGGGAACGATCAAAGCGTAGACTGTTTGAGACATTACTCCCATGGAGGAAAGTGCGCATGATGACTGTTGTATTCAATCCCGAGGCAATTTCTGTGTTTCATCAACACTTTGAAGGTCCAAGGAGTACAGAATGCCTCCAGATGTGCATCGGAAACTACTACTGGTCTTCCAGGGAACGATCAAAGCGTAGACTGTTTGAGACATTACTCCCATGGTGGAAATAGAGCCTGGTGACTGTTGTATTCAATCCCGATGCAATTTCTGTGTTTCATCAACACTCTGATAGTCCACAGATTACAGAATGCCTTCGGATGTGCATCGGAAACTACTACTGGTCTTTTAGGAACGATCAAAGCTTAGACTGTTTTAGACATTACTCCCATGGAGGAAAGTGCGCATGGTGACTATTGTATTCAATCCCGATGCAATTTCTGTGTTTCATCAACACTCAGATAGTCCACAGATTACAGAATGCCTCCAGATGTGCATCGGAAACCACTACTGGTCTCCTGGGATCGATCAAAGCGTAAACTGTATGAGACATTTCTCCCATGGAGGAAAGTGCGCATGATGACTGTTGTATTCAATCCCGATGCAATTACCGTGTTTCAACAACACTCTGATAGTCCGCAGATTACAGAATGCCATCAGATGTGCATCGGAAACTACTACTGGTCTTGGAGCTAACGATCAAAAACGTAAACTGTTTGAGACACTACTCCCATGGGGGAAAGTGCGCATGGTGAGTGTTGTATCCAATCCCGAAGCAATTTCTGTGTTTCATCAACACTTTGAAGGTCCAAGGAGTACAGAATGCCTCCAGATGTGCATCGGAAACTACTACTGGTCTTCCAGGGAACGATCAAGGCGTAGACTGTTTGAGACATTACTCCCATGGTGGAAATAGAGCCTGGTGACTGTTGTATTCAATCCCGATGCAATATCTGTGTTTCATCAACACTCTGATAGTCCACAGATTACAGAATGCCTTCGGATGTGCATCGGAAACTACTACTGGTCTTTTAGGAACGATCAAAGCTTAGACTGTTTTAGACATTACTCCCATGGAGGAAAGTGCGCATGGTGACTATTGTATTCAATCCCGATGCAATTTCTGTGTTTCATCGACACTCAGATAGTCCACAGATTACAGAATGCCTTCGGATGTGCATCGGAAACTACTACTGGTCTTGTAGGAACGATCAAAGCTTAGACTGTTTTAGACATTACTCCCATGGAGGAAAGTGCGCATGGTGACTGTTGTATTCAATCCCGATGCAATTTCTGTGTTTCATCAACACTCTGATAGTCCACAGATTACAGAATGCCTCCAGATGTGCATCGGAAACTACTACTGGTCTTCCAGGGAACGATCAAAGCGTAGACTGTTTGAGACATTACTCCCATGGAGGAAAGTGCGCATGATGACTGTTGTATTCAATCCCGAGGCAATTTCTGTGTTTCATCAACACTTTGAAGGTCCAAGGAGTACAGAATGCCTCCAGATGTGCATCGGAAACTACTACTGGTCTTCCAGGGAACGATCAAAGCGTAGACTGTTTGAGACATTACTCCCATGGTGGAAATAGAGCCTGGTGACTGTTGTAATCAATCCCGATGCAATTTCTGTGTTTCATCAACACTCTGATAGTCCACAGATTACAGAATGCCTTCGGATGTGCATCGGAAACTACTACTGGTCTTTTAGGAACGATCAAAGCTTAGACTGTTTTAGACATTACTCCCATGGAGGAAAGTGCGCATGGTGACTATTGTATTCAATCCCGATGCAATTTCTGTGTTTCATCAACACTCAGATAGTCCACAGATTACAGAATGCCTCCAGATGTGCATCGGAAACCACTACTGGTCTCCTGGGATCGATCAAAGCGTAAACTGTATGAGACATTTCTCCCATGGAGGAAAGTGCGCATGATGACTGTTGTATTCAATCCCGATGCAATTACCGTGTTTCAACAACACTCTGTTAGTCCGCAGATTACAGAATGCCATCAGATGTGCATCGGAAACTACTACTGGTCTTCGAGCTAACGATCAAAAACGTAAACTGTTTGAGACACTACTCCCATTGGGGAAAGTGCGCATGGTGAGTGTTGTATCCAATCCCGAAGCAATTTCTGTGTTTCATCAACACTCTGATAGTCCACAGATTGCAGAATGCCTCCAGATGTGCATCGGAAACTACTACTGGTCTTCCTTGGAACGATCAAAGCGTAGACTGTTTGAGACATTACTCCCATGGAGGAAAGTGTGCATGGTGACTGTTGTAATCAATCCGATGCAATTGTGGTTTCATCTACACTCTGATTGTCCACAGATTACAGTATGGCTTCAGATGAGCATCGGAAACTACTACTGGTCTTCCAGGAAACGATGAAAGCGTAGACTTTTTGAGACATTACGCCCATGGAGGTAAGTGCGCATGGTGACTGTTGTATTCAATCCCGATGCAATTTCTTTGTTTCATCGCCACTCTGATAGTCCACAGATTATAGAGTGCCTCCAGATGTGCATCGGAAACTACTACTGGTCTTCCAGGGAACGATCAAAGAGTAAACTGTTTGAGACATTACTCCCATGGAGGTAAGTGTGCATGGTGACTGTTGTATTCAATCCCGATGCAATATCAGTGTTTCATTAATACTCTGATAGTCCACAGATTACATAATGCCTCCAGATGTGCATCGGAAACTACTACTGCTCTTCCAGGAAACGATCAAAGCGTAGACTGTTTGAGACATTACTCCCATGGAGGAAACTGCGCATGGTGACTGTTGTATTCAATCCCGATGCAATTTCTGTGTTTCATCGACACTCTGATAGTCCACAGATTACGGAATGCCTCCAGATGTGCATCGGAAACTACTACTGGTCTTCCAGGGACAGATCAAAGCGTAGACTGTTTGAGACATTACTTCCATGGAGGAAAGTGCGCATGGTGACTGTTGTATTCAATCCCGATGCAATTTCTGTGTTTCATCAACACTTTGAAGGTCCAAGGATTACAGAATGCCTCCAGATGTGCATCGGAAACTATTACTGGTCTTGCAGGGAACGATCAAAGTGTAGACTGTTTGAGACATTACTCCCATTGAGGAAAGTGACTGTTGTATTCAATCCCGATGCCATTTCTGTGTATCATTAACACTCTGATAGTCCACAGAATACAGAATGCCTCCAGATGTGCATCGGAAACTGCTACTGGTCTTCCAGGTAACGACCAAAGCTTAGACTGTTTTAGACATTACTCCCATGGAGGAAAGTGCGCATGGTGACTGTTGTATTCAATCCCCAGGCAATTTCTGTGTTTCATCAACACTTTGAAGGTCCAAGGAATACAGAATGCCTCCAGATGTGCATCGGAAACTACTACTGGTCTTCCAGGGAACGATCAAAGCGTAGACTGTTTGAGACATTACTCCCATGGAGGAAATAGAGCCTTGTGACTGTTGTATTCAATCCCGATGCAATTTCTGTGTTTCATCAACACTCTGATAGTAGACAGATTACAGAATGACTTCGGATGTGCATCGGAAACTACTACTGGTCTTGCAGGGAACGATAAAAGCTTAGACTGTTTGAGAAATTACTCCCATGGAGGAAAGTGCGCATGGTGACTATTGTATTCAATCCCGATGCATTTTCTGTGTTTCATCAACACTCAGATAGTCCACAGATTACAGAATGCCTCCAGACGTGCTTCGGAAACTACTACTGGTCTTCGAGCTAACGATCAAAAACGAAAATGTTTGAGACACTACTCCCATGAAGGTAAGCGCGCATGGTGAGAGTTGAATACAATCCCGAAGCAATTTCTGTGTTTCATCAACACTCTGATAGTCCACAGATTACAGAACGGCTCCAGATGTGCATCGGATACTACTACTGGTCTTCCTTGGAACGATCAAAGCGTAGACTGTTTGAGACATTACTCCCATCGAGGAAAGTGCGCATGGTGACTGTTGTATTCAATCCCGATGCAATTTCTTTGTTTCATCAACACTCTGATAGTCCACAGATTACAGAATACCTCCAGGTGTGCCTCGGAAACAACTACTGGTCTTCCAGGGAACGATCAAAGAGTAAACTGTTTGAGACATTACTCCCATGGAGGTAAGTGCGCATGGTGACTGTTGTATTCAATCCCGATGCAATTACCGTGTTTCAACAACACTCTCATAGTCCGCAGATTACAGAATGCCACCAGATGTGCATCGGAAACTACTACTGGTCTTCGAGCTAACGATCAAAGACGTTAACTGTTTGAGACACTACTCCCATGGGGGAAAGTGCGCATGGTGAGTGTTGTATCCAATCCCGAAGCAATATCTGTGTTTCATCAACACTCTGATAGTCCACAGATTACAGAACGGCTCCAGATGTGCATCGGAAACTACTACTGGTCTTCCAGGGAACGATCAAAGAGTAAACTGTTTGAGACATTACTCCCATGGAGGTAAGTGTGCATGGTGACTGTTGTATTCAATCCCGATGCAATATCAGTGTTTCATCAATACTATGATAGTCCACAGATTACAGAATGCCTCCAGATGTGCATCGGAAACTACAACTGCTCTTACAGGAAACGATCAAAGCGTAGACTCTTTGTGACATTACTCCCATTGAGGAAGTAGCGCCTGGTGACTGTTGTATTTAATCCTAATGCAATTTCTGTGTTTCATCAACACGCTGATTGTCCACAGATTACAGAATGCCTCAAGATGTGCATCGGAAACTACTACTGGTCTTCCAGGGAACGAACAAAGCGTAGACTGTCTGATACATTACTTCTATTGAGGAAAGTGTTCATGGGGACTGTTGTATTCAATCCCGATGCAATAACTGTGTTTCATCAACACTCTGATAGTCCACAGATTACAGAATGCCTACAGATGTGCATCGGAAACTACTACTGGTCTTTCAGGGAACGATCAAAGCGTAGACTGTTTGAGACATTACTCCCATGGAGGAAAGTGCGCATGATGACTGTTGTATTCAATCCCGAGGCAATTTCTGTGTTTCATCAACACTTTGAAGGTCCAAGGAGTACAGAATGCCTCCAGATGTGCATCGGAAACTACTACTGGTCTTCCAGGGAACGATCAAAGCTTAGACTGTTTGATACATTACTCCCATGGAGGAAAGTGCGCATGGTGACTATTCTATTCAATCCCGATGCAATTTCTGTGTTTCATCAACACTCAGATAGTCAACAGATTACAGAATGCCTCCAGATGTGCATCTGAAACTACTACTGGTCTTCCTGGGATCGATCAAAGCGTAGACTGTTTGAGACATTACTCCAATGGAGGAAAGTGCGCATGGTGACTGTTGTATTCAATCGAGATGCAATTACTGTGTTTCAACAACACTCTGATAGTCCGCAGATTACAGAATGCCTCCAGATGTGCTTCGGAAACTACTACTGGTCTTCCAGGTAACGATCAAATCTTAGACTGTTTGAGACATTACTCTCATGGAGGTAAGTGTGCATGGTGACAGTTGTATTCAATCCCGATGCAATATCAGTGTTTCATCAATACTCTGATAGTCCACAGATTACAGAATGCCTCCAGATGTGCATCGGAAACTACTACTGCTCTTCCAGGAAACGATCAAAGCGTAGACTGTTTGAGACATTACTCCCATGGAGGTAACTGCGCATGGTGACTGTTGTATTCAATCCCGATGCATTTTCTGTGTTTAATCAACACTCTGATAGTCCACAGTTTACGGAATGCCTCCGGATGTGCATCGGAAACTACTACTGGTCTTCCAGGGACCGATCAAAGCATAGACTGTTTGAGACATTACTTCCATGGAGGAAAGTGCGCATGGTGACTATTGTATTCAATCCCGATGCAATTTCTGTGTTTCATCAACACTTTGAAGGTCCAAGGACTACAGAATGCCTCCAGATGTGCATCGGAAACTACTACTGGTCTTGCAGGGAACGATCAAAGCGTAGACTGTTTGAGACATTACTCCCATGGAGGAAATAGAGCCTGGTGTCTGTTGTATTCAATCCCGAGGCAATTTCTGTGTTTCATCAACTCTCTGATAGTCCACAGATTACAGAATGCCTTCGGATGTTCATCGGAAACTACTACTGGTCTTCCAGGGAACGATCAAAGCTTAGAATGTTTGAGACATTACTCCCATGGAGGAAAGTGCGCATGGTGACTATTGTATTCAATCCCGATGCAATTTCTGTGTTTCATCAACACTCAGATAGTCCACAGATTACAGAATGGCTCCAGATGTGCATCGGAAACTACTACTGGTCTTCCAGGAAACGATCAAAGCGTAGACTGTTTGAGACATTACTCCCATGGAGGTAAGTGCGCATGGTGATTGTTGTATTAAATCCCGATGCAATTTCTTTGTTTCATCAACACTCTGATAGTCCACAGATTACAGAATGCCTCCAGATGTGCATCGGAAACTACTACTGGAATTACAGCGAACGATCAAAGCGTAGACTGTTTCAGACATTACTCCCATGGAGGAAAGTGCGCATGGTGACTGTTGTATTCAATCCCGAGGCAATTTCTGTGTTTCATCAACACTTTGAAGATCCAAGGATTACAGATCGCGTACAGATGTGCATCGGAAACTACTACTGGACTCCCAGGGAACGATCAAAGCGTAGACTCTTTGAGACATTACTCCCATTGAGGAAGTAGCGCCTGGTGACTGTTGTATTTAATCCTAATGCAATTTCTGTGTTTCATCAACACGCTGATAGTCCACAGATTACAGAATGCCTCAAGATGTGCATCGGAAACTACTCCTGGTCTTCCAGGGAACGATCAAAGCTTAGACTGTTTGAGAAATTACTCCCATGGAGGAAAGTGCGCATGGTGACTATTGTATTCAATCCCGATGAAATTTCTGTGTTTTTTATCAACACTCAGATAGTCCACAGATTACAGAATGCCTCCAGATGTGCATCGGAAACTACTACTGGTCTTCCTGGGATCGATCAAAACGTAGACTCTTTGAGACATTACTCCCATGGAGGAGAGTGCGCATGGTGACGGTTGTATTCAATCCCGATGCAATTTCTGTGTTTCATCAATACTCTGATAGTCCACAGATTACAGAATGCCTCCAGATGTGCATCGGAAACTACTACTGGTCTCCTGGGATCGATCAAAGCGTAAACTGTATGAGACATCTCTCCCATGGAAGAAAGTGCGCATGATGACTGTTGTATTCAATCCCGATGCAATTACCGTGTTTCAACAACACTCTGATAGTCCGCAGATTACAGAATGCCACCAGATGTGCATCGGAAACTACTACTGGTCTTCGAGCTAACGATCAAAAACGTAAACTGTTTGATACACTACTCCCATTGGGGAAAGTGCGCATGGTGAGTGTTGTATCCAATCCCGAAGCAATTTCTGTGTTTCATCAACACTCTGATAGTCCACAGATTGCAGAATGCCTCCAGAAGTGCATCGGAAACTACTACTGGTCTTCCTTGGAACGATCAAAGCGTAGACTGTTTGAGACATTACTCCCATGGAATAAAGTGTGCATGGTGCCTGTTGTAATCAATCCGATGCAATTGTGGTTTCATCTACACTCTGATAGTCCCCAGATTACAGTATGGCTCCAGATGAGCATCGGAAACTACTACTGGTCTTCCAGGAAACGATCAAAGCCTAGACTTTTTGAGACATTACGCCCATGGAGGTAAGTGCGCATGGTGACTGTTGTATTCAATCCCGATGCATTTTCTGTGTTTAATCAACACTCTGATAGTCCACAGTTTACGGAATGCCTCCGGATGTGCATCGGAAACTACTACTGGTCTTCCAGGGACCGATCAAAGCATAGACTGTTTGAGACATTACTTCCATGGAGGAAAGTGCGCATGGTGACTATTGTATTCAATCCCGATGCAATTTCTGTGTTTCATCAACACTTTGAAGGTCCAAGGACTACAGAATGCCTCCAGATGTGCATCGGAAACTACTACTGGTCTTGCAGGGAACGATCAAAGCGTAGACTGTTTGAGACATTACTCCCATGGAGGAAATAGAGCCTGGTGTCTGTTGTATTCAATCCCGAGGCAATTTCTGTGTTTCATCAACTCTCTGATAGTCCACAGATTACAGAATGGCTCCAGATGTGCATCGGAAACTACTACTGGTCTTCCAGGGAACGATCAAAGCTTAGAATGTTTGAGACATTACTCCCATGGAGGTAAGTGCGCATGGTGATTGTTGTATTAAATCCCGATGCAATTTCTTTGTTTCATCAACACTCTGATAGTCCACAGATTACAGAATGCCTCCAGATGTGCATCGGAAACTACTACTGGAATTACAGCGAACGATCAAAGCGTAGACTGTTTCAGACATTACTCCCATGGAGGAAAGTGCGCATGGTGACTGTTGTATTCAATCCCGAGGCAATTTCTGTGTTTCATCAACACTTTGAAGATCCAAGGATTACAGATCGCGTACAGATGTGCATCGGAAACTACTACTGGACTCCCAGGGAACGATCAAAGCGTAGACTCTTTGAGACATTACTCCCATTGAGGAAGTAGCGCCTGGTGACTGTTGTATTTAATCCTAATGCAATTTCTGTGTTTCATCAACACGCTGATAGTCCACAGATTACAGAATGCCTCAAGATGTGCATCGGAAACTACTCCTGGTCTTCCAGGGAACGATCAAAGCTTAGACTGTTTGAGAAATTACTCCCATGGAGGAAAGTGCGCATGGTGACTATTGTATTCAATCCCGATGAAATTTCTGTGTTTTTTATCAACACTCAGATAGTCCACAGATTACAGAATGCCTCCAGATGTGCATCGGAAACTACTACTGGTCTTCCTGGGATCGATCAAAACGTAGACTCTTTGAGACATTACTCCCATGGCGGAGAGTGCGCATGGTGACGGTTGTATCCAATCCCGATGCAATTTCTGTGTTTCATCAATACTCTGATAGTCCACAGATTACAGAATGCCTCCAGATGTGCATCGGAAACTACTACTGGTCTCCTGGGATCGATCAAAGCGTAAACTGTATGAGACATTTCTCCCATGGAAGAAAGTGCGCATGATGACTGTTGTATTCAATCCCGATGCAATTACCGTGTTTCAACAACACTCTGATAGTCCGCAGATTACAGAATGCCACCAGATGTGCATCGGAAACTACTACTGGTCTTCGAGCTAACGATCAAAAACGTAAACTGTTTGATACACTACTCCCATTGGGGAAAGTGCGCATGGTGAGTGTTGTATCCAATCCCGAAGCAATTTCTGTGTTTCATCAACACTCTGATAGTCCACAGATTGCAGAATGCCTCCAGAAGTGCATCGGAAACTACTACTGGTCTTCCTTGGAACGATCAAAGCGTAGACTGTTTGAGACATTACTCCCATGGAATAAAGTGTGCATGGTGCCTGTTGTAATCAATCCGATGCAATTGTGGTTTCATCTACACTCTGATAGTCCCCAGATTACAGTATGGCTCCAGATGAGCATCGGAAACTACTACTGGTCTTCCAGGAAACGATCAAAGCCTAGACTTTTTGAGACATTACGCCCATGGAGGTAAGTGCGCATGGTGACTGTTGTATTCAATCCCGATGCAATTTCTTTGTTTCATCGCCACTCTGATAGTCCACAGATTATAGAGTGCGTCCAGATGTGCATCGGAAACTACTACTGGACTTCCAGGGAACGATCAAAGAGTAAGCTGTTGAGACATTACTCCCATGGAGGTAAGTGTGCATGGTGACTGTTGTATTCAATCCCGATGCAATATCAGTGTTTCATTAATACTCTGATAGTCCACAGATTACATAATGCCTCCAGATGTGCATCGGAAACTACTACTGCTCTTCCAGGAAACGATCAAAGCGTAGACTGTTTGAGACATTACTCCCATGGAGGAAACTGCGCATGGTGTCTGTTGTATTCAATCCCGATGCAATTTCTGTGTTTCATCAACACTCTGATAGTCCACAGATTACGGAATGCCTCCAGATGTGCATCGGAAACTACTACTGGTCTTCCAGGGACAGATCAAAGCGTAGACTGTTTGAGACATTACTTCCATGGAGGAAAGTGCGCATGGTGACTGTTGTATTCAATCCCGATGCAATTTCTGTGTTTCATCAACACTTTGAAGGTCCAAGGATTACAGAATGCCTCCAGATGTGCATCGGAAACTACTACTGGTCTTGCAGGGAACGATCAAAGTGTAGACTGTTTGAGACATTACTCCCATGGAGGAAAGTGCGGATGGTGACTGTTGTATTCAATCCCGATGCCATTTCTGTGTTTCATTAACACTCTGATAGTCCACAGAATACAGAATGCCTCCAGATGTGCATCGGAAACTGCTACTGGTCTTCCAGGTAACGACCAAAGCTTAGACTGTTTGAGACATTACTCCCATGGAGGAAAGTGCGCATGGTGACTGTTGTATTCAATCCCCAGGCAATTTCTGTGTTTCATCAACACTTTGAAGGTCCAAGGAATACAGAATGCCTCCAGATGTGCATCGGAAACTACTACTGGTCTTCCAGGGAACGATCAAAGCGTAGACTGTTTGAGACATTACTCCCATGGAGGAAGTAGAGCCTTGTGACTGTTGTATTCAATCCCGATGCAATTTCTGTGTTTCATCAACACTCTGATAGTCCACAGATTACAGAGTGACTTCGGATGTGCATCGGAAACTACTACTGGTCTTGCAGGGAACGATAAAAGCTTAGACTGTTTGAGAAATTACTCCTATGGAGGAAAGTGCGCATGGTGACTATTGTATACAATCCCGATGCATTTTCTGTGTTTCATCAACACTCAGATAGTCCACAGATTACAGAATGCCTCAAGATGTGCTTCGGAAACTACTACTGGTCTTCGAGCTAACGATCAAAAACGAATTCAGTTTGAGACACTACTCCCATGAAGGTAAGCGCGCATGGTGAGAGTTGAATACAATCCCGAAGCAATTTCTGTGTTTCATCAACAGTCTGATAGTCCACAGATTACAGAACGGCTCCAGATGTGCATCGGATACTACTACTGGTCTTCCTTGGAACGATCAAAGCGTAGACTGTTTGAGACATTACTCCCATCGAGGAAAGTGCGCATGGTGACTGTTGTATTCAATCCCGATGCAATTTCTTTGTTTCATCAACACTCTGATAGTCCACAGATTACAGAATGCCTCCAGGTGTGCCTCGGAAACAACTACTGGTCTTCCAGGGAACGATCAAAGAGTAAACTGTTTGAGACATTACTCCCATGGAGGTAAGTGCGCATGGTGACTGTTGTATTCAATCCCGATGCAATTACCGTGTTTCAACAACACTCTGATAGTCCGCAGATTACAGAATGCCACCAGGTGTGCATCGGAAACTACTACTGGTCTTCGAGCTAACGATCAAATACGTAAACTGTTTGAGACACTACTCCCATGGGGGAAAGTGCGCATGGTGAGTGTTGTATCCAATCCCGAAGCAATATCTGTGTTTCATCAACACTCTGATAGTCCACAGATTACAGAACGGCTCCAGATGTGCATCGGAAACTACTACTGGTCTTTCTTGGAACGATCAAAGCGCAGACTGTTTGAGACATTACTCCCATGGAGGAAAGTGCGCATGGTGACAGTTGTAATCAATCCGATGCAATTTTGGTTTCATCAACACTCTCATATTCCACAGATTACAGAATGGCTCCAGAAGTGCATCGGAAACTACTACTGCTCTTCCAGGAAACGATCAAAGCGTAGACTGTTTGAGACATTACTCCCATGGAGGTAAGTGCGCATGGTGACTGTTGTATTCAATCCCGATGCAATTTCTTTGTTTCATCAACACGCTGATAGTCCACAGATTACAGAATGCCTCCAGGTGTGCATCGGAAACTACTACTGGTCTTCCAGGGAACGATCAAAGAGTAAACTGTTTGAGACATTACTCCGCATGGAGGTAAGTGTGCATGGTGACTGTTGTATTCAATCCGGATGCAATATCAGTGTCTCATCAATACTATGATAGTCCACAGATTACAGAATGCCTCCAGATGTGCATCGGAAACTACAACTGCTCTTCCAGGAAACGATCAAAGCGTAGACTCTTTGTGACATTACTCCCATTGAGGAAGTAGCGCCTGGTGACTGTTGTATTTAATCCTAATGCAATTTCTGTGTTTCATCAACACGCTGATAGTCCACAGATTACAGAATGCCACCAGATGTGCATCGGAAACTACTACTGGTCTTCGAGCTAACGATCAAAAACGTAAACTGTTTGAGACACTACTCCCATGGGGGAAAGTGCGCATGGTGAGTGTTGTATCCAATCCCGATGCAATTTCTGTGTTTCATCAACACTCTGATAGTCCACAGATTACAGAATGCCTCCAGATGTGCATCGGAAACAACTACTGGTCTTCCTTGGAACGATCAAAGCGTAGACTGTTTGAGACATTACTCCCATGGAGGAAAGTGTGCATGGTGACTGTTGTAATCAATCCGATGCAATTGTGGTTTCATCTACACTCTGATAGTCCACAGATTACAGTATGGCTCCAGATGTGCATCGGAAACTACTACTGGTCTTCCAGGAAACGATCAAAGCGTAGACTTGTTGAGACATTACGCCCATGGAGGTAAGTGCGCATGGTGACTGTTGTATTCAATCCCGATGCAATTTCTTTGTTTCATCGCCACTCTGATAGTCCACAGATTATAGAATGCCTCCAGATGTGCATCGGAAACTACTACTGGTCTTCCAGGGAACGATCAAAGAGTAAACTGTTTGAGACATTACTCCCATGGAGGAAACTGCGCATGGTGACTGTTGTATTCAATCCCGATGCAATTTCTGTGTTTCATCAACACTCTGATAGTCCACAGATTACGGAATGCCTCCAGATGTGCATCGGAAACTACTACTGGTCTTCGAGCTAACGATCAAAGACGTAAACTGTTTGAGACACTACTCCCATGGGGGAAAGTGCGCATGGTGAGTGTTGTATCCAATCCCGAAGCAATATCTGTGTTTCATCAACACTCTGATAGTCCACAGATTACAGAACGGCTCCAGATGTGCATCGGAAACTACTACTGGTCTTCCTTGGAACGATCAAAGCGCAGACTGTTTGAGACATTACTCCCATGGAGGAAAGTGCGCATGGTGACTGTTGTAATCAATCCGATGCAATTTTGGGTTCATCAACACTCTAATAGTCCACAGATTACAGAATGGCTCCAGATGTGCATCGGAAACAACTACTGGTCTTCCAGGAAACTATCAAAGCGTAGACTGTTTGAGACATTACTCCCATGGAGGTAAGTGCGCATGGTGACTGTTGTATTCAATCCCGATGCAATTTCTTTGTTTCATCAACACTCTGATAGTCCACAGATTACAGAATGCCTCCAGGTGTGCATCGGAAACTACTACTGGTCTTCCAGGGAACGATCAAAGAGTAAACTGTTTGAGACATTACTCCCATGGAGGTAAGTGTGCATGGTGACTGTTGTATTCAATCCCGATGCAATATCAGTGTTTCATCAATACTCTGATAGTCCACAGATTACAGAATGCCTCCAGATGTGCATCGGAAACTACTACTGGTCTTCCTGGGATCGATCAAAGCGTAGACTGTTTGAGACATTACTCCCATGGAGGAGAGTGCGCATGGTGACGGTTGTATTCAATCCCGATGCAATTTCTGTGTTTCATCAATACTCTGATAGTCCACAGATTACCGAATGTCTCCAGATGTGCATCGGAAACTACTACTGGTCTTCCAGGGAACGATCAAAGTGTAGACTGTCTGACACATTACTCCCATGGAGGAATGTGCGCATGGTGACTGTTGTATTCAATCCCGATGCCATTTCTGTGTTTCATAAACACTCTGATAGTCCTCAGATTACAGAATGATTCCAGATGTGCATCGGAAACTACTACTGGTCTTCCAGGACCCGATCAAAGCGTAGACTGTTTGAGAAATTACTCCCATGGAGGAATGTGCCGATGGTGACAGTTGTATTCAATCCCGATGCAATTTCTGTGTTTCATCAACACTCTGATAGTCCACAGATTACAGAATGCCTCCAGTTGTGCATCGGAAACTACTACTGGTCTTCCAGGGAACGATCAAAGCGTACACTGTTTGAGACATTACTCCCATGGAGGAAAGTGCGTATGATGACTGTTGTATTCAATCCCGAGGCAATTTCTGTGTTTCATCAACACTTTGATTGTCCAAGGGGTACAGAATGCCTCCAGATGTGCATCGGAAACTACTACTGGTCTTCCAGGCAACGATCAAAGCGTAGACTGTTTGAGACATTACTCCCATGGTGGAATTAGAGCCTGGTGACTGTTGTATTCAATCCCGATGCAATTTCTGTGTTTCATCAACACTCTGATAGTCCACAGATTACAGAATGCCTTCGGAAGTGCATCGGAAACTACTACTGGTCTTTTAGGAACGATCAAAGCTTAGACTGTTTGAGACATTACTCCCATGGAGGAAAGTGCGCATGGTGACTATTGTATTCAATCCCGATGCAATTTCTGTGTTTCATCAACACTCAGATAGTCCACAGATTACAGAATGCCTGCAGATGTGCATCGGAAACTACTACTGGTCTTCCTGGGATCGATCAAAGCGTAGACTGTATGAGACATTTCTCCCATGGAGGAAAGTGCGCATGATGACTGTTGTATTCAATCGCGATGCAATTACCGTGTTTCAACAACACTCTGATAGTCCGCAGATTACAGAATGCCACCAGATGTGCATCGGAAACTACTACTGGTCTTCGAGCTAACGATCAAAAACGTAAACTGTTTGAGACACTACTCCCATGGGGGACAGTGCGCCTGGTGACTGTTGAATTCAATCCCGATGCAATTTCTTTGTTTCATCGACACTCTGATAGTCCACAGATTATAGAATGCCTCCAGATGTGCATCGGAAACTACTACTGGTCTTCCAGGGAACGATCAAAGAGTAAACTGTTTGAGACATTACTCCCATGGAGGTAAGTGTGCTTGGTGACTGTTGTATTCAATCCCGATGCAATATTAGTGTTTCATTAATACTCTGATAGTCCACAGATTACATAATGCCTCCAGATGTGCATCGGAAACTACTACTGCTCTTCCAGGAAACGATCAAAGCGTAGACTTTTTGAGACATTACGCCCATGGAGGTAAGTGCGCATGGTGACTGTTGTATGCAATCCCGATGCAATTTCTTTGTTTCATCGCCACTCTGATAGTCCACAGATTACGGAATGCCTCCAGATGTGCATCGGAAACTACTACTGGTCTTCCAGGGACCGATCAAAGCGTAGACTGTTTGAGACATTACTTCCATGGAGGAAAGTGCGCATGGTGACTGTTGTATTCAATCCCGATGCAATTTCTGTGTTTCATCAACACTTTGATGGTCCAAGGATTGCAGAATGCCTCCAGATGTGCATCGGAAACTACTACTGGTCTTGCAGGGAACGATCAAAGCGTAGACTGTTTGAGACATTACTCCCATGGAGGAAAGTGCGGATGGTGACTGTTGTATTCAATCCCGATGCCATTTCTGTGTTTCATTAACACTCTGATAGGCCACAGATTACGGAATGCCTCCAGATGTGCATCGGAAACTACTACTGGTCTTCCAGGGACAGATCAAAGCGTAGACTGTTTGAGACATTACTTCCATGGAGGAAAGTGCGCATGGTGACTGTTGTATTCAATCCCCAGGCAATTTCTGTGTTTCATCAACACTTTGAAGGTCCAAGGAATACAGAATGCCTCCAGATGTGCATCGGAAACTACTACTGGTCTTCCAGGGAACGATCAAAGCGTAGACTGTTTGAGACATTACTCCCATGGAGGAAATAGAGCCTTATGACTGTTGTATTCAATCCCGATACAATTTCTGTGTTTCATCAACACTCTGATAGTCCACAGATTACAGAATGACTTCGGATGTGCATCGGAAACTACTACTGGTCCTCCAGGGAACGATAAAAGCTTAGACTGTTTGATACATTACTCCCATGGAGGAAAGTGAGCATGGTGACTATTGTATTCAATCCCGATGAATTTTCTGTGTTTCATCAACACTCAGATAGTCCACAGATTACAGAATGCCTCCAGATGTGCATCGGAAACTACTACTGGTCTTCCTGGGATCGATCAAAGCGTAGACTGTTTGAGACATTACTCCCATGGAGAAGAGTGCGCATGGTGACTGTTGTATTCAATCCAAATGCAATTTCTGTGTTTCATCAACACTCTGATAGTCCACAGATTACAGAATGCCTCATGATGTGCATCGGAAACTACTACTGGTCTTCCAGGGAACGATCAAGGTGTACACTGTCTGAGACATTACTCCAATGGAGGAAAGTGCGCATGGTGACTGTTGTATTCAATCGAGATGCAATTACTGTGTTTCAACAACACTCTGATAGTCCGCAGATTACAGAATGCCTCCAGATGTGCTTCGGAAACTACTACTGGTGTTCGAGCTAACGATCAAAAACGAAAACTGTTTGAGACACTACTCCCATGGGGGAAAGTGCGCATGGTGAGTGTTGTATCCAATCCCGAAGCAATATCTGTGTTTCATCAACACTCTGATAGTCCACAGATTACAGAACGGCGCCAGATGTGCATCGGATACTACTACTGGTCTTCCTTGGAACGATCAAAGCGTAGACTGTTTGAGACATTACTCCCATCGAGGAAAGTGCGCATGGTGACTGTTGTATTCTATCCCGATGCAATTTCTTTGTTTCATCAACACTCTGATAGTCCACAGATTACAGAAAGCCTCCAGGTGTGCCTCGGAAACAACTACTGGTCTTCCAGGGAACGATAAAAGAGTAAACTGTTTGAGACATTACTCCCATGGAGGTAAGTGCGCATGGTGACTGTTGTATTCAATCCCGATGCAATTACCGTGTTTCAACAACACTCTGATAGTCCGCAGATTACAGAATGCCACCAGATGTGCATCGGAAACTACTACTGGTCTTCGAGGTAACGATCAAAGACGTAAACTGTTTGAGACACTACTCCCATGGGGGAAAGTGCGCATGGTGAGTGTTGTATCCAATCCCGAAGCAATATCTGTGTTTCATCAACACTCTGATAGTCCACAGATTACAGAACGGCTCCAGATGTGCATCGGAAACTACTACTGGTCTTCCTTGGAACGATCAAAGCGCAGACTGTTTGAGACATTACTCCCATGGAGGAAAGTGCGCATGGTGACTGTTGTAATCAATCCGATGCAATTTTGGTTTCATCAACACTCTCATAGTCCACAGATTACAGAATGGCTCCAGATGTGCATCGGAAACTACTACTGGTCTTCCAGGAAACGATCAAAGCGTAGACTGTTTGAGACATTACTCCCATGGAGGTAAGTGCGCATGGTGACTGTTGTATTCAATCCCGATGCAATTTCTTTGTTTCATCAACACTTTGAAGGTCCAAGGATTACAGAATTCCTCCAGATGTGCACCGGAAACTACTACTGGTCTTGCAGGGAACGATCAAAGCGTAGACTGTTTGAGACATTACTCCCATGGAGGAAATAGAGCCTAGTTTCTGTTGTATTCAATCCCGATGCAATTTCTGTGTTTCATCAACACTCTGATAGTCCACAGTTTACAGAATGCCTTCGGATGTGCATCGGAAACTACTACTGGTCTTCCAGGGAACGATCAAAGCGTAGACTGTTTGTGACATTACTCCCATGGAGGAAATAGAGCCTGGTGACTGTTGTATTCAATCCCGATGCAATTTCTGTGTTTCATCAACACTCTGATAGTCCACAGATTACAGAATGCCTACAGATGTGCATCAGAAACTACTACTGGTCTTCCAGGGAACGACCAAAGCTTAGACTGTTTGATACATTACTCCCATGGAGGAAAGTTCGCATGGTGACTATTGTATTCAATCCCGACGCAATTTCTGTGTTTCATCAACACTCAGATAGTCCGCAGATTACAGAATGACTCCAGATGTGCTTCGGAAACTACTACTGGTCTTCCTGGGATCGATCAAAGCGTAGACTGTTTGAGACATTACTCCCATGGAGAAGAGTGTGCATGGTGACTGTTGTATTCAATCCCGATGCAATTTCTGTGTTTCATCAACACTCTGATAGTCCACAGATTACAGAATGCATCCAGATGTGCATCAGAAACTACTACTGGTCTTCCAGGGAACGATCAAAGTGTAGACTTTCTGAGACTTTACTCCAATGGAGGAAAGTGCGCATGGTGACTGTTGTATTCAATCCAGATGCAATTACTAAGTTTCAACAACACTCTGATAGTCCGCAGTTACCAGAATGCCTCCAGATGTGCATCGGAAACTACTACTGGTCTTCGAGCTAACGATCAAAAACGTAAACTGTTTGAGACACTACTCCCATGAAGGTAAGTGCGCATGGTGAGTGTTGTATCCAATCCCGAAGCAATTTCTGTTTTTCATCAACACTCTGATAGTCCACAGATTACAGAACGGCTCCAGATGTGCATCGGAAACTACTACTGGTCTTCCTTGGAACGATCAAAGCGTAGACTGTTTGAGACATTACTCCTATGGAGGAAAGTGCGCATGGTGACTGTTGTAATCAATCCGATGCAATTTTGGTTTCATCAACACTCTGATAGTCCACAGATTACAGAATGCCTCCAGATGTGCATCGGAAACTACTACTGGTCTTCCAGGAAACGATCAAAGCGTAGACTGTTTGAGACATTACTCCCATGGAGGTAAGTGCGCATTGTGACTGTTGTATTCAATCCCGTTGCAATTTCTTTGTTTCATCAACACTCTGATAGTCCACAGATTACAGAATGCCTCCAGATGTGCATCGGAAACTACTACTGGTCTTCCAGGGAACGATCAAAGAGTAAACTGTTTGAGACATTACTCCCATGGAGGTAAGTGCGCATGGTGACGTATTCAAACCCGATGCAATATCAGTGTTTCATCAATAATCTGATAGTCCACAGATTACAGAATGCCTCCAGATGTGCATCGGAAACTACTACTGGTTTTCCAGGAAACGATCAAAGCGTAGACTGTTTGAGACATTACTCCCATGGACGAAACTGCGCATGGTGACTGTTGTATTCAATCCCGATGCAATTTTTGTGTTTCATCAACACTCTGATAGTCCAAAGTTTACGGAATGCCACCAGATGTGCATCGGAAACTACTACTGGTCTTCCAGGGACCGATCGAAGCGTAGACTGTATGAGACATTACTTCAATGGAGGAAAGTGCGCATGGTGACTGTTATATTCAATCCCGATGCAATTTCTGTGTTTCATCAACACTTTGAATGTCCAAGGATTACAGGATGCCTCCAGATGTGCATCGGAAACTACTACTGGTCCTGCGGGAACGATCAAAGCGTAAACTGTTTGAGACATTACTCCCATGGAGGAAAGTGCCGATGGTGACTGTTGTATTCAATCCCGATGCAATTTCTGTGTTTCATCAACACTCTGATGGTCGACAGAATACAGAAATCCACCAGATGTGCATAGGAAACTACTACTGGTCTTCCAGGTAACGATCAAAGCTTAGACTGTTTGAGACATTACTCCCATGGAGGAAAGTGCGGATGGTGACTGTTGTACTTAATCCCGATGCAATTTCTGTGTTTCATCAACACTCAGATAGGCCACAGATTACAGAATGCCTCCCGATGTGCATCGGAAACTACTACTGGTCTTCCAGGGAACGATCAAAGCGTAGACTGTTTGAGACATTACTCCCATGGAGGTAAGTGCGCATGGTGACATATTCAATCCCGATGCAAAATCAGTGTTTCATCAATAATCTGATAGTCCACAGATTACAGAATGCCTCCAGATGTGCATCGGAAACTACTACTGGTCTTCCAGGAAAAGATCAAATCGTAGACTGTTTGAGACATTACTCCCATGGAGGAAACTGCGCATGGTGACTGTTGTATTCAATCCCGATGCAATTTCTGTGTTTCATCAACACTCTGATAGTCCACAGAATACAGAAATCCACCAGATGTGCATCGGAAACTACTACTGGTCTTCCAGGTAACGATCAAAGCTTATACTGTTTGAGACATTACTCCCATGGAGGAAAGTGCGCATGGTGACTGTTGTATTCAATCCCGATGCAATTTCTGTGTTTCATCAACACTCAGATAGTCCACAGATTACAGAATGCCTCCTGATGTGCATCGGAAACTACTACTGGTCTTGCAGGGAACGATCAAAGCGTAAACTGTTTGTGACATTACTCCCATGGAGGAAAGTGCCGAAGGTGACTGTTGTATTCAATCCCGATGCAATTTCTGTGTTTCATCAACACTCTGATAGTCCACAGAATACAGAAATCCACCAGATGTGCATCGGAAACTACTACTGGTCTTCCAGGTAACGATCAAAGCTTAGACTGTTTGAGACATTACTCCCATGGAGGAAAGTGCGCAAGGTGACTGTTGTATTCAATCCCGATGCAATTTCTGTGTTTCATCAACACTCTGATAGTCCACAGATTACAGAATGCCTCCAGATGTGCATCGGAAACTACTACTGGTCTTCCAGGGAACGATCAAAGCGTAGAGTGTTTGAGACGTTACTCCCATGCCGGAAAGTGCGCACGGTGACTGTTGTATTCAATCCCGATGCAATACCTGTGTTTCATCAACACTCTGATAGTCCACAGATTACAGAATGCCTCCATATGTGCATCGGAAACTACTACTGGTCTTCCAGGGAACGATCAAATCATAGACTGTCTGAGACATTACTCCCATGGATTAAAGTGCGCATGGTGACTGTTGTATTCAATCCCGATGCAATTACTGAGTTTCATCAACACTCTGATAGTCCACAGATTACAGAATGCCTCCAGATGCGCATCGAAAACTACTACTGGAGTTCCAGGAAACGGTCAAACCGTAGACTGTTTGAGGCATTACTCCCATGGAGGATAGTGCGCATGGTGACCGTTGTATTGAATCCCGATGCAACTTCTGTGTTTTATCAACACTCTGATAGTCCACCGATTTCAGAATGCCTGCAGATGTGCATCGGAAACTACTACTGGTCTTCCAGGGAACGATCAAAGCGTAGACTGTTTGAGACATTACTCCCATGAAGGTAAGTGCGCATAGTGACTGTTGTATTCAATCCCGATGCAATTTCTGTGTTTCATCAACACTCAGATAGTCCACAGATTACAGAATGCCTCCAGATGTGCATCGGAAACTACTACTGGACTTCCAGGGAACGATCAAAGCGTTGACTGTTTGAGACATTACTCCCAATGCAGAAAGTGCGCATGGTGACTGTTGTATTCTATCCCGAGGCAATTTCTGTGTTTCAACAACACTTTGAAGGTCCAAGGATTACAGAATGCCTCCAGATGTGCATCGGAAGCTACTACTGGTCTTCCAGGGAACGATCAAAACGTAGACTGTTTGAGACATTACTCCCATGGAGGAAATAGCGCCTGGTGACTGTTGTATTCAATCCAGCTGCAGTTTCTGTGTTTCATCAACACTCTGATAGTCCACAGATTACGGAATGCCTTCAGATGTGCATCGGAAACTACCGCTGGTCTTACAGGGAACGATCAAAGCTTAGACTGTTTGAGATATTACTCCCATGGAGGAAAGTGCGCATGGTGACTGTTGTATTCAATCCCGATGCAATATCTGAGTTTCATCAACACTCAGATAGTCCACAGAGTACAGAATACCCCAGATGTGCATCGGAAACTACTACTGGTCTTCCTGGGAACGATCAAAGCGTAGACTGTTTGAGACATTACTTCCAATGGAGGAGAGTGCGCATGGTGACTGTTGTATTCAATCCCGAAGCAATTTCTGTGTTTCATCAACACTCTGATAGTCCACAGATTACAGAATGCCTCCAGATGTGCATCGGAAACTACTACTGGTGTTCCAGGGAACGATCAAAGTGTAGACTGTTTGAAACTTACTCCCATGAGGGAAAGTGCGCATGGTGACTTTAGTATTCAATCCCGAATCAATTTCTGTGTTTCATCTACACTTTGAAGGTCCAAGGATAACAGAATGCCTCCAGATGTGCATCGGAAACTACTACTGGTCTTCCAGGGAACGATCAAAGCTTAGACTGTTTGAGACATTACTCCCATGGAGGAAAGTGCGCAAGGTGACTGTTGTATTCAATCCCGATGCAATTTCTGTGTTTCATCAACACTCAGATAGTCCATTGATTACAGAATGGCTCCAGATGTGCATCGGAAACTACTACTGGTCTTCCAGGGAACGATCAAAGCGTAGACTGTTTGAGCCATTACTAGCATGGAGGAAAGTGCGCATGGTGACTGTTGTATTCAATCCCGATGCAATTTCTGTGTTTCATCAACACTCTGATAGTCCACAGATTACAGAATGCCTCCAGATGTGCATCGGAAACTACTACTGGTCTTACAGGGAACGATCAAAGCCTAGACTGTTTGAGACATTACTTCCATGGCGGAAAGTGCGCATGGTGACTGTTGTATTCAATCCCGATGCAATTACAGTGTTTCATCAACACTCTGATAGTCAGCAGATTACAGAATGCCTCCAGATGTGCATCGGAAACTACTACTGGTCTTGCAGGGAACGATCAAAGCGTTGACTGTTTGAGACATAACTCCCATGGAGGAAAGTGCGCATGGTGAATGTTGTATTCAATCCCGATGCAATTTCTGTGTTTCATCAACACTCTGATAGTCCACAGATTACAGAATGCCTCCAGATGTGCATCGGAAACTACTACTGGTCTTCCAGGGAACGATCAAAGCGTTGACTGGTTGAGACATTACTCCCATGGCGGAAAGTGCGCATGGTGACTGTTGTACTCTATCCCGAGGCAATTTCTGTGTTTCATCAACACTTTGAAGGTCCAAGGATTACAGAATGCCTCCAGATGTGCATCGGAAGTTACTACTGGTCTTCCAGGGAACGATCAAAACGTAGACTCTTTGTGACATTACTCCCATGGAGGAAATAGCGCCTGGTGGCTGTTGTATTCAATCCCGCTGCAGTTTCTGTGTTTCATCAACAATCTGATAGTCCACAGATTACAGAATGCCTTCAGATGTGCATCGGAAACTACTACTGGTCTTCCAGGGAACGATCAAAGCTTAGACTGTTTGAGATATTACTCCCATGGAGGAAAGTGCGCATTGTGACTGTTGTATTCAATCCCGATGCAATTTCTGTGTTTCATCAACACTCAGATAGTCCACAGATTACAGAATGCCCCCAGGTGTGCATCGGAAACTACTACTGGTCTTCCAGGGAACGATTAAAGCTTAGACTGTTTGAGATATTCCTCCCATGGAGGAAAGTGCGCATGGCGACTGTTGTATTCAATCCCGATACAATATCTGTGTTTCATCAACACTCAGATAGTCCACAGATTACAGAAGGCCTCCAGATGTGCATCGGAAACTACTACTGGGCTTCCAGCGAACGATCAAAGAGAAAATGTTTGAGACATTACTCCCATGAAGGTAAGTGCGCATAGTGACTGTTGTATTGAATCCCGATGCAATTTCTGTGTTTCATCAACACTCTGATAGTCATCAGATTACAGATTGCCTCCAGACGTGCATTGGAAACTACTACTGGTCTTCCAGGAAACGATAAAAGCGTAGACTGTTTGAGACATTACTCCCATGGAAGAAAGTGCGCATGGTGACTGTTGTATTCAATCCCGATGCAAATTCTGTGTTTCATCAACACTCAGATAGTCCACAGATTACAGAATGCCTCCAGATGTGCATCGGATACTACTACTGGTCTTACAGGGAACGATCAAAGCGTAGACTGTTTGAGATATTACTCCCATGGAGGAAAGTGCGCATGGTGACTGTTGTATTCAATCCCGAATCACTTTCTGTGTTTCATCAACACTCTGATAGTCCACAGATTACAGAATGCCTCCAGATGTGCATCGGAACTACTACTGGTCTTCCACGGAACGATCAAAGCGTAGACTGATTGAGATATTACTCCCATGGAGGTAAGTGCGCATGGTGACTGTTGTATTCAATCCTGATGCAATTTCTGTATTTCATCAACACTCTGATAGTCCACAGATTACAGAATGCCTCCAGATGTGCATCGGAAACTACTACTGGTCTTCCAGCGAACGATCAAAGAGAAAACTGTTTGAGATATTACTCCCATGAAGGTAAGTGCGCATGGTGACTGTTGTATTCAATCCCGATGCAATTTCTGTGTTTCATCAACACTCTGATAGTCCACAGATTACAGATTGCCTCCAGATGTGCATTGGAAACTACTACTGGTCTTCCAGGAAACGATCAAAGCGTAGACTGTTTGAGACATTACTCCCATGGAAGAAAGTGCGCATGGTGTCTGTTGTATTCAATCCCGAAGCAAATTCTGTATTTCATCAACACTCAGATAGTCCACAGATTACAGAAAGCCTCCAGATGTGCATCGGAACTACTACTGGTCTGCCAGGGTACGATCAAAGCGTAGACTGATTGAGACATTACACCCATGGAGGATAGTGCGCATGGTGACTGTTGTATTCAATCCCGAGGCAATTTCTGTGTTTCATCAACACTTTGAAGGTCCAAGGATTACAGATTGCGTTCAGATGTGCATCGGAAACTACTCCTGGACTCCCAGGGAACGATCAAACCGTAGACTGTTTGAGTCATTACTCCCATGGAGGAAAGTGCGCAAGGTGACTGTTGTATTCAATCCTAATACAATTTCTGTGTTTCATCAACACTCTGATAGTCCACAGATTACAGAATGCCTCCTGATGTGCTTCGGAAACTACTACTGGTCTTCCAGGGAACGATCAAAGAGTAAACTGTTTGAGACATTACTCCCATGGCGGAAAGTGCGCATGGTGACTGTTGTATTCAATCCCGATACAATTTCTGTGTTTCATCAACACTCTGATAGTCCACAGATTACAGATTGCCTCCAGATGGGCATCGGAAACTACTACTGGTCTTCCAGGAACCGATCAAATCGTAGACTGTTTGAGACATTACTCCCATGGAAGAAAGTGCGCAAGGTGACTGTTGTATTCAATCCTAATACAATTTGTGTGTTTCATCAACACTCTGATAGTCCACAGATTACAGAATGCCTCCAGATGTGCATCGGAAACTACTACTGGTCTTCCCGGGAACGATCAAAGAGTAAACTGTTTGAGACATTGCTCCCATGAAGGTAAGTGCGCATGGTGACTGTTGTATTCAATCCCGATGCAATTTCTGTGTTTCATCAACACTCTGATAGCCCACAGATTACAGAATGTCTCCAGATGTGCATCGGAAGTACTACTGGTCTTCCAGGGAGCGATCAAAGCGTAGACTGATTGACACATTACTCCCATGGAGGTAAGTGCGCATGGTGACTGTTGTATTCAATCCTGATGCAATTTCTGTGTTGCATCAACACTCTGATAGTCCACAGATTACAGAATGCCTCCAGATGTGCATCGGAAACTACTACTGGTCTTCCAGGGAACGATCAAATAAAAAACTGTTTGAGACATTACTCCCATGGAAGAAAGTGCGCATGGTGACTGTTGTATTCAATCCCGATGCAAATTCTGTGTTTCATCAACACTCAGATAGTCCACAGATTACAGAATGCCTCCAGATGTGCATCGGAACTACTACTGGTCTTCCAGGGAACGATCAAAGCGTAGACTGATTGAGACATTACTCCCATGGAGGAAAGTGCGCATGGTGACTGTTGTATTCAATCCTGAGGCAATTTCTGTGTTTCATCAACACTTTGAAGGTCCAAGGATTACGGATTGCGTTCAGATGTGCATCGGAAACTACTACTGGACTCCCAGGGAGCGATCAAAACGTAGACTGTATGAGACATTACTCCCATGGAGGAAAGTGCGCATGGTGACTGTTGTATTCAATCCGAATACAATTTCTGTGTTTCATCAACACTCTGATAGTCCACAGATTACAGAATGCCTCCAGATGTGCATCGGAAACTACTACTGGTCTTCCAGGGAACGATCAAAGCGTAGCCTGTTTGAGCCATTACTCCCATGGAGGAAAGTGCGCATGGTGACTGTTGTATTCAATCCCGAGGCAATTTCTGTGTTTCATCAACGCTCTGATAGTCCACAGATTACAGAATGCCTCCAGATGTGCATCGGAAACTACTACTGGTCTTCCAGGGAACGATCAAAACTTAGACTGTTTGAGATATTACTCCCATGGAGGAAAGTGCGCATGGCGACTGTTGTATTCAATCCCGATGCAATTTCTGTGTTTCATCAACACTCTGATAGTCCACAGATTACAGATTGCCTCCAGATGTGCATCGGAAACTACTACTGGTCTTCCAGGAAACGATCAAATCGTAGACTGTTTGAGACATTACTTCCATGGAAGAAAGTGCGCATGGTGACTGTTGTATTCAATCCCGATGCAATTTCTGTGTTTCATCAACACTCAGATAGTCCACAGATTACAGAATGCCTCCAGATGTGCATCGGAACTACTACTGGTATTCCAGGGAACGATCAAAGCGTAGACTGATGGAGACATTACTCCCATGGAGGAAAGTGCGCATGGTGACTGTTGTATTCAATCCCGATGCAATTACAGTGTTTCATCAACACTCTGATAGTCAGCAGATTACAGAATGCCTCCAGATGTGCATCGGAAACTACTACTGGTCTTGAGGGGAACGATCAAAGCGTTGACTGTTTGAGACATAACTCCCATGGAGGAAAGTGCGCATGGTGAATGTTGTATTCAATCCCGATGCAATTTCTGTGTTTCATCAACACTCTGATAGTCCACAGATTACAGAATGCCTCCAGATGTGCATCGGAAACTACTACTGGTCTTCCAGGGAACGATCAAAGCGTTGACTGGTTGAGACATTACTCCCATGGCGGAAAGTGCGCATGGTGACTGTTGTACTCTATCCCGAGGCAATTTCTGTGTTTCATCAACACTTTGAAGGTCCAAGGATTACAGAATGCCTCCAGATGTGCATCGGAAGTTACTACTGGTCTTCCAGGGAACGATCAAAACGTAGACTCTTTGTGACATTACTCCCATGGAGGAAATAGCGCCTGGTGGCTGTTGTATTCAATCCCGCTGCAGTTTCTGTGTTTCATCAACAATCTGATAGTCCACAGATTACAGAATGCCTTCAGATGTGCATCGGAAACTACTACTGGTCTTCCAGGGAACGATCAAAGCTTAGACTGTTTGAGATATTACTCCCATGGAGGAAAGTGCGCATGGTGACTGTTGTATTCAATCCCGATGCAATTTCTGTGTTTCATCAACACTCAGATAGTCCACAGATTACAGAATGCCCCCAGGTGTGCATCGGAAACTACTACTGGTCTTCCAGGGAACGATTAAAGCTTAGACTGTTTGAGATATTCCTCCCATGGAGGAAAGTGCGCATGGCGACTGTTGTATTCAATCCCGATACAATATCTGTGTTTCATCAACACTCAGATAGTCCACAGATTACAGAAGGCCTCCAGATGTGCATCGGAAACTACTACTGGTCTTCCAGCGAACGATCAAAGAGAAAATGTTTGAGACATTACTCCCATGAAGGTAAGTGCGCATAGTGACTGTTGTATTGAATCCCGATGCAATTTCTGTGTTTCATCAACACTCTGATAGTCATCAGATTACAGATTGCCTCCAGATGTGCATTGGAAACTACTACTGGTCTTCCAGGAAACGATCAAAGCGTAGACTGTTTGAGACATTACTCCCATGGAAGAAAGTGCGCATGGTGACTGTTGTATTCAATCCCGATGCAAATTCTGTGTTTCATCAACACTCAGATAGTCCACTGATTACAGAACGCCTCCAGATGTGCATCGGATACTACTACTGGTCTTACAGGGAACGATCAAAGCGTAGACTGTTTGAGCCATTACTCCCATGGAGGAAAGGGCGCATGGTGACTGTTCTATTCAATCCCGATGCAATTTCTGTGTTTCATCAACACTCTGATAGTCCACAGATTACAGAATGCCTCCAGATGTGCATCGGAACTACTACTGGTCTTCCACGGAACGATCAAAGCGTAGACTGATTGAGACATTACTCCCATGGAGGTAAGTGCGCATGGTGACTGTTGTATTCAATCCTGATGCAATTTCTGTATTTCATCAACACTCTGATAGTCCACAGATTACAGAATGCCTCCAGATGTGCATCGGAAACTACTACTGGTCTTCCAGCGAACGATCAAAGAGAAAACTGTTTGAGATATTACTCCCATGAAGGTAAGTGCGCATGGTGACTGTTGTATTCAATCCCGATGCAATTTCTGTGTTTCATCAACACTCTGATAGTCCACAGATTACAGATTGCCTCCAGATGTGCATTGGAAACTACTACTGGTCTTCCAGGAAACGATCAAAGCGTAGACTGTTTGAGACATTACTCCCATGGAAGAAAGTGCGCATGGTGACTGTTGTATTCAATCCCGAAGCAAATTCTGTATTTCATCAACACTCAGATAGTCCACAGATTACAGAAAGCCTCCAGATGTGCATCGGAACTACTACTGGTCTGCCAGGGTACGATCAAAGCGTAGACTGATTGAGACATTACACCCATGGAGGATAGTGCGCATGGTGACTGTTGTATTCAATCCCGAGGCAATTTCTGTGTTTCATCAACACTTTGAAGGTCCAAGGATTACAGATTGCGTTCAGATGTGCATCGGAAACTACTCCTGGACTCCCAGGGAACGATCAAACCGTAGACTGTTTGAGTCATTACTCCCATGGAGGAAAGTGCGCAAGGTGACTGTTGTATTCAATCCTAATACAATTTCTGTGTTTCATCAACACTCTGATAGTCCACAGATTACAGAATGCCTCCTGATGTGCTTCGGAAACTACTACTGGTCTTCCAGGGAACGATCAAAGAGTAAACTGTTTGAGACATTACTCCCATGGCGGAAAGTGCGCATGGTGACTGTTGTATTCAATCCCGATACAATTTCTGTGTTTCATCAACACTCTGATAGTCCACAGATTACAGATTGCCTCCAGATGGGCATCGGAAACTACTACTGGTCTTCCAGGAACCGATCAAATCGTAGACTGTTTGAGACATTACTCCCATAGAAGAAAGTGCGCAAGGTGAGTGTTGTATTCAATCCTAATACAATTTGTGTGTTTCATCAACACTCTGATAGTCCACAGATTACAGAATGCCTCCAGATGTGCATCGGAAACTACTACTGGTCTTCCCGGGAACGATCAAAGAGTAAACTGTTTGAGACATTGCTCCCATGAAGGTAAGTGCGCATGGTGACTGTTGTATTCAATCCCGATGCAATTTCTGTGTTTCATCAACACTCTGATAGCCCACAGATTATAGAATGTCTCCAGATGTGCATCGGAAGTACTACTGGTCTTCCAGGGAGCGATCAAAGCGTAGACTGATTGACACATTACTCCCATGGAGGTAAGTGCGCATGGTGACTGTTGTATTCAATCCTGATGCAATTTCTGTGTTGCATCAACACTCTGATAGTCCACAGATTACAGAATGCCTCCAGATGTGCATCGGAAACTACTACTGGTCTTCCAGGGAACGATCAAATAAAAAACTGTTTGAGACATTACTCCCATGGAAGAAAGTGCGCATGGTGACTGTTGTATTCAATCCCGATGCAAATTCTGTGTTTCATCAACACTCAGATAGTCCACAGATTACAGAATGCCTCCAGATGTGCATCGGAACTACTACTGGTCTTCCAGGGAACGATCAAAGCGTAGACTGATTGAGACATTACTCCCATGGAGGAAAGTGCGCATGGTGACTGTTGTATTCAATCCTGAGGCAATTTCTGTGTTTCATCAACACTTTGAAGGTCCAAGGATTACGGATTGCGTTCAGATGTGCATCGGAAACTACTACTGGACTCCCAGGGAACGATCAAAACGTAGACTGTATGAGACATTACTCCCATGGAGGAAAGTGCGCATGGTGACTGTTGTATTCAATCCGAATACAATTTCTGTGTTTCATCAACACTCTGATAGTCCACAGATTACAGAATGCCTCCAGATGTGCATCGGAAACTACTACTGGTCTTCCAGGGAACGATCAAAGCGTAGACTGTTTGAGCCATTACTCCCATGGAGGAAAGTGCGCATGGTGACTGTTGTATTCAATCCCGAGGCAATTTCTGTGTTTCATCAACGCTCTGATAGTCCACAGATTACAGAATGCCTCCAGATGGGCATCGGAAACTACTACTGGTCTTCCAGGTAACGATCAAAGCGTAGACTGTTTGAGACATTACTCCCATGGCGGAAAGTGCGCATGGTGACTGTTGTATTCAATCCCGATGCAATTACAGTGTTTCATCAACACTCTGATAGTCCGCAGATTACAGAATGCCTCCAGATGAGCATCGGAAACTACTACTGGTCTTCCAGGGAACGATCAAAGCTTAGACTGTTTGAGATATTACTCCCATGGAGGAAAGTGCGCATGGTGACTGTTCTATTCAATCCCGATGCAATTTCTGTGTTTCCTCAACACTCAGATAGTCCACAGATTACAGAATGCCCCCAGGTGTGCATCGGAAACTACTACTGGTCTTCCTGGGAACGATCAAAGCGTAGACTGTTTGAGACATAACTCCCATGGAGGAGAGTGCGCATGGTGACTGTTGTATTCAATCCCGATGCAATTTCTGTGTTTCATCAACACTCTGATAGTGCACAGATTACAGAATGCCTCCAGATGTGCATCGGAAACTACTACTGGTCTTCCAGGGAACGATCAAAACTTAGACTGTTTGAGATATTACTCCCATGGAGGAAAGTGCGCATGGCGACTGTTGTATTCAATCCCGATGCAATCTCTGTGTTTCATCAACACTCAGATAGTCCACAGATTACAGAATGCCTCCAGATGTGCATCGGAAACTACTACTGGTCTTCCAGGGAACGATCAAATAGTAAACTGTTTGAGACATTACTCCCAAGAAGGTAAGTGCGCATGGTGACTGTTGTATTCAATCCCGATGCAATTTCTGTGTTTCATCAACACTCTGATAGTCCACAGATTACAGATTGCCTCCAGATGTGCATCGGAAACTACTACTGGTCTTCCAGGAAACGATCAAATCGTAGACTGTTTGAGACATTACTTCCATGGAAGAAAGTGCGCATGGTGACTGTTGTATTCAATCCCGATGCAATTTCTGTGTTTCATCAACACTCAGATAGTCCACAGATTACAGAATGCCTCCAGATGTGCATCGGAACTACTACTGGTTTTCCAGGGAACGATCAAAGCGTAGACTGATGGAGACATTACTCCCATGGAGGAAAGTGCGCATGGTGACTGTTGTATTCAATCCCGAGGCAATTTCTGTGTTTCATCAATACTTTGAAGGTCCAAGGATTACAGATTGCGTTCAGATGTGCATTGGAAACTACTACTGGACCCCTCGGGGAACGATCAAAGCGTAGACTGTTTGAGACATTACACCCATCGAGGAAAGTGCGTATGGTGACTGTTGTATTCAGTCCCGATGAAATTTCTGTGTTTCATCAACACTCTGATAGTAAACAGATTACAGAATGCCTCCAGATGTGCATCGGAACTACTACTGGTCTTCCAGGGAACGATCAAAGCGTAGACTGATTGAGACATTACTCCCATGGAGGTAAGTGCGCATGGTGACTGTTGTATTCAATCCTGATGCAATTTCTGTATTTGATCAACACTCTGATAGTCCACTGATTACAGAATGCCTCCAGATGTGCATCGGAAACAACTACTGGTCTTCCAGCGAACGATCAAAGAGAAAACTGTTTGAGACATTACTCCCATGAAGGTAAGTGCGCATGGTGACTGTTGTATTCAATCCCGATGCAATTTCTGTGTTTCATCAACACTCTGATAGTCCACAGAATACAGATTGCCTCCAGATGTGCATTGGAAACAACTACTGGTCTCCCAGGAAACGATCAAAGCGTAGACTGTTTGAGACATTACTCCCATGGAAGAAAGTGCGCATGGTGACTGTTGTATTCAATCCCGATGCAAATTCTGTGTTTCATCAACACTCAGATAGTCCACAGATTACAGAAAGCCTCCAGATGTGCATCGGAACTACTACTGGTCTGCCAGGGAACGATCAAAGCGTAGACTGATTGAGACATTACACCCATGGAGGAAAGTGCGCATGGTGACTGTTGTATTCAATCCCGAGGCAATTTCTGTGTTTCATCAACACTTTGAAGGTCCAAGGATTACAGATTGCGTTCAGATGTGCATCGGAAACTACTACTGGACTCCCAGGGAACGATCAAAGCGTAGACTGTTTGAGACATTACTCCCATGGAAGAAAGTGCGCAAGGTGACTGTTGTATTCAATCCTAATACAATTTCTGTGTTTCATCAACACTCTGATAGTCCACAGATTACAGAATGCCTCCAGATGTGCATCGGAAACTACTACTGGTCTTCCAGGGAACGATCAAAGAGTAAACTGTTTGAGACATTACTCCCATGAAGGTAAGTGCGCATGGTGACTGTTGTATTCAATCCCGATGCAATTTCTGTGTTTCATCAATACTTTGAAGGTCCAAGGATTACAGATTGCGTTCAGATGTGCATCGGAAAGTACTACTGGACTCCCAAGGAACGATAAACGCGTAGACTGTTTGAGACATTACTCCCATGGAGGAAAGTGCGCATGGTGACTGTTGTATTCAATCCCGAATCACTTTCTGTGTTTCATCAACACTTTGAAGTTCCAAGGATTACAGAATGCCTCCAGATGTGCATCGGAAACTATTACTGGTCTTCCAGGGAACGATCAATGCGTATTTTGTTTGAGACATTACTCCCATGGAGGAAATAGCGCCTGGTGACTGTTGTATTAAATCCCGATGCAATTTCTGTGTTTCATCAACACTGTGATAGGTTACAGATTACAGAATGTTTTCAGATGTGCATCGGAAACTACTACTGGTCTTCCAGGGAACGATCAAAGCTTAGACTGTTTGAGATATTACTCCCATGGAGGAAAGTGCGCATGGCGGCTGTTGGATTCAATCCCGATGCAATTTCTGTGTTTCATCAACACTCAGATAGTCCACAGATTACAGAATGCCCCCAGATGTGCATCCGAAACTACTACTGGTTTTCCTGGGAACGATCAAAGCGTAGACTGTTTGAGACATTACTCCCATGGAGGAGAGTGCGCATGGTGACAGTTGTATTCAATCCCGATGCAATTTCTGTGTTTCATCAACACTCTGATAGTCCACAGATTACAGAATGCCTCCAGATGTTCATCGGAAACTACTACTGGTCTTCCAGGGAACGATCAAAGAGAAAACTGTTTGAGACATTACTCCCATGAAGGTAAGTGCGCATGGTGATTGTTGTATTCAATCCCGATGCAATTTCTGTGTTTCATCAACACTCTGATAGTCCACAGATTACAGATTGCCTCCAGATATGCATTGGAAACTACTACTGGTCTTCCAGGAAACGATCAAAGCGTAGACTGTTTGAGACATTACTCCAATGGAAGAAAGTGCGCATAGTGACTGTTGTATTCAATCCCGATTCAAATTCTGTGTTTCATCAACACTCAGATAGTCCACACATTACAGAAACCCTCCAGATGTGCATCGGAACTACTACTGGTCTGCCAGGGAACGATCAATTCGTAGACTGATTGAGACATTACACCCATCCAGGAAAGTGCGCATGGTGACTGTTGTATTCAATCCCGAGGCAATTTCTGTGTTTCATCAACACTTTGAAGGTCCAAGGATTACAGATTGCGTTCAGATGTGCATCGGAATCTACTACTGGACTCCCAGGGAACGATCAAAGCGTAGACTGTTTGAGACATTACTCCCATGGAAGAAAGTGCGCAAGGTGACTGTTGTATTCAATCCTAATAAAATTTCTGTCTTTCATCAACACTCTGATAGTCCACAGATTACAGATTGCCTCCAGATGGGCATCGGAAACTACTACTGGTCTTCCAGGAACCGATCAGATCGTAGACTGTTTGAGACATTACTCCCATGGAAGAAAGTGCGCATGGTGACTGTTGTATTCAATCCCGATGCAATTTCTGTGTTTCATCAACACTCAGATAGTCCACAGAATACAGAATGCCTCCAGATGTGCATCGGAACTACTACTGGTCTTCCAGGGAACGATCAAAGCGTAGACTGATTGAGACATTACTCCCATGGAGGAAAGTGCGCATGGTGACTGTTGTATTCAATCCCGATGCAATTTCTGTGTTTCATCAATACTTTGAAGGTCCAAGGATTACAGATTGCGTTCAGATGTGCATCGGAAAGTACTACTGGACTCCCAGGGAACGATCAAATCGTAGACTGTTTGAGACATTACTCCAATGGAGGAAAGAGCGCATGGTGACTGTTGTATTCAATCCCGATGCAATTTCTGTGTTTCATCAACACTCTGATAGTCCACAGATTACAGAATGTCTCCAGATGTGCATCGGAACTACTACTGGTCTTCCAGGGAACGATCAAAGCGTAGACTGATTGAGACATTACTCCCATGGAGGAATGTGCGCATGGTGACTGTTGTATTCAATCCTGAGGCAATTTCTGTGTTTCATCAACACTTTGAAGGTCCAAGGATTACAGATTGCGTTCAGATGTGCATCGGAAACTACTACTGGACTCCCAGGGAACGATCAAATCGTAGACTGTATGAGACATTACTCCCATGGAGGAAAGTACGCAAGGTGACTGTTGTATTCAATCCGAATACAATTTCTGTGTTTCATCAACACTCTGATAGTCCACAGATTACAGAATGCCTCCAGATGTGCATCGGAAACTACTACTGGTCTTCCAGGGAACGATCAAAGCTTAGACTGTTTGTGACATTACTCCCATGGAGGAAATAGCGCCTGGTGACTGTTGTATTAAATCCCGATGCAATTTCTGTGTTTCATCAACACTGTGATAGTTTACAGATTACAGAATGTCTTCAGATGTGCATCGGAAACTACTACTGGTCTCCCAGGAAACGATCAAATCGTAGACTGTTTGAGACATTACTCCCATGGAAGAAAGTGCGCATGGTGACTGTTGTATTCAATCCCGATGCAATTTCTGTGTTTCATCAACACTCAGATAGTCCACAGATTACAGAATGCCTCCAGATGTGCATCGGAAACTACTACTGGTCTACCAGGGAAGGAACAAAGCGTAGACAGTCTGATACATTACTCAAATGGAGGAAAGTGCGCATGGGGACTGTTGTATTCAATACAGATGCAATAATTGTGTTTCATCAACACTCTGATAGTCCACAGATTACAGAATGCCTCCAGATGTGCATCGGGAACTACTACTGGTCTTCCAGGATACGATCAAAGCGTACACTGTTTGAGAAATGAATCACATGGAGGAAAGTGGCGATGGTGACTGTTGTATTCAATCCCTATGCACTTTCTGTGTTTCATCAATACTTTGAAGGTCCAAGGATTACAGATTGCGTTCAGATGTGCATCGGAACTTCTACTGGTCTTCCAGGGAACGATCAAAGCGTAGACTGATTGAGACATTACTCCCATGGAGGAAATAGCGCCTGGTGACTGTTGTATTAAATCCCGATGCAATTTCTGTGTTTCATCAACACTGTGATAGTTTACAGATTACAGAATGTCTTCAGATGTGCATCGGAAACTACTACTGGTCTTCCAGGGAACGATCAAAGCTTAGACTGTTTGAGATATTACTCCCATGGAAGAAAGTGCGCATGGCGGCTGTTGTATTCAATCCCGATGCAATTTCTGTGTGTCATCAACACTCAGATAGTCCACAGATTACAGAATGCCCCCAGATGTGCATCCGAAACTACTACTGGTTTTCCTGGGAACGATCAAAGCGTAGACTGTTTGAGACATTACTCCCATGGAGGAGAGTGCGCATGGTGACAGTTGTATTCAATCCCGATGAAATTTCTGTGTTTCATCAACACTCTGATAGTCCACAGATTACAGAATGCCTCCAGATGTGCATCGGAACTACTACTGGTCTTCCAGCGAACGATCAAAGCGAAGACTGATTGAGACATTACTCCCATGGAGGTAAGTGCGCATGGTGACTGTTGTATTCAATCCTGATGCAATTTCTGTGTTTCATCAACACTCTGATAGTCCACAGATTACAGAATGCCTCCAGATGTGCATCGGAAACTACTACTGGTCTTCCAGGGAACGATCAAAGATAAAACTGTTTGAGACATTACTCCCATGAAGGAAAGTGCGCATGGTGACTGTTGTATTAAATCCCGATGCAATTTCTGTGTTTCATCAACACTCAGATAGTCCACAGATTACAGAAAGCCTCCAGATGTGCATCGGGACTACTACTGGTCTGCCAGGGAACGATCAAAGCGTAGACTGATTGAGACATTACACCCATGGAGGAAAGTGCGCATGGTGACTGTTGTATTCAATCCCGAGGCAATTTCTGTGTTTCATCAACACTTTGAAGGTCCAAGGATTACAGATTGCGTTCAGATGTGCATCGGAAACTACTACTGGACTCCCAGGGAACGATCAAAGCGTAGACTGTTTGAGACATTACTCCCATGGAAGAAAGTGCGCAAGGTGACTGTTGTATTCAATCCTAATACAATTTCTGTGTTTCATCAACACTCTGATAGTCCACAGATTACAGAATGCCTCCAGATGTGCATCGGAAACTACTACTGGTCTTCCAGGGAACGATCAAAGAGTAAACTGTTTGAGACATTACTCCCATGAAGGTAAGTGCGCATGGTGACTGTTGTATTCAATCCCGATGCAATTTCTCTGTTTCATCAATACTTTGAAGGTCCAAGGATTACAGATTGCGTTCAGATGTGCATCGGAAAGTACTACTGGACTCCCAAGGAACGATCAAAGCGTAGACTGTTTGAGACATTACTCCCATGGAGGAAAGTGCGCATGGTGACTGTTGTATTCAATCCCGAATCACTTTCTGTGTTTCATCAACACTTTGAAGGTCCAAGGATTACAGAATGCCTCCAGATGTGCATCGGAAACTATTACTGGTCTTCCAGGGAACGATCAATGCGTATTTTGTTTGAGACATTACTCCCATGGAGGAAAGTGCGCATGGCGGCTGTTGTATTCAATCCCGATGCAATTTCTGTGTTTCATCAACACTCTGATAGTCCACAGATTACAGAATGCCTCCAGATGTGCATCGGAACTACTACTGGTCTTCCAGCGAACGATCAAAGCGTAGACTGATTGAGACATTACTCCCATGGAGGTAAGTGCGCATGGTGACTGTTGTATTCAATCCTGATGCAATTTCTGTGTTTCATCAACACTCTGATAGTCCACAGATTACAGAATGCCTCCAGATGTGCATCGGAAACTACTACTGGTCTTCCAGGGAACGATCAAAGATAAAACTGTTTGAGACATTACTCCCATGATGGAAAGTGCGCATGGTGACTGTTGTATTATATCCCGATGCAATTTCTGTGTTTCATCAACACTCTGTTAGTCCACAGATTACAGATTGCCTCCAGATGTGCATTGGAAACTACTACTGGTCTTCCAGGAAACGATCAAAGCGTAGACTGTTTGAGACATTACTCCAATGGAAGAAAGTGCGCATGGTGACTGTTGTATTCAATCCCGATGCAAATTCTGTGTTTCATCAACACTAAGTTAGTCCACAGATTACAGAAAGCCTCCAGATGTGCATCGGAACTACTACTGGTCTGCCAGGGAACGATCAAAGCGTAGACTGATTGAGATATTACTCCCATGGAGGAAAGTGCGCATGGCGGCTGTTGTATTCAATCCCGATGCAATTTCTGTGTTTCATCAACACTCAGATAGTCCACAGATTACAGAATGATCCCAGATGTGCTTCCGAAACTACTACTGGTTTTCCTGGGAACGATCAAAGCGTAGACTGTTTGAGACATTACTCCCATGGAGGAGAGTGCGCATGGTGACAGTTGTATTCAATCCCGATGCAATTTCCGTGTTTCATCGACACTCTGATAGTCCACAGATTACAGATTGCCTCCAGATGTGCATTGGAAACTACTACTGGTCTTCCAGGAAACGATCAAAGCGTAGACTGTTTGAGACATTACTCCAATGGAAGAAAGTGCGCATGGTGACTGTTGTATTCAATCCCGATTCAAATTCTGTGTTTCATCAACACTCAGATAGTCCACAGATTACAGAAAGCCTCCAGATGTGCATCGAAACTACTACTGGTCTGCCAGGGAACGATCAATTCGTAGACTGATTGAGACATTACACCCATGGAGGAAAGTGCGCATGGTGACTGTTGTATTCAATCCCGAGGTAATTTCTGTGTTTCATCAACACTTTGAAGGTCCAAGGATTACAGATTGCGTTCAGATGTGCATCGGAAACTACTACTGGACTCCCAGGGAACGATCAAAGCGTAGACTGTTTGAGACATTACTCCCATGGAAGAAAGTGCGCAAGGTGACTGTTGTATTCAATCCTAAACAATTTCTGTGTTTCATCAACACTCTGATAGTCCACAGATTACAGAATGCCTCCAGATGTGCATCGGAAACTACTACTGGTCTTCCAGGGAACGATCAAAGAGTAAACTGTTTGAGACATTACTCCCATGAAGGTAAGTGCGCATGGTGACTGTTGTATTCAATCCCGATGCAATTTCTGTGTTTCATCAACACTCTGATAGTCCACAGATTACAGATTGCCTCCAGATGGGCATCGGAAACTACTACTGGTCTTCCAGGAACCGATCAGATCGTAGACTGTTTGAGACATTACTCCCATGGAAGAAAGTGCGGCCGGCCGCGGTGGTCTCGCGGTTCTAGGCGCGCAGTCCGGAACCGTGCGTCTGCTACGGTCGCAGGTTCGAATCCTGCCTCGGGCATGGATGTGTGTGATGTCCTTAGGTTAGTTACGTTTAGGTAGTTCTAAGTTCTAGGGGACTGATAACCACAGCAGTTGAGTCCCATAGTGCTCAGAGCCATTTGAACCATTTTTTTTGAAGAAAGTGCGCATGGTGACTGTTGTATTCAATCCCGATGCAATTTCTGTGTTTCATCAACACTCAGATAGTCCACAGAATACAGAATGCCTCCAGATGTGCATCGGAACTACTACTGGTCTTCCAGGGAACGATCAAAGCGTAGACTGATTGAGACATTACTCCCATGGAGGAAAGTGCGCATGGTGACTGTTGTATTCAATCCCGACGCAATTTCTGTGTTTCATCAATACTTTGAAGGTCCAAGGATTACAGATTGCGTTCATATGTGCATCGGAAAGTACTACTGGACTCCCAGGGAACGATCAAAGCGTAGACTGTTTGAGACATTACTCCCATGGAGGAAAGTGCGCATGGTGACTGTTGTATTCAATCCCGATGCAATTTCTGTGTTTCATCAACACTCTGATAGTCCACAGATTACAGAATGTCTCCAGATGTGCATCGGAACTACTACTGGTCTTCCAGGGAACGATCAAATCGTAGACTGTATGAGACATTACTCCCATGGAGGAAAGTACGCAAGGTGACTGTTGTATTCAATCCGAATACAATTTCTGTGTTTCATCAACACTCTGATAGTCCACAGAGTACAGAATGCCTCCAGATGTGCATCGGAAACTACTACAGGTCTTCCAGGGAACGATCAAAGCTTAGACTGTTTGAGACATTACTCCCATGGAGGAAAGTGCGCATGGTGACTGTTGTATTCAATCCCGATGCAAATTCTGTGTTTCATCAACACTCTGATAGTCCACAGATTACAGAATGCCTCCAGATGTGCATCGGAAACTACTACTGGTCTTCCAGGGAAGGAACAAAGCGTAGACTGTCTGATACATTACTCCCATGGAGGAAAGTGCGCATGGGGACTGTTGTATTCAATACAGATGCAATAACTGTGTTTCATCAACACTCTGATAGTCCACAGATTACAGAATGCCTCCAGATGTGCATCGGGAACTACTACTGGTCTTCCAGGAAACGATCAAAGCGTAGACTGTTTGAGAAATGAATCTCATGGAGGAAAGTGGCGATGGTGACTGTTGTATTCAATCCCGATGCAATTTCTGTGTTTCATCAATACTTTGAAGGTCCAAGGATTACAGATTTCGTTCAGATGTGCATCGGAACTACTACTGGTCTTCCAGGGAACGATCAAAGCGTAGACTGATTGAGACATTACTCCCATGGAGGAAAGTGCGCAAGGTGACTGTTGTATTCAATCCCGATGCAATTTCTGTGTTTCATCAATACTTTGAATGTCCAAGGTTTACAGATTGCGTACAGATGTGCATCGGAAAGTACTACTGGACTCTCAGTGAACGATCAAAGCGTAGACTGTTTGAGACATTACTCCCATGGAGGAAAGTGCGCATGGTGACTATTGTATTCAATCCCGATGCAATTTCTGTGTTTCATCAACACTCTGATAGTCCACAGATTACAGAATGCCTCCAGATGTGCATCGGAACTACTACTGGTCTTCCAGGGAACGATCAAAGAGAAAACTGTTTGAGACATTACTCCCATGGAAGAAAGTGCGCATGGTGACTGTTGTATTCAATCCCGATGCAAATTCTGTGTTTCATCAACACTCAGATAGTCCACAGATTACGGAATGCCTCCAGATGTGCATCGGAACTACTACTGGTCTTCCAGGGAACGATCAAGGCGTAGACTGATTGAGACATTACACCCATGGAGGAAAGTGCGCATGGTGACTGTTGTATTCAATCCCGAGGCAATTTCTGTGTTTCATCAACACTTTGAAGGTCCAAGGATTACAGATTGCGTTCAGATGTGCATCGGAAACTACTACTGGTCAACCAGGGAACGATCAAAGAGAAAACTGTTTGAGACATTACTCCCATGGAAGAAAGTGCGCATGGTGACTGTTGTATTCAATCACGATGCAAATTCTGTGTTTCATCAACACTCAGATAGTCCACAGATTACAGAATGCCTCCAGATGTGCATCGGGAACTACTACTGGTCTTCCAGGTATCGATAAAAGCTTAGACTGTTTGAGACATTACTCCCATGGAGGAAACCGCGCAAGGTGACTGTTGTACTCAATCCCGATGCAATTTCTGTGTTTCATCAACACTCTGATAGTCCACAGATTACAGAATGCCTCCAGATGTGCATCGGAAACTACTACTGGTCTTCCAGGGAACGAACAAAGCGTAGACTGTCTGATACATTACTCCCATGGAGGAAAGTGCGCATGGGGACTGTTGTATTCAATCCAGATGCAATAACTGTGTTTCATCAACACTCAGATAGTCCACAGATTACAGAATGCCTCCAGATGTGCATCGGGAACTACTACTGGTCTTTCAGGAAACGATCAAAGCGTAGACTGTTTGAGAAATTAATCACATGGAGGAAAGTGGCGATGGTGACTGTTGTATTCAATGCCGATGCAATTTCTGTGCTTCATCAATACTTTGAAGGTCCAAGGATTACATATTGCGTTCAGATGTGCATCGGAACTACTACTGGTCTTCCAGGGAACGATCAAAGCGTAGACTGATTGAGACATTTCACCCATGGAGGAAAGTGCGCATGGTGATTGTTGTATTCAATCCCGATGCAGTTTCTGTGTTTCATCAATACTTTGAAGGTCCAAGGATTACAGATTGCGTTCAGATGTGCATCGGAAAGTACTACTGGACTCCCAGGGAACGATCAAAGCGTAGACTGTTCGAGACATTACTCCCATGGAGGAAAGTGCGCAAGGTGACTGTTGTATTCAATCCTAATACAATTTCTGTGTTTCATCAACACTCTGATATTCCACAGATTACAGAATGCCTCCAGATGTGCATCGGAAACTACTACTGGTCTTCCAGGGAACGATCAAAGAGTAAAGTGTTTGAGACTTTACTCCCATAGAGGAAAGTGCGCTTGGTGACTGTTGTATTCAATCCCGATGCAATTTCTGTGTTTAATCAACACTCTGATAGTCCACAGATTACAGAATGCCTCCAGATGTGCATCGGAACTACTACTGGTCTTCCAGGGAGCGATCAAAGCGTAGACTGATTGAGACATTACTCCCATGGAGGAAATAGCGCCTGGTGACTGTTGTATTCAATCCTGATGCAATATCTGTGTTTCATCAACACTCTGATAGTCCACAGATTACAGAATGCCTCCAGATGTGCATCGTAAACTACTACTGGTCTTCCAGGGAACGATCAAAGAGAAAACTGTTTGAGACATTACTCAATGGAAGAAAGTTCGCATGGTGACTGTTGTATTCAATCCCGATGCAAATTCTGTGTTTCATCAACACTCAGATAGTCCACAGATTACAGAATGCCTCCAGATGTGCATCGGAACTACTACTGGTCTTCCTGGGAACGATCAAAGCGTAGACTGATTGAGACATTACTCCCATGGAGGAAAGTGCGCATGGTGACTGTTGTATTCAATCCCGAGGCAATTTCTGTGTTTCATCAACACTTTGAAGGTCCAAGGATTACAGATTGCGTTCAGATGTGCATCGGAAACTACTACTGGTCTTCCAGGGAACGATCAAAGAGAAAACTGTTTGAGACATTACTCCCATGGAAGAAAGTGCGCATGGTGACTGTTGTATTCAATCCCGATGCAAATTCTGTGTTTCATCAACACTCAGATAGTCCACAGATTACAGAATGCCTCCAGATGTGCATCGGAAACTACTACTGGTCTTCCAGGGATCGATCAAAGCTTAGACTGTGACTTCTGAAATTTTCCCGGCGTATTTGTTCTTCTAATAATTTCCGGGTATGCAGCCGGATCCCGTCGACATTCTGCTGGAGAAATTCCTTCATCATTTAAACTCTTTACATGAGAACATCAAATTCACGATGGAGATTGAAAAAGATGGCACTTTACCATTTCTAGACGTGCTAGTATGCCGTAAAAATGATGGGTCATTAGGACATTCTGTGTACAGGAAATCGACTCACACAGATCTGTATCTCCAGGCGTCAAGCTGCCACCACCCAGCACAAACAGCCGGTGTTCTCAGTACCTTAATACATCGAGCGCATGTAATATCGGACGATGAAAACCTCCACGCAGAATTAGAACACTTGGAGAAGGTTTTTAAAGAGAATGGCTACACTTCACGCCAAATAAGAAAGGCCATGCGCAACTGTCATAACAAGAAGCAGCGCACTGAGGACGCTGATGACGACTTTAAATCAACTGCGTTTCTTCCATACGCCGGGAATGTGTCGTCGAAAATAGGCCGACTACTGAAGAAGAATAAAATCAAGGTTATCTTCCGTCCACCAGCAAAGAACCGGGCCCTGGTTGGATCCGTTAAAGACGATTTACAACTGAAGAAAGCAGGCGTCTACAAAATTCCCTGTGAATGTGGGTCTGCATATATTGGCCAGACGACAAGAACTGTCCATGAACGATGTACAGAACATGAAAGATACACCCGTCTGCGGCAACCGTCAAAATCGGCAGTAGCAGAGCACTGTATTTCATTGGGACATTCAATGGAATACAATGGAACAAAAATTTTAGCTCCGGTTTCCGGATTTTGGGATTCCGTAATCAAGGAATCAGTGGAAATACGTCTTGCCGATAATCTTATAAATCGTGACAACGGCTTTCAACTGGATAAAACTTGGAATCCTGTTATTAAAATTATACATTCACAGCGGAATAGACAGCGTCATTCGATACTCAATGACTAGATGATCTTTTACTTTCACCACCGAGGGCAGCACGTACAACTCGGCTATGCCGCGCATGTCAACACGTGCGCGAGAATCGGTATAAATACCGCGACTGCACCTGGGCTCTTCAGTAGTTGTGTACTCACCTGATGATGGCCGGACGTCTCTGGGCCGAAATATCGTGGCAGAATGTCGACGGGATCCGGCTGCATACCCGGAAATTATTAGAAAAAGCTTAGACTGTTTGAGACATTACTCCCATGGAGGAAACCGCGCAAGGTGACTGTTGTATTCAATCCCGATGCAATTTCTGTGTTTCATCAACACTCTGATAGTCCACAGATTACAGAGAGCCTCCAGATGTGCTTCGTAAACTACTACTGGTCTTCCAGGGAACGAACAAAGCGTAGACTGTCTGATACATTACTCCGATGGAGGAAAGTGCGCATGGGGACTGTTGTATTCAATCCAGACGCAATAACTGTGTTTCATCAACACTCTGATAGTCCACAGATTACAGAAAGCCTCCAGATGTGCATCGGGAACTACTACTGGTCTTCCAGGAAACGATCAAAGCGTAGACTGTTTGAGAAATTAATCACATGGAGGAAAGTGGCGATGGTGACTGTTGTATTCAATCCCGATGCAATTTCTATGTTTCATCAACACTCTGATAGTCCACAGATTACAGAATGCCTCCAGATGTGCATCGGAAACTACTACTGGTCTTCCAGGGAACGATCAAAGCGTAGACTGTTTGAGACATTACTCCCACGGAGGAAAGTGCGCATGGTGAATGTTGTATTCAATCCGCAGGCAATTTCTGAGTTTCATCAGCAATTTTAAGGTCCAAGGATTACAGAATGCCTCCAGATGTCCATCGGAAACTACTACTGGTCTTCCAGGGAACGATCAAAGCGTAGACTGTTCGAGACATTACTCCCATGGAGGAAATAGCGGTTGGTGACTGTTGTATTCAATCCCGATGCAATTTCTGTGTTTCATCAACACTCTGATAGTCCACAGATTACAGAATGCCTTCGGATGTGCATCGGAAACTACTACTGGTCTTCCAGGGAACGATCAAATCTTAGACTGTTTGAGAAATTACTCCCATGGAGGAAGTGCGCATGGGGACCGTTGTATTCAATCCCGATGCAATTTCTGTGTTTCATCAACACTCAGATAGTCCACAGATTACAGAATGCCTCCAGATGTGCATCGGAAACTACTACTGGTCTTCCAGGGAACGATCAAATCTTAGACTGTTTGAAACATTACTCCCATGGAGGAAAGTGCGCATGGTGACTGTTGTATTCAATCCCGAATCACTTTCTGTGTTTCATCAACACTTTGAAGGTCCAAGGATTACAGAATGCCTCCAGATGTTCATCGGAAACTATTACTGGTCTTCCAGGGAACGATCAAAACGAAGACTGTTTGTGACATTACTCCCATGGAGGAAATAGCGCCTGGTGACTGTTGTATTCAATCCCGCTGCAGTTTCTGTGTTTCATCAACACTCTGATAGTCCACAGATTACAGAATACCCCAGATGTGCATCGGAAACTACTACTGGTCTTCCAGGGAGCGATCAAAGCGTAGTCTGTTTGAGACATTACTTCAATGGAGGAAAGTGCGCATGGTGACTGTTATATTCAATCCCGATGCAATTTCTGTGTTTCATCAACACTTTGAAGGTCCAAGGATTACAGGATGCCTCCAGATGTGCATCGGAAACTACTACTGGTCTTGCAGGGAACGATCAAAGCGTAAACTGTTTGAGACATTACTCCCATGGAGGAAAGTGCCGATGGTGACTGTTGTATTCAATCCCGATGCAATTTCTGTGTTTCATCAACACTCTGATAGACCACAGAATACAGAAATCCACCAGATGTGCATCGGAAACTACTGCTGGTCTTCCAGCTAACGATCGAACCGTAGACTGTTTGAGGCATTACTCCTATGGTGGAAAGTGCGCATGGTGACTGTTGTATTCAATCCTGATGCAATTACAGTGTTTCATCAACACTCTGATAGTCCACAGATTACAGAATGCCTCCAGATGTGCATCGGAAACTACTACTGGTCTTCCAGGTAACGATCAAAGCTTAGACTGTTTGAGACATTACCTCCATGGAGGAAGGTGCGCAAGGTGACTGTTGTATTCAATCCCGATGCAATTTCTGTGTTTCATCAACACTCAGATAGTCCACAGATTACAGAATGCCTCCAGATGTGATCGGAAACTACTACTGGTCTTCAGGGAACGATCAAAGCGTAGACTGTTAGAGCCATTACTCCCATGGAGGAAAGAGCGCATGGTGACTGTTGTATTCAATCCCGATGCAATTTCTGTGTTTCATCAACACTCTGATAGTCCACAGATTACAGAATGCCTCCAGATGTGCATCGGAAACTACTACTGGTCTTCCAGGGAACGATCAAAGCGTAGACTGTTTTAGACATTACTCCCATGGAGGTAAGAGCGCATGGTGACTGTTGTATTCATCCCGAGGCAATTACAGTGTTTCATCAACACTCTGATAGTCCGCAGATTACAGAATGCCTCCAGATGTGCATCGGAAACTACTACTGGTCTTCCAGGGAACGATCAAAGCGTAGACTGTTTGAGACATTACTCCCATGGAGGAAAGTGCGCATGGTGACTGTTGTATTCAATCCCGATGCAATTTCTGTGTTTCATCAACACTCTGATAGTCCACAGATTACAGAATGCCTCCAGATGTGCATCGGAAACTACTACTGGTCTTCCAGGGAACGATCAAATCGTAGACTGTCTGAGACATTACTCCCATGGAGGAAAGTGCGCATGGTGACTGTTGTATTCAATCCCGATGCAATTACTGTGTTTCATCAACACTCTGATAGTCCACAGATTACAGAATGCCTCCAGATGTGCATCGGAAACTACTACTGGAGTTCCAGGAAACGGTCAAACCGTAGACTGTTTGAGGCATTACTCCCTTGGAGGAAAGTGCGCATGGTGACTGTTGTATTTATTCCCGATGCAACTTCTGTGTTTCATCAACACTCTGATAGTCCACAGATTACAGAATGCCTGCAGATGTGCATCGGAAAATACTACTGGTCTTCCAGGGAACGATCAAAGCGTAGACTGTTTTAGACATTACTCCCATGGCGGAAAGTGCGCATGGTGACTGTTGTATTCAATCCCGATGCAATTACAGTGTTTCATCAACACTCTGATAGTCCGAAGATTACAGAATGCCTCCAGATGTGCATCGGAAACTACTACTGGTCTTCCAGCTAACGATCAAAGCTTAGACTGTTTGAGACATTACTCCCATGGAGGAAAGTGTTCAAGGTGACTGTTGTATTCAATCCCGATGCAATTTCTGTGTTTCATCAACACTCAGATAGTCCACAGATTACAGAATGCCTCCAGATGTGCATCGGAAACTACTACTGGTCTTCCAGGGAACGATCAAAGAGTAAACTGTTTGAGAATTACTCCCATGGAGGTAAGTGTGCATGGTGACTGTTGTATTCAATCCCGATGAAATATCAGTGTTTCATCAATACTCTGATAGTCCACAGATTACAGAATGCCTCCAGATGTGCATCGGAACTACTACTGGTCTTCCTGGGATTGATCAAAGCGTAGACTGTTTGAGGCATTACTCCCATGGAGGAAAGTGCGCATGGTGACTGTTGTATTGAATCCCGATGCAACTTCTGTGTTTCATCAACACTCTGATAGTCCACAGATTACAGAATGCCTCCAGATGTGAATCGGAAACTACTACTGGTCTTCCAGGGAACGATCAAAGCGTAGACTGTTTGAGACATTACTCCCATGGTGGAAAGTACGCATGGTGACTGTTGTATTCAATCCCGATGCAATTACAGTGTTTCATCAACACTCTGATAGTCCGGAGATTACAGAATGCCTCCAGATGTGCATCGGAAGCTACTACTGGTCTTCCAGGTAACGATCAAAGCTTAGACTGTTTGAGACATTACTTCCATGGAGGAAGGTGCGCAATGTGACTGTTGTATTCATCCCGATGCAATTTCTGTGTTTCATCAACACTCAGATAGTCCACAGATTACAGAATGCCTCCAGATGTGATCGGAAACGACTACTGGTCTTCAGGGAACGATCAAAGCGTAGACTGTTTGAGCCATTACTCCCATGGAGGAAAGAGCGCATGGTGACTGTTGTATTCAATCCCGATGCAATTTCTGTGTTTCATCAACACTCTGATAGTCCACAGATTACAGAATGCCTCCAGATGTGCATCGGAAACTACTACTGGTCTTCCAGGGAACGATCAAAGCGTAGACCGTTTGAGACGTTACTCCCATGGCGGAAAGTGCGCATGGTGACTGTTGTATTCATCCCGAGGCAATTACAGTGTATCATCAACACTCTGATAGTCCGCAGATTACAGAATGCATCCAGATGTGCATCGGAAACTACTACTGGTCTTCCAGGGAACGATCAAAGCGTAGACTGTTTGAGACATTACTCCCATGAAGGAAAGTGCGCATGGTGACTGTTGTATTCAATCCCGATGCAATTTCTGTATTTCATCAACACTCTGATAGTCCACAGATTACAGAATGCCTCCAGATGTGCATCGGAAACTACTACTGGTCTTCCAGGGAACGATCAAATCGTAGACTGTCTGAGACATTACTCCCATGGAGGAAAGTGCGCATGGTGACTGTTGTATTCAATCCCGATGCAATTTCTGTGTTTCATCAACACTCTGATAGTCCACAGACTACAGAATGCCTCCAGATGTGCATCGGAAACTACTACTGGAGTTCCAGGAAACGGTCAAACCGTAGACTGTTTGAGGCATTACTCCCATGGAGGAAAGTGCGCATGGTGACTGTTGTATTTATTCCCGATGCAACTTCTGTGTTTCATCAACACTCTGATAGTCAACAGATTACAGAATGCCTGCAGATGTGCATCGGAAAATACTACTGGTCTTCCAGGGAACGATCAAAGCGTAGACTGTTTTAGACATTACTCCCATGGCGGAAAGTGCGCATGGTGACTGTTGTATTCAATCCCGATGCAATTACAGTGTTTCATCAACACTCTGATAGTCCGTAGATTACAGAATGCCTCCAGATGTGCATCGGAAACTACTACTGGTCTTCCAGCTAACGATCAAAGCTTAGACTGTTTGAGACATTACTCCCATGGAGTAAAGTGTTCAAGGTGACTGTTGTATTCAATCCCGATGCAATTTCTGTGTTTCATCAACACTCAGATAGTCCACAGATTACAGAATGCCTCCAGATGTGCATCGGAAACTACTACTGGTCTTCCAGGGAACCATCAAAGCGTACACTGTTTGAGACATTACTCCCATGGAGGAAAGTGCCGATGGTGACTGTTGTATTCAATCCCGATGCAATTTCTGTGTTTCATCAACACTCTGATAGTCCACAGAATACAGAAATCCACCAGATGTGCATCGGAAACTACTGCTGGTCTTCCAGCTAACGATCGAACCGTAGACTGTTTGAGGCATTACTCCCATGGAGGAAAGTGCGCATGGTGACTGTTATATTGAATCCCGATGCAACTTCTGTGTTTCATCAACACTCTGATAGTCCACAGATTACAGAATGCCTCCAGATGTGAATCGGAAACTACTACTGGTCTTCCAGGGAACGATCAAAGCGTAGACTGTTTGAGATATTACTCCCGTGGTGGAAAGTGCGCATGGTGACTGTTGTATTCAATCCCGATGCAATTAAAGTGTTTCATCAACACTCTGATAGTCCGGAGATTACAGAATGCCTCCAGATGTGCATCGGAAACTACTACTGGTCTTCCAGGTAACGATCAAAGCTTCGACTGTTTGAGACATTACTTCCATGGAGGAAGGTGCGCAAGGTGACTGTTGTATTCAATCCCGATGCAATTTCTGTGTTTCATCAACACTCAGATAGTCCACAGAATACAGAATGCCTCCAGATGTGATCGGAAACTACTACTGGTCTTCAGGGAACGATCAAAGCGTAGACTGTTTGAGCCATTACTCCCATGGAGGAAAGAGCGCATGGTGACTGTTGTATTCAATCCCGATGCAATTTCTGTGTTTCATCAACACTCTGATAGTCCACAGATTACAGAATGCCTCCAGATGTGCATCGGAAACTACTACTGGTCTTCCAGGGAACGATCAAAGCGTAGACCGTTTGAGACGTTACTCCCATGGCGGAAAGTGCGCATGGTGACTGTTGTATTCATCCCGAGGCAATTACAGTGTTTCATCAACACTCTGATAGTCCGCAGATTACAGAATGCCTCCAGATGTGCATCGGAAACTACTACTGGTCTTCCAGGGAACGATCAAAGCGTAGACTGTTTGAGACATTACTCCCATGGAGGAAAGTGCGCATGGTGACTGTTGTATTCAATCCCGATGTAATTTCTGTGTTTCATTAACACTCGGATAGTCCACAGATTACAGAATGCCTCCAGATGTGCATCGGAAACTACTACCGGTCTTCCAGGGAACGATCAAATCGTAGACTGTCTGAGACATTACTCCCATGGAGGAAAGTGCGCATGGTGACTGTTGTATTCAATCCCGATGCAATTACTGTGTTTCATCAACACTCTGATAGTCCACAGATTACAGAATGCCTCCAGATGTGCATCGGAAACTACTACTGGAGTTCCAGGAAACGGTCAAACCGTAGACTGTTTGAGGCATTACTCCCATGGAGGAAAGTGCGCATGGTGACTGTTGTATTTATTCCCGATGCAACTTCTGTGTTTCATCAACACTCTGATAGTCCACAGATTACAGAATGCCTGCAGATGTGCATCGGAAAATACTACTGGTCTTCCAGGGAACGATCAAAGCGTAGACTGTTTTAGACATTACTCCCATGGCGGAAAGTGCGCATGGTGACTGTTGTATTCAATCCCGATGCAATTATAGTGTTCCATCAACACTCTGATAGTCCGTAGATTACAGAATGCCTCCAGATGTGCATCGGAAACTACTACTGGTCTTCCAGCTAACGATCAAAGCTTAGACTGTTTGAGACATAAATCCCATGGAGGAAAGTGTTCAAGGTGACTGTTGTATTCAATCCCGATGCAATTTCTGTGTTTCATCAACATTCAGATAGTCCACAGATTACAGAATGCCTCCAGATGTGCATCGGAAACTACTACTGGTCTTACAGGGAACGATCAAAGCGTACACTGTTTGAGACATTACTCCCATGGAGGAAAGTGCCGATGGTGACTGTTGTATTCAATCCCGATGCAATTTCTGTGTTTCATCAACACTCTGATAGTCCACAGAATACAGAAATCCACCAGATGTGCATCGGAAACTACTGCTGGTCTTCCAGCTAACGATCGAACCGTAGACTGTTTGAGGCATTACTCCCATGGAGGAAAGTGCGCATGGTGACTGTTATATTGAATCCCGATGCAACTTCTGTGTTTCATCAACACTCTGATAGTCCACAGATTACAGAATGCCTCCAGATGTGAATCGGAAACTACTACTGGTCTTCCAGGGAACGATCAAAGCGTAGACTGTTTGAGATATTACTCCCGTGGTGGAAAGTGCACATGGTGACTGTTGTATTCAATCCCGATGCAATTAAAGTGTTTCATCAACACTCTGATAGTCCGGAGATTACAGAATGCCTACAGATGTGCATCGGAAACTACTACTGGTCTTCCAGGTAACGATCAAAGCTTAGACTGTTTGAGACATTACTTCCATGGAGGAAGGTGCGCAAGGTGACTGTTGTATTCAATCCCGATGCAATTTCTGTGTTTCATCAACACTCAGATAGTCCACAGATTACAGAATGCCTCCAGATGTGATCGGAAACTACTACTGGTCTTCAGGGAACGATCAAAGCGTAGACTGTTTGAGCCATTACTCCCATGGAGGAAAGAGCGCATGGTGACTGTTGTATTCAATCCCGATGCAATTTCTGTGTTTCATCAACACTCTGATAGTCCACAGATTACAGAATGCCTCCAGATGTGCATCGGAAACTACTACTGGTCTTCCAGGGAACGATCAAAGCGTAGACCGTTTGAGACGTTACTCCCATGGCGGAAAGTGCGCATGGTGACTGTTGTATTCATCCCGAGGCAATTACAGTGTTTCATCAACACTCTGATAGTCCGCAGATTACAGAATGCCTCCAGATGTGCATCGGAAACTACTACTGGTCTTCCAGGGAACGATCGAAGCGTAGACTGTTTGAGACATTACTCCCATGGAGGGAAGTGCGCATGGTGACTGTTGTATTCAATCCCGATGCAATTTCTGTGTTTCATTAACACTCTGATAGTCCACAGATTACAGAATGCCTCCAGATGTGCATCGGAAACTACTACTGGTCTTCCAGGGAACGATCAAATCGTAGACTGTCTGAGACATTACTCCCATGGAGGAAAGTTCGCATGGTGACTGTTGTATTCAATCCCGATGCAATTACTGTGTTTCATCAACACTCTGATAGTCCACAGATTACAGAATGCCTCCAGATGTGCATCGGAAACTACTACTGGAGTTCCAGGAAACGGTCAAACCGTAGACTGTTTGAGGCATTACTCCCATGGAGGAAAGTGCGCATGGTGACTGTTGTATTTATTCCCGATGCAACTTCTGTGTTTCATCAACACTCTGATAGTCCACAGATTACAGAATGCCTGCAGATGTGCATCGGAAAATACTACTGGTCTTCCAGGGAACGATCAAAGCGTAGACTGTTTTAGACATTACTCCCATGGCGGAAAGTGCGCATGGTGACTGTTGTATTCAATCCCGATGCAATTACAGTGTTTCATCAACACTCTGATAGTCCGTAGATTACAGAATGCCTCCAGATGTGCATCGGAAACTACTACTGGTCTTCCAGCTAACGATCAAAGCTTAGACTGTTTGAGACATTAATCCCATGGTGGAAAGTGTTCAAGGTGACTGTTGTATTCAATCCCGATGCAATTTCTGTGTTTCATCAACACTCAGACAGTCCACAGATTACAGAATGCCTCCAGATGTGCATCGGAAACTACTACTGGTCTTCCAGGGAACGATCGAAACGTTGACTGTGTGAGACATTACTCCCATTGCGGAAAGTGCGCATGGTGACTGTTGTATTCTATCCCGAGGCAATTTCTGTGTTTCAACAACACTTTGAAGGTCCAAGGATTACAGAATGCCTCCCGATGTGCATCGGAAGCCACTACTGGTCTTCCAGGGAACTATCAAAACGTAGACTGTTTGAGACATTACTCCCATGGAGGAAATAGCGCCTGGTGACTGTTGTATTAAATCCCGCTGCAGTTTCTATGTTTCATCAACACTCAGATAGTCCACAGATTACAGAATGCCTTCAGATGTGCATCGGAAACTACTGCTGGTCTTCCAGGGAACGATCGAAGCTTAGACTGTTTGAGATATTACTCCCATGGAGGAAAGTGCGCATGGTGACTGTTGTATTCAATCCCGACGCAATTTCTGTGTTTCATCAACACTCAGATTGTCCACAGATTACAGAATGCCTCCAGATGTGCATCGGAAACTACTACTGGTCTTCCTGGGAACGATCAAAGCGTAGACTGTTTGATTCATTACTCCCATTATGGAGAGTGCGCATGGTGACTGTTGTATTCAATCCCGAAGCAATTTCTGTGTTTCATCAACACTCTGGTAGTCCACAGATTACAGAATGCCTCCAGATGTGCATCGGAAACTACTACTGGTGTTCCAGGGAACGATCAGAGTGTAGACTGTATGAGACATTACTCCCATGGAGGAAAGTGCGCATGGTGACTTTTGTATTAAATCCCGAATCAATTTCTGTGTTTCATTAACACTTTGAAGGTCCAAGGATAACAGAATGCCTCCAGATGTGCATCGGAAACTACTACTGGTCTTCCAGGGAACGATCATTGCGTAGACTGTTTGAGACATTACTCCCATGGAGGAAAGTGCGCATGGTGACTGTTGTATTCAATACCGATGCAATTACTGTGTTTCATCAACACTCTGATAGTCCACAGATTACAGAATGCCTCCAAATGCGCATCGGAAACTACTACTGGTCTTCCAGGGAACGATCAAAGCGTAGACTGTTTGAGACATTACTCCCATGGCGGAAAGTGCGCATGGTGACTGTTGTATTCAATCCCGATGAAATTACAGTGTTTCATCAACACTCTGATAGTCCGGAGATTACAGAATGCCTCCAGATGTGCATCGGAAACTACTACTGGTCTTCCAGGTAACGATCAAAGCTTAGACTGTTTAAGACATTACTCCCATGGAGGAAAGTGCGCAAGGTGACTGTTGTATTCAATCCGGATTCAATTTCTGTGTTTCATCAACACTCTGATTGTCCACAGATTACAGAATGCCTCCAGATGTGCATCGGAAACTACTACTGGTCTTCCAGGGAACGATCAAAGCGTAGACTGTTTGAGACATTACTCCCAATGAGGAAAGTGCGCATTTTGACTGTTGTATTCAATCCCGATGCAATTACAGTGTTTCATCAACACTCTGATAGTCCGCAGATTACAGAATGCCTCCAGATGTGCATCGGAAACTACTACTGGTCTTCCAGGGAACGATCAAAACGTAGACTGTTTGAGACCTAAGTCCCATGGAGGAAAGTGCGCATGGTGAATGTTGTATTTAATCCCGATGCAATTTCTGTGTTTCATCATCACTCTGATAGTCCACAGATTACAGAATGCCTCCAGATGTGCATCGGAAGCTACTACTGGTCTTCCAGGGAACGTTCAAAGCGTTGACTGTTTGAGACATTACTCCCATGGCAGAAGTGCGCATGGTGACTGTTGTATTCTATCCAGAGGCAATATCTGTCTTTCATCAACACTTTGAAGGTCTAAGGATTACAGAATGCCTCCAGATGTGCATCGGAAGCTACTACTGGTCTTCCAGGGAACGATCAAACGTAGACTGTTTGTGACATTACTCCCATGGAGGAAATATCGCCTGGTGACTGTTGTATTCAATCCCGCTGCAGTTTCTGTGTTTCATCAACACTCTGATAGTCCACAGATTACAGAATGCCTTCAGATGTGCATCGGAAACTACTATTGGTCTTCCAGGGAACGATCAAAATTAGACTGTTTGAGATATTACTCCCATGGAGGAAAGTGCGCATGGTGACTGTTGTTTTCAATCCCGATGCAATTTCTGTGTTTCATCAACACTCAGATAGTCCACAGATTACAGAATGCCCCCAGATGTGCATCGGAAACTACTACTGGTCTTCCTGGGAACGATCAAAGCGTAGACTGTTTGAGACATTACTCCCATGGAGGAGAGTGCGCATGGTGACTGTTGTATTCAATCCCGATGCAATTTCTGTGTTTCATCAACACTCTGATAGTCCACAGATTACAGAATGCATCCAGATGTGCATCGGAAACTACTACTGGTCTTCCAGGGAACGATCAAAGCTTAGATTGTTTGAGATATTACTCCCATAGAGGAAAGTGCGCATGGCGACTGTTGTATTCAATCCCGATGCAATTTCTGTGTTTCGCAACACTCAGATAGTCCACAGATTACAGAATGCCTCCAGATGTGCATTGGAAACTACTACTGGTCTTCCAGCGAACGATCAAATAGTAAACTGTTTGAGGCATTACTCCCATGAAGGTAAGTGCGCATGGTGACTGTTGTATTCAATCCCGATGCAATTTCTGTGTTTCATCAACACTCTGATAGTCCACAGATTACAGAATGCCTCCAGATGTGCATCGGAACTACTACTGGTCTTCCAGGGAACGATCAAAGCGTAGACTGATTGAGACATTACTCCCATGGAGGAAAGTGCGCATGGTGAGTGTTGTATTCAATCCCGAGGCAATTTCTGTGTTTCATCAATACTTTGAAGGTCCAAGGATTACAGATTGCGTTCAAATGTGCATCGGAAACTACTACCGGACTCCCAGGGTACGATCAAAGCGTTGGCTGTTTGAGACATTACTCCCATGGAGGAAAGTGCGCGTGGTGACTGTTGTATTCAATCCCGATGCAATTTCTGTGTTTCATCAACACTCTGATAGTCCACAGATAACAGAATGCCTCCAGATGTGCATCGGAACTACTACTGGTCTTCCAGGGAACGATCAAAGGGTAGACTGATTGAGACATTACTCCCATGGAGGTAAGTGCGCATGGTGACTGTTGTATTCAATCCCGATGCAATTTCTGTGTTTCATCTACACCCAGATAGTCCACAGATTACAGAATGCCTCCAGATGTGCATCGGAAACTACTACTGGACTTCCAGGGAACGATCAAAGCTTAGACTGTTTGAGACATTACTCCCATGGAGGAAAGTGCGCATGGTGACTGTTGTATTCAATCCCGGATCACTTTCTGTGTTTCATCAACACTTTGAAGGTCCAAGGATTACAGAATGCCTCCAGATGTGCATCGGAAACTATTACTGGTCTTCCAGGGAACGATCAAAGCGTAGACTGTTTGAGACATTACTCCCATGGAGGAGAGTGCGCATGGTGACAGTTGTATTCAATCCCGATGCAATTTCTTTGTTTCATCAACACTCTGATTGTCCACAGATTACAGAATGCCTCCAGATGTGCATCGGAACTACTACTGGTCTTCCAGGGAACGATCAAATCGTAGACTGATTGAGACATTACTCCCATGGAGGTAAGTGCGCATGGTGACGGTTGTATTCAATCCTGATGCAATTTCTGTGTCTCATCAACACTCTGATAGTCCACAGATTACAGAATGCCTCCAGATGTGCATCGGAAACTACTACTGGTCTTCCAGGGAACGATCAAAGAGAAAATTGTTTGAGACATTACTCCCATGTAGGTTAGTGCGCATGGTGACTGTTGTATTCAATCCCGATGCAATTTCTGTGTTTCATCAACACTCTGATAGTCCACAGATTACAGATTGCCTCCAGATGTGCATTGGAAATTACTACTGGTCTTCCAGGAAACGATCAAAGCGTTGACTGTTTGAGACATTACTCCCATGGTGGAAAGTGCGCATGGTAACTGATGTATTCAATCCCGATGCAATGTCTGTGTTTCATCAACACTCAGATAGTCCACAGATTACAGAATGCCTCCAGATGTGATCGGAAACTACTACTGGTCTTCAGGGAACGATCAAAGCGTAGGCTGTTTGAGCCACTACTCCCATGGAGGAAAGTGCGCATGGTGACTGTTGTATTCATTCCCGATGCAACTTCTGTGTTTCACCAACACTCTGATAGTCCACAGATTACAGAATGCCTGCAGATGTGCATTGGAAAATACTACTGGTCTTCCAGGGAACGATCAAATCGTAGACTGTTTGAGACATTACTCCCATGGAGGAAAGTGTTCAAGGTGACTGTTGTATTCAATCCCGATGCAGTTTCTGTGTTTCATCAACACTCTGATAGTCCACAGATTACAGAATGCCTTCAGATGTGCATCGGAAACTACTACTGGTCTTCCTGGGAACGATCAAAGCGTAGACTGTTTGATTCATTACTCCCATGGAGGAGATTGCGCATGGTGACTGTTGTATTCAATCCCGAAGCAATTTCTGTGTTTCATCAACACTCTGATAGTCCACAGATTACAGAATGCCTCCAGATGTGCATCGGAAACTACTACTGGTGTTCCAGGGAACGATCAAAGTGTAGACTGTTTGAGACATTACTCCCATGGAGGAAAGTGCGCATGGTGACTTTTGTATTAAATCCCGAATCAATTTCTGTGTTTCATTAACACTTTGAAGGTCCAAGGATAACAGAATGCCTCCAGATGTGCATCGGAAACTACTACTGGTCTTCCAGGGAACGATCAATGCGTAGACTGTTTGAGACATTACTCCCATGGAGGAAAGTGCGCATGGCGACTGTTGTATTCAATACCGATGCAATTACTGTGTTTCATCAACACTCTGATAGTCCACAGATTACAGAATGCCTCCAGATGTGCATCGGAAACTACTACTGGTCTTCCAGGGAACGATCAAAGCGTACACTGTTTGAGACATTACTCCCATGGCGGAAAGTGCGCATGGTGACTGTTGTATTCAATCCCGATGAAATTACAGTGTTTCATCAACACTCTGATATTTCGGAGATTACAGAATGCCTCCAGATGTGCATCGGAAACTACTACTGGTCTTCCAGGTAACGATCAAAGCTTAGACTGTTTGAGACGTTACTCCCATGGAGGAAAGTGCGCAAGGTGACTGTTGTATTCAATCCGGATTCAATTTCCGTGTTTCATCAACACTCCGATAGTCCACAGATTACAGAATGCCTCCAGATGTGCATCGGAAACTACTACTGGTCTTCCAGGGAACGATCAAAGCGTAGACTGTTTGAGACATTACTCCCATGGCGGAAAGTGCGCATTTTGACTGTTGTATTCAATCCCGATGCAATTACAGTGTTTCATCAACACTCTGATAGTCCGCAGATTACAGAATGCCTCCAGATGTGCATCGGAAACTACTACTGGTCTTCCAGGGAACGATCAAAACGTAGACTGTTTGAGACATAAGTCCCATGGAGGAAAGTGCGCATGGTGAATGTTGTATTTAATCCCGATGCAATTTCTGTGTTTCATCATCACTCTGATAGTCCACAGATTACAGAATGTATCCAGATGTGCATCGGAAGCTACTACTGGTCTTCCAGGGAACGTTCAAAGCGTTGACTGTTTGAGACATTACTCCCATGGCGGAAAGTGCGCATGGTGACTGTTGTATTCTATCCCGAGGCAATATCTGTGTTTCATCAACACTTTGAAGGTCTAAGGATTACAGAATGCCTCCAGATGTGCATCGGAAGCTACTACTGGTGTTCCAGGGAACGATCAAAACGTAGACTGTTTGTGACATTACTCCCATGGAGGAAATAGCGCCTCGTGAGTGTTGTATTCAATCCCGCTGCAGTTTCTGTGTTTCATCAACACTCTGATAGTCCACAGATTACAGAATGCCCGCAGATGTGCATCAGAAACTACTACTGGTCTTCCTGGGAACGATCAAAGCGTAGACTGTTTGAGACATTACTCCCATGGAGGAGAGTGCGCATGGTGACTGTTGTATTCAATCCCGATGCAATTTCTGTGTTTCATCAACACTCTGATAGTCCACAGATTACAGAATGCCTCCAGTTGTGCATCGGAACTACTACTGGTCTTCCAGGGAACGATCAAAGCGTAGACTGATTGAGACATTACTCCCATGGAGGAAAGTGCGCATGGTGAGTGTTGTATTCAATCCCGAGGCAATTTCTGTGTTTCATCAATACTTTGAAGGTCCAAGGATTACAGATTGCGTTCAAATGTGCATCGGAAACTACTACCGGACTCCCAGGGTACGATCAAAGCAATGACTGTTTGAGACATTACTCCCATGGAGGAAAGTGCGCGTGGTGACTTTTGTATTCAATCCCGATGCAATTTCTGTGTTTCATCAACACTCTGATAGTCCACAGATTATAGAATGCCTCCAGATGTGCATCGGAACTACTACTGGTCTTCCAGGGAACGATCAAAGGGTAGACTGATTGAGACATTACTCCCATGGAGGTAAGTGCGCATGGTGACTGTTGTATTCAATCCTGATGCAATTTCTGTGTTTCATCAACACTCTGATAGTCCACAGATTACAGAATGCCTCCAGATGTGCATCGGAAACTACTACTGGTCTTCCAGGGAACGATCAAAGCTTAGACTGTTTGAGACATTACTCCCATGGAGGAAAGTGCGCATGGTGACTGTTGTATTCAATCCCGATGCAATTTCTGTGTTTCATCTACACTCTGATAGTCCACAGATTACAGAATGCCTCCAGATGTGCATCGGAAACTACTACTGGTCTTCCAGGGAACGATCAAAGCTTAGACTGTTTGAGACATTACTCCCATGGAGGAAAGTGCGCATGGTGACTGTTGTATTCAATCCCGAATCACTTTCTGTGTTTCATCAACACTTTGAAGGTCCAAGGATTACAGAATGCCTCCAGATGTGCATCGGAAACTATTACTGGTCATCCAGGGAACGATCAATGCGTAGACTGTTTGAGACATTACTCCCATGGAGGAAATAGCGCCTGGTGACTGTTGTATTAAATCCCGATGCAATTTCTGTGTTTCATCAACACTGTGATAGCTTACAGATTACAGAATGTCTTCAGATGTGCATCGGAAACTACTACTGGTCTTCCAGGGAACGATCAATCCTTAGACTGTTTGAGATATTACTCCCATGGAGGAGAGTGCGCATGGTGACAGTTGTATTCAATCCCGATGCAATTTCTTTGTTTCATCAACACTCTGATAGTCCACAGATTACAGAATGCCTCCAGATGTGCATCGGAACTACTACTGGTCTTCCAGGGAACGATCAAATCGTAGACTGATTGAGACATTACTCCCATGGAGGTAAGTGCGCATGGTGACAGTTGTATTCAATCCTGATGCAATTTCTGTGTTTCATCAACACTCTGATAGTCCACAGATTACAGAATGCCTCCAGATGTGCATCGGAAACTACTACTGGTCTTCCATTGAACGATCAAAGAGAAAACTGTTTGAGACATTACTCCCATGAAGGTAAGTGCGCATGGTGACTGTTGTATTCAATCCCGATGCAATTTCTGTGTTTCATCAACACTCTGATAGTCCACAGATAACAGATTGCCTGCAGATGTGCATTGGAAACTACTACTGGTCTTCCAGGAAACGATCAAAGCGTTGACTGTTTGAGACATTACTCCCATGGTGGAAAGTGCGCATGGTGACTGTTGTATTCAATCCCGATGCAATTTCTGTGTTTCATCAACACTCAGATAGTCCACAGATTACAGAATGCCTCCAGATGTGATCGGAAACTACTACTGGTCTTCAGGGAACGATCAAAGCGTAGACTGTTTGAGCCATTACTCCCATGGAGGAAAGTGCGCATGGTGACTGTTGTATTCATTCCCGATGCAACTTCTGTGTTCCATCAACACTCTGATAGTCCACAGATTACAGAATGCCTGCAGATGTGCATTGGAAAATACTACTGGTCTTCCAGGGAACGATCAAATCGTAGACTGTTTTAGACATTACTCCCATGGCGGAAAGTGCGCATGGTGACTGTTGTATTCAATCCCGATGCAATTACAGTGTTTCATCAACACTCTGATAGTCCGTAGATTACAGAATGCCTCCAGATGTGCATCGGAAACTACTACTGGTCTTCCTGCTAACGATCAAAGCTTAGACTGTTTGAGACATTACTCCCATTGAGGAAAGTGTTCAAGGTGACTGTTGTATTCAATCCCGATGCAGTTTCTGTGTTTCATCAACACCCTGATAGTCCACAGATTACAGAATGCCTTCAGATGTGCATCGGAAACTACTATTGGTCTTCCAGGGAACGATCAAAGCTTAGACTGTTTGAGATATTACTCCCATGGAGGAAAGTGCGCATGGTGACTGTTGTTTTCAATCCCGATGCAATTTCTGTGTTTCATCAACACTCAGATACTCCACAGATTACAGAATGCCCCCAGATGTGCATCGGAAACTACTACTGGTCTTCCTGGGAACGATCAAAGCGTAGACTGTTTGAGACATTACTCCCATGGAGGAGAGTGCGCATGGAGACTGTTGTATTCAATCCCGATGCATTTCTGTGTTTCATCAACACTCTGATAGTCCACAGATTACAGAATGCCTCCAGATGTGCGTCGGAAACTACTACTGGTCTTCCAGGGAACGATCAAAGCTTAGACTGTTTGAGATATTACTCCCATGGAGGAAAGTGCGCATGGCGACTGTTGTATTCAATCCCGATGCAATTTCTGTGTTTCATCAACACTCAGATAGTCCACAGATTACTGAATGTTCCAGATATGCATCGGAAACTACTACTGGTCTTCCAGCGAACGATCAAATAGTAAACTGTTTGAGACATTACTCCCATGAAGGTAAGTGCGCATGGTGACTGTTGTATTGAATCCTGATGCAATTTCTGTGTTTCATCAACACTCTGATAGTCCACAGATTACAGAATGCCTCCAGATGTGCATCGGAAACTACTACTGGTCTTCCAGCGAACGTTCAAAGAGAAAACTACTTGAGACATTACTCCCATGAAGGTAAGTGCGCATGGTGACTGTTGTATTCAATCCCGATGCAATTTCTGTGTTTCATCTACACTCTGATAGTCCACAGATTACAGATTGCCTCCAGATGTGCATTTGGAAACTACTACTGGTCTTCCAGGAAACGATCAAAGCGTAGACTGTTTGAGACATTACTCCCATGGAAGAAAGTGGGCATGGTGACTGTTGTATTCAATCCCGAGGCAATTTCTGTGTTTCATCAACACTTTGAAGGTCCAAGGATTAAAGATTGCGTTCAGATGTGCATCGGAAACTACTACTGGACTCCCAGGGAACGATGAAAGCGTAGACTGTTTGAGACATTACTCCCATGGAGGAAAGTGCGCAAGGTGACTGTTGTATTCAATCCTAATACAATTTCTGTGTTTCATCAACACTCTGATAGTCCACAGATTACAGAATGCCTCCAGATGTGCATAGGAAACTACTACTGGTCTTCCAGGGAACGATCAAAGCTTAGACTGTTTGAGACATTACACCCATGGAGGAAAGTGCGCATGGTGACTGTTGTATTCAATCCCGAATCACTTTCTGTGTTTCATCAACTCTTTGAAGTTCCATGGATTACAGAATGCCTCCAGATGTGCATCGGAAACTATTACTGGTCTTCCAGGGAACGATCAATGCGTAGACTGTTTGAGACATTACTCCCATGGAGGAAATAGCGCCTGGTGACTGTTGTATTAAATCCCGATGCAATTTCTGTGTTTCATCAACACTGTGATAGTTTGCAGATTACAGAATGTCTTCAGATGTGCATCGGAAACTACTACTGGTCTTCCAGGGAACGATCAATCCTTAGACTGTTTGAGATATTACTCCTATGGAGGAAAGTGCGCATGGCGGCTGTTGTATTCAATCCCGATGCAATTTCTGTGTTTCATCAACACTCAGATAGTCCACAGATTACAGAATGCCCCCAGATGTGCATCGGAGACTACTACTGGTTTTCCTGGGAACGATCAAAGCGTAGACTGTTTGAGACATTACTCCCATGGAGGAGAGTGCGCATGGTGACAGTTGTATTTAATCCCGATGCAATTTCTTTGTTTCATCAACACTCTGATAGTCCACAGATTACAGAATACCTCCAGATGTGCATCGGAACTACTACTGGTCTTCCAGGGAACGATCAAAGCGTAGACTGATTGAGACATTACTCCCATGGAGGTAAGTGCGCATGGTGACGGTTGTATTCAATCCTGATGCAATTTCTGTGTTTCATCAACACTCTGATAGTCCACAGATTACAGATTGCCTCCAGATGTGTATTGGAAACTACTATAGGTCTTCCAGAAAACGATCAAAGCGTTGACTGTTTGAGACATTACTCCCAAGGAGGAAAGTGCGCGTGGTGATTGTTGTATTCTATCACGAGGCAATTTCTGTGTTTCATCATCACTTTGAAAGTCCAAGGATTACAGAATGCCTCCAGATGTGCATCGGAAACTACTACTGGTCTTCCAGGGAACGATCAAAACATAGACTGTTCGAGACATTACTCCCATGGAAGAAAGTGCGCATGGTGACTGTTGCATTCAATCCCGCTGCAATTTCTGTGTTTCGTCAACACTCTGATAGTCCACAGATTACAGAATGCCTCCAGATGTTTATCGGAAACTACTACTGGTCTTCCAGGAAACGATCAAAGCGTAGACTGTTTGCGTCATTACTCCCATGGAGGAAAGTGCGCATGGTGACTGTTGTATTCAATCCCGATGCAATTTCTGTGTTTCATCAACACTCAGATAGTCCACAGATTACAGAATGCCTCCAGATGTGATCGGAAACTACTACTGGTCTTCAGGGAACGATCAAAGCGTAGACTGTTTGAGCCATTACTCCCATGGAGGAAAGTGCGCATGGTGAATGTTGTATTCATTCCCGATGCAACTTCTGTGTTTCATCAACACTCTGATAGTCCACAGATTACAGAATGCCTGCAGATGTGCATCGGAAAATACTACTGGTCTTCCAGGGAACGATCAAAGCGTAGACTGTTTTAGACATTACTCCCATGGCGGAAAGTGCGCATGGTGACTGTTGTATTCAATCCCGATGCAATTACAGTGTTTCCTCAACACTCTGATAGTCCGTAGATTACAGAATGCCTCCAGATGTGCATCGGAAACTACTACTGGTCTTCCAGCTAACGATCAAAGCTTAGACTGTTTGAGACATTACTCCCATGGAGGAAAGTGTTCAAGGTGACTGTTGTATTCAATCCCGATGCAATTTCTGTGTTTCATCAACACTCAGATAGTCCACAGATTACAGAATGCCTCCAGATGTGCATCGGAAACTGCTACTGGTCTTCCAGGGAACGATCAAAGCGTACACTGTTTGAGACATAACTCCCATGGAGGAAAGTGCGCATGGTGAATGTTGTATATAATCCCGATGCAATTTCTGTGTTTCATCAACACTCTGATAGTCCACAGATTACAGAATGCCTCCAGATGTGCATCGGAAACTACTACTGGTCTTCCAGGGAACGATCAAAGCGTTGACTGTTTGAGACATTACTCCCATTGCGGAAAGTGCGCATGGTGACTGTTGTATTCTATCCCAAGGCAATTTCTGTGTTTCAACAACACTTTGAAGGTCCAAGGATTACAGAATGCCTCCAGATGTGCATCGGAAGCCACTACTGGTCTTCCAGGGAACGATCAAAACGTAGACTGTTTGAGACATTACTCCCATGGAGGAAATAGCGCCTGGTGACTGTTGTATTCAATCCCGCAGCAGTTTCTGTGTTTCATCAACACTCAGATAGTCCACAGATTACAGAATGCCTTCAGATGTGCATCGGAAACTACTGCTGGTCTTCCAGGGAACGATCAAAGATTAGACTGTTTGAGATATTACTCCCATGGAGGAAAGTGCGCATGGTGACTGTTGTATTCAATCCCGATGCAATTTCTGTGTTTCATCAACACTCAGATTGTCCACAGATTACAGAATACCCCAGATGTAAATCGGAAACTACTACTGGTCTTCCTGGGAACGATCAAAGCGTAGACTGTTTGATTCATTACTCCCATGGAGGAGAGTGCGCATGGTGACTGTTGTATTCAATCCCGAAGCAATTTCTGTGTTTCATCAACACTCTGATAGTCCACAGATTACAGAATGCCTGCAGATGTGCATTGGAAAATACTACTGGTCTTCCAGGGAACGATCAAAGCGTAGACTGTTTTAGACATTACTCCCATGGCGGAAAGTGCGCATGGTGACTGTTGTATTCAATCCCGATGCAATTACAGTGTTTCATCAACACTCTGATAGTCCGTAGATTACAGAATGCCTCCAGATGTGCATCGGAAACTACTACTGGTCTTCCAGCTAACGATCAAACTTAGACTGTTTGAGACATTACTCCCATGGAGGAAAGTGTTCAAGGTGACTGTTGTATTCAATCCCGATACAATTTCTCTGTTTCATCAACACTCAGATAGTCCACAGATTACAGAATGCCTCCAGATGTGCATCGGAAACTACTACTGGTCTTCCAGGGAGCGATCAAAACGTACACTGTTTGAGACATAACTCCCATAGAGGAAAGTGCGCATGGTTAATGTTGTATTCAATCCCGATGCAATTTCTGTGTTTCATCAACACTCTGATAGTCCACAGATTACAGAATGCCTCCAGATGTGCATCGGAAACTACTACTGGTCTTCCAGGGAACGATCAAAGCGTTGACTGGTTGAGACATTACTCCCATTGCGGAAAGTGCGCCTGGTGACTGTTGTATTCAATCCCGCTGCAGTTTCTGTGTTTCATCAGCACTCTGATAGTCCACAGATTACAGAATGCCTTCAGATGTGCATCGGAAACTACTGCTGGTCTTCCAGGGAACGATCAAAGCTTAGACTGTTTGAGATATTCCTCCCATGGAGGAAATTGCGCATGGTGACTGTTGTATTCAATTCCGATGCAATTTCTGTGTTTCATCAACACTCAGATTGTCCACAAAGTACAGAATACCCCAGATGTGCATCGGAAACTACTACTGGTCTTCCTGGGAACGATCAAAGCGTAGACTGTTTGATTCATTACTCCCATGGAGGAGAGTGCGCATGGTGACTGTTGTATTCAATCCCGAAGCAATTTCTGTGTTTCATCAACACTCTGATAGTCCACAGATTACAGAATGCGTCCAGATGTGCATCGGAAACTACTACTGGTGTTCCAGGGAACGATCAAAGTGCAGACTGTTTGAGACATTACTCCCATGGAGGAAAGTGCGCATGGTGACTTTTGTATTCAATCCCGAATCAATTTCTGTGTTTCATCAACACTTTGAAGGTCCAAGGATAACAGAATGCCTCCAGATGTGCATCGGAAACTACTACTGGTCTTCCAGGGAACGATCAATGCGTAGACTGTTTGAGACATTACTCCCATGGAGGAAAGTGCGCATGGTGACTGTTGTATTCAATACCGATGCAATTACTGTGTTTCATCAACACTCTGATAGTCCACAGATTACAGAATGCCTCCAGATGTGCATCGGAAACTACTACTGGTCATCCAGCTAACGATCAAAGCTTAGACGGTTTGAGACATTACTCCCATGGAGGAAAGTGTTCATGGTGACTGTTGTATTCAATCCCGATGCAATTTCTGTGTTTCATCAACACTCAGATAGTCCACAGATTACAGAATGCCTCCAGATGTGCATCGGAAACTACTACTGGTCTTCCAGGGAACGATCAAAGCGTACACTGTTTGAGACATAACTCCCATGGAGGAAAGTGCGCATGGTGAATGTTGTATTCAATCCCGATGCAATTTCTGTGTTTCATCAACACTCTGATAGTCCACAGATTACAGAATGCCTAGAGATGTGCATCGGATACTACTACTGGTCTTCCAGGGAACGAAAAAAGCGTTGACTGTTTGAGACATTACTCCCATTGCGGAAAGTGCGCATGGTGACTGTTGTATTCTATCCCAAGGCAATTTCTGTGTTTCAACAACACTTTGAAGGTCCAAGGATTACCGAATGCCTCCAGATGTGCATCGGAAGCCACTACTGGTCATCCAGCGAACGATCAAAACGTAGACTGTTTGAGACATTACTCCCATGGAGGAATGTGCGCATGGTGACTGTTGTATTCCATCGCGCTGCAGTTTCTGTGTTTCATCAACACTCTGATAGTCCACAGATTACAGAATGCCTTCAGATGTGCATCGGAAACTACTGCTGGTCTTCCAGGGAACGATCAAAGCTTAGACTGTTTGAGATAGTACTCCCATGGAGGAAAGTGCGCATGGTGACTGTTGTATTCAATCCCGATGCAATTTCTGTGTTTCATCAACACTCAGATTGTCCACAGATTACAGAATACCCCAGATGTGCATCGGGAACTACTACTGGTCTTCCTGGGAACGATCAAAGCGTAGACTGTTTGATTCATTACTCCCATGGAGGAGAGTGCGCATGGTGACTGTTGTATTCAATCCCGAAGCAATTTCTGTGTTTCATCAACACTCTGATAGTCCACAGATTACAGAATGCCTGCAGATGTGCATTGGAAAATACTACTGGTCTTCCAGGGAACGATCAAAGCGTAGACTGTTTTAGACATTACTCCCATGGCGGAAAGTGCGCATGGTGACTGTTGTATTCAATCCCGATGCAATTACAGTGTTTCATCAACACTCTGATAGTCCGTAGATTACAGAATGCCTCCAGATGTGCATCGGAAACTACTACTGGTCTTCCAGCTAACGATCAAAGCTTAGACTGTTTGAGACATTACTCCCATGGAGGAAAGTGTTCAAGGTGACTGTTGTGTTCAATCCCGATGCAATTTCTGTGTTTCATCAACACTCAGATAGTCCACAGATTACAGAATGCCTCCAGATGTGCATCGGAAACTACTACTGGTCTTCCAAGGAACGATCAAAGCGTACACTGTTTGAGACATAACTCCCATAGAGGAAAGTGCGCATGGTGAATGTTGTATTCAATCACGATGCAATTTCTGTGTTTCATCAACACTCTGATAGTCCACAGATTACAGAATGCCTCCAGATGTGCATCGGAAGCTACTACTGGTCTTCCAGGGATCGATCAAAGCGTTGACTGTTTGAGACATTACTCCCATTGCGGAAAGTGCGCATGGTGACTGTTGTATTCTATCCCAAGGCAATTTCTGTGTTTCAACAACACTTTGAAGGTCCAAGGATTACAGAATGCCTCCAGATGTGCATCGGAAGCCACTACTGGTCTTCCAGGGAACGATCAAAACGTAGACTGTTTGAGACATTACTCCCATGGAGGAAATAGCGCCTGGTGACTGTTGTATTCAATCCCGCTGCAGTTTCTGTGTTTCATCAACACTCTGATAGTCCACAGATTACAGAATGCCTTCAGATGTGCATCGGAAAGTACTGCTGGTCTTCCAGGGAAAGATCAAAGCTTAGACTGTTTGAGATATTACTCCCATGGAGGAAAGTGCGCATGGTGACTGTTGTATTCAATTCCGATGCAATTTCTGTGTTTCACCAACACTCAGATTGTCCACAGAGTACAGAATACCCGAGATGTGCATCGGAAACTACTACTGGTCTTCCTGGGAACGATCAAAGCGTAGACTGTTTGATTCATTACTCCCATGGAGGAGAGTGCGCATGGTGACTGTTGTATTCAATCCCGAAGCAATTTCTGTGTTTCATCAACACTCTGATAGTCCACAGATTACAGAATGCGTCCAGATGTGCATCGGAAACTACTACTGGTGTTCCAGGGAACGATCAAAGTGTAGACTGTTTGAGACATTACTCCCATGGAGGAAAGTGCGCATGGTGACTTTTGTATTCAATCCCGAATCAATTTCTGTGTTTCATCAACTCTTTGAAGGTCCAAGGATAACAGAATGCGTCCAGATGTGCATCGGAAACTACTACTGGTCTTCCAGGGAACGATCAATGCGTAGACTGTTTGAGACATTACTCCCATGGAGTAAAGTGCGCATGGTGACTGTTGTATTCGATACCGATGCAATTACTGTGTTTCATCAACACTCTGATAGTCCACAGATTACAGAATGCCTCCAGATGTGCATCGGAAACTACTACTGGTCTTCCAAGTAACGATCAAATCTTAGACTGTTTGAGAAATTACTCCCATGGAGGAAAGTGCGCAAGGTGACTGTTGTATTCAATCCCGATTCAATTTCTGTGTTTCATCAACACTCAGATAGTCCACAGATTACAGAATGCCTCCAAATGTGCATCGGAAACTACTACTGGTCTTAAAGGGAACGATCAAAGCGTAGACTGTTTGAGCCATTACTCCCATGGAGGAAAGTGCGCATGGTGACTGTTGTATTCAATCCCGATGCAATTTCTGTGTTTCATCAACACTCTGATAGTCCACAGATTACAGAATGCCTCCAGATGTGCATCGGAAACTACTACTGGTCTTCCTGGGAACGATCAAAGCGTAGACTGTTTGATTCATTACTCCCATGGAGGAGAGTGCGCATGGTGACTGTTGTATTCAATCCCGAAGCAATTTCTGTGTTTCATCAACACTCTGATAGTCCACAGATTACAGAATGCGTCCAGATGTGCATCGGAAACTACTACTGGTGTTCCAGGGAACGATCAAAGTGTAGACTGTTTGAGACATTACTCCCATGGAGGAAAGTGCGCATGGTGACTTTTGTATTCAATCCCGAATCAATTTCTGTGTTTCATCAACACTTTGAAGGTCCAAGGATAACAGAATGCCTCCAGATGTGCATCGGAAACTACTACTGGTCTTCCAGGGAACGATCAATGCGTAGACTGTTTGAGACATTACTCCCATGGAGGAAAGTGCGCATGGTGACTGTTGTATTCAATAACGATGCAATTACTGTGTTTCATCCACACTCTGATAGTCCACAGATTACAGAATGCCTCCAGATGTGCATCGGAAACTACTACTGGTCTTCCAGGGAACGATCAAAGCGTAGACTGTTTGAGACACTACTCCCATGGCGGAAAGTGCGCATGGTGACTGTTGTATTCAATCCCGATGAAATTACAGTGTTTCATCAACACTCTGATAGTCCGGAGATTACAGAATGCCTCCAGATGTGCATCGGAAACTACTACTGGTCTTCCAGGTAACGATCAAATCTTAGACTGTTTGAGAAATTACTCCCATGGAGGAAAGTGCGCAAGGTGACTGTTGTATTCAATCCCGATTCAATTTCTGTGTTTCATCAACATTCAGATAGTCCACAGATTACAGAATGCCTCCAGATGTGCATCGGAAACTACTACTGGTCTTAAAGGGAACGATCAAAGCGTAGACCGTTTGAGCCATTACTCCCATGGAGGAAAGTGCGCATTCTGACTGTTGTATTCAATCCCGATGCAATTTCTGTGTTTCATCAACACTCTGATAGTCCACAGATTACAGAATGCCTCCAGATGTGCATCGGAAACTACTACTGGTCTTCCAGGGAACTATCAAAGCGTAGACTGTTTGAGACATTACTCCCATGGCGGAAAGTGCGCATGGTGACTGTTGTATTCAATCCCGATGCAATTACAGTGTATCATCAACACTCTGATAGTCCGCAGATTACAGAATGCCTCCAGATGTGCATCGGAAACTACTACTGGTCTTCCAGGGAACGATCAAAACGTAGACTGTTTGAGCCATTACTCCCATGGAGGAAAGTGCGCATGGTGAATGTTGTATTCAATCCCGATGCAATTTCTGTGTTTCATCAACACTCTGATAGTCCACAGATTACAGAATGCCTCCAGATGTGCATCGGAAACTACTACTGGTCTTCCAGGGAACGATCAAAGCGTTGACTGTTTGAGACATTACTCCCATGACGGAAAGTGCGCATGGTGACTGTTGTATTCTATCCCGAGGCAAAATCTGTGTTTCATCAACACTTTGAAGGTCCAAGGATTACAGAATGCCTCCAGATGTGCATCGGAAGCTACTACTGGTCTTCCAGGGAACGATCAAATCGTAGACTGTTTGTGACATTACTCCCATTGAGGAAATAGCGCCTGGTGACTGTTGCACTCAATCCCGATGCAATTTCTGTGTTTCATCAACACTCTGATAGTCCACAGATTACAGAATGCCTTCAGATGTGCATCGGAAAGTACTGCTGGTCTTCCAGGGAACGATCAAAGCTTAGACTGTTTGAGATATTACTCCCATGGAGGAAAGTGCGCATGGTGACTGTTGTATTCAATTCCGATGCAATTTCTGTGTTTCACCAACACTCAGATTGTCCACAGAGTACAGAATACCCGAGATGTGCATCGGAAACTACTACTGGTCTTCCTGGGAACGATCAAAGCGTAGACTGTTTGATTCATTACTCCCATGGAGGAGAGTGCGCATGGTGACTGTTGTATTCAATCCCGAAGCAATTTCTGTGTTTCATCAACACTCTGATAGTCCACAGATTACAGAATGCGTCCAGATGTGCATCGGAAACTACTACTGGTGTTCCAGGGAACGATCAAAGTGTAGACTGTTTGAGACATTACTCCCATGGAGGAAAGTGCGCATGGTGACTTTTGTATTCAATCCCGAATCAATTTCTGTGTTTCATCAACACTTTGAAGGTCCAAGGATAACAGAATGCGTCCAGATGTGCATCGGAAACTACTACTGGTCTTCCAGGGAACGATCAATGCGTAGACTGTTTGAGACATTACTCCCATGGAGGAAAGTGCGCATGGTGACTGTTGTATTCGATACCGATGCAATTACTGTGTTTCATCAACACTCTGATAGTCCACAGATTACAGAATGCCTCCAGATGTGCATCGGAAACTACTACTGGTCTTCCAAGTAACGATCAAATCTTAGACTGTTTGAGAAATTACTCCCATGGAGGAAAGTGCGCAAGGTGACTGTTGTATTCAATCCCGATTCAATTTCTGTGTTTCATCAACACTCAGATAGTCCACAGATTACAGAATGCCTCCAAATGTGCATCGGAAACTACTACTGGTCTTAAAGGGAACGATCAAAGCGTAGACTGTTTGAGCCATTACTCCCATGGAGGAAAGTGCGCATGGTGACTGTTGTATTCAATCCCGATGCAATTTCTGTGTTTCATCAACACTCTGATAGTCCACAGATTACAGAATGCCTCCAGATGTGCATCGGAAACTACTACTGGTCTTCCTGGGAACGATCAAAGCGTAGACTGTTTGATTCATTACTCCCATGGAGGAGAGTGCGCATGGTGACTGTTGTATTCAATCCCGAAGCAATTTCTGTGTTTCATCAACACTCTGATAGTCCACAGATTACAGAATGCGTCCAGATGTGCATCGGAAACTACTACTGGTGTTCCAGGGAACGATCAAAGTGTAGACTGTTTGAGACATTACTCCCATGGAGGAAAGTGCGCATGGTGACTTTTGTATTCAATCCCGAATCAATTTCTGTGTTTCATCAACACTTTGAAGGTCCAAGGATAACAGAATGCCTCCAGATGTGCATCGGAAACTACTACTGGTCTTCCAGGGAACGATCAATGCGTAGACTGTTTGAGACATTACTCCCATGGAGGAAAGTGCGCATGGTGACTGTTGTATTCAATAACGATGCAATTACTGTGTTTCATCCACACTCTGATAGTCCACAGATTACAGAATGCCTCCAGATGTGCATCGGAAACTACTACTGGTCTTCCAGGGAACGATCAAAGCGTAGACTGTTTGAGACACTACTCCCATGGCGGAAAGTGCGCATGGTGACTGTTGTATTCAATCCCGATGAAATTACAGTGTTTCATCAACACTCTGATAGTCCGGAGATTACAGAATGCCTCCAGATGTGCATCGGAAACTACTACTGGTCTTCCAGGTAACGATCAAATCTTAGACTGTTTGAGAAATTACTCCCATGGAGGAAAGTGCGCAAGGTGACTGTTGTATTCAATCCCGATTCAATTTCTGTGTTTCATCAACATTCAGATAGTCCACAGATTACAGAATGCCTCCAGATGTGCATCGGAAACTACTACTGGTCTTAAAGGGAACGATCAAAGCGTAGACCGTTTGAGCCATTACTCCCATGGAGGAAAGTGCGCATGGTGACTGTTGTATTCAATCCCGATGCAATTTCTGTGTTTCATCAACACTCTGATAGTCCACAGATTACAGAATGCCTCCAGATGTGCATCGGAAACTACTACTGGTCTTCCAGGGAACGATCAAAGCGTAGACTGTTTGAGACATTACTCCCATGGCGGAAAGTGCGCATGGTGACTGTTGTATTCAATCCCGATGCAATTACAGTGTATCATCAACACTCTGATAGTCCGCAGATTACAGAATGCCTCCAGATGTGCATCGGAAACTACTACTGGTCTTCCAGGGAACGATCAAAATGTAGACTGTTTGAGCCATTACTCCCATGGAGGAAAGTGCGCATGGTGAATGTTGTATTCAATCCCGATGCAATTTCTGTGTTTCATCAACACTCTGATAGTCCACAGATTACAGAATGCCTCCAGATGTGCATCGGAAACTACTACTGGTCTTCCAGGGAACGATCAAAGCGTTGACTGTTTGAGACATTACTCCCATGGCGGAAAGTGCGCATGGTGACTGTTGTATTCTATCCCGAGGCAAAATCTGTGTTTCATCAACACTTTGAAGGTCCAAGGATTACAGAATGCCTCCAGATGTGCATCGGAAGCTACTACTGGTCTTCCAGGGAACGATCAAATCGTAGACTGTTTGTGACATTACTCCCATTGAGGAAATAGCGCCTGGTGACTGTTGTACTCAATCCCGATGCAATTTCTGTGTTTCATCAACACTCTGATAGTCCACAGATTACAGAATGCCTCCAAATGTGCATCGGAAACTACTACTGGTCTTAAAGGGAACGATCAAAGCGTAGACTGTTTGAGCCATTACTCCCATGGAGGAAAGTGCGCATGGTGACTGTTGTATTCAATCCCGATGCAATTTCTGTGTTTCATCAACACTCTGATAGTCCACAGATTACAGAATGCCTCCAGATGTGCATCGGAAACTACTACTGGTCTTCCTGGGAACGATCAAAGCGTAGACTGTTTGATTCATTACTCCCATGGAGGAGAGTGCGCATGGTGACTGTTGTATTCAATCCCGAAGCAATTTCTGTGTTTCATCAACACTCTGATAGTCCACAGATTACAGAATGCGTCCAGATGTGCATCGGAAACTACTACTAGTGTTCCAGGGAACGATCAAAGTGTAGACTGTTTGAGACATTACTCCCATGGAGGAAAGTGCGCATGGTGACTTTTGTATTCAATCCCGAATCAATTTCTGTGTTTCATCAACACTTTGAAGGTCCAAGGATAACAGAATGCCTCCAGATGTGCATCGGAAACTACTACTGGTCTTCCAGGGAACGATCAATGCGTAGACTGTTTGAGACATTACTCCCATGGAGGAAAGTGCGCATGGTGACTGTTGTATTCAATAACGATGCAATTACTGTGTTTCATCCACACTCTGATAGTCCACAGATTACAGAATGCCTCCAGATGTGCATCGGAAACTACTACTGGTCTTCCAGGGAACGATCAAAGCGTAGACTGTTTGAGACACTACTCCCATGGCGGAAAGTGCGCATGGTGACTGTTGTATTCAATCCCGATGAAATTACAGTGTTTCATCAACACTCTGATAGTCCGGAGATTACAGAATGCCTCCAGATGTGCATCGGAAACTACTACTGGTCTTCCAGGTAACGATCAAATCTTAGACTGTTTGAGAAATTACTAACATGGAGGAAAGTGCGCAAGGTGACTGTTGTATTCAATCCCGATTCAATTTCTGTGTTTCATCAACATTCAGATAGTCCACAGATTACAGAATGCCTCCAGATGTGCATCGGAAACTACTACTGGTCTTAAAGGGAACGATCAAAGCGTAGACTGTTGAGCCATTACTCCCATGGAGGAAAGTGCGCATGGTGACTGTTGTATTCAATCCCGATGCAATTTCTGTGTTTCATCAACACTCTGATAGTCCACAGATTACAGAATGCCTCCAGTTGTGCATCGGAAACTACTACTGGTCTTCCAGGGAACGATCAAAGCGTAGACTGTTTGAGACATTACTCCCATGGCGGAAAGTGCGCATGGTGACTGTTGTATTCAATCCCGATGCAATTACAGTGTATCATCAACACTCTGATAGTCCGCAGATTACAGAATGCCTCCAGATGTGCATCGGAAACTACTACTGGTCTTCCAGGGAACGATCAAAACGTAGACTGTTTGAGACATAACTCCCATGGAGGAAAGTGCGCATGGTGAATGTTGTATTCAATCCCGATGCAATTTCTGTGTTTCATCAACACTCTGATAGTCCACAGATTACAGAATGCCTCCAGATGTGCATCGGAAACTACTACTGGTCTTCCAGGGAACGATCAAAGCGTTGACTGTTTGAGACATTACTCCCATGGCGGAAAGTGCGCATGGTGACTGTTGTATTCTATCCCGAGGCAAAATCTGTGTTTCATCAACACTTTGAAGGTCCAAGGATTACAGAATGCCTCCAGATGTGCATCGGAAGCTACTACTGGTCTTCCAGGGAACGATCAAATCGTAGACTGTTTGTGACATTACTCCCATTGAGGAAATAGCGCCTGGTGACTGTTGTATTCAATCCCGCTGCCGTTTCTGTGTTTCATCAACACTCTGATAGTCCACAGATTACAGAATGCCTTCAGATGTGCATCGGAAACTACTACTGGTCTTCCAGGGAACGATCAAAGCTTAGACTGTTTGCGATATTACTCCCATGGAGGAAAGTGCGCATGGTGACTGTAGTTTTCAATCCCGATGCAATTTCTGTGTTTCATCAACACTCAGATTGTCCACAGATTACAGAATGCCGACAGATGTGCATCGGAAACTACTACTGGTCTTCCTGGGAACGATCAAAGCGTAGACTGTTTGAGACATTACTCCCATGGAGGAGAGTGCGCATGGTGACTGTTGTATTGAATCCCGATGCAATTTCTGTGTTTCATCAACACTCTGATAGTCCACAGATTACAGAATGCCTCCAGATGTGCATCGGAAACTACCACTGGTCTTCCAGGGAACGTTCAAAGCTTAGACTGTTTGAGAAATTACTCCCATGGAGGAAAGTGAGCATGGCGACTGTTGTATTCAATCCCGATGCAATTTCTGTGTTTCATCAACACTCAGATAGTCCACAGATTACAGAATGCCTCCAGATGTGCATCGGAAACTACTACTGGTCTTCCAGCGAACGATCAAATAGTAAACTGTTTGAGACATTACTCCCATGAAGGTAAGTGCGCATGGTGACTGTTGTATTCAATCCCGATGCAATTTCTGTGTTTCATTACTACTCTGATAGTCCACAGATTACAGAATGCCTCCAGATGTGCATCGGAACTACTACTGCTCTTCCAGGGAACGATCAAAGCGTAGACTGATTGAGACATTACTCCCATGGAGGAAAGTGCGCATGGTGAGTGTTGTATTCAATCCCGAGGCAATTTCTGTGTTTCATCAATACTTTGAAGGTCCAAGGATTACAGATTGCGTTCAGATGTGCATCGGAAACTACTACTGGACTCCCAGGGTACGATCAAAGCGTTGACTGATTGAGACATTACTCCCATGGCGGAAAGTGCGCATGGTGACTGTTGTATTCAATCCCGAGGCAATTTCTGTGTTTCATCAACACTTTGAAGGTCCAAGGATTACAGATTGCGTTCAGATGTGCATCGGAAACTACTACTGGACTCCCAGGGAACGATCAAAGCGTAGACTGTTTGAGACATTACTCCCATGGAGGAACGTGCGCAAGGTGACTGTTGTATTCAATCCCGATGCAATTTCTGTGTTTCATTAACACTCTGATTGTCCACAGATTACAGAATGCCTCCAGATGTGCATCGGAACTACTACTGCTCTTCCAGGGAACGATCAAAGCGTAGACTGATTGAGACATTACTCCCATGGAGGAAAGTGCGCATGGTGAGTGTTGTATTCAATCCCGAGGCAATTTCTGTGTTTCATCAACACTTTGAAAGTCCAAGGATTACAGATTGCGTTCAGATGTGCATCGGAAACTACTACTGGACTCCCAGGGAACGATCAAAGCGTAGACTGTTTGAGACATTACTCCCATGGAGGAAAGTGCGCAAGGTGACTGTTGTATTCAATCCTAATACATTTTCTGTGTTTCATCAACACTCTGATAGTCCACAGATTACAGAATGCCTCCTGATGTGCATCGGAAACTACTACTGGTCTTCCAGGGAACGATCAAAGCTTAGACTGTTTGAGACATTACTCCCATGGAGGAAAGTGCGCAAGGTGACTGTTGTATTCAATCCTAATACAATTTCTGTGTTTCATCAACACTCTGATAGTCCACAGATTACAGATTGCCTCCAGATGTGCATTGGAAACTACTACTGGTCTTCCAGGGAACGATCAAAGCTTAGACTGTTTGAGACATTACTCCCATGGAGGAAATAGCGCCTGATGACTGTTGTATTAAATCCCGATGCAATTTCTGTGTTTCATCAACACTCTGATAGTCCACAGATTACAGAATGCCTCCAGATGTGCATCGGAAACTACTACTGGTCTTCCTGGGAACGATCAAAGCGTAGACTGTTTGATTCATTACTCCCATGGAGGAGAGTGCGCATGGTGACTGTTGTATTCAATCCCGAAGCAATTTCTGTGTTTCATCAACACTCTGATAGTCCACAGATTACAGAATGCGTCCAGATGTGCATCGGAAACTACTACTGGTGTTCCAGGGAACGATCAAAGTGTAGACTGTTTGAGACATTACTCCCATGGAGGAAAGTGCGCATGGTGACTTTTGTATTCAATCCCGAATCAATTTCTGTGTTTCATCAACACTTTGAAGGTCCAAGGATAACAGAATGCCTCCAGATGTGCATCGGAAACTACTACTGGTCTTCCAGGGAACGATCAATGCGTAGACTGTTTGAGACATTACTCCCATGGAGGAAAGTGCGCATGGTGACTGTTGTATTCAATACCGATGCAATTACTGTGTTTCATCCACACTCTGATAGTCCACAGATTACAGAATGCCTCCAGATGTGCATCGGAAACTACTACTGGTCTTCCAGGGAACGATCAAAGTGTAGACTCTTTGAGACATTACTCCCATGGCGGAAAGTGCGCATGGTGACTGTTGTATTCAATCCCGATGAAATTACAGTGTTTCATCAACACTCTGATAGTCCGGAGATTACAGAATGCCTCCAGATGTGCATCGGAAACTACTACTGGTCTTCCAGGTAACGATCAAATCTTAGACTGTTTGAGAAATTACTCCCATGGAGGAAAGTGCGCAAGGTGACTGTTGTATTCAATCCCGATTCAATTTCTGTGTTTCATCAACATTCAGATAGTCCACAGATTACAGAATGCCTCCAGATGTGCATCGGAAACTACTACTGGTCTTAAAGGGAACGATCAAAGCGTAGACTGTTTGAGCCATTACTCCCATGGAGGAAAGTGCGCATGGTGACTGTTGTATTCAATCCCGATGCAATTTCTGTGTTTCATCAACACTCTGATAGTCCACAGATTACAGAATGCCTCCAGATGTGCATCGGAAACTACTACTGGTCTTCCAGGGAACGTTCAAAGCGTAGACTGTTTGAGACATTACTCCCATGGCGGAAAGTGCGCATGGTGACTGTTGTATTCAATCCCGATGCAATTACAGTGTTTCATCAACACTCTGATAGTCCGCAGATTACAGAATGCCTCCAGATGTGCATCGGAAACTACTACTGGTCTTCCAGGGAGCGATCAAAATGTAGACTGTTTGAGACATAACTCCCATGGAGGAAAGTGCGCATGGTGAATGTTGTATTCAATCCCGATGCAATTTCTGTGTTTCATCAACACTCTGATAGTCCACAGATTACAGAATGCCTCCAGATGTGCATCGGAAACTACTACTGGTCTTCCAGGGAACGATCAAAGCGTTGACTGTTTGAGACATTACTCCCATGGCGGAAAGTGCGCATGGTGACTGTTGTATTCTATCCCGAGGCAAAATCTGTGTTTCATCAACACTTTGAAGGTCCAAGGATTACAGAATGCCTCCAGATGTGCATCGGAAGCTACTACTGGTCTTCCACGGAACGATCAAAACGTAGACTGTTTGTGACATTACTCCCATTGAGGAAATAGCGCCTGGTGACTGTTGTATTCAATCCCGCTGCCGTTTCTGTGTTTCATCAACACTCTGATAGTCCACAGATTACAGAATGCCTTCAGATGTGCATCGGAAACTACTACTGGTCTTCCAGGGAACGATCAAAGCTTAGACTGTTTGCGATATTACTCCCATGGAGGAAAGTGCGCATGGTGACTGTAGTTTTCAATCCCGATGCAATTTCTGTGTTTCATCAACACTCACATTGTCCACAGATTACAGAATGCCGACAGATGTGCATCGGAAACTACTACTGGTCTTCCTGGGAACGATCAAAGCGTAGACTGTTTGAGACATTACTCCCATGGAGGAGAGTGCGCATGGTGACTGTTGTATTGAATCCCGATGCAATTTCTGTGTTTCATCAACACTCTGATAGTCCACAGATTACAGAATGCCTCCAGATGTGCATCGGAAACTACCACTGGTCTTCCAGGGAACGTTCAAAGCTTAGACTGTTTGAGATATTACTCCCATGGAGGAAAGTGAGCATGGCGACTGTTGTATTCAATCCCGATGCAATTTCTGTGTTTCATCAACACTCAGATAGTCCACAGATTACAGAATGCCTCCAGATGTGCATCGGAAATAACTACTGGTCTTCCAGCGAACGATCAAATAGTAAACTGTTTGAGACATTACTCCCATGAAGGTAAGTGCGCATGGTGACTGTTGTATTCAATCCCGATGCAATTTCTGTGTTTCATTAACACTCTGATAGTCCACAGATTACAGAATGCCTCCAGATGTGCATCGGCACTACTACTGCTCTTCCAGGGAACGATCAAAGCGTAGACTGATTGAGACATTACTCCCATGGAGGAAAGTGCGCATGGTGAGTGTTGTATTCAATCCCGAGGAAATTTCTGTGTTTCATCAATACTTTGAAGGTCCAAGGATTACAGATTGCGTTCAGATGTGCATCGGAAACTACTACTGGACTCCCAGGGTACGATCAAAGCGTTGACTGTTTGAGACATTACTCCCATGGAGGAAAGTGCGCGTGGTGACTGTTGTATTCAATCCCGATGCAATTTCTGTGTTTCATCAACACTCTGATAGTCCACAGATTACAGAATGCCTCCAGATGTGCATCGGAACTACTACTGGTCTTCCAGGGAACGATCAAAGCGTGGACTGATTGAGACATTACTCCCATGGAGGTAAGTGCGCATGGTGACTATTGTATTCAATCCTGATGCAATTTCTGTGTTTCATCAACACTCTGATAGTCCACAGATTACAGAATGCCTCCAGATGTGCACCGGAAACTACTACTGGTCTTCCAGCGAACGATCAAAGAGAAAACTGTTTGAGACATTACTCCCATGAAGGTAAGTGCGCATGGTGACTGTTGTATTCAATCCCGATGCAATTTCTGTGTTTCATCTACAATCTGATAGTCCACAGATTACAGATTGCCTCCAGATGTGCATTGGAAACTACTACTGGTCTTCCAGGAAACGATCAAAGCGTAGACTGTTTGAGACATTACTCCCATGGAAGAAAGTGGGCATGGTGACTGTTGTATTCAATCCCGATGCAATTTCTGTGTTTCATCAACACTCAGATAGTCCACAGATTACAGAAAGACTTCAGATGTGCATCGGAACTACTACTTGTCTGCCAGGGAACGATCAAAGCGTAGACTGATTGAGACATTACTCCCATGGCGGAAAGTGCGCATGGTGACTGTTGTATTCAATCCCGAGGCAATTTCTGTGTTTCATCAACACATTGAAGGTCCAAGGATTACAGATTGCGTTCAGATGTGCATCGGAAACTACTACTGGACTCCCAGGGAACGATCAAAGCGTAGACTGTTTGAGACATTACTCCCATGGAGGAAAGTGCGCAAGGTGACTGTTGTATTCAATCCTAATACAATTTTTGTGTTTCATCAACACTCTGATAGTCCACAGATTACAGAATGCCTCCTGATGTGCATCGGAAACTACTACTGGTCTTCCAGGGAACGATCAAAGCTTAGACTGTTTGAGACATTACTCCCATGGAGGAAAGTGCGCAAGGTGACTGTTGTATTCAATCCTAATACAATTTCTGAGTTTCATCAACACTCTGATAGTCCACAGATTACAGATTGCCTCCAGATGTGCATTGGAAACTACTACTGGTCTTCCAGGGAACAATCAAAGCTTAGACTGTTGGAGACATTACTCCCATGGAGGAAATAGCGCCTGATGACTGTTGTATTAAATCCCGATGCAATTTCTGTGTTTCATCAACACTGTGATAGTTTACAGATTACAGAATGTCTTCAGATGTGCATCGGAAATTACTACTGGTCTTCCAGGGAACGATCAAACCTTAGACTGTTTGAGATATTTCTCCCATGGAGGAAAGTGCGCATGGCGGCAGTTGTATTCAATCCCGATGCAATTTCTGTGTTTCATCAACACTCAGAAAGTCCACAGCTTACAGAATGCCCCCAGATGTGCATCGGAAACTACTACTGGTTTTCCTGGGAACGATCAAAGCGTAGACTGTTTGAGACATTACTCCCATGGAGGAGAGTGCGCATGGTGACAGTTGTATTCAATCCCGATGCAATTTCTTTGTTTCATCAACACTCTGATAGTCCACAGATTACAGAATGCCTCCAGATGTGCATCGGAAACTACTACTGGTCTTCCAGGGAACGATCAAAGAGAAAACTGTTTGAGACATTACTCCCATGAAGGTAAGTGCGCATGGTGACTGTTGTATTCAATCCCGATGCAATTTCTGTGTTTCATCAACACTCTGATAGTCCACAGATTACAGATTGCCTCCAGATGTGCATCGGAAACTACTACTGGTCTTCCAGGAAACGATCAAAGCGTTGACTGTTTGAGACATTACTCCCATGGAGGAATGTGCGCGTGGTGACTGTTGTATTGAATCCCGATGCAACTTCTGTGTTTCATCAACACTCTGATAGTCCACAGATTACAGAATGCCTCCAGATGTGAATCGGAAACTACTACTGGTCTTCCAGGGAACGATCAAAGCGTAGACTGTTTGAGACATTACTCCCATGGAGGAAAGTGCGCATGGTGACAGTTGTATTCAATCCCGATGCAATTACAGTGTTTCATCAACACTCTGATAGTCCGGAGATTACAGAATGCCTCCAGATGTGCATCGGAAACTACTACTGGTCTTCCAGGTAACGATCAAAGCTTAGACTGTTTGAGACATTACTCCCATGGAGGAAGGTGCGCAAGGTGACTGTTGTATTCAATCCCGATGCAATTTCTGTGTTTCATCAACACTCAGATAGTCCACAGATTACAGAATGCCTCCAGATGTGATCGGAAACTACTACTGGTCTTCAGGGAACGATCAAAGCGTAGACTGTTTGAGCCATTACTCCCATGGAGGAAAGTGCGCATGGTGACTGTTGTATTCAATCCCGATGCAATTTCTGTGTTTCATCAACACTCTGATAGTCCACAGATTACAGAATGCCTCCAGATGTGCATCGGAAACTACTACTGGTCTTCCAGGGAACGATCAAAGCGTTGACTGTTTGAGACATTACTCCCATTGCGGAAAGTGCGCATGGTGACTGTTGTATTCTATCCCAAGGCAATTTCTGTGTTTCAACAACACTTTGAAGGTCCAAGGATTACAGAATGCCTCCAGATGTGCATCGGAAGCCCCTACTGGTCTTCCAGGGAACGATCAAAACGTAGACTCTTTGAGACATTACTCCCATGGAGGAAATAGCGCCTGGTGACTGTTGTATTCAATCCCGTTGCAGTTTCTGTGTTTCATCAACACTCTGATAGTCCACAGATTACAGAATGCCTTCAGATGAGCATCGGAAACTACTGCTGGTCTTCCAGGGAACGATCAAAACTTAGACTGTTTGAGATATTACTCCCATGGAGGAAAGTGCACATGGTGACTGTTGTATTCAATCCCGATGCAATTTCTGTGTTTCATCAACACTCTGATTGTCCACTGATTACAGAATACCCCAGATGTGCATCGGAAACTACTACTGGTGTTCCTGGGAACGATCAAAGCGTAGACTGTTTGACTCATTACTCCCATGGAGGTGAGTGCGCATGGTGACTGTTGTATTCAATCCCGATGCAATTTCTTTGTTTCATCAACACTCTGATAGTCCACAGATTACAGAATGCCTCCAGATGTGCATCGGAACTACTACTGGTCTTCCAGGGAACGATCAAAGCGTAGACTGATTGAGACATTACTCCCATGGAGGTAAGTGCGCATGGTGACGGTTGTATTCAATCCTGATGCAATTTCTGTGTTTCATCAACACTCTGATAGTCCACAGATTACAGAATGCCTCCAGATGTGCATCGGAAACTACTACTGGTCTTCCAGGGAACGATCAAAGAGAAAACTGTTTGAGACATTACTCCCATGAAGGTAAGTGCGCATGGTGACTGTTGTATTCAATCCCGATGCAATTTCTGTGTTTCATCAACACTCTGATAGTCCACAGATTACAGAATGCCTCCAGATGTGCATCGGAAACTACTACTGGTCTTCCAGGGAACGATCAAAGCGTAGACTGTTTGAGACATTACTCCCATGGAGGAATGTGCGCGTGGTGACTGTTGTATTGAATCCCGATGCAACTTCTGTGTTTCATCAACACTCTGATAGTCCACAGATTACAGAATGCCTCCAGATGTGAATCGGAAACTACTACTGGTCTTCCAGGGAACGATCAAAGCGTAGACTGTTTGAGACATTACTCCCATGGAGGAAAGTGCGCATGGTGACTGTTGTATTCAATCCCGATGCAATTACAGTGTTTCATCAACACTCTGATAGTCCGGAGATTACAGAATGCCTCCAGATGTGCATCGGAAACTACTACTGGTCTTCCAGGTAACGATCAAAGCTTAGACTGTTTGAGACATTACTCCCATGGAGGAAGGTGCGCAAGGTGACTGTTGTATTCAATCCCGATGCAATTTCTGTGTTTCATCAACACTCAGATAGTCCACAGATTACAGAATGCCTCCAGATGTGATCGGAAACTACTACTGGTCTTCAGGGAACGATCAAAGCGTAGACTGTTTGAGCCATTACTCCCATGGAGGAAAGTGCGCATGGTGACTGTTGTATTCATTCCCGATGCAACTTCTGTGTTTCATCAACACTCTGATAGTCCACAGATTACAGAATGCCTCCAGATGTGCATCGGAAACTACTACTGGTCTTCCAGGGAACGATCAAAGCGTAGACTGTTTTAGACATTACTCCCATGGCGGAAAGTGCGCATGGTGACTGTTGTATTCAATCCCGATGCAATTACAGTGTTTCATCAACACACTGATAGTTCGTAGATTACAGAATGCCTCCAGATGTGCATCGGAAACTACTACTGGTCTTCCAGCTAACGATCAAAGCTTAGACTGTTTGAGACATTACTCCCATGGAGGAAAGTGTTCAAGGTGACTGTTGTATTCAATCCCGATGCAATTTCTGTGTTTCATCACCACTCAGATAGTCCACAGATTACAGAATGCCTCCAGATGTGTATCGGAAACTACTACTGGTCTTCCAGGTAACGATCAAAGCGTATACTGTTTGAGACATAACTCCCATGGAGGAAATTGCGCATGGTGACTGTTGTATTCTATCCCAAGGCAATTTCTGTGTTTCAACAACACTTTGAAGGTCCAAGGATTACAGAATGCCTCCAGATGTGCATCGGAAGCCCCTACTGGTCTTCCAGGGAACGATCAAAACGTAGACTGTTTGAGACATTACTCCCATGGAGGAAATAGCGCCTGGTGACTGTTGTATTCAATCCCGTTGCAGTTTCTGTGTTTCATCAACTCTCAGATTGTCCACAGATTACAGAATACCCCAGATGTGCATCGGAAACTACTACTGGTCTTCCTGGGAACGATCAAAGCGTAGACTGTTTGACTCATTACTCCCATGGAGGAGAGTGCGCATGGTGACTGTTGTATTCAATCCCGAAGCAATTTCTGTGTTTCATCAACACTCAGATAGTCCACAGATTACAGAATGCGTCCAGATGTGCTTCGGAAACTACTACTGGTGTTCCAGGGAACGATCATAGTGTAGACTGTTTGAGACATTACTCCCATGGAGGAAAGTGCGCATTGCGACTTTTGTATTCAATCCCGAATCAATTTCTGTGTTTCATCAACACTTTGAAGGTCGAAGGATAACAGAATGCCTCCAGATGTGCATCGGAAACTACTACTGGTCTTCCAGGGAACGATCAATGCGTAGACTGTTTGAGACATTACTCCCATGGAGGAAAGTACGCATGGTGACTGTTGTATTCAATACCGATGCAATTACTGTGTTTCATCAACACTCTGATAGTCCACAGATTACAGAATGCCTCCAGATGTGCATCGGAAACTACTACTGGTCTTCCAGGGTACGATCAAAGCGTAGACTGTTTGAGACATTACTCCCATGGCGGAAAGTGCACATGGTGACTGTTGTATTCAATCCCGATGAAATTACAGTGTTTCATCAACACTCTGATAGTCCGGAGATTACAGAATGCCTCCAGATGTGCATCGGAAACTACTACTGGTCTTCCAGGTAACAATCAAAGCGTAGACTGTTTGAGACATTACTCCCATGGAGGAAAGTGCGCAAGGTGACTGTTGTATTCAATCCCGATTCAATTTCTGTGTTTCATCAACACTCAGATAGTCCACAGATTACAGAATGCCTTCCAGATGTGCATCGGAAACTACTACTGGTCTTCCAGGGAACGATCAAAGTGTAGACTGTTTGAGCCATTACTCCCATGGAGGAAAGTGCGCATGGTGACTGTTGTAAACAATCCCGATGCAATTTCTGTGTTTCATCAACACTGTGATAGACCACAATTTACAGAATGCCTCCAGATGTGCATCGGAAACTACTACTGGTCTTCCAGGGAACGATCAAAGCGTAGACTGTTTGAGACATTACTCCCATGGCGGAAAGTGCGCATGGTGACTGTTGTATTCAATCCCGATGCAATTACAGTGTTTCATCAAAACTCTGATAGTCCGCAGATTACAGAATGCCTCCAGATGTGCATCGGAAACTATTACTGGTCTTCCAGGGAACGATCAAAACGTAGACTGTTTGAGACATAACTCTCATGGAGGAAAGTGCGCATGGTGAATGTTGTATTCAATCCCGATGCAATTTCTGTGTTTCATCAACACTCTGATAGTCCACAGATTACAGAATGCCTCCAGATGTGCATCGGAAACTACTACTGGTCTTCCAGGGAACGATCAAAACGTTCACTGTTTGAGACATTACTCCCATGGCGGAAAGTGCGCATGTTGACTGTTGTATTCTATCCCGAGGCAATATCTGTGTTTCATCAACACTTTGAAGGTCCAAGGATTACAGAATGCCTCCAAATGTGCATCGGAAGCTACTACTGGTCTTCCAGGGAACGATCAAAACGTAGACTGTTTGTGACATTACTCCCATGGAGGAAATAGCGCCTGGTGACTGTTGTATTCAATCGCGCTGCAGTTTCTGTGTTTCATCGACACTCTGATAGTCCACAGATTACAGAATGCTTTCAGATGTGAATCGGATACTACTACTGGTCTTCCTGCGAACGATCAAAGCGTAGACTGTTTGAGACATTACTCCCATGGAAGAGAGTGCGCATGGTGACTGTTGTATTGAATCCCGATGCAATTTCTGTGTTTCATCAACACTCTGATAGTCCACAGATTACAGAATGCCTCCAGATGTGCATCGGAAACTACCACTGGTCTTCCAGGGAACGATCAAATCTTAGACTGTTTGAGATATTACTCCCATGGAGGAAAGTGCGCATGGCGACTGTTGTATTCAATCCCGATGCAATATCTGTGTTTCATCAACACTCTGATAGTCCACAGATTACAGAATGCCTCCAGATGTGCATCGGAAACTACTACTGGTCTTCCAGCGAACGATCAAATAGTAAACTGTTTGAGACATTACTCCCATGAAGGTAAGTGCGCATGGTGACTGTTGTATTCAATCCCGATGCAATTTCTGTGTTTCATCAACACTCTGATAGTCCACAGATTACAGAATGCCTCCAGATGTGCATCAGAACTACTACTGGTCTTCCAGGGAACGATCAAAGCGTAGACTGATTGAGACATTACTCCCATGGAGGAAAGTGCGCATGGTGAGTGTTGTATTCAATCCCGAGGCAATTTCTGTGTTTCATCAATACTTTGAAGGTCCAAGGATTACAGATTGCGTTCAGATGTGCATCGGAAACTGCTACTGGACTCCCAGGGTACGATCAAAGCGTTGACTGTTTGAGACATTACTCCCATGGAGGAAAGTGCGCGTGGTGACTTTTGTATTCAATCCCGATGCAATTTCGGTGTTTCATCAACACTCTGATAGTCCACAGATCACAGAATGCCTCCAGATGAGCATCGGAACTACTACTGGTCTTCCAGGGAACGATCAAAGCGTAGACTGATTGAGACATTACTCCCATGGAGGTAAGTGCGCATGGTGACTGTTGTATTCAATCCTGATGCAATTTCTGTGTTTCATCAACACTCGGATAGTCCACAGATTACAGAATGCCTCCAGATGTGCATCGGAACTACTACTGGTCTTCCAGGAAACGATCAAAGCGTGGACTGTTTGAGACATTACTCCCATGGAAGAAGGTGGGCATGGTGACTGTTGTATTCAATCCCGATGCAATTTCTGTGTTTCATGAACACTCAGACAGTCCACAGATTACAGAAAGACTTCAGATGTGCATCGGAACTACTACTGGTCTGCCAGGGAACAATCAAAGCGTAGACTGATTGAGACATTACTCCCATGGAGGAAAGTGCGCATGGTGACTGTTGTATTCAATCCCGAGGCAATTTCTGTGTTTCATCAACACTTTGAAGGTCCAAGGATTACAGATTGCGTTCAGATGTGCATCGGAAACTACTACTGGACTGCCAGGGAACGATCAAAGCGTAGACTGTTTGAGACATTACTCCCATGGAGGAAAGTGCGCAAGGTGACTGTTGTATTCAATCCTAATACAATTTCTGTGTTTCATCAACACTCTGATAGTCCACAGATTACAGAATGCCTCCAGATGTGCTTCGGAAACTACTACTGGTCTTCCAGGGAACGATCAAAGCTTAGACTGTTTGAGACATTACTCCCATGGAGGAAAGTGCGCATGGTGACTGTTGTATTCAATCCCGAATCACTTTCCGTGTTTTATCAACACTTTGAAGGTCCAAGGATTACAGAATGCCTCCAGATGTGCATCGGAAACTATTACTGGTCTTCCAGGGAACGATCAATGCGTAGACTGTTTGAGACATTACTCCCATGGAGGAAATAGCGCCTGGTGACTGTTGTATTAAATCCCAATGCAATTTCTGTGTTTCATCAACACCGTGATAGTTTACAGATTACAGAATGTCTTCAGATGTGCATCGGAAACTACTACTGGTCTTCCAGGGAACGATCAAACCTTAGACTGTTTGAGATATTACTCCCATGGAGGAAAGTGCGCATGGCGGCTGTTGTATTCAATCCCGATGCAATTTCTGTGTTTCATCAACACTCTGATAGTCCACAGATTACAGAATGCCCCCAGATGTGCATCGGAAACTACTACTGGTTTTTCTGGGAACGATCAAAGCGTAGACTGTTTGAGACATTACTCCCATGGAGGAGAGTGCGCATGGTGACAGTTGTATTCAATCCCGATGCAATTTCTTTGTTTCATCAACACTCTGATAGTCCACAGATTACAGAATGCCTCCAGATGTGCATCGGAACTACTACTGGTCTTCCAGGGAACGATCAAAGCGTAGACTGATTGAGACATTACTCCCATGGAGGTAAGTGCGCATGGTGACGGTTGTATTCAATCCTGATGCAATTTCTGTGTTTCATCAACACTCTGATAGTCCACAGATTACAGAATGTCTCCAGATGTGCATCGGAAACTACTACTGGTCTTCCAGGGAACGATCCAAGAGGAAACTGTTTGAGACATTACTCCCATGAAGGTAAGTGCGCATGGTGACTGTTGTATTCAATCCCGATGCAATTTCTGCGTTTCATCAACACTCTGATAGTCGACAGATTACAGATTGCCTCCAGATGTGCATTGGAAACTACTACTGGTCTTACAGGAAACGATCAAAGCGTAGACTGTTTGAGACATTACTCCCATGGAAGAAAGTGCGCATGGTGACTGTTGTATTCAATCCCGATGCAATTTCTGTGTTTCATCAACACTCTGCTAGTCCACAGATTACAGAATGCCGCCAGATGTGCATCGGAAACTACTGCTGGTATTCCAGGGAACGATCAAAGAGAAAACTGTTTGAGACATTACTCCCATGAAGATAAGTGCGCATGGTGACTGTTGTATTCACTCCCGATGCAATTTCTGTGTTTCATCAACACTCTGATAGTCCACAGATTACAGATTGCCTCCAGATGTGCATTGGAAACTACTACTGGTCTTCCAGCAACGATCAAAGCGTAGACTGTTTGAGACATTACTCCCATGGAAGAAAGTGCGCATGGTGACTGTTGTAATCAATCCCGATGCAAATTTTGTGTTTCATCAACACTCAGATAATCCACAGATTACAGAAAGCCTCCAGATGTGCATCGGAACTACTACTGGTCATCCAGGGAACGATCAAAGCGTCGACTGATTGAGACATTACACCCATGGAGGAAAGTGCGCATGGTGACTGTTGTATTCAATCCCGAGGCAATTTCTGTGTTTCATCAACACTTTGAAGGTCCAAGGATTACAGAATGCCTCCAGATGTGCATCGGAAACTATTACTGGTCTTCCAGGGAACGACCAATGCGTAGACTGTTTGAGACATTACTCCCATGGAGGAAATAGCGCCTGGTGACTGTTGTATTCAATCCCGATGCAATTTCTGTGTTTCATCAACACTGTGATAGTTTACAGATTACAGAATGCCTTCTGATGTGAATCGAAAACTACTACTGGTCTTCCAGGGAACGATCAAAGCTTTGACTGTTTGAGATATTACTCCCATGGAGGAAAGTGCGCATGGCGACTGTTGTATTCAATCCCGATGCAATTTCTGTATTTCATCAACACTCAGATAGTCCACAGATTACAGAATGCAACCAGATGTGCATCGGAAACTACTACTGGTTTTCCTGGGAACGATCAAAGCGTAGACTCTTTGAGACATTTCTCCCATGGAGGAGAGTGCGCATGGTGACTGTTGTATTCAATCCCGATGCAATTTCTGTGTTTCATCAACACTCTGATAGTCCACAGATTACAGAATGCCTTCAGATGTTCATCGGAAACTACTACTAGTCTTCCAGCGAACGATCAAAGCGTAGACTGTTTGAGACATTACTCCCATGGAGGAAAGTGCGCATGGAGACTGTAGTATTAATCCCGATGCAATTTCTGTGTTTCATCAACACTCTGATAGTCCACAGATTACAGAATGCCTCCAGATGTGCATCGGAAACTACTACTGGTCTTCCAGGAACCGATCAAATCGTAGACTAATTGAGACATTACTCCCATGGAAGAAAGTGCGCATGGTGACTGTTGTATTCAATCCCGATGCAATTTCTGTGTTTCATCAACACTGAGATAGTCCAAAGATTACAGAATGCCTCCAGATGTGCATCGGAACTACTACTGGTCTTCCAGGGAACGATCAAAGCGTAGACTGATTGAGACAATACTCCCATGGAGGAAAGTGCGCATGGTGACTGTTGTATTCAATCCCGATGCAATTTCTGTGTTTCATCAATACTTTGAAGGTCCAAAGATTACAGATTGCGTTCAGATGTGCATCGGAAAGTACTACTGGACTCCCAGGGAACGATCAAAGCGTAGACTGTTTGAGACATTACTCCCATGGAGGAAATAGCGCCTGGTGACTGTTGTATTCAATCCCGATGCAATTTCTGTGTTTCATCAACACTGTGATAGTTTACAGATTACAGAATGCCTTCTGATGTGAATCGGAAACTACTACTGGTCTTCCAGGGAACGATCAAAGCTTAGACTGTTTGAGATATTACTCCCATGGAGGAAAGTGCGCATGGCGACTGTTGTATTCAATCCCGATGCAATTTCTGTGTTTCATCAACACTCAGATAGTCCACAGATTACAGAATGCAACCAGATGTGCATCGGAAACTACTACTGGTTTTCCTGGGAACGATCAAAGCGTAGACTCTTTGAGACATTACTCCCATGGAGGAGAGAGTGCATGGTGACTGTTGTATTCAATCCCGATGCAATTTCTGTGTTTCATCAACACTCTGATAGTCCACAGATTACAGAATGCCTCCAGATGTGCATCGGAAACTACTACTGGTCTTCCAGCGAACGATCAAAGCGTAGACTGTTTGAGACTTTACTCCCATGGAGGAAAGTGCGCATGGAGACTGTAGTATTAATCCCGATGCAATTTCTGTGTTACATCAACACTCTGATAGTCCACAGATTACAGAATGCCTCCAGATGTGCATCGGAAACTACTACTGGTCTTCCAGGAACCGATCAAATCGTAGACTTATTGAGACATTACTCCCATGGAAGAAAGTGCGCATGGTGACTGTTGTATTCAATCACGATGCAATTTCTGTGTTTCATCAACACTCTGATAGTCCAAAGATTACAGAATGCCTCCAAATGTGCATCGGAACTACTACTGGTCTTCCAGGGAACGATCAAAGCGTAGACTGATTGAGACAATACTCCCATGGAGGAAAGTGCGCATGGTGACTGTTGTATTCAATCCCGATGCAATTTCTGTGTTTCATCAATACTTTGAAGGTCCAAAGATTACAGATTGCGTTCAGATGTGCATCGGAAAGTACTACTGGTTTTCCAGGGAACGATCAAAGCGTAGACTGATTGAGACATTACTCCAATGGAGGTAAGTGCGCATGGTGACGGTTGTATTCAATCCTGATGCAATTTCTGTGTTTCATCAACACTCTAATAGTCCACAGATTACAGAATGCCTCCAGATGTGCATCGGAAACTACTACTGGTCTTCCAGGGAACGATCAAAGAGAAAACTCTTTGAGACATTACTCCCATGAAGGTAAGTGCGCATGGTGACTGTTGTATTCAATCCCGATGCAATTTCTGTGTTTCATCAACACTCTGATAGTCCACAGATTACAGATTGCCTCCAGATGTGCATTGGAAACTACTACTGGTCTTCCAGGAAACGATCAAAGCGTAGACTGTTTGAGACATTACTCCCATGGAAGAAAGTGCGCATGGTGACTGTTGTATTCAATCCCGATGCAATTTCTGTGTTTCATCAACACTCTGCTAGTCCACAGATTACAGAATGCCTCCAGATGTGCATCGGAAACTACTGCTGGTCTTCCAGGGAACGATCAAAGAGAAAACTGTTTGAGACATTACTCCCATGAAGATAAGTGCGCATGGTGACTGTTGTATTCAATCCCGATGCAATTTCTGTGTTTCATCAATACTTTGAAGGTCCAAAGATTACAGATTGCGTTCAGATGTGCATTGGAAAGTACTACTGGACTCCCAGGGAACGATCAAAGCGTAGACTGTTTGAGACATTACTCCCATGGAGGAAAGTGCGCAAGGTGACAGTTGTAGTCAATCCTAACACAATTTCTGTGTTTCATCAACACTCTGATAGTCCACAGATTACAGAATGCTTCCAGATGTGCATCGGAAACTACTACTGGTCTTCCAGGGAACGATCAAAGCTTAGACTTTTTGCGACATTACTCCCAAGGAGGAAAGTGCGCATGGTGACTGTTGTATTCAATCCCGATGCAATTTCTGTGTTTCATCAACACTCTGATAGTCCACAGATTACAGAATGCCTCCAGATGTGCATCGGAACTACTACTGGTCTTCCAGGGAACGATCAAAGCGTAGACTGATTGAGACATTACTCCCATGGAGGTAAGTGCGCATGGTGACTGTTGTATTCAATCCTGATGCAATTTCTGTGTTTCATCAACACTCTGATAGTCCACAGATTACAGAATGCCTCCAGATGTGCATCGGAAACTACTACTGATCTTCCAGGGAACGATCAAAGAGAAAACTGTTCGAGACATTACTCCATAGAAGAAAGTGGGCATGGTGACTGTTTTATTAATCCCGATGCAAATTCTGTGTTTCACCAACACTCAGATAGTCCACAGATTACAGAATGCCTCCAGATGAGCATCGGAACTACTACTGGTCTTCCAGGGAACGATCAAAGCGTAGACTGATTGAAACATTACTCCCATGGAGGAAAGTGCGCATGGTGACTGTTGTATTCAATCCCGAGGCAATTTCTGTGTTTCATCAACACTTTGAATCTCCAAGGATTACAGATTGCGTTCAGATGTGCATCGGAAACTACTACTGGACTCCCAGGGAACGATCAAAGCGTAGACTGTATGAGACATTACTCCCATGGAGGAAAGTGCGCAAGGTGACTGTTGTATTCAATCCGAATACAATTTCTGTGTTTCATCAACACTCTGATAGTCCACAGATTACAGAATGCCTCCAGATGTGCATCGGAAACTACTATTGGTCTTCCAGGGAACGATCTAAACTTAGACTGTTTGAGAAATTACTCCCATGGAGGAAGTGCGCATGGGGACTGTTGTATTCAATCCCAATGCAATTTCTGTGTTTCATCAACACTCAGATAGTCCACAGATTACAGAATGCCTCCAGATGTGCATCGGAAACTACTACTGGTCTTCCGGGGAACGATCAAAGCGTAGACTGTTTGAGATATTAGTCCCATGGATGTAAGTGCGCATGGTGACTGTTGTATTCAATCCAGATGCAATTTCTGTGCTTCATCAACACTCTGATAGTCCACAGAATACAGAATGCCTCCAGATGTGCATCGGAAACTACTACTGGTCTTCTAGGTAACGATCAAAGCTTAGTCTGTTTGAGACATTACTCCCATGGAGGAAAGTGCGCATTGTGACTGTTGTATTCTATCCCGATGCAATTTCTGTGTTTCATCAACACTCTGATAGTCCACAGATTACAGAATGCCTCCAGATGTGCATCGGAAACTACTACTGGAGTTCCAGGAAACGATCAAAACGTAGACTGTTTGAGGCATTACTCCCATGGAGGAAAGTGCGCATGGTGACTGTTGTCTTGAATCCCGATGCAACTTCTGTGTTTCATCAACACTCTGATAGTCCACAGATTACAGAATGCCTCCATATGTGCATCGGAATCTGCTACTGGTCTTCCAGGGAACGATCAAAGCGTAGACTGTTTGAGACATTACTCCCATGGCGGAAAGTGCGCATGGTGACTGTTGTATTCAATCCCAATGCAATTTCTCTGTTTCATCAAGACTCTGATAGTCCGGAGATTACAGAATGCCTCCATATGTGCATCGGAAACTACGACTGGTCTTCCAGGTATCGATCAAAGCTTAGACTGTTTGAGACATTACTCCCATGGTGGAAAGTGCGCATGGTGACTGTTGTATTCATTCCCGATGCAATTTCTCTGTTTCATCAACAATCAGATAGTCCATAGATTACAGAATGCCTCCAGATGTGCATCGGAAACTACTACTGGTCTTCCAGGGATCGATCAAAGCGTAGACTGTTTGAGCCATTACTCCCATGGAGGAAACTGCGCATGGTGACTGTTGTATTCAATCCCGATGCAATTTCTGTGTTTCATCAACACTCTGATAGTCCACAGATTACAGAATGCCTCCAGATGTGCAACGGAAACTACTACTGGAGTTCCAGGAATCGATCAAACCGTAGACTGTTTGAGGCATTACTCCCATGGAGGAAAGTGCGCATGGTGACTGTTGTATTGAATCCCGATTCAACTTCTGTGTTTCATCAACACTCTGATAGTCCACAGATTACAGAATGCCTCCAGATGTGCATCGGAAACTACTACTGGTCTTCCAGGGAACGATCACAGCGTAGACTGTTTGAGACATTACTCCCATTGCGGAAAGTGCGAATGGTGACTGTTGTATTCATTCCCGATGCAATTTCTCTGTTTCATCAACACTCTGATAGTCCGCAGATTACAGAATGCCTCCAGATGTGCATCGGAAACTACTACTGGTCTTCCAGGGAACGATCAAAGCGTAGACTGTTTGAGCCATTACTCCCATGGAGGAAACTGCGCATGGTGACTGTTGTATTCAATCCCGATGCAATTTCTGTGTTTCATAAACACTCTGATAGTAGACAGTTTACAGAATGCCTCCAGATGTGCAACGGAAACTACTACTGGAGTTCCAGGAATCGATCAAACCGTAGGCTGTTTGAGGCATTACTCCCATGGAGGAAAGTGCGCATGGTGACTGTTGTATTGAATCCCGATTCAACTTCTGTGTTTCATCAACACTCTGATAGTCCACAGATTACAGAATGCCTCCAGATGTGCATCGGAAACTACTACTGGTCTTCCAGGGAACGATTACAGCGTAGACTGTTTGAGACATTACTCCCATGGCGGAAAGTGCGAATGGTGACTGTTGTATTCAAACCCGATGCAATTACAAAGTTTCATCAACACTCTGATAGTCTGCAGATTACTGAATGCCTCCAGATGTGCATCGGAAACTACTATTGGTCTTCCAGGGAACGTTCAAAGCGTAGACTGTTTGAGACATAACTCCCATGGAGGAAAGTGCGCATGGTGAATGTTGTATTCAATCCCGATGCAATTTCTGTGTTTCATCAACACTCTGATATTCCACAGATAACAGAATGCCTCCAGATGTGCATCGGAAACTACTACTGGTCTTCCAAAGAACAATCAAATCGTAGACTGTCTGAGACATTACTCCGATGGAGGAAAGTGCGCATGGGGACTGTTGTATTCAATCCCGATGCTATTACTGTGTTTCATCAACACTCTGATAGTCCACAGATTACAGAATGCCTCCAGATGTGCATCGGAAACTACTACTGGTCTTCCAGGAAACGATCAAAGCGTATACTGTTTGAGACATTACTCCCATGGAGGAAAGTGCCGATGGTGACTGTTGTATTCAATCCTGATGCAATTTCTGTGTTTCATCAACACTCTGATAGTCCACAGATTACAGAATGCCTCCAGATGTGCATCGGAAACTACTACTGGTCTTCCAGGGAACGATCAAAGCGTTGACTGTTTGAGACATAACTCCCATGGAGGAAATAGCGCCTGCTGCTGTTGTATTCAATCCCGCTGCAGTTTCTGTGATTCATCAACACTCTGATAGTCCACACAGTACAGAATGCCTTCAGATGTGCATCGGAAACTACTACTGGTCTTCCAGGGAACGATCAAACTTAGACTGTTTGAGATATTACTCCCATGGAGGAAAGTGCGCATGGTAACTGTTGTATTCAATCCCGATGCAATTTCTGTGTTTCATCAACACTCAGGTAGTCTACAGATTACAGAATGCCCCCAGATGTGCATCGGAAACTACTACTGGGCTTCCTGGGAACGATCAAAGCGTAGACTGTTTGAGATATTACTCCCATGGAGGAGAGTGCGCATAGTGACTGTTGTATTCAATCCCGATGCAATTTCTGTGTTTCATCAACACTCTGATAGTCCACAGATTACAGAATGCCTCCAGATGTGCATCGGAAACTACTACTGGTGTTCCAGGGAACGATCAAAGTGTAGACTGTTTGAGACATTACTCCCATGGAGGAAAGTGCGCACGGTGACTGTTGTATTCAATCCCGAATCAATTTCTGTGTTTCATCCACTTTGACGGTCCAAAGATTACAGAATGCCTCCAGATGTGCATCGAAAACTACTACTGGTCTTCCAGGGAACGATCAAAGCGTAGACTGTTTGAGATATCACTCCCATGGAGGAAATAGCGCCTGGTGACTGTTGTATTCAATCCCGATGCAATTTCTGTGTTTCATCAACACTCAGATAGTCCACAGATTACAGAACGCCCCCAGATGTGCATCGGAAACTACTACTGGTCTTCCAGGGAACGATCAATGCGTAGACAGTTTCAGACATTACACCCATGGAAGAAATAGCGCCTGGTGACTGTTGTATTCAATCCCGATGCAATCTCTGTGTTTCATCAATACTGTGATATTTTACAGATTACAGAATGCCTTCAGATGTGCATCGGAAACTACTACTGGTCTTCCAGGGAACGATAAAACTTAGACTGTTTGAGATATTACTCCCATGGAAGAAAGTGCGCATGGCGACTGTTGTATTCAATCCCGATGCAATTTCTCTGTTTCATCAACACTCAGATAGTCTACAGATTACAGAATGCCTCCAGATGTGCATCCGAACTACTACTGGTCTTCCAGGGAACGAACAAAGCGTAGACAGTCTGAAACATTACTCCCATGGAGGAAAGTGCGCATGGTGACTGTTGTCTTGAATCCCGATGCAACTTCTGTGTTTCATCAACACTCTGATAGTCCGGAGATTACAGAATGCCTCCATATGTGCATCGGAAACTACGACTGGTCTTCCAGGTATCGATCAAAGCTTAGACTGTTTGAGACATTACTCCCATGGTGGAAAGTGCGCATGGTGACTGTTGTATTCATTCCCGATGCAATTTCTCTGTTTCATCAACAATCAGATAGTCCATAGAAAACAGAATGCCTCCAGATGTGCATCGGAAACTACTACTGGTCTTCCAGGGATCGATCAAAGCGTAGACTGTTTGAGCCATTACTCCCATGGAGGAAACTGCGCATGGTGACTGTTGTATTCAATCCCGATGCAATTTCTGTGTTTCATCAACACTCTGATAGTCCACAGATTACAGAATGCCTCCAGATGTGCAACGGAAACTACTACTGGAGTTCCAGGAATCGATCAAACCGTAGACTGTTTGAGGCATTACTCCCATGGAGGAAAGTGCGCCTGGTGACTGTTGTATTGAATCCCGATTCAACTTCTGTGTTTCATCAACACTCTGATAGTCCACAGATTACAGAATGCCTCCAGATGTGCATCGGAAACTACTACTGGTCTTCCAGGGAACGATCACAGCGTAGACTGTTTGAGACATTACTCCCATTGCGGAAAGTGCGCATGGTGACTGTTGTATTCATTCCCGATGCAATTTCTCTGTTTCATCAACACTCTGATAGTCCGCAGATTACAGAATGCCTCCAGATGTGCATCGAAAACTACTACTGGTCTTCCAGGGAACGATCAAAGCGTAGACTGTTTGAGCCATTACTCCCATGGAGGAAACTGCGCATGGTGACTGTTGTATTCAATCCCGATGCAATTTCTGTGTTTCATAAACACTCTGATAGTCCACAGTTTATAGAATGCCTCCAGATGTGCAACGGAAACTACTACTGGAGTTCCAGGAATCGATCAAACCGTAGACTGTTTGAGGCATTACTCCCATGGAGGAAAGTGCGCATGGTGACTGTTGTATTGAATCCCGATTCAACTTCTGTGTTTCATCAACACTCTGATAGTCCACAGATTACAGAATGCCTCCAGATGTGCATCGGAAACTACTACTGGTCTTCCAGGGAACGATTACAGCGTAGACTGTTTGAGACATTACTCCCATGGCGGAAAGTGCGAATGGTGACTGTTGTATTCAAACCCGATGCAATTACAGAGTTTCATCAACACTCTGATAGTCTGCAGATTACTGAATGCCTCCAGATGTGCATCGGAAACTACTATTGGTCTTCCAGGGAACGTTCGAAGCGTAGACTGTTTGAGACATAACTCCCATGGAGGAAAGTGCGCATGGTGAATGTTGTATTCAATCCCGATGCAATTTCTGTGTTTCATCAACACTCTGATATTCCACAGATAACAGAATGCCTCCAGATGTGCATCGGAAACTACTACTGGTCTTCCAAAGAACAATCAAATCGTATACTGTCTGAGACATTACTCCGATGGAGGAAAGTGCGCATGGGGACTGTTGTATTCAATCCCGATGCTATTACTGTGTTTCATCAACACTCTGATAGTCTACAGATTACAGAATGCCTCCAGATGTGCATCGGACACTACTACTGGTCTTCCAGGAAACGATCAAAGCGTATACTGTTTGAGACATTACTCCCATGGAGGAAAGTGCCGATGGTGACTGTTGTATTCAATCACGATGCAATTTCTGTGTTTCATCAACACTCTGATAGTCCACAGATTACAGAATGCCTCCAGATGTGCATCGGAAACTACTACTGGTCTTCCAGGGAACGATCAAAGCGTTGACTGTTTGAGACATAACTCCCATGGAGGAAATAGCGCCTGCTGCTGTTGTATTCAATCCCGCTGCAGTTTCTGTGATTCATCAACACTCTGATAGTCCACACAGTACAGAATGCCTTCAGATGTGCATCGGAAACTACTACTGGTCTTCCAGGGAACGATCAAACTTAGACTGTTTGAGATATTACTCCCATGGAGGAAAGTGCGCATGGTAACTGTTGTATTCAATCCCGATGCAATTTCTGTGTTTCATCAACACTCAGATAGTCTACAGATTACAGAATGCCCCCAGATGTGCATCGGAAACTACTACTGGGCTTCCTGGGAACGATCAAAGCGTAGACTGTTTGAGATATTACTCCCATGGAGGAGAGTGCGCATAGTGACTGTTGTATTCAATCCCGATGCAATTTCTGTGTTTCATCAACACTCTGATAGTCCACAGATTACAGAATGCCTCCAGATGTGCATCGGAAACTACTACTGGTGTTCCAGGGAACGATCAAAGTGTAGACTGTTTGAGACATTACTCCCATGGAGGAAAGTGCGCACGGTGACTGTTGTATTCAATCCCGAATCAATTTCTGTGTTTCATCCACTTTGACGGTCCAAAGATTACAGAATGCCTCCAGATGTGCATCGAAAACTACTACTGGTCTTCCAGGGAACGATCAAAGCGTAGACTGTTTGAGATATCACTCCCATGGAGGAAATAGCGCCTGGTGACTGTTGTATTCAATCCCGATGCAATTTCTGTGTTTCATCAACACTCAGATAGTCCACAGATTACAGAACGCCCCCAGATGTGCATCGGAAACTACTACTGGTCTTCCAGGGAACGATCAATGCGTAGACAGTTTCAGACATTACACCCATGGAAGAAATAGCGCCTGGTGACTGTTGTATTCAATCCCGATGCAATCTCTGTGTTTCATCAATACTGTGATATTTTACAGATTACAGAATGCCTTCAGATGTGTATCGGAAACTACTACTGGTCTTCCAGGGAACGATAAAACTTAGACTGTTTGAGATATTACTCCCATGGAGGAAAGTGCGCATGGCGACTGTTGTATTCAATCCCGATGCAATTTCTCTGTTTCATCAACACTCAGATAGTCCACAGATTACAGAATGCCTCCAGATGTGCATCCGAACTACTACTGGTCTTCCAGGGAACGAACAAAGCGTAGACAGTCTGAAACATTACTCCCATGGAGGAAAGTGCGCATGGGGACTGTTGTATTCAATCCCGATGCAATAACTGTGTTCCATCAACACTCTGATAGACCACAGATTACAGAATGCCTCCAGATGTGCATCGGAAACTACTACTGGTCTTCCTGGGAACGATCAAAGCGTAGACTGTTTGAGACATTAGTCCCATGGAGGAGAGTGCGCATGGTGACTGTTGTATTCAATCCCGAATCAATTTCTGTGTTTCATCCACTTTGACGGTCCAAGGATTACAGAATGCCTCCAGATGTGCATCGGAAACTACTACTGGTTTTCCTGGGAACGATCAAAGCGTAGACTGTTTGAGACATTAGTCCCATGGAGGAGAGTGCGCATGGCGAGTGTTGTATTCAATCCCGATGCAATTTCTGTGCTTCATCAACACTCTGATAGTCCACAGATTACAGAATGCCTCCAGATGTGCATCGGAAACTACTGCTGGTCTTCCAGCGAACGATCAAAGCGTAGACTGTTTGAGATATTACTCCAATGGAGGAAAGTGTGCATGGTGACTGTTGTATTCAATCCCGATGCAATTTTGGTTTCATCAACACTCTGATAGTCCACAGATTACAGAATGCCTCCAGATGTGCATCGGAAACTACTACTGGTCTTCCAGGGAACGATCAAAGCGTAAACTGTTTGAGACATTACTCCCATGAAGGTAAGTGCGCATGGTGACTGTTGTATTCAATCCCGATGCAATTTCTGTGTTTCATCAACACTCTGATAGTCCACAGATTACAGATTGCCTCCAGATGTACGTCGGAAACTACTACTGGTCTTCCAGGAAACGATCAAAGCGCAGACTGTTTGAGACATTACTCCCATGGAGGAAAGTGCGCATGGTGACTGTTGTATTCAATCCCGAGGCAATTTCTGTGTTTCATCAACACTTTGAATATCCAAGGATTACAGATTGCGTTCAGATGTGCATCGGAAACTACTACCTGACTCCCAGGGAACGATCAAAGCGTAGACTGTTTGAGACATTACGCCCATGGAGGAAAGTGCGCAAGGTGACTGTTGTATTCAATCCTAATACAATTTCTGTGTTTCATCAACACTCTGATAGTCCACAGATTACAGAATGCCTCCAGATGTGCATCGGAAACTACTACTGGTCTTCCAGGGAACGATCAAAGCTTAGACTGTTTGAGACATTACTCCCATGGAGGGAAGTGCGCATGGTGACTTGTATTCAATCACGATGCAATTTCTGTGTTTCATCAACACTCTGATAGTCCACAGATTACAGAATGCCTCGAGATGTGCAACGGAACTACTACTGGTCTTCCAGGGAACGATCAAAGCGTAGACTGTTTGAGACATTACTCCCATGGAGGTAAGTGCGCATGGTGACTGTTGTATTCAATCCCGATGCAATATCTGTGTTTCATCAACACTCTGATAGTCCATAGATTACAGAATGCCTCCAGATGTGCATCGGAAACTACTACTGGTCTTCCAGGGAACGATCAAAGAGTATACTGTTTGAGACATTACTCCCATGATGGTAAGTGCGCATGGTGACTGTTGTATTCAATCCCGATGCAATATCTGTGTTTCATCAACACTCTGATAGTCCACAGATTTCAGATTGCCTCCAGATGTGCATCGGAAACTACTACTGGTCATCCAGGAAACGATCAAAGCGTAGACTGTTTGAGACATTACTATCATGGAAGAAAGTGCGCATGGTGACTGTTGTATTCGATCCCGATGCAATTTCTGTGTTTCATCAACACTCAGATGGTCCACAGATTACAGAATGATGCCAGATGTGCATCGGAAACTACTAACGGTCTTCCAGGGAACGATCAAAGCTTAGAGTGTTTGGGACATTACTCCCATGGAGGAAAGTGCAAATGGTGACTGTTGTATTCAATCCCGATGCAATTTCTGTGTTTCATCAACACTCTGATAGTCCACAGATTACAGAATGCCTCCAGATGTGCATCGGAAACTACTACTGGTCTTCCAGGGAACGAACAAAGCGTAGACAGTCTGAAACATTACTCCCATGGAGGAAAGTGGGCATGGGGACTGTTGTATTCAATCCCGATGCAATAACTGTGTTTCATCAACACTCTGATAGTCCACAGATTACAGAATGCCTCCAGATGTGCATCGGGAAATACTACTGGTCTGCTGGGAAACGATCAAAGCGTAGACTGTTTGAGAAATTAATCCCATGGAGGAAAGTGGCGATGGTGACTGTTGTATTCAATCCCGATGCAAGTTCTGTGTTTCATCAACACTTTGATAGTCCACAGATTACAGAATTCCTCCAGATGTGCATCGGAAACTACTACTGGTCTTCCAGGGAACGATCAAAGGGTAGTCTGTTTGAGACATTACTCCCATGGAGGAAAGTGCGCATGGTGACTGTTGTATTCAATCCCCAGGCAATTTCTGTGTTTCATCAACAATTTGAAGGTCCAAGGATTACAGAATGCCTCCAGATGTCCATCGGAAACTACTACTGGTCTTCCAGGGAACGATCAAAGCTTCGACTGTTTGAGACATTACTCCCATCGAGGAAATAGCGGCTGGTGACTGTTGTATTCAATCCCGATGCATTTTCTGTGTTTCATAAACACTCTGATAGTCCACAGATTACAGAATGCCTTCGGATGTGCATCGGAAACTACTACTGGTCTTCCAGGGAACGATGAAAACTTAGACTGTTTGAGAAATTACTCCCATGGAGGAAAGTGCGCATGGTTACTGTTGTATTCAATCCCGATGCAATTTCTGTGTTTCATCAACACTCAGATAGTCCACAGATTACAGAATGGCTCCAGATGTGCATCGGAAACTACTACTGGTCTTCCTGGGAACGATCAAAGCGTAGACTGTTTGAGACATTAGTCCCATGGAGAAGAGTGCGCACGGTGACTGTTGTATTCAATCCCGAATCAATTTCTGTGTTTCATCCACTTTGACGGTCCAAGGATTACAGAATGCCTCCACATGTGCATCGAAAACAACTACTGGTCTTCCAGGGAACGATCAAAGCGTAGACTGTTTGAGACATCACTCCCATGGAGGAAATAGCGGCAGGTGACTGTTGTATTCAATCCCGATGCAATTTCTGTGTTTCATCAACACTTAGATAGTCCACAGATTACAGAACGCCCCCAGATGTGCATCGGAAACTACTACTGGTCTTCCAGGGAACGATCAATGCGTAGACTGTTTGAGACATTACACCCATGGAAGAAATAGCGCCTGGTGACTGTTGTATTCATTCCCGATGCAATTTCTGTGTTTCATCAATACTGTGATAGTTTACAGATTACAGAATGCCTCCAGATGTGCATCGGAAACTACTACCGGTCTTCCAGGGAACGATCAAAGCGTAGACTGTTTGAGATATTGCTCCCATGGAGGAAAGTGCGCATGGCGACTGTTGTATTCAATCCCGATGCAATTTCTCTGTTTCATCAACACTCAGATAGTCCACAGATTACAGAATGACCCCAGGTGTGCATCGGAAACTACTACTGGTATTCCTGGGAACGATCAAAGCGTAGACTGTTTGAGACATTAGTCCCATGGAGGAGAGTGCGCATGGTGACTGTTGTATTCAATCCCGATGCAATTTCTGTGTTTCATCAACACTCTGATAGTCCACAGATTACAGAATGCCTCCAGATGTGCATCGGAAACTACTACTGGTTTTCCAGCGAACGATCAAAGCGTATACTGTTTGAGACATTACTCCAATGGAGGAAAGTGTGCATGGTGACTGTTGTATTCAATCCCGATGCAATTTTGGTTTCATCAACACTCTGATAGTCCACAGATTACAGAATGCTTCCAGATGTGCATCGGAAGCTACTACTGGTCGTCCAGGAAGCGATCAAAGCGTAGACTGTATGAGACATTACTCCCATGGTGGTAAATGCGCATGGTGACTGTTGTATTCAATCCCGATACAATTTCTGTGTTTCATCAACACTCTGATAGTCCACAGATTACAGAATGCCTCCAGATGTGCATCGGAAACTACCACTGGTCTTCCAGGGATCGATCAAAGAGTAAACTGTTTGAGACATTACTCCCATGAAGGTAAGTGCGCATGGTGACTGTTGTATTCAATCCCGATGCAATTTCTGTGTTTCATCAACACTCTGATAGTCCACAGATTACAGATTGCCTCCAGATGTGCATCGGAAACTACTACTGGTCTTCCAGGAAACGATCAAACCGTAGACTGTTTGAGACATTACTCCCATGGAGGAAACTGCGCATGGTGACTGTTGTATTCAATCCCGATGCAATGTCTGTGTTTCATCAACACTTTGAAGGTCCAAGGATTACAGATTGCCTCCAGATGTGCATCGGAAACTACTACTGGTCTTCCAGGAAACGATCAAAGCGTAGACTATTTGAGACATTACTATCATGGAAGAAATTGCGCATGGTGACTGTTGTATTCGATCCCGATGCAATTTCTGTGTTTCATCAACACTCAGATGGTCCACAGATTACAGAATGCCTCCAGATGTGCATCGGAAACTACTACTGGTCTTCCAGGGAACGATCAAAGCGTAGACTTTTTGAGACATTACTCCCATGGAGGAAAGTGCAAATGGTGACTGTTGTATTCAATCCCGATGCAATTTCTGTGTTTCATCAACACTTTGATAGTCCACAGATTACAGAATGCCTCCAGATGTGCATCGGAAACTACTACTGGAGTTCCAGGAAACGATCAAACCGTAGACTGTTTGAGGCATTACTCCCATGGAGGAAAGTGCGCATGGTGACTGTTGTATTCAATCCCGATGCAACTTCTGTGTTTCATCAACACTCTGATAGGCCACAGATTACAGAATGCCTCCAGATGTGCATCGGAAACTACTACTGGTCTTCCAGGGAACGATCAAAGCGTAGACTATTTGAGACATTACTCCCATGGCGGAAAGTGCGCATGGTGACTGTTGTATTCAATCCCGATGCAATTTCTCTGTTTCATCAACACTCTGACAGTCCGGAGATTACAGAATGCCTCCAGATGTGCATAGGAAACTACGACTGGTCTTCCAGGTAACGATCAAAGCTTAGACTGTTTGAGACATTACTCCCATGGAGGTAAGTGCGCGTGGTGACTGTTGTATTCAATCCCGATGCAATTTCTGTGTTTCATCAACACTGTGATAGTCCACAGATTACAGAATGCCTCAAGATGTGCATCGGAAACTACTACTGGAGTTCCAGGAAACGATCAAACCGTAGACTGTTTGAGGCATTACACCCATGGAGGAAAGTGCGCATGGTGACTGTTGTATTGAATCCCGATGCAACTTCTGTGTTAAATCAACACTCTGATAGTCCACAGTTTACAGAATGCCTCCAGATGTGCATCGGAAACTACTACTGGTCTTCCAGGGAACGATCAAAGCGTAGACTATTTGAGACATTACTCCCATGGCGGAAAGTGCGCATGGTGACTGTTGTATTCAATCCCGATGCAATTTCTCTGTTTTATCAAAATTCTGATAGTCCGGAGATTACAGAATGCCTCCAGATGTGCATCGGAAACTACGGCTGGTCTTCCGGGTAACGATCAAAGCTTAGACTGTTTGAGACATTACTCCCATGGAGGAAAGTGCGCGTGGTGACTGTTGTATTCATTCCCGATGCAATTTCTCTGTTTCATCAACACTCAGATAGTCCATAGATTACAGAATGCCTCCAGATGTGCATCGGAAACTACTACTGGTCTTCCAGGGAACGATCAAAGAATAGACTGTTTGAGCCATTACTCCCATGGAGGAAAGTGCGCATGGTGACTGTTGTATTCAATCCCGATGCAATTTCTGTGTTTCATCAACACTCTGATAGTCCACAGATTACAGAATGCCTCCAGATGTGCATCGGAAAGTTCTACTGGTCTTCCAGGGAACGATCAAAGGGTAGGCTGTCTGAGACATTACTCCCATGGAGGAAAGTGCGCATGGTGACTGTTGTATTCAATCCCGATGCAATTACTGTGTTTCATCAACACTCAGATAGTCCACAGATTACAGAATGCCTCCAGATGCGCAACGGAAACTACTACTGGTCTTCCAGGGAACGATCAAAGCTTAGACTGTTTGAGATATTACTCCCATGGAGGAATGTGCGCATGGCGACTGTTGTATTCAATCCTGATGCAATTTCTCTGTTTCATCAACACTCAGATAGTAGACAGATTACAGAATGACCCCAGATGTGCATCGGAAACTACTACTGGTTTTCCTGGGAACGATCAAAGCGTAGACTGTTTGAGACATTACTCCCATGGAGGGGAGTGCGCATGGTGACTGTTGTATTCAATCCCGATGCAATCTCTGTGTTTCATCAACACCCTGATAGTCCACAGATTACAGAATGCCTCCAGATGTGCATCGGAAACTACTACTGGTCTTCCAGCGAACGATCAAAGCGTAGACTGTTTGAGACATTACTCCAATGGAGGAAAGTGTGCATGGTGACTGTTGTATTCAATCGCGATGCAATTTTGGTTTCATGAACACTCTGATAGTCCACAGATTACAGAATGCTTCCAGATGTGCATCGGAAGCTACTACTGGTCTTCCAGGAAACGATCAAAGCGTAGACTGTTTGGGACATTACTCCCATGGAAGTAAATGCGCATGGTGACTGTTGTATTCAATCCCGATACAATTGCTGTGTTTCATCAACACTCTGATTGTCCACAGATTACAGAATGCCGCCAGATGTGCATCGGAAACTACTACTGGTCTTCCAGGGAACGATCAAAGACTAAACTGTTTGAGACATTACTTCCATGAAGGTAAGTGCGAATGGTGACTGTTGTATTCAATCCCGATGCAATTTCTGTGTTTCATCAAAACTCTGATAGTCCACAGATTACAGAATGCCTCCAGATGTGCATCGGAAACTACTACTGGTCTTCCAGGGAACGAACAAAGCGTAGACAGTGTGATACATTACTCCCATGGAGGAAAGTGCGCATGGGGACTGTTGTATTCAATCCCGATGCAATTGCTGTGTTTCATCAACACTCTGATAGTCCACAGATTACAGAATGCCGCCAGATGTGCATCGGAAACTACTACTGGTCTTCCAGGAAACGATCAAAGCGTAGACTGTTTGGGACATTACTCCCATGGAGGTAAATGCGCATGGTGACTGTTGTACTCAATCCCGATGCAATTTCTGTGTTTCTTCAACACTCAGATAGTCCACAGATTACAGAATGCCTCCAGATGTGCATCGGAACTACTACTGGTCTTCCAGGGAACGATCAATGCGTAGACTGATTGAGACATTACTGCCATGGAGGAAAGTGCGCATGATGACTGTTGTATTCAATCCCGAGGCAATTTCTGTGTTTCATCAACACTTTGAAGGTCCAAGGATTACAGATTGCGTTCAGATGTGCATCAGAAACTACTACCTGACTCCCATTGAATGATCAAAGTGTAGACTGTTTGAGACATTACTCCCATGGAGGAAAGTGCGCATGGTGACTGTTGTATTCAATCCTAATACAATTTCTGTGTTTCATCAACACTCTGATAGTCCACAGATTACAGAATGCCTCCAGATGTGCATCGGAAACTACTACTGGTCTTCCAGGGAACGATCAAAGCTTAGACTGTTTGAGACATTACTCCCATGGAGGGAAATGCGCATGGTGACTGTTGTATTCAATACCGATGCAATTTCTGTGTTTCATCAACACTCTGATAGTCTACAGATTACAGTATGCCTCCAGATGTGCAACGGAACTACTACTGGTTTTCCAGGGAACGATCAAAGCGTAGACTGATTGAGACATTACTCCCATGGAGGTAAGTGCGCTTGGTGACTGTTGTATTCAATCCCGATGCAATTTCTGTGTTTCACCAACACTCTGATAGTCCACAGATTACAGAATGCCTCCAGATGTGCATCGGAATCTACTACTGGTCTTCCACGGAACGATCAAAGAGTAAACTGTTTGAGACATTACTCCCATGAAGGTAAGTGCACATGGTGACTGTTGTATTCAATCCCGATGCAATTTCTGTGTTTCATCAACACTCTGATAATCCACAGATTTCAGATTGCCTCCAGATGTGCATCGGAACTACTACTGGTCTTCCAGGGAACGATCAAAGCGTAGACTGATTGAGACATTACTCCCATGGAGGAAAGTGCGCATGGTGACTGTTGTATTCCATCCCGAGGCAATTTCTGTGTTTCATCAACACTTTGAACGTCCAAGGATTACAAATTGCGTTCAGATGTGCATCGGAAACTACTACTGGACTCCCAGGGAACGATTAAAACATAGACTGTTTGAGACATTACTCCCATGGAGGAAAGTGCGCAAGGTGACTGTTGTATTCAATCCTAATACAATTTCTGTGTTTCATCAACACTCTGATAGTCCACAGATTACAGAATGCTTCCAGATGTGCATCGGAACCTACTACTGGTCTTCCAGGGAACGAACAAAGCGTAGACTGTCTGATACATTACTCCCATGGAGGAAAGTGCGCATGGGGACTGTTGTATTCAATCCCGATGCAATAACTGTGCTTCATCAACACTCTGATAGTCCACAGATTACAGAATGCCTCCAGATGTGCATCGGGAACTACTACTGGTCTTCCAAGAAACGATCAAAGCGTAGACTGTTTGAGAAATTAATCCCATGGCGGAAAGTGGCGATAATGACTGTTTTATTCAATCCCGATGCAATTTCTGTGTTTCATCAACACTCTGATAGTCCACACTTTACAGAATGCCTCCAGATGTGCATCGGAAACTACTACTGGTCTTCCAGGGAACGATTAAAGCGTAGTCTGTTTGAGACATTACTAACATGGAGGAAAGTGCGCATGGTGACAGTTGTATTCAATCCCCAGGAAATTTCTGTGTTTCATCAACAATTTGAAGGTCCAAGGATTACAGAATGAATCCAGATGTCCATCGGAAACTACTGCTGGTCTTCCAGGGAACGATCAAAGCTTAGACTGTTTAAAACATTACTCCCATGGAGGAAATAGCGGCTGGTGACTGTTGTATTCAATCCCGATGCAATTTCTGTGTTTCATCAACACTCTGATAGTCCACAGATTACAGAATGCCTTCGGATGTGCATCGGAAACTACTACTGGTCTTCCAGGGAACGATCAAAGTGTAGACTGTCTGAGACATTACTCCCATGGAGGAAAGTGCGCATGGTGACAGTTGTATTCAATCCCGATGCAATATCTGTGTTTCATAAACACTCTGATAGTCCACAGATTACAGAATGCCTCCAGATGTGCATCGGAAACTACTACTGGTCTTCCAGGGAACGATCAAAGCGCAGACTGTCTGATACATTATTCCTATGGAGGAAAGTGCGCATGGGGACTGTTGTATTCAATCCCGATGCAATATCTGTGTTTCATCAACACTCTGATAGTCCACAGATTACAGAATGCCTCCAGATGTGCATCGGGAACTACTACTGGTCTTCCAGGACACGATGAAATCGTAGACTGTTTGAGAAATTACTCCCATGGAGGAAAGAGCCGATGGTGACTGTTGTATTCAATCCCGATGCAATTTCTGTGTTTCATCAAGACTCTGATAGTCCACAGATTACAGAATGCCTCCAGATGTGCATCGGAAACTACTACTGATCTTCCAGGGAACGATCAAAGCGTAGACTGTTTGAGACATTACTCCCATGGAGGGAAGTGCGCATGGTGACTGTTGTATTCAATCCCGATGCAATTTCTGTGTTTCATCAACACTCTGATAGTCCACAGATTACAGAATGCCTCCAGATGTGCATCGCGAACTACTACTGGTCTTCCAGGACACGATCAAATCGTAGACTGTTTGAGAAATTACTCCCATGGAAGAAAGAGCCGATGGTGACTGTTGTATTCAATCCCGATGCAATTTCTGTGTTTCATCAAGACTCTGATAGTCCACAGATTACAGAATGCCTCCAGATGTGCATCGGAAACTACTACTGATCTTCCAGGGAACGATCAAAGCGTAGATTGTTTGAGACATTACTCCCATGGAGGGAAGTGCGCATGGTGACTGTTGTATTCAATCCCGATGCAATTTCTGTGTTTCATCAACACTTTGAAGGTCCAAGGAGTACAGAATGCCTCCAGATGTGCATCGGAAACTACTACTGGACTTCCAGGGAACGATCAAAGCGTAGACTGTTTTAGACATTACTCCCATGGAGGAAATAGAGCCTGGTGACTGTTGTATTCAATCCAGATGCAATTTCTGTGTTTCACTAACACTCTGATAGTCCACAGATTACAGTATGCCTTCGGATGTGCATCGGAAACTACTACTGGTCTTCCAGGGAACGATCAAAGCGTAGACTGTTTGAGACATTACTCCCATGGAGGAAAGTGCGCATGGTGACTATTGTATTCAATCCCGATGCAATTTCTGTGTTTCATCAACACTCAGATGGTCCACAGATTACAGAATGGCTCCAGATGTGCATCGGATCTACTACTGGTCTTCCTGGGATCGATCAAAGCGTAGACTGTTTGAGACATTACTCCCATGGAGACGAGTGCGCATCGTGACTGTTGTATTCAATCATGATGCAATTTCTGTGTTTCATCAACCCTCTGATAGTCCACAGATTACAGAATGCCTCCAGATGTATATCGGAAACTACTACTGGCCTTCCAAGGAACGATCAAAGTGTAGACTGTCTGAGAAATTACTCCCATGGAGGAAAGTGCGCATGGTGACTGTTGTATACAATCCCGATGCAATTACTGTGTTTCAACAACACTCTGCTAGTCCGCAGATTACAGAATGCCTCCAGATGTGCATCGGAAACTACTTCTGGTCTTCGAGCTAACGATCAAAAACGTAAACTGTTTGAGACACTACTCGCATAAGGGAAAGTGGGCATGGTGAGTGTTGTATCCAATCCCGAAGCAATTTCTGTGTTTCATCAACACTCTGATAGTCCATAGATTACAGAACGGCTCCAGATGTGCATCGGAAACTACTACTGGTCTTCCTTGGAACGATCAAAGCGTAGACTGTTTGAGACATTACTCCCATGGAGGAAAGTGCGCATGGTGACTGTTGTAATCAATCCGATGCAATTTTGGTTTCATCAACACTCTGATAGTCCTCAGATTACAGAATGTCTCCAGATTTGCATCGGAAACTACTACTGGTCTTCCAGGAAACGATCAAAGCGTAGACTGTTTGAGACATTACTCCCATGGAGGTAAGTGCGCATGGTGACTGTTGTATTCAATCCCGATGCAATTTCTTTGTTTTATCAACACTCTGATAGTCCACAGATTACAGAATGCCTCCAGATGTGCATCGGAAACTGCTACTGGTCTTCCAGGGAACGATCAAAGAGTAATCTGTTTGAGACATTACTCCAATGGAGGTAAGTGCGCATGGTGACTGTTGTATTCAATCCCGATTCAATATCAGTGTTTCATCAATACTCTGATAGTCCACAGATTAGAGAATGCCTCCAGATTTGCATCGGAAACTACTACTGGTCTTCTAGGTAACGATCAAAGCTTAGACTGAGACATTACTCCCATGGAGGAAAGTGCGCATGGTGACTGTTGTATTCAATCCCGATGCAATTTCTGTGTTTCATCAACACTCTGATAGTCCACAGAATAGAGAATGTCTCCAGATGTGCATCGGAAACTACTACTGGTCTTCTAGGTAACGATCAAAGCTTAGACTGAGACATTACTCCCATGGAGGAAAGTGCGCATGGTGACTGTTGTATTCAATCCCGATGCAATTTCTGTGTTTCATCAACACTCAGATAGTCCACAGATTACAGAATGCCTCCAGATGTGCATCGGAAACTACTACTGGTCTTCCAGTTAACGATCAGAGCGTAGACTGTTTGAGCCATTACTCAGATGGAGGAAAGTGCGCATGGTGACTGTTGTATTCAATCCCGATGCAATTTCTGTGTTTCATCAACACTCTGATAGTCCACAGATTACAGAATGCCTCCAGATGTTCATCGGAAACTCCTACTGGAGTTCCAGGAAACGATCAAACCGTAGACTGTTTGAGGCATTACTCCCTTGGAGGAAAGTGCGCATGGTGACTGTTGTATTGAATCCCGATGCAACTTCTGTGTTTCATCAACACTCTGATAGTCCACAGATTACAGAATGTCTTTCAGGGAACGATCAAAGCGTAGACTGTCTGATACATTACTCCCATGGAGGAAAGTGCGCATGGGGACTGTTGTATTCAATCCCGATGCAATAACTGTGTTTCATCAACACTCTGATAGTCCACAGATTACAGAATGCCTCCAGATGTGCATCGGGAACTACTACTGGTCTTCCAGGACACGATCAAAGCGTAGACTGTTTGAGAAATTACTCCCATGGAGGAAAAAGCCGATGGTGACTGTTGTATTTAATCCCGATGCAATTTCTGTGTTTCATCAACACTCTGATAGTCCACAGATTACAGAATGCCTCCAGATGTGCGTCGGAAACTACTACTGGTCTTCCAGGGAAAGATCAAAGCGTAGACTGTTTGAGACATTACTCCCATTTAGGGAAGTGCGCATGGTGACTGTTGTATTCAATCCCGAGGCAATTTCTGTGTTTCATCAACACTTTGAAGGTCCAAGGAGTACAGAATGCCTCCAGATGTGCATCGGAAACTACTACTGGACTTCCAGGGAACGATCAAAGCGTAGACTGTTTGAGACATTACTCCCATGGAGGAAATAGAGCCTGGTGACTGTTATATTCAATCCCGATGCAATTTTTGTATTTCATCAACACTCTGATAGTCCACAGATTACAGAATGCCTTCAGATGTGCATCGGAAACTACTACTGGTCTTCCAGGGAAAGATCAAAGCGTAGACTGTTTGAGACATTACTCCCATGGAGGGAAGTGCGCATGGTGACTGTTGTATTCAATCCCGATGCAATTTCTGTGTTTCATCAACACTCAGATAGTCCACAGATTACAGAATGAATCCAGATGTGCATCAGATCTACTACTGGTCTTCCTGGGATCGATCAAAGCGTAGACTGTTTGAGACATTACTCCCATGGAGAAGAGTGCGCATGGTGACTATTGTATTCAATCCCGATGCAATTTCTGTGTTTCATCAACACTCTGATAGTCCACAGATTACAGAATGCCTCCAGATGTATATCGGGAACTACTACTGGTCTTCGAGCTAACGATCAAAAACGTAAACTGTTTGAGACACTACTCCCATAGGGGAAAGTGCGCATGGTGAGTGTTGTATCCAATCCCGAAGCAATTTCTGTGTTTCATCAACACTCTGATAGTCCACAGATTACAGAACGGCTCCAGATGTGCATCGGAAACTACTACTGGTCTTCCAGGAAACGATCAAAGCGTAGACTGTTTGAGACATTACTCCCATGGAGGTAAGTGCGCATGGTGACTGTTGTATTCAATCCCGATGCAATTTCTTTGTTTCATCAACACTCTGATAGTCCACAGATTACAGAATGCCTCCGGATGTGCATCGGAAACTGCTACTGGTCTTCTAGGGAACGATCAAAGAGTTAACTGTTTGAGACATTACTCCCATGGAGGTAAGTGCGCATGGTGACTGTTGTATTCAATCCCGCCGCAATATCAGTGTTTCATCAATACTCTGATAGTCCACAGATTAGAGAATGCTTCCAGATGTGCATCGGACACTACAACTGGTCTTCCAGGAAAAGATCAAAGCGTAGACTATTTGAGACATTACTCACGTGGAGCAAACTGCGCATGGTGACTGTTGTATTCAATCCCGAAGCAATTTCTGTGTTTCATCAACACTCTGATAGTCCACAGATTACGGAATGCCTCCAGATGTGCATCGGAAACTACTACTGGTCTTCCAGGGACGGATCAAAGCGTAGACTGTTTGAGACATTACTTCCATGGAGGAAAGTGCGCATGGTGACTGTTGTATTCAATCCCGATGCAATTTCTGTGTTTCATCAACACTCAGATAGTCCACAGATTACAGAATGAATCCAGATGTGCATCAGATCTACTACTGGTCTTCCTGGGATCGATCAAAGCGTAGACTGTTTGAGACATTACTCCCATGGAGAAGAGTGCGCATGGTGACTATTGTATTCAATCCCGATGCAATTTCTGTGTTTCATCAACACTCTGATAGTCCACAGATTACAGAATGCCTCCAGATGTATATCGGGAACTACTACTGGTCTTCGAGCTAACGATCAAAAACGTAAACTGTTTGAGACACTACTCCCATAGGGGAAAGTGCGCATGGTGAGTGTTGTATCCAATCCCGAAGCAATTTCTGTGTTTCATCAACACTCTGATAGTCCACAGATTACAGAACGGCTCCAGATGTGCATCGGAAACTACTACTGGTCTTCCAGGAAACGATCAAAGCGTAGACTGTTTGAGACATTACTCCCATGGAGGTAAGTGCGCATGGTGACTGTTGTATTCAATCCCGATGCAATTTCTTTGTTTCATCAACACTCTGATAGTCCACAGATTACAGAATGCCTCCGGATGTGCATCGGAAACTGCTACTGGTCTTCTAGGGAACGATCAAAGAGTAAACTGTTTGAGACATTACTCCCATGGAGGTAAGTGCGCATGGTGACTGTTGTATTCAATCCCGCCGCAATATCAGTGTTTCATCAATACTCTGATAGTCCACAGATTAGAGAATGCTTCCAGATGTGCATCGGACACTACTACTGGTCTTCCAGGAAAAGATCAAAGCGTAGACTATTTGAGACATTACTCACATGGAGCAAACTGCGCATGGTGACTGTTGTATTCAATCCCGAAGCAATTTCTGTGTTTCATCAACACTCTGATAGTCCACAGATTACGGAATGCCTCCAGATGTGCATCGGAAACTACTACTGGTCTTCCAGGGACGGATCAAAGCGTAGACTGTTTGAGACATTACTTCCATGGAGGAAAGTGCGCATGGTGACTGTTGTATTCAATCCCGATGCAATTTCTGTATTTCATCAACACTTTGAAGGTCCAAGGTTTACAGAATGCCTCCAGATGTGCATCGGAAACTACTAGTGGTCTTGCATCGAACGATCAAAGCGTAGACTGTTTGAGACATTACTCCCATGGAGGAATGTGCCGATGTTGACTGTTGTATTCAATCCCGATGCAATTTCTGTGTTTCATCAACACTCTGATAGTCCACAGAATACAGAATGTCTCCAGATGTGCATCGGAAACTAGTACTGGTCTTCTAGGTAACGATCAAAGCTTAGACTGTTTGAGACATTACTCCCATGGAGGAAAGTGCGCATGGTGACTGTTGTATTGACTCCCGATGCAATTTCTGTGTTTCATCAACACTCAGATAGTCAACAGACTACAGAATGCCTCCAGATGTGCATCGGAAACTACTACTGGTCTTCCAGTTAACGATCAAAGCGTAGACTGTTTGAGCCATTACTCCCATGGAGGAAAGTGCGCATGGTGACTGTTGTATTCAATCCCGATGCAATTTCTGTGTTTCATCAACACTCTGATAGTCCACAGATTACAGAATGCCTCCAGATGTGCATCGGAAACTACTACTGGTCTTCCAGGGAACGATCAAATCGTAGACTGTCTGAGACATTACTCCCATGGAGGAAAGTGCGCATGGTGACTGTTGTATTCAATCCCGATGCCATTACTGTGTTTCATCAACACTCTGATAGTCCACAGATTACAGAATTCCTCCAGATGTGCATCGGAAACTACTACTGGAGTTCCAGGAAACGATCTAACCGTAGACTGTTTGAGGCATTGCTCCCAGGGAGGAAGTGCGCATGGTGACTGTTGTATTGAATCCCGATGCAACTTATGTGTTTCATCAACACCCTGATAGTCCACAGATTACAGAATGCCTCCAGATGTGCATCGGAAACTACTACTGGTCTTCCAGGGAACGATCAAAGCGTAGACTGTTTGAGACATTACTCCCATGGAGGAAATAGCGCCTGGTGACTGTTGTATTCAATCCCGCTGCAGTTTCTGTGTTTCATCAACACTCTGATAGTCCACAGATTACAGAATGCCCCCAGATGTGCATCGGAAACTACTACTGGTTTTCCTGGGAACGATCAAAGCGTAGACTGTTTGAGACATTACTGCCATGGAGGAGAGTGCGCATGGTGACTGTTGTATTCAATCCCGATGCAATTTCTGTGTTTCATCAACACTCTGATAGTCACAGATTACAGAATGCCTCCAGATGTGCATCGGAAACTACTACTGGTCTTCCAGGGAACGATCAAAGCTTAGACTGTTTGAGATATTACTCCCATGTAGGACAGTACGCATGGCGACTGTTGTATTCAATCCCGATGCAATTTCTGTGTTCCATCAACACTCAGATAGTCCACAGATAACAGAATGCCCCCAGATGTGCATCGGAAACTACTACTGGTATTCTAGCGAACGATCAAAGCGTAGACTGTTTGAGACATTACTCCCATGGAGGAAAGTGTGCATGGTGACTGTTGTATTCAATCCCGATGCAATTTTGGTTTCATCAACACTCTGATAGTCCACAGATTACAGAATTCTTCCAGATGTGCATCGGAAACTACTACTGGTCTTCCAGGAAACGATCAAAGCGTAGACTGTTTGAGACATTACTCCCATGAAGGTTAGTGCGCATGGTGACTGTTGTATTCAATCCCGATGCAATTTCTGTGTTTCATCAACAGTCAGATAGGCCACAGATTACAGAATGCCCCCAGATGTGCATCGGAAACTACTACTGGTCTTCCTGGGAACGATCAAAGCGTAGACTGTTTGAGACATTACTCCCATGTAGGAGAGTGCGCATGGTGACTGTTGTATTCAATCCCGATTCAATTTCTGTGTTTCATCAACACTCTGATAGTCCACAGATTACAGAATGCTTCCAGATGTGCATCGGAAACTACTACTGGTCTTCCAAAGAACAATCAAATCGTAGACTGTCTGAGACATTACTCCGATGGAGGAAAGTGCGCATGGGGACTGTTGTATTCAATCCCGATGCAATTACTGTGTTTCATCAACACTCTGATAATCAACAGATTTCAGAATGCCTCCAGATGTCCATCGGAAACTACTACTGGTCTTCCAGGAAACGATCAAAGCGTAGACTGTTTGAGACATTACTCCCATGGAGGAAAGTGCCGATGGTGACTGTTGTATTCAATCCAGATGCAATTTCTGTGTTTCATCAACACTCTGATAGTCCACAGATTACAGAATGCCTCCAGATGTGCATCGGAAACTACTACTGGTCTTCCAGGGAACGATCAAAGCGTAGACTGTATGAGACATTACTCCCATGGCGGAAAGTGCGCATGGTGACAGTTGTATTCAATCCCGATGCAATTACAGAGTTTCATCAACACTCCGATACTCCGCAGATTACAGAATGCCTCCAGATGTACATCGGAAACTACTACTGGTCTTCCAGGGAACGTGCAAAGCGTAGACTGTTTGAGACATAACTCCCATTTAGGAAAGTGCGCATGGTGAATGTTGTATTCAATCCCGATGCAATTTCAGTGTTTCATCAACACTCTGATAGTCCACAGATTACAGAATGCCTCCAGATGTGCATCGGAAACTACTACTGGTCTTCCAGGGAACGATCAAAGCGTTGACTGTTTGAGACATTACTCCCTTGGAGGAAAGTGCGCATGGTGACTGTTGTATTCTATCCCGAGGCAATTTCTGTGTTTCATCAACACTTTGAAGGTCCAAGGATTACAGAATACCTCCAGATGTGCATCGGAAACTACTACTGGTTTTCCAGGGAACGATCAAAGCGAAGACTGTTCGAGACCTTACTCCCATGGAGGAAATAGCGCCTGGTTACTGTTGTATTCAATCCCGCTGCAGTTTCTGTGTTTCATCAACACTCTGATAGTCCACAGATTACAGAATGCCTTCAGATGTGCATCGGAAACTACTACTGGTCTTCCAGGGAACGATCTAAGCTTAGACTGTTTGAGATATTACTCCCATGGAGGAAAGTGCGCATGGCGACTGTTGTATTCAATCCCGATGCAATTTCTGTGTTCCATCAACACTCAGATAGTCCACAGATAACAGAATGCCCCCAGATGTGCATCGGAAACTACTACTGGTTTTCCTGGGAACGATCAAAGCGTAGACTGTTTGAGACATTACTCCCATGGAGGAGAGTGCGCATGGTGACTGTTGTATTCAATCACGATGCAATTTCTGTGTTCCATCAACACTCTGATAGTCCCAGATTACAGAATGCCTCCAGATGTGCATCGGAAACTACTACTGGTCTTCTAGCGAACGATCAAAGCGTAGACTGTTTGAGACATTACTCCCATGGAGGAAAGTGTGCATGGTGACTGTTGTATTTAATCCCGATGCAATTTTGGTTTCATCAACACTCTGATAGTCCACAGATTACAGAATGCTTCCAGATGTGCATCGGAAACTACTACTGGTCTTCCAGGAAACGATCAAAGCGTAGACTGTTTGATACATTACTCCCATGGAGGTAAGTGCGCATGGTGACTGTTGTATTCAATCCCGATGCAATTTCTGTGTTTCATCAACACTCTGATAGTCCACAGATTACAGAATGCCCCCAGATGTGCATCGGAAACTACTACTGGTCTTCCTGGGCACGATCAAAGCGTAGACTGTTTGAGACGTTACTCCCATGTAGGAGAGTGCGCATGGTGACTGTTGTATTCAATCCCGTTTCAATTTCTGTGTTTCATCAACACTCTGATAGTCCACAGATTACAGAATGCCTCCAGATGTGCATCGGAAACTACTACTGGTCTTCCAAAGAACAATCAAATCGTAGACTGTCTGAGACATTACTCTGATGGAGGAAAGTGCGCATGGGGACTGTTGTATTCAATCCCGATGCAATTACTGTGTTTCATCAACACTCTGATAGTCCACAGAATACAGAATGTCTCCAGATGTGCATCGGAAACTAGTACTGGTCTTCTCGGTAACGATCAAAGCTTAGACTGTTTGAGACATTACTCCCATGGAGGAAAGTGCGCATGGTGACTGTTGTATTGATTCCCGATGCAATTTCTGTGTTTCATCAACACTCAGATAGTCAACAGATTACAGAATGCTTCCAGATGTGCATCGGAAACTACTACTGGTCTTCCAGGAAACGATCAAAGCGTAGACTGTTTGATACATTACTCCCATGGAGGTAAGTGCGCATGGTGACTGTTGTATTCAATCCCGATGCAATTTCTGTGTTTCATCAACACTCTGATAGTCCACAGATTACAGAATGCCCCCAGATGTGCATCGGAAACTACTACTGGTCTTCCTGGGCACGATCAAAGCGTAGACTGTTTGAGACGTTACTCCCATGTAGGAGAGTGCGCATGGTGACTGTTGTATTCAATCCCGTTTCAATTTCTGTGTTTCGTCAACACTCTGATAGTCCACAGATTACAGAATGCCTCCAGATGTGCATCGGAAACTACTACTGGTCTTCCAAAGAACAATCAAATCGTAGACTGTCTGAGACATTACTCCGATGGAGGAAAGTGCGCATGGGGACTGTTGTATTCAATCACGATGCAATTACTGTCTTTCATCAACACTCTGATAATCAACAGATTACAGAACGCCTCCAGATGTGCATCGGAAACTACTACTGGTCTTCCAGGAAACGATCAAAGCGTAGACTGTTTGAGACATTACTCCCATGGAGGAAAGTGCCGATGGTGACTGTTGTATTCAATCCCGATGCAATTTCTGTGTCTCATCAACACTCTGATAGTCCACAGATTACAGAATGCCTCCAGATGTGCATCGGAAACCACTACTGGTCTTCCAGGGAACGATCAAAGCGTTGACTGTTTGAGACATTACTTCCATGGAGGAAAGTGCGCATGGTGACTGTTGTCATCTATCCCGAGGCAATTTCTGTGTTTCATCAACACTCTGATAGTCCACAGATTACAGAATGCCTCCAGATGTATATCGGGAACTACTACTGGTCTTCGAGCTAACGATCAAAAACGTAAACTGTTTGAGACACTACTCCCATAGGGGAAAGTGCGCATGGTGAGTGTTGTATCCAATCCCGAAGCAATTTCTGTGTTTCATCAACACTCTGATAGTCCACAGATTACAGAACGGCTCCAGATGTGCATCGGAAACTACTACTGGTCTTCCAGGAAACGATCAAAGCGTAGACTGTTTGAGACATTACTCCCATGGAGGTAAGTGCGCATGGTGACTGTTGTATTCAATCCCGATGCAATTTCTTTGTTTCATCAACCCTCTGATAGTCCACAGATTACAGAATGCCTCCGGATGTGCATCGGAAACTGCTACTGGTCTTCTAGGGAATGATCAAAGAGTAAACTGTTTGAGACATTACTCCCATGGAGGTAAGTGCGCATGGTGACTGTTGTATTCAATCCCGCCGCAATATCAGTGTTTCATCAATACTCTGATAGTCCACAGATTAGAGAATGCCTCCAGATGTGCATCGGACACTACTACTGGTCTTCCAGGAAACGATCAAAGCGTAGACTATTTGAGACATTACTCACATGGAGCAAACTGCGCATGGTGACTGTTGTATTCAATCCCGAAGCAATTTCTGTGTTTCATCAACACTCTGATAGTCCACAGATTACGGAATGCCTCCAGATGTGCATCGGAAACTACTACTGGTCTTCCAGGGACGAATCAAAGCGTAGACTGTTTGAGACATTACTTCCATGGAGGAAAGTGCGCATGGTGACTGTTGTATTCAATCCCGATGCAATTTCTGTGTTTCATCAACACTTTGAAGGTCCAAGGTTTACAGAATGCCTCCAGATGTGCATCGGAAACTACTAGTGGTCTTGCATCGAACGATCAAAGCGTAGACTGTTTGAGACATTACTCCCATGGAGGAATGTGCCGATGTTGACTGTTGTATTCAATCCCGATGCAATTTCTGTGTTTCATCAACACTCTGATAGTCCACAGAATACAGAATGTCTCCAGATGTGCATCGGAAACTAGTACTGGTCTTCTAGGTAACGATCAAAGCTTAGACTCTTTGAGACATTACTCCCATGGAGGAAAGTGCGCATGGTGACTGTTGTATTGATTCCCGATGCAATTTCTGTGTTTCATCAACACTCAGATAGTCAACAGATTACAGAATGCCTCCAGATGTGCATCGGAAACTACTACTGGTCTTCCAGTTAACGATCAAAGCGTAGACTGTTTGAGCCATTACTCCCATGGAGGAAAGTGCGCATGGTGGCTGTTGTATTCAATCCCGATGCAATTTCTGTGTTTCATCAACACTCTGATGGTCCACAGATTACAGAATGCCTCCAGATGTGCATCGGAAACTACTACTGGTCTTCCAGGGAACGATCAAATCGTAGACTGTCTGAGACATTACTCCCATGGAGGAAAGTGTGCATGGTGACTGTTGTATTCAATCCCGATGCCATTACTGTGTTTCATCAACACTCTGATAGTCCACAGATTACAGAATGACTCCAGATGTGCATCGGAAACTACTACTGGTCTTCCAGGGAACGATCAAAGCGTAGACTGTTTGAGACATTACTCCCATGGAGGAAATAGCGCCTGGTGACTGTTGTATTCAATCCCGCTGCAGTTTCTGTGTTTCATCAACACTCTGATAGTCCACAGATTACAGAATGCCCCCAGATGTGCATCAGAAACTACTACTGGTTTTCCTGGGAACGATCAAAGCGTAGACTGTTTGAGACATTACTGCCATGGAGGAGAGTGCGCATGGTGACTGTTGTATTCAATCCCGATGCAATTTCTGTGTTTCATCAACACTCTGATAGTCACAGATTACAGAATGCCTCCAGATGTGCATCGGAAACTACTACTGGTCTTCCAGGGAACGATCAAAGCTTAGACTGTTTGAGATATTACTCCCATGTAGGATAGTGCGCATGGCGACTGTTGTATTCAATCCCGATGCAATTTCTGTGTTCCATCAACACTCAGATAGTCCACAGATAACAGAATGCCCCCAGATGTGCATCGGAAACTACTACTGGTTTTCCTGGGAACGATCAAAGCGTAGACTGTTTGAGACATTACTGCCATGGAGGAGAGTGCGCATGGTGACTGTTGTATTCAATCACGATGCAATTTCTGTGTTTCATCAACACTCTGATAGTCACAGATTACAGAATGCCTCCAGGTGTGCATCGGAAACTACTACTGGTCTTCTAGCGAACGATCAAAGCGTAGACTGTTTGAGACATTACTCCCATGGAGGAAAGTGTGCATGGTGACTGTTGTATTCAATCCCGATGCAATTTTGGTTTCATCAACACTCTGATAGTCCACAGATTACAGAATTCTTCCAGATGTGCATCGGAAACTACTATTGGTCTTCCAGGAAACGATCAAAGCGTAGACTGTTTGAGACATTACTCCCATGGAGGTAAGTGCGCATGGTGACTGTTGTATTCAATCCCGATGCAATTTCTGTGTTTCATCAACACTCTGATAGTCCACAGATTACAGAATGCCTCCAGATGTGCATCGGAAACTACTACTGGTCTTCCAGGGAACGATCAAATAGTAAACTGTTTGAGACATTACTCCCATGAAGGTTAGTGCGCATGGTGACTGTTGTATTCAATCCCGATGCAATTTCTGTGTTTCATCAACAGTCAGATAGGCCACAGATTACAGAATGCCCCCAGATGTGCATCGGAAACTACTACTGGTCTTCCTGGGAACGATCAAAGCGTAGACTGTTTGAGACATTACTCCCATGTAGGAGAGTGCGCATGGTGACTGTTGTATTCAATCCCGATTCAATTTCTGTGTTTCATCAACACTCTGATAGTCCACAGATTACAGAATGCTTCCAGATGTGCATCGGAAACTACTACTGGTCTTCCAAAGAACAATCAAATCGTAGACTGTCTGAGACATTACTCCGATGGAGGAAAGTGCGCATGGGGACTGTTGTATTCAATCCCGATGCAATTACTGTGTTTCATCAACACTCTGATAATCAACAGATTTCAGAATGCCTCCAGATGTCCATCGGAAACTACTACTGGTCTTCCAGGAAACGATCAAAGCGTAGACTGTTTGAGACATTACTCCCATGGAGGAAAGTGCCGATGGTGACTGTTGTATTCAATCCAGATGCAATTTCTGTGTTTCATCAACACTCTGATAGTCCACAGATTACAGAATGCCTCCAGATGTGCATCGGAAACTACTACTGGTCTTCCAGGGAACGATCAAAGCGTAGACTGTATGAGACATTACTCCCATGGCGGAAAGTGCGCATGGTGACTGTTGTATTCAATCCCGATGCAATTACAGAGTTTCATCAACACTCCGATACTCCGCAGATTACAGAATGCCTCCAGATGTACATCGGAAACTACTACTGGTCTTCCAGGGAACGTGCAAAGCGTAGACTGTTTGAGACATAACTCCCATTTAGGAAAGTGCGCATGGTGAATGTTGTATTCAATCCCGATGCAATTTCAGTGTTTCATCAACACTCTGATAGTCCACAGATTACAGAATGCCTCCAGATGTGCATCGGAAACTACTACTGGACTTCCAGGGAACGATCAAAGCGTTGACTGTTTGAGACATTACTCCCTTGGAGGAAAGTGCGCATGGTGACTGTTGTATTCTATCCCGAGGCAATTTCTGTGTTTCATCAACACTTTGAAGGTCCAAGGATTACAGAATACCTCCAGATGTGCATCGGAAACTACTACTGGTTTTCCAGGGAACGATCAAAGCGAAGACTGTTCGAGACATTACTCCCATGGAGGAAATAGCGCCTGGTTACTGTTGTATTCAATCCCGCTGCAGTTTCTGTGTTTCATCAACACTCTGATAGTCCACAGATTACAGAATGCCTTCAGATGTGCATCGGAAACTACTACTGGTCTTCCAGGGAACGATCTAAGTTTAGACTGTTTGAGATATTACTCCCATGGAGGAAAGTGCGCATGGCGACTGTTGTATTCAATCCCGATGCAATTTCTGTGTTCCATCAACACTCAGATAGTCCACAGATAACAGAATGCCCCCAGATGTGCATCGGAAACTACTACTGGTTTTCCTGGGAACGATCAAAGCGTAGACTGTTTGAGACATTACTCCCATGGAGGAGAGTGCGCATGGTGACTGTTGTATTCAATCACGATGCAATTTCTGTGTTCCATCAACACTCTGATAGTCCCAGATTACAGAATGCCTCCAGATGTGCATCGGAAACTACTACTGGTCTTCTAGCGAACGATCAAAGCGTAGACTGTTTGAGACATTACTCCCATGGAGGAAAGTGTGCATGGTGATTGTTGTATTTAATCCCGATGCAATTTTGGTTTCATCAACACTCTGATAGTCCACAGATTACAGAATGCTTCCAGATGTGCATCGGAAACTACTACTGGTCTTCCAGGAAACGATCAAAGCGTAGACTGTTTGAGACATTACTCCCATGGAGGTAAGTGCGCATGGTGACTGTTGTATTCAATCCCGATGCAATTTCTGTGTTTCATCAACACTCTGATAGTCCACAGATTACAGAATGCCCCCAGATGTGCATCGGAAACTACTACTGGTCTTCCTGGGCACGATCAAAGCGCAGACTGTTTGAGACGTTACTCCCATGTAGGAGAGTGCGCATGGTGACTGTTCTATTCAATCCCGTTTCAATTTCTGTGTTTCATCAACACTCTGATAGTCCACAGATTACAGAATGCCTCCAGATGTGCATCGGAAACTACTACTGGTCTTCCAAAGAACAATCAAATCGTAGACTGTCTGAGACATTACTCCGATGGAGAAAAGTGCGCATGGGGACTGTTGTATTCAATCCCGATGCAATTACTGTCTTTCATCAACACTCTGATAATCAACAGATTACAGAACGCCTCCAGATGTGCATCGGAAACTACTACTGGTCTTCCAGGAAACGATCAAAGCGTAGACTGTTTGAGACATTACTCCCATGGAGGAAAGTGCCGATGGTGACTGTTGTATTCAATCCCGATGCAATTTCTGTGTCTCATCAACACTCTGATAGTCCACAGATTACAGAATGCCTCCGGATGTGCATCGGAAACTGCTACTGGTCTTCTAGGGAACGATCAAAGAGTAAACTGTTTGAGACATTACTCCCATGGAGGTAAGTGCGCATGGTGACTGTTGTATTCAATCCCGCCGCAATATCAGTGTTTCATCAATACTCTGATAGTCCACAGATTAGAGAATGCCTCCAGATGTGCATCGGACACTACTACTGGTCTTCCAGGAAACGATCAAAGCGTAGACTATTTGAGACATTACTCACATGGAGCAAACTGCGCATGGTGACTGTTGCATTCAATCCCGAAGCAATTTCTGTGTTTCATCAACACTCTGATAGTCCACAGATTACGGAATGCCTCCAGATGTGCGTCGGAAACTACTACTGGTCTTCCAGGGACGGATCAAAGCGTAGACTGTTTGAGACATTACTTCCATGGAGGAAAGTGCGCATGGTGACTGTTGTATTCAATCCCGATGCAATTTCTGTGTTTCATCAACACTTTGAAGGTCCAAGGTTTACAGAATGCCTCCAGATGTGCATCGGAAACTACTAGTGGTCTTGCATCGAACGATCAAAGCGTAGACTGTTTGAGACATTACTCCCATGGAGGAATGTGCCGATGTTGACTGTTGTATTCAATCCCGATGCAATTTCTGTGTTTCATCAACACTCTGATAGTCCACAGAATACAGAATGTCTCCAGATGTGCATCGGAAACTAGTACTGGTCTTCTAGGTAACGATCAAAGCTTAGACTGTGTGAGACATTACTCCCGTGGAGGAAAGTGCGCATGGTGACTGTTGTATTGAATCCCGATGCAATTTCTGTGTTTCATCAACACTCAGATAGTCAACAGATTACAGAATGCCTCCAGATGTGCATCGGAAACTACTACTGGTCTTCCAGTTAACGATCAAAGCGTAGACTGCTTGAGCCATTACTCCCATGGAGGAAAGTGCGCATAGTGACTGTTGTATTCAATCCCGATGCAATTTCTGTGTTTCATCAACACTCTGATAGTCCACAGATTACAGAATGCCTCCAGATGTGCATCGGAAACTACTACTGGTCTTCCAGTGAACGATCAAATCGTAGACTGTCTGAGACATTACTCCCATGGAGGAAAGTGCGCATGGTGACTGTTGTATTCAATCCCGATGCCATTACTGTGTTTCATCAACATTCTGATAGTCCACAGATTACAGAATTCCTCCAGATGTGCATCGGAAACTACTACTGGAGTTCCAGGAAACGATCTAACCGTAGACTGTTTGAGGCATTACTCCCAGGGAGGAAAGTGCGCATGGTGACTGTTGTATTGAATCCCGATGCAACTTATGTGTTTCATCAACACCCTGATAGTCCACAGATTACAGAATGCCTCCAGATGTGCATCGGAAACTACTACTGGTCTTCCAGGGAACGATCAAAGCGTATTCTGTTTGAGACATTACTCCCATGGAGGAAATAGCGCCTGGTGACTGTTGTATTCAATCCCGCTGCAGTTTCTGTGTTTCATCAACAATCAGATAGTCCACAGATTACAGAATGCCCCCAGATGTGCATCGGAAACTACTACTGGTTTTCCTGGGAACGATGAAACCGTAGACTGTTTGAGACATTACTGCCATGGAGGAGAGTGCGCATCGTGACTGTTGTATTCAATCCCGATGCAATTTCTGTGTTTCATCAACACTCTGATAGTCACAGATTACAGAATGCCTCCAGATGTGCATCGGAAACTACTACTGGTCTTCTAGCGAACGATCAAAGCGTAGACTGTTTGAGACATTACTCCCATGGAGGAAAGTGTGCATGGTGACTGTTGTATTCAATCCCGATGCAATTTTGGTTTCATCAACACTCTGATAGTCCACAGATTACAGAATTCTTCCAGATGTGCATCGGAAACTACTACTGGTCTTCCAGGAAACGATCAAAGCGTAGACTGTTTGAGACATTACTCCCATGGAGGTAAGTCCGCATGGTGACTGTTGTATTCAATCCCGATGCAATTTCTGTGTTTCATCAACACTCTGATAGTCCACAGATTACAGAATGCCTCCAGATGTGCATCGGAAACTACTACTGGTCTTCCAGGGAACGATCAAAGAGTAAACTGTTTGAGACATTACTCCCATGAAGGTTAGTGCGCATGGTGACTGTTGTATTCAATCCCGATGCAATTTCTGTGTTTCATCAACAGTCAGATAGGCCACAGATTACAGAATGCCCCCAGATGTGCATCGGAAACTACTACTGGTCTTCCAGGGAACGATCAAAGCTTAGACTGTTTGAGATATTACTCCCATGTAGGATAGTGCGCATGGCGACTGTTGTATTCAATCCCGATGCAATTTCTGTGTTCCATCAACACTCAGATAGTCCACAGATAACAGAATGCCCCCAGATGTGCATCGGAAACTACTACTGGTTTTCCTGGGAACGATCAAAGCGTAGACTGTTTGAGACATTACTGCCATGGAGGAGAGTGCGCATGGTGACTGTTGTATTCAATCACGATGCAATTTCTGTGTTTCATCAACACTCTGATAGTCACAGATTACAGAATGCCTCCAGATGTGCATCGGAAACTACTACTGGTCTTCTAGCGAACGATCAAAGCGTAGACTGTTTGAGACATTACTCCCATGGAGGAAAGTGTGCATGGTGACTGTTGTATTCAATCCCGATGCAATTTTGGTTTCATCAACACTCTGATAGTCCACAGATTACAGAATTCTTCCAGATGTGCATCGGAAACTACTACTGGTCTTCCAGGAAACGATCAAAGCGTAGACTGTTTGAGACATTACTCCCATGGAGGTAAGTCCGCATGGTGACTCTTGTATTCAATCCCGATGCAATTTCTGTGTTTCATCAACACTCTGATAGTCCACAGATTACAGAATGCCTCCAGATGTGCATCGGAAACTACTACTGGTCTTCCAGGGAACGATCAAAGAGTAAACTGTTTGAGACATTACTCCCATGAAGGTTAGTGCGCATGGTGACTGTTGTATTCAATCCCGATGCAATTTCTGTGTTTCATCAACAGTCAGATAGGCCACAGATTACAGAATGCCCCCAGATGTGCATCGTAAACTACTACTGGTCTTCCTGGGAACGATCAAAGCGTAGACTGTTTGAGACATTACTCCCATGTAGGAGAGTGCGCATGGTGACTGTTGTATTCAATCCCGATTCAATTTCTGTGTTTCATCAACACTCTGATAGTCCACAGATTGCAGAATGCTTCCAGATGTGCATCGGAAACTACTACTGGTCTTCCAAAGAACAATCAAATCTTAGACTGTCTGAGACATAACTCCGATGGAGGAAAGTGCGCATGGGGACTGTTGTATTCAATCCCGATGCAATTACTGTGTTTCATCAACACTCTGATAATCAACAGATTTCAGAATGCCTCCAGATGTCCATCGGAAACTACTACTGGTCTTCCAGGAAACGATCAAAGCGTAGACTGTTTGAGACATTACTCCCATGGAGGAAAGTGCCGATGGTGACTGTTGTATTCAATCCAGATGCAATTTCTGTGTTTCATCAACACTCTGATAGTCCACAGATTACAGAATGCCTCCAGATGTGCATCGGAAACTACTACTGGTCTTCCAGGGAACAATCAAAGCGTAGACTGTATGAGACATTACTCCCATGGCGGAAAGTGCGCATGGTGACTGTTGTATTCAATCCCGATGCAATTACAGAGTTTCATCAACACTCCGATACTCCGCAGATTACAGAATGCCTCCAGATGTACATCGGAAACTACTACTGGTCTTCCAGGGAACGTGCAAAGCGTAGACTGTTTGAGACATAACTCCCATTTAGGAAAGTGCGCATGGTGAATGTTGTATTCAATCCCGATGCAATTTCAGTGTTTCATCAACACTCTGATAGTCCACAGATTACAGAATGCCTCCAGATGTGCATCGGAAACTACTACTGGTCTTCCAGGGAACGATCAAAGCGTTGACTGTTTGAGACATTACTCCCTTGGAGGAAAGTGCGCATGGTGACTGTTGTATTCTATCCCGAGGCAATTTCTGTGTTTCATCAACACTTTGAATGTCCAAGGATTACAGAATACCTCCAGATGTGCATCGGAAACTACTACTGGTTTTCCAGGGAACGATCAAAGCGAAGACTGTTCGAGACCTTACTCCCATGGAGGAAATAGCGCCTGGTTAATGTTGTATTCAATCCCGTTGCAGTTTCTGTGTTTCATCAACACTCTGATAGTCCACAGATTACAGAATGCCTTCAGATGTGCATCGGAAACTACTACTGGTCTTCCAGGGAACGATCTAAGCTTAGACTGTTTGAGATATTACTCCCATGGAGGAAAGTGCGCATGGCGACTGTTGTATTCAATCCCGATGCAATTTCTGTGTTCCATCAACACTCAGATAGTCCACAGATAACAGAATGCCCCCAGATGTGCATCGGAAACTACTACTGGTTTTCCTGGGAACGATGAAAGCGTAGACTGTTTGAGACATTACTCCCATGGAGGAGAGTGCGCATGGTGACTGTTGTATTCAATCAAGATGCAATTTCTGTGTTCCATCAACACTCTGATAGTCCCAGATTACAGAATGCCTCCAGATGTGCATCGGAAACTACTACTGGTCTTCTAGTGAACGATCAAAGCGTAGACTGTTTGAGACATTACTCCCATGGAGGAAAGTGTGCATGGTGACTGTTGTATTTAATCCCGATGCAATTTTGGTTTCATCAACACTCTGATAGTCCACAGATTACAGAATGCTTCCAGATGTGCATCGGAAACTACTACTGGTCTTCCAGGAAACTATCAAAGCGTAGACTGTTTGAGACATTACTCCCATGGAGGTAAGTGCGCATGGTGACTGTTGTATTCAATCCCGATGCAATATCTGTGTTTCATCAACACTCTGATAGTCCACAGATTACAGAATGCCCCCAGATGTGCATCGGAAACTACTACTGGTCTTCCTGGGCACGATCAAAGCGTAGACTGTTTGAGACGTTACTCCCATGTAGGAGAGTGCGCATGGTGACTGTTGTATTCAATCCCGTTTCAATTTCTGTGTTTCATCAACACTCTGATAGTCCACAGATTACAGAATGCCTCCAGATGTGCATCGGAAACTACTACTGGTCTTCCAAAGAACAATCAAATCGTAGACTGTCTGAGACATTACTCCGATGGAGGAAAGTGCGCATGGGGACTGTTGTATTCAATCCCGATGCAATTACTGTCTTTCATCAACACTCTGATAATCAACAGATTACAGGACGCCTCCAGATGTGCATCGGAAACTACTACTGGTCTTCCAGGAAACGATCAAAGCGTAGACTGTTTGAGACATTACTCCCATGGAGGAAAGTGCCGATGGTGACTGTTGTATTCAATCCCGATGCAATTTCTGTGTCTCATCAACACTCTGATAGTCCACAGATTACAGAATGCCTCCAGATGTGCATCGGAAACCACTACTGGTCTTCCAGGGAACGATCAAAGCGTTGACTGTTTGAGACATTACTCCCATAGAGGAAAGTGCGCATGGTGACTGTTGTCATCTATCCCGAGGCAATTTCTGTGTTTCATCAACACTTTGAAGGTCCAAGGAGTACAGAATGCCTCCAGATGTGCATCGGAAACTACTACTGGACTTCCAGGGAATGATCAAAGCGTAGACAGTTTGAGGCATTACTCCCATGGAGGAAAGGGCGCATGGTGACTGTTGTATTGAATCCCGATTCAACTTCTGTGTTTCATCAACACTCTGATAGTCCACAGATTACAGAATGCCTCCAGATGTGCATCGGAAACTACTAGTGGTCTTCCAGGGAACGATCAAAGCGTAGACTGTATGAGACATTACTCCCATGGCGGAAAGTGCGCATGGTGACTGTTGTATTCAATCCCGATTCAATTACAGAGTTTCATCAACACTCCGATAGTCCGCAGATTACAGAATGCCTGCAGATGTACATCGGAAACTACTACTGGTCTTCCAGGGAACGTGCAAAGCGTAGACTGTTTGAGACATAACTCCCATTTAGGAAAGTGCGCATGGTGAATGTTGTATTCAATCCCGATGCAATTTCTGTGTTTCATCAACACTCTGATAGTCCACAGATTACATAATGCCTCCAGATGTGCATCGGAAACTACTACTGGTCTTCCAAAGAACAATCAAATCGTAGGCTGTCTGAGACATTACTCCGATGGACGAAAGTGCGCATGGGGACTGTTGTATTCAATCCCGATGCAATTACTGTGTTTCATCAACACTCTGATAGTCCACAGATTACAGAATGCCTCCAAATGTGCATCGGAAACTACTACTGGTCTTCCAGGAAACGATCAAAGCGTAGACTGTTTGAGACATTACTCTCATGGAGGAAAGTGCCGATGGTGACTGTTGTATTCAATCCTGATGCAATTACTGTGTTTCATCAACACTCTGATAGTCCACAGATTACTGAATGCCTCCAGATGTGCATCGGAAACTACTACTGGTCTTCCAGGGAACGATCAAAGCGTTAACTGTTTGAGACATTACTCCCATGGAGGAAAGTGCGCATGGTGACTGTTGTATTCTATCCCCAGGCAATTTCTGTGTTTCATCAACACTTTGAAGGTCCAAGGATTACAGAATACTTCCAGATGTGCATCGGAAACTACTACTGGAGTTCCAGGAAACGATCAAACCGTAGACTGTTTTAGGCATTACTCCCATGGAGGAAAGGGCGCATGGTGACTGTTGTATTGAATCCCGATTCAACTTCTGTGTTTCATCAACACTCTGATAGTCCACAGATAACAGAATGCCTCCAGATGTGCTTCGGAAACTAGTACTGGTCTTCCAGGGAACGATCAAATCGTAGACTGTATGAGACATTACTCCCATGGCAAAAAGAGCGCATGGTGACTGTTGTATTCAATCCCGATGCAATTACAGAGTTTCATCAACACTCCGATAGTCCGCAGATTACAGAATGCCTCCAGATGTACATCGGAAACTACTACTGGTCTTCCAGGGAACGTGCAAAGCGTAGACTGTTTGAGACATATCTCCCATTTAGGAAAGTGCGCATGGTGAATGTTGTATTCAATCCCGATGCAATTTCTGTGTTTCATCAACACTCTGATAGTCCACAGATTACAGAATGCCTCCAGATGTGCATCGGAAACTACTACTGGTCTTCCAAAGAACAATCAAATCGTAGGCTGTCTGAGACATTACTCCGATGGAGGAAAGTGCGAATGGGGACTGTTGTATTCAATCCCGATGCAATTACTGTGTTTCATCAACACTCTGATAGTCCACAGATTACAGAATGCCTCCAGATGTGCATCGGAAACTACTACTGGTCTTCCAGCAAACGATCAAAGCGTAGACTGTTTGAGACATTACTCTCATGGAGGAAAGTGCCGATGGTGACTGTTGTATTCAATCCTGATGCAATTTCTGTGTTTCATCAACACTCTGATAGTACACAGATTACTGAATGCCTCCAGATGTGCATCGGAAACTACTACTGGTCTTCCAGGGAACGATCAAAGCGTTGACTGTTTGAGACATTACTCCCATGGAGGAAAGTGCGCATGGTGACTGTTGTATTCTATCCCCAGGCAATTTCTGTGTTTCATCAACACTTTGAAGGTCCAAGGATTACAGAATACCTCCAGATGTGCATCGGAAACTACTACTGGTCTTCCAGGGAATGATCAAAGCGAAGACTGTTCGAGACCTTACTCCCATGGAGGAAATAGCGCCTGGTGACTGTTGTATTCAATCCCGCTGCAGTTTCTGTGTTTCATCAACACTCTGATAGTCCACAGATTACAGAATGCCTCCAGATGTGCATCGGAAACTACCACTGGTGTTCCAGGGAACGATCAAAGAGTAGACTGTTTGAGACATTACGCCCATGGAGGAAAGTGCGCATGGGGACTGTTGTATTCAATCCCGATGCAATTTCTGTGTTCCATCAACACTCAGATAGTCCACAGATAACAGAATGCCCCCAGATGTGCATCGGAAACTACTACTGGAGTTCCAGGAAACGATCAAACCGTAGACTGTTTGAGGCATTACTCCCATGGAGGAAAGGGCGCATGGTGACTGTTGTATTCAATCACGATGCAATTTCTGTGTTTCATTAACACTCTGATAGTCACAGTTTACAGAATGCCTCCAGATGTGCATCGGAAACTACTACTGGTCTTCTAGCGAACGATCAAAGCGTAGACTGTTTGAGACATTACTCCCATGGAGGAAAGTGTGCATGGTGACTGTTGTATTCAGTCCCGATGCAATTTTGGTTTCATCAGCACTCTGATAGTCCACAGATTACAGAATTATTCCAGATGTGCATCGGAAACTACTACTGGTCTTCCAGGAAACGATCAAAGCGTAGACTGTTTGAGACATTACTCCCATGGAGGTAAGTGCGCATGGTGACTGTTGTATTCAATCCCGATTCAATTTCTGTGTTTCATCAACACTCTGATAGTCCACAGATTACAGAATGCCTCCAGATGTGCATCGGAAACTACTACTGGTCTTCCAAAGAACAATCAAATCGTAGACTGACTGAGACATTACTCCGATGGAGGAAAGTGCGCATGGGGACTGTTGTATTCAATCCCGATGCAATTACTGTGTTTCATCAACACTCTGATAATCAACAGATTACAGAATGCCTCCAGATGTGCATCGGAAACTACTACTGGTCTTCCAGGAAACGATCAAATCGAGATGTTTGAGACATTACTCCCATGGAGGAAAGTGCCGATGGTGATGGTTGTATTCAATCCCGATGCAATTTCTGTGTTTCATCAACACTCTGATAGTCCACAGATTACAGAATGCCTCCAGATGTGCATCGGAAACTACTACTGGTCTTCCAGGGAACGATCAAAGCGTAGACTGTATGAGACATTACTCCCATGGCGGAAAGTGCGCATGGTGACTGTTGTATTCAATCCCGATGCAATTACAGAGTTTCATCAACACTCCGATACTCCGCAGATTACAGAATGCCTCCAGATGTACATCGGAAACTACTACTGGTCTTCCAGGGAACGTGCAAAGCGTAGACTGCTTGAGACATAACTCCCATTTAGGAAAGTGCGCATGGTGAATGTTGTATTCAATCCCGATGCAATTTCAGTGTTTCATCAACACTCTGATAGTCCACAGATTACAGAATGCCTTCAGATGTGCATCGGAAACTACTACTGGTCTTCCAGGGAACGATCTAAGCTTAGACTGTTTGAGATATTACTCCCATGGAGGAAAGTGCGCATGGCGACTGTTTTATTCAATCCCGATGCAATTTCTGTGTTCCATCAACACTCAGATAGTCCACAGATAACAGAATGCCCCCAGATGTGCATCGGAAACTACTACTGGTTTTCCTGGGAACGATCAAAGCGTAGACTGTTTGAGACATTACTCCCATGGAGGAGAGTGCGCATGGTGACTGTTGTATTCAATCACGATGCACTTTCTGTGTTCCATCAACACTCTGATAGTCACAGATTACAGAATGCCTCCAGATGTGCATCGGAAACTACTACTGGACTTCTAGCGAACGATAAAAGCGTGGACTGTTTGAGACATTACTCCCATGGAGGAAAGTGTGCATGGTGACTGTTGTATTCAATCCCGATGCAATTTTGGTTTCATCAACACTCTGATAGTCCACAGATTACAGAATGCTTCCAGATGTGCATCGGAAACTACTACAGGTCTTCCAGGAAACGATCAAAGCGTAGACTGTTTGAGACATTACTCCCATGGAGGTAAGTGCGCATGGTGACTGTTGTATTCAATCCCGATGCAATTTCTGTGTTTCATCAACACTCTGATAGTCCACAGATTACAGAATGCCTCCAGATGTGCATCGGAAACTACTACTGGTCTTCCAGGTAACGATCAAAGAGCAAACTGTTTGAGACATTACTCCCATGAAGGTTAGTACGCATGGTGACTGTTGTATTCAATCCCGATGCAATTTCTGTGTTTCATCAACAGTCAGATAGTCCACAGATTACAGAATGCCCCCAGATGTGCATCGGAAACTACTACTGGTCTTCCTGGGCACGATCAAAGCGTAGACTGTTTGAGACATCACTCCCATGTAGGAGAGTGCGCATGGTGACTGTTGTATTCAATCCCGATTCAATTTCTGTGTTTCATCAACACTCTGATAGTCCACAGATTACAGAATGCCTCCAGATGTGCATCGGAAACTACTACTGGTCTTCCAAAGAACAATCAAATCGTAGACTGTCTGAGACATTACTCCGATGGAGGAAAGTGCGCATGGGGACTGTTGTATTCAATCCCGATGCAATTACTGTGTTTCATCAACACTCTGATAATCAACAGATTACAGAATGCCTCCAGATGTGCATCGGAAACTACTACTGGTCTTCCAGGAAACGATCAAAGCGTAGACTGTTTGAGACATTACTCCCATTGGAGGAAAGTGCCGATGGTGACTGTTGTATTCAATCCCGATGCAATTTCTGTGTCTCATCAACACTCTGATAGTCCACAGATTACAGAATGCCTCCAGATGTGCATCGGAAACTACTACTGGTCTTCCAGGAAACGATCAAAGCGTAGACTGTTGGAGACATTACTCCCATGGAGGAAATAGCGCCTGGTGACTGTTGTATTCAGTCCCGCTGCAGTTTCTGTGTTTCATCAACACTCAGATAGTCCACAGATTACAGAATGCCTCCAGATGTGCATCGGAAACTACTACTGGTCTTCCAGGAAACGATCAAAGCGTAGACTGTTTGAGACATTACTCCCATGGAGGAAAGTGCCGATGGTGACTGTTGTATTCAATCCCGATGCAATTTCTGTGTTTCATCAACACTCTGATAGTCCACAGATTACAGAATGCCTCCAGATGTGCACCGGATACCACTACTGGTCTTCCAGGGAACGATCAAAGCGTTGACTGTTTGAGACATTACTCCCATGGAGGAAAGTGCGCATGGTGACTGTTGTATTCAATCCCGATGCAATTTCTGTGTTTCATCAACACTCAGATAGTCCACAGATTACAGAATGCCTCCAGATGTGCATCGGAAACTACTACTGGTCTTCCTGGGAACGATCAAAGCGTAGACTGTTTGAGACATTACTCCCATGGAGGAGAGTGCGCATGGTGACTGTTGTATTCAATCCCGATGAAATTTCTGTGTTTCATCAACACTCTGATAGTCCACAGATTACAGAATGCCTCCAGATGTGCATCGGAAACTACCACTGATGTTCCAGGGAACGATCAAAGTGTAGACTGTTTAAGACATTACGCCCATGGAGGAAAGTGCGCATGGTGACTGTTGTATTCAATCCCGAATCAATTTCTGTGTTTCAATAACACTTTGAAGGTCCAAGGATTACAGAATGCCTCCAGATGTGCAGCGGAAAGTACTAGTGGTCTTCCAGGGAACGATCAAAGCGTAGACTGTTTGAGACATTACTCCCATTGAGGAAATAGCGCCTGGTGACTGTTGTATTCAATCCCGATGCAATTTCTGTGTTTCATCAACACTGTGATAGTCCATAGATTACAGAATGCCTCCAGATGTGCATCGTAAACTACTACTGGTCTTCCAGGGAACGATCAAAGCTTAGACTGTTTCAGATATTACTCCCGTGGAGAAAAGTGCGCATGATGAATGTTGTATTCAATACCGATGCAATTTCTGCGTTTCATCAACTCTCTTATAGTCCTCAGATTACAGAATGCCTCCAGATGTGCATCGGAAACTACTACTGGTCTTCCAAAGAATCACATCGTAGACTGTCTGAGACATTACTCTGATGGAGGAAAGTGCGCATGGGGACTGTTGTATTCAATCCCGATGAAATTACTGTAGTTCATCAACACTCTGATAGTCCACAGATTGCAGAATGCCTCCTGATGTGCATCGGAAACTACTACTGGTCTTCCAGGAAACGATCAAAGCGTGGACTGTTTGAGACATTACTCCCATGGAGGAAATTGCCGATGGTGACTGTTGTATTCAATCCCGATGCAATTTCTGTGTTTCATCAACACTCTGATAGTCCACAGATTACAGAATGCATCCAGATGTGCATCGGAAACTACTACTGGTCTTCCAGGGAACGATTAAAGCGTTGACTGTTTGAGACATTACTCCCATGGAGGAAAGTGCCGATGGTGACTGTTGTATTCAATCCCGATGCAATTTCTGTGTTTCATCAACACTCTGATAGTCCACAGATTACAGAATGCATCCAGATGTGCATCGGAAACTACTACTGGTCTTCCAGGGAACGATCAAAGCGTTGACTGTTTGAGACATTACTCCCATGGAGGAAAGTGCGCATGGTGACTGTTGTATTCTATCCCGAGGCAATTTCTGTGTTTCATCAAAACTTTGAAGGTCCAAGGATTACAGAATGCCTCCAGATGTGCATCGTAAACTACTACTGGTCTTCCAGGGAACGATCAAGGCTTAGACTGTTTGAGATATTACCCCCATGGAGGAAAGTGCGCATGGTGACTGTTTTATTCAATCCCGATGCAATTTCTGTGTTTCATCAACACTCAGATAGTCCACAGATTACAGAATGCCCCCAGATGTGCATCGGAAACTACTACTGGTGTTCCAGGGAACGATCAAAGTGTAGACTGTTTGAGACATTACTCCCATGGAGGAAAGTGCGCATGGTGACTGTTGTATTCAATCCCGAACAAATTCTGTGTTTCATCAACACTTTGAAGGTCCACGGATTACAGAATGCCCCCAGATGTGCATCGGAAACTACTACTGGTTTTCCTGGGAACGATCAAAGCGTAGACTGTTTGAGACATTACTCCCATGGAGGAGAGTGCGCATGGTGACTGTTGTATTCAATCACGATGCAATTTCTGTGTTTCATCAACACTCTGATAGTCCACAGATTACAGAATGCCTCCAGATGTGCATCGGAAACTGCTACTGGTCTTCCAGCGAACGATCAAAGCGTAGACTGTTTGAGACATTACTCCCATGGAGGAAAGTGTGCATGGTGACTGTTGTATTCATTCCCGATGCAATTTTGGTTTCATCAACACTCTGATAGTCCACAGTTTACAGAATGCCTCCAGATGTGCATCGGAAACTACTACTGGTCTTCCAGGGAACGATCAAAGAGTAAACTGTTTGAGACATTACTCCCATGGAGGAAAGTGCCGATGGTGACTGTTGTATTCAATCCCGATGCAATTTCTGTGTTTCATCAACACTCTGATAGTCCACAGATTACAGAATGCCTCCAGATGTGAATCGGAAACTACTACTGGTCTTCCAGGGAACGATCAAAGCGTTGACTGTTTGAGACATTACTCCCATGGAGGAAAGTGCGCGTGGTGACTGTTGTATTCTATCCCGAGGCAATTTCTGTGTTTCATCAACACTTTGAAAGTCCAAGGATTACAGAATGCCTCCAGATGTGCATCGGAAACTACTACTGGTCTTCCAGGGATCGATCAAAACGTAGACTGTTCGAGACATTACTCCTATGGAAGAAAGTGCGCATGGCGACTGTTGCATTCAATCCCGCTGCAATTTCTGTGTTTCGTCAACACTCTGATAGTCCACAGATTACAGAATGCCTCCAGATGTGCATCGGAAACTACTACTGGTCTTCCAGGGAACGATCAAAGCGTAGACTGTTTGAGACATTACTCCCATGGAGGAAAGTGCGCATGGTGACTGTTGTATTCAATCCCGATGCAATTTCTGTGTTTCATCAACACTCAGTTAGTCCACAGATTACAGAATGCCCCCAGATGTGCATCGGAAACTACTACTGGTCTTCCTTGGAACGATCAAAGTGTAGACTGTTTGAGACATTACTCCCATGGAGGAAAGTGCGCATGGTGACTGTTGTATTCAATCCCGAATCAATTTCTGTGTTTCATCATTACTTTGAAGGTATAAGGATTACAGAATGCCTCCAGATGTGCATCGGAAACTACTACTGGTCTTCCAGGGAACGATCAAAGCGTAGACTGTTTGAGACAATTCTCCCATGGAGGAAATGGCGCCTGGTGACTGTTGTATTCAATCCCGATGCAATTTCTGTGTTTCATCAACACTGTGATAGTAAAAAGATTACAGAATGCCCCCAGATGTGCATCGGAAACTGCTACTGGTATTCCTGGGAACGATCAAAGCGTAGACAGTTTGAGACATTACTCCCATGGAGGAGAGTGCGCATGGTGACTGTTGTATTCAATCCCGCTGCTGTTTCTGTGATTCATCAACACTCTTATAGTCCACAGATTATAGAATGCCTCCACATGTGCATCGGAAACTACTACTGGTCTTCCAAAGAACAATCAAATCGTAGACTGTCTGAGACATTACTCCGATGGAGGAAAGTGCGCATGGGGACTGTTGTATTCAATCCCGATGCAATTACTGTGTTTCATCAACACTCTGATAGTCCACAGATTGCAGAATGCCTCCAGATGTGCATCGGAAACTACTACTGGTCTTCCAGGAAACGATCAAAGCGTAGACTGTTTGAGACATTACTCCCATGGAGGAAAGTGCGCGTGGTGACTGTTGTATTCTATCCCGAGGCAATTTCTGTGTTTCATCAACACTTTGAAGGTCCAAGGTTTACAGAATGCCTCCAGATGTGCATCGGAAACTACTACTGGTCTTCCAGGGAACGATCAAAACGTAGACTGTTCGAGACATTACTCCCATGGAGGAAATAGCGCCTGGTGACTGTTGTATTCAATCCCGCTGCAGTTTCTGTGATTCATCAACACTCTGATAGTCCACAGATTACAGAATGCCTTCAGATGTGCATCGGAAACTACTACAGGTCTTCCAGGGAACGATCAAAGCTTAGACTGTTTGAGATATTACTCCCACGGAGGAAAGTGCGCATGGTGACTGTTATATTCAATCCCGATGCAATTTCTGTGTTTCATCAACACTCAGATAGTCCACAGATTACAGAATGCCCCCAGATGTGCATCGGAAACTACTACTGGTCTTCCTTGGAACGATCAAAGTGTAGACTGTTTGAGACATTACTCCCATGGAGGAAAGTGCGCATGGTGACTGTTGTATTCAATCCCGAATCAATTTCTGTGTTTCATTATTACTTTGAAGGTATAAGGATTACAGAATGCCTCCAGATGTGCATCGGAAACTACTACTGGTCTTCCAGGGAACGATCAAATCGTAGACTGTTTGAGACAATACTCCCATGGATAAAATGGCGCCTGGTGACTGTTGTATTCAATCCCGATGCAATTTCTGTGTTTCATCAACACTGTGATAGTCCACAGATTACAGAATGCCTTCAGATTTGCATCGGAAACTACTACTGGTCTTCCAGGTAACGATCAAAGCTTGGACTGTTTGAGATATTACTCCCATGGAGGAAAGTGCGCATGGCAACTGTTGTATTCAATCCCGATTCAATTTCTGTGATTCATCAACACTCTGATAGTCCACAGATTGCAGAATGCCTCCAGATGTGCATCGGAAACTACTACTGGTCTTCCAGGAAACGATCAAAGCGTAGACTGTTTGAGACATTACTCCCATGGAGGAAATTGCCGATGGTGACTGTTGTATTCAATCCCGATGCAATTTCTGTGTTTCATCAACACTCTGATAGTCCACAGATTACAGAATGCATCCAGATGTGCATCGGAAACTACTACTGGTCTTCCAGGGAACGATCAAAGCGTTGACTGTTTGAGACATTACTCCCATGGAGGAAAGTGCCGATGGTGACTGTTGTATTCAATCCCGATGCAATTTCTGTGTTTCATCAACACTCTGATAGTCCACAGATTACAGAATGCATCCAGATGTGCATCGGAAACTACTACTGGTCTTCCAGGGAACGATCAAAGCGTTGACTGTTTGAGACATTACTCCCATGGAGGAAAGTGCGCGTGGTGACTGTTGTATTCTATCCCGAGGCAATTTCTGTGTTTCATCAAAACTTTGAAGGTCCAAGGATTACAGAATGCCTCCAGATGTGCATCGTAAACTACTACTGGTCTTCCAGGGAACGATCAAAGCTTAGACTGTTTGAGATATTACTCCCATGGAGGAAAGTGCGCATGGTGACTGTTTTATTCAATCCCGATGCAATTTCTGTGTTTCATCAACACTCAGATAGTCCACAGATTACAGAATGCCCCCAGATGTGCATCGGAAACTACTACTGGTGTTCCAGGGAACGATCAAAGTGTAGACTGTTTGAGACATTACTCCCATGGAGGAAAGTGCGCATGGTGACTGTTGTATTCAATCCCGAACAAATTCTGTGTTTCATCAACACTTTGAAGGTCCACGGATTACAGAATGCCCCCAGATGTGCATCGGAAACTACTACTGGTTTTCCTGGGAACGATCAAAGCGTAGACTGTTTGAGACATTACTCCCATGGAGGAGAGTGCGCATGGTGACTGTTGTATTCAATCACGATGCAATTTCTGTGTTTCATCAACACTCTGATAGTCCACAGATTACAGAATGCCTCCAGATGTGCATCGGAAACTGCTACTGGTCTTCCAGCGAACGATCAAAGCGTAGACTGTTTGAGACATTACTCCCATGGAGGAAAGTGTGCATGGTGACTGTTGTATTCATTCCCGATGCAATTTTGGTTTCATCAACACTCTGATAGTCCACAGTTTACAGAATGCCTCCAGATGTGCATCGAAAACTACTACTGGTCTTCCAGGGAACGATCAAAGAGTAAACTGTTTGAGACATTACTCCCATGGAGGAAAGTGCCGATGGTGACTGTTGTATTCAATCCCGATGCAATTTCTGTGTTTCATCAACACTCTGATAGTCCACAGATTACAGAATGCCTCCAGATGTGAATCGGAAACTACTACTGGTCTTCCAGGGAACGATCAAAGCGTAGACTGTTTGAGACATTACTAACATGGAGGAGAGTGCACATGGTGACTGTTGTATTCAATGCCGATGCAATTTCTGTGTTTCGTCAACACTCTGATAGTCCACAGATTACAGAATGCCTCCAGATGTGCATCGGAAACTACTACTGGTCTTCCAGGGAACGATCAAAGCGTTGACTGTTTGAGACATTACTCCCATGGAGGAAAGTGCGCATGGTGACTGTTGTATTCAATCTCGATGCAATTTCTGTGTTTTATCAACACTCAGTTAGTCCACAGATTACAGAATGCCCCCAGATGTGCATCGGAAACTACTACTGGTCTTCCTTGGAACGATCAAAGTGTAGACTGTTTGAGACATTACTCCCATGGAGGAAAGTGCGCATGGTGACTGCTGTATTCAATCCCGAATCAATTTCTGTGTTTCATCATTACTTTGAAGGTATAAGGATTACAGAATGCCTCCAGATGTGCATCGGAAACTACTACTGGTCTTCCAGGGAACGATCAAAGCGTAGACTGTTTGAGACAATTCTCCCATGGAGGAAATGGCGCCTGGTGACTGTTGTATTCAATCCCGATACAATTTCTGTGTTTCATCAACACTGTGATAGTCCAAAGATTACAGAATGCCCCCAGATGTTCATCGGAAACTGCTACTGGTATTCCTGGGAACGATCAAAGCGTAGACTGTTTGAGACATTACTCCCATGGAGGAGAGTGCGCATGGTGACTGTTGTATTCAATCCCGATTCAATTTATGTGTTTCATCAACACTCTTATAGTCCACAGATTATAGAATGCCTCCAGATGTGCATCGGAAACTACTACTGGTCTTCCAAAGAACAATCAAATCGTAGACAGTCTGAGACATTACTCCGATGGAGGAAAGTGCGCATGGGGACTGTTGTATTCAATCCCGATGCAATTACTGTGTTTCATCAACACTCTGATAGTCCACAGATTGCAGAATGCCTCCAGATGTGCATCGGAAACTACTACTGGTCTTGCAGGAAACGATCAAAGCGTAGACTGTTTGAGACATTACTCCCATGGAGGAAAGTGCGCGTGGTGACTGTTGTATTCTATCCCGAGGCAATTTCTGTGTTTCATCAACACTTTGAAGGTCCAAGGTTTACAGAATGCCTCCAGATGTGCATCGGAAACTACTACTGGTCTTCCAGGGAACGATCAAAACGTAGACTGTTCGAGACATTACTCCCATGGAGGAAATAGCGCCTGGTGACTGTTGTATTCAATCCCGCTGCAGTTTCTGTGATTCATCATCACTCTGATAGTCCACAGATTACAGAATGCCTTCAGATGTGCATCGGAAACTACTACAGGTCTTCCAGGGAACGATCAAAGCTTAGACTGTTTGAGATATTATTCCCACGGAGGAAAGTGCGCATGGTGACTGTTATATTCAATCCCGATGCTATTTCTGTGTTTCATCAACACTCAGATAGTTCACAGATTACAGAATGCCCCCAGATGTGCATCGGAAACTACTACTGGTCTTCCTGGGAACGATCAAAGTGTAGACTGTTTGAGACATTACTCCCATGGAGGAAAGTGCGCATGGTGACTGTTGTATTCAATCCCGAATCAATTTCTGTGTTTCATTATTACTTTGAAGGTATAAGGATTACAGAATGCCTCCAGATGTGCATCGGAAACTACTACTGGTCTTCCAGGGAACGATCAAAGCGTAGACTGTTTGAGACAATACTCCCATGGATAAAATGGTGCCTGGTGACTGTTGTATTCAATCCCGATGCAATTTCTGTGTTTCATCAACACTGTGATAGTCCACAGATTACAGAATGCCTTCAGATGTGCATCGGAAACTACTACTGGTCTTCCAGGTAACGATCAAAGCTTAGACTGTTTGAGATATTACTCCCATGGAGGAAAGTGCGTATGGCAACTGTTGTATTCAATCCCGATTCAATTTCTGTGTTTCATCAACACTCAGATAGTCCAAAGATTACAGAATGCCCCCAGATGTGCATCGGAAACTGTTACTGGTTTTCCTGGGAACGATCAAAACGTAGACTGTTTGAGACATTACTCCCATGGAGGAGAGTGCGCATGGTGACTGTTGTATTCAATCACGATGCAATTTCTGTGTTTCATCAACACTCTGATAGTCCACAGATTACAGAATGCCTCCAGATGTGCATCGGAAACTACTACTGGTCTTCCAGCTAACGATCAATGCGTGGACTGTTTGAGACATTACTCCCATAGAGGAAAGTGTGCATGGTGACTGTTGTATTCAATCCCGATGCAATTTTGGTTTCATCAACACTCTGATAGTCCACAGATTACAGAATGGTTCCATATGTGCATCGGAAACTACTACTGGTCCTCCAGGAAACGATCAAAGCGTAGACTGTTTGAGACATTACTCCCATGGAGGTAAGTGCGCATGGTGACTGTTGTATTCAATACCGATGCAATTACAGAGTTTCATCAACACTCTGATAGTCCGCAGATTACAGAATGCCTCCAGATGTGCATCGGAAACTACTACTGGTCTTCCAGGGAACGATCAAAGAGTAAACTGTTTAAGACATTACTCCCATGAAGGTAAGTGCGCATGGTGACTGTTGTATTCAATCCCGAAGCAATTTCTGTGTTTCATCAACACTCTGGTAGTCCACAGATTACTGAATGCCTCCAGATGTGCATCGGAAACTACTACTGGTCTTCCAGGGAACGATCAAAGCGTTAACTGTTTGAGACATTACTCCCATGGAGGAAAGTGCGCATGGTGACTGTTGTATTCTATCCCCAGGCAATTTCTGTGTTTCATCAACACTTTGAAGGTCCAAGGATTACAGAATACTTCCAGATGTGCATCGGAAACTACTACTGGAGTTCCAGGAAACGATCAAACCGTAGACTGTTTTAGGCATTACTCCCATGGAGGAAAGGGCGCATGGTGACTGTTGTATTGAATCCCGATTCAACTTCTGTGTTTCATCAACACTCTGATAGTCCACAGATAACAGAATGCCTCCAGATGTGCTTCGGAAACTAGTACTGGTCTTCCAGGGAACGATCAAATCGTAGACTGTATGAGACATTACTCCCATGGCAAAAAGAGCGCATGGTGACTGTTGTATTCAATCCCGATGCAATTACAGAGTTTCATCAACACTCCGATAGTCCGCAGATTACAGAATGCCTCCAGATGTACATCGGAAACTACTACTGGTCTTCCAGGGAACGTGCAAAGCGTAGACTGTTTGAGACATATCTCCCATTTAGGAAAGTGCGCATGGTGAATGTTGTATTCAATCCCGATGCAATTTCTGTGTTTCATCAACACTCTGATAGTCCACAGATTACAGAATGCCTCCAGATGTGCATCGGAAACTACTACTGGTCTTCCAAAGAACAATCAAATCGTAGGCTGTCTGAGACATTACTCCGATGGAGGAAACTGCGAATGGGGACTGTTGTATTCAATCCCGATGCAATTACTGTGTTTCATCAACACTCTGATAGTCCACAGATTACAGAATGCCTCCAGATGTGCATCGGAAACTACTACTGGTCTTCCAGCAAACGATCAAAGCGTAGACTGTTTGAGACATTACTCTCATGGAGGAAAGTGCCGATGGTGACTGTTGTATTCAATCCTGATGCAATTTCTGTGTTTCATCAACACTCTGATAGTCCACAGATTACTGAATGCCTCCAGATGTGCATCGGAAACTACTACTGGTATTCCAGGGAACGATCAAAGCGTTGACTGTTTGAGACATTACTCCCATGGAGGAAAGTGCGCATGGTGACTGTTGTATTCTATCCCCAGGCAATTTCTGTGTTTCATCAACACTTTGAAGGTCCAAGGATTACAGAATAACTCCAGATGTGCATCGGAAACTACTACTGGTCTTCCAGGGAATGATCAAAGCGAAGACTGTTCGAGACCTTACTCCCATGGAGGAAATAGCGCCTGGTGACTGTTGTATTCAATCCCGCTGCAGTTTCTGTGTTTCATCAACACTCTGATAGTCCACAGATTACAGAATGCCTCCAGATGTGCATCGGAAACTACCACTGGTGTTCCAGGGAACGATCAAAGAGTAGACTGTTTGAGACATTACGCCCATGGAGGAAAGTGCGCATGGGGACTGTTGTATTCAATCCCGATGCAATTTCTGTGTTCCATCAACACTCAGATAGTCCACAGATAACAGAATGCCCCCAGATGTGCATCGGAAACTACTACTGGAGTTCCAGGAAACGATCAAACCGTAGACTGTTTGAGGCATTACTCCCATGGAGGAAAGGGCGCATGGTGACTGTTGTATTCAATCACGATGCAATTTCTGTGTTTCATTAACACTCTGATAGTCACAGTTTACAGAATGCCTCCAGATGTGCATCGGAAACTACTACTGGTCATCTAGCGAACGATCAAAGCGTAGACTGTTTGAGACATTACTCCCATGGAGGAAAGTGTGCATGGTGACTGTTGTATTCAGTCCCGATGCAATTTTGGTTTCATCAGCACTCTGATAGTCCACAGATTACAGAATTATTCCAGATGTGCATCGGAAACTACTACTGGTCTTCCAGGAAACGATCAAAGCGTAGACTGTTTGAGACATTACTCCCATGGAGGTAAGTGCGCATGGTGACTGTTGTATTCAATCCCGATTCAATTTCTGTGTTTCATCAACACTCTGATAGTCCACAGATTACAGAATGCCTCCAGATGTGCATCGGAAACTACTATTGGTCTTCCAAAGAACAATCAAATCGTAGACTGACTGAGACATTACTCCGATGGAGGAAAGTGCGCATGGGGACTGTTGTATTCAATCCCGATGCAATTACTGTGTTTCATCAACACTCTGATAATCAACAGATTACAGAATGCCTCCAGATGTGCATCGGAAACTACTACTGGTCTTCCAGGAAACGATCAAATCGTAGACTGTTTGAGACATTACTCCCATGGAGGAAAGTGCCGATGGTGATGGTTGTATTCAATCCCGATGCAATTTCTGTGTTTCATCAACACTCTGATAGTCCACAGATTACAGAATGCCTCCAGATGTGCATCGGAAACTACTACTGGTCTTCCAGGGAACGATCAAAGCGTAGACTGTATGAGACATTACTCCCATGGCGGAAAGTGCGCATGGTGACTGTTGTATTCAATCCCGATGCAATTACAGAGTTTCATCAACACTCCGATACTCCGCAGATTACAGAATGCCTCCAGATGTACATCGGAAACTACTACTGGTCTTCCAGGGAACGTGCAAAGCGTAGACTGCTTGAGACATAACTCCCATTTAGGAAAGTGCGCATGGTGAATGTTGTATTCAATCCCGATGCAATTTCAGTGTTTCATCAACACTCTGATAGTCCACAGATTACAGAATGCCTTCAGATGTGCATCGGAAACTACTACTGGTCTTCCAGGGAACGATCTAAGCTTAGACTGTTTGAGATATTACTCCCATGGAGGAAAGTGCGCATGGCGACTGTTTTATTCAATCCCGATGCAATTTCTGTGTTCCATCAACACTCAGATAGTCCACAGATAACAGAATGCCCCCAGATGTGCATCGGAAACTACTACTGGTTTTCCTGGGAACGATCAAAGCGTAGACTGTTTGAGACATTACTCCCATGGAGGAGAGTGCGCATGGTGACTGTTGTATTCAATCACGATGCACTTTCTGTGTTCCATCAACACTCTGATAGTCACAGATTACAGAATGCCTCCAGATGTGAATCGGAAACTACTACTGGACTTCTAGCGAACGATAAAAGCGTAGACTGTTTGAGACATTACTCCCATGGAGGAAAGTGTGCATGGTGACTGTTGTATTCAATCCCAATGCAATTTTGGTTTCATCAACACTCTGATAGTCCACAGATTACAGAATGCTTCCAGATGTGCATCGGAAACTACTACAGGTCTTCCAGGAAACGATCAAAGCGTAGACTGTTTGAGACATTACTCCCATGGAGGTAAGTGCGCATGGTGACTGTTGTATTCAATCCCGATGCAATTTCTGTGTTTCATCAACACTCTGATAGTCCACAGATTACAGAATGCCTCCAGATGTGCATCGGAAACTACTACTGGTCTTCCAGGTAACGATCAAAGAGCAAACTGTTTGAGACATTACTCCCATGAAGGTTAGTACGCATGGTGACTGTTGTATTCAATCCCGATGCAATTTCTGTGTTTCATCAACAGTCAGATAGTCCACAGATTACAGAATGCCCCCAGATGTGCATCGGAAACTACTACTGGTCTTCCTGGGCACGATCAAAGCGTAGACTGTTTGAGACATCACTCCCATGTAGGAGAGTGCGCATGGTGACTGTTGTATTCAATCCCGATTCAATTTCTGTGTTTCATCAACACTCTGATAGTCCACAGATTACAGAATGCCTCCAGATGTGCATCGGAAACTACTACTGGTCTTCCAAAGAACAATCAAATCGTAGACTGTCTGAGACATTACTCCGATGGAGGAAAGTGCGCATGGGGACTGTTGTATTCAATCCCGATGCAATTACTGTGTTTCATCAACACTCTGATAATCAACAGATTACAGAATGCCTCCAGATGTGCATCGGAAACTACTACTGGTCTTCCAGGAAACGATCAAAGCGTAGACTGTTTGAGACATTACTCCCATTGGAGGAAAGTGCCGATGGTGACTGTTGTATTCAATCCCGATGCAATTTCTGTGTCTCATCAACACTCTGATAGTCCACAGATTACAGAATGCCTCCAGATGTGCATCGGAAACTACTACTGGTCTTCCAGGAAACGATCAAAGCGTAGACTGTTGGAGACATTACTCCCATGGAGGAAATAGCGCCTGGTGACTGTTGTATTCAGTCCCGCTGCAGTTTCTGTGTTTCATCAACACTCAGATAGTCCACAGATTACAGAATGCCTCCAGATGTGCATCGGAAACTACTACTGGTCTTCCAGGAAACGATCAAAGCGTAGACTGTTTGAGACATTACTCCCATGGAGGAAAGTGCCGATGGTGACTGTTGTATTCAATCCCGATGCAATTTCTGTGTTTCATCAACACTCTGATAGTCCACAGATTACAGAATGCCTCCAGATGTGCACCGGATACCACTACTGGTCTTCCAGGGAACGATCAAAGCGTTGACTGTTTGAGACATTACTCCCATGGAGGAAAGTGCGCATGGTGACTGTTGTATTCAATCCCGATGCAATTTCTGTGTTTCATCAACACTCAGATAGTCCACAGATTACAGAATGCCTCCAGATGTGCATCGGAAACTACTACTGGTCTTCCTGGGAACGATCAAAGCGTAGACTGTTTGAGACATTACTCCCATGGAGGAGAGTGCGCATGGTGACTGTTGTATTCAATCCCGATGAAATTTCTGTGTTTCATCAACACTCTGATAGTCCACAGATTACAGAATGCCTCCAGATGTGCATCGGAAACTACCACTGGTGTTCCAGGGAACGATCAAAGTGTAGACTGTTTAAGACATTACGTCCATGGAGGAAAGTGCGCATGGTGACTGTTGTATTCAATCCCGAATCAATTTCTGTGTTTCAATAACACTTTGAAGGTCCAAGGATTACAGAATGCCTCCAGATGTGCAGCGGAAAGTACTAGTGGTCTTCCAGGGAACGATCAAAGCGTAGACTGTTTGAGACATTACTCCCATTGAGGAAATAGCGCCTGGTGACTGTTGTATTCAATCCCGATGCAATTTCTGTGTTTCATCAACACTGTGATAGTCCATAGATTACAGAATGCCTCCAGATGTGCATCGTAAACTACTACTGGTCTTCCAGGGAACGATCAAAGCTTAGACTGTTTCAGATATTACTCCCGTGGAGAAAAGTGCGCATGGTGAATGTTGTATTCAATACCGATGCAATTTCTGCGTTTCATCAACACTCTTATAGTCCTCAGATTACAGAATGCCTCCAGATGTGCATCGGAAACTACTACTGGTCTTCCAAAGAATCACATCGTAGACTGTCTGAGACATTACTCTGATGGAGGAAAGTGCGCATGGGGACTGGTGTATTCAATCCCGATGCAATTACTGTAGTTCATCAACACTCTGATAGTCCACAGATTGCAGAATGCCTCCTGATGTGCATCGGAAACTACTACTGGTCTTCCAGGAAACGATCAAAGCGTGGACTGTTTGAGACATTACTCCCATGGAGGAAATTGCCGATGGTGACTGTTGTATTCAATCCCGATGCAATTTCTGTGTTTCATCAACACTCTGATAGTCCACAGATTACAGAATGCATCCAGATGTGCATCGGAAACTACTACTGGTCTTCCAGGGAACGATTAAAGCGTTGACTGTTTGAGACATTACTCCCATGGAGGAAAGTGCCGATGGTGACTGTTGTATTCAATCCCGATGCAATTTCTGTGTTTCATCAACACTCTGATAGTCCACAGATTACAGAATGCATCCAGATGTGCATCGGAAACTACTACTGGTCTTCCAGGGAACGATCAAAGCGTTGACTGTTTGAGACTTTACTCCCATGGAGGAAAGTGCGCATGGTGACTGTTGTATTCTATCCCGAGGCAATTTCTGTGTTTCATCAAAACTTTGAAGGTCCAAGGATTACAGAATGCCTCCAGATGTGCATCGTAAACTACTACTGGTCTTCCAGGGAACGATCAAGGCTTAGACTGTTTGAGATATTACTCCCATGGAGGAAAGTGCGCATGGTGACTGTTTTATTCAATCCCGATGCAATTTCTGTGTTTCATCAACACTCAGATAGTCCACAGATTACAGAATGCCCCCAGATGTGCATCGGAAACTACTACTGGTGTTCCAGGGAACGATCAAAGTGTAGACTGTTTGAGACATTACTCCCATGGAGGAAAGTGCGCATGGTGACTGTTGTATTCAATCCCGAACAAATTCTGTGTTTCATCAACACTTTGAAGGTCCACGGATTACAGAATGCCCCCAGATGTGCATCGGAAACTACTACTGGTTTTCCTGGGAACGATCAAAGCGTAGACTGTTTGAGACATTACTCCCATGGAGGAGAGTGCGCATGGTGACTGTTGTATTCAATCACGATGCAATTTCTGTGTTTCATCAACACTCTGATAGTCCACAGATTACAGAATGCCTCCAGATGTGCATCGGAAACTGCTACTGGTCTTCCAGCGAACGATCAAAGCGTAGACTGTTTGAGACATTACTCCCATGGAGGAAAGTGTGCATGGTGACTGTTGTATTCATTCCCGATGCAATTTTGGTTTCATCAACACTCTGATAGTCCACAGTTTACAGAATGCCTCCAGATGTGCATCGGAAACTACTACTGGTCTTCCAGGGAACGATCAAAGAGTAAACTGATTGAGACATTACTCCCATGGAGGAAAGTGCCGATGGTGACTGTTGTATTCAATCCCGATGCAATTTCTGTGTTTCATCAACACTCTGATAGTCCACAGATTACAGAATGCCTCCAGATGTGAATCGGAAACTACTACTGGTCTTCCAGGGAACGATCAAAGCGTTGACTGTTTGAGACATTACTCCCATGGAGGAAAGTGCGCGTGGTGACTGTTGTATTCTATCCCGAGGCAATTTCTGTGTTTCATCAACACTTTGAAAGTCCAAGGATTACAGAATGCCTCCAGATGTGCATCGGAAACTACTACTGGTCTTCCAGCGATCGATCAAAACGTAGACTGTTCGAGACATTACTCCTATGGAAGAAAGTGCGCATGGCGACTGTTGCATTCAATCCCGCTGCAATTTCTGTGTTTCGTCAACACTCTGATAGTCCACAGATTACAGAATGCCTCCAGATGTGCATCGGAAACTACTACTGGTCTTCCAGGGAACGATCAAAGCGTAGACTGTTTGAGACATTACTCCCATGGAGGAAAGTGCGCATGGTGACTGTTGTATTCAATCCCGATGCAATTTCTGTGTTTCATCAACACTCAGTTAGTCCACAGATTACAGAATGCCCCCAGATGTGCATCGGAAACTACTACTGGTCTTCCTTGGAACGATCAAAGTGTAGACTGTTTGAGACATTACTCCCATGGAGGAAAGTGCGCATGGTGACTGTTGTATTCAATCCCGAATCAATTTCTGTGTTTCATCATTACTTTGAAGGTATAAGGATTACAGAATGCCTCCAGATGTGCATCGGAAACTACTACTGGTCTTCCAGGGAACGATCAAAGCGTAGACTGTTTGAGACAATTCTCCCATGGAGGAAATGGCGCCTGGTGACTGTTGTATTCAATCCCGATGCAATTTCTGTGTTTCATCAACACTGTGATAGTAAAAAGATTACAGAATGCCCCCAGATGTGCATCGGAAACTGCTACTGGTATTCCTGGGAACGATCAAAGCGTAGACAGTTTGAGACATTACTCCCATGGAGGAGAGTGCGCATGGTGACTGTTGTATTCAATCCCGCTGCTGTTTCTGTGATTCATCAACACTCTTATAGTCCACAGATTATAGAATGCCTCCACATGTGCATCGGAAACTACTACTGGTCTTCCAAAGAACAATCAAATCGTAGACTGTCTGAGACATTACTCCGATGGAGGAAAGTGCGCATGGGGACTGTTGTATTCAATCCCGATGCAATTACTGTGTTTCATCAACACTCTGATAGTCCACAGATTGCAGAATGCCTCCAGATGTGCATCGGAAACTACTACTGGTCTTCCAGGAAACGATCAAAGCGTAGACTGTTTGAGACATTACTCCCATGGAGGAAAGTGCGCGTGGTGACTGTTGTATTCTATCCCGAGGCAATTTCTGTGTTTCATCAACACTTTGAAGGTCCAAGGTTTACAGAATGCCTCCAGATGTGCATCGGAAACTACTACTTGTCTTCCAGGGAACGATCAAAACGTAGACTGTTCGAGACATTACTCCCATGGAGGAAATAGCGCCTGGTGACTGTTGTATTCAATCCCGCTGCAGTTTCTGTGATTCATCAACACTCTGATAGTCCACAGATTACAGAATGCCTTCAGATGTGCATCGGAAACTACTACAGGTCTTCCAGGGAACGATCAAAGCTTAGACTGTTTGAGATATTACTCCCACGGAGGAAAGTGCGCATGGTGACTGTTATATTCAATCCCGATGCAATTTCTGTGTTTCATCAACACTCAGATAGTCCACAGATTACAGAATGCCCCCAGATGTGCATCGGAAACTACTACTGGTCTTCCTTGGAACGATCAATGTGTAGACTGTTTGAGACATTACTCCCATGGAGGAAAGTGCGCATGGTGACTGTTGTATTCAATCCCGAATCAATTTCTGTGTTTCATTATTACTTTGAAGGTATAAGGATTACAGAATGCCTCCAGATGTGCATCGGAAACTACTACTGGTCTTCCAGGGAACGATCAAATCGTAGACTGTTTGAGACAATACTCCCATGGATAAAATGGCGCCTGGTGACTGTTGTATTCAATCCCGATGCAATTTCTGTGTTTCATCAACACTGTGATAGTCCACAGATTACAGAATGCCTTCAGATTTGCATCGGAAACTACTACTGGTCTTCCAGGTAACGATCAAAGCTTGGACTGTTTGAGATATTACTCCCATGGAGGAAAGTGCGCATGGCAACTGTTGTATTCAATCCCGATTCAATTTCTGTGATTCATCAACACTCTGATAGTCCACAGATTGCAGAATGCCTCCAGATGTGCATCGGAAACTACTACTGGTCTTCCAGGAAACGATCAAAGCGTAGACTGTTTGAGACATTACTCCCATGGAGGAAATTGCCGATGGTGACTGTTGTATTCAATCCCGATGCAATTTCTGTGTTTCATCAACACTCTGTTAGTCCACAGATTACAGAATGCATCCAGATGTGCATCGGAAACTACTACTGGTCTTCCAGGGCACGATCAAAGCGTTGACTGTTTGAGACATTACTCCCATGGAGGAAAGTGCCGATGGTGACTGTTGTATTCAATCCCGATGCAATTTCTGTGTTTCATCAACACTCTGATAGTCCACAGATTACAGAATGCATCCAGATGTGCATCGGAAACTACTACTGGTCTTCCAGGGAACGATCAAAGCGTTGACTGTTTGAGACATTACTCCCATGGAGGAAAGTGCGCATGGTGACTGTTGTATTCTATCCCGAGGCAATTTCTGTGTTTCATCAAAACTTTGAAGGTCCAAGGATTACAGAATGCCTCCAGATGTGCATCGTAAACTACTACTGGTCTTCCAGGGAACGATCAAAGCTTAGACTGTTTGAGATATTACTCCCATGGAGGAAAGTGCGCATGGTGACTGTTTTATTCAATCCCGATGCAATTTCTGTGTTTCATCAACACTCAGATAGTCCACAGATTACAGAATGCCCCCAGATGTGCATCGGAAACTACTACTGGTGTTCCAGGGAACGATCAAAGTGTAGACTGTTTGAGACATTACTCCCATGGAGGAAAGTGCGCATGGTGACTGTTGTATTCAATCCCGAACAAATTCTGTGTTTCATCAACACTTTGAAGGTCCACGGATTACAGAATGCCCCCAGATGTGCATCGGAAACTACTACTGGTTTTCCTGGGAACGATCAAAGCGTAGACTGTTTGAGACATTACTCCCATGGAGGAGAGTGCGCATGGTGACTGTTGTATTCAATCACGATGCAATTTCTGTGTTTCATCAACACTCTGATAGTCCACAGATTACAGAATGCCTCCAGATGTGCATCGGAAACTGCTACTGGTCTTCCAGCGAACGATCAAAGCGTAGACTGTTTGAGACATTACTCCCATGGAGGAAAGTGTGCATGGTGACTGTTGTATTCATTCCCGATGCAATTTTGGTTTCATCAACACTCTGATAGTCCACAGTTTACAGAATGCCTCCAGATGTGCATCGAAAACTACTACTGGTCTTCCAGGGAACGATCAAAGAGTAAACTGTTTGAGACATTACTCCCATGGAGGAAAGTGCCGATGGTGACTGTTGTATTCAATCCCGATGCAATTTCTGTGTTTCATCAACACTCTGATAGTCCACAGATTACAGAATGCCTCCAGATGTGAATCGGAAACTACTACTGGTCTTCCAGGGAACGATCAAAGCGTTGACTGTTTGAGACATTACTCCCATGGAGGAAAGTGCGCGTGGTGACTGTTGTATTCTATCCCGAGGCAATTTCTGTGTTTCATCAACACTTTGAAAGTCCAAGGATTACAGAATGCCTCCAGTTGTGCATCGGAAACTACTACTGGTCTTCCAGGGAACGATCAAAACGTAAACTGTTCGAGACATTACTCCCATGGAAGAAAGTGCGCATGGCGACTGTTGCATTCAATCCCGCTGCAATTTCTGTGTTTCGTCAACACTCTGATAGTCCACAGATTACAGAATGCCTCCAGATGTGCATCGGAAACTACTACTGGTCTTCCAGGGAACGATCAAAGCGTTGACTGTTTGAGACATTACTCCCATGGAGGAAAGTGCGCATGGTGACTGTTGTATTCAATCTCGATGCAATTTCTGTGTTTTATCAACACTCAGTTAGTCCACAGATTACAGAATGCCCCCAGATGTGCATCGGAAACTACTACTGGTCTTCCTTGGAACGATCAAAGTGTAGACTGTTTGAGACATTACTCCCATGGAGGAAAGTGCGCATGGTGACTGCTGTATTCAATCCCGAATCAATTTCTGTGTTTCATCATTACTTTGAAGGTATAAGGATTACAGAATGCCTCCAGATGTGCATCGGAAACTACTACTGGTCCTCCAGGGAACGATCAAAGCGTAGACTGTTTGAGACAATTCTCCCATGGAGGAAATGGCGCCTGGTGACTGTTGTATTCAATCCCGATACAATTTCTGTGTTTCATCAACACTGTGATAGTCCAAAGATTACAGAATGCCCCCAGATGTGCATCGGAAACTGCTACTGGTATTCCTGGGAACGATCAAAGCGTAGACTGTTTGAGACATTACTCCCATGGAGGAGAGTGCGCATGGTGACTGTTGTATTCAATCCCGATTCAATTTATGTGTTTCATCAACACTCTTATAGTCCACAGATTATAGAATGCCTCCAGATGTGCATCGGAAACTACTACTGGTCTTCCAAAGAACAATCAAATCGTAGACAGTCTGAGACATTACTCCGATGGAGGAAAGTGCGCATGGGGACTGTTGTATTCAATCCCGATGCAATTACTGTGTTTCATCAACACTCTGATAGTCCACAGATTGCAGAATGCCTCCAGATGTGCATCGGAAACTACTACTGGTCTTGCAGGAAACGATCAAAGCGTAGACTGTTTGAGACATTACTCCCATGGAGGAAAGTGCGCGTGGTGACTGTTGTATTCTATCCCGAGGCAATTTCTGTGTTTCATCAACACTTTGAAGGTCCAAGGTTTACAGAATGCCTCCAGATGTGCATCGGAAACTACTACTGGTCTTCCAGGGAACGATCAAAACGTAGACTGTTCGAGACATTACTCCCATGGAGGAAATAGCGCCTGGTGACTGTTGTATTCAATCCCGCTGCAGTTTCTGTGATTCATCATCACTCTGATAGTCCACAGATTACAGAATGCCTTCAGATGTGCATCGGAAACTACTACAGGTCTTCCAGGGAACGATCAAAGCTTAGACTGTTTGAGATATTACTCCCACGGAGGAAAGTGCGCATGGTGACTGTTATATTCAATCCCGATGCTATTTCTGTGTTTCATCAACACTCAGATAGTTCACAGATTACAGAATGCCCCCAGATGTGCATCGGAAACTACTACTGGTCTTCCTGGGAACGATCAAAGTGTAGACTGTTTGAGACATTACTCCCATGGAGGAAAGTGCGCATGGTGACTGTTGTATTCAATCCCGAATCAATTTCTGTGTTTCATTATTACTTTGAAGGTATAAGGATTACAGAATGCCTCCAGATGTGCATCGGAAACTACTACTGGTCTTCCAGGGAACGATCAAAGCGTAGACTGTTTGAGACAATACTCCCATGGATAAAATGGTGCCTGGTGACTGTTGTATTCAATCCCGATGCAATTTCTGTGTTTCATCAACACTGTGATAGTCCACAGATTACAGAATGCCTTCAGATGTGCATCGGAAACTACTACTGGTCTTCCAGGTAACGATCAAAGCGTAGACTGTTTGAGATATTACTCCCATGGAGGAAAGTGCGTATGGCAACTGTTGTATTCAATCCCGATTCAATTTCTGTGTTTCATCAACACTCAGATAGTCCAAAGATTACAGAATGCCCCCAGATGTGCATCGGAAACTGTTACTGGTTTTCCTGGGAACGATCAAAACGTAGACTGTTTGAGACATTACTCCCATGGAGGAGAGTGCGCATGGTGACTGTTGTATTCAATCACGATGCAATTTCTGTGTTTCATCAACACTCTGATAGTCCACAGATTACAGAATGCCTCCAGATGTGCATCGGAAACTACTACTGGTCTTCCAGCTAACGATCAATGCGTGGACTGTTTGAGACATTACTCCCATAGAGGAAAGTGTGCATGGTGACTGTTGTATTCAATCCCGATGCAATTTTGGTTTCATCAACACTCTGATAGTCCACAGATTACAGAATGGTTCCATATGTGCATCGGAAACTACTACTGGTCCTCCAGGAAACGATCAAAGCGTAGACTGTTTGAGACATTACTCCCATGGAGGTAAGTGCGCATGGTGACTGTTGTATTCAATACCGATGCAATTACAGAGTTTCATCAACACTCTGATAGTCCGCAGATTACAGAATGCCTCCAGATGTGCATCGGAAACTACTACTGGTCTTCCAGGGAACGATCAAAGAGTAAACTGTTTAAGACATTACTCCCATGAAGGTAAGTGCGCATGGTGACTGTTGTATTCAATCCCGAAGCAATTTCTGTGTTTCATCAACACTCTGGTAGTCTACAGTTTGCAAAATGAATCCAGATGTGCATCGGAAACTACTACTGGTCTTCCAAAGGATCACATCGTAGACTGTCTGAGACATTACTCTGATGGAGGAAAGTGCGCATGGGGACTGTTGAATTCAATCCCGATGCAATTACTGTAGTTCATCAACACTCTGATAGTCCACAGACTGCAGAATGCCTCCTGATGTGCATCGGAAACTACTACTGGTCTTCCAGGAAACGATCAAAGCGTAGACTGTTTGAGACTTTACTCCCATGGAGGAAAGTGCCGATGGTGACTGTTGTATTCAATCCCGATGCAATTTCTGTGTTTCATCAACACTCTGATAGTCCACAGATTACAGAATGCATCCAGATGTGCATCGGAAACTACTACTGGTCTTCCAGGGAGCGATCACAGCGTTGACTGTTTGCGACATTACTCCCATGGAGGAAAGTGCCGATGGTGACTGTTGTATTCAATCCCGATGCAATTTCTGTGTTTCATCAACACTCTGATAGTCCACAGATTACAGAATGCATCCAGATGTGCATTTTAAACTACTACTGGTCTTCCAGGGAACGATCAAAGCGTTGACTGTTTGAGACATTACTCCCATGGAGGAAAGTGCGCATGGTGACTGTTGTATTCTATCCCTAGGCAATTTCTGTGTTTCATCAACACTTTGAAGGTCCAAGGATCACAGAATGCCTCCAGATGTGCATCGTAAACTACTACTGGTCTTCCAGGGAACGATCAAAGCTTAGACTGTTTGAGATATTACTCCCATGGAGGAAAGTGCGCATGGTGACTGTTTTATTCAATCCCGATGCAATTTCTGTGTTTCATCAACACTCAGATAGTCCACAGATTACAGAATGCCCCCAGATGTGCATCGGAAACTACTACTGGTGTTCCAGGGAACGATCAAAGTGTAGACTGTTTGAGACATTACTCCCATGGAGAAAAGTGCGCATGGTGACTGTTGTATTCAATCCCGAACAAATTCTGTGTTTCATCAACACTTTGAAGGTCCAAGGATTACAGAATGCCTCCAGATGTGCATCGGAAACTACTACTGATGTTCCAGGGAACGATCAAAGCTTAGACTGTTTGAGACATTACTCCCATGGAGGAAATAGCGCCTGGTGACTGTTGTATTCAATCCCGATGCAATTTCTGTGTTTCATCAACACTCTGATAGTCCACGGATTACAGAATGCCCCCAGATGTGCATCGGAAACTACTACTGGTTTTCCTGGGAACGATCAAAGCGTAGACTGTTTGAGACATTACTCCCATGGAGGAGAGTGCGCATGGTGACTGTTGTATTCAATCACGATGCAATTTCTGTGTTTCATCAACACTCTGATAGTCCACAGATTACAGAATGCCTCCAGATGTGCATCGGAAACTACTACTGGTCTTCCAGCGAACGATCAAAGCGTAGACTGTTTGAGACATTACTCCCATGGAGGAAAGTGTGCATGGTGACTGTTGTATTCATTCCCGATGCAATTTTGGTTTCATCAACACTCTGATAGTCCACAGTTTACAGAATGCCTCCAGATGTGCATCGGAAACTACTACTGGTCTTCCAGGGAACGATCAAAGAGTAAACTGTTTGAGACATTACTCCCATGGAGGAAAGTGCCGATGGTGACTGTTGTATTCAATCCCGATGCAATTTCTGTGTTTCATCAACACTCTGATAGTCCACAGATTACAGAATGCCTCCAGATGTGAATCGGAAACTACTACTGGTCTTCCAGGGAACGATCAAAGCGTTGACTGTTTGAGACATTACTCCCATGGAGGAAAGTGCGCGTGGTGACTGTTGTATTCTATCCCGAGGCAATTTCTGTGTTTCATCAACACTTTGAAAGTCCAAGGATTACAGAATGCCTCCAGATGTGCATCGGAAACTACTACTGGTCTTCCAGGGAACGATCAAAACGTAGACTGTTCGAGACATTACTCCCATGGAAGAAAGTGCGCATGGTGACTGTTGCATTCAATCCCGCTGCAATTTCTGTGTTTCGTCAACACTCTGATAGTCCACAGATTACAGAATGCCTCCAGATGTGCATCGGAAACTACTACTGGTCTTCCAGGGAACGATCAAAACGTAGACTGTTTGAGACATTACTCCCATGGAGGAAAGTGAGGATGGTGACTGTTGTATTCAATCCCGATGCAATTTCTGTGTTTCATCAACACTCAGATAGTCCACAGATTACAGAATGCCCCCAGATGTGCATCTGAAACTACTACTGGTCTTCCAGGGAACGATCAAATCTTAGACTGTTTGAGATATTACTCCCATGGAGGAAAGTGCGCATGGTGAATGTTGTATTCAATCCCGATGCAATTTCTGTGTTTCATCAACACTCTTATAGTCCACGGATTATAGAATGCCTCCAGATGCGCATCGGAAACTACTACTGGTCTTCCAAAGAACAATCAAATCGTAGACTGTCTGAGACATTACTCCGATGGAGGAAAGTGCGCATGGGGACTGTTGTATTCAATCCCGATGCAATTACTGTGTTTCATCAACACTCTGATAGTCCACAGATTGCAGAATGCCTCCAGATGTGCATCGGAAACTACTACTGGTCTTCCAGGAAACGATCAAAGCGTAGACTGTTTGAGACATTACTCCCATGGAGGAAAGTGCGCGTGGTGACTGTTGTATTCTATCCCGAGGCAATTTCTGTGTTTCATCAACACTTTGAAGGTCCAAGGTTTACAGAATGCCTCCAGATGTGCATCGGAAACTACTACTGGTCTTCCAGGGAACGATCAAAACGTAGACTGTTCGAGACATTACTCCTATGGAGGAAATAGCGCCTGGTGACTGTTGTATTCAATCCCGCTGCAGTTTCTGTGATTCATCAACACTCTGATAGTCCACAGATTACAGAATGCCTTCAGATGTGCATCGGAAACTACTACAGGTCTTCCAGGGAACGATCAAAGCTTAGACTGTTTGAGATATTACTCCCACGGAGGAAAGTGCGCATGGTGACTGTTATATTCAATCCCGATGCAATTTCTGTGTTTCATCAACACTCAGATAGTCCACAGATTACAGAATGCCCCCAGATGTGCATCGGAAACTACTACTGGTCTTCCTGGGAACGATCAAAGTGTAGACTGTTTGAGACATTACTCCCATGGAGGAAAGTGCGCATGGTGACTGTTGTATTCAATCCCGAATCAATTTCTGTGTTTCATCATTACTTTGAAGGTATAAGGATTACAGAATGCCTCCAGATGTGCATCGGAAACTACTACTGGTCTTCCAGGGAACGATCAAAGCGTAGACTGTTTGAGACAATACTCCCATGGAGGAAATGGCGCCTGGTGAATGTTGTATTCAATCCCGATGCAATTTCTGTGTTTCATCAACACTGTGATAGTCCACAGATTACAGAATGAATTCAGATGTGCATCGGAAACTACTACTGGTCTTCCAGGTAACGATCAAAGCTTAGACTGTTTGAGATATTACTCCCATGGAGGAAAGTGCGCATGGCAACTGTTGTATTCAATCAAGATTCAATTTATGTGTTTCATCAACACTCAGATAGTCCAAAGATTACAGAATGCCCCCAGATGTGCATCGGAAACTACTACTGGTCTTCCAGCGAACGATCAAAGCGTAGACTGTTTGAGACATTACCCCCATAGAGGAAAGTGTGCATGGTGACTGTTGTATTCAATCCCGATGCAATTTTGGTTTCTTCAACACTCTGATAGTCCACAGATTACAGAATGGTTCCATATGTGCATCGGAAACTACTACTGGTCTTCAAGGGAACGATCAAAGAGTAAACTGTTTAAGACATTACTCCCATGAAGGTAAGTGCGCATGGTGACTGTTGTATTCAATCCCGATGCAATTTCTGTGTTTCATCAACACTCTGGTAGTCTACAGTTTACAAAATGAATCCAGATATGCATCGGAAACTACTACTGGTCCCCCAGGAAACGACCAAAGCGTAGACTGTTTGAGAAATTACTCCCATGGAAGAAAGTTCGCATGGTGACTGTTGTATTCGATCCCGATGCAATTTCTGTGTTTCATCAACACTCTGATAGTCCACAGATTACAGAATGCCTCCAGATGTGCATCGGAAACTACTACTGGTCTCCCAGGGAACGATCAAAACGTAGACTGTTCGAGACATTACTCCCATGGAGGAAATAGCGCCTGGTGACTGTTGTATTCAATCCCGCTGCAGTTTCTGTGATTCATCATCACTCTGATAGTCCACAGATTACAGAATGCCTTCAGATGTGCATCGGAAACTACTACAGGTCTTCCAGGGAACGATCAAAGCTTAGACTGTTTGAGATATTACTCCCACGGAGGAAAGTGCGCATGGTGACTGTTATATTCAATCCCGATGCTATTTCTGTGTTTCATCAACACTCAGATAGTTCACAGATTACAGAATGCCCCCAGATGTGCATCGGAAACTACTACTGGTCTTCCTGGGAACGATCAAAGTGTAGACTGTTTGAGACATTACTCCCATGGAGGAAAGTGCGCATGGTGACTGTTGTATTCAATCCCGAATCAATTTCTGTGTTTCATTATTACTTTGAAGGTATAAGGATTACAGAATGCCTCCAGATGTGCATCGGAAACTACTACTGGTCTTCCAGGGAACGATCAAAGCGTAGACTGTTTGAGACAATACTCCCATGGATAAAATGGTGCCTGGTGACTGTTGTATTCAATCCCGATGCAATTTCTGTGTTTCATCAACACTGTGATAGTCCACAGATTACAGAATGCCTTCAGATGTGCATCGGAAACTACTACTGGTCTTCCAGGTAACGATCAAAGCTTAGACTGTTTGAGATATTACTCCCATGGAGGAAAGTGCGTATGGCAACTGTTGTATTCAATCCCGATTCAATTTCTGTGTTTCATCAACACTCAGATAGTCCAAAGATTACAGAATGCCCCCAGATGTGCATCGGAAACTGTTACTGGTTTTCCTGGGAACGATCAAAACGTAGACTGTTTGAGACATTACTCCCATGGAGGAGAGTGCGCATGGTGACTGTTGTATTCAATCACGATGCAATTTCTGTGTTTCATCAACACTCTGATAGTCCACAGATTACAGAATGCCTCCAGATGTGCATCGGAAACTACTACTGGTCTTCCAGCTAACGATCAATGCGTGGACTGTTTGAGACATTACTCCCATAGAGGAAAGTGTGCATGGTGACTGTTGTATTCAATCCCGATGCAATTTTGGTTTCATCAACACTCTGATAGTCCACAGATTACAGAATGGTTCCATATGTGCATCGGAAACTACTACTGGTCCTCCAGGAAACGATCAAAGCGTAGACTGTTTGAGACATTACTCCCATGGAGGTAAGTGCGCATGGTGACTGTTGTATTCAATACCGATGCAATTACAGAGTTTCATCAACACTCTGATAGTCCGCAGATTACAGAATGCCTCCAGATGTGCATCGGAAACTACTACTGGTCTTCCAGGGAACGATCAAAGAGTAAACTGTTTAAGACATTACTCCCATGAAGGTAAGTGCGCATGGTGACTGTTGTATTCAATCCCGAAGCAATTTCTGTGTTTCATCAACACTCTGGTAGTCTACAGTTTGCAAAATGAATCCAGATGTGCATCGGAAACTACTACTGGTCTTCCAAAGGATCACATCGTAGACTGTCTGAGACATTACTCTGATGGAGGAAAGTGCGCATGGGGACTGTTGAATTCAATCCCGATGCAATTACTGTAGTTCATCAACACTCTGATAGTCCACAGACTGCAGAATGCCTCCTGATGTGCATCGGAAACTACTACTGGTCTTCCAGGAAACGATCAAAGCGTAGACTGTTTGAGACTTTACTCCCATGGAGGAAAGTGCCGATGGTGACTGTTGTATTCAATCCCGATGCAATTTCTGTGTTTCATCAACACTCTGATAGTCCACAGATTACAGAATGCATCCAGATGTGCATCGGAAACTACTACTGGTCTTCCAGGGAGCGATCACAGCGTTGACTGTTTGCGACATTACTCCCATGGAGGAAAGTGCCGATGGTGACTGTTGTATTCAATCCCGATGCAATTTCTGTGTTTCATCAACACTCTGATAGTCCACAGATTACAGAATGCATCCAGATGTGCATTTTAAACTACTACTGGTCTTCCAGGGAACGATCAAAGCGTTGACTGTTTGAGACATTACTCCCATGGAGGAAAGTGCGCATGGTGACTGTTGTATTCTATCCCTAGGCAATTTCTGTGTTTCATCAACACTTTGAAGGTCCAAGGATCACAGAATGCCTCCAGATGTGCATCGTAAACTACTACTGGTCTTCCAGGGAACGATCAAAGCTTAGACTGTTTGAGATATTACTCCCATGGAGGAAAGTGCGCATGGTGACTGTTTTATTCAATCCCGATGCAATTTCTGTGTTTCATCAACACTCAGATAGTCCACAGATTACAGAATGCCCCCAGATGTGCATCGGAAACTACTACTGGTGTTCCAGGGAACGATCAAAGTGTAGACTGTTTGAGACATTACTCCCATGGAGGAAAGTGCGCATGGTGACTGTTGTATTCAATCCCGAACAAATTCTGTGTTTCATCAACACTTTGAAGGTCCAAGGATTACAGAATGCCTCCAGATGTGCATCGGAAACTACTACTGATGTTCCAGGGAACGATCAAAGCTTAGACTGTTTGAGACATTACTCCCATGGAGGAAATAGCGCCTGGTGACTGTTGTATTCAATCCCGATGCAATTTCTGTGTTTCATCAACACTCTGATAGTCCACGGATTACAGAATGCCCCCAGATGTGCATCGGAAACTACTACTGGTTTTCCTGGGAACGATCAAAGCGTAGACTGTTTGAGACATTACTCCCATGGAGGAGAGTGCGCATGGTGACTGTTGTATTCAATCACGATGCAATTTCTGTGTTTCATCAACACTCTGATAGTCCACAGATTACAGAATGCCTCCAGATGTGCATCGGAAACTACTACTGGTCTTCCAGCGAACGATCAAAGCGTAGACTGTTTGAGACATTACTCCCATGGAGGAAAGTGTGCATGGTGACTGTTGTATTCATTCCCGATGCAATTTTGGTTTCATCAACACTCTGATAGTCCACAGTTTACAGAATGCCTCCAGATGTGCATCGGAAACTACTACTGGTCTTCCAGGGAACGATCAAAGAGTAAACTGTTTGAGACATTACTCCCATGGAGGAAAGTGCCGATGGTGACTGTTGTATTCAATCCCGATGCAATTTCTGTGTTTCATCAACACTCTGATAGTCCACAGATTACAGAATGCCTCCAGATGTGAATCGGAAACTACTACTGGTCTTCCAGGGAACGATCAAAGCGTTGACTGTTTGAGACATTACTCCCATGGAGGAAAGTGCGCGTGGTGACTGTTGTATTCTATCCCGAGGCAATTTCTGTGTTTCATCAACACTTTGAAAGTCCAAGGATTACAGAATGCCTCCAGATGTGCATCGGAAACTACTACTGGTCTTCCAGGGAACGATCAAAACGTAGACTGTTCGAGACATTACTCCCATGGAAGAAAGTGCGCATGGTGACTGTTGCATTCAATCCCGCTGCAATTTCTGTGTTTCGTCAACACTCTGATAGTCCACAGATTACAGAATGCCTCCAGATGTGCATCGGAAACTACTACTGGTCTTCCAGGGAACGATCAAAGCGTAGACTGTTTGAGACATTACTCCCATGGAGGAAAGTGCCGATGGTGACTGTTGTATTCAATCCCGATGCAATTTCTGTGTTTCATCAACACTCAGATAGTCCACAGATTACAGAATGCCCCCAGATGTGCATCTGAAACTACTACTGGTCTTCCAGGGAACGATCAAATCTTAGACTGTTTGAGATATTACTCCCATGGAGGAAAGTGCGCATGGTGAATGTTGTATTCAATCCCGATGCAATTTCTGTGTTTCATCAACACTCTTATAGTCCACGGATTATAGAATGCCTCCAGATGTGCATCGGAAACTACTACTGGTCTTCCAAAGAACAATCAAATCGTAGACTGTCTGAGACATTACTCCGATGGAGGAAAGTGCGCATGGGGACTGTTGTATTCAATCCCGATGCAATTACTGTGTTTCATCAACACTCTGATAGTCCACAGATTGCAGAATGCCTCCAGATGTGCATCGGAAACTACTACTGGTCTTCCAGGAAACGATCAAAGCGTAGACTGTTTGAGACATTACTCCCATGGAGGAAAGTGCGCGTGGTGACTGTTGTATTCTATCCCGAGGCAATTTCTGTGTTTCATCAACACTTTGAAGGTCCAAGGTTTACAGAATGCCTCCAGATGTGCATCGGAAACTACTACTGGTCTTCCAGGGAACGATCAAAACGTAGACTGTTCGAGACATTACTCCCATGGAGGAAATAGCGCCTGGTGACTGTTGTATTCAATCCCGCTGCAGTTTCTGTGATTCATCAACACTCTGATAGTCCACAGATTACAGAATGCCTTCAGATGTGCATCGGAAACTACTACAGGTCTTCCAGGGAACGATCAAAGCTTAGACTGTTTGAGATATTACTCCCACGGAGGAAAGTGCGCATGGTGACTGTTATATTCAATCCCGATGCAATTTCTGTGTTTCATCAACACTCAGATAGTCCACAGATTACAGAATGCCCCCAGATGTGCATCGGAAACTACTACTGGTCTTCCTGGGAACGATCAAAGTGTAGACTGTTTGAGACATTACTCCCATGGAGGAAAGTGCGCATGGTGACTGTTGTATTCAATCCCGAATCAATTTCTGTGTTTCATCATTACTTTGAAGGTATAAGGATTACAGAATGCCTCCAGATGTGCATCGGAAACTACTACTGGTCTTCCAGGGAACGATCAAAGCGTAGACTGTTTGAGACAATACTCCCATGGAGGAAATGGCGCCTGGTGAATGTTGTATTCAATCCCGATGCAATTTCTGTGTTTCATCAACACTGTGATAGTCCACAGATTACAGAATGAATTCAGATGTGCATCGGAAACTACTACTGGTCTTCCAGGTAACGATCAAAGCTTAGACTGTTTGAGATATTACTCCCATGGAGGAAAGTGCGCATGGCAACTGTTGTATTCAATCAAGATTCAATTTATGTGTTTCATCAACACTCAGATAGTCCAAAGATTACAGAATGCCCCCAGATGTGCATCGGAAACTACTACTGGTCTTCCAGCGAACGATCAAAGCGTAGACTGTTTGAGACATTACTCCCATAGAGGAAAGTGTGCATGGTGACTGTTGTATTCAATCCCGATGCAATTTCTGTGTTTCATCAACACTCTGGTAGTCTACAGTTTACAAAATGAATCCAGATATGCATCGGAAACTACTACTGGTCCCCCAGGAAACGACCAAAGCGTAGACTGTTTGAGAAATTACTCCCATGGAAGAAAGTTCGCATGGTGACTGTTGTATTCGATCCCGATGCAATTTCTGTGTTTCATCAACACTCTGATAGTCCACAGATTACAGAATGCCTCCAGATGTGCATCGGAAACTACTACTGGTCTCCCAGGGAACGATCAAAGCGTTGACTGTTTGAGACATTTCTCCCATAGAGGAAAGTGCGCATGGTGACTGTTGTATTCAATCCCGATGCAATTTCTGTGTTTCATCAACACCCAGATAGTCCACAGATAACAGAATGTCCCTAGATGTGCATCGGAAACTACTACTGGTATTCCAGGGAACGATCAAAGCTTAGACTGTTTGAGATATTACTCCCATGGAGTAAAGTGCGCATGGTGAATGTTGTATTCAATCCCGATGCAATTTCTGTGTTTCATCAACACCCTTATAGTCCACAGATTACAGAATGCCTCCAGATGTGCATCGGAAACTACTACTGGTCTTCCAAAGAACAATCTAATCGTAGACTGTCTGAGACATTACTCCGATGGAGGAAAGTGCGCATGGGGACTGTTGTATTCAATCCCGATGCAATTACTGTGTTTCATCAACACTCTGATAGTCCACAGATTGCAGAATGCCTCCAGATGTGCATCGGAAACTACTACTGGTCTTCCAGGAAACGATCAAAGCGTAGACTGTTTGAGACATTACTCCCATGGAGGAAAGTGCCGATGGTGACTGTTGTATTCAATCCCGATGCAATTTCTGTGTTTCATCAACACTCTGATAGTCCACAGATTACAGAATGCATCCAGATGTGCATCGGAAACTACTACTGGTCATCCAGGGAACGATCAAAGCGTTGACTGTTTGAGACATTACTCCCATGGAGGAAAGTGCGCGTGGTGACTGTTGTATTCAATCCCGATGCAATTTCTGTGTTTCATCAACACTTTGAAGGTCCAAGGATTACAGAATGCCTCCAGATGTGCATCGGAAACTACTACTGGTCTTCCAGGGAACGATCAAAACGTAGACTGTTCGAGACATTACTCCCATGGAAGAAAGTGCGCATGGTGACTGTTGCATTCAATCCCGCTGCAATTTCTGTGTTTCGTCAACACTCTGATAGTCCACAGATTACAGAATGCCTCCAGATGTGCATCGGAAACTACTACTGGTCTTCCAGGGAACGATCAAAGCGTAGACTGTTTGAGACATTACTCCCATGGAGGAAAGTGCCGATGGTGACTGTTGTATTCAATCCCGATGCAATTTCTGTGTTTCATCAACACTCAGATAGTCCACAGATTACAGAATGCCCCCAGATGTGCATCTGAAACTACTACTGGTCTTCCAGGGAACGATCAAATCTTAGACTGTTTGAGATATTACTCCCATGGAGGAAAGTGCGCATGGTGAATGTTGTATTCAATCCCGATGCAATTTCTGTGTTTCATCAACACTCTTATAGTCCACGGATTATAGAATGCCTCCAGATGTGCATCGGAAACTACTACTGGTCTTCCAAAGAACAATCAAATCGTAGACTGTCTGAGACATTACTCCGATGGAGGAAAGTGCGCATGGGGACTGTTGTATTCAATCCCGATGCAATTACTGTGTTTCATCAACACTCTGATAGTCCACAGATTGCAGAATGCCTCCAGATGTGCATCGGAAACTACTACTGGTCTTCCAGGAAACGATCAAAGCGTAGACTGTTTGAGACATTACTCCCATGGAGGAAAGTGCGCGTGGTGACTGTTGTATTCTATCCCGAGGCAATTTCTGTGTTTCATCAACACTTTGAAGGTCCAAGGTTTACAGAATGCCTCCAGATGTGCATCGGAAACTACTACTGGTCTTCCAGGGAACGATCAAAACGTAGACTGTTCGAGAAATTACTCCCATGGAGGAAATAGCGCCTGGTGACTGTTGTATTCAATCCCGCTGCAGTTTCTGTGATTCATCAACACTCTGATAGTCCACAGATTACAGAATGCCTTCAGATGTGCATCGGAAACTACTACAGGTCTTCCAGGGAACGATCAAAGCTTAGACTGTTTGAGTTATTACTCCCACGGAGGAAAGTGCACATGGTGACTGTTATATTCAATCCCGGTGCAATTTCTGTGTTTCATCAACACTCAGATAGTCCACAGATTACAGAATGCCCCCAGATGTGCATCGGAAACTACTACTGGTCTTCCTGGGAACGATCAAAGTGTAGACTGTTTGAGACATTACTCCCATGGAGGAAAGTGCGCATGGTGACTGTTGTATTCAATCCCGAATCAATTTCTGTGTTTCATCATTACTTTGAAGGTATAAGGATTACAGAATACCTCCAGATGTGCATCGGAAACTACTACTGGTCTTCCAGGGAACGATCAAAGCGTAGACTGTTTGAGACATTACTCCCATTGAGGAAATGGCGCCTGGTGACTGTTGTATTCAATCCCGATGCAATTTCTGTGTTTCATCAACACTGTGATAGTCCACAGATTACAGAAGGCCTTCAGATGTGCATCGGAAACTACTACTGGTCTTCCAGGGAACGATCAAAGCTTAGACTGTTTGAGATATTACTCCCATGGAGGAAAGTGCGCATGGCGACTGTTGTATTCATTCCCGATTCAATTTCTGTGTTTCATCAACACTCAGATAGTCCAAAGATTACAGAATGCCCCCAGATGTGCATCGGAAACTGCTACTGGTTTTCCTGGGAACGATCAAAGCGTAGACTGTTTGAGACATTACTCCCATGGAGGAGAGTGCGCATGGTGACTGTTGTATTCAATCCCGCTGCAGTTTCTGTGATTCATCAACACTCTGATAGTCCACAGATTACAGAATGCCTTCAGATGTGCATCGGAAACTACTACAGGTCTTCCAGGGAACGATCAAAGCTTAGACTGTTTGAGATATTACTCCCACGGAGGAAAGTGCGCATGGTGACTGTTATATTCAATCCCGATGCAATTTCTGTGTTTCATCAACACTCAGATAGTCCACAGATTACAGAATGCCCCCAGATGTGCATCGGAAACTACTACTGGTCTTCCTGGGAACGATCAAAGTGTAGACTGTTTGAGACATTACTCCCATGGAGGAAAGTGCGCATGGTGACTGTTGTATTCAATCCCGAATCAATTTCTGTGTTTCATCATTACTTTGAAGGTATAAGGATTACAGAATGCCTCCAGATGTGCATCGGAAACTACTACTGGTCTTCCAGGGAACGATCAAAGCGTAGACTGTTTGAGACAATACTCCCATGGAGGAAATGGCGCCTGGTGAATGTTGTATTCAATCCCGATGCAATTTCTGTGTTTCATCAACACTGTGATAGTCCACAGATTACAGAATGAATTCAGATGTGCATCGGAAACTACTACTGGTCTCCCAGGTAACGATCAAAGCTTAGACTGTTTGAGATATTACTCCCATGGAGGAAAGTGCGCATGGCAACTGTTGTATTCAATCCCGATTCAATTTATGTGTTTCATCAACACTCAGATAGTCCAAAGATTACAGAATGCCCCCAGATGTGCATCGGAAACTACTACTGGTCTTCCAGCGAACGATCAAAGCGTAGACTGTTTGAGACATTACTCCCATAGAGGAAAGTTTGCATGGTGACTGTTGTATTCAATCCCGATGCAATTTTGGTTTCTTCAACACTCTGATAGTCCACAGATTACAGAATGGTTCCATATGTGCATCGGAAACTACTACTGGTCTTCAAGGGAACGATCAAAGAGTAAACTGTTTAAGACATTACTCCCATGAAGGTAAGTGCGCATGGTGACTGTTGTATTCAATCCCGATGCAATTTCTGTGTTTCATCAACACTCTGGTAGTCTACAGTTTACAAAATGAATCCAGATATGCATCGGAAACTACTACTGGTCTCCCAGGAAACGACCAAAGCGTAGACTGTTTGAGAAATTACTCCCATGGAAGAAAGTTCGCATGGTGACTGTTGTATTCGATCCCGATGCAATTTCTGTGTTTCATCAACACTCTGATAGTCCACAGATTACAGAATGTCTCCAGATGTGCATCGGAAACTACTACTGGTCTCCCAGGGAACGATCAAAGCGTTGACTGTTTGAGACATTTCTCCCATAGAGGAAAGTGCGCATGGTGACTGTTGTATTCAATCCCGATGCAATTTCTGTGTTTCATCAACACCCAGATAGTCCACAGATAACAGAATGTCCCCAGATGTGCATCGGAAACTACTACTGGTCTTCCAGGGAACGATCAAAGCTTAGACTGTTTAAGATATAACTCCCATGGAGTAAAGTGCGCATGGTGAATGTTGTATTCAATCCCGATGCAATTTCTGTGTTTCATCAACACCCTTATAGTCCACAGATTACAGAATGCCTCCAGATGTGCATCGGAAACTACTACTGGTCTTCCAAAGAACAATCTAATCGTAGACTGTCTGAGACATTACTCCGATGGAGGAAAGTGCGCATGGGGACTGTTGTATTCAATCCCGATGCAATTACTGTGTTTCATCAACACTCTGATAGTCCACAGATTGCAGAATGCCTCCAGATGTGCATCGGAAACTACTACTGGTCTTCCAGGAAACGATCAAAGCGTAGACTGTTTGAGACATTACTCCCATGGAGGAAAGTGCCGATGGTGACTGTTGTATTCAATCCCGATGCAATTTCTGTGTTTCATCAACACTCTGATAGTCCACAGATTACAGAATGCATCCAGATGTGCATCGGAAACTACTACTGGTCATCCAGGGAACGATCAAAGCGTTGACTGTTTGAGACATTACTCCCATGGAGGAAAGTGCGCGTGGTGACTGTTGTATTCAATCCCGATGCAATTTCTGTGTTTCATCAACACTTTGAAGGTCCAAGGATTACAGAATGCCTCCAGATGTGCATCGGAAACTACTACTGGTCTTCCAGGGAACGATCAAAACGTAGACAGTTCGAGATATTACTCCCATGGAGGAAATAGCGCCTGGTGACTGTTGTATTCAATCCCGCTGCAGTTTCTGTGTTTCATCAAAACTCTGATAGTCCACAGATTACAGAATGCCTTCAGATGTGCATCGGAAACTACTACTGGTCTTCCAGGGAACGATCAAAGCTTAGACTGTTTGAGATATTACTCCCATGGAGGAAAGTGCGCATGGTGACTGTTGTATTCAATCCCGATGAAATTTCTGTGTTTCATCAACACTCAGATAGTCCACAGATTACAGACTGCCCCCAGATGTGCATCGGAAACTACTACTGGTCTTCCTGGGAACGATCAAAGTGTAGACTGTTTGAGACATTACTCCCATGGAGGAAAGTGTGCATGGTGACTGTTGTATTCAATCCCGATGCAATATCTGTGTTTCATCAACACTGTGATAGTCCACAGATTACAGAATGCCTTCAGATGTGCATCGGAAACTACTACTGGTCTTCCAGGGAACGATCAAAGCTTAGACTGTTTGAGATATTACTCCCATGGAGGAAAGTGCGCATGGCGACTGTTGTATTCAATCCCGATGCAATTTCTGTGTTTCATCAACACTCAGATAGTCCACAGATTACAGAATGTCCCCAGATGTGCATCGGAAACTACTACTGGTCTTCCAGGGAACGATCAAAGCTTAGACTGTTTGAGATATTACTCCCATGGAGGAAAGTGCGCATGGTGAATGTTGTATTCAATCCCGATGCAATTTCTGTGTTTCATCAACACTCTTATAGTCCACAGATTACAGAATGCCTCCAGATGTGCATTGGAAACTACTACTGGTCTTCCAAAGAACAATCAAATCGTAGACTGTCTGAGACATTACTCCGATGGAGGAAAGTGCGCATGGGTACTGTTGTATTCAATCCCGATGCAATTACTGTGTTTCATCAACACTCTGATAGTCCACAGATTGCAGAATGCCTCCAGATGTGCATCGGAAACTACTACTGGTCTTCCAGGAAACGATCAAAGCGTAGACTGTTTGAGACATTACTCCCATGGAGGAAAGTGCGCATGGGGACTGTTGTATTCAATCCCGATGCAATATCTGTGGTTCATCAACACTCTGATAGTCCACAGATTACGGAATGCCTCCAGATGTGCATCGGAAACTACTACTGGTCTTCCAGGGAACGATCAAAGCGTTGACTGTTTGAGACATTACTTCCATGGAGGAAAGTGCGCTTGGTGACTGTTGTATTCAATCCCGATGCAATTTCTGTGTTTCATCAACACTTTGAAGGTCCAAGGATTACAGAATGCCTCCAGATGTGAATCGGAATCTACTACTGGTCTTCCAGGGAACGATCAAAACGTAGACTGTTCGAGACATTACTCCCATGGAGGAAATAGCCCCTGGTGACTGTTGTATTCAATCCCGCTGCAGTTTCTGTGTTTCATCAACACTCTGATAGTCCACAGATTACAGAATGCCTTCAGATGTGCATCGGAAACTACTACTGGTCTTCCAGCGAACGATCAAAGCGTAGACTGTTTGAGACATTACTCCCATATAGGAAAGTGTGCATGGTGACTTTTGCATTCAATCCCGATGCAATTTTGGTTTCATCAACACTCTGATAGTCCACAGATTACAGAATGCTTCCATATGTGCATCGGAAACTACTACTGCTCTTCCAGGAAACGATCAAAGCGTAGACTGTTTGAGACATTACTCCCATGGAGGAAAGTGTGCATGGTGACTGTTGTATTCAATCCCGATGCAATATCTGTGTTTCATCAACACTGTGATAGTCCACAGATTACAGAATGCCTTCAGATGTGCATCGGAAACTACTACTGGTCTTCCAGGGAACGATCAAAGCTTAGACTGTTTGAGATATTACTCCCATGGAGGAAAGTGCGCATGGCGACTGTTGTATTCAATCCCGATGCAATTTCTGTGTTTCATCAACACTCAGATAGTCCACAGATTACAGAATGTCCCCAGATGTGCATCGGAAACTACTACTGGTCTTCCAGGGAACGATCAAAGCTTAGACTGTTTGAGATATTACTCCCATGGAGGAAAGTGCGCATGGTGAATGTTGTATTCAATCCCGATGCAATTTCTGTGTTTCATCAACACTCTTATAGTCCACAGATTACAGAATGCCTCCAGATGTGCATTGGAAACTACTACTGGTCTTCCAGGGAACGATCAAAGCGTAGACTGTTTGAGACATTACTCCCATGGAGAAAAGTGCCGATGGTGACTGTTGCATTCAATCCCGATGCAATTTCTGTGTTTTATCAACACTCAGATAGTCCACAGATTACAGAATGCCTCCAGATGTGCATCGGAAACTACTACTGGTCTTCCAGGGAACGATCAAAGCGTAGACTGTTTGAGACATTACTCCCATGGAGGAAAGTGCCGATGGTGACTGTTGTATTCAATCCCGATGCAATTTCTGTGTTTCATCAACACTCAGATAGTCCACAGATTACAGAATGACCCCAGATGTGCATCTGAAACTACTACTGGTCTTCCAGGGAACGATCAAATCTTAGACTGTTTGAGATATTACTCCCATGGAGGAAAGTGCGCATGGTGAATGTTGTATTCAATCCCGATGCAATTTCTGTGTTTCATCAACACTCTTATAGTCCACGGATTATAGAATGCCTCCAGATGTGCATCGGAAACTACTACTGGTCTTCCAAAGAACAATCAAATCGTAGACTGTCTGAGACATTACTCCGATGGAGGAAAGTGCGCATGGGGACTGTTGTATTCAATCCCGATGCAATTACTGTGTTTCATCAACACTCTGATAGTCCACAGATTGCAGAATGCCTCCAGATGTGCATCGGAAACTACAACTGGTCTTCCAGGGAACGATCAAAACGTAGACTGTTCGAGACATTACTCCCATGGAAGAAAGTGCGCATGGTGACTGTTGCATTCAATCCCGCTGCAATTTCTGTGTTTCGTCAACACTCTGATAGTCCACAGATTACAGAATGCCTCCAGATGTTCATCGGAAACTACTACTGGTCTTCCAGGGAACGATCAAAGCGTAGACTGTTTGAGACATTACTCCCATGGAGGAAAGTGCCGATGGTGACTGTTGTATTCAATCCCGATGCAATTTCTGTGTTTCATCAACACTCAGATAGTCCACAGATTACAGAATGACCCCAGATGTGCATCTGAAACTACTACTGGTCTTCCAGGGAACGATCAAATCTTAGACTGTTTGAGATATTACTCCCATGGAGGAAAGTGCGCATGGTGAATGTTGTATTCAATCCCGATGCAATTTCTGTGTTTCATCAACACTCTTATAGTCCACGGATTATAGAATGCCTCCAGATGTGCATCGGAAACTACTACTGGTCTTCCAAAGAACAATCAAATCGTAGACTGTCTGAGACATTACTCCGATGGAGGAAAGTGCGCATGGGGACTGTTGTATTCAATCCCGATGCAATTACTGTGTTTCATCAACACTCTGATAGTCCACAGATTGCAGAAAGCCTCCAGATGTGCATCGGAAACTACTACTGGTCTTCCAGGAAACGATCAAAGCGTAGACTGTTTGAGACATTACTCCCATGGAGGAAAGTGCGCGTGGTGACTGTTGTATTCTATCCCGAGGCAATTTCTGTGTTTCATCAACACTTTGAAGGTCCAAGGTTTACAGAATGCCTCCAGATGTGCATCGGAAACTACTACTGGTCTTCCAGGGAACGATCAAAACGTAGACTGTTCGAGACATTACTCCCATGGAGGAAATAGCGCCTGGTGACTGTTGTATTCAATCCCGCTGCAGTTTCTGTGATTCATCAACACTCTGATAGTCCACAGATTACAGAATGCCTTCAGATGTGCATCGGAAACTACTACAGGTCTTCCAGGGAACGATCAAAGCTTAGACTGTTTGAGATATTACTCCCACGGAGGAAAGTGCGGATGGTGACTGTTATATTCAATCCCGATGCAATTTCTGTGTTTCATCAACACTCAGATAGTCCACAGATTACAGAATGCCCCCAGATGTGCATCGGAAACTACTACTGGTCTTCCTGGGAACGATCAAAGTGTAGACTGTTTGAGACATTACTCCCATGGAGGAAAGTGCGCATGGTGACTGTTGTATTCAATCCCGAATCAATTTCTGTGTTTCATCATTACTTTGAAGGTATAAGGATTACAGAATGCCTCCAGATGTGCATCGGAAACTACTACTGGTCTTCCAGGGAACGATCAAAGCGTAGACTGTTTGAGACAATACTCCCATGGAGGAAATGGCGCCTGGTGACTGTTGTATTCAATCCCGATGCAATTTCTGTGTTTCATCAACACTGTGATAGTCCACAGATTACAGAATGAATTCAGATGTGCATCGGAAACTACTACTGGTCTTCCAGGTAACGATCAAAGCTTAGACTGTTTGAGATATTACTCCCATGGAGGAAAGTGCGCATGGCAACTGTTGTATTCAATCCCGATTCAATTTATGTGTTTCATCAACACTCAGATAGTCCAAAGATTACAGAATGCCCCCAGATGTGCATCGGAAACTACTACTGGTCTTCCAGCGAACGATCAAAGCGTAGACTGTTTGAGACATTACTCCCATAGAGGAAAGTGTGCATGGTGACTGTTGTATTCAATCCCGATGCAATTTTGGTTTCTTCAACACTCTGATAGTCCACAGATTACAGAATGGTTCCATATGTGCATCGGAAACTACTACTGGTCTTCAAGGGAACGATCAAAGGGTAAACTGTTTAAGACATTACTCCCATGAAGGTAAGTGCGCATGGTGACTGTTGTATTCAATCCCGATGCAATTTCTGTGTTTCATCAACACTCTGGTAGTCTACAGTTTACAAAATGAATCCAGATATGCATCGGAAACTACTACTGGTCTCCCAGGAAACGACCAAAGCGTAGACTGTTTGAGAAATTACTCCCATGGAAGAAAGTTCGCATGGTGACTGTTGTATTCGATCCCGATGCAATTTCTGTGTTTCATCAACACTCTGATAGTCCAGATGTGCATCGGAAACTACTACTGGTCTCCCAGGGAACGATCAAAGCGTTGACTGTTTGAGACATTTCTCCCATAGAGGAAAGTGCGCATGGTGACTGTTGTATTCAATCCCGATGCAATTTCTGTGTTTCATCAACACCCAGATAGTCCACAGATAACAGAATGTCCCCAGATGTGCATCGGAAACTACTACTGGTCTTCCAGGAAACGATCAAAGCGTAGACTGTTTGAGACATTACTCCCATGGAGGAAAGTGCGCGTGGTGACTGTTGTATTCTATCTAGAGGCAATTTCTGTGTTTCATCAACACTTTGAAGGTCCAAGGTTTACAGAATGCCTCCAGATGTGCATCGGAAACTACTACTGGTCTTCCAGGGAACGATCAAAACGTAGACTGTTCGAGACATTACTCCCATGGAGGAAATAGCGCCTGGTGACTGTTGTATTCAATCCCGCGGCAGTTTCTGTGATTCATCAACACTCTGATAGTCCACAGATTACAGAATGCCTTCAGATGTGCATCGGAAACTACTACAGGTCTTCCAGGGAACGATCAAAGCTTAGACTGTTTGAGATATTACTCCCACGGAGGAAAGTGCGGATGGTGACTGTTATATTCAATCCCGATGCAATTTCTGTGTTTCATCAACACTCAGATAGTCCACAGATTACAGAATGCCCCCAGATGTGCATCGGAAACTACTACTGGTCTTCCTGGGAACGATCAAAGTGTAGACTGTTTGAGACATTACTCCCATGGAGGAAAGTGCGCATGGTGACTGTTGTATTCAATCCCTAATCAATTTCTGTGTTTCATCATTACTTTGAAGGTATAAGGATTACAGAATGCCTCCAGATGTGCATCGGAAACTACTACTGGTCTTCCAGGGAACGATCAAAGCGTAGACTGTTTGAGACAATACTCCCATGGAGGAAATGGCGCCTGGTGACTGTTGTATTCAATCCCGATGCAATTTCTGTGTTTCATCAACACTGTGATAGTCCACAGATTACAGAATGAATTCAGATGTGCATCGGAAACTACTACTGGTCTTCCAGGTAACGATCAAAGCTTAGACTGTTTGAGATATTACTCCCATGGAGGAAAGTGCGCATGGCAACTGTTGTATTCAATCCCGATTCAATTTATGTGTTTCATCAACACTCAGATAGTCCAAAGATTACAGAATGCCCCCAGATGTGCATCGGAAACTACTACTGGTCTTCCAGCGAACGATCAAAGCGTAGACTGTTTGAGACATTACTCCCATAGAGGAAAGTGTGCATGGTGACTGTTGTATTCAATCCCGATGCAATTTTGGTTTCTTCAACACTCTGATAGTCCACAGATTACAGAATGGTTCTATATGTGCATCGGAAACTACTACTGGTCTTCAAGGGAACGATCAAAGAGTAAACTGTTTAAGACATTACTCCCATGAAGGTAAGTGCGCATGGTGACTGTTGTATTCAATCCCGATGCAATTTCTGTGTTTCATCAACACTCTGGTAGTCTACAGTTTACAAAATGAATCCAGATATGCATCGGAAACTACTACTGGTCTCCCAGGAAACGACCAAAGCGTAGACTGTTTGAGAAATTACTCCCATGGAAGAAAGTTCGCATGGTGACTGTTGTATTCGATCCCGATGCAATTTCTGTGTTTCATCAACACTCTGATAGTCCACAGATTACAGAATGCCTCCAGATGTGCATCGGAAACTACTACTGGTCTCCCAGGGAACGATCAAAGCGTTGACTGTTTGAGACATTTCTCCCATAGAGGAAAGTGCGCATGGTGACTGTTGTATTCAATCCCGATGCAATTTCTGTGTTTCATCAACACCCAGATAGTCCACAGATAACAGAATGTCCCCAGATGTGCATCGGAAACTACTACTGGTCTTCCAGGGAACGATCAAAGCTTAGACTGTTTGAGATATTACTCCCATGGAGTAAAGTTCGCATGGTGAATGTTGTATTCAATCCCGATGCAATTTCTGTGTTTCATCAACACCCTTATAGTCCACAGATTACAGAATGCCTCCAGATGTGCATCGGAAACTACTACTGGTCTTCCAAAGAACAATCTAATCGTAGACTGTCTGAGACATTACTCCGATGGAGGAAAGTGCGCATGGGGACTGTTGTATTCAATCCCGATGCAATTACTGTGTTTCATCAACACTCTGATAGTCCACAGATTGCAGAATGCCTCCAGATGTGCATCGGAAACTACTACTGGTCTTCCAGGAAATGATTAAAGCGTAGACTGTTTGAGACATTACTCCCATGGAGGAAAGTGCCGATGGTGACCGTTGTATTCAATCCCGATGCAATTTCTGTGTTTCATCAACACTCTGATAGTCCACAGATTACAGAATGCATCCAGATGTGCATCGGAAACTACTACTGGTCATCCAGGGAACGATCAAAGCGTTGACTGTTTGAGACATTACTCCCATGGAGGAAAGTGCGCGTGGTGACTGTTGTATTCAATCCCGATGCAATTTCTGTGTTTCATCAACACTTTGAAGGTCCAAGGATTACAGAATGCCTCCAGATGTGCATCGGAAACTACTACTGGTCTTCCAGGGAACGATCAAATCGTAGACAGTTCGAGATATTACTCCCATGGAGGAAATAGCGCCTGGTGACTGTTGTATTCAATCCCGCTGCAGTTTCTGTGTTTCATCAACACTCTGATAGTCCACAGATTACAGAATGCCTTCAGATGTGCATCGGAAACTACTACTGGTCTTCCAGGGAACGATCAAAGCTTAGACTGTTTGAGATATTACTCCCATGGAGGAAAGTGCGCATGGTGACTGTTGTATTCAATCCCGATGCAATTTCTGTGTTTCATCAACACTCAGATAGTCCACAGATTACAGACTGCCCCCAGATGTGCATCGGAAACTACTACTGGTCTTCCTGGGAACGATCAAAGTGTAGACTGTTTGAGACATTACTCCCATGGAGGAAAGTGTGCATGGTGACTGTTGTATTCAATCCCGATGCAATATCTGTGTTTCATCAACACTGTGACAGTCCACAGATTACAGAATGCCTTCAGATGTGCATCGGAAACTACTACTGGTCTTCCAGGGAACGATCAAAGCTTAGACTGTTTGAGATATTACTCCCATGGAGGAAAGTGCGCATGGCGACTGTTGTATTCAATCCCGATGCAATTTCTGTGTTTCATCAACACTCAGATAGTCCACAGATTACAGAATGTCCCCAGATGTGCATCGGAAACTACTACTGGTCGTCCAGGGAACGATCAAAGCTTAGACTGTTTGAGATATTACTCCCATGGAGGAAAGTGCGCATGGTGAATGTTGTATTCAATCCCGATGCAATTTCTGTGTTTCATCAACACTCTTATAGCCCACAGATTACAGAATGCCTCCAGATGTGCATTGGAAACTACTACTGGTCTTCCAAAGAACAATCAAATCGTAGACTGTCTGAGACATTACTCCGATGGAGGAAAGTGCGCATGGGTACTGTTGTATTCAATCCCGATGCAATTACTGTGTTTCATCAACACTCTGATAGTCCACAGATTGCAGAATGCCTCCAGATGTGCATCGGAAACTACTACTGGTCTTCCAGGAAACGATCAAAGCGTAGACTGTTTGAGACATTACTCCCATGGAGGAAAGTGCCGATGGTGACTGTTGTATTCAATCAGGATGCAATATCTGTGGTTCATCAACACTCTGATAGTCCACAGATTACGGAATGCCTCCAGATGTGCATCGGAAACTACTACTGGTCTTCCAGGGAACGATCAAAGCGTTGACTGTTTGAGACATTACTTCCATGGAGGAAAGTGCGCTTGGTGACTGTTGTATTCAATCCCGATGCAATTTCTGTGTTTCATCAACACTTTGAAGGTCCAAGGATTACAGAATGCCTCCAGATGTGAATCGGAATTTACTACTGGTCTTCCAGGGAACGATCAAAACGTAGACTGTTCGAGACATTACTCCCATGGAGGAAATAGCCCCTGGTGACTGTTGTATTCAATCCCGCTGCAGTTTCTGTGTTTCAGCAACACTCTGATAGTCCACAGATTACAGAATGCCTTCAGATGTGCATCGGAAACTACTACTGGTCTTCCAGCGAACGATCAAAGCGTAGACTGTTTGAGACATTACTCCCATATAGGAAAGTGTGCATGGTGACTTTTGCATTCAATCCCGATGCAATTTCGGTTTCATCAACACTCTGATAGTCCACAGATTACAGAATGCTTCCATATGTGCATCGGAAACTACTACTGCTCTTCCAGGAAACGATCAAAGAGTAGACTGTTTGAGACATTACTCGATGGAGGTAAGTGCGCATGGTGACTGTTGTATTCAATACCGATGCAATTACAGAGTTTCATCAACACTCTGATAGTCCGCAGATTACAGAATGCCTCCAGATGTGCATCGGAAACTACTACTGGTCTTCCAGGGAACGATCAAATCTTAGACTGTTTGAGATATTACTCCCATGGAGGAAAGTGCGCATGGTGAATGTTGTATTCAATCCCGATGCAATTTCTGTGTTTCATCAACACTCTTATAGTCCACGGATTATAGAATGCCTCCAGATGTGCATCGGAAACTACTACTGGTCTTCCAAAGAACAATCAAATCGTAGACTGTCTGAGACATTACTCCGATGGAGGAAAGTGCGCATGGGGACTGTTGTATTCAATCCCGATGCAATTACTGTGTTTCATCAACACTCTGATAGTCCACAGATTGCAGAAAGCCTCCAGATGTGCATCGGAAACTACTACTGGTCTTCCAGGAAACGATCAAAGCGTAGACTGTTTGAGACATTACTCCCATGGAGGAAAGTGCGCGTGGTGACTGTTGTATTCTATCCCGAGGCAATTTCTGTGTTTCATCAACACTTTGAAGGTCCAAGGTTTACAGAATGCCTCCAGATGTGCATCGGAAACTACTACTGGTCTTCCAGGGAACGATCAAAACGTAGACTGTTCGAGACATTACTCCCATGGAGGAAATAGCGCCTGGTGACTGTTGTATTCAATCCCGCTGCAGTTTCTGTGATTCATCAACACTCTGATAGTCCACAGATTACAGAATGCCTTCAGATGTGCATCGGAAACTACTACAGGTCTTCCAGGGAACGATCAAAGCTTAGACTGTTTGAGATATTACTCCCACGGAGGAAAGTGCGGATGGTGACTGTTATATTCAATCCCGATGCAATTTCTGTGTTTCATCAACACTCAGATAGTCCACAGATTACAGAATGCCCCCAGATGTGCATCGGAAACTACTACTGGTCTTCCTGGGAACGATCAAAGTGTAGACTGTTTGAGACATTACTCCCATGGAGGAAAGTGCGCATGGTGACTGTTGTATTCAATCCCGAATCAATTTCTGTGTTTCATCATTACTTTGAAGGTATAAGGATTACAGAATGCCTCCAGATGTGCATCGGAAACTACTACTGGTCTTCCAGGGAACGATCAAAGCGTAGACTGTTTGAGACAATACTCCCATGGAGGAAATGGCGCCTGGTGACTGTTGTATTCAATCCCGATGCAATTTCTGTGTTTCATCAACACTGTGATAGTCCACAGATTACAGAATGAATTCAGATGTGCATCGGAAACTACTACTGGTCTTCCAGGTAACGATCAAAGCTTAGACTGTTTGAGAAATTACTCCCATGGAGGAAAGTGCGCATGGCAACTGTTGTATTCAATCCCGATTCAATTTATGTGTTTCATCAACACTCAGATAGTCCAAAGATTACAGAATGCCCCCAGATGTGCATCGGAAACTACTACTGGTCTTCCAGCGAACGATCAAAGCGTAGACTGTTTGAGACATTACTCCCATAGAGGAAAGTGTGCATGGTGACTGTTGTATTCAATCCCGATGCAATTTTGGTTTCTTCAACACTCTGATAGTCCACAGATTACAGAATGGTTCCATATGTGCATCGGAAACTACTACTGGTCTTCAAGGGAACGATCAAAGGGTAAACTGTTTAAGACATTACTCCCATGAAGGTAAGTGCGCATGGTGACTGTTGTATTCAATCCCGATGCAATTTCTGTGTTTCATCAACACTCTGGTAGTCTACAGTTTACAAAATGAATCCAGATATGCATCGGAAACTACTACTGGTCTCCCAGGAAACGACCAAAGCGTAGACTGTTTGAGAAATTACTCCCATGGAAGAAAGTTCGCATGGTGACTGTTGTATTCGATCCCGATGCAATTTCTGTGTTTCATCAACACTCTGATAGTCCACAGATTACAGAATGCCTCCAGATGTGCATCGGAAACTACTACTGGTCTCCCAGGGAACGATCAAAGCGTTGACTGTTTGAGACATTTCTCCCATAGAGGAAAGTGCGCATGGTGACTGTTGTATTCAATCCCGATGCAATTTCTGTGTTTCATCAACACCCAGATAGTCCACAGATAACAGAATGTCCCCAGATGTGCATCGGAAACTACTACTGGTCTTCCAGGAAACGATCAAAGCGTAGACTGTTTGAGACATTACTCCCATGGAGGAAAGTGCGCGTGGTGACTGTTGTATTCTATCTAGAGGCAATTTCTGTGTTTCATCAACACTTTGAAGGTCCAAGGTTTACAGAATGCCTCCAGATGTGCATCGGAAACTACTACTGGTCTTCCAGGGAACGATCAAAACGTAGACTGTTCGAGACATTACTCCCATGGAGGAAATAGCGCCTGGTGACTGTTGTATTCAATCCCGCTGCAGTTTCTGTGATTCATCAACACTCTGATAGTCCACAGATTACAGAATGCCTTCAGATGTGCATCGGAAACTACTACAGGTCTTCCAGGGAACGATCAAAGCTTAGACTGTTTGAGATATTACTCCCACGGAGGAAAGTGCGGATGGTGACTGTTATATTCAATCCCGATGCAATTTCTGTGTTTCATCAACACTCAGATAGTCCACAGATTACAGAATGCCCCCAGATGTGCATCGGAAACTACTACTGGTCTTCCTGGGAACGATCAAAGTGTAGACTGTTTGAGACATTACTCCCATGGAGGAAAGTGCGCATGGTGACTGTTGTATTCAATCCCGAATCAATTTCTGTGTTTCATCATTACTTTGAAGGTATAAGGATTACAGAATGCCTCCAGATGTGCATCGGAAACTACTACTGGTCTTCCAGGGAACGATCAAAGCGTAGACTGTTTGAGACAATACTCCCATGGAGGAAATGGCGCCTGGTGACTGTTGTATTCAATCCCGATGCAATTTCTGTGTTTCATCAACACTGTGATAGTCCACAGATTACAGAATGAATTCAGATGTGCATCGGAAACTACTACTGGTCTTCCAGGTAACGATCAAAGCTTAGACTGTTTGAGATATTACTCCCATGGAGGAAAGTGCGCATGGCAACTGTTGTATTCAATCCCGATTCAATTTATGTGTTTCATCAACACTCAGATAGTCCAAAGATTACAGAATGCCCCCAGATGTGCATCGGAAACTACTACTGGTCTTCCAGCGAACGATCAAAGCGTAGACTGTTTGAGACATTACTCCCATAGAGGAAAGTGTGCATGGTGACTGTTGTATTCAATCCCTATGCAATTTTGGTTTCTTCAACACTCTGATAGTCCACAGATTACAGAATGGTTCCATATGTGCATCGGAAACTACTACTGGTCTTCAAGGGAACGATCAAAGAGTAAACTGTTTAAGACATTACTCCCATGAAGGTAAGTGCGCATGGTGACTGTTGTATTCAATCCCGATGCAATTTCTGTGTTTCATCAACACTCTGGTAGTCTACAGTTTACAAAATGAATCCAGATATGCATCGGAAACTACTACTGGTCCCCAGGAAACGACCAAAGCGTAGACTGTTTGAGAAATTACTCCCATGGAAGAAAGTTCGCATGGTGACTGTTGTATTCGATCCCGATGCAATTTCTGTGTTTCATCAACACTCTGATAGTCCACAGATTACAGAATGCCTCCAGATGTGCATCGGAAACTACTACTGGTCTCCCAGGGAACGATCAAAGCGTTGACTGTTTGAGACATTTCTCCCATAGAGGAAAGTGCGCATGGTGACTGTTGTATTCAATCCCGATGCAATTTCTGTGTTTCATCAACACCCAGATAGTCCACAGATAACAGAATGTCCCCAGATGTGCATCGGAAACTACTACTGGTCTTCCAGGGAACGATCAAAGCTTAGACTGTTTGAGATATTACTCCCATGGAGTAAAGTGCGCATGGTGAATGTTGTATTCAATCCCGATGCAATTTCTGTGTTTCATCAACACCCTTATAGTCCACAGATTACAGAATGCCTCCAGATGTGCATCGGAAACTACTACTGGTCTTCCAAAGAACAATCTAATCGTAGACTGTCTGAGACATTACTCCGATGGAGGAAAGTGCGCATGGGGACTGTTGTATTCAATCCCGATGCAATTACTGTGTTTCATCAACACTCTGATAGTCCACAGATTGCAGAATGCCTCCAGATGTGCATCGGAAACTACTACTGGTCTTCCAGGAAACGATCAAAGCGTAGACTGTTTGAGACATTACTCCCATGGAGGAAAGTGCCGATGGTGACTGTTGTATTCAATCCCGATGCAATTTCTGTGTTTCATCAACACTCTGATAGTCCACAGATTACAGAATGCATCCAGATGTGCATCGGAAACTACTACTGGTCATCCAGGGAACGATCAAAGCGTTGACTGTTTGAGACGTTACTCCCATGGAGGAAAGTGCGCGTGGTGACTGTTGTATTCAATCCCGATGCAATTTCTGTGTTTCATCAACACTTTGAAGGTCCAAGGATTACAGAATGCCTCCAGATGTGCATCGGAAACTACTACTGGTCTTCCAGGGAACGATCAAATCGTAGACAGTTCGAGATATTACTCCCATGGAGGAAATAGCGCCTGGTGACTGTTGTATTCAATCCCGCTGCAGTTTCTGTGTTTCATCAACACTCTGATAGTCCACAGATTACAGAATGCCTTCAGATGTGCATCGGAAACTACTACTGGTCTTCCAGGGAACGATCAAAGCTTAGACTGTTTGAGATATTACTCCCATGGAGGAAAGTGCGCATGGTGACTGTTGTATTCAATCCCGATGCAATTTCTGTGTTTCATCAACACTCAGATAGTCCACAGATTACAGACTGCCCCCAGATGTGCATCGGAAACTACTACTGGTCTTCCTGGGAACGATCAAAGTGTAGACTGTTTGAGACATTACTCCCATGGAGGAAAGTGTGCATGGTGACTGTTGTATTCAATCCCGATGCAATATCTGTGTTTCATCAACACTGTGACAGTCCACAGATTACAGAATGCCTTCAGATGTGCATCGGAAACTACTACTGGTCTTCCAGGGAACGATCAAAGCTTAGACTGTTTGAGATATTACTCCCATGGAGGAAAGTGCGCATGGCGACTGTTGTATTCAATCCCGATGCAATTTCTGTGTTTCATCAACACTCAGATAGTCCACAGATTACAGAATGTCCCCAGATGTGCATCGGAAACTACTACTGGTCGTCCAGGGAACGATCAAAGCTTAGACTGTTTGAGATATTACTCCCATGGAGGAAAGTGCGCATGGTGAATGTTGTATTCAATCCCGATGCAATTTCTGTGTTTCATCAACACTCTTATAGCCCACAGATTACAGAATGCCTCCAGATGTGCATTGGAAACTACTACTGGTCTTCCAAAGAACAATCAAATCGTAGACTGTCTGAGACATTACTCCGATGGAGGAAAGTGCGCATGGGTACTGTTGTATTCAATCCCGATGCAATTACTGTGTTTCATCAACACTCTGATAGTCCACAGATTGCAGAATGCCTCCAGATGTGCATCGGAAACTACTACTGGTCTTCCAGGAAACGATCAAAGCGTAGACTGTTTGAGACATTACTCCCATGGAGGAAAGTGCCGATGGTGACTGTTGTATTCAATCAGGATGCAATATCTGTGGTTCATCAACACTCTGATAGTCCACAGATTACGGAATGCCTCCAGATGTGCATCGGAAACTACTACTGGTCTTCCAGGGAACGATCAAAGCGTTGACTGTTTGAGACATTACTTCCATGGAGGAAAGTGCGCTTGGTGACTGTTGTATTCAATCCCGATGCAATTTCTGTGTTTCATCAACACTTTGAAGGTCCAAGGATTACAGAATGCCTCCAGATGTGAATCGGAATCTACTACTGGTCTTCCAGGGAACGATCAAAACGTAGACTGTTCGAGACATTACTCCCATGGAGGAAATAGCCTCTGGTGACTGTTGTATTCAATCCCGCTGCAGTTTCTGTGTTTCATCAACACTCTGATAGTCCACAGATTACAGAATGCCTTCAGATGTGCATCGGAAACTACTACTGGTCTTCCAGCGAACGATCAAAGCGTAGACTGTTTGAGACATTACTCCCATATAGGAAAGTGTGCATGGTGACTTTTGCATTCAATCCCGATGCAATTTCGGTTTCATCAACACTCTGATAGTCCACAGATTACAGAATGCTTCCATATGTGCATCGGAAACTACTACTGCTCTTCCAGGAAACGATCAAAGAGTAGACTGTTTGAGACATTACTCGATGGAGGTAAGTGCGCATGGTGACTGTTGTATTCAATACCGATGCAATTACAGAGTTTCATCAACACTCTGATAGTCCGCAGATTACAGAATGCCTCCAGATGTGCATCGGAAACTACTACTGGTCTTCCAGGGAACGATCAAAGAGTAAACTGTTTGAGACATTACTCCCATGAAGGTAAGTGCGCATGGTGACTGTTGTATTCAATCCCGATGCAATTTCTGTGTTTCATCAACACTCTGGTAGTCCACAGATTACAGAATGAATCCAGATGTGCATCGGAAACTACTACTGGTCTTCCAGGAAACGATCAAATCGTAGACTGTTTGAGAAATTACTCCCATGGAAGAAAGTGCGCATGGTGACTGTTGCATTCAATCCCGCTGCAATTTCTGTGTTTCATCAACACTCAGATAGTCCACAGATTACAGATTGCCTGCAGATGTGCATCGGAAACTACTACTGGTCTTCCAGGAAACGATCAAAGCGTAGACTGTTTGAGACATTACTCCCATGGAGGAAAGTGCCGATGGTGACTGTTGTATTCAATCCCGATGCAATTTCTGTGTTTCATCAACACTCTGATAGTCCACAGATTACAGAATGCCTCCAGATGTGCATCGGAAACTACTACTGGTCTTCCAGGGAACGATCAAAGCGTTGACTGTTTGAGACATTACTCCCATGTAGGAAAGTGCGCATGGTGACTGTTGTATTCAATCCCGATGCAATTTCTGTGTTTCATCAACACTCAGATAGTCCACAGATTACAGAATGCCCCCAGATGTGCATCGGAAACTACTACTGGTCTTCCAGGGAACGATCAAATCTTAGACTGTTTGAGATATTACTCCCATGGAGGAAAGTGCGCATGGTGAATGTTGTATTCAATCCCGATGCAATTTCTGTGTTTCATCAACACTCTTATAGTCCACAGATTACAGAATGCCTCCAGATGTGCATCGGAAACTACTACTTGTCTTCCAAAGAACAATCAAATCGTAGACTGTCTGAGACATTACTCCGATGGAGGAAAGTGGGCATGGGGACTGTTGTATTCAATCCCGATGCAATTACTGTGTTTCATCAACACTCTGATAGTCCACAGATTGCAGAATGCCTCCAGATGTGCATCGGAAACTACTACTGGTCTTCCAGGAAACGATCAAAGCGTAGACTGTTTGAGACATTACTCCCATGGAGGAAAGTGCCGATGGTGACTGTTGTATTCAATCCCGATGCAATTTCTGTGTTTCATCAACACTCCGATAGTCCACAGATTACAGAATTCCTATAGGTGTTCATCGGAAACTACTACTGGTCTTCCAGGGAACGATCAAAGCGTTGACTGTTTGAGACATTACTCCCATGGAGGAAAGTGCGCGTGGTGACTGTTGTATTCTATCCCGAGGCAATTTCTGTGTTTCATCAACACTTTGAAGGTCCAAGGATTACAGAATGCCTCCAGATGTGCATCGGAAACTACTACTGGTCTTCCAGGGAACGACAAAGCTTAGACTGTTTGAGATATTACTCCCATGGAGGAAAGTGCGCATGGTGACTGTTGTATTCAATCCCGATGCAATTTCTGTGTTTCATCAACACTCAGATAGTGCACGGATTACAGAATGCCCCCAGATGTGCATCGGAAACTACTACTGGTCTTCCTGGGAACGATCAAAGTGTAGACTGTTTGAGACATTACTCCCATGGAGGAAAGTGCGCATGGTGACTGTTGTATTCAATCCCGAATCAATTTCTGTGTTTCATCATTACTTTGAAGGTATAAGGATTACAGAATGCCTCCAGATGTGCATCGGAAACTACTACTGGTCTTCCTGGGAACGATCAAAGCGTAGACTGTTTGAGACAATACTTCCATGGAGGAAATGGCGCCTGGTGACTGTTGTATTCAATCCCGATGCAATTTCTGTGTTTCATCAACACTGTGATAGTCCACAGATTACAGAATGCCTTCAGATGTGCATCGGAAACTACTACTGGTCTTCCAGGGAACGATCAAAGCTTAGACTGTTTGAGATATTACTCCCATGGAGGAAAGTGCGCATGGCGACTGTTGTATTCAATCCCGATTCAATTTCTGTGTTTCATCAACACTCAGATAGTCCAAAGATTACAGAATGCCCCCAGATGTGCATCGGAAACTGCTACTGGTTTTGCTGGGAACGATCAAAGCGTAGACTGTTTGAGACATTACTCCCATGGAGGAGAGTGCGCATGGTGACTGTTGTATTCAATCACGATGCAATTTCTGTGTTTCATCAACACTCTGATAGTCCACAGATTACAGAATGCCTCCAGATGTGCATCGGAATCTACTACTGGTCTTCCAGCGAACGATCAAAGCGTAGACTGCTTGAGACATTACTCCCATTGAGGAAAGTGTGCATGGTGACTGTTGTATTCAATCCCGATGCAACTTTGGTTTCATCAACACTCTGATAGTCTACAGATTACAGAATGCTTCCATATGTGCATCGGAAACTACTACTGGTCTTCCAAGGAACGATCAAAGCGTAGACTGTTTGAGACATTACTCCCATGGAGGAAATAGCGCCTGGTGACTGTTGTATTCAATCCCGCTGCAGTTTCTGTGTTTCATCAACACTCTGATAGTCCACAGATTACAGAATGCCTTCAGATGTGCATCGGAAACTACTACTGGTCTTCCAGCGAACGATCAAAGCGTAGACTGTTTGAGACATTACTCCCATGAAGGTAAGTGCGCATGGTGACTGTTGTATTCAATCCCGATGCAATTTCTGTGTTTCATCAACACTCTGGTAGTCCACAGATTACAGAATGAATCCAGATGTGCATCGGAAACTACTACTGGTCTTCCAGGAAACGATCAAAGCGTAGACTGTTTGAGAAATTACTCCCATGGAAGAAAGTGCGCATGGTGACTGTTGCATTCAATCCCGCTGCAATTTCTGTGTTTCATCAACACTCAGATAGTCCACAGATTACAGATTGCCTCCAGATGTGCATCGGAAACTACTACTGGTCTTCCAGGAAACGATCAAAGCGTAGACTGTTAGAGACATTACTCCCATGGAGGAAAGTGCCGATGGTGACTGTTGTATTCAATCCCGATGCAATTTCTGTGTTTCATCAACACTCTGATAGTCCACAGATTACAGAATGCCTTCAGATGTGCATCGGAAACTACTACTGGTCTTCCAGGGAACGATCAAAGCGTTGACTGTTTGAGACATTACTCCCATGTAGGAAAGTGCGCATGGTGACTGTTGTATTCAATCCCGATGCAATTTCTGTGTTTCATCAACACTCAGATAGTCCACAGATTACAGAATGCCCCCAGATGTGCATCGGAAACTACTACTGGTCTTCCAGGGAACGATCAAATCTTAGACTGTTTGAGATATTACTCCCATGGAGGAAAGTGCGCATGGTGAATGTTGTATTCAATACCGATGCAATTTCTGTGTTTCATCAACACTCTTATAGTCCACAGATTACAGAATGCCTCCAGATGTGCATCGGAAACTACTACTTGTCTTCCAAAGAACAATCAAATCGTAGACTGTCTGAGACATTACTCCGATGGAGGAAAGTGGGCATGGGGACTGTTGTATTCAATCCCGATGCAATTTCTGTGTTTCATCAACACTCAGATAGTCCACAGATTACAGAATGCCCCCAGATGTGCATCGGAAACTACTACTGGTCTTCCAGGGAACGATCAAATCTTAGACTGTTTGAGATATTACTCCCATGGAGGAAAGTGCGCATGGTGAATGTTGTATTCAATACCGATGCAATTTCTGTGTTTCATCAACACTCTTATAGTCCACAGATTACAGAATGCCTCCAGATGTGCATCGGAAACTACTACTTGTCTTCCAAAGAACAATCAAATCGTAGACTGTCTGAGACATTACTCCGATGGAGGAAAGTGGGCATGGGGACTGTTGTATTCAATCCCGATGCAATTACTGTGTTTCATCAACACTCTGATAGTCCACAGATTGCAGAATGCCTCCAGATGTGCATCGGAAACTACTACTGGTCTTCCAGGAAACGATCAAAGCGTAGACTGTTTGAGACATTACTCCCATGGAGGAAAGTGCCGATGGTGACTGTTGTATTCAATCACGATGCAATTTCTGTGGTTCATCAACACTCCGATAGTCCACAGATTACAGAATTCCTATAGATGTGCATCGGAAACTACTACTGGTCTTCCAGGGAACGATCAAAGCGTTGACTGTTTGAGACATTACTCCCATGGAGGAAAGTGCGCGTGGTGACTGTTGTATTCTATCCCGAGGCAATTTCTGTGTTTCATCAACACTTTGAAGGTCCAAGGATTACAGAATGCCTCGAGATGTGCATCGGAAACTACTACTGGTCTTCCAGGGAACGACAAAGCTTAGACTGTTTGAGATATTACTCCCATGGAGGAAAGTGCGCATGGTGACTGTTGTATTCAATCCCGATGCAATTTCTGTGTTTCATCAACACTCAGATAGTCCACGGATTACAGAATGCCCCCAGATGTGCATCGGAAACTACTACTGGTCTTCCTGTGAACGATCAAAGTGTAGACTGTTTGAGACATTACTCCCATGGAGGAAAGTGCGCATGGTGACTGTTGTATTCAATCCCGAATCAATTTCTGTGTTTCATCATTACTTTGAAGGTATAAGGATTACAGAATGCCTCCAGATGTGCATCGGATACTACTACTGGTCTTCCTGGGAACGATCAAAGCGTAGACTGTTTGAGACAATACTTCCATGGAGGAAATGGCGCCTGGTGACTGTTGTATTCAATCCCGATGCAATTTCTGTGTTTCATCAACACTGTGATAGTCCACAGATTACAGAATGCCTTCAGATGTGCATCGGAAACTACTACTGGTCTTCCAGGGAACGATCAAAGCTTAGACTGTTTGAGATATTACTCCCATGGAGGAAAGTGCGCATGGCGACTGTTGTATTCAATCCCGATTCAATTTCTGTGTTTCATCAACACTCAGATAGTCCAAAGATTACAGAATGCCCCCAGATGTGCATCGGAAACTGCTACTGGTTTTGCTGGGAACGATCAAAGCGTAGACTGTTTGAGACATTACTCCATGGAGGAGAGTGCGCATGGTGACTGTTGTATTAAATCACGATGCAATTTCTGTGTTTCATCAACACTCTGATAGTCCACAGATTACAGAATGCCTCCAGATGTGCATCGGAATCTACTACTGGTCTTCCAGCGAACGATCAAAGCGTAGACTGTTTGAGACATTACTCCCATTGAGGAAAGTGTGCATGGTGACTGTTGTATTCAATCCCGATGCAACTTTGGTTTCATCAACACTCTGATAGTCTACAGATTACAGAATGCTTCCATATGTGCATCGGAAACTACTACTGGTCTTCCAGGAAACGATCAAAGCGTAGACTGTTTGAGACATTACTCCCATGGAGGTAAGTGCGCATGGTGACTGTTGTATTCAATACCGATGCAATTACAGAGTTTCATCAACACTCTGATAGTCCGCAGATTACAGAATGCCTCCAGATGTGCATCGGAAACTACTACTGGTCTTCCAGGGAACGATCAAAGAGTAAACTGTTTGAGACATTACTCCCATGAAGGTAAGTGCGCATGGTGACTGTTGTATTCAATCCCGATGCAATTTCTGTGTTTCATCAACACTCTGGTAGTCCACGGATTACAAAATTATTCCAGATGTGCATCGGAAACTACTACTGGTCTCCCAGAAAACGATCAAAGCGTAGTCTATTTGAGAAATTACTCCCATGGAAGAAAGTTCGCATGGTGGCTGTTGTATTCGATCCCGAGGCAATTTCGGTGTTTCATCAACACTCCGATAATCCACAGATTACAGAATGCCTCCAGATGTGCATCGGAAATTACTACTGGTCTCCCAGGGAACGATCAAAGCGTTGACTGTTTGAGACATTACTCCCATAGAGGAAAGTGCGCATGGTGACTGTTGTATTCAATCCCGATGCAATTTCTGTGTTTCATCAACACTCACATAGTCCACATATTACAGAATGTCCCCAGATGTGCATCGGAAACTACTACTGGTCTTCCAGGGAACGCTCAAAGCTTAGACTGTTTGAGATATTACTCCCATGGAGGAAAGTGCGCATGGTGAATGTTGTGTTCAATCCCGATGCAATTTCTGTGTTTCATCAACACTCTTATAGTCCACAGATTACAGAATGCCTTCAGATGTGCATCGGAAACTACTACTGGTCTTCCAAAGAACAATCAAATCGTAGACTGTCTGAGACATTACTCCGATGGAGGAAAGTGCGCATGGGGACTGTTGTATTCAATCCCGATGCAATTACTGTCTTTTATCAACACTCTGATAGTCCACAGATTGCAGAATGCCTCCAGATGTGCATCGGAAACTACTACTGGTCTTCCAGGAAACGATCAAAGCGTAGACTGTTTGAGACATTACTCCCATGGAGGAAAGTGCCGATGGTGACTGTTGTATTCAATCCCGATGCAATTTCTGTGTTTCATCAACACTCTGATAGTCCACAGATTACAGAATGCCTCCAGATGTGCATCGGAAACTACTACTGATCTTCCAGGGAACGATCAAAGCGTTGACTGTTTGAGACATTACTCCCATGGAGGAAAGTGCGCGTGGTGACTGTTGTATTCAATCCCGATGCAATTTCTGTGTTTCATCAACACTTTGAAGGTCCAAGGATTACAGAATGCCTCCAGATGTGCATCGGAAACTACTACTGGTCTTCCAGGGAACGATCAAAACGTAGACTGTTCGAGACATTACTCCCATGGAGGAAATAGCGACTGGTGACAGTTGTATTCAATCCCGATGCAATTTCAGTGTTTCATCAACACTCAGATAGTCCACAGATTACAGAATGCCCCCAGATGTGCATCGGAAACTACTACTGGTCTTCCTGGGAACGATCAAAGTGTAGACTGTTTGAGACATTACTCCCATTGAGGAAAGTGCGCATGGTGACTGTTGTATTCAATCCCGATGCATTTTCTGTGTTTCATCAACACTCTGATAGTCCACAGATTACAGAATGCCTTCAGATGTGCTTTGGAAACTACTACTGGTCTTCCAGGGAACGATCAAATCTTAGACTGTTTGAGATATTACTCCCATGGAGGAAAGTGCGCATGGCGACTGTTGTATTCAATCCCGATGCAATTTCTGTGTTTCATCAACACTCAGATAGTCCACAGATTACAGAATGTCCCCAGATGTGCATCGGAAACTACTACTGGTCTTCCAGGGAACGATCAGAGCTTAGACTGTTTGAGATATTACTCCAATGGAGGAAAGTGCGCATGGTGAATGTTGTATTGAATCCCGATGCAATTTCTGTGTTTCATCAACACTCTTATAGTCCACAGATTACAGAATGCCTCCAGATGTGCATCGGAAACTACTACTGGTCTTCCAGGGAACGATCAAAGCGTTGACTGTTTGAGACATTACTCCCATGGAGGAAAGTGCGCGTGGTGACTGTTGTATTCAATGCCGATGCAATTTCTGTGTTTCATCAACACTTTGAAGGTCCAAGGATTACAGAATGCCTCCAGATGTGCATCGGAAACTACTACTGGTCTTCCAGGGAACGATCAAAACGTAGACTGTTCGAGACATTACTCCCATGGAGGAAATAGCGCCTGGTGACTGTTGTATTCAATCCCGCTGCAGTTTCTGTGTTTCATCAACACTCTGATAGTCCACAGATTACAGAATGCCTTCAGATGTGCATCGAAAACTACTACTGGCCTTCCAGGGAACGATCAAAGCTTAGACTGTTTGAGATATTACTCCCATGGAGGAAAGTGCACATGGTGACTGTTGTATTCAATCCCGATGCAATTTCTGTGTTTCATCAACACTCAGATTGTCCACAGATTACAGAATGGCCCCAGATGTGCATCGGAAACTACTACTGGTCTTCCTGGGAACGATCAAAGTGTAGACTGTTTGAGACATTACTCCCATGGAGGAAAGTGCGCATGGTGACTGTTGTATTCAATCACGATGCAATTTCTGTGTTTCATCAACACTGTGATAGTCCACAGATCACAGAATGCCTTCAGATGTGCATCGGAAACTACTACTGGTCTTCCAGGGAACGATCAAAGCTTAGACTGTTTGAGATATTACTCCCATGGAGGAAAGTGCGCATGGCGACTGTTGTATTCAATTCCGATGCAATTTCTGTGTTTCATCAACACTCAGATAGTCCTCAGATTACAGAATGCCCCCAGATGTGCATCGGAAACTGCTACTGGTTTTCCTGGGAACGATCAAAGCGTAGACTGTTTGAGACATTACTCCCATGGAGGAGAGTGCGCATGGTGACTGTTGTATTCAATCACGATGCAATTTCATGTGTTTCATCAACACTCTGATAGGCCACAGATTACAGAATGCCTCCAGATGTGCATCGGAAACTACTACTGGTCTTCCAGGGAACGATCAAAAGGTAAACTGTTAGAGACATTACTCCCATGAAGGTAAGTGCGCATGGTGACTGTTGTATTCAATCCCGATGCAATTTCTGTGTTTCATCAACACTCTGGTAGTCTACAGTTTACAAAATGAATCCAGATGTGCATCGGAAACTACTACTGGTCTTCCAGGAAACGATCAAAGCGTAGACTGTTTGAGAAATTACTCCATTGGAAGCAAGTTCGCATGGTGACTGTTGCATTCAATCCCGCTGCAATTTCTGTGTTTCATCGACACTCAGATAGTCCACAGATTACAGAATGCCTCCAGATGTGCATCGGAAACTACTACTGGTCTTCCAGGAAACGATCAAAGCGTAGACTGTTTGAGACATTACTCCCATGGAGGAAAGTGACGATGGTGACTGTTGTATACAATCCCGATGCAATTTCTGTGATTCATCAACACTCTGATAGTCCACAGATTACAGAATGCCTCCAGATGTGCATCGGAAACTACTACTGGTCTTCCAGGGAACGATCAAAGCGTTGACTGTTTGAGACATTACTCACATGGCGGAAAGTGAGCATGGTGACTGTTGTATTCAATCCCGAATCAATATCTGTGTTTCATCAACACTTTGAAGGTCAAAGGATTACAGAATGCCTCCAGATGTGCATCGGAAACTACTACTGTTCTTTCAGGGAACGATCAAAATGTAGACTGTTAGAGACATTACTCCCATGGAGGAAATAGCGCCTGGAGACTGTTGTATTCAATCCCGCTGCAGTTACTGTGTTTCATCATCACTCTGATAGTCCACAGATTACAGAATGCCTTCAGGTGTGGATCGGAAACTACTACTGGTCTTCCAGGGAACTATCAAATCTTAGACTGTTTGAGATATTACTCCCATGGAGGAAAGTGCGCATGGTGAATGTTGTATTCAATCCCGATGCAATTTCTGTGTTTCATCAACACTCTTATAGTCCGCAGATTACAGAATGCCTCCAGATGTGCATCGGAAACTACTACTGGTCTTCCAAAGAACAATCAAATCGTAGACTGTCTGAGACATTACTCCGATGGAGGAAAGTGCACATGGGGACTGTTATATTCAATCCCGATGCAATTACTGTGTTTAATCAACACTTTGAATGTCCAAGGATTACAGAATGCCTCCAGATGTGAATCGGAAACTACTACTGGTCTTCCAGGGACGATCAAAGAGTAAACTGTTTGAGGCATTACTCCCATGGAGGAAAGTGCCGATGGTGACTGTTGTATTCAATCCCGATGCAATTTCTGTGTTTCATCAACACTCTGATTGTCCACAGATTACAGAATGCCTCCAGATGTGCATCGGAAACTACTACTGGTCTTCCTGGGAACGATCAAGGCTTAGACTGTTTGAGATATTACTCCCATGGAGGAAAGTGCGCATGGTGACTGTTGTATTGAATCCCGCTGCAGTTTCTTTGTTTCATCAACACTCTGATAGTCCACAGATTACAGAATGCCTTCAGATGTGCATCGGAAACTACTACTGGTCTGCCAGGGAACGATCAAGCCTTAGACTGTTTGAGATATTACTCCCATGGAGGAAAGTGCGCATGGTGACTGTTGTATTCAATCCCGATGCAATTTCTGTGTTTCATCAACACTCAGATAGTCCACAGATTACAGAATGCCCCCAGATGTGCATCGGAAACTACTACTGGTCTTCCTGGGAAAGATCAAAGCGTAGACTGTTTGAGACATTACTCCCATGGAGGAGAGTGCGCATGGTGACTGTTGTATTCAATCCCGATGCAATTTCTGTGTTTCATTAACACTCTGATAGTCCACAGATTACAGAATGCCTCCAGATGTGCATCGGAAACTACTACTGGTCTTCCAGCGAACGATTAATGCGTAGACTGTTTGAGACATTACTCCCATGGAGGAAAGTGTGTATGGTGACTGTTGAATTCAATCCCGATGCAATTTGGGTTTCATCAACACTCTGATAGTCCACAGATTACAGAATGCTTCCATATGTGCATTGGAAACTATTACTGGTCTTCCCGTAAACGATCAAAGCGTAGACTGTTTGAGACATTACTCCCATGGAGGTAAGTGCGCATGGTGACTGTTGTATTCAATACCGATGCAATTACAGAGTTTCATCAACACTCTGATAGTCCGCAGATTACAGAATGCCTCCAAATGTGCATCGGAAACTACTACTGGTCTTCCAGGAAACGATCAAAATGTAGACTGTTTGAGACATTACTCCCACGGAGGAAATAGCGCCTGGTGACTGTTGTATTCAATGCCGCTGCAGTTTCTGTGTTTCATCATCACTCTGATAGTCCACAGATTACAGAATGACTTCAGATGTGCATCGGAAACTACTACTGGTCGTCCAGGGAACGATCAAATCTTAGACTGTTTGAGATATTACTCCCATGGAGGAAAGTGCGCATGGTGACTGTTGTATTCAATCCCGATGCAATTTCTGTGTTTCATCAACACTCAGATAGTCCACAGATTACAGAATGCCCCCAGATGTTCATCGGAAACTACTACTGTTTTTCCTGGGAACGATCATATCGTAGACTGTTTGAGACATTACTCCCATGGAGGAAAGTGTGTATGGTGACTGTTGTATTCAATCCCGATGGAATTTTGGTTTCATCAACACTCTGATAGTCCACAGATTACAGAATGCCTCCAGATGTGCATCGGAAACTACTACTGGTCTTCCAGGGACGATCAAAGAGTAAACTGTTTGAGGCATTACTCCCATGGAGGAAAGTGCCGTTGGTGACTGTTGTATTCAATCCCGATGCAATTTCTGTGTTTCATCAACACTCTGATAGTCCACAGATTACAGAATGCCTCCAGATGTGCATCGGAAGCTACTACTGGTCTTCCAGGGAACGATCAAAGCGTTGACTGTTTGAGACATTACTCCCATAGAGGAAAGTGCGCGTGGTGACTGTTGTATTCTATCCCGAATCAATTTCTGTGTTTCATCAACACTTTGAAGGTCCAAGGATTACAGAATGCCTCCAGATGTGCATCGGAAACAATTACTGGTCTTAAAGGGAACGATCAAAGCGGAGACTGTACGAGACATTACTCCCATGGAGGAAATAGCGCCTGGTGACTGTTGTATTCAATCCCGCTGCAGTTTCTGTGTTTCATCAACACTCTGATAGTCCACAGATTACAGAATGCCTCCAGATGTGCATCGGAAACTACTACTGGTCTTCCAGGGAACGATCAAGGCTTAGACTGTTTGAGATATTACTCCCATGGAGGAAAGTGCGCATGGTGACTGTTGTATTCAGTCCCGATTCAATTTCTGTGTTTCATCAACACTCAGATAGTCCACAGATTACAGAATGCCCCCAGATGTGCATCGGAAACTACTACTGGTCTTCCTGGGAACGATCAAAGCGTAGACTGTTTGAGACATTACTCCAATGGAGGAGAGTGCGCATGGTGACTGTTGTATTCAATCCCGATGCAATTTCTGTGTTTCATCAACACTCTGATAGTGCACAGATTACAGAATGCCTCCAGATGTGCATCGGAAACTACTACTGATGTTCCAGGGAACGATCAAAGTGTACACTGTTTGAGACATTACTCCCATGGAGGAAAGTGCGCATGGTGACTGTTGTATACAATCCCGAATCAATTTCTGTGTTTCATCAATCCTTTGAAGGTCCAAGGATTACAGAATGCCTCCAGATGTGCATCGGAAACTACTACTGGTCTTCCAGGGAACGATCAAAGAGTAAACTGTTTGAGACATTACTCCCATGAAGGTAAGTGCGCATGGTGACTGTTGTATTCAATCCCGATGCAATTTCTGTGTTTCATCAACACTCTGGTAGTCCACAGATTACAGAATGAATCCAGATGTGCATCGGAAACTACTACTGGTCTTCCAGGAAACGATCAAAATGTAGACTGTTTGAGACATTACTCCCACGGAGGAAATAGCGCCTGGTGACTGTTGTATTCAATGCCGCTGCAGTTTCTGTGTTTCATCATCACTCTGATAGTCCACAGATTACAGAATGACTTCAGATGTGCATCGGAAACTACTACTGGTCTTCCAGGGAACGATCAAATCTTAGACTGTTTGAGATATTACTCCCATGGAGGAAAGTGCGCATGGTGACTGTTGTATTCAATCCCGATGCAATTTCTGTGTTTCATCAACACTCAGATAGTCCACAGATTACAGAATGCCAACAGATGTGCATCGGAAACTACTACTGGTCTTCCTGGGAACGATCAAAGCGTAGACTGTTTGAGACATTACTCCCATGGAGGAGAGTGCGCATGGAGACTGTTGTATTCAATCACGATGCAATTTCTGTGTTTCATCAACACTCTGATATTCCACAGATTACAGAATGCCTCCAGATGTGCATCGGAAACTACTACTGGTCTTCCTGCGAACGATCAAAGCGTAGACTGTTTGAGACATTACTCCCATGGAGGAAAGTGTGCATGGTGTCTGTTGTATTCAATCCCGATGCAATTTTGGTTTCATCAACACTCTGATAGTCCACAGATTACAGAATGCCTCCAGATGTGCATCGGAAACTACTACTGGTCTTCCAGCGAACGATCAAAGAGTAAACTGTTTGAGGCATTACTCCCATGGAGGAAAGTGCCGATGGTGTCTGTTGTATTCAATCCCGATGCAATTTCTGTGTTTCATCAACACTCTGATAGTCCACAGATTACAGAAAGCCTCCAGATGTGCATCGGAAACTACTACTGGTCTTCCAGGGAACGATCGAAGCGTTGACTGTTTGAGACATTACTCCCATAGATGAAAGTGCGCGTGGTGACTGTTGTATTCTATCCCGAATCAATTTCTGTGTTTCATCAACACTTTGAGGGTAGAAGGATTACAGAATGCCTCCAGATGTGCATCGGAAACTACTACTGGTCTTCCAGGGAACGATCAAAGCGTAGACTGTTTGAGACATTACTCCCATGGAGGAAATAGCGCCTGGTGTCTGTTGTATTCAATCCCGATGCAATTTCTGTGTTTCATCAACACTCTGATAGTCCATAGATTACAGAATGCCTTCAGATGTGCATCGGAAACTACTACTGGTATTCCAGGGAACGATCAAAGCTTAGACTGTTTGAGATATTACTCCCATGGAGGAAAGTGCGCATGGCGACTGTTGTATTCAATCCCGATGCAATTTCTGTGTTTCATCAACACTCAGATAGTCCACAGATTACAGAATGCCTCCAGATGTGCATCGGAAACTACTACTGGTCTTCCAGGGAACGATCAAAGAGTAAACTGTTTGAGACATTACTCCCATGAAGGTAAGTGCGCATGGTGACTGTTGTATTCAATCCCGATGCAATTTCTGTGTTACATCAACACTCTGGTAGTCCACAGATTACAGAATGATTCCAGATGTGCATCGGAAACTACTACTGGTGTTCCAGGAAACGATCAAAATGTAGACTGTTTGAGACATTACTCCCATGGAGGAAATAGCGCCTGGTGACTGTTGTATTAAATGCCGCTGCAGTTTCTGTGTTTCATCATCACTCTGATAGTCCACAGATTACAGAATGCCTTCAGATGTGCATCGGAAACTACTACTGGTCTTCCAGGGAACGATCAAATCTTAGACTGTTTGAGATATTACTCCCATGGAGGAAATAGCGCCTGGTGACTGTTGTATTCAATCCCGATGCAATTTCTGTGTTTCATCATCACTCTGAAAGTCCAATGATTACAGAATGCCCCCAGATGTGCATCAGAAACTACTACTGGTCTTCCTGGGAACGATCAAAGCGTAGACTGTTTAAGATATTACTCCCATGGAGGAGAGTGCGCATGGTGACTGTTGTATTCAATCCCGATGCAATTTCTGTGTTTCATCAACACTCTGATAGTCCACAGATTACAGAATGCCTCCAGATGTGCATCGGAAACAACTACTGGTCTTCCAGGGAACGATCAAAGCGTAGACTGTTTGAGACTTTACCCCCATGGAGGAAATAGCGCCTGGTGACTGTTGTATTCAATCCCGATGCAATTTCTGTGTTTCGTCAACACTGTGATAGTCCACAGATTACAGAATGCCTCCAGATGTGCATCGTAAACTACTACTGGTCTTCCAGGGAACGATCAAAGCGTTGACTGTTTGAGACATTACTCCCATGGAGTAAAGTGCGCATGGTGACTGTTGTATTCAATCCCGAGGCAATATCTGTGTTTCATCAACACTTTGAAGGTCCACAGTTTACAGAATGCTTCCAGATGTGCATCGGAAACTACTACTGGTCTTCCAACGAACAATCAAAACGTAGACTGTCTGAGACATTACTCCGATGGAGGAAAGTGCGCATGGGGACTGTTGTATTCAATCCCGATGCAATTACTGTGTTTCATCAACACTCTGATAGTCCACAGATTGCAGAATGCCTCCAGATGTGCATCGGGAACTACTACTGGTTTTCCAGGAAACGATCAAAGCGTAGACTGTTTTAGAAATTTATCCCATGGAGGAAAGTGGCGATGGTGACTGTTGTATTCAATCCCGATGCAATTTCTGTGTTTCATCAACACTCTTATAGTCCACAGATTACAGAATGCCTCCAGATGTGCATCGGACACTACTACTGGTGTTCCAGGGAACGATGAAAGTGTTGACTGTTTGAGACATTACTCCCATGGAGGAAAGTGCGCATGGTGACTGTAGTATTCAATCCCGAATCAATTTCTGTGTTTCATCAACACTTTGAAGGTCCGAGGATTACAGAATGCCTCCAGATTTGCATCGGAAACTACTACTGGTCTTTTACGGAACGATCAAAGCGTAGACTGTTTGAGACATTACTCCCATGGAGGAAATAGCGCCTGGTGACTGTTGTATTCAATACCGATGCAATTTCTGTGTTTCATCAACACTGTGATAGTCCACAGATTACAGAATGCCTCCAGATGTGCATCGTAAACTACTACTGGTCTTCCAGGGAACGATCAAAGCGTTGACTGTTTGAGACATTACTCCCATGGAGGAAAGTGCGCATGGTGACTGTTGTATTCTATCCCGAGGCAATATCTGTGTTTCATCAACACTTTGAAGGTCCAAGGATTACAGAATGCCTCCAGATGTGCATCGGAAACTACTACTGGTCTCACAGGGAACGATCAAAATGTAGACTGTTTGAGGCATTACTCCCATGGAGGAAATAGCGCCTGGTGACTGTTGTATTCAATCCCGCTGCAGTTTCTGTGTTTCATCATCACTCTGATAGTCCACAGATTACAGAATGCCTTCAGATGTGCATCGGAAACTACTACTGGTCTTCCTGGGAACGATCAAATCTTAGACTGTTTGTGATATTACTCCCATGGAGGAAATAGCGCCTGGTGACTGTTGTATTCAATCCCGATGCAATTTCTGTGTTTCATCAACACTCAGATAGTCCACAGATTACAGAATGCCCCCAGATGTGCATCGGAAACTAGTACTGGTCTTCCTGGGAACGATCAAAGCGTAGACTGTTTGAGACATTACTCCCATGGAGGAAAGTGCGCATGGTGACTGTAGTATTCAATCCCGAATCAATATCTGTGTTTCATCAACACTTTGAAGGTCCGAGGATTACAGAATGCCTCCAGATTTGCATCGGAAACTACTACTGGTCTTTTACGGAACGATCAAAGCGTAGACTGTTTGAGACATTACTCCCATGGAGGAAATAGCGCCTGGTGACTGTTGTATTCAATACCGATGCAATTTCTGTGTTTCATCAACACTGTGATAGTCCACAGATTACAGAATGCCTCCAGATGTGCATCGTAAACTACTACTGGTCTTCCAGGGAACGATCAAAACTTAGACTGTTTGAGATATTACTCCGTTGGAGGAAAGTGCGCATGGTGAATGTTGTATTCAATCCCGATGCAATTTCTGTGTTTCATCAACACTCTGATAGTCCACAGATTACAGAATGCCTCCAGATGTGCATCGGAAACTACTACTGGTCTTCCAAAGAACTATCAAATCGTAGACTGTCTGAGACATTACTCCGAAGGAGGAAAGTGCGCATGGGGACTGTTGTATTCAATCCCGATGCAATTTCTGTGTTTCATCAACACTCTGATAGTCCACAGATTGCAGAATGCCTCCAGATGTGCATCGGAAACTACTAGTGGTCAGGAAACGATCAAAGCGTAGACTGTTTGAGACATTACTCCCATGGAGGAAAGTGCCGATGGTGACTGTTGTATTCAATCCCGATGCAATTTCTATGTTTCATCAACACTCTGATAGTCCACAGATTACAGAATGCCTCCAGTTGTGCATCGGAAACTACTAGTTGGTCTTACAGGGAACGATCAAAGCGTTGCCTGTTTAAGACATTACTCCCATGGAGGTAAGTGCGCATGGTGACTGTTGTAATCTATCCCGAGGCAATTTCTGTGTTTCATCAACACTTTGAAGGTCCAAGGATTACAGAATGCCTCCAGATGTGCATCGGAAACTACTACTGGTCTTCCAGGGAACGATCAAAACGTAGACTGTTTGAGACATTACTCCCATGGAGGAAATAGCGCCTGGTGACTGGTGTATTTAATCCCGCTGCAGTTTCTGTGTTTCATCAACACTCTGATAGTCCACAGGTTACAGAATGCCTTCAGATGTGCATCGGAAACTACTACTGGTCTTCCAGGGAACGATCAAAGCTTAGACTGTTTGAGATATTACTCCCATGGAGGAAAGTGCGCATGGTGACTGTTGTATTCAATCCCGATGCAATTTCTGTGTTTCATAAACACTCAGATAGTCCACAGATTACAGAATGCCCCCAGATGTGCATCGGAAACTACTACTGGTCTTCCTGGGAACGATCAAAGCGTAGACTGTTTGAAACATTACTCCCATGGAGGAGAGTGCGCATGGTGACTGTTGTATTCAATCCCAATGCAATTTCTGTGTTTCATCAACAGTCTGATAGTCCACAGATTACACAATGCCTCCAGATGTGCATCGGAAACTACTACTGGTGTTCCAGGGAACGATCAAAGTGTAGACTGTTTGAGACATTACTCAGATGGAGGAAAGTGCGCATGGTGACAGTTGTATTCAATCCCGAATCAATATCTGTGTTCCATCAACACTTTGAAGGTCCAAAGATTACAGAATGCCTCCAGATGTGCATCGGAAACTACTACTGGTCTTCCAGGGAACGATCAAATCGTAGACTGTTTGAGACATTACTCCCATGGAGGAAATAGCGCCTGGTGACTGTTGTATTCAATCCCGATGCAATTTCTGTGTTTCATCAACACTGTGATAGTCCACAGATTACAGAATGCCTTCAGATGTGCATCGGAAACTACTACTGGTCTTAAAGGGAACGATCAAAGCTTAGACTGTTTGAGATATTACTCCCATGTAGGAAAGTGCGCATGGTGACTGTTGTATTCATTCCCGATGCAATTTCTGCGTTTCATCAACACTCAGATAGTCCACAGATTACAGAATGCCCCCAGTTGTGCATCGGAAACTACTACTGGTTTTCCTGGGAACGATCAAAGCGTAGACTGTTTGAGACATAACTCCCATGGAGGAGAGTGCGCATGGTGACTGTTGTATTCAATCCGGATGCAATTTCTGTGTTTCATCAACTCTCTGGTAGTCCACAGATTACGGAATGCTTTCAGATGTGCATCGGAAACTACTACTGGTCTTAGAGAAACGATCAAAGCGTAGACTGTTTGAGACATTACTCCCATGGAAGAAAGTGCGCATGGTGAATCTTGCATTCAATCCCGCTGCAATTTCTGTGTTTCATCAACACACAGATAGTCCACAGATTACAGAATCCCTCCAGATGTGCATCGGAACTACTACTGGTCTTCCACTGAACGATCAAAGTGTAGACTTATTGTGACATTACTCCCATGGTGGAAAGTGCGCATGGTGACTGTTGTATTCAATCCCGAGGCAATTTCTGTGTTTCATCAACACTTTGAAGGTCCAAGGATTACGGATTGCGTCCAGATGTGCATCGGAAACTACTACTGGACTCCCAGGGAACGATCAAAGCGTAGACTGTTTGAGACATTACTCCCATTGAGGAAGTAGCGCCTGGTGACTGTTGTATTCAATCCTGATGCAATTTCTGTGTTTCATCAACACTCTGATAGTCCACAGATTACAGAATGCCTCCAGATGTGCATCGGAAACTACTACTGGTCTTCCAGCGAACGAACAAAGCGTAGAATGTCTGATACATTACTCCCATGGAGGAAAGTGCGCATGGGGACTGTTGTATTCAATACCGACGGAATAACTGTGTTTCATCAACACACTGATAGCCCACAGATTACAGAATGCCTCCAGATGTGCATCGGGAACTACTACTGGTTTTCCAGGAAACGATCAAAGCGTAGACTGTTTTAGAAATTTATCCCATGGAGGAAAGTGGCGATGGTGACTGTTGTATTCAATCCTGATGCACTTTCTGTGTTTCATCAACACTCTGATAGTCCACAGATTACAGAATGCCTCCAGATGTGCATCGGAAACTACTACTGGTCTTCCAGGAAACGATCAAAGCGTAGACTGTTTGAGACATTACTCCCATGGGGGTAAGTGCGCATGGTGACTGTTGTATTCAATCCCGATGCAATTTCTTTGTTTCATCAACACTCTGATAGTCCACAGATTACAGAATGCCTCCAGATGTGCATCGGAAACTACTACTGGTCTTCCAGGGAACGATCAAAGAGTAAACTGTTTGAGACATTACTCCCATGGAGGTAAGTGCGCGTGGTGACTGTTGTATTCAATCCCGATGCAATATCGGTGTTTCATCAACACTCTGATAGTCCACAGATTACAGAATGCCACCAGATGTGCATCGGAAACTACTACTGGTCTTCCAGGAAACGAACAAAGCGTAGACTGTTTGAGATATTACTCCCATGGAGGAAACTGCGTATGGTGACATTTGTATTCAATCCCGATGCAATTTCTGTGTTTCATCAACACTCTGATAGTCCACAGATTACGGAATGCCTCCAGATGTGCATCGGAAGCTACTACTGGTCTTCCACGGACCGATCAAAGCGTAGACTGTTGGAGACATTACTCCCATGGAGGAAAGTGCGCATGGTGACTGTTGTATTCAATCCCGATGCAATGTCTGTGTTTCATCAACACTTTGAAGGTCCAAGGATTACAGAATGCCTCCAGATGTACATCGGAAACTACTACTGGTCTTCCAGGGAACGATCAAAGCGTAGACTGTTTGAGACATTACTCCCATGTCGGAAAGTGCGCATGGTGAATGTTGTATTCAATCCCGATCCAATTTCTGTGTTTCATCAACACTCAGATAGTCCACAGATTACAGAATGCCTCCAGACGTGCATCGGAATCTGCTACTGGTCTTCCAGGGAACGATCAAATCGTAGACTGTTTGAGCCATTACTCCCATGGAGGAAAGTGCGCATGGTGAATGTTGTGTTCAATCCCGATGCAATTTCTGTGTTTCATCAACACTCTGATAGTCCACAGATTACAGAATGCCTCCAGATGTGCATCGGAACTACTACTGGTCTTCCACTGAACGATCAAAGTGTAGACTTATTGTGACATTACTCCCATGGTGGAAAGTGCGCATGGTGACTGTTGTATTCAATCCCGAGGCAATTTCTGTGTTTCATCAACACTTTGAAGGTCCAAGGATTACGGATTGCGTCCAGATGTGCATCGGAAACTACTACTGGACTCCCAGGGAACGATCAAAGCGTAGACTGTTTGAGACATTACTCCCATTGAGGAAGTAGCGCCTGGTGACTGTTGTATTCAATCCTGATGCAATTTCTGTGTTTCATCAACACTCTGATAGTCCACAGATTACAGAATGCCTCCAGATGTGCATCGGAAACTACTACTGGTCTTCCAGCGAACGAACAAAGCGTAGAATATCTGATACATTACTCCCATGGAGGAAAGTGCGCGTGGTGACTGTTGTATTCAATCCCGATGCAATATCGGTGTTTCATCAACACTCTGATAGTCCACAGATTACAGAATGCCACCAGATGTGCATCGGAAACTACTACTGGTCGTCCAGGGAACGATCAAAGCGTAGACTGTATGAGACATTACGCTCATGGAGGAAATAGAGGCTGGTGACTGTTGTATTCAATCCCGATGCAATTTCTGTGTTTCATCAACACTCTGATAGTCCACAGATTACGGAATGCCTTCAGATGTGCATCGGAAGCTACTACTGGTCTTCCAGGAAACGATCAAAGCGTAGACTGTTTGAGACATTACTCTCATGGATTAAACTGCGCATGGTGACTGTTGTAATCCACCCGATGCAATTTTGGTTTCATCAACACTCTGATAGTCCACAGATTACAGAATGCCTCCAGATGTGCATCGGAAACTACTACTGGTCGTCCAGGAAACGATCAAAGCGTAGACTGTTTGAGACATTACTCCCATGGGGGTAAGTGCGCATGGTGACTGTTGTATTCAATCCCGATGCAATTTCTTTGTTTCATCAACACTCTGATAGTCCACAGATTACAGAATGCCTCCAGATGTGCATCGGAAACTACTACTGGTCTTCCAGGGAACGATCAAAGAGTAAACTGTTTGAGACATTACTCCCATGGAGGTAAATGCGCGTGGTGACTGTTGTATTCAATCCCGATGCAATATCGGTGTTTCATCAACACTCTGATAGTCCACAGATTACAGAATGCCACCAGATGTGCATCAGAAACTACTACTGGTCTTCCAGGAAACGAACAAAGCGTAGACTGTTTGAGATATTACTCCCATGGAGGAAACTGCGTATGGTGACATTTGTATTCAATCCCGATGCAATTTCTGTGTTTCATCAACACTCTGATAGTCCACAGATTACGGAATGCCTCCAGATGTGCATCGGAAGCTACTACTGGTCTTCCACGGACCGATCAAAGCGTAGACTGTTGGAGACATTACTCCCATGGAGGAAAGTGCGCATGGTGACTGTTGTATTCAATCCCGATGCAATGTCTGTGTTTCATCAACACTTTGAAGGTCCAAGGATTACAGAATGCCTCCAGATGTACATCGGAAACTACTACTGGTCTTCCAGGGAACGATCAAAGCGTAGACTGTTTGAGACATTACTCCCATGTCGGAAAGTGCGCATGGTGAATGTTGTATTCAATCCCGATCCAATTTCTGTGTTTCATCAACACTCAGATAGTCCACAGATTACAGAATGCCTCCGGACGTGCATCGGAATCTGCTACTGGTCTTCCAGGGAACGATCAAATCGTAGACTGTTTGAGCCATTACTCCCATGGAGGAAAGTGCGCATGGTGAATGTTGTGTTCAATCCCGATGCAATTTCTGTGTTTCATCAACACTCTGATTGTCCACAGATTATGGAATGCCTCCAGATGTGCATCGGAAACTACTACTGGCCTTCCAGGGAACGATCAAAGAGTAAACTGTTTGAGACATTACTCCCATGGAGGTAAGTGCGCGTGGTGACTGTTGTATTCAATCCCGATGCAATTTCTGCGTTTCATCAACACTCAGATAGTCCACAGATTACAGAATGCCCCCAGTTGTGCATCGGAAACTACTACTGGTTTTCCTGGGAACGATCAAAGCGTAGACTGTTTGAGACATAACTCCCATGGAGGAGAGTGCGCATGGTGACTGTTGTATTCAATCCGGATGCAATTTCTGTGTTTCATCAACTCTCTGGTAGTCCACAGATTACGGAATGCTTTCAGATGTGCATCGGAAACTACTACTGGTCTTAGAGAAACGATCAAAGCGTAGACTGTTTGAGACATTACTCCCATGGAAGAAAGTGCGCATGGTGACTCTTGCATTCAATCCCGCTGCAATTTCTGTGTTTCATCAACACACAGATAGTCCACAGATTACAGAATGCCTCCAGATGTGCATCGGAACTACTACTGGTCTTCCACTGAACGATCAAAGTGTAGACTTATTGTGACATTACTCCCATGGTGGAAAGTGCGCATGGTGACTGTTGTATTCAATCCCGAGGCAATTTCTGTGTTTCATCAACACTTTGAAGGTCCAAGGATTACGGATTGCGTCCAGATGTGCATCGGAAACTACTACTGGACTCCCAGGGAACGATCAAAGCGTAGACTGTTTGAGACATTACTCCCATTGAGGAAGTAGCGCCTGGTGACTGTTGTATTCAATCCTGATGCAATTTCTGTGTTTCATCAACACTCTGATAGTCCACAGATTACAGAATGCCTCCAGATGTGCATCGGAAACTACTACTGGTCTTCCAGCGAACGAACAAAGCGTAGAATGTCTGATACATTACTCCCATGGAGGAAAGTGCGCATGGGGACTGTTGTATTCAATACCGACGGAATAACTGTGTTTCATCAACACACTGATAGCCCACAGATTACAGAATGCCTCCAGATGTGCATCGGGAACTACTACTGGTTTTCCAGGAAACGATCAAAGCGTAGACTGTTTTAGAAATTTATCCCATGGAGGAAAGTGGCGATGGTGACTGTTGTATTCAATCCTGATGCACTTTCTGTGTTTCATCAACACTCTGATAGTCCACAGATTACAGAATGCCTCCAGATGTGCATCGGAAACTACTACTGGTCTTCCAGGAAACGATCAAAGCGTAGACTGTTTGAGACATTACTCCCATGGGGGTAAGTGCGCATGGTGACTGTTGTATTCAATCCCGATGCAATTTCTTTGTTTCATCAACACTCTGATAGTCCACAGATTACAGAATGCCTCCAGATGTGCATCGGAAACTACTACTGGTCTTCCAGGGAACGATCAAAGAGTAAACTGTTTGAGACATTACTCCCATGGAGGTAAGTGCGCGTGGTGACTGTTGTATTCAATCCCGATGCAATATCGGTGTTTCATCAACACTCTGATAGTCCACAGATTACAGAATGCCACCAGATGTGCATCGGAAACTACTACTGGTCTTCCAGGAAACGAACAAAGCGTAGACTGTTTGAGATATTACTCCCATGGAGGAAACTGCGTATGGTGACATTTGTATTCAATCCCGATGCAATTTCTGTGTTTCATCAACACTCTGATAGTCCACAGATTACGGAATGCCTCCAGATGTGCATCGGAAGCTACTACTGGTCTTCCACGGACCGATCAAAGCGTAGACTGTTGGAGACATTACTCCCATGGAGGAAAGTGCGCATGGTGACTGTTGTATTCAATCCCGATGCAATGTCTGTGTTTCATCAACACTTTGAAGGTCCAAGGATTACAGAATGCCTCCAGATGTACATCGGAAACTACTACTGGTCTTCCAGGGAACGATCAAAGCGTAGACTGTTTGAGACATTACTCCCATGTCGGAAAGTGCGCATGGTGAATGTTGTATTCAATCCCGATCCAATTTCTGTGTTTCATCAACACTCAGATAGTCCACAGATTACAGAATGCCTCCAGACGTGCATCGGAATCTGCTACTGGTCTTCCAGGGAACGATCAAATCGTAGACTGTTTGAGCCATTACTCCCATGGAGGAAAGTGCGCATGGTGAATGTTGTGTTCAATCCCGATGCAATTTCTGTGTTTCATCAACACTCTGATAGTCCACAGATTACAGAATGCCTCCAGATGTGCATCGGAACTACTACTGGTCTTCCACTGAACGATCAAAGTGTAGACTTATTGTGACATTACTCCCATGGTGGAAAGTGCGCATGGTGACTGTTGTATTCAATCCCGAGGCAATTTCTGTGTTTCATCAACACTTTGAAGGTCCAAGGATTACGGATTGCGTCCAGATGTGCATCGGAAACTACTACTGGACTCCCAGGGAACGATCAAAGCGTAGACTGTTTGAGACATTACTCCCATTGAGGAAGTAGCGCCTGGTGACTGTTGTATTCAATCCTGATGCAATTTCTGTGTTTCATCAACACTCTGATAGTCCACAGATTACAGAATGCCTCCAGATGTGCATCGGAAACTACTACTGGTCTTCCAGCGAACGAACAAAGCGTAGAATATCTGATACATTACTCCCATGGAGGAAAGTGCGCATGGGGACTGTTGTATTCAATACCGACGGAATAACTGTGTTTCATCAACACACTGATAGCCCACAGATTACAGAATGCCTCCAGATGTGCATCGGGAACTACTACTGGTTTTCCAGGAAACGATCAAAGCGTAGACTGTTTTAGAAATTTATCCCATGGAGGAAAGTGGCGATGGTGACTGTTGTATTCAATCCTGATGCACTTTCTGTGTTTCATCAACACTCTGATAGTCCACAGATTACAGAATGCCTCCAGATGTGCATCGGAAACTACTACTGGTCTTCCAGGAAACGATCAAAGCGTAGACTGTTTGAGACATTACTCCCATGGGGGTAAGTGCGCATGGTGACTGTTGTATTCAATCCCGATGCAATTTCTTTGTTTCATCAACACTCTGATAGTCCACAGATTACAGAATGCCTCCAGATGTGCATCGGAAACTACTACTGGTCTTCCAGGGAACGATCAAAGAGTAAACTGTTTGAGACATTACTCCCATGGAGGTAAGTGCGCGTGGTGACTGTTGTATTCAATCCCGATGCAATATCGGTGTTTCATCAACACTCTGATAGTCCACAGATTACAGAATGCCACCAGATGTGCATCGGAAACTACTACTGGTCGTCCAGGGAACGATCAAAGCGTAGACTGTATGAGACATTACGCTCATGGAGGAAATAGAGGCTGGTGACTGTTGTATTCAATCCCGATGCAATTTCTGTGTTTCATCAACACTCTGATAGTCCACAGATTACGGAATGCCTTCAGATGTGCATCGGAAGCTACTACTGGTCTTCCAGGAAACGATCAAAGCGTAGACTGTTTGAGACATTACTCTCATGGATTAAACTGCGCATGGTGACTGTTGTAATCCACCCGATGCAATTTTGGTTTCATCAACACTCTGATAGTCCACAGATTACAGAATGCCTCCAGATGTGCATCGGAAACTACTACTGGTCTTCCAGGAAACGATCAAAGCGTAGACTGTTTGAGACATTACTCCCATGGGGGTAAGTGCGCATGGTGACTGTTGTATTCAATCCCGATGCAATTTCTTTGTTTCATCCACACTCTGATAGTCCACAGATTACAGAATGCCTCCAGATGTGCATCGGAAACTACTACTGGTCTTCCAGGGAACGATCAAAGAGTAAACTGTTTGAGACATTACTCCCATGGAGGTAAGTGCGCGTGGTGACTGTTGTATTCAATCCCGATGCAATATCGGTGTTTCATCAACACTCTGATAGTCCACAGATTACAGAATGCCACCAGATGTGCATCGGAAACTACTACTGGTCTTCCAGGAAACGAACAAAGCGTAGACTGTTTGAGATATTACTCCCATGGAGGAAACTGCGTATGGTGACATTTGTATTCAATCCCGATGCAATTTCTGTGTTTCATCAACACTCTGATAGTCCACAGATTACGGAATGCCTCCAGATGTGCATCGGAAGCTACTACTGGTCTTCCACGGACCGATCAAAGCGTAGACTGTTGGAGACGTTACTCCCATGGAGGAAAGTGCGCATGGTGACTGTTGTATTCAATCCCGATGCAATGTCTGTGTTTCATCAACACTTTGAAGGTCCAAGGATTACAGAATGCCTCCAGATGTACATCGGAAACTACTACTGGTCTTCCAGGGAACGATCAAAGCGTAGACTGTTTGAGACATTACTCCCATGTCGGAAAGTGCGCATGGTGAATGTTGTATTCAATCCCGATCCAATTTCTGTGTTTCATCAACACTCAGATAGTCCACAGATTACAGAATGCCTCCAGACGTGCATCGGTATCTGCTACTGGTCTTCCAGGGAACGATCAAATCGTAGACTGTTTGAGCCATTACTCCCATGGAGGAAAGTGCGCATGGTGAATGTTGTGTTCAATCCCGATGCAATTTCTGTGTTTCATCAACACTCTGATTGTCCACAGATTATTGAATGCCTCCAGATGTGCATCGGAAACTACTACTGGCCTTCCAGGGAACGATCAAAGAGTAAACTGTTTGAGACATTACTCCCATGGAGGTAAGTGCGCGTGGTGACTGTTGTATTCAATCCCGATGCAATTTCTGTGTTTCATCAACACTCTGATAGTCCACAGATTACAGAATGCCTCCAGATGTGCATCGGAAACAACTACTGGTCTTCCAGGGAACGATCAAAATCGTAGACTGTTTGAGACATTACCCCCATGGAGGAAATAGCGCCTGGTGGCTGTTGTATTCAATCCCGATGCAATTTCTGTGTTTCATCAACACTCTGATAGTCCACAGATTACAGAATGCCTCCAGATGTGCATCGGAAACTACTACTGGTCTTCCAGGGAACGATCAAATCTTAGACTGTTTGAGACATTACTCCCATGGAGGGAAGTGCGCATGGTGACTGTTGTATTCAATCCCGATGCAATTTCTGTGTTTCATCAACAGTCTGATAGTCCACAGATTACAGAATGCCTCCAGATGTGCATCGGAAACTACTACTGGTCTTCCAGGGAACGAAGAAAGCGTAGAATGTCTGACACATTACTGCCATGGAGGAAAGTGCGCATGGGGTCTGTTGTATTCAATCCCGATGGAATAACTGTGTTTCATCAACACTCTGATAGCCCACAGATTACAGAATGCCTCCAGATGTGCATCGGGAACTACTACTGGTTTTCCAGGAAACGATCAAAGCGTAGACTGTTTTAGAAATTAATCCCATGGAGGAAAGTGGCGATGGTGACTGTTGTATTCAATCCCGATGCACTTTCTGTGTTTCATCAACACTCTGATAGTCCACAGATTACAGAATGCCTCCAGATGTGCATCGGAAACTACTACTGGTCTTCCAGGGAACGATCAAAGCGTAGACTGTATGAGACATTACTCCCATGGAGGAAATAGAGGCTGGTGACTGTTGTATTCAATCCCGATGCAATTACTGTGTTTCCTCAACACTCAGATAGTCCACAGATTACAGAATGCCTTCGGATGTGCATCGGAAACTACTACTGGTCTTCCAGGGAACGATCAAACTTAGACTGTTTGAGACATTACTCCCATGGAGGAAATTGCGCATGGTGACTATTGCATTCAATCCCGATGCAATTTCTGTGTTTCATCAACACTCAGATAGTCCACAGATTACAGAATGCCTCCAGATGTGCATCGGAAACTACTACAGGTCTTCCTGGGATCGATCAAATCGTAGACTGTTTGAGATATTACTCCCATGGAGGAGAGTGCGCATGGTGACTGTTGTGTTCAATCCCGATGCAATTTCTTTGTTTCATAAACACTCTGATAGTCCACAGATTACAGAATGCCTCCAGATGTGCATCGGAAACTACTTATGGTCTTCCAGGGAACGATCAAGGAGTAAACTGTTTGAGACATTACTCCCATGGAGGTAAGTGCGCATGGTGACTGTTGTATTCAATCCCGATGCAATATCAGTGTTTCATCAACACTCTGATAGTCCACAGTTTACAGAATGCCTCCAGATGATCAACGGAAACTACTACTGGTCTTCCAGGAAACGATCAAAGCGTAGACTGTTTGAGTTTACTCCCATGGAGGAGAGTGCGCATGGTGACTGTTGTATTCAATCCCGATGCAATTTCTGTGTTTCATCAACACTCTGATAGTCCACAGATTACGGAATGCCTTCAGATGTGCATCGGAAACTACTACTGGTCTTCCAGGAAACGATCAAAGCGTAGACTGTTTGAGACATTACTCCCATGGAGGAAACTGCGCATGGTGACTGTTGTAATCAATCCGATGCAATTTTGGTTTCATCAACACTCTGATAGTCCACAGATTACAGAATGCCTCCAGATGTGCATCGGAAACTACTACTGGTCATCCAGGAAACGATCGAAGCGTAGACTGTTTGAGACATTACTCCCATGGGATTAAGTGCGCATGGTGACTGTTGTATTCAATACCGATGCAATTTCTTTGTTTGATCAACACTCTGATAGACCACAGATTACAGAATGCCTCCAGATGTGCTTCGGAAACTACTACTGGTCTTCCAGGGAACGATCAAAGAGTAAACTGTTTGAGACATTACTCCCATGGAGGTAAGTGCGCGTGGTGACTGTTGTATTCAATCCCGATGCAATATCAGTGTTTCATCAACACTCTGATAGTCCACAGATTACAGAATGCCTCCAGATGTGCATCGGAAACTACTACTGGTCTTCCAGGAAACGAACAAAGCGTTGACTGTTTGAGACATTACTCCCATGGAGGAAACTGCGCATGGTGACATTTGTATTCAATCCCGATGCAATTTCTGTGTTTCATCAACACTCTGATAGTCCACAGATTACGGAATGCCTCCAGATGTGCATCGGAAACTACTACTGGTCTTCCAGGGACCGATCAAAGCGTAGACTGTTTGAGACAATACTTCCATATAGGAAAGTGCGCATGGTGACTGTTGTATTCAATTCCGATGCAATTTCTGTGTTTCATTAACACTTTGAAGGTCCAAGGATTACAGAATGCCTCCAGATGTACATCGGAAACTACTACTGGTCTTGCAGGGAACGATCAAAGCATAGACTGTTTGAGACATTACTCCCATGGAGGAAAGTGAGGATGGTGACTGTTGTATTCAATCCCGATGCAATTTCTGTATTTCATCAACACTCATATAGTCCACAGATTACAGAATGCCTTCAGATGTGCATCGGAAACTACTACTGGTCTTCCAGGAAACGATCAAAGCATAGATTGTTTGAGACATTACTCCCATGGAGGAAAGTGCGCATGGTGACTGTTGTATTCAATCCCGATGCAATGTCTGTGTTTCATCAACACTTTGAAGGTCCAAGGATTACAGAATGCCTCCAGATGTACATCGGAAACTACTACTGGTCTTCCAGGGAACGATCAAAGCGTAGACTGTTTGAGACATTACTCCCATGGAGGAAAGTGCGCATGGTGACTGTTGTATTCAATCCTGATGCAATTTCTGTGTTTCATCAACACTCAGATAGTCCACAGATTACAGAATGCCTCCAGATGTGCATCGGAAACTACTACTGGTCTTCCAGGGAACGATCAAATCGTAGACTGTTTGAGCCATTACTCCCATGGAGGAAAGTGCGCATGGTGAATGTTGTGTTCAATCCCGATGCAATTTCTGTGTTTCATCAACACTCTGATTGTCCACAGATTATGGAATGCCTCCAGATGTGCATCGGAAACTACTACTGGTCTTCCAGGGAACGATCACAGAGTAAACTGTTTGAGACATTACTCCCATGGAGGTAAGTGCGCGTGGTGACTGTTGTATTCAATCCTGATGCAATTTCTGTGTTTCATCAACACTCTGATAGTCCACAGATTACAGAATGCCTCCAGATGTGCATCGGAAACAACTACTGGTCTTCCAGGGAACGATCAAAGTCGTAGACTGTTTGAGACATTACCCCCATGGAGGAAATAGCGCCTGGTGACTGTTGTATTCAATCCCGATGCAATTTCTGTGTTTCATCAACACTGTGATAGTCCACAGATTACAGAATGCCTCCAGATGTGCATCGGAAACTACTACTGGTCTTCCAAAGAACAATCAAATCGTAGACTGTTTGAGCCATTACTCCCATGGAGGAAAGTGCGCATGGTGAATGTTGTGTTCAATCCCGATGCAATTTCTGTGTTTCATCAACACTCTGATTGTCCACAGATTATGGAATGCCTCCAGATGTGCATCGGAAACTACTACTGGCCTTCCAGGGAACGATCAAAGAGTAAACTGTTTGAGACATTACTCCCATGGAGGTAAGTGCGCGTGGTGACTGTCGTATTCAATCCCGATGCAATTTCTGTGTTTCATCAACACTCTGATAGTCCACAGATTACAGAATGACTCCAGATGTGCATCGGAAACAACTACTGGTCTTCCAGGGAACGATCAAAATCGTAGACTGTTTGAGACATTACCCCCATGGAGGAAATAGCGCCTGGTGACTGTTGTATTCAATCCCGATGCAATTTCTGTGTTTCATCAACACTCTGATAGTCCACAGATTACAGAATGCCTCCAGATGTGCATCGGAAACTACTACTGGTCTTCCAGCGAACGATCAAAGCGTAGACTGTTTGAGACATTACTCCCATGGAGGAAGGTGTGCATGGCGACTGTTGTATTCAATCCCGATGCAGTTTTGGTTTCATCAACACTCTGATAGTCCACAGATTACAGAATGCTTCCAGATTTGCATCGGAAACTACTACTGGTCTTCCAGGAAACGATCAAAGCGTAGACTGTTTGAGACATTACTCCCATGGAGGTAAGTGCGCATGGTGACTGTTGTATTCAATCCCGAATCAATTTCTGTGTTTCATCAACACTCTGATAGTCCACAGATTACAGAATGCCTCCAGATGTGCATCGGAAACTACTACTGGTCTTCCAGCGAACGATCAAAGCGTAGACTGTTGAGACATTACTCCCATGGAGGAAATAGCGCCTGGTGACTGTTGTATTCAATCCCGCTGCAGTTTCTGTGTTTCATCATCACTCTGATAGTCCACAGATTACAGAATGCCTTCAGATGTGCATCGGAAACTACTACTGGTCTTCCAGGGATCGATCAAAGCTTAGACTGCTTGAGATATTACTCCCATGGAGGAAAGAGCGCATGGTGACTGTTGTATTCAATACCGATGCAATTTCTGTGTTTCATAAACACTCAGATAGTCCACAGATTACAGAATGCCCCCAGATGTGCATCGGAAACTACTACTGGTCTTCCTGGGAACGATCAAATCGTAGACTGTTTGAGACATTACTCCCATGGAGGAGAGTGCGCATGGTGACTGTTGTATTCAATCCCAATGCAATTTCTGTGTTTCATCAACACTCTGATAGTCCACAGATTACAGAATGCCTCCAGATGTGCATCGGAAACTACTACTGGTGTTCCAGGGAACGATCAAAGTGTAGACTGTTTGAGACATTACTCAGATGGAGGAAAGTGCGCATTGTGACTGTTGTATTCAATCCCGAATCAATATCTGTGTTTCATCAACACTTTGAAGGTCCAAGGATTACAGAATGCTTCCAGATGTGCATCGGAAACTACTACTGGTCTTCCAGGGAACGATCAAATCGTAGACTGTTTGAGACATTACTCCCATGGAGGAAATAGCGCCTGGTGACTGTTGTATTCAATCCCGATGCAATTTCTGTGTTTCATCAACACTCTGATAGTCCACAGATTACAGAATGCCTTCAGATGTCCATCGGAAACTACTACTGGTCTTAAAGGGAACGATCAAAGCTTAGACTGTTTGAGATATTACTCCCATGTAGGAAAGTGCGCATGGCGACTGTTGTATTCATTCCCGATGCAATTTCTGCGTTTCATCAACACTCAGATAGTCCACAGATAACAGAATGCATCCAGATGTGCATCGGAAACTACTACTGGTTTTCCTGGGAACGATCAAAGCGTAGACTGTTTGAGACATTACTCCCATGGAGGAAAGTGTGCATGGTGACTGTTGTATTCAATCCCGAAGAAATTTTGGTTTCATCCACACTCTGATAGTCCACAGATTACAGAATGCCCCCAGATGTGCATCGGAAACTACTACTGGTTTTCCTGGGAACGATCAAAGCGTAGACTGTTTGAGACATAACTCCAATGGAGGAGAGTGCGCATGGTGACTGTTGTATTCAATCACGATGCAATTTCTGTGTTTCATCAACACTCTGATAGTCCACAGATTACAGAATGCCTCCAGATGTGCATCGGAAACTACTACTGGTCTTCCAGGGATCGATCAAAGCGTAGACTGTTTGAGACATTACTCCCATGGAGGAGAGTGCGCATGGTGACTGTTGTATTCAATCACGATGCAATTTCTGTGTTTCATCAACACTCAGATAGTCCGCAGATTACAGAATGCCTCCAGATGTGCATCGGAAACTACTGCTGGTCTTCCAGGGAACGATCAAAGCGTAGACTGTATGAGACATTACTCCCATGGAGGAAATAGAGGCTGGTGACTGTTGTATTCAATCCCGATGCAATTTCTGTGTTTCATCAACACTCTGATAGTCCACAGATTACAGAATGCCTTCGGATGTGCATCGGAAACTACTACTGGTCTTCCAGGGAACGATCAAACTTAGAGTGTTTGAGACATTACTCCCAAGGAGGAAATTGCGCATGGTGACTATTGCATTCAATCCCGATGCAATTTCTGTGTTTCATCAACACTCAGATAGTCCACAGATTACAGAATGCCTCCAGATGTGCATCGGAAACTACTACTGGTCTTCCTGGGATCGATCAAAGCGTAGACTGTTTGAGACATTACTCCCATGGAGGAGAGTGCGCATGGTGACTGTTGTGTTCAATCCCGATGCAATTTCTTTGTTTCATAAACACTCTGATAGTCCACAGATTACAGAAAGCCTTCGGATGTGCATCGGAAACTACTTATGGTCTTCCAGGGAACGATCAAAGAGTAAACTGTTTGAGACATTACTCTCATGGAGGTAAGTGCGAATGGTGACTGTTGTATTCAATCCCGATGCGATATCAGTGTTTCATCAACACTCTGATAGTCCACAGATTACAGAATGCCTCCAGATGTGCAACGGAAACTACTACTGGTCTTCCAGGAAACGATCAAGGCGTAGACTGTTTGAGTTTACTCCCATGGAGGAGAGTCCGCATGGTGACTGTTGTATTCAATCCCGATGCAATATCTGTGTTTCATCAACACTCTGATAGTCCACAGATTACGGAATGCCTCCAGATGTGCATCGGAAACTACTACTGGTCTTCCAGGAAACGATCAAAGCGTAGACAGTTTGAGACATTACTCCCATGGAGGAGAGTGCCGATGCTGACTGTTGTATTCAATCCCGATGCAATTTCTGTATTTCACCAACACTCTGATAGTCCACAGATTACAGAATGCCTCCAGATGTGCAACGGAAACTACTACTGGTCTTCCAGGAAACGATCAAAGCGTAGACTGTTTGAGTTTACTCCCATGGTGGAGAGTGCGCATGGTGACTGTTGTATTCAATCCCGATGCAATTTCTGTGTTTCATCAACACTCTGATAGTCCACAGATTACGGAATGCCTCCAGATGTGCATCGTAAACTACTACTGGTCTTCCAGGGAACGATCAAAGCGTAGACTGTATGAGACATTACTCCCATGGAGGAAATAGAGGCTGATGCCTGTTGTATTCAATCCCGATGCAATTTCTGTGTTTCATCAACACTCTGATAATCCACAGATAACAGAATGCCTTCGGATGTGCATCGGAAACTACTACTGGTCTTCCAGGGAACGATCAAACTTAGACTGTTTGAGACATTACTCCCATGGAGGAAATTGCGCATGGTGACTATTGCATTCAATCCCGATGCAATTTCTGTGTTTCATCAACACTCAGATAGTCCACAGATTACAGAATGCCTCCAGATGTGCATCGGAAACTACTACTGGTCTTCCTGGGATCGATCAAAGCGTAGACTGTTTGAGACATTACTCCCATGGAGGAGAGTGCGCATGGTGACTGTTGTATTCAATCACGATGCAATTTCTGTGTTTCATCAACACTCTGATAGTCCACAGATTACAGAATGCCTCCAGATGTGCATCGGAAACTACTACTGGTCTTCCAGGGAACGATCAAAGAGTAAACTCTTTGAGACATTACTCACATGAAGGTAAGTGCGCATGGTGACTGTTGTATTCAATCCGGATGCAATTACTGTGTTTCATCAACACTCTGGTAGTCCACAGATTGCGGAATGCCTCCAGATGTGCATCGGAAACTACTACTGGTCTTCCCGAAACGATCAAAGCGTAGACTGTTTGTGACATTACTCCCATGGAAGAAAGTGGGCATGGTGACTCTTGCATTCAATCCCGCTGCAATTTCTGTGTTTCATCAACACTCAGATAGTCCACAGATTACAGAATGCCTCCAGAGGTGCATCGGAACTACTACTGGTCTTCCACTGAACGATCAAAGCGTAGACTGATTGAGACATTACTCCCATGGAGGAATGTGCGCACGGTGACTGTTGTATTCAATCCCGAGGCAATTTCTGTGTTTCATCAACACTTTGAAGGTCCAAGGACTACGGATTGCGTCCAGATGTGCATCGGAAACTACTACTGGACTCCCGGGGATTGATCAAAGCGTAGACTGTTTGAGACATTACTCCCATTGTGGTAGTAGCGCCTGGTGACTGTTGTATTCAATCCTGATGCAATATCTGCGTTTCATCAACACTCTGATAGTCCACAGATTACAGAATGCCTCCAGATGTGCATCGGAAACTACTACTGGTCTTCCAGGGAACGATCAAAGCTTAGACTGTTTGAGACATTACTCCCATGGAGGGAAGTGCGCATGGTGACTGTTGTATTCAATCCCGATGCAATTTCTGTGTTTTATCAACACTCTGATAGTCCACAGATTACAGAATGCCTCCAGATGTGCATCGGAAACTACTACTGGTCTTCCAGGGAACGAACAAAGCGTAGAATGTCTGATACATTACTCCCATGGAGGAAAGTGCGCATGGGGACTGTTGGATTCAATCCCGATGGAATAACTGTGTTTCATCAACACTCTGATAGTCCACAGATTACAGAATGCCTCCAGTTGTGCATCGGGAACTACTACTGGTTTTCCAGGAAACGATCAAAGCGTAGACTGTTTTAGAAATTAATCCCATGGAGGAAAGTGGCGATGGTGACTGTTGTATTCAATCCCGATGCACTTTCTGTGTTTCATCAACACTCTGATAGTCCACAGATTACAGAATGCCTCCAGATGTGCATCGAAAGCTACTGCTGGTCTTCCAGGGAACGATCAAAGCGTAGACTGTATGAGACATTACTCCCATGGAGGAAATAGAAGCTGGTGACTGTTGTATTCAATCCCGATGCAATTTCTGTGTTTCATCAACACTCTGATAGTCCACAGATTACAGAATGCCTTCTGATGTGCATCGGAAACTACTACTGGTCTTCCAGGGAACGATCAAACTTAGACTGTTTGAGACATTACTCCCATGGAGGAAATTGCGCATGGTGACTATTGCATTCATTTCCGATGCAATTTCTGTGTTTCATCAACACTCAGATAGTCCACAGATTACAGAATGCCTCCAGATGTGCATCGGAAACTACTACTGGTCTTCCTGGGATCGATCAAAGCGTAGACTGTTTGAGACATTACTCCCATGGAGGAGAGTGCGCATGGTGACTGTTGTGTTCAATCCCGATGCAATTTCTTTGTTTCATAAACACTCTGATAGTCCACAGATTACAGAAAGCCTCCAGATGTGCATCGGAAACTACTTATGGTCTTCCAGGGAACGATCAAAGAGTAAACTGTTTGAGACATTACTCCCATGGAGGTAAGTGCGCATGGTGACTGTTGTATTCAATCCCGATGCGATATCAGTGTTTCATCAACACTCTGATAGTCCACAGATTACAGAATGCCTCCAGATGTGCAACGGAAACTACTACTGGTCTTCCAGGAAACGATCAAAGCGTAGACTGTTTGAGTTTACTCCCATGGAGGAGAGTCCGCATAGTGACTGTTGTATTCAATCCCGATGTAATATCTGTGTTTCATCAACACTCTGATAGTCCACAGATTACGGAATGCCTCCAGATGTGCATCGGAAACTACTACTTGTCTTCCAGGAAACGATCAAAGCGTAGACTGTTTGAGACATTACTCCCATGGAGGAAAGTGCCGATGCTGACTGTTGTATTCAATCCCGATGCAATTTCTGTATTTCATCAACACTCTGATAGTCCACAGATTACAGAATGCCTCCAGATGTGCAACGGAAACTACTACTGGTCTTCCAGGAAACGATCAAAGCGTAGACTGTTTGAGTTTACTCCCATGGAGGAGAGTGCGCATGGTGACTGTTGTATTCAATCCCGATGCAATTTCTGTGTTTCATCAACACTCTGATAGTCCACAGATTATGGAATGCCTCCAGATGTGCATCGTAAACTACTACTGGTCTTCCAGGGAACGATCAAAGCGTAGACTGTATGAGACATTACTCCCATGGAGGAAATAGAGGCTGATGCCTATTGTATTCAATCCCGATGCAATTTCTGTGTTTCATCAACACTCTGATAGTCCACAGATAACAGAATGCCTTCGGATGTGCATCGGAAACTACTACTGGTCTTCCAGGGAACGATCAAACTTAGACTGTTTGAGACATTACTCCCATGGAGGAAATTGCGCATGGTGACTATTGCATTCAATCCCGATGCAATCTCTGTGTTTCATCAACACTCAGATAGTCCACAGATTACAGAATGCCTCCAGATGTGCATCGGAAACTACTACTGGTCTTCCTGGGATCGATCAAAGCGTAGACTGTTTGAGACATTACTCCCATGGAGGAGAGTGCGCATGGTGACTTTTGTATTCAATCACGATGCAATTTCTGTGTTTCATCAACACTCTGATAGTCCACAGATTACAGAATGCCTCCAGATGTGCATCGGAAACTACTACTGGTCTTCCAGGGAACGATCAAAGAGTAAACTGTTTGAGACATTACTCACATGAAGGTAAGTGCGCATGGTGACTGTTGTTTTCAATCCGGATGCAATTTCTGTGTTTCATCAACACTCTGGTAGTCCACAGATTGCGGAATGCCTCCAGATGTGCATCGGAAACTACTACTGGTCTTCCAGGGAACGATCAAAGCTTAGACTGTTTGAGACATTACTCCCATGGAGGGAAGTGCGCATGGTGACTGTTGTATTCAATCCCGATGCAATTTCTGTGTTTTATCAACACTCTGATAGTCCACAGATTACAGAATGCCTCCAGATGTGCATCGGAAACTACTACTGGTCTTTCAGGGAACGAACAAAGCGTAGAATGTCTGATACATTACTCCCATGGAGGAAAGTGCGCATGGGGACTGTTGGATTCAATCCCGATGGAATAACTGTGTTTCATCAACACTCTGATAGTCCACAGATTACAGAATGCCTCCAGTTGTGCATCGGGAACTACTACTGGTTTTCCAGGAAACGATCAAAGCGTAGACTGTTTTAGAAATTAATCCCATGGAGGAAAGTGGCGATGGTGACTGTTGTATTCAATCCCGATGCACTTTCTGTGTTTCATCAACACTCTGATAGTCCACAGATTACAGAATGCCTCCAGATGTGCATCGAAAACTACTGCTGGTATTCCAGGGAACGATCAAAGCGTAGACTGTATGAGACATTACTCCCATGGAGGAAATAGAAGCTGGTGACTGTTGTATTCAATCCCGATGCAATTTCTGTGTTTCATCAACACTCTGATAGTCCACAGATTACAGAATGCCTTCGGATGTGCATCGGAAACTACTACTGGTCTTCCAGGGAACGATCAAACTTAGACTGTTTGAGACATTACTCCCATGGAGGAAATTGCGCATGGTGACTATTGCATTCATTTCCGATGCAATTTCTGAGTTTCATCAACACTCAGATAGTCCACAGATTACAGAATACCTCCAGATGTGCATCGGAAACTACTACTGGTCTTCCTGGGATCGATCAAAGCGTAGACTGTTTGAGACATTACTCCCATGGAGGAGAGAGCGCATGGTGACTGTTGTGTTCAATCCCGATGCAATTTCTTTGTTTCATAAACACTCTGATAGTCCACAGATTACAGAAAGCCTCCAGATGTGCATCGGAAACTACTTATGGTCTTCCAGGGAACGATCAAAGAGTAAACTGTTTGAGACATTACTCCCATGGAGGTAAGTGCGCATGGTGACTGTTGTATTCAATCCCGATGCAATATCAGTGTTTCATCAACACTCTGATAGTCCACAGATTACAGAATGCCTCCAGATGTGCAACGGAAACTACTACTGGTCTTCCAGGAAACGATCAAAGCGTAGACTGTTTGAGTTTACTCCCATGGAGGAGAGTGCGCATGGTGACTGTTGTATTCAATCCCGATGCAATTTCTGTGTTTCATCAACACTCTGATAGTCCACAGATTACGGAATGCCTCCAGATGTGCATCGGAAACTACTACTGGTCTTGCAGGGAACGATCAAAGCGTAGACTGTTTGAGACATTACTCCCATGGAGGAAAGTGCCGATGCTGACTGTTGTATTCAATCCCAATGCAATTTCTGTATTTCATCAACACTCTGATAGTCCACAGATTACAGAATGCCTCCAGATGTGCAACGGAAACTACTACTGGTCTTCCAGGAAACGATCAAAGCGTAGATTGTTTGAGTTTACTCCCATGGAGGAGAGTGCGCATGGTGACTGTTGTATTCAATCCCGATGCAATTTCTGTGTTTCATCAACACTCTGATAGTCCACAGATTACGGAATGCCTCCAGATGTGCATCGTAAACTACTACTGGTCTTCCAGGGAACGATCAAAGCGTAGACTGTATGAGACATTACTCCCATGGAGGAAATAGAGGCTGGTGCCTGTTGTATTCAATCCCGATGCAATTTCTGTGCTTCATAACACTCTGATAGTCCACAGATAACAGAATGCCTTCGGATGTGCATCGGAAACTACTACTGGTCTTCCAGGGAACGATCAAACTTAGACTGTTTGAGACATTACTCCCATGGAGGAAATTGCGCATGGTGACTATTGCATTCAATCCCGATGCAATTTCTGTGTGTCATCAACACTCAGATAGTCCACAGATTACAGAATGCCTCCAGATGTGCATCGGAAACTACTACTGGTCTTCCTGGGATCGATCAATCCGTAGACTGTTTGAGACATTACTCCCATGGAGGAGAGAGCGCATGGTGACCGTTGTGTTCAATCCCGATGCAATTTCTTTGTTTCATAAACACTCTGATAGTCCACAGATTACAGAATGCCTCCAGATGTGCATCGGAAACTACTTATGGTCTTCCAGGGAACGATCAAAGAGTAAAATGTTTGAGACATTACTCCCATGGAGGTAAGTGCGCATGGTGACTGTTGTATTCAATCCCGATGCAATATCAGTGTTTCATCAACACTCTGATAGTCCACAGATTACAGAATTCCTCCAGATGTGCATCGGAACCTACTACTGGTCTTCCAGGTAGCGATCAAAGCTTAGACTGTTTGAGACATTACTCCCATGGAGGAAAGTGCGCATGGTGACTGTTGTATTCAATCCCGATGAAATTTCTGTGTTTCATCAACACACTGATTGTCCACAGATTATGGAATGCCTCCAGATGTGCATCAGAAACTACTACGGGTCTTCCAGGGAACGATCAAAGAGTAAACTGTTTGAGACATTACTCCCATTGTGGTAGTTGCGCCTGGTGACTGTTGTATTCAATCCTGATGCAATATCTGTGTTTCATCAACACTCTGAAAGTCCACAGATTACAGAATGCCTCCAGATGTGCATCGGAAACTACTACTGGTCTTCCAGGGAACGATCAAAGCTTAGACTGTTTGAGACATTACTCCCATGGAGGGAAGTGCGCATGGTGACTGTTGTATTCAATCCCGATGCAATTTCTGTGTTTTATCAACACTCTGATAGTCCACAGATTACAGAATGCCTCCAGATGTGCATCGGAAACTACTACTGGTCTTCCAGGGAACGAACAAAGCGTAGAATGTCTGATACATTACTCCCATGGAGGAAAGTGCGCATGGGGACTGTTGTATTCAATCCCGATGGAATAACTGTGTTTCATCAACACTCTGATAGTCCACAGATTACAGAATGCCTCCAGATGTGCATCGGGAACTACTACTGGTTTTCCAGGAAACGATCAAAGCGTAGACTGTTTTAGAAATTAATCCCATGGAGGAAAGTGGCGATGGTGACTGTTGTATTCAATCCCGATGCACTTTCTGTGTTTCATCAACACTCTGATAGTCCACAGATTACAGAATGCCTCCAGATGTGCATCGGAAACTACTGCTGGTCTTCCAGGGAACGATCAAAGCGTAGACTGTATGAGACATTACTCCCATGGAGGAAATAGAAGCTGGTGACTGTTGTATTCAATCCCGATGCAATTTCTTTGTTTCATAAACACTCTGATAGTCCACAGATTACAGAAAGCCTCCAGATGTGCATCGGAAACTACTTATGGTCTTCCAGGGAACGATCAAAGAGTAAACTGTTTGAGACATTACTCCCATGGAGGTAAGTGCGCATGGTGACTGTTGTATTCAATCCCGATGCAATATCAGTGTTTCATCAACACTCTGATAGTCCACAGATTACAGAATGCCTCCAGATGTGCAACAGAAACTACTGCTGGTCTTCCAGGAAACGATCAAAGCGTAGACTGTTTGAGTTTACTCCCATGGAGGAGAGTGCGCATGGTGACTGTTGTAATCAATCCCGATGCAATTACTGTGTTTCATCAACACTCTGATAGTCCACAGATTACGGAATGCCTCCAGATGTGCATCGGAAACTACTACTGGTCTTCCAGGAAACGATCAAAGCGTAGACTATTTGAGACATTACTCCCATGGAGGAAAGTGCCGATGCTGACTGTTGTATTCAATCCCGATGCAATTTCTGTATTTCATCAACACTCTGATAGTCCACAGATTACAGAATGCCTCCAGATGTGCAACGGAAACTACTACTGGTCTTCCAGGAAACGATCAAAGCGTAGACTGTTTGAGTTTACTCCCATGGAGGAGAGTGCGCATGGTGACTGTTGTATTCAATCCCGATGCAATTTCTGTGTTTCATCAACACTCTGATTGTCCACAGATTACGGAATGCCTCCAGATGTGCATCGTAAACTACTACTGGTCTTCCAGGGAACGATCAAAGCGTAGACTGTATGAGACATTACTCCCATGGAGGAAATAGAGGCTGGTGCCTGTTGTATTCAATCCCGATGCAATTTCTGTGTTTCATCAACACTCTGATAGTCCACAGATAACAGAATGCCTTCGGATGTGCATCGGAAACTACTACTGGTCTTCCAGGGAACGATCAAACTTAGACTGTTTGAGACATTACTCCCATGGAGGAAATTGCGCATGGTGACTATTGCATTCAATCCCGATGCAATTTCTGTGTTTCATCAACACTCAGATAGTCCACAGATTATAGAATGCCTCCAGATGTGCATCGGAAACTACTACTGGTCTTCCTGGGATCGATCAAAGCGTAGACTGTTTGAGACATTACTCCCATGGAGGAGAGTGCGCATGGTGACTGTTGTGTTCAATCCCGATGCAATTTCTTTGTTTCATAAACACTCTGATAGTCCACAGATTACAGAATGCCTCCAGATGTGCATCGGAAACTACTTATGGTCTTCCAGGGAACGATCAAAGAGTAAACTGTTTGAGACATTACTCCCATGGAGGTAAGTGCGCATGGTGACTGTTGTATTCAATCCCGATGCAATATGAGTGTTTCATCAACACTCTGATAGTCCACAGATTACAGAATGCCTCCAGATGTGCAACGGAAACTACTACTGGTCTTCCAGGAAACGATCAAAGCGTAGACTGTTTGAGTTTACTCCCATGGAGGAGAGTGCGCATGGTGACTGTTGTATTCAATCCCGATGCAATTTCTGTGTTTTATCAACACTCTGATAGTCCACAGATTACAGAATGCCTTCAGATGTCCATCGGAAACTACTACTGGTCTTGCAGGGAACGATCAAAGCGTAGACTGTTTGAGACATTACTCCCATGGAGGAAAGTGCCGATGCTGACTGTTGTATTCAATCCCGATGCAATTTCTGTATTTCATCAACACTCTGATAGTCCACAGATTACAGAATTCCTCCAGATGTGCATCGGAACCTACTACTGGTCTTCCAGGTAGCGATCAAAGCTTAGACTGTTTGAGACATTACTCCCATGGAGGAAAGTGCGCATGGTGACTGTTGTGTTCAATCACGATGCAATTTCTGTGTTTCATCAACACTCTGATAGTCCAAAGATTACAGAATGCCTCCAGATGTGCATCGGAAGCTACTACTGGTCTTCCAGGGAACGATCAAAGCGTAGACTGTTTGAGACATTACTCCCATGGAGGATACTGCGCATGGTGACTGTTGTAATCAATCCGATGCTATTTTGGTTTCATCAACACTCTGATAGTCCACAGATTACAGAATGCCTCCAGATGTGCATCGGAAACTACTACTGGTCTTCCAGGAAACGATCAAAGGGTAGACTGTTTGAGACATTACTCCCATGGGGGTAAGTGCGCATGGTGACTGTTGTATTCAATCCCGATGCAATTTGTTTGTTTCATCAACACTCTGATAGTCCACAGATTACGGAATGCCTCCAGATGTGCATCGGAAACTACTACTGGTCTTCCAGGGACCGATCAAAGCGTAGACTGTTTGAGACAATACATCCATGGAGGAAAGTGCGCATGGTGACTTTTGTATTCAATCCCTAAGCAATTTCTGTGTTTCATCAACACTTTGAAAGTCCAAGGATTACAGAATGCCTCCAGATGTACATCGGAATGTACTACTGGTCTTGCAGGGAACGATCAAAGCGTAGACTGTTTGAGACATTACTCCCATGGAGGAAGGTGAGGAAGGTGACTGTTGTATTCAATCCCGATGCAACTTCTGTATTTCATCAACACTCTGATAGTCCACAGATTACAGAATTCCTCCAGATGTGCATCGGAACCTACTACTGGTCTTCCAGGTAGCGATCAAAGCTTAGACTGTTTGAGACATTACTCCCATGGAGGAAAGTGTGCATGGTGACTGTTGTATTCAATCCCGATGAAATTTCTGTGTTTCATCAACACTCTGATTGTCCACAGATTATGGAATGCCTCCAGATGTGCATCAGAAACTACTACTGGTCTTCCAGGGAACGATCAAAGAGTAAACTGTTTGAGACATTACTCCCATGGAGGTAAGTGCGCGTGGTGACTGTTGTATTCAATCCCGATGCAATTTCTGTGTTTCATCAACACTCAGATAGTCCACAGATTACAGAATGCCTCCAGATGTGCATCGGAAACTACTACTGGTATTCCAGGGAACGATCAAATCGTAGACTGTTTGATCCATTACTCCCATGGAGGAAAGTGCGCATGGTGAATGTTGTGTTCAATCCCGATGCAATTTCTTTGTTTCATCAACACTCTGATTGTCCACAGATTATGGAATGCCTCCAGATGTGCATCGGAAACTACTACTGGTCTTCCAGGGAACGATCAAAGAGTAAACTGTTTGAGACATTACTCCCATGGAGGTAAGTGCGCGTGGTGACTGTTGTATTCAATCCCGATGCAATTTCTGTGTTTCATCAACACTCTGATAGTCCACAGATTACGGAATGCCTCCAGATGTGCATCGGAAACTACTACTGGTCTTCCAGGGAAAGATGAAAGCGTAGACTGTTTGAAACATGACTTCCATGGAGGAAAGTGCGAATGGTGACTGTTGTATTCAATCCCGATGCAATTTCTGTGTTTCATCAACACTTTGAAGGTCCAAGGATTACAGAATGCCTCCAGATGTACATCGGAAACTACTACTGGTCTTGCAGGGAACGATCAAAGCATAGACTGTTTGAGACATTACTCCCATGGAGGAAAGTGAGGATGGTGACTGTTGTATTCAATCCCGATGCAATTTCTGTATTTCATCAACACTCTGATAGTCCACAGATTACAGAATTCCTCCAGATGTGCATCGGAATCTACTACTGGTCTTCCAGGTAGCGATCAAAGCTTAGACTGTTTGAGACATTACTCCCATGGAGGAAAGTGCGCATGGTGACTGTTGTATTCAATCCCGATGCAATATCTGTGTTTCATCAACACTCAGATAGTCCACAGATTACAGAATGCCTCCAGATGTGCATCGGAAACTACTACTGGTCTTCCAGGAACCGATCAAAGCGTAGACTGTTTGAGACATTACTCCCATGGAGGAAAGTGCGCATGGTGACTGTTGTATTCAATCCCGATGCAATTTCTGTGTTTCATCAACACTCTGATAGTCCACAGATTACGGAATGCCTCCAGATGTGCATCGGAAACTACTACTGGTCTTCCAGGGACCGATGAAAGCGTAGACTGTTTGAAACATGACTTCCATGGAGGAAAGTGCGAATGGTGACTGTTGTATTCAATCATGATGCAATTTCTGTGTTTCATCAACACTTTGAAGGTCCAAGGATTACAGAATGCCTCCAGATGTACATCGGAAACTACTACTGGTCTTGCAGGGAACGATCAAAGCATAGACTGTTTGAGACATTACTCCCATGGAGGAAAGTGAGGATGGTGACTGTTGTATTCAATCCCGATGCAATTTCTGTATTTCATCAACACTCTGATAGTCCACAGATTACAGAATTCCTCCAGATGTGCATCGGAACCTACTACTGGTCTTCCAGGTAGCGATCAAAGCTTAGACTGTTTGAGACATTACTCCCATGGAGGAAAGTGCCCATGGTGACTGTTGTATTCAATCCCGATGTAATTTCTGTGTTTCATCAACACTCAGATAGTCCACAGATTACAGAATGCCTCCAGATGTGCATCGGAAACTACTACTGGTCTTCCAGGAAACGATCAAAGCGTAGACTGTTTGAGACATTACTCCCATGGAGGAAAGTGCGCATGGTGACTGTTGTAATCAATCCCGATGCAATTCCTGTGTTTCATCAACACTCAGATAGTCCACAGATTACAGAATGCCTCCAGATGTGCATCGGAAACTACTACTGGTCTTCCAGGGAACGATCAAATCGTAGACTGTTTGAGCCATTACTCCCATGGAGGTAAGTGCGCATGGTGACTGTTGTATTCAATCCCGATGCAATTTCTGGGTTTCATCAACACTTTGAAGGTCCAAGGATTACAGAATGCCTCCAGATGTACATCGGAAACTACTGCTGGTCTTCCAGGGAACGATCAAAGCGTAGACTGTTTGAGACATTACTCTCATGGAGGAAAGTGCGCATGGTGACTGTTGTATTCAATCCCGATGCAATTTCTATGTTTCATCAACACTCATATAGTCCACAGATTACAGAATGCCTCCAGATGTGCATCGGAAACTACTACTGGTATTCCAGGGAACAATCAAATCGTAGACTGTTTGATCCATTACTCCCATGGAGGAAAGTGCGCATGGTGAATGTTGTGTTCAATCCCGATGCAATTTCTTTGTTTCATCAACACTCTGATTGTCCACAGATTATGGAATGCCTCCAGATGTGCATCGGAAACTACTACTGGTCTTCCAGAGAACGATCAAAGAGTAAACTGTTTGAGACATTACTCCCATGGAGGTAAGTGCGCGTGTCGGCTGTTGTATTCAATCCCGATGCAATTTCTGTGTTTCATCAACACTCTGATAGTCCACAGATTACGGAATGCCTCCAGATGTGCATCGGAAACTACTACTGGTCTTCCAGGGACCGATGAAAGCGTAGACTGTTTGAAACATGACTTCCATGGAGGAAAGTGCGAATGGTGACTGTTGTATTCAATCCCGATGCAATTTCTGTGTTTCATCAACACTTTGAAGGTCCAAGGATTACAGAATGCCTCCAGATGTACATCGGAAACTACTACTGGTCTTGCAGGGAACGATCAAAGCATAGACTGTTTGAGACATTACTCCCATGGAGGAAAGTGAGGATGGTGACTGTTGTATTCAATCCCGATGCAATTTCTGTATTTCATCAACACTCTGATAGTCCACAGATTACAGAAGTCCTCCAGATGTGCATCGGAACCTACTACTGGTCTTCCAGGTAGCGATCGAAGCTTAGACTGTTTGAGACATTACTCCCATGGAGGAAAGTGCGCATGATGACTGTTGTATTCAATCCCGATGCAATTTCTGTGTTTCATCAACACTCAGATAGTCCACAGATTACAGAATGCCTCCTGATGTGCATCGGAAACTACTACTGGTCTTCCAGGAAACGATCAAAGCGTAGACTGTTTGAGACATTACTCCCATGGAGGAAAGTGCGCAAGGTGACTGTTGTATTCAATCCCGATGCAATTTCTGTGTTTCATCAACACTCTGATAGTCCACAGATTACGGAATGCCTCCAGATGTGCATCGGAAACTACTACTGGCCTTCCAGGGACCGATGAAAGCGTAGACTGTTTGAAACATGACTTCCATGGAGGAAAGTGCGAATGGTGACTGTTGTATTCAATCCCGATGCAATTTCTGTGTTTCATCAACACTTTGAAGGTCCAAGGATTACAGAATGCCTCCAGATGTACATCGGAAACTACTACTGGTCTTGCAGGGAACGATCAAAGCATAGACTGTTTGAGACATTACTCCCATGGAGGAAAGTGAGGATGGTGACTGTTGTATTCAATCCCGATGCAATTTCTGTATTTCATCAACACTCTGATAGTCCACAGATTACAGAAGTCCTCCAGATGTGCATCGGAACCTACTACTGGTCTTCCAGGTAGCGGTCGAAGCTTAGACTGTTTGAGACATTACTCCCATGGAGGAAAGTGCGCATGATGACTGTTGTATTCAATCCCGATGCAATTTCTGTGTTTCATCAACACTCAGATAGTCCACAGATTACAGAATGCCTCCTGATGTGCATCGGAAACTACTACTGGTCTTCCAGGAAACGATCAAAGCGTAGACTGTTTGAGACATTACTCCCATGGAGGAAAGTGCGCAAGGTGACTGTTGTATTCAATCCCGATGCAATTTCTGTGTTTCATCAACACTCTGATAGTCCACAGATTACGGAATGCCTCCAGATGTGCATCGGAAACTACTACTGGTCTTCCAGGGACCGATGAAAGCGTAGACTGTTTGAAACATGACTTCCATGGAGGAAAGTGCGAATGGTGACTGTTGTATTCAATCATGATGCAATATCTGTGTTTCATCAACACTTTGAAGGTCAAAGGATTACAGAATGCCTCCAGATGTACATCGGAAACTACTACTGGTCTTGCAGGGAACGATCAAAGCATAGACTGTTTGAGACATTACTCCCATGGAGGAAAGTGAGGATGGTGACTGTTGTATTCAATCCCGATGCAATTTCTGTATTTCATCAGCACTCTGATAGTCCACAGATTACAGAATTCCTCCAGATGTGCATCGGAACCTACTACTGGTCTTCCAGGTAGCGATCAAAGCTTAGACTGTTTGAGACATTACTCCCATGGAGGAAAGTGCGCATGGTGACTGTTGTATTCAATCCCGATGCAATTTCTGTGTTTCATCAACACTCAGATAGTCCACAGATTACAGAATGCCTCCAGATGTGCATCGGAAAGTACTACTGGTCTTCCAGGAAACGATCAATGCGTGGACTGTTTGAGACATTACTCCCATGGAGGAAAGTGCGAATGGTGACTGTTGTAATCAATCCCGATGCAATTTCTGTGTTTCATCAACACTCAGATAGTCCACAGATTACAGAATGCCTCCAGATGTGCATCGGAAATTACTACTGGTCTTCCAGGGAACGATCAAATCGTAGACTGTTTGAGCCATTACTCCCATGGAGGTAAGTGCGCATGGTGAACGTTGTGTTCAATCCCAATGCAATTTCTGTGTTTCATTAACACTCTGATTGTCCACAGATTATGGAATGCCTCCAGATGTGCATCGAAAACTACTACTGGTCTTCCAGGGAACGATCAAAGAGTAAACTGTTTGAGACATTACTCCCATGGAGGTAAGTGAGCGTGGTGACTGTTGTATTCAATCCCGATGCAATTTCTGAGTTTCATCAACACTCTGATAGTCCACAGATATCGGAATGCCTCCAGATGTGCATCGGAAACTACTACTGGTCTCCCAGGGACCGATGAAAGCGTAGACTGTTTGAAACATTACTTCCATAGAGGAAAGTGCGAATGGTGACTGTTGTATTCAATCCCGATGCAATTTCTGTGTTTCATCAACACTTTGAAGGTCCAAGGTTTACAGAATGCCTCCAGATGTACATCGGAAACTACTACTGGTCTTGCAGGGAACGATCAAAGCATAGACTGTTTGAGACATTACTCCCATGGAGGAAAGTGCCGATGGTGACTGTTGTATTCAATCCCGATGCAATTTCTGTATTTCATCATCACTCTGATAGTCCACAGATTACAGAATTCCTCCAGATGTGCATCGGAACCTACTACTGGTCTTCCAGGTAGCGATCAAAACTTAGACTGTTTGAGACATTACTCCCATGGAGGAAAGTGCGCATGGTGACTGTTGTATTCAATCCCGATGTAATTTCTGTGTTTCATCAACACTCAGATAGTCCACAGATTACAGAATGCCTCCAGATGTGCATCGGAAACTACTACTGGTCTTCCAGGGAACGATCAAATCGTAGACTGTTTGAGCCATTACTCCCATGGAGGAAGGTGCGCATGGTGAATGTTGTGTTCAATCCCGATGCAATTTCTGTGTTTCATCAACACACTGATTGTCCACAGATTACAGAATGCCACCAGATGTGCTTCGGAAACTACTACTGGTCTTCCAGGGAACGAACAAAGCGTAGACTGTTTGAGACATTACTCCCTTGGAGGAAAGTGCGCATGGTGACTGTTATAATCAATCCGATGCAATTTTGGTTTCATCAACACTCTGATAGTCCACAGATTACAGAATGCCTCCAGATGTGCATCGGAAACTACTACTGGTCTTCCAGGAAACGATCAAAGCGTAGACTGTTTGAGACATTACTTACATGGGGGTAAGTGCGCATCGTGACTGTTGTATTCAATCCCGATGGAATTTCTTTGTTTCATCAACACTCTGATAGTCCACAGATTACAGAATGCCTCCAGATGTGCATCGGAAACTACTACTGGTCTTCCAGGAAACGATCAAAGCGTAGACTGTTTGAGACATTACTTACATGGGGGTAAGTGCGCATCTAGACTGTTGTATTCAATCCCGATGGAATTTCTTTGTTTCATCAACACTCTGATAGACCACAGATTACAGAATGCTTCCAGATGTGCATCGGAAACTACTACTGGTCTTCCAGGAACCGATCAAAGAGTAAACTGTTTGAGACATTACTCCCATGGAGGTAAGTGCGCATGGTGACTGTTGTATTCAATCCCCATGCAATATCCGTGTTTCATCAACACTCTGATAGTCCACAGATTACAGAATGCCTCCAGATGTGCAACGGAAACTACTACTGGTTTCCAGGAAACGATCAAAGCTTAGACTGTTTGAGACATTACTCCCATGGAGGAAAGTGCGCATGGTGACTGTTGTATTCAATCCCGATGCAATTACTGTGTTTCATCAACACTCTCATAGTCCACCGATTACAGAATGCCTCCAGATGTGCATCGGAAACTACTACTGGACCTCGAGGAAACGATCAAGCCGTAGACTGTTTGAGGCATTGTTCCCACCGAGGAAAGTGCGCATGGTGACTGTTGTATTGAAACCCGATGCAATTTCTGTGTTTCAGCAACACTCTGATAGTCAACAGATTACAGAATGCCTCCAGATGTGCATCGGAGACTACTACTGGTCTTCCAGGGAATGATCAAATTTTAGACTGTTTGAGACATTACTTCCGTGGAGGAAAGTGGGCATGGTGACTGTTGTATTCAATCCCGATGCAATTTCTGTCTTTCATCAACACTCAGATAGTCCACAGATTACAGACTGCCCCCAGATGTGCGTCGGAATCTACTACTGGTCTTCCTGGGAACGATCAATGCGTAGACTGTTTGAGACATTTCTCCCACGGAGGAGAGTGCGCATGGTGACTGTTGTATTCAATCCCGATGCTATTTCTGTGTTTCATCAACACTCTGATTGTCCACAGATTACAGAATGCCTCCAGATGTGCATCGGAAACTACTACTGGTCTTCCAGGGAAAGATCAAAGCGTAGACTGTCAGAGACATTACTCCCATGGACGAAAGTGCGCATGGGGATTTTGTATTCAATCCCGATGCAATTACTGTGTTTCATCAACACTCCGATAGTCCACAGATTTCAGAATGCCTCGAGATGTGAATCGGAAACTACTACTGGTCTTCAAGGAAACGATCAAAGCGTAGACTGTTTCAGACTTTACTCCCATGGAGGAAAGTGAAGATGGTGACTGTTGTATTCAATCCCGATGCAATTTCTGTGTTTCATCAACACTCTGATAGTCCACAGATTACACAATGTCTCCAGATGTGCATCGGAAACTACTACTGGTCTTCCAGGGAACGATGGAAGCGTAGACTGTTTGAGACATTACTCCCATGGAGGAAAGTGCGCATGGTGACTGTTGTATTCAATCCCGAGTCAATTTCTGTGTTTCATCAACACTCTGATATTCCACAGATTACAGAATGCCTCCAGATGTGCATCGGAAACTACTACTGGTCTTCCAGGGAACTATCAAAGCGTAGACTGTTTGAGACATTACTCCCATGGAGGAAATAGCGCCTGGTGACTGTTCTATTCAATCCCGATGCAATTTCTGTGTTTCATCAACACTGTGATAGTCCACAGATTACAGAGCGCCTCCAGATGTGCATCGTAAACTACTACTGGTCTTCCAGGGAACGATCAAAGCTTAGACTGTTTGAGACATTACTCCCATGGAGGAAAGTGCGCATGGTGACTGTTGTATTCAATCGCGATGCAATTTCTGTGTTTCATCAACACTCTGATAGTCCACAGATTACAGAATGCCTCCAGATGTGCATCGGAAACTACTACTGGTCTTCCAGGGAACGATCAACGTGTAGACTGTCTGAGACATTACTCCCATGGAGGAAAGTGTGCATGGTGACTGTTGTATTCAATCCCGATGCAATTACTGTGTTTCATCAACACTCTGATAGTCCGCAGATTACAGAATGCCTCCAGATGTGCATCGGCAACTACTACTGGTCTTCAAGGGAACGAACAAAGCGTAAACTGTTTGAGACACTACTCCCATGGGGAAAAGTGCGCATGGTGAGTGTTGTATCCAATACCGAAGCAATTTCTGTGTTTCATCAACACTCTGATAGTCCACAGATTACACAACGGCTCCAGATGTGCGTCGGAAACTACTACTGGTCTTCCTTGGAACGATCAAAGCGTAGACTGTTTGAGACATTACTCCCGTGGAGGAATGTGCGCATTGTGACTGTTGTATTGAATCCCGATGCAATTTTGGTTTCATCAACACTCTGATAGTCCACAGATTACAGAATGCCTCCAGTTGTGCATCGGAAACTACTAATGGTCTTCCAGGAAACGATCAAAGCGTAGACTGTTTGAGACATTACTCCCATGGTGGTAAGTGCGCATGGTGACTATTGTATTCAATCCTGATGCAATTTCTTTGTTTCATCAACACTCTGATAGTGCACAGATTACAGAATGCCTCCAGATGTGCATCGGAAACTACTACTGGTCTCCCACGTAACGATCAAAGCGTAGACTGTTTGAGACATTACTCCCATGGAGGAAATTGCGCATGGTGACTGTTGTATTCAATCCCGATGCAATTTCTGTGTTTCATCAGCTATCTGATAGTCCACAGATTACGGAATATCTCCAGATGTGCATCGGAAACTACTACTGGTCTTCCAGGGAACGATCAAAGCGTAGACTGTTTGAGACATTACTTCCTAGGAGGAAAGTGCGCATGGTAACTGTTGTATTCAATCCCGATGCAATTTCTGTGTTTCATCAACACTTTGAAGTTCAAAGGATAACAGAATGCCTCCAGATGTGCATCGGAAACTACTACTTGTCTTGCAGGGAACGATCAAAGCGTAGACTGTTTGAGACATTACTCCCATGGAGGAAAGTGCCAATGGGGACTGTTGTATTCAATCCGGATGCAATTTCTGAGTTTCATCAACACTCTGATAGTCCACAGATTACAGAATGCCTCCAGATGTGCAACGGAAACTACTACTGGTCTTCCAGGAAACGATCAAAGCTTAGACTGTTTGAGACATTACTCCCATGGAGGAAAGTGCGCATGGTGACTGTTGTATTCAATCCCGATGCAATTACTGTGTTTCATCAACACTCTCATAGTCCACAGATTACAGAATGCCTCCAGATGTGCATCGGAAACTACTACTGGACCTCGAGGAAACGATCAAGCCGTAGACTGTTTGAGGCATTGTTCCCACCGAGGAAAGTGCGCATGGTGACTGTTGTATTGAAACCCGATGCAATTTCTGTGTTTCAGCAACACTCTGATAGTCAACAGATTACAGAATGCCTCCAGATGTGCATCGGAGACTACTACTGGTCTTCCAGGGAATGATCAAATTTTAGACTGTTTGAGACATTACTTCTGTGGAGGAAAGTGGGCATGGTGACTGTTGTATTCAATCCCGATGCAATTTCTGTCTTTCATCAACACTCAGATAGTCCACAGATTACAGACTGCCCCCAGATGTGCGTCGGAATCTACTACTGGTCTTCCTGGGAACGATCAATGCGTAGACTGTTTGAGACATTTCTCCCACGGAGGAGAGTGCGCATGGTGACTGTTGTATTCAATCCCGATGCTATTTCTGTGTTTCATCAATACTCTGATAGTCCACAGATTACAGAATGCCTCCAGATGTGCATCGGAAACTACTACTGGTCTTCCAGGGAAAGATCAAAGCGTAGACTGTCAGAGACATTACTCCCATGGAGGAAAGTGCGCATGGGGATTGTTGTATTCAATCCCGATGCAATTACTGTGTTTCATCAACACTCCGATAGTCCACAGATTTCAGAATGCCTCGAGATGTGAATCGGAAACTACTACTGGTCTTCAAGGAAACGATCAAAGCGTAGACTGTTTGAGACTTTACTCCCATGGAGGAAAGTGAAGATGATGACTGTTGTATTCAATCCCGATGCAATTTCTGTGTTTCATCAACACTCTGATAGTCCACAGATTACAGAATGTCTCCAGATGTGCATCGGAAACTACTACTGGTCTTCCAGGGAACGATCAACGTGTAGACTGTCTGAGACATTACTCCCATGGAGAAAAGTGTGCATGGTGACTGTTGTATTCAATCCTGATGCAATTACTGTGTTTCATCAACACTCTGATAGTCCGCAGATTACAGAATGCCTCCAGATGTGCATCGGCAACTACTACTGGTCTTCCTTGGAACGATCGAAGCGTAGACTGTTTGAGACATTACTCCCGTGGAGGAATGTGCGCATTGTGACTGTTGTATTGAATCCCGATGCAATTTTGGTTTCATCAACACTCTGATAGTCCACAGATTACAGAATGCCTCCAGTTGTGCATCGGAAACTACTAATGGTCTTCCAGGAAACGATCAAAGCGTAGACTGTTTGAGACATTACTCCCATGGTGGTAAGTGCGCATGGTGACTGTTGTATGAAATCCTGATGCAATTTCTTTGTTTCATCAACACTCTGATAGTGCACAGATTACAGAATGCCTCCAGATGTGCATCGGAAACTACTACTGGTCTCCCAGATAACGATCAAAGCGTAGACTGTTTGAGACATTACTCCCATGGAGGAAATTGCGCATGGTGACTGTTGTATTCAATCCCGATAAAATTTCTGTGTTTCATCAGCTATCTGATAGTCCACAGATTACGGAATATCTCCAGATGTGCATCGGAAACTACTACTGGTCTTCCAGGGAACGATCAAAGCGTAGACTGTTTGAGACATTACTTCCTAGGAGGAAAGTGCGCATGGTAACTGTTGTATTCAATCCCGATGCAATTTCTGTGTTTCATCAACACTTTGAAGGTCCAAGGATTACAGAATGCCTCCAGATGTCCATCGGAAACTACTACTTGTCTTGCAGGGAACGATCAAAGCGTAGACTGTTTGAGACATTACTCCCATGGAGGAAAGTGCGCATGGTGACTGTTGTATTAAATCCCGAGGCAATTTCTGTGTTTCATCAACACTTTGAAGGTCCAAGGATTACAGAATGCCTCCAGATGTGCATCAGGAACTACTACTGGTCTTCCAGGGAACGATCAAAGCGTAGACTGTTTGAGACATTAGTCCCTTGGAGGTAATAGCGCCTGGTGACTGTTGTATTCAATCCCGATGCAATTTCTGTGTTTCATCAACACTGTGATAGTCCACAGATTACAGAATGCCTCCAGATGTGCATCGGAAACTACTACTGGTCTTCCAGGGAATGATCAAAAGGTAGACTGTTCGAGACATTACCCCCGTGGAGGAAAGTGCGCATGGTGACTGTTGTATTCAATCCCGATGCAATTTCTGTGTTTCATCAACACCCAGATTGTCCACAGAATGCAGAATGCCTCCAGATGTGCATCGTAAACTACTACTGGTCTTCCAGGGAACGATCAAAGCGTAGACTGTTTGAGACATTACTACCTTGGGGGAAAGTACGCATGGTGACTGTTGTATTCAATCCCGATGCAATTTTGGTTTCATCAACACTCTGATAGTACGCAGATTACAGAATGCCTCCAGATGTGCATCGGAAACTACTACTGGTCTTCCAGGAAACGATGAAAGCGTAGACTGTTTGAGACATTACTCCCATGGAGCTAAGTGCGCATGGTGACTGTTGTATTCAATCCCGATGCAATTTCTTTGTTTCATCAACACTCTGACAGTCCATAGATTACAGAATGCCTCCAGATGTGCATCGGAAACTAATACTGGCCTTCCAGGGAACGATCAAAGCGTAGACTGTTTGAGACATTACTCCCATTGAGGAAATAGCGCCTGGTGACTGTTGTATTCAATCCTGATGCAATTTCTTTGTTTCATCAACACTCTGATAGTCCACAGATTACAGAGTGCCTCCAGATGTGCATCGGAAACTACTACTGGCCTTCCAGGCAACGATCAAAGCGTAGACTGTTTGAGACATTAATCCCATGAAGAAAAGTCCGCATGGTGCTTATTGTGTTCAATGCCGGTGCAATTTCTTTGTTTCATCAACACACTGACGGTCCACAGATTGCAGAATGCATTAAGATGTGCTTCGGAAACTACTACTGGTCTTCCAGGGAACGATCAAAGCGTAGACTGTTTGAGACATTACTCCCATGGAGGAAAGTGCGCATGGTGACTGTTGTATTCAATCCCGAGGCAATTTCTGTGTTTCATCAACACTTTGAAGGTCCAAGGATTACAGAATGCCTCCAGATGTGCATCGGAAACTACTACTGGTCTTCCAGGGAACGATCAAAGCGTAGACTGTTTGAGACATTACTCCCATGGAGGAAATAGCGCCTGGTGACTGTTGTATTCAATCTCGATGCAATTTCTGTGTTTCATCAACACTGTGATAGTCCACAGTTTACAGAATGCCTCCAGATGTGCAACGGAAACTACTTCTGGTCTTCCAGGAAACGATCAAAGCGTAGACTGTTTGAGTTTACTATCATGGAGGAGAGTGCGCATGGTGACTGTTGTATTCAATCCCGATGCAATTTCTGTGTTTCATCAACACTCTGATAGTCCACAGTTTACGGAATGCCTTCAAATGTGCATCGCAAACTACTAATGGTCTTCCTTGGAACGATCAAAGCGTAGACTGTTTGAGACCTTACTCCCGTGGAGGAATGTGCGCATTGTGACTGTTGTATTGAATCCCGATGCAATTTTGGTTTCATCAACACTCTGATAGTCCACAGATTACAGAATGCCTCCAGTTGTGCATCGGAAACTACTAATGGTCTTCCAGGAAACGATCAAAGCGTAGACTGTTTGAGACATTACTCCCATGGTGGTAAGTGCGCATGGTGGCTGTTGTATTCAATCCTGATGCAATTTCTTTGTTTCATCAACACTCTGATAGTCCACAGATTACAGAATGCCTCCAGATGTGCATTGGAAACTACTACTGGTCTTCCAGGTAACGATCAAAGCGTAGACTGTTTGAGACATTACTCCCATGGAGGAAATAGCGCATGGTGACTGTTGTATTCAATCCCGATGCAATGTCTGTGTTTCATCAACAATCTGATAGTCCACAGATTACGGAATATCTCCAGATGTGCATAGGAAACTACTACTGGTCTTCCAGGGAACGATCAAAGCGTAGACTGTTTGAGACATTACTTCCTAGGAGGAAAGTGGGCATGGTGACTGTTGTATTCAATCCCGATGCAATTTCTGTGTTTCATCAAAACTTTGAAGGTCCAAGGATTACAGAATGCCTCCAGATGTGCATCGGAAACTACTACTTCACTTACAGGAAACGATCAAAGCGTAGACTGTTTGAGACATTACTCACATGGAGGAAAGTGCCAATGGTGACTGTTGTATTCAATCCCGATGCAATTACTGTGTTTCATTAACACTCTGATGATCCACAGATTACAGAATGCCTCCAGATGTGCATTGGAAACTACTACTGGTCTTCCAGGTAACGATTAAAACGTAGACTGTTTGAGACATTACTCCCATGGAGGAAATAGCGCATGGTGACTGTTGTATTGAATCGCGATGCAATTACTGTGTTTCATCAACACTCTGATATTCCACAGATTGCAGAATGCTTCCAGATGTGCATCGGAAACTACTACTGGTCTTCCAGGGAACGATCAAAGCGTAGACTATCTGAGACATTACTCCCATTTAGGAAAGTGCCAATGGTGACTGTTGTATTCAATCCCGATGCAATTTCTGTGTTTCATCAACACTCTGATAGTCCACAGATTACGGAATGAATTCAGATGTGCATCGCAAACTACTAATGGTCTTCCTTGGAACGGTCAAAGCGTAGACTGTTTGAGACATTACTCCCGTGGAGGAATGTGCGCATTGTGACTGTTGAATTGAATCCCGATGCAATTTTGGTTTCATCAACACTCTGATAGTCCACAGATTACAGAATGCCTCCAGTTGTGCATCGGAAACTACTAATGGCCTTCCAGGAAACGATCAAAGCGTAGACTTTTTGAGACATTACTCCCATGGTGGTAAGTGCGCATGGTGGCTGTTGTATTCAATCCTGATGCAATTTCTTTGTTTCATCAACACTCTGATAGTCCACAGATTACAGAATGCCTCCAGATGTGCATTGGAAACTACTACTGGTCTTCCAGGTAGCGATCAAAGCGTAGACTGTTCGAGACATTACTCCCATGGAGGAAATAGCGCATGGTGACTGTTGTATTCAATCCCGATGCAATTTCTGTGTTTCATCAACACTCTGATAGTCCACAGATTACAGAATGCATCCAGATGTGCATCGGAAACTACTACTGGTCTTCCAGGGAACGATCAAAGCGTAGACTATATGAGACATTACTCCCATGGAGGAAAGTGCGCATGGTGACTGTTGAATTCAATCCCGATGCAATTACTGTGTTTCATCAACACTCTGATAGTCCACAGATTACAGAATGCCGCCAGATGTGCATCGGAAACTACTACTGGACTTCCAGGGAACGATCAAACCGTAGACTGATTGAGGTATTACTCCCATGGAGGAAAGTGCGCATGGTGACTGCTGTATTGAATCCCGATGCAATTTCTGTGTTTCATCAACACTCTGATAGTCCACAGATTACGGAATGCCTCCAGATGTGCATCGGAAACTACTACTGGTCTTCCAGGGAATGATCAAAGGGTAGACTGTTTGAGTCATTACTCCCATGGAGGTAAGTGCGCATGGTGACTGTTGTATTCAATCCCGATGCAATTTCTTGGTTTCATCAACATTCTGATAGTCCACAGATTACAGAATGCCTCCAGATGTGCATCGAAAACTACTACTGGCCTTCCAGGGAACGACCAAAGCGTAGACTGTTTGAGACATTACTCCCATTGAGGAAATAGCGCCTGGTGACTGTTGTATTCAATCCTGATGCAATATCTTTGTTTCATCAACACTCTGATAGTCCACAGATTACAGAATGCCTCCAGGTGTGCATCGGAAACTACTACTGGTCTTCCAGGTAACAATCAAAGCTTAGACTGTTTGAGACATTACTCCCATGGAGGAAAGTGCGCATGGTGACTGTTGTATTCAATCCCGATGCAATTTCTGTGTTTCATCAACACTCTGATAGTCCGCAGATTACAGAATGCCTCCAGATGTGCATCGGAAACTACTACTGGTCTTCCAGGGAATGATCAAAGGGTAGACTGTTTGAGACATTACTCCCGTGGAGGAAAGTGCGCATGGTGACTGTTGTATTCAATCCCGATGCAATTTCTGTGTTTCATCAACACTCTGATAGTCCGCAGATTACAGAATGCCTCCAGATGTGCATCGGAAACTACTACTGGTCTTCGAGGGAACGATCAAAGCGTAAACTCTTTGAGACACTACTCCCATGGGGGAAAGTGCGCATGGTGAGTGTTGTATCCAATCCCGAAGCAATTTCTGTGTTTCATCAACACTCTGATATTCCACAGATTACAGAACGGCTCCAGATGTGCGTCGGAAACTACTACTGGTCTTCCTTGGAACGATCAAAGCGTAGACTGTTTGAGACATTACTCCCGTGGAGGAATGTGCGCATGGTTGTTGTATTCAATCCGTTGCAATTTTGGTTTCATCAACACTCTGATAGTCCACAGATTACAGAAAGCCTCCGGTTGTGCATCGGAAACTACTACTGGTCTTCCAGGAAACGATCAAAGCGTAGACTGTTTGAGACATTACTCCCATGGAGGTAAGTGCGCATGGTGACTGTTGTATTTAATCCCGATGCAATTTCTTTGTTTCATCAACACTCTGATAGTCCACAGATTACAGAATGCCTCCAGATGTGCATCGGAAACTACTACTGGTCTTCCAGGGAATGATCAAAGGGTAGACTTTTTGAGACATTACTCCCATGGAGGAAAGTGCGCATTGTGACTGTTGTATTCAATCCCGATGCAATTTCTGTGTTTCATCAACACTCAGATAGTCCACAGATTGCAGAATGTCTCCAGATGTGCATCGTAAACTACTACTGGTCTTCCAGGGAACGATCAAAACGTAGTCTATTTGAGACATTACTCCCTTGGGGGAAAGTACGCATGGTGACTGTTGTATTCAATCCCGATGCAATTTTGGTTTCATCAACACTCTGATATTACGCAGATTACAGAATGCCTCCAGATGTGCATCGGAAACTACTACTGGTCTTCCAGGAAACGATCAAAGCGTAGACTGTTTGAGACATTACTCCCATTGAGGAAATAGCGCCTGGTGACTGTTGTATTCAATCCTGATGCAATATCTTTGTTTCATCAACACTCTGATTGTCCACAGATTACAGAATGCCTCCAGATGTGCATCGGAAACTACTACTGACCTTCCAGGGAACGATCAAAGCGTAGACTGTTTGAGACATTAATCCCATGGAGAAAAGTCCGCATGGTGCTTATTGTGTTCAAAGCCGGTGCAATTTCTTTGTTTCATCAACACTCTGACGGTCCACAGATTGCAGAATGCATCAAGATGTGCTTCGAAAACTACTACTGGTCTTCCAGGGAACGATCGAAGCGTAGACTGTTTGAGACATTACTCCCATGGAGTAATGTGCGCATGGTGACTGCTGTATTCAATCCCGAGGCAATTTCTGTGTTTCATCAACACTTTGAAGGTCCAAGGATTACTGAATGCCTCCAGATGTGCATCGGAAACTACTACTGGTCTTCCAGGGAACGATCAAAGCGTAGACTATTCGAGACATTACTCCCTTGGGGGAAAGTACGCATGGTGACTGTTGTATTCAATCCCGATGCAATTTTGGTTTCATCAACACTCTGATAGTACGCAGATTACAGAATGCCTTCAGATGTGCATCGGAAACTACTACTGGTCTTCCAGGATACGATCAAAGCGTAGACTGTTTGAGACATTACTCGCATGGAGGTAAGTGCGCATGGTGACTGTTGTATTCAATCCCGAAGCAATTTCTTTGTTTCATCAACACTCTGATAGTCCACAGATTACAGAATGCCTCCAGATGTGCATCGGAAACTACTACTGGCCTTCCAGGGAACGATCAAAGCGTAGACTGTTTGAGACATTACTCCCATTGAGGAAATAGCGCCTGGTGACTGTTGTATTCAATACTGATGCAATTTCTATGTTTCATCAACACTCTGATAGTCCACAGATTACACAATGCCTCCAGTTGTGCATCGGAAACTACTAATGGTCTTCCAGGAAACGATCAAAGCGTAGACTGTTTGAGACATTACTCCCATGGTGGTAAGTGCGCATGGTGGCTGTTGTATTCCATCCCGATGCAATTTTTGTGTTTCATCAACACTCTGATAGTCCACAGATTACAGAATGCCTCCAGGTGTGCATCGGAAACTACTACTGGTCTTCCAGGTAACAATCAAAGCTTAGACTGTTTGAGACATTACTCCCATGGAGGAAAGTGCGCATGGTGACTGTTGTATTCAATCCCGATGCAATTTCTGTGTTTCATCAACACTCTGATAGTCCACAGATTACCGAATGCCTCCAGGTGTGCATCGGAAACTACAACTGGTCTTCCAGGTAACAATCAAAGCTTAGACTGTTTGAGACATTACTCCCATGGAGGAAAGTGCGCATGGTGACTGTTGTATTCAATCCCGATGCAATTTCTGTGTTTCATCAACACTCTGATAGTCCACAGATTACAGAATGCCTCCAGATGTGCATAGGAATCTACTACTGGTCTTCCAGGGAATGATCAAAGGGTAGACTGTTTGAGACATTACTCCCGTGGAGGAAACTGCGCATGGTGACTGTTGTATTCAATCCCGATGCAATTTCTGCGTTTCATCAACACTCAGATAGTCCACAGATTGCTGAATGCCTCCAGATGTGCATCGTAAACTACTACTGGTCTTCCAGGGAACGATCAAAGCGTAGACTGTTTGAGACATTACTCCCTTGGGGGAAAGTACGCATGGTGACTGTTGTATTCAATCCCGATGCAATTTTGGTTTCATCAACACTCTGATAGTACGCAGATTACAGAATGCCTCCAGATGTGCATCGGAAACTACTACTGGTCATCCAGGAAACGATCAAAGCGTAGACTGTTTGAGACATTACTCCCATGGAGGTAAGTGCGCATGGTGAGTGTTGTATTCAATCCCGAAGCAATTTCTGTGTTTCATCAACACTCTGATATTCCACAGATTACAGAACGGCTCCTGATGTGCGTCGGAAACTACTACTGGTCTTCCTTGGAACGATCAAAGCGTAGACTGTTTGAGACATTACTCCCATGGAGGAATGTGCGCATGGTGACTGTTGTATTCAATCCGTTGCAATTTTGGTTTCATCAACACTCTGATAGTCCACAGAATACAGAATGCCTCCGGTTGTGCATCGGAAACTACTACTGGTCTTCCAGGAAACGATCAAAGCGTAGACTGTTTGAGACATTACTCCCATGGAGGTAAGTGCGCATGGTGACTGTTGTATTCAATCCCGATGCAATATCTTTGTTTCATCAACACTCTGATAGTCCACAGATTACAGAATGCCTCCAGATGTGCATCGGAAACTACTACTGGTCTTCCAGGGAGCGATCAAAGCGTAGACAGTTTGAGACATTACTCCCATGGAGGAAAGTGCGCATGGTGACTGTTGTATTCAATCCCGATGCAATTACTGTGTTTCATCAACACTCTGATAGTCCACAGATTACAGAATGCATCCAGATGTGCATAGGAAACTACTACTGGTCTTCCAGGGAACGATCAAAGCGTAGACTATATGAGACATTACTCCCATGGAGGAAAGTGCGCATGGTGACTGTTGTATTCAATCCCGATGCAATTACTGTGTTTCATCAACACTCTGATAGTCCACAGATTACAGAATGCCGCCAGATGTGCATCGGAAACTACTACTGGACTTCCAGGGAACGATCAAACCGTAGACTGTTTGAGGCATTACACCCATGGAGGAAAGTGCGCATGGTGACTGCTGTATTGAATCCCGATGCAATTTCTGTGTTTCATCAACATTCTGATAGTCCACAGATTACGGAATGCCTCCAGATGTGCATCGGAAACTACTACTGGTCTTCCAGGGAATGATCAAAGGGTAGACTGTTTGAGACATTACTCCCATGGAGGAAAGTGCCCTTGGTGACTGTTGTATTCAATCCCGATGCAATTTCTGTGTTTCATCAACACTCAGATAGTCCACAGATTGCAGAATGCCTCCAGATGTGCATCGTAAACTACTACTGGTCTTCCAGGGAACGATCAAAGCGTAGACTGTTTGAGACATTACTCCCTTTGGGGAAAGTACGCATGGTGACTGTTGTATTCAATCCCGATGCAATTTTGGTTTCATCAACACTCTGATAGTACGCAGATTACAGAATGCGTCCAGATTTGCATCGGAAACTACAACTGGTCTTCCAGGAAACGATCAAAGCGTAGACTGTTTGAGACATTTCTCCCATGGAGGTAGGTGCGCATGGTGAGTGTTGTATCCAATCCCGAAGCTATTTCTGTGTTTCATCAAACTCTGATATTCCACAGATTATAGAACGGCTCCAGATGTGCGTCGGAAACTACTACTGGTCTTCCTTGGAACGATCAAAGCGTAGACTGTTTGAGACATTACTCCCGTGGAGGAATGTGCGCATGGTGACTGTTGTATTCAATCCGTTGCAATTTTGGTTTCATCAACACTCTGATAGTCCACAGATTACAGAATGCCTCCAGTTGTGCATCGGAAACTACTACTGGTCTTCCAGGAAACGATCAAAGCGTAGACTGTTTGAGACATTACTCCCATGGAGGTAAGTGCGCATGCTGACTGTTGTATTCAATCCCGATGCAATTTCTTTGTTTCATCAACACTCTGATAGTCCACAGATTACAGAATGCCTCCAGATGTGCATCGGAAACTACTACTGGTCTTCCAGGGAACGATCAAAGCGTAGACTGTTTGAGACATTACTCCCATGGAGGAAATTGCGCATGGTGACTGTTGTATTCAATCCCGATGCAATTACTTTGTTTGATCAACACTCTGATAGTCCACAGATTACAGAATGCATCCAGATGTGCATCGGAAACTACTACTGGTCTTCCAGGGAACGATCAATGCGTAGACTATATGAGACATTACTCCCATGGAGGAAAGTGCGCATGGTGACTGTTGTATTCAATCCCGATGCAATTACTGTGTTTCATCAACACTCTGATAGTCCACAGATTGCAGAATGTCTCCAGATGTGCATCGGAAACTACTACTGGTCTTCCAGGGAACGATCAAAACGTAGTCTATTTGAGACATTACTCCCTTGGGGGAAAGTACGCATGGTGACTGTTGTATTCAATCCCGATGAAATTTTGGTTTCATCAACACTCTGATATTACGCAGATTACAGAATGCCTCCAGATGTGCATCGGAAACTACTACTGGTCTTCCAGGAAACGATCAAAGCGTAGACTGTTTGAGACATTACTCCCATTGAGGAAATAGCGCCTGGTGACTGTTGTATTCAATCCTGATGCAATATCTTTGTTTCATCAACACTCTGATTGTCCACAGATTACAGAATGCCTCCAGATGTGCATCGGAAACTACTACTGACCTTCCAGGGAACGATCAAAGCGTAGACTGTTTGAGACATTAATCCCATGGAGAAAAGTCCGCATGGTGCTTATTGTGTTCAAAGCCGGTGCAATTTCTTTGTTTCATCAACACTCTGACGGTCCACAGATTGCAGAATGCATCAAGATGTGCTTCGAAAACTACTACTGGTCTTCCAGGGAACGATCGAAGCGTAGACTGTTTGAGACATTACTCCCATGGAGTAATGTGCGCATGGTGACTGTTGTATTCAATCCCGAGGCAATTTCTGTGTTTCATCAACACTTTGAAGGTCCAAGGATTACTGAATGCCTCCAGATGTGCATCGGAAACTACTACTGGTCTTCCAGGGAACGATCAAAGCGTAGACTATTCGAGACATTACTCCCTTGGGGGAAAGTACGCATGGTGACTGTTGTATTCAATCCCGATGCAATTTTGGTTTCATCAACACTCTGATAGTACGCAGATTACAGAATGCCTCCAGATGTGCATCGGAAACTACTACTGGTCTTCCAGGATACGATCAAAGCGTAGACTGTTTGAGACATTACTCGCATGGAGGTAAGTGCGCATGGTGACTGTTGTATTCAATCCCGATGCAATTTCTTTGTTTCATCAACACTCTGATAGTCCACAGATTACAGAATGCCTCCAGATGTGCATCGGAAACTACTACTGGCCTTCCAGGGAACGATCAAAGCGTAGACTGTTTGAGACATTACTCCCATTGAGGAAATAGCGCCTGGTGACTGTTGTATTCAATACTGATGCAATTTCTATGTTTCATCAACACTCTGATAGTCCACAGATTACACAATGCCTCCAGTTGTGCATCGGAAACTACTAATGGTCTTCCAGGAAACGATCAAAGCGTAGACTGTTTGAGACATTACTCCCATGGTGGTAAGTGCGCATGGTGGCTGTTGTATTCCATCCCGATGCAATTTTTGTGTTTCATCAACACTCTGATAGTCCACAGATTACAGAATGCCTCCAGGTGTGCATCGGAAACTACTACTGGTCTTCCAGGTAACAATCAAAGCTTAGACTGTTTGAGACATTACTCCCATGGAGGAAAGTGCGCATGGTGACTGTTGTATTCAATCCCGATGCAATTTCTGTGTTTCATCAACACTCTGATAGTCCACAGATTACCGAATGCCTCCAGGTGTGCATCGGAAACTACAACTGGTCTTCCAGGTAACAATCAAAGCTTAGACTGTTTGAGACATTACTCCCATGGAGGAAAGTGCGCATGGTGACTGTTGTATTCAATCCCGATGCAATTTCTGTGTTTCATCAACACTCTGATAGTCCACAGATTACAGAATGCCTCCAGATGTGCATCGGAATCTACTACTGGTCTTCCAGGGAATGATCAAAGGGTAGACTGTTTGAGACATTACTCCCGTGGAGGAAACTGCGCATGGTGACTGTTGTATTCAATCGCGATGCAATTTCTGCGTTTCATCAACACTCAGATAGTCCACAGATTGCAGAATGCCTCCAGATGTGCATCGTAAACTACTACTGGTCTTCCAGGGAACGATCAAAGCGTAGACTGTTTGAGACATTACTCCCTTGGGGGAAACTACGCATGGTGACTGTTGTATTCAATCCCGATGCAATTTTGGTTTCATTAACACTCTGATAGTACGCAGATTACAGAATGCCTCCAGATGTGCATCGGAAACTACTACTGGTCATCCAGGAAACGATCAAAGCGTAGACTGTTTGAGACATTACTCCCATGGAGGTAAGTGCGCATGGTGAGTGTTGTATCCAATCCCGAAGCAATTTCTGTGTTTCATCAACACTCTGATATTCCACAGATTACAGAACGGCTCCTGATGTGCGTCGGAAACTACTACTGGTCTTCCTTGGAACGATCAAAGCGTAGACTGTTTGAGACATTACTCCCATGGAGGAATGTGCGCATGGTGACTGTTGCATTCAATCCGTTGCAATTTTGGTTTCATCAACACTCTGATAGTCCACAGATTACAGAATGCCTCCGGTTGTGCATCGGAAACTACTACTGGTCTTCCAGGAAACGATCAAAGCGTAGACTGTTTGAGACATTACTCCCATGGAGGTAAGTGCGCATGGTGACTGTTGTATTCAATCCCGATGCAATTTCTTTGTTTCATCAACACTCTGATAGTCCACAGATTACAGAATGCCTCCAGATGTGCATCGGAAACTACTACTGGTCTTCCAGGGAGCGATCAAAGCGTAGACAGTTTGAGACATTACTCCCATGGAGGAAAGTGCGCATGGTGACTGTTGTATTCAATCCCGATGCAATTACTGTGTTTCATCAACACTCTGATAGTCCACAGATTACAGAATGCATCCAGATGTGCATAGGAAACTACTACTGGTCTTCCAGGGAACGATCAAAGCGTAGACTATATGAGACATTACTCCCATGGAGGAAAGTGCGCATGGTGACTGTTGTATTCAATCCCGATGCAATTACTGTGTTTCATCAACACTCTGATAGTCCACAGATTACAGAATGCCGCCAGATGTGCATCGGAAACTACTACTGGACTTCCAGGGAACGATCAAACCGTAGACTGTTTGAGGCATTACTCCCATGGAGGAAAGTGCGCATGGTGACTGCTGTATTGAATCCCGATGCAATTTCTGTGTTTCATCAACATTCTGATAGTCCACAGATTACGGAATGCCTCCAGATGTGCATCGGAAACTACTACTGGTCTTCCAGGGAATGATCAAAGGGTAGACTGTTTGAGACATTACTCCCATGGAGGAAAGTGCCCTTGGTGACTGTTGTATTCAATCCCGATGCAATTTCTGTGTTTCATCAACACTCAGATAGTCCACAGATTGCAGAATGCCTCCAGATGTGCATCGTAAACTACTACTGGTCTTCCAGGGAACGATCAAAGCGTAGACTGTTTGAGACATTACTCCCTTTGGGGAAAGTACGCATGGTGACTGTTGTATTCAGTCCCGATGCAATTTTGGTTTCATCAACACTCTGATAGTACGCAGATTACAGAATGCGTCCAGATTTGCATCGGAAACTACTACTGGTCTTCCAGGAAACGATCAAAGCGTAGACTGTTTGAGACATTTCTCCCATGGAGGTAGGTGCGCATGGTGAGTGTTGTATCCAATCCCGAAGCTATTTCTGTGTTTCATCAAACTCTGATATTCCACAGATTATAGAACGGCTCCAGATGTGCGTCGGAAACTACTACTGGTCTTCCTTGGAACGATCAAAGCGTAGACTGTTTGAGACATTACTCCCGTGGAGGAATGTGCGCATGGTGACTGTTGTATTCAATCCGTTGCAATTTTGGTTTCATCAACACTCTGATAGTCCACAGATTACAGAATGCCTCCAGTTGTGCATCGGAAACTACTACTGGTCTTCCAGGAAACGATCAAAGCGTAGACTGTTTGAGACATTACTCCCATGGAGGTAAGTGCGCATGCTGACTGTTGTATTCAATCCCGATGCAATTTCTTTGTTTCATCAACACTCTGATAGTCCACAGATTACAGAATGCCTCCAGATGTGCATCGGAAACTACTACTGGTCTTCCAGGGAACGATCAAAGCGTAGACTGTTTGAGACATTACTCCCATGGAGGAAATTGCGCATGGTGACTGTTGTATTCAATCCCGATGCAATTACTTTGTTTGATCAACACTCTGATAGTCCACAGATTACAGAATGCATCCAGATGTGCATCGGAAACTACTACTGGTCTTCCAGGGAACGATCAATGCGTAGACTATATGAGACATTACTCCCATGGAGGAAAGTGCGCATGGTGACTGTTGTATTCAATCCCGATGCAATTACTGTGTTTCATCAACACTCTGATAGTCCACAGATTACAGAATGCCGCCAGATGTGCATCGGAAACTACTACTGGCCTTCCAGGGAACGATCAAAGCGTAGACTGTTTGAGACATTACTCCCATTGAGGATATAGCGCCTGGTGACTGTTGTATTCAATCCTGATGCAATATCTTTGTTTCATCAACACTCTGATAGTCCACAGATTACAGAATGCCTCCAGATGTGCATCGGAAACTACTACTGGCCTTCCAGGGAACGATCAAACCGTAGACTGTTTGAGGCATTACTCCCATGGAGGAAAGTGCGCATGGTGACTGCTGTATTGAATCCCGATGCAATTTCTGTGTTTCATCAACACTCTGATAGTCCACAGATTACGGAATGCCTCCAGATGTGCATCGGAAACTACTACTGGTCTTCCAGGGAATGATCAAAGGGTAGACTGTTTGAGACATAACTCCCATGGAGGTAAGTGCGCATGGTGACTGTTGTATTCAATCCCGATGCAATTTCTTTGTTTCATCAACACTCTGATAGTCCACAGATTACAGAATGCCTCCAGATGTGCATCGGAAACTACTACTGGTCTTCCAGGGAGCGATCAAAGCGTAGACAGTTTGAGACATTACTCCCATGGAGGAAAGTGCGCATGGTGACTGTTGTATTCAATCCCGATGCAATTACTGTGTTTCATCAACACTCTGATAGTCCACAGATTACAGAATGCATCCAGATGTGCATAGGAAACTACTACTGGTCTTCCAGGGAACGATCAAAGCGTAGACTATATGAGACATTACTCCCATGGAGGAAAGTGCGCATGGTGACTGTTGTATTCAATCCCAATGCAATTACTGTGTTTCATCAACACTCTGATAGTCCACAGATTACAGAATGCCGCCAGATGTGCATCGGAAACTACTACTGGACTTCCAGGGAACGATCAAACCGTAGACTGTTTGAGGCATTACTCCCATGGAGGAAAGTGCGCATGGTGACTGCTGTATTGAATCCCGATGCAATTTCTGTGTTTCATCAACATTCTGATAGTCCACAGATTACGGAATGCCTCCAGATGTGCATCGGAAACTACTACTGGTCTTCCAGGGAATGATCAAAGGGTAGACTGTTTGAGACATTACTCCCATGGAGGAAAGTGCCCTTGGTGACTGTTGTATTCAATCCCGATGCAATTTCTGTGTTTCATCAACACTCAGATAGTCCACAGATTGCAGAATGCCTCCAGATGTGCATCGTAAACTACTACTGGTCTTCCAGGGAACGATCAAAGCGTAGACTGTTTGAGACATTACTCCCTTTGGGGAAAGTACGCATGGTGACTGTTGTATTCAGTCCCGATGCAATTTTGGTTTCATCAACACTCTGATAGTACGCAGATTACAGAATGCGTCCAGATTTGCATCGGAAACTACTACTGGTCTTCCAGGAAACGATCAAAGCGTAGACTGTTTGAGACATTTCTCCCATGGAGGTAGGTGCGCATGGTGAGTGTTGTATCCAATCCCGAAGCTATTTCTGTGTTTCATCAAACTCTGATATTCCACAGATTATAGAACGGCTCCAGATGTGCGTCGGAAACTACTACTGGTCTTCCTTGGAACGATCAAAGCGTAGACTGTTTGAGACATTACTCCCGTGGAGGAATGTGCGCATGGTGACTGTTGTATTCAATCCGTTGCAATTTTGGTTTCATCAACACTCTGATAGTCCACAGATTACAGAATGCCTCCAGTTGTGCATCGGAAACTACTACTGGTCTTCCAGGAAACGATCAAAGCGTAGACTGTTTGAGACATTACTCCCATGGAGGTAAGTGCGCATGCTGACTGTTGTATTCAATCCCGATGCAATTTCTTTGTTTCATCAACACTCTGATAGTCCACAGATTACAGAATGCCTCCAGATGTGCATCGGAAACTACTACTGGTCTTCCAGGGAACGATCAAAGCGTAGACTGTTTGAGACATTACTCCCATGGAGGAAATTGCGCATGGCGACTGTTGTATTCAATCCCGATGCAATTACTTTGTTTGATCAACACTCTGATAGTCCACAGATTACAGAATGCATCCAGATGTGCATCGGAAACTACTACTGGTCTTCCAGGGAACGATCAATGCGTAGACTTAATGAGACATTACTCCCATGGAGGAAAGTGCGCATGGTGACTGTTGTATTCAATCCCGATGCAATTACTGTGTTTCATCAACACTCTGATAGTCCACAGATTACAGAATGCCGCCAGATGTGCATCGGAAACTACTACTGGCCTTCCAGGGAACGATCAAAGCGTAGACTGTTTGAGACATTACTCCCATTGAGGATATAGCGCCTGGTGACTGTTGTATTCAATCCTGATGCAATATCTTTGTTTCATCAACACTGATAGTCCACAGATTACAGAATGCCTCCAGATGTGCATCGGAAACTACTACTGGCCTTCCAGGGAACGATCAAACCGTAGACTGTTTGAGGCATTACTCCCATGGAGGAAAGTGCGCATGGTGACTGCTGTATTGAATCCCGATGCAATTTCTGTGTTTCATCAACACTCTGATAGTCCACAGATTACGGAATGCCTCCAGATGTGCATCGGAAACTACTACTGGTCTTCCAGGGAATGATCAAAGGGTAGACTGTTTGAGACATTACTCCCATGGAGGAAAGTGCGCATGGTGACTGTTGTATTCAATCCCGATGCAATTTCTGTGTTTCATCAACACTCAGATAGTCCACAGATTGCAGAATGCCTCCAGATGTGCATCGTAAACTACTACTGGTCTTCCAGGGAACGATCAAAGCGTAGACTGTTTGAGACATTACTAACTTTGGGGAAAGTACGCATGGTGACTGTTGTATTCAATCCCGATGCAATTTTGGTTTCATCAACACTCTGATAGTACGCAGATTACAGAATGCCTCCAGATGTGCATCGGAAACTACTACTGGTCTTCCAGGAAACGATCAAAGCGTAGACTGTTTGAGACATTACTCCCATGGAGGTAAGTGCGCATGGTGACTGTTGTATTTAATACCGATGCAATTTCTTTGTTTCATCAACACTCTGATAGTCCACAGATTACAGAATGCCTCCAGATGTGCATCGTAAACTACTACTGGTCTTCTAGGGAACGATCAAAACGTAGTCTATTTGAGACATTACTCCCTTGGGGGAAAGTACGCATGGTGACTGTTGTATTCAATCCCGATGCAATTTTGGTTTCATCAACACTCTGATATTACGCAGATTACAGAATGCCTCCAGATGTGCATCGGAAACTACTACTGGTCTTCCAGGAAACGATCAAAGCGTAGACTGTTTGAGACATTACTCCCATGGATGTAAGTGCGCATGGTGAGTGTTGTATCCAATCCCGAAGCAATTTCTGTGTTTCATCAACACTCTGATAATCCACAGATTACAGAACGGCTCCAGATGTGCGTCGGAAACTACTACTGGTCTTCCTTGGAACGATCAAAGCGTAGACTGTTTGAGACATTACTCCCGTGGAGGAATGTGCGCATGGTGACTATTGTATTCAATCCGTTGCAATTTGGGTTTCATCAACACTCTGATAGTCCACAGATTACAGAATGCCTCCAGTTGTGCATCGGAAACTACTACTGGTATTCCAGGAAACGATCAAAGCGTAGACTGTTTGAGACATTACTCCCATGGAGGAAAGTGCGCATGGTGACTGTTGTATTCAATCCCGATGCAATTTCTTTGTTTCATCAACACTCTGATAGTCCACAGATTACAGAATGCATCCAGATGTGCATCGGAAACTACTACTGGTCTTCCAGGGAACGATCAAAGCGTAGACTATATGAGACATTACTCCCATCTAGGAAAGTGCGCATGGTGACTGTTGTATTCAATCCCGATGCAATTACTGTGTTTCATCAACACTCTGATAGTCCACAGATTACAGAATGCCGCCAGATGTGCATCGGAAACTACTACTGGACTTCCAGGGAACGATCAAACCGTAGACTGATTGAGGTATTACTCCCATGGAGGAAAGTGCGCATGGTGACTGCTGTATTGAATCCCGATGCAATTTCTGTGTTTCATCAACACTCTGATAGTCCACAGATTACGGAATGCCTCCAGATGTGCATCGGAAACTACTACTGGTCTTCCAGGGAATGATCAAAGGGTAGACTGTTTGAGACATTACTCCCATGGAGGTAAGTGCGCATGATGACTGTTGTATTTAATCCCGATGCAATTTCTTTGTTTCATCAACATTCAGATAGTCCACAGATTACAGAATGCCTCCAGATGTGCATCGAAAACTACTACTGGCCTTCCAGGGAACGATCAAAGCGTAGACTGTTTGAGACATTACTCCCATTGAGGAAATAGCGCCTGGTGACTGTTGTATTCAATCCTGATGCAATATCTTTGTTTCATCAACACTCTGATTGTCCACAGTTTACAGAATGCCTCCAGATGTGCATCGGAAACTACTACTGACCTTAAAGGGAACGATCAAAGCGTAGACTGTTTGAGACATTAATCCCATGGAGAAAAGTCCGCATGGTGCTTATTGTGTTCAAAGCCGGTGCAATTTCTTTGTTTCATCAACACTCTGACGGTCCACAGATTGCAGAATGCATCAAGATGTGCTTCGAAAACTACTACTGGTCTTCCAGGGAACGATCGAAGCGTAGACTGTTTGAGACATTACTCCCATGGAGTAATGTGCGCATGGTGACTGTTGTATTCAATCCCGAGGCAATTTCTGTGTTTCATCAACACTTTGAAGGTCCAAGGATTACAGAATGCCTCCAGATGTGCATCGGAAACTACTACTGGTCTTCCAGGGAACGATCAAAGCGTAGACTGTTCGAGACATTACTCCCTTGGGGGAAAGTACGCATGGTGACTGTTGTATTCAATCCCGATGCAATTTTGGTTTCATCAACACTCTGATAGTACGCAGATTACAGAATGCCTCCAGATGTGCATCGGAAACTACTACTGGTCTTCCAGGATACGATCAAAGCGTAGACTGTTTGAGACATTACTCGCATGGAGGTAAGTACGCATGGTGACTGTTGTATTCAATCCCGATACAATTTCTTTGTTTCATCAACACTCTGATAGTCCACAGATTACAGAATGCCTCCAGATGTGCATCGGAAACTACTACTGGCCTTCCAGGGAACGATCAAAGCGTAGACTGTTTGAGACATTACTCCCATTGAGGAAATAGCGCCTGGTGACTGTTGTATTCAATACTGATGCAATTTCTTTGTTTCATCAACACTCTGATAGTCCACAGATTACAGAATGCCTCCAGGTGTGCATCGGAAACTACTACTGGTCTTCCAGGTAACAATCAAAGCTTAGACTGTTTGAGACATTACTCCCATGGAGGAAAGTGCGCATGGTGACTGTTGTATTCAATCCCGATGCAATTTTTGTGTTTCATCAACACTCTGATAGTCCACAGATTACCGAATGCCTCCAGGTGTGCATCGGAAACTACTACTGGTCTTCCAGGTAACAATCAAAGCTTAGACTGTTTGAGACATTACTCCCATGGAGGAAAGTGCGCATGGTGACTGTTGTATTCAATCCCGATGCAATTTCTGTGTTTCATCAACACTCTGATAGTCCACAGATTACAGAATGCCGCCAGATGTGCATCGGAAACTACTACTGGACTTCCAGGGAACGATCAAACCGTTGACTGTTTGAGGCATTACTCCCATGGAGGAAAGTGCGCATGGTGACTGCCGTATTGAATCCCGATGCAATTTCTGTGTTTCATCAACATTCTGATAGTCCACAGATTACGGAATGCCTCCAGATGTGCATCGGAAACTACTACTGGTCTTCCAGGGAATGATCAAAGGGTAGACTGTTTGAGACATTACTCCCATGGAGGAAAGTGCCCTTGGTGACTGTTGTATTCAATCCCGATGCAATTTCTGTGTTTCATCAACACTCAGATAGTCCACATATTGCAGAATGCCTCCAGATGTTGCATCGTAAACTACTACTGGTCTTCCAGGGAACGATCAAAGCGTAGACTGTTTGAGACATTACTCCCTTTGGGGAAAGTACCCATGGTGACTGTTGTATTCAATCCCGATGCAATTTTGGTTTGATCAACACTCTGATAGTACGCAGATTACAGAATGCGTCCAGATTTGCATCGGAAACTACTACTGGTCTTCCAGGAAACGATCAAAGCGTAGACTGTTTGAGACATTACTCCCATGGAGGTAAGTGCGCATGCTGACTGTTGTATTCAATCCCGATGCAATTTCTTTGTTTCATCAACACTCTGATAGTCCACAGATTACAGAATGCCTCCGGATGTGCATCGGAAACTACTACTGGTCTTCCAGGGAACGATCAAAGCGTAGACTGTTTGAGACATTACTCCCATGGAGGAAATTGCGCATGGTGACTGTTGTATTCAATCCCGATGCAATTACTGTGTTTCATCAACACTCTGATAGTCCACAGATTACAGAATGCCGCCAGATGTGCATCGGAAACTACTACTGGCCTTCCAGGGAACGATCAAAGCGTAGACTGTTTGAGACATTACTCCCATTGAGGATATAGCGTCTGGTGACTGTTGTATTCAATCCTGATGCAATATCTTTGTTTCATCAACACTCTGATAGTCCACAGATTACAGAATGCCTCCAGATGTGCATCGGAAACTACTACTGGCCTTCCAGGGAACGATCAAACCGTAGACTGTTTGAGGCATTACTCCCATGGAGGAAAGTGCGCATGGTGACTGCTGTATTGAATCCCGATGCAATTTCTGTGTTTCATCAACACTCTGATAGTCCACAGATTACGGAATGCCTCCAGATGTGCATCGGAAACTACTACTGGTCTTCCAGGGAATGATCAAAGCGTAGACTGTTTGAGACATTACTCCCTTGGGGGAATGTACGCATGGTGACTGTTGTATTCAATCCCGATGCAATTTTGGTTTCATCAACACTCTGAGAGTACGCAGATTACAGAATGCCTCCAGATGTGCATCGGAAACTACTACTGGTCTTCCAGGAAACGATCAAAGCGTAGACTGTTTGAGACATTACTCATATGGAGGTAAGTGCGCATGGTGAGTGTTGTATCCAATCCCGAAGCAATTTCTGTGTTTCATCAACACTCTGATATTCCACAGATTACAGAACGGCTCCAGATGTGCGTCGGAAACTACTACTGGTCTTCCTTGGAACGATCAAAGCGTAGACTGTTTGAGACATTACTCCCGTGGAGGAATGTGCGCATGGTGACTGTTGTATTCAATCCGTTGCAATTTTGGTTTCATCAACACTCTGATAGTCCACAGATTACAGAATGCCTCCGGTTGTGCATCGGAAACTACTACTGGTCTTCCAGGAAACGATCAAAGCGTAGACTGTTTGAGACATTACTCCCATGGAGGTAAGTGCGCATGGTGACTGTTGTATTCAATCCCGATGCAATTTCTTTGTTTCATCAACACTCTGATAGTCCACAGATTACAGAATGCCTCCAGATGTGCATCGGAAACTACTACTGGTCTTCCAGGGAGCGATCAAAGCGTAGACAGTTTGCGACATTACTCCCATGGAGGAAACTGCGCATGGTGACTGTTGTATTCAATCCCGATGCAAGTACTGTGTTTCATCAACACTCTGATAGTCCACAGATTACAGAATGCATCCAGATGTGCATAGGAAACTACTACTGGTCTTCCAGGGAACGATCAAAGCGTAGACTATATGAGACATTACTCCCATGGAGGAAAGTGCGCATGGTGACTGTTGTATTCAATCCCGATGCAATTACTGTGTTTCATCAACACTCTGATAGTCCACAGATTACAGAATGCCGCCAGATGTGCATCGGAAACTACTACTGGACTTCCAGGGAACGATCAAACCTTAGACTGTTTGAGGCATTACTCCCATGGAGGAAAGTGCGCATGGTGACTGCTGTATTGAATCCCGATGCAATTTCTGTGTTTCATCAACATTCTGATAGTCCACAGATTACGGAATGCCTCCAGATGTGCATCGGAAACTACTACTGGTCTTCCAGGGAATGATCAAAGGGTAGACTGTTTGAGACATTACTCCCATGGAGGAAAGTGCCCTTGGTGACTGTTGTATTCAATCCCGATGCAATTTCTGTGTTTCATCAACACTCAGATAGTCCACAGATTGCAGAATGCCTCCAGATGTGCATCGTAAACTACTACTAGCCTTCCAGGGAACGATCAAAGCGTAGGCCGTTTGAGACATTACTCCGTTTGGGGAAAGTACGCATGGTGACTGTTGTATTCAATCCCGATGCAATTTTGGTTTCATCAACACTCTGATAGTACGCAGATTACAGAATGCGTCCAGATTTGCATCGGAAACTACTACTGGTCTTCCAGGAAACTATCAAAGCGTAGACTGTTTGAGACATTACTCCCATGGAGGTAGGTGCGCATGGTGAGTGTTCTATCCAATCCCGAAGCTATTTCTGTGTTTCATCAAACTCTGATATTCCACAGATTACAGAACGGCTCCAGATGTGCGTCGGAAACTACTACTGGTCTTCCTTGGAACGATCGAAGCGTAGACTGTTTGAGACATTACTCCCGTGGAGGAATGTGCGCATGGTGACTGTTGTATTCAATCCGTTGCAATTTTGGTTTCATCAACACTCTGATAGTCCACAGATTACAGAATGCCTCCAGTTGTGCATCGGAAACTACTACTGGTCTTCCAGAAAACGATCAAAGCGTAGACTGTTTGAGACATTAATCCCATGGAGGTAAGTGCGCATGCAGACTGTTGTATTCAATCCCGATGCAATTTCTTTGTTTCATCAACACTCTGATAGTCCACAGATTACAGAATGCCTCCAGATGTGCATCGGAAACTACTACTGGTCTTCCAGGGAACGATCAAAGCGTAGACTGTTTGAGACATTACTCCCAAGGAGGAAATTGCGCATGGTGACTGTTGTATTCAATCCCGATGCAATTACTGTGTTTCATCAACACTCTGATAGTCCACAGATTACAGAATGCATCCAGATGTGCATCGGAAACTACTACTGATCTTCCAGGGAACGATCAATGCGTAGACTATATGAGACATTACTCCCATGGAGGAAAGTGCGCATGGTGACTGTTGTATTCAATCCCGATGCAATTACTGTGTTTCATCAACACTCTGATAGTCCACAGATTACAGAATGCCGCCAGATGTGCATCGGAAACTACTACTGGACTTCCAGGGAACGATCAAACCGTAGACTGATTGAGACATTACTCCCATGGAGGAAAGTGCGCATGGAGACTGTTGTATTCAATCCCGATGCAATTACTGTGTTTCATCAACACTCTGATAGTCCACAGATTACAGAATGCCGCCAGATGTGCATCGGAAACTACTACTGGCCTTCCAGGGAACGATCAAAGCGTAGACTGTTTGAGACATTACTCCCATTGAGGATATAGCGCCTGGTGACTGTTGTATTCAATCCTGATGCAATATCTTTGTTTCATCAACACTCTGATAGTCCACAGATTACAGAATGCCTCCAGATGTGCATCGGAGACTACTACTGGCCTTCCAGGGAACGATCAAAGCGTAGACTGTTTGAGACATTAATCCCATGGAGAAAAGTCCGCATGGTGCTTATTGTGTTCAATGCCGGTGCAATTTCTTTGTTTCATCAACACTCTGACGGTCCAAGGATTACAGAATGCCTCCAGATGTGCATCGGAAACTACTACTGGTCTTCCAGGGAACGATCAAAGCGTAGACTGTTTGAGACATTACTACCATGGAGGAAATAGCGCTTGGTGACTGTTGTATTCAATCCTGATGCAATTTATGTGTTTCATCAACACTGTGATAGTCCACAGATTACAGAATGCCTCCAGATGTGCATCGGAAACTACTACCGGTCTTCCAGGTAACGTTCAAAGCTTAGACTGTTTGACACATTAATCCCATGGAGGAAAGTGTGCATGGTGTCTGTTGAATTCAATCCCGATGCAATTTCTGTGTTTCATCAACACTCAGATAGTCCACAGATTACAGAATGCCTTCAGATGTGCATCGGAAACTCCTACTGGTTTTCCTGGGAACGATCAATTCGTAGACTGTTTGAGACATTACTCCCATGGGGGAGAGTGCGCATGGTGACTGTTGTATTCAATCCCGATGCAATTACTGTGTTTCATCAACACTCTGATAGTCCACAGATTACAGAATACCTCCAGATGTGCATCGGAAACTACTACTGGTCTTCCACGGAATGATCAAAGGGTAGACTGTTTAAGACACTACTCCAGTGGAGGAAAGTGCGCATGGTGACTGTTGTATTCAATCCCGATGCAATTTCTGTGTTTCATCAACACTCTGATAGTCCGCAAATTACAGAATGCCTCCAGATGTGCATCAGAAACTACTACCGGTCTTGGAGTGAACGATCAAAGCGTAAACTGTTTGAGACACTACTCCCATGGGGGAAAGTGCGCATGGTGAGTGTTGTATCCAATCCCGAAGCAATTTCTGTGTTTCATCAACACTATGATATTCCACAGATTACAGAACGGCTCCACATGTGCGTCGGAAACTACTACTGGTCTTCCTTGGAACGATCTAAGCGTAGACTGTTTGAGACATTACTCCCGTGGAGGAATGTGCTCATGGTGACTGTTGTATTCAATCCGTTGCAATTTTGGTTTCATCAACACTCTGATAGTCCACAGATTACAGAATGCCTCCACATGTGCATCGTAAACTACTACTGGTCTTCCAGGGAACGATCAAAGCTTAGACTGTTTGAGACATTACTCCCATGGAGGAAAGTGCGCATGGTGACTGTTGTATTCAATCCCGATGCAATTTCTGTGTGTCATAAACACTCTGATAGTCCACAGATTACAGAATGCCTCCAGATGTGCATCGGAAACTACTACTGGTCTTCCAGGGAATGATCAAAGGGTAGACTGTTTGAGACATTACTCCCATGGAGGAAAGTGCGCATGGTGACTGTTGTATTCAATCCCGATGCACTTTTTGTGTTTCATCAACACTCAGATAGTCCACAGATTGCAGAATGCCTCCAGATGTGCATCGTAAACTACTACTGGTCTTCCAGGGAACGATCAAAGCGTATACTGTTTGAGACATTACTCCCTTGGGGGAAAGTACGCATGGTGACTGTTGTATTCAATCCCGATGCAATTTTGGTTTCATCAACACTCTGATAGTACGCAGATTACAGAATGCCTCCAGATGTGCATCGGAAACTACTACTGGTCTTCCAGGAAACGATCAAAGCGTAGACTGTTTGAGACATTACTCCCATGGAGGTAAGTGGCATGGTGAGTGTTGTATCCAATCCCGAAGCAAATTCTGTGTTTCATCAACACTCTGATATTCCACAGATTACAGAACGGCTCCAGATGTGCGTCGGAAACTACTACTGGTCTTCCTTGGAACGATCAAAGCGTAGACTGTTTGAGACATTACTCCCGTGGAGGAATGTGCGCATGGTGACTGTTGTATTCAATCCGTTGCAATTTTGGTTTCATCAACACTCTGATAGTCCACAGATTACAGAATGTCTCCGGTTGTGCATCGAAAACTACTACTGGTCTTCCAGGAAACGATCAAAGCGTAGACTGTTTGAGACATTACTCCCATGGAGGTAAGTGCGCATGGTGACTGTTGTATTCAATCCCGATGCAATTTCTTTGTTTCATCAACACTCTGATAGTCCACAGATTACAGAATGCCTCCAGATGTGCATCGGAAACTACTACTGGTCTTCCAGGGAGCGATCAAAGCGTAGACTGTTTGAGACATTACTCCCATGGAGGAAACTGCGCATGGTGACTGTTGTATTCAATCCCGACGCAATTACTGTGTTTCATCAACACTCTGATAGTCCACAGATTACAGAATGCATCCAGATGTGCATCGGAAACTACTACTGGTCTTCCAGGGAACGATCAAAGCGTAGACTATATGAGACATTACTCCCATGGAGGAAAGTGCGCATGGTGACTGTTGTATTAAATCCCGATGCAATTACTGTGTTTCATCAACACTCTGATAGTCCACAGGTTACAGAATGCCGCCAGATGTGCATCGAAACTACTACTGGACTTCCAGGGAACGATCAAACCGTAGACTGTTTGAGGCTTTACTCCTATGGAGGAAAGTGCGCATGGTGACTGCTGTATTGAATCCCGATGCAATTTCTGTGTTTCATCAACACTCTGATAGTCCACAGATTACGGAATGCCTCCAGATGTGCATCGGAAACTACTACTGGTCTTCCAGGTCATGATCAAAGGGTAGACTGTTTGAGACATTACTCCCTTGGAGGAAAGTGCCCTTGGTGACTGTTGTATTCAATCCCGATGCAATTTTGGTTTCATCAACACTCTGATAGTACGCAGATTACAGAATGCCTCCAGATGTGCATCGGAAACTACTACTGGTCTTCCAGGAAACGATCAAAGCGTAGACTGTTTGAGACATTACTCCCATGGAGGTAAGTGCGCATGGTGAGTGTTGTATCCAATCCCGAAGCTATTTCTGTGTTTCATCAACACTCTGATATTCCACAGATCACAGAACGGCTCCAGATGTGCGTCGGAAACTACTACTGGTCTTCCTTGGAACGATCAAAGCGTAGACTGTTTGAGACATTACTCCCGTGGAGGAATGTGCGCATGGTGACTGTTGTATTCAATCCGTTGCAATTTTGGTTTCATCAACACTCTGATAGTCCACAGATTACAGAATGCCTCCAGTTGTTCATCGGAAACTACTACTGGTCTTCCAGGAAACGATCAAAGCGTAGACTGTTTGAGACATTACTCCCATGGAGGTAAGTGTGCATGCTGACTGTTGTATTCAATCCCGATGCAATTTCTTTGTTTCATCAACACTCTGATAGTCCACAGATTACAGAATGCCTCCAGATGTGCATCGGAAACTACTACTGGTCTTCCAGGGAACGATCAAAGCGTAGACAGTTTGAGACATTACTCCCATGGAGGAAATTGCGCATGGTGACTGTTGCATTTAATCGCGATGCAATTACTGTGTTTCATCAACACTCTGATAGTCCACAGATTACAGAATGCATCCAGATGTGCATCGGAAACTACTACTGGTCTTCCAGGGAACGATCAAAGCGTAGACTATATGAGACATTACTCCCCTGGAGGAAAGTGCGCATGGTGACTGTTGTATTCAATCCCGATGCAATTACTGTGTTTCATCAACACTCTGATAGTCCACAGACTACAGAATGCCGCCAGATGTGCATCGGAAACTACTTCTGGACTTCCAGGGAACGATCAAACCGTAGACTGATTGAGACATTACTCCAATGGAGGAAAGTGCGCATGGTGACTGTTCTATTCAATCCCGATGCAATTACTGTGTTTCATCAACACTCAGATAATCCACAGATTACAGAATGCCGCCAGATGTGCATCGGAAACTACTACTGGACTTCCAGGGAACGTTCAAACCGTAGACTGATTGAGGCATTACTCCCATGGAGGAAAGTGCGCATGGTGACTGTTGTATTCAATCCCGAGGCAATTTCTGTGTTTCGTCAACACTTTGAAGGTCCAAGGATTACAGAATGCCTCCAGATGTGCATCGGAAACTACTACTGGTCTTCCAGGGAACGATCAAAGCGTAGACTGTTTGAGACATTACTCCCATGGGGGAGAGTGCGCATGGTGACTGTTGTATTCAATCCCGATGCAATTACTGTGTTTCATCAACACTCTGATAGTCCACAGATTACAGAATGCCTCCAGATGTGCATCGGAAACTATTACTGGTCTTCCAGGGAATGATCAAAGGGTAGACTGTTTGAGACACTACTGCAGTGGAGGAAAGTGCACATGGTGACTGTTATATTCAATCCCGATGCAATTTCTGTGTTTCATCAACACTCTGATAGTCCGCAAATTACAGAATGCCTCCAGATGTGCATCGGAAACTACTACTGGTCTTCGAGGGAACGATCAAAGCGTAAACTGTTTGAGACACTACTCCCATGGGGGAAAGTGCGCATGGTGAGTGTTGTATCCAATCCCGAAGCAATTTCTGTGTTTCATCAACACTCTGACATTCCACAGATTATAGAACGGCTCCACATGTGCGTCGGAAACTACTACTGGTCTTCCTTGGAACGATCAAAGCGTAGACTGTTTGAGACTTTACTCCCGTGGAGGAATGTGCTCATGGTGACTGTTGTATTCAATCTGTTGCAATTTTGGTTTCATCAACACTCTGATAGTCCACAGATTACAGAATGCCTCCACATGTGCATCGTAAACTACTACTGGTCTTCCAGGGAACGATCAAAGCTTAGACTGTTTGAGACATTACTCCCATGGAGGAAAGTGCGCATGGTGACTGTTGTATTCAATCCCGATGCAACTTCTGTGTGTCATCAACACTCTGATAGTCCACAGATTACAGAATGCCTCCACATGTGCATCGTAAACTACTACTGGTCTTCCAGGGAACGATCAAAGCTTAGACTGTTTGAGACATTACTTCCATGGAGGAAAGTGCGCATGGTGACTGTTGAATTCAATCCCGATGCAATTTCTGTGTTTCATCAACACTCTGATAGTCCACAGATTGCAGAATGCCTCCAGATGTGCATCGGAAACTACTACTGGTCTTCCAGGGAACGATCAAAGTGTAGACTGTCTGAGACATTACTCGCATGGAGGAAAGCGTGCATGGTGACTGTTGTATTCAACCCGATGCAATTACTGTGTTTCATCAACATTCTGATAGTCCGCAGATTACAGAATGCCTCCAGATGTGCATCGGCAACTACTACTGGTCTTCGAGGGAACGATCAAAGCGTAAACTGTTTGAGACACTACTCCCATGGGGGTAAGTGCGCATGGTGAGTGTTGTATCCAATACCGAAGCAATTTCTGTGTTTCATCAACACTCTGATAGTCCACAGATTACAGAATGCCTCCAGATGTGCATCGAAAACTACTACTGGTCTTCCAGGGAACGATCAAAGCGTAGACTGTTTGAGACATTACTCCCGTGGAGGAATGTGCGCATGGTGACTGTTGTATTTAATCCGATGCAATTTTGGTTTCATCAACACTCTGATAGTCTACAGATTACAGAATGCCTCCAGCTGTGCATCGGAAACTACCAATGGTCTTCCAGGAAACGATCAAAGCGTAGACTGTATGAGACATTACTCCCACGGTGGTAAGTGCGCATGGTGGCTGTTGTATTCAATCCCGATGCAATTTCTTTGTTTCATCAACACACTGATAGTCCACAGATTACAGAATGCCTCCAGATGTGCATCGAAAACTACTACTGGTCTTCCAGGGAACGATCAAAGCGTAGACTGTTTGAGACATTACTCCCATGGAGGAAAGTGCGCATGGTGATTGTTGTATTCAATCCTGATGCAATTTCTGTGTTTCATCAACAATGTGATAGCCCACAGATTACAGAATGCCTTCAGATGTGCATCGGGAACTACTACCGGTCTTCCAGGTAACGTTCAAAGCTTAGACTGTTTAAGACATTAATCACATGGAGGAAAGTGTATGGTGACTGTTGAATTCAATCCCGATGCGGTTTCTGTGTTTCATCAACACTCAGATAGTCCGCAGATTACAGAACGCCTCCAGATGTGCATCGGAAACTCCTACTGGTTTTCCTGGGAACGATCAATGCGTAGACTGTTTGAGACATTACTCCCATGGGGGAGAGTGCGCATATTGACTGTTGTATTCAATCCCGATGCAATTACTGTGTTTCATCAACACTCTGATAGTCCACACATTACAGAATGCCTCCAGATGTGCATCGGAAACTACTACTGGTCTTCCAGGGAATGATCAAAGGGTAGACTGTTTGATACACAACTCCAGTGGAGGAAAGTGCGCATGGTGACTGTTGTATTCAATCCCGACGCAATTTCTGTGTTTCATCAACACTCTGATAGTCCACAGATTACAGAATGCCTCCAGATGTGCATCGGAAACTACTACTGGTCTTCCAGGGAACGATCAAAGTGTAGACTGTCTGAGACATTACTCCCATTTAGGAAAGCGTGCATGGTGACTGTTGTACTCAATCCCGATGCAATTACTGTGTTTCATCAACACTCTGTTAGTCTGCAGATTACAGAATGCCTCCAGATGTGCATCGGCAACTACTACTGGTCTTCGAGGGAACGATCAAAGCGTAAACTGTTTGAGACACTACTCCCAAGGGGGAAAGTGCGCATGGTGAGTGTTGTATACAATACCGAAGCAATTTCTGTGTTTCATCAACACTCTGATAGTCCACAGATTACAGAACGCCTCCAGATGTGCGCCGGAAACTACTACTGGTCTTCCTTGGAACGATCAAAGCGTAGACTGTTTGAGACATTACTCCCGTGGAGGAAAGTGCCGATGGTGACTGTTGTATTCAATCCCGATGCAATTTCTGTGTTTCATCAACACTCTGATAGTCCACAGAATACAGAATGCCTCCAGGTGTGCATCGGAAACTACTACTGGTCTTCCAGGTAACAATCAAAGCTTAGACTGTTTGAGACATTACTCCCATGGAGGAAAGTGCGCATGGTGACTGTTGTATTCAATCCCGACGCAATTTCTGTGTTTCATCACCACTCTGATAGTCCACAGATTACAGAATGCCTCCAGATGTGCATCGGAAACTACTACTGGTCTTCCAGGGAATGATCAAAGGTTAGACTGTTTGAGACATTACTCCCGTGGAGGAAAGTGCGCATTGTGACTGTTGTATGCAATCCCGATGCAATTTCTGTGTTTCATCAACCCTCAGATAGTCCACAGATTGCAGAATGCCTCCAGATGTGCATCGTAAACTACTACTGGTCTTCCAGGGAACGATCAAAGCGTAGACTGTTTGAGACATTACTCCCTTGGGGAAAAGTACGCATGGTGACTGTTGTATTCAATCCGATGCAATTTTGGTTTCATCAACACTCTGATAGTACGCAGATTACAGAATGCCTCCAGATGTGCATCGGAAACTACTACTGGTCTTCCAGGAAACGATCAAAGCGTAGACTGTTTGAGACATTACTCCCATGGAGGTAAGTGCGCATGGTGACTGTTGTATTCAATCCCGATGCAATTTCTTTGTTTCATCAACACTCTGATAGTCCACAGATTACAGAATGCCTCCAGATGTGCATCGGAAAATACTACTGGCCTTCCAGGGAACTATCAAAGCGTAGACTGTTTGAGACATTACTCCCATTGAGGAAATAGCGCCTGGTGTCTGTTGTATTCAATCCTGATGCAATTTCTTTGTTTCATCAACACTCTGATAGTGCGCAGATTACAGAATGCCTCCAGATGTGCATCGGAAACTACTACTGGTCTTCCAGGAAACAATCAAAGCGTAGACTGTTTGAGACATTACTCCCATGGAGGTAAGTGCGCATGGTGACTGTTGTATTCAATCCCGATGCAATTTCTTTGTTTCATCAACACTCTGATAGTCCACAGATTACAGAATGCCTCCAGATGTGCATCGGCAACTACTACTGGTCTTCGAGGGAACGATCAAAGCGTAAACTGTTTGAGACACTACTCCCATGGGGGAAAGTGCGCATGGTGCGTGTTGTATCCAATACCGAAGCAATTTCTGTGTTTCATCAACAATCTGATAGTCCACAGATTTCGGAATGAATCCAGATGTGCATCGGAAACTACTACTATTCTTCCAGGGAACGATCAAAGCGTAGACTGTTTGAGACATTACATCCTAGGAGGAAAGTGCGCATGGTGACTGTTGTATTCAATCCCGATGCAATTTCTGTGTTTCGTCTACACTTTGAAGATCCAAGGATTACAGAATGCCTCCAGATGTGCATCGGAAGCTACTACTTGTCTTGCAGGGAACGATCAAAGCGTAGACTGTTTCAGACATTATTCCCATGGAGGAAAGTGCCGATGGTGATTCTTGTATTCAATCCCGATGTAATTTCTGTGTTTCATCAACACTCTAATAGTCCACAGATTACAGAATGCCTCCAGATGTGCATCAAAAACTACTACTGGTCTTCCAGGTACCGATCAAAGCTTAGACTGTTTGCGACATTACTCCCATGGAGGAAAGTGCGCATGGTGACTGTTGTATTCAATCCCAATGCAATTACTGTGTTTCATCAACACTCTGATAGTCCACAGATTACAGAATGCCTCCAGATGTGCATCGGAAACTACTACTGGTCTTCCAGGGAACGATCAAAGCGTAGTCTGTCTGAGACATTACTCCCACGGAGGAACGTGCGCATGGTGACTGTTGTATTCAATCCCGATGCAATTACTGTGTTTCATCAACACTCTGATAGTCCACAGATTACAGAATGCCTCCAGATGTGCATCGGAAACTGCTACTGGACTTCCATGAAACGATCAAAGCGTAGACTGTTTGAGACATTACTCCAATGGAGGAAAGTGAACCTGGAGACTGTTGTATTCAATCCCGATGCAACTTCCGTGTTTCATCAACACTTTGATAGTCCACAGATTACAGAATGCCTTCAGATGTGCATCGGAAACTACTATTGGTTTTCCAGGGAACGATCAAAGCTTAGACTGTTTGTGACATTACTCCCATGGCAGAAAGTGCACATGGCGACTGTTGTATTCAATCCCGATGCAATTTCTGTGTTTCATCAACACTCTGATAGTCCACAGATTACAGAATGGCTCCAGATGTGCATCGGAAACTACTACTGGTCTTCCAGGGAACGATCAATGCGTAGACTGTTTGAGACATTACTCCCATGGAGGAAAGTGCGCATGGTGAAAGTTGTATTCAATCCCGATGCAATTTCTGTATTTCATCAACACTCTGATAGTCCACATATTAAAGAATGCGTCCAGTTGTGCATCGGAAACAACTACTGGTCTTCCCGGAAACGATCAAAGCGTAGACAGTTTGAGACATTACTCCCATGTAGGTAAGTGCGCATGGTGACTTTTGTATTCAATCCCGAAGCAATTTCTTTGTCTCATCAACACTCTGATAGTCCACAGATTACAGAATGCCTCCAGATGTGCATCGGAAACTACTACTGGTCTTCCAGGAAACGATCAAAGCGTAGACTGTTTGAGACATTACTCCCATGGAGATAAGTGCGCATGGTAACTGTTGTATTCAATCCCGATGCAATTTCTGTGTTTCATCAACACTCTGATAGTCCACAGATTACAGAATGCCTTCAGATGTGCATCGTAAACTACTGTTGGTTTTCCAAGGAACGATCAAATCTTAGACTGTTTGAGACATTACTCCCATGGCGGCAAGTGCGCATGGTGACTGTTGTATTCAATCCCGATGCAATTTCTGTGTTTCATCAACACTCTGATAGTCCACAGATTACAGAATGGCTCCAGATGTGCATCGGAAACTACTACTGGTCTTCCAGGGAACGATCAATGCGTAGACTGTTTGAGACATTACTCCCATGGAGGAAAGTGCGCATGGTGAATGTTGTATTCAATCCCGATGCAATTTCTGTATTTCATCAACACTCTGATAGTCCACATATTACAGAATGCGTCCAGTTGTGCATCGGAAACTACTACTGGTCTTGCAGGGAACGATCAAAGCGTAGACTGTTTGAGACATTACTCCCATGGAGGTAAGTGCGCATGGTGACTGTCTAATTCAATCTCGATGCAATTTCTGTGTTTCATCAACACTCAGATAGTCCACAGATTACAGAATGCCTCCAGATGTGCATCGGAAACTACTATTGGTCTTCTAGGGAATGATCAAAGCGTAGACTGTTTGAGACATTACTCCCATGGCATAAAGTGCGCATGGTTACTCTTGTATTAAATCTCGATGCAATTTCTGTGTTTCATCAACATTCTGATAGTTCACAGATTACAGTATGCCTCTAGATGTGCATCGGAAACTGCTACTGGACTTCCAGGAAACAATCAAGCGTAGACTGTTTGAGACATTACTCCCATGGAGGAAATAACGCCTGGTGACTGTTGTATTCAATCCCGATGCAATTTCTGTGTTTCATCAACACTTTGATATTCCACAGATTACAGAATGCCTTCAGATGTGCATCGGAAACTACTGTTGGTTTTCCAAGGAACGATCAAGTCTTAGACTGTTTGAGACATTACTCCCATTGCGGCAAGTGCGCATGGTGACTGTTGTATTCAATCCCGATGCAATTTCTGTGTTTCATCAACACTCTGATAGTCCACAGATTACAGAATGCCTTCAGATGTGCATCGGAAACTACTACTGGTCTTGCAGGGAACGATCAAAGCGTAGACTGTTTGAGACATTACTCCCATGGCGTAAAGTGCGCATGGTGACTGTTGTATTGAATCCCGATGCAATTTCTGTGTTTCATCAACACTCTGATAGTCCACAGATTACAGAATGCCTCCAGATGTGCATCGGAAACTACTACTGGTCTTCCAGGGAATGATCAAAGGGTAGACTGTTTGAGTCATTACTCCCTTGGGGGAAAGTACGCATGGTGACTGTTGTATTCAATCCCGATGCAATTTTGGTTTCATCAACACTCTGATAGTACGCAGATTACAGAATGTCTCCAGATGTGCATCGGAAACTACTACTGGTCTTCCAGCAAACGAACAAAGCGTAGACGGTTTGCGACATTACTCCCATGGAGGTAAGTGCGCATGGTGACTGTCTAATTCAATCCCGACGCAATTTCTGTGTTTCATCAACACTCAGATAGTCCACAGATTACAGAATGCCTCCAGATGTGCATCGGAAACTACTACTGGTCTTCTAGGGAACGATCAAAGCGAAGACTGTTTGAGACATTACTCCCATGGCGGAAAGTGCGCATGGTGACTGTTGTATTCAATCTCGATGCAATTTCTGTGTTTCATCAACATTCTGATAGTTCACAGATTACAGAATGCCTCCAGATGTGCATCGGAAACTGCTACTGGACTTCCAGGAAACGATCAAAGCGTAGACTGTTTGAGACATTACTCCCATGAAGGAAATAACGCCTGTAGAATGTGGTATTCAATCCCGATGCAGTTTCTGTGTTTCATCAACACTTTGATATGCCACAGATTACAGAATGCCTTCAGATGAGCATCGGAAACTACTGTTGGTTTTCCAAGGAACGATCAAATCTTAGATTGTTTGAGACATTACTCGCATGGCGGCAAGTGCGCATGGTGACTGTTGTATTCAATCCCGAAGCAATTTCTGTGTTTCATCAACACTCTGATAGTCCACAGATTACAGAATGCCTCCAGATGTGCATCGGAAACTACTACTGGTCTTGCATGGAACGATCATAGCGTAGACTGTTTGAGACATTACTCCCATGGCGTAAAGTGCGCATGGTGACTGTTGTATTGAATCCCGATGCAATTTCTGTGTTTCATCAACACTCTGATTGTCCACAGATTACAGAATGCCTCCAGATGTGCATCGGAAACTACTACTGGTCTTCCAGGGCATGATCAAAGGGTAGACTGTTTGAGACATTACTCCCGATGAGGAAAGTGTTCATGGTGACTGTTGTATTCAATCGCGATGCAATTTCTGTGTTTCATCAACACTCACATAGTACGCAGATTACAGAATGCCTCCAGATGTGCATCGGAAACTACTACTCGTCTTCCAGGAAACGATCAAAGCGTAGACTGTTTGAGACATTACCCCCATGCGGAAAGTGCGCATGGTGACTGTTGTATTCAATCCCGATTCAATTTCTGTGTTTCATCAACACTCTGATAGTCTGATAGTCCACAGATTACAGAATGCCTCCAGATGTGCATCGGAAACTACTACTGGTCTTCTAGGGAACGATCAAAGCGTAGACTGTTTGAGGCATTACTCCCATGGAGGAAAGTGCGCATGGTGACTGTTGTACTCAATCCCGATGCAATTTCTGTGTTTCATCAACATTCTGATAGTCCACAGATTACAGAATGCCTCCAGATGTGCATCGGAAACTACTACTGGTCTTCCAAGTAATGATCAAAGCGTAGACTGTTTGAGACATTACTCCCATGGCGGAAAGTGCGCATGGTGACTGTTGTATTCAATCCCGATGCAATTATAGTGTTTCATCAACACTCTGATAGTCCGCAGATTACAGAATGCCTTCAGATGTGCAACGGAAACTACTCTTGGTTTTCCAGGGAACGATGAAATCTTAGACTGTTTGAGACATTACTCCCATGGCGGAAAGTGCGCATGGTGAATGTTGTATTCAATCACGATGCAACTTCTGTGTTTCAACAACACTCTGATAGTCCACAGATTACAGAATGCCTCCAGATATGCATCGGGAACTATTACTGGTCTTCCAGGGATCGATCAAGCGTAGACTGTTTGAGACATTACTCCCATGGCGTAAAGTGGGCATGGTGACAGTTGTATTCAATCCCGATCCAATTACTGTGTTTCATCAACACTCTGATAGTCCACAGATTACAGAATGCCTCCAGATGTGCATCGGAAACTACTACTGGAGTTCCACGAAACGATCAAACCGTAGACTGTTTGAGGCATTACTCCCATGGAGGAAAGTGCGCATGGTGACTGTTGTATTCAATCCCGATGCAATATCTGTGTTTCATCAACACTCTGATAGTCCACAGTTTACAGAATGCCTCCAGATGTGCATCGTAAACTACTACTGGTCTTCCAGGGAACGATCAAAGCGTAGACTGTTTGACACATTACTCCCTTGGGGGAAAGTACGCATGGTGACTGTTGTATTCAATCCCGATGCAATTTTGGTTTCATCAACACTCTGATAGTACGCAGATTACAGAATGCCTCCAGATGTGCATCGGAAACTACTACTGGTCTTCCAGGAAACGATCAAAGCGTAGACTGTTTGTGACATTACTCCCACGGAGGTAAGTGCGCATGGTGACTGTCTAATTCAATCTCGATGCAATTTCTGTGTTTCATCAACACTCAGATAGTCCACAGATTACAGAATGCCTCCAGATGTGCATCGGAAACTACTATTGGTCTTCTAGGGAATGATCAAAGCGTAGACTGTTTGAGACATTACTCCCATGGCATAAAGTGCGCATGGTGACTCTTGTATTAAATCTCGATGCAATTTCTGTTTTTCATCAACATTCTGATAGTTCACAGATTACAGAATGCCTCTAGATGTGCATCGGAAACTGCTACTGGACTTCCAGGAAACAATCAAGCGTAGACTGTTTGAGACATTACTCCCATGGAGGAAATAACGCCTGGTGACTGTTGTATTCAATCCCGATGCAATTTCTGTGTTTCATCAACACTTTGATATTCCACAGATTACAGAATGCCTTCAGATGTGCATCGGAAACTACTGTTGGTTTTCCAAGGAACGATCAAGTCTTAGACTGTTTGAGACATTACTCCCATTGCGGCAAGTGCGCATGGTGACTGTTGTATTCAATCCCGATGCAATTTCTGTGTTTCATCAACACTCTGATAGTCCACAGATTACAGAATGCCTTCAGATGTGCATCGGAAACTACTACTGGTCTTGCAGGGAACGATGAAAGCGTAGACTGTTTGAGACATTACTCCCATGGCGTTAAGTGCGCATGGTGACTGTTGTATTGAATCCCGATGCAATTTCTGTGTTTCATCAACACTCTGATAGTCCACAGATTACAGAATGAATCCAGATGTGCATCGGAAACTACTACTGGTCTTCCAGGGAATGATCAAAGGGTAGACTGTTTGAGTCATTACTCCCTTGGGGGAAAGTACGCATGGTGACTGTTGTATTCAATCCCGATGCAATTTTGGTTTCATCAACACTCTGATAGTACGCAGATTACAGAATGTCTCCAGATGTGCATCGGAAACTACTACTGGTCTTCCAGCAAACGAACAAAGCGTAGACGGTTTGCGACATTACTCCCATGGAGGTAAGTGCGCATGGTGACTGTCTAATTCAATCCCGACGCAATTTCTGTGTTTCATCAACACTCAGATAGTCCACAGATTACAGAATGCCTCCAGATGTGCATCGGAAACTACTACTGGTCTTCTAGGGAACGATCAAAGCGAAGACTGTTTGAGAAGTTACTCCCATGGCGGAATGTGCGCATGGTGACTGTTGTATTCAATCTCGATGCAATTTCTGTGTTTCATCAACATTCTGATAGTTCACAGATTACAGAATGCCTCCAGATGTGCATCGGAAACGGCTACTGGACTTCCAGGAAACGATCAAAGCGTAGACTGTTTGAGACATTACTCCCATGAAGGAAATAACGCCTGGTGACTGTGGTATTCAATCCCGATGCAGTTTCTGTGTTTCATCAACACTTTGATATGCCACAGATTACAGAATGCCTTCAGATGAGCATCGGAAACTACTGTTGGTTTTCCAAGGGACGATCAAATCTTAGATTGTTTGAGACATTACTCCCATGGCGGCAAGTGCGCATGGTGACTGTTGTATTCAATCCCGATGCAATTTCTGTGTTTCATCAACACTCTGATAGTCCACAGATTACAGAATGCCTCCAGATGTGCATCGGAAACTACTACTGGTCTTGCATGGAACGATCATAGCGTAGACTGTTTGAGACATTACTCCCATGGCGTAAAGTGCGCATGGTGACTGTTGTATTGAATCCCGATGCAATTTCTGTGTTTCATCAACACTCTGATTGTCCACAGATTACAGAATGCCTCCAGATGTGCATCGGAAACTACTACTGGTCTTCCAGGGCATGATCAAAGGGTAGACTGTTTGAGACATTACTCCCGATGAGGAAAGTGTTCATGGTGACAGTTGTATTCAATCGCGATGCAATTTCTGTGTTTCATCAACACTCACATAGTACGCAGATTACACTATGCCTCCAGATGTGCATCGGAAACTACTACTCGTCTTCCAGGAAACGATCAAAGCGTAGACTGTTTGAGACATTACTTCCATGGAGGTAAGTGAGCATGGTGACTGTCTAATTCAATCCCGATGCAATTTCTGTGTTTCATCAACACTCAGATAGTCCACAGATTTCAGAATGCCTCCAGATGTGAATCGGAAAGTACTACTGGTCTTCCAGGGAACGATCAAAGCGTAGACTGTTTGAGACATTACCCCCATGCGGAAAGTGGGCATGGTGACTGTTGTATTCAATCCCGATTCAATTTCTGTGTTTCATCAACACTCTGATAGTCTGATAGTCCACAGATTACAGAATGCCTCCAGATGTGCATCGGAAACTACTACTGGTCTTCTAGGGAACGATCAAAGCGTAGACTGTTTGAGGCATTACTCCCATGGAGGAAAGTGCGCATGGTGACTGTTGTACTCAATACCGATGCAATTTCTGTGTTTCATCAACATTCTGATAGTCCACAGATTACAGAATGCCTCCAGATGTGCATCGGAAACTACTACTGGTCTTCCAGGTAATGATCAAAGCGTAGACTGTTTGAGACATTACTCCCATGGCGGAAAGTGCGCATGGTGACTGTTGTATTCAATCCCGATGCAATTATAGTGTTTCATCAACACTCTGATAGTCCGCAGATTACAGAATGCCTTCAGATGTGCCACGGAAACTACTCTTGGTTTTCCAGGGAACGATGAAATCTTAGACTGTTTGAGACATTACTCCCATGGCGGAAAGTGCGCATGGTGAATGTTGTATTCAATCACGATGCAACTTCTGTGTTTCAACAACACTCTGATAGTCCACAGATTACAGAATGCCTCCAGATATGCATCGGGAACTATTACTGGTCTTCCAGGGAACGATCAAAGCGTAGACTGTTTGAGACATTACTCCCATGGCGTAAAGTGGGCATGGTGACAGTTGTATTCAATCCCGATTCAATTACTGTGTTTCATCAACACTCTGATAGTCCACAGATTACAGAATGCCTCCAGATGTGCATCGGAAACTACTACTGGAGTTCTACGAAACGATCAAACCGTAGACTGTTTGAGGCATTACTCCCATGGAGGAAAGTGCGCATGGTGACTGTTGTATTCAATCCCGATGCAATATCTGTGTTTCATCAACACTCTGATAGTCCACAGTTTACAGAATGCCTCCAGATGTGCATCGTAAACTACTACTGGTCTTCCAGGGAACGATCAAAGCTTAGACTGTTTGACACATTACTCCCTTGGGGGAAAGTACGCATGGTGACTGTTGTATTCAATCCCGATGCAATTTTGGTTTCATCAACACTCTGATAGTACGCAGATTACAGAATGCCTCCAGATGTGCATCGGAAACTACTACTGGTCTTCCAGGAAACGATCAAAGCGTAGACTGTTTGTGACATTACTCCCACGGAGGTAAGTGCGCATGGTGACTGTCTAATTCAATCCCGATGCAAATTCTGTTTTCATCAACACTCAGATAGTCCACAGATTTCAGAATGCCTTCAGATGTGAATCGGAAACCACTACTGGTCTTCCAGGGAACGATCAAAGCGTAGACTGTTTGAGACATTACTCCCATGGCGAAAGTGCGCATGATGACTGTTGTATTCAATCCCGATTCAATTTCTGTGTTTCATTAACACTCTGGTAGTCCACAGATTACAGAATGCCTAAAGATGTGCATCGGAAACTACTACTGGTCTTCTAGGGAACGATCAAAGCGTAGACTGTTTGAGACATATCTCCCATGGCGGAAAGTGCGCATGGTGACTGTTGTATTAAATCCCGATGCGATTACAGCGTTTCATCAACTCTCTGATAGTCCGCAGATTACAGAATGCCTCCAGATGTGCATCGGAAACTACTACTGGTCTTCCAGGGAACGATCAAAGCGTAGACTGTTTGAGACATTACTCCCATGGATTAAAGTGCGCATGGTGACTGTTGTATTCAATCCCGATGCAATTTCTGTGTTTCATCAACACTCTGATAGTCCACAGATTACAGAATTCCTCCAGATGTGCATCGGAAACAACTACTGGTCTTCCAGGGAACGATCAAAGCGTAGACTGCCTGAGACATTACTCCCATGGAGGAAAGTGCGCATGGTTACTGTTGTATTCAATCCCGATGCAATTTCTGTGTTTCATCAACACTTTGATATTCCACAGATAACAGAATGCCTTCAGATGTGCATCGGAAACTACTATTGGTTTTCCAAGGAACGATCAAAACTTAGACTGTTTGAGACATTACTCCCATGGCGGAAAGTGCGCATGGTGACTGTTGTATTCAATCCCGATGCAATTTCTGCGTTTCATCAACACTCTGATAGTCCACAGATTACAGAATGCCTCCTGATGTGCATCGGAAACTACTACTGGTCTTGCAGGGTACGATCAAAGCGTAGACTGTTTGAGACATTACTCCCATGGCGTAAAGTACGCATGGTGACTGTTGTATTGAATCCCGATGCAATTTCTGTGTTTCATCAACACTCTGATAGTCCACAGATTACAGAATGCCTCCAGATGTGCTCGGAAACTACTACTGGTATTTCAGGGAATGATCAAAGGGTAGACTGTTTGAGACATTACTCCCGTGGAGGAAAGTGCGCATGGTGACTGTTGTATCCAATCCCGATGCAATTTCTTTGTTTCATCAACACTCAGATAGTCCACAGATTACAGAATTTCTCCAGATGTGCATTGTAAACTACTACTGGTCTTCCAGGGAACGATCAAAGCGTAGACTGTTTGAGACAATACTCCCTTGGGGGAAAGTACGCATGGTGACTGTTGTATTCAATCCCGATGTAATTTTGGTTTCATCAACACTCTGATAGTCCACAGATTACAGAATTCCTCCAGATGTGCATCGGAAACAACTACTGGTCTTCCAGGGAACGATCAAAGCGTAGACTGTTTGAGACATTACTCCATGGAGGAAAGTGCGCATGGTGACTGTTGTATTCAATCCCGATGCAATTTCTGTGTATCATCAACACTCAGATAGTCCACAGATTACAGAATGCCTCCAGATGTGCATCGGAAACTACTACTGGAATTACAGGAAACGATCAAAGCGTAGACTGTTTGATACATTACTCCCATGGCGGAAAGTGCGCATGGTGACTGTTGTATTCAATCCCGATGCAATTTCTGTGTTTAATCAACACTCAGATAGTACACAGATTACAGAATGCCCCCAGATGTGCTTCGGAAACTACTACTGGTCTTCCTGGGTACGATCAAAGCGTAGACTGTTTGAGACATTACTCCCATAGAGGAGAGTGCGCATGGTGACTGTTGTATTCAATCCCGATGCAATTTCTGTGTTTCATCAACACTCTGATAGTCCACAGATTACAGATTGCCTCCAGTTGTGCATCGGAAACTACTACTGGTCTTCCAGGGAACGATCAAAGCGTAGACTGTCTGAGACATTACTCCCATGGAGGAAAGTGCGCATGGTGTCTGTTGTATTCAATCCCGATGCAATTACTGTGTTTCATCAACACTCTGATAGTCCACAGATTACAGAATGGCTCCAGATGTGCATCGGATACTGCTACTGGAGTTCCAGGAAACGATCAAAGCGTAAACCGTTTGAGACATTACTACCATGGAGGAAATAGCGCCACGTGACTGTAGTATTCAATCCCGATGCAATTTCTGTGTTTCATCAACACACTGATAGTCCACAGATTACAGAATGCCTTCAGATGTGCATCGGAAACTGCTACTGGTTTTCCAGGGAACGGTCAAATCTTACACTGTTTGAGACATTACTCCCATGGCGGAAAGAACGCATGGTGACAGTTGTATTCAATCCCGATGCAATTTCTGTGTTTCATCAACACTCTGATAGTCCACAGATTACAGAATGGCTCCAGATGTGCATCGGATACTGCTACTGGAGTTCCAGGAAACGATCAAAGCGTAAACCATTTGAGACATTACTACCATGGAAGAAATAGCGCCTCGTGACTGTTATATAGAATCTCGATGCAATTACAGTGTTTCATCAACACTCTGATAGTGCGCACATTACAGAATGCTTCCAGATGTGCATCGGATACTACTACTGGTCTTCCAGGGAACGATCAAAGCGTAGACTGTTTGAGACATTACTCCCATGGAGGAAAGTGCGCATGGTGACTGTTGTATTCAATCCGATGCAATTTTGGTTTCATCAACACTCTGATAGTCCACAAATTGCAGAATGCCTCCAGTTGTGCATCGGAAACTACTACTGGTCTTCCAGGATACGATCAAAGCATAGACTGTTTGAGACATTACTCCCATGGAGGTAAGTGCGCATGGTGACTGTTGTATTCAATCCCGATGCAATTTCTTTGTTTCATCAACACTCTGATAGTCCACAGATTACAGAATGCCTCCAGATGTGCATCGGAAACTACTACTGGCCTTACAGGGAACGATCAAAGTGTAAACTGTTTCAGAGATTACTCCCATGGAGGTAAGTGCGCATGGTGACAGTTGTATTCAATCCCGATGCAATATCAGTGTTTCATCAACACTCTGATAGTCCACAGATTACAGAATGCCTTCAGATGTGCATCGGAAACTGCTACTGGTTTTCCAGGGAACGGTCAAATCTTACACTGTTTGAGACATTACTCCCATGGCGGAAAGAACGCATGGTGACTGTTGTATTCAATCCCGATGCAATTTCTGTGTTTCATCAACACTCTGATAGTCCACAGATTGCGGAATGCCTCCAGATGTGCATCCGAAACTACTACTGGTCTTCCAGGGAACGATCAAAGCGTAGACTGTTTGAGACATTACTTCCATGGCGGAAAGTGCGCATGGTGACTGTTGTATACAATCGCGATGAAATTTCTGTGTTTCATCAACACTTTGAAGGTCCAAGGATTACAGAATGCCTCCAGATGTGCATCGGAAACTACTACTGGTCTTGCAGGAAACGATCAAAGCGTAGACTGTTTGAGACATTTTGCCCATGGAGGAAAGTGCCGAAGGTGACTGTTGTATTCAATTCCGATGCAATTTCTGTGTTTCATCAACACTCTGATAGTCCACAGATTACAGAACGCCTTCAGATGTGCATCGGAAACTGCTAGTGGTTTTCCAGGGAACGGTCTAATCTTACACTGTTTGAGACATTACTCCCATGGCGGAAAGAACGCATGGTGACTGTTGTATTCAATCCCGATGCAATTTCTGTGTTTCATCAACACTCTGATAGTCCACAGATTACAGAATGCCTCCAGTTGTGCATCGGAAACTACTACTGGTCTTCCAGGAAACGATCAAAGCATAGACTGTTTGAGACATTACTCCCATGGAGGTAAGTGCGCATGGTGACTGTTGTATTCAATCCCGATGCAATTTCTTTGTTTCATCAACACTCTGATAGTCCACAGATTACAGAATGCCTCCAGATGTGCATCGGAAACTACTACTGGTCTTTCAGGGAACGATCAAAGTGTAAACTGTTTCAGACATTACTCCCATGGAGGTAAGTGCGCATGGTGACAGTTGTATTCAATCCCGATGCAATATCAGTGTTTCGTCAACACTCTGATAGTCCACAGATTACAGAATGCCTCCAGATGTGCATCGGAAACTACTACTGGTCTTCCAGGAAACGATCAAAGCGTAGACTGTTTGAGACACTACTTCATTGGATAAAACTGCGGCATGGTGACTGTTGTATTCAATCCCGATGCAATTTCTGTGTTTCATCAACACTCTGATAGTCCACAGATTACGGAATGCCTCCAGATGTGCATCCGAAACTACTACTGGTCTTCCAGGGAACGATCAAAGCGTAGACTGTTTGAGACATTACTTCCATGGAGGAAAGTGCGCATGGTGACTGTTGTATACAATCGCGATGAAATTTCTGTGTTTCATCAACACTTTGAAGGTCCAAGGATTACAGAATGCCTCCAGATGTGCATCGGAAACTACTACTGGTCTTGCAGGAAACGATCAAAGCGTAGACTGTTTGAGACATTTTGCCCATGGAGGAAAGTGCCGAAGGTGACTGTTGTATTCAATCCCGATGCAATTTCTGTGTTTCATCAACACTCTGATAGTCCACAGATTACAGAATGCCTTCAGATGTGCATCGGAAACTGCTACTGGTTTTCCAGGGAACGGTCAAATCTTACACTGTTTGAGACATTACCCCCCGTGGCGGAAAGAACGCATGGTGACTGTTGTATTCAATCCCGATGCAATTTCTGTGTTTCATCAACACTCTGATAGTCCACAGATTACAGAATGGCTCCAGATGTGCATCGGATACTGCTACTGGAGTTCCAGGAAACGATCAAAGCGTAAACCGTTTGAGACATTACTACCATGGAGGAAATAGCACCTCGTGACTGTTATATTTAATCTCGATGCAATTACAGTGTTTCATCAACACTCTGATAGTGCGCACATTACAGAATGCCTCCAGATGTGCATCGGATACTACTACTGGTCTTCCAGGGAACGATCAAAGCGTATACTGTTTGAGACATTACTCCCATGGAGGAAAGTGCGCATGGTGACTGTTGTATTCAATCCGATGCAATTTTGGTTTCATCAACACTCTGATAGTCCACAGATTACAGAATGCCTCCAGTTGTGCATCGGAAACTACTACTGGTCTTCCAGGAAACGATCAAAGCATAGACTGTTTGAGACATTACTCCCATGGAGGTAAGTGCGCATGGTGACTGTTGTATTCAATCCCGATGCAATTTCTTTGTTTCATCAACACTCTGATAGTCCACAGATTACAGAATGCCTCCAGATGTGCATCGGAAACTACTACTGGTCTTACAGGGAACGATCAAAGTGTAAACTGTTTCAGAGATTACTCCCATGGAGGTAAGTGCGCATGGTGACAGTTGTATTCAATCCCGATGCAATATCAGTGTTTCATCAACACTCTGATAGTCCACAGATTACAGAATGCCTTCAGATGTGCATCGGAAACTGCTACTGGTTTTCCAGGGAACGGTCAAATCTTACACTGTTTGAGACATTACTCCCATGGCGGAAAGAACGCATGGTGACTGTTGTATTCAATCCCGATGCAATTTCTGTGTTTCATCAACACTCTGATAGTCCACAGATTGCGGAATGCCTCCAGATGTGCATCCGAAACTACTACTGGTCTTCCAGGGAACGATCAAAGCGTAGACTGTTTGAGACATTACTTCCATGGAGGAAAGTGGGCATGGTGACTGTTGTATACAATCGCGATGAAATTTCTGTGTTTCATCAACACTTTGAAGGTCCAAGGATTACAGAATGCCTCCAGATGTGCATCGGAAACTACTACTGGTCTTGCAGGAAACGATCATAGCGTAGACTGTTTGAGACATTTTGCCCATGGAGGAAAGTGCCGAAGGTGACTGTTGTATTCAATTCCGATGCAATTTCTGTGTTTCATCAACACTCTGATAGTCCACAGATTACAGAACGCCTTCAGATGTGCATCGGAAACTGCTAGTGGTTTTCCAGGGAACGGTCAAATCTTACACTGTTTGAGACATTACTCCCATGGCGGAAAGAACGCATGGTGACTGGTGTATTCAATCCCGATGCAATTTCTGTGTTTCATCAACACTCTGATAGTCCACAGATTACAGAATGCCTCCAGTTGTGCATCGGAAACTACTACTGGTCTTCCAGGAAACGATCAAAGCATAGACTGTTTGAGACATTACTCCCATGGAGGTAAGTGCGCATGGTGACTGTTGTATTCAATCCCGATGCAATTTCTTTGTTTCATCAACACTCTGATAGTCCACAGATTACAGAATGCCTCCAGATGTGCATCGGAAACTACTACTGGTCTTTCAGGGAACGATCAAAGTGTAAACTGTTTCAGACATTACTCCCATGGAGGTAAGTGCGCATGGTGACAGTTGTATTCAATCCCGATGCAATATCAGTGTTTCGTCAACACTCTGATATTCCACAGATTACAGAATGCCTCCAGATGTGCATCGGAAACTACTACTGGTCATCCAGGAAACGATCAAAGCGTAGACTGTTTGAGACACTACTTCATTGGATAAAACTGCGGCATGGTGACTGTTGTATTCAATCCCGATGCAATTTCTGTGTATCATCAACACTCTGATAGTCCACAGATTACGGAATGCCTCCAGATGTGCATCCGAAACTACTACTGGTCTTCCAGGGAACGATCAAAGCGTAGACTGTTTGAGACATTACTTCCATGGAGGAAAGTGCGCATGGTGACTGTTGTATACAATCGCGATGAAATTTCTGTGTTTCATCAACACTTTAAAGGTCCAAGGATTACAGAATGCCTCCAGATGTGCATCGGAAACTACTACTGGTCTTGCAGGAAACGATCAAAGCGTAGACTGTTTGAGACATTTTGCCCATGGAGGAAAGTGCCGAAGGTGACTGTTGTATTCAATCCCGATGCAATTTCTGTGTTTCATCAACACTCTGATAGTCCACAGATTACAGAATGCCTTCAGATGTGCATCGGAAACTGCTACTGGTTTTCCAGGGAACGGTCGAATCTTACACTGTTTGAGACATTACTCCCATGGCGGAAAGAACGCATGGTGACTGTTGTATTCAATACCGATGCAATTTCTGTGTTTCATCATCACTCTGATAGTCCACAGATTACAGAATGCCTCCAGATGTGCATCGGAAACTACTACTGGTCTTCCAGGTAACGATCAAAGCGTAGACTGATGAGACATTACTCCATTGGATAAAACTGCGGCATGGTGACTGTTGTATTCAATCCCGATGCAATTTCTGTGTTTCATCAACACTCTGATTGTCCACAGATTGCGGAATGCCTCCAGATGTGCATCCGAAACTACTACTGGTCTTCCAGGGAACGATCAAAGCGTAGACTGTTTGAGACATTACTCCCAAGGCGGAAAGTGCGCATGGTGACTTTTATTTTTAATCCCGATGCAATTACAGTGTTTCATCAACACTCTGAAAGTGCGCACATTACAGAATGCCTCCAGATGTGCATCGGATACTACTACTGGTCTTCCAGGGAACGATCAAAGCGTAGACTGTTTGAGACATTACTCCCATGGAGGAAAGTGCGCATGGTGACTGTTGTATTCACTCCGATGCAATTTTGGTTTCATCAACCACTCTGATAGTCCACAGATTACAGAATGCCTCCAGTTGTGCATCGGAAACTACTACTGGTCTTCCAGGAAACGATCAAAGCGTAGACTGTTTGGGACATTACTCCCATGGAGGTAAGTGCGCATGGTGACTGTTGTATTCAATCCCGATGCAATTTCTGTGTTTCATCAACACTCTGATAGTCCACAGATTACGGAATGCCTCCAGATGTGCATCCGAAACTACTACTGGTCTTCCAGGGAACGATCAAAGCGTAGACTGTTTGAGACATTACTTCCATGGAGGAAAGTGCGCATGGTGTCTGTTGCATACAATCGCGATGAAATTTCTGTGTTTCATCAACACTTTGAAGGTCCAAGGATTACAGAATGCCTCCAGATGTGCATCGGAAACTACTACTGGTCTTGCAGGATACGATCAAAGCGTAGACTGTTTGAGACATTTTGCCCATGGAGGAAAGTGCCGAAGGTGACTGTTGTATTCAATCCCGATGCAATTTCTGTGTTTCATCAACACTCTGATAGTCCACAGATTACAGAATGCCTTCAGATGTGCATCGGAAACTACTACTGGTCTTGCAGGGAACGATGAAAGCGTAGACTGTTTGAGACATTACTCCCATGGCGTTAAGTGCGCATGGTGACTGTTGTATTGAATCCCGATGCAATTTCTGTGTTTCATCAACACTCTGATAGTCCACAGATTACAGAATGAATCCAGATGTGCATCGGAAACTACTACTGGTCTTCCAGGGAATGATCAAAGGGTAGACTGTTTGAGTCATTACTCCCTTGGGGGAAAGTACGCATGGTGACTGTTGTATTCAATCCCGATGCAATTTTGGTTTCATCAACACTCTGATAGTACGCAGATTACAGAATGTCTCCAGATGTGCATCGGAAACTACTACTGGTCTTCCAGCAAACGAACAAAGCGTAGACGGTTTGCGACATTACTCCCATGGAGGTAAGTGCGCATGGTGACTGTCTAATTCAATCCCGACGCAATTTCTGTGTTTCATCAACACTCAGATAGTCCACAGATTACAGAATGCCTCCAGATGTGCATCGGAAACTACTACTGGTCTTCTAGGGAACGATCAAAGCGAAGACTGTTTGAGAAGTTACTCCCATGGCGGAATGTGCGCATGGTGACTGTTGTATTCAATCTCGATGCAATTTCTGTGTTTCATCAACATTCTGATAGTTCACAGATTACAGAATGCCTCCAGATGTGCATCGGAAACGGCTACTGGACTTCCAGGAAACGATCAAAGCGTAGACTGTTTGAGACATTACTCCCATGAAGGAAATAACGCCTGGTGACTGTGGTATTCAATCCCGATGCAGTTTCTGTGTTTCATCAACACTTTGATATGCCACAGATTACAGAATGCCTTCAGATGAGCATCGGAAACTACTGTTGGTTTTCCAAGGGACGATCAAATCTTAGATTGTTTGAGACATTACTCCCATGGCGGCAAGTGCGCATGGTGACTGTTGTATTCAATCCCGATGCAATTTCTGTGTTTCATCAACACTCTGATAGTCCACAGATTACAGAATGCCTCCAGATGTGCATCGGAAACTACTACTGGTCTTGCATGGAACGATCATAGCGTAGACTGTTTGAGACATTACTCCCATGGCGTAAAGTGCGCATGGTGACTGTTGTATTGAATCCCGATGCAATTTCTGTGTTTCATCAACACTCTGATTGTCCACAGATTACAGAATGCCTCCAGATGTGCATCGGAAACTACTACTGGTCTTCCAGGGCATGATCAAAGGGTAGACTGTTTGAGACATTACTCCCGATGAGGAAAGTGTTCATGGTGACAGTTGTATTCAATCGCGATGCAATTTCTGTGTTTCATCAACACTCACATAGTACGCAGATTACACTATGCCTCCAGATGTGCATCGGAAACTACTACTCGTCTTCCAGGAAACGATCAAAGCGTAGACTGTTTGAGACATTACTTCCATGGAGGTAAGTGAGCATGGTGACTGTCTAATTCAATCCCGATGCAATTTCTGTGTTTCATCAACACTCAGATAGTCCACAGATTTCAGAATGCCTCCAGATGTGAATCGGAAAGTACTACTGGTCTTCCAGGGAACGATCAAAGCGTAGACTGTTTGAGACATTACCCCCATGCGGAAAGTGGGCATGGTGACTGTTGTATTCAATCCCGATTCAATTTCTGTGTTTCATCAACACTCTGATAGTCTGATAGTCCACAGATTACAGAATGCCTCCAGATGTGCATCGGAAACTACTACTGGTCTTCTAGGGAACGATCAAAGCGTAGACTGTTTGAGGCATTACTCCCATGGAGGAAAGTGCGCATGGTGACTGTTGTACTCAATACCGATGCAATTTCTGTGTTTCATCAACATTCTGATAGTCCACAGATTACAGAATGCCTCCAGATGTGCATCGGAAACTACTACTGGTCTTCCAGGTAATGATCAAAGCGTAGACTGTTTGAGACATTACTCCCATGGCGGAAAGTGCGCATGGTGACTGTTGTATTCAATCCCGATGCAATTATAGTGTTTCATCAACACTCTGATAGTCCGCAGATTACAGAATGCCTTCAGATGTGCCACGGAAACTACTCTTGGTTTTCCAGGGAACGATGAAATCTTAGACTGTTTGAGACATTACTCCCATGGCGGAAAGTGCGCATGGTGAATGTTGTATTCAATCACGATGCAACTTCTGTGTTTCAACAACACTCTGATAGTCCACAGATTACAGAATGCCTCCAGATATGCATCGGGAACTATTACTGGTCTTCCAGGGAACGATCAAAGCGTAGACTGTTTGAGACATTACTCCCATGGCGTAAAGTGGGCATGGTGACAGTTGTATTCAATCCCGATTCAATTACTGTGTTTCATCAACACTCTGATAGTCCACAGATTACAGAATGCCTCCAGATGTGCATCGGAAACTACTACTGGAGTTCCACGAAACGATCAAACCGTAGACTGTTTGAGGCATTACTCCCATGGAGGAAAGTGCGCATGGTGACTGTTGTATTCAATCCCGATGCAATATCTGTGTTTCATCAACACTCTGATAGTCCACAGTTTACAGAATGCCTCCAGATGTGCATCGTAAACTACTACTGGTCTTCCAGGGAACGATCAAAGCTTAGACTGTTTGACACATTACTCCCTTGGGGGAAAGTACGCATGGTGACTGTTGTATTCAATCCCGATGCAATTTTGGTTTCATCAACACTCTGATAGTACGCAGATTACAGAATGCCTCCAGATGTGCATCGGAAACTACTACTGGTCTTCCAGGAAACGATCAAAGCGTAGACTGTTTGTGACATTACTCCCACGGAGGTAAGTGCGCATGGTGACTGTCTAATTCAATCCCGATGCAAATTCTGTTTTCATCAACACTCAGATAGTCCACAGATTTCAGAATGCCTTCAGATGTGAATCGGAAACCACTACTGGTCTTCCAGGGAACGATCAAAGCGTAGACTGTTTGAGACATTACTCCCATGGCGAAAGTGCGCATGATGACTGTTGTATTCAATCCCGATTCAATTTCTGTGTTTCATTAACACTCTGGTAGTCCACAGATTACAGAATGCCTAAAGATGTGCATCGGAAACTACTACTGGTCTTCTAGGGAACGATCAAAGCGTAGACTGTTTGAGACATATCTCCCATGGCGGAAAGTGCGCATGGTGACTGTTGTATTAAATCCCGATGCGATTACAGCGTTTCATCAACTCTCTGATAGTCCGCAGATTACAGAATGCCTCCAGATGTGCATCGGAAACTACTACTGGTCTTCCAGGGAACGATCAAAGCGTAGACTGTTTGAGACATTACTCCCATGGATTAAAGTGCGCATGGTGACTGTTGTATTCAATCCCGATGCAATTTCTGTGTTTCATCAACACTCTGATAGTCCACAGATTACAGAATTCCTCCAGATGTGCATCGGAAACAACTACTGGTCTTCCAGGGAACGATCAAAGCGTAGACTGCCTGAGACATTACTCCCATGGAGGAAAGTGCGCATGGTTACTGTTGTATTCAATCCCGATGCAATTTCTGTGTTTCATCAACACTTTGATATTCCACAGATAACAGAATGCCTTCAGATGTGCATCGGAAACTACTATTGGTTTTCCAAGGAACGATCAAAACTTAGACTGTTTGAGACATTACTCCCATGGCGGAAAGTGCGCATGGTGACTGTTGTATTCAATCCCGATGCAATTTCTGCGTTTCATCAACACTCTGATAGTCCACAGATTACAGAATGCCTCCTGATGTGCATCGGAAACTACTACTGGTCTTGCAGGGTACGATCAAAGCGTAGACTGTTTGAGACATTACTCCCATGGCGTAAAGTACGCATGGTGACTGTTGTATTGAATCCCGATGCAATTTCTGTGTTTCATCAACACTCTGATAGTCCACAGATTACAGAATGCCTCCAGATGTGCATCGGAAACTACTACTGGTATTTCAGGGAATGATCAAAGGGTAGACTGTTTGAGACATTACTCCCGTGAGGAAAGTGCGCATGGTGACTGTTGTATCCAATCCCGATGCAATTTCTTTGTTTCATCAACACTCAGATAGTCCACAGATTACAGAATTTCTCCAGATGTGCATTGTAAACTACTACTGGTCTTCCAGGGAACGATCAAAGCGTAGACTGTTTGAGACAATACTCCCTTGGGGGAAAGTACGCATGGTGACTGTTGTATTCAATCCCGATGTAATTTTGGTTTCATCAACACTCTGATAGTCCACAGATTACAGAATTCCTCCAGATGTGCATCGGAAACAACTACTGGTCTTCCAGGGAACGATCAAAGCGTAGACTGTTTGAGACATTACTCCATGGAGGAAAGTGCGCATGGTGACTGTTGTATTCAATCCCGATGCAATTTCTGTGTATCATCAACACTCAGATAGTCCACAGATTACAGAATGCCTCCAGATGTGCATCGGAAACTACTACTGGAATTACAGGAAACGATCAAAGCGTAGACTGTTTGATACATTACTCCCATGGCGGAAAGTGCGCATGGTGACTGTTGTATTCAATCCCGATGCAATTTCTGTGTTTAATCAACACTCAGATAGTACACAGATTACAGAATGCCCCCAGATGTGCTTCGGAAACTACTACTGGTCTTCCTGGGTACGATCAAAGCGTAGACTGTTTGAGACATTACTCCCATAGAGGAGAGTGCGCATGGTGACTGTTGTATTCAATCCCGATGCAATTTCTGTGTTTCATCAACACTCTGATAGTCCACAGATTACAGATTGCCTCCAGTTGTGCATCGGAAACTACTACTGGTCTTCCAGGGAACGATCAAAGCGTAGACTGTCTGAGACATTACTCCCATGGAGGAAAGTGCGCATGGTGTCTGTTGTATTCAATCCCGATGCAATTACTGTGTTTCATCAACACTCTGATAGTCCACAGATTACAGAATGGCTCCAGATGTGCATCGGATACTGCTACTGGAGTTCCAGGAAACGATCAAAGCGTAAACCGTTTGAGACATTACTACCATGGAGGAAATAGCGCCACGTGACTGTAGTATTCAATCCCGATGCAATTTCTGTGTTTCATCAACACACTGATAGTCCACAGATTACAGAATGCCTTCAGATGTGCATCGGAAACTGCTACTGGTTTTCCAGGGAACGGTCAAATCTTACACTGTTTGAGACATTACTCCCATGGCGGAAAGAACGCATGGTGACTGTTGTATTCAATCCCGATGCAATTTCTGTGTTTCATCAACACTCTGATAGTCCACAGATTACAGAATGGCTCCAGATGTGCATCGGATACTGCTACTGGAGTTCCAGGAAACGATCAAAGCGTAAACCATTTGAGACATTACTACCATGGAAGAAATAGCGCCTCGTGACTGTTATATAGAATCTCGATGCAATTACAGTGTTTCATCAACACTCTGATAGTGCGCACATTACAGAATGCTTCCAGATGTGCATCGGATACTACTACTGGTCTTCCAGGGAACGATCAAAGCGTAGACTGTTTGAGACATTACTCCCATGGAGGAAAGTGCGCATGGTGACTGTTGTATTCAATCCGATGCAATTTTGGTTTCATCAACACTCTGATAGTCCACAAATTGCAGAATGCCTCCAGTTGTGCATCGGAAACTACTACTGGTCTTCCAGGATACGATCAAAGCATAGACTGTTTGAGACATTACTCCCATGGAGGTAAGTGCGCATGGTGACTGTTGTATTCAATCCCGATGCAATTTCTTTGTTTCATCAACACTCTGATAGTCCACAGATTACAGAATGCCTCCAGATGTGCATCGGAAACTACTACTGGCCTTACAGGGAACGATCAAAGTGTAAACTGTTTCAGAGATTACTCCCATGGAGGTAAGTGCGCATGGTGACAGTTGTATTCAATCCCGATGCAATATCAGTGTTTCATCAACACTCTGATAGTCCACAGATTACAGAATGCCTTCAGATGTGCATCGGAAACTGCTACTGGTTTTCCAGGGAACGGTCAAATCTTACACTGTTTGAGACATTACTCCCATGGCGGAAAGAACGCATGGTGACTGTTGTATTCAATCCCGATGCAATTTCTGTGTTTCATCAACACTCTGATAGTCCACAGATTGCGGAATGCCTCCAGATGTGCATCCGAAACTACTACTGGTCTTCCAGGGAACGATCAAAGCGTAGACTGTTTGAGACATTACTTCCATGGAGGAAAGTGCGCATGGTGACTGTTGTATACAATCGCGATGAAATTTCTGTGTTTCATCAACACTTTGAAGGTCCAAGGATTACAGAATGCCTCCAGATGTGCATCGGAAACTACTACTGGTCTTGCAGGAAACGATCAAAGCGTAGACTGTTTGAGACATTTTGCCCATGGAGGAAAGTGCCGAAGGTGACTGTTGTATTCAATTCCGATGCAATTTCTGTGTTTCATCAACACTCTGATAGTCCACAGATTACAGAACGCCTTCAGATGTGCATCGGAAACTGCTAGTGGTTTTCCAGGGAACGGTCTAATCTTACACTGTTTGAGACATTACTCCCATGGCGGAAAGAACGCATGGTGACTGTTGTATTCAATCCCGATGCAATTTCTGTGTTTCATCAACACTCTGATAGTCCACAGATTACAGAATGCCTCCAGTTGTGCATCGGAAACTACTACTGGTCTTCCAGGAAACGATCAAAGCATAGACTGTTTGAGACATTACTCCCATGGAGGTAAGTGCGCATGGTGACTGTTGTATTCAATCCCGATGCAATTTCTTTGTTTCATCAACACTCTGATAGTCCACAGATTACAGAATGCCTCCAGATGTGCATCGGAAACTACTACTGGTCTTTCAGGGAACGATCAAAGTGTAAACTGTTTCAGACATTACTCCCATGGAGGTAAGTGCGCATGGTGACAGTTGTATTCAATCCCGATGCAATATCAGTGTTTCGTCAACACTCTGATAGTCCACAGATTACAGAATGCCTCCAGATGTGCATCGGAAACTACTACTGGTCTTCCAGGAAACGATCAAAGCGTAGACTGTTTGAGACACTACTTCATTGGATAAAACTGCGGCATGGTGACTGTTGTATTCAATCCCGATGCAATTTCTGTGTTTCATCAACACTCTGATAGTCCACAGATTACGGAATGCCTCCAGATGTGCATCCGAAACTACTACTGGTCTTCCAGGGAACGATCAAAGCGTAGACTGTTTGAGACATTACTTCCATGGAGGAAAGTGCGCATGGTGACTGTTGTATACAATCGCGATGAAATTTCTGTGTTTCATCAACACTTTGAAGGTCCAAGGATTACAGAATGCCTCCAGATGTGCATCGGAAACTACTACTGGTCTTGCAGGAAACGATCAAAGCGTAGACTGTTTGAGACATTTTGCCCATGGAGGAAAGTGCCGAAGGTGACTGTTGTATTCAATCCCGATGCAATTTCTGTGTTTCATCAACACTCTGATAGTCCACAGATTACAGAATGCCTTCAGATGTGCATCGGAAACTGCTACTGGTTTTCCAGGGAACGGTCAAATCTTACACTGTTTGAGACATTACCCCCCGTGGCGGAAAGAACGCATGGTGACTGTTGTATTCAATCCCGATGCAATTTCTGTGTTTCATCAACACTCTGATAGTCCACAGATTACAGAATGGCTCCAGATGTGCATCGGATACTGCTACTGGAGTTCCAGGAAACGATCAAAGCGTAAACCGTTTGAGACATTACTACCATGGAGGAAATAGCACCTCGTGACTGTTATATTTAATCTCGATGCAATTACAGTGTTTCATCAACACTCTGATAGTGCGCACATTACAGAATGCCTCCAGATGTGCATCGGATACTACTACTGGTCTTCCAGGGAACGATCAAAGCGTATACTGTTTGAGACATTACTCCCATGGAGGAAAGTGCGCATGGTGACTGTTGTATTCAATCCGATGCAATTTTGGTTTCATCAACACTCTGATAGTCCACAGATTACAGAATGCCTCCAGTTGTGCATCGGAAACTACTACTGGTCTTCCAGGAAACGATCAAAGCATAGACTGTTTGAGACATTACTCCCATGGAGGTAAGTGCGCATGGTGACTGTTGTATTCAATCCCGATGCAATTTCTTTGTTTCATCAACACTCTGATAGTCCACAGATTACAGAATGCCTCCAGATGTGCATCGGAAACTACTACTGGTCTTACAGGGAACGATCAAAGTGTAAACTGTTTCAGAGATTACTCCCATGGAGGTAAGTGCGCATGGTGACAGTTGTATTCAATCCCGATGCAATATCAGTGTTTCATCAACACTCTGATAGTCCACAGATTACAGAATGCCTTCAGATGTGCATCGGAAACTGCTACTGGTTTTCCAGGGAACGGTCAAATCTTACACTGTTTGAGACATTACTCCCATGGCGGAAAGAACGCATGGTGACTGTTGTATTCAATCCCGATGCAATTTCTGTGTTTCATCAACACTCTGATAGTCCACAGATTGCGGAATGCCTCCAGATGTGCATCCGAAACTACTACTGGTCTTCCAGGGAACGATCAAAGCGTAGACTGTTTGAGACATTACTTCCATGGAGGAAAGTGGGCATGGTGACTGTTGTATACAATCGCGATGAAATTTCTGTGTTTCATCAACACTTTGAAGGTCCAAGGATTACAGAATGCCTCCAGATGTGCATCGGAAACTACTACTGGTCTTGCAGGAAACGATCATAGCGTAGACTGTTTGAGACATTTTGCCCATGGAGGAAAGTGCCGAAGGTGACTGTTGTATTCAATTCCGATGCAATTTCTGTGTTTCATCAACACTCTGATAGTCCACAGATTACAGAACGCCTTCAGATGTGCATCGGAAACTGCTAGTGGCTTTCCAGGGAACGGTCAAATCTTACACTGTTTGAGACATTACTCCCATGGCGGAAAGAACGCATGGTGACTGGTGTATTCAATCCCGATGCAATTTCTGTGTTTCATCAACACTCTGATAGTCCACAGATTACAGAATGCCTCCAGTTGTGCATCGGAAACTACTACTGGTCTTCCAGGAAACGATCAAAGCATAGACTGTTTGAGACATTACTCCCATGGAGGTAAGTGCGCATGGTGACTGTTGTATTCAATCCCGATGCAATTTCTTTGTTTCATCAACACTCTGATAGTCCACAGATTACAGAATGCCTCCAGATGTGCATCGGAAACTACTACTGGTCTTTCAGGGAACGATCAAAGTGTAAACTGTTTCAGACATTACTCCCATGGAGGTAAGTGCGCATGGTGACAGTTGTATTCAATCCCGATGCAATATCAGTGTTTCGTCAACACTCTGATATTCCACAGATTACAGAATGCCTCCAGATGTGCATCGGAAACTACTACTGGTCATCCAGGAAACGATCAAAGCGTAGACTGTTTGAGACACTACTTCATTGGATAAAACTGCGGCATGGTGACTGTTGTATTCAATCCCGATGCAATTTCTGTGTATCATCAACACTCTGATAGTCCACAGATTACGGAATGCCTCCAGATGTGCATCCGAAACTACTACTGGTCTTCCAGGGAACGATCAAAGCGTAGACTGTTTGAGACATTACTTCCATGGAGGAAAGTGCGCATGGTGACTGTTGTATACAATCGCGATGAAATTTCTGTGTTTCATCAACACTTTGAAGGTCCAAGGATTACAGAATGCCTCCAGATGTGCATCGGAAACTACTACTGGTCTTGCAGGAAACGATCAAAGCGTAGACTGTTTGAGACATTTTGCCCATGGAGGAAAGTGCCGAAGGTGACTGTTGTATTCAATCCCGATGCAATTTCTGTGTTTCATCAACACTCTGATAGTCCACAGATTACAGAATGCCTTCAGATGTGCATCGGAAACTGCTACTGGTTTTCCAGGGAACGGTCGAATCTTACACTGTTTGAGACATTACTCCCATGGCGGAAAGAACGCATGGTGACTGTTGTATTCAATACCGATGCAATTTCTGTGTTTCATCATCACTCTGATAGTCCACAGATTACAGAATGCCTCCAGATGTGCATCGGAAACTACTACTGGTCTTCCAGGTAACGATCAAAGCGTAGACTGATGAGACATTACTCCATTGGATAAAACTGCGGCATGGTGACTGTTGTATTCAATCCCGATGCAATTTCTGTGTTTCATCAACACTCTGATTGTCCACAGATTGCGGAATGCCTCCAGATGTGCATCCGAAACTACTACTGGTCTTCCAGGGAACGATCAAAGCGTAGACTGTTTGAGACATTACTCCCAAGGCGGAAAGTGCGCATGGTGACTTTTATTTTTAATCCCGATGCAATTACAGTGTTTCATCAACACTCTGAAAGTGCGCACATTACAGAATGCCTCCAGATGTGCATCGGATACTACTACTGGTCTTCCAGGGAACGATCAAAGCGTAGACTGTTTGAGACATTACTCCCATGGAGGAAAGTGCGCATGGTGACTGTTGTATTCACTCCGATGCAATTTTGGTTTCATCAACCACTCTGATAGTCCACAGATTACAGAATGCCTCCAGTTGTGCATCGGAAACTACTACTGGTCTTCCAGGAAACGATCAAAGCGTAGACTGTTTGGGACATTACTCCCATGGAGGTAAGTGCGCATGGTGACTGTTGTATTCAATCCCGATGCAATTTCTGTGTTTCATCAACACTCTGATAGTCCACAGATTACGGAATGCCTCCAGATGTGCATCCGAAACTACTACTGGTCTTCCAGGGAACGATCAAAGCGTAGACTGTTTGAGACATTACTTCCATGGAGGAAAGTGCGCATGGTGTCTGTTGCATACAATCGCGATGAAATTTCTGTGTTTCATCAACACTTTGAAGGTCCAAGGATTACAGAATGCCTCCAGATGTGCATCGGAAACTACTACTGGTCTTGCAGGATACGATCAAAGCGTAGACTGTTTGAGACATTTTGCCCATGGAGGAAAGTGCCGAAGGTGACTGTTGTATTCAATCCCGATGCAATTTCTGTGTTTCATCAACACTCTGATAGTCCACAGATTACAGAATGCCTCCAGATGTGCATCGGAAACTACTACTGGTCTTCCAGGGAACGATCAAAGCGTAGACTGTTTGAGACATTACTCCCAAGGTGGAAAGTGCGCATGGTGACTGTTATATTTAATCCCGATGCAATTACAGTGTTTCATCAACACTCTGATAGTGCGCACATTACAGAATGCCTCCAGATGTGCATCGGATACTACTACTGGTCTTCCAGGTAACGATCAAAGCGTAGACTGTTTGAGACATTACTCCCATGGAGGAAAGTGCGCATGGTGACTGTTGTATTCAATCCGATGCAATTTTGGTTTCATCAACACTCTGATAGTCCACAGATTACAGAATGCCTCAAGTTGTGCATCGGAAACTACTACTGGTCTTCCGGGAAACAATCAAAGCGTAGACTGTTTGAGACATTACTCCCATGGAGGTAAGTGCGCATGGTGACTGTTGTATTCAATCCCGATGCAATTTCTTTGTTTCATGAACACTCTGATAGTCCACAGATTACAGAATGCCTCCAGATGTGCATCGGAAACTACTACTGGTCTTTCAGTGAACGATCAAAGTGTAAACTGTTTCAGACATTACTCCCATGGAGGTAAGTGCGCATGGTGACAGTTGTATTCAATCCCGATGCAATATCAGTGTTTCATCAACACTCTGATAGTCCACAGATTACAGAATGCCTCCAGATGTGCATCGGAAACTACTACTGGTCTTCCAGGAAACGATCAAAGCGTGGACTCTTTGAGACATTACTCCATTGGATAAAACTGCGGCATGGTGACTGTTGTATTCAATCCCGATGCAATTTCTGTGTTTCATCAACACTCCGATAGTCCACAGATTACGGAATGCCTCCAGATGTGCATCCGAAACTACTACTGGTCATCCAGGGAACGATCAAAGCGTAGACTGTTTGAGACATTACTTCCATGGAGGAAAGTGCGCATGGTGACTGTTGTATACAATCGCGATGAAATTTCTGTGTTTCATCAACACTTTGAAGGTCCAAGGATTACAGAATGCCTCCAGATGTGCATCGGAAACTACTACTGGTCTTGCAGGAAACGATCAAAGCGTAGACTGTTTGAGACATTTTGCCCATGGAGGAAAGTGCCGAAGGTGACTGTTGTATTCAATCCCCATGCAATTTCTGTGTTTCATCAACACTCTGATAGTCCACAGATTACAGAATGCCTCCCGATGTGCATCGGAAACTACTACTGGACTTCCAGGAAACGATCAAACTGTAGACTGTTTGAGGCATTACTCCCATGGAGGAAAGTGCGCATGGTGACTGTTGTATTGAATCCCGATGCAATTTCTGTGTTTCATCAACACTCTGATAGTCCAAGGATTACAGAATGCCTCCAGATGTGCATCGGAAGCTACTACTGGTCTTCCAGGGAATGATCACACGGTAGACTGTTTGAGACATTACTCCCGTGGAGGAAAGTGCGCATGGTGACTGTTGTATTCAATCCCGATGCAATTACAGTGTTTCATCAACACACTGATAGTCCGCAGATTTCAGAAAGCCTCCAGATGTGCATCGGAAACTACTACTGGTCTTCCAGGGAACGATCAAAGCGTATACTGTTTGAGACATTACTCCCATGGAGGAAAGTGCGCATGGTGAATGTGGTATTCAATCCCGATGCAATTTCTATGTTTCATCAACACTCTGATAGTCCACAGATTACAGAATGCCTCCAGTTGTGCATCGGAAACTACTACTGGTCTTCCAGGAAACGATCAAAGCGTAGACTGTTTGAGACATTACTCCCATGGAGGTAAGTGCGCATGGTGACTGTTGTATTCAATCCCGATGCAATTTCTTTGTTTTATCAACAATCTGATAGTCCACAGATTACAGAATGCCTCCAGATGTGCATCGGAAACTACTACTGGTCTTCCAGGGAACGATCAAAGAGTAAACTGTTTCAGACATTACTCCCATGGAGGTAAGTGCGCATGGTGACTGTTGTATTCAATCCCGATGCAATATCAGTGTTTCATCAACACTCTGATAGTCCACAGAATACAGAATGCCTCCAGATGTGCATCGGAAACTACTACTGGTCTTCCAGGGAACGATCAAAGCGTAGACAGTTTGAGACATTACTTCCATGGATGAAAGTGCGCATGGTGACTGTTGTATTCAATCCCGATGCAATTTCTGTGTTTCATCAACACTTTGAATGTCCAAGGATTACAGAATGCCTCCAGATGTGCATTGGAAACTACTACTGGTCTTCCAGGGAACGATCAAAGCGTAGACTGTTTGAGCCATTACTCCCATGGAGGAAAGTGCGCATGGTGACTGTTGTGTTCAATCCCGATGCAATTTCTGTGTTTCATCAAGACTCTGACAGTCCACAGATTACAGAATGCCACCAGATGTGCATCGGAAACGACTACTGGTCTTCCAGGGAACGACCAAAGCGTAGACTGTCTGAGACATTACTCCCATGGAGGAAAGTGCGCATGGTGACTGTTGTATTCAATCCCGATGCAATTTCTGTGTTTCATCAAAACTTTGATATTCCACAGATTACAGAATGCCTTCAGATGTGCATCGGAAACTACTACTGGTCTTGCTTGAAACGATCAAAGCGTAGACAGTTTGAGACATTACTCCCATGGAGGAAATAGCGCCTGGTGACTGTTGTATTCAATCCCGATGCAATTTCTGTGTTTCATCAACACTTTAATATTCCAGAGATTACAGAATGCCTTCAGATGTGCATCGGAAACTACTATTGGTTTTCCAGGGAACGATCAAATCTTAGACTGTTTGAGACATTACTCCTATGGCGGAAAGTGCGCATGGTGACTGTTGTATTCAATCCCGATGCAATATCTGTGTTTCATCAACACTCTGATAGTCCACAGATTACAGAATGCCTCCAGATGTGCATCGGAAACTACTACTGGAGTTCCAGGAAACGATCAAACCGTAGACTGTTAGGTGCATTACTCCCATGGAGGAAAGTGCGCATGGTGACTGTTGTATTGAATCCCGATGCAATTTCTGTGTTTCATCAACACTCTGATAGTCCACAGATTACAGAATGCCTCCAGATGTGCATCGGAAAGTACTACTGGTCTTCCAGGGAATGATCAAAATGTAGACTATTTGAGACATTACTCCCGTGGAGGAAAGTACGCATGGTGATTGTTGTATTCAATCCCGATGCAATATCTGTGTTTCATCAACACTCTGATAGTCCACAGATTACAGAATGCCTCCAGATGTGCATCGTAAACTACTACTGGTCTTCCAGGAAACGATCAAAGCGTAGACTGTTTGAGACATTACTCCCATGGAGGAAATAGCGCCTGGTGACTGTTGTATTCAATCCCGATGCAATTTCTGTGTTTCATCAACACTTTAATATTCCAGAGATTACAGAATGCCTTCAGATGTGCATCGGAAACTACTATTGGTTTTCCAGGGAAGGATCAAAGCATAGACTGTTTGAGACCTTACTCCCATGGCGGAAAGTGCGCATGGTGACTGTTGTATTCAATCCCGATGCAATTTATGTGTTTCATCAACACTCTGATAGTCCACAGATTACAGAATGCCTCCAGATGTGCATCGGAAACTACTACTGGTCTTCCAGGGAACGATCAAAGCGTAGACTGTTTGAGACATTACTCCCATGGCGGAAAGTGCATATGGTGACTGTTGTATTCAATCCCGATGCAATTACAGTGTTTCATCAAAACTCTGATTGTCCGCAGATTACAGAATGCCTCCAGATGTGCATCGGAAACTACTACTGGTCTTCCAGGGAACGATCAAAGAGTAAACTGTTTCAGACATTACTCCCATGGAGGTAAGTGCGCATGGTGACTGTTGTATTCAATCCCGATGCAATATCAGTGTTTCATCAACACTCTGATAGACCACAGAATACAGAATGCCTCCAGATGTGCATCGGAAACTACTACTGGTCTTCCAGGGACCGATCAAAGCGTAGACAGTTTGAGACATTACTTCCACGGATGAAAGTGCGCATGGTGAGTGTTGTATTCAATCCCGATGCAATTTCTGTGTTTCATCAACACTTTGAATGTCCAAGGATTACAGAATGCCTCCAGATGTGCATCGGAAACTACTACTGGTCTTGCAGTGAGCGATCAAATCGTAGCCTGTTTGAGACATTATTCCCATGGAAGAAAGTGCCGATGGTGACTGTTGTATTCAATCCCGATGCAATGTCTGTGTTTCATCAACACTCGGATAGTCCATAGATTACAGAATGCCTCCAGATGTGCATCGGAAACTACTACTGGTCTTCCAGGGAACGGTCAAAGCGTAGTCTGTTTGAGCCATTACTCCCATGGAGGAAAGTGCGCATGGTGACTGTTGTATTCAATCCCGATGCAATTTCTGTGTTTCATCAAGACTCTGACAGTCCACAGATTACAGAATGCCTCCAGATGTGCATCGGAAACGACTACTGGTCTTCCAGGGAACGATCAAAGCCTAGACTGTCTGAGACATTACTCCCATGGAATAAAGTGCGCATGGTGACTGTCGTATTCAATCCCGATGCAATTTCTGTGTTTCATCAACACTCTGATAGTCCACAGATTACAGAATGCCTCCAGATGTGCATCGGAAACTACTACAGGTTTTCCAGCGAACTATCAAAGCGTAGACTGTTTGAGACATTACTCCCATGGAGGAAAGTGCGCATGGTGAATGTTGTATTCAATCCCCATGCAATTTCTGAGTTTCATGAACACTCTGATAGTCTACAGATTACAGAATGCCTCCAGATGTGCTTCGGAAACTACTACTGGTCTTCCAGGGACGATCAAAGCGTAGACTGTCTGAGACATTCCTCCCATGGAGGAAAGTGCGCATGGGGAATGTTGTATTTAATCCCGATGCAATTACTGTGTTTCATCAACACTCTGATAGTCCACAGATTACAGAATGCCTCCAGATGTGCATAGGAAACTACTACAGGTCTTCCAGGAAACGATCAAAGCGTAGACTGTTTGAGACATTACTCCCATGGTGGAAACTGCGCATGGTGACTGTTGTATTCAATCCCGATGCAATTTCTGTGTTGCATAAACACTCTGATAGTCCACAGATTACGGAATGCCTCCAGATGTGCATCGGAAACTACTACTGGTCTTCCAGGGAACGATCAAAGCGTGGACTCTTTGAGACATTACTCAATTGGATAAAACTGCGGCATGGTGACTGTTGTATTCAATCCCGATGCAATTTCTGTGTTTCATCAACACTCTGATAGTCCACAGATTACGGAATGCCTCCAGATGTGCATCCGAAACTACTACTGGTCATCCAGGGAACGATCAAAGCGTAGACTGTTTGAGACATTACTTCCATGGAGGAAAGTGCGCATGGTGACTGTTGTATACAATCGCGATGAAATTTCTGTGTTTCATCAACACTTTGAAGGTCCAAGGATTACAGAATGCCTCCAGATGTGCATCGGAAACTACTACTGGTCTTGCAGGAAACGATCAAAGCGTAGACTGTTTGAGACATTTTGCCCATGGAGGAAAGTGCCGAAGGTGACTGTTGTATTCAATCCCGATGCAATTTCTGTGTTTCATCAACACTCTGATAGTCCACAGATTACAGAATGCCTCCAGATGTGCATCGGAAACTACAACTGGTCTTCCAGGCAACGATCAAAGCTTAGACTGTTTGCGACATTACTCCCATGGAGGAAAGTGCGCATGGTGACTGTTGTATTCAATCCCGATGCAATTTCTGTGTTTCATCAACACTCAGATAGTTCACAGATTGCAGAATGCCTCAAGATGTGCATCGGAAACTACTACTGGTCTTCCAGGGAACGATTGAAGCGTAGACTGTCTGAGACATTATTCCCATGGAGGAAAGAGCGCATGGTGTCTGTTGTATTCAATCCCGATGCAATTTCTGTGTTTCATCAACACTCTGATAGTCCACAGATTACAGAAAGCCTCCAGATGTGCATCGGAAACTACTACTGGTCTTCCAGGAAACGATCAAAGCGTAGACTGTTTGAGACATTACTCCCATGGAGGTAAGTGCGCATGGTGACTGTTGTATTCAATCCCGATGCAATTTCTTTGTTTCATCAACACTCTGATAGTCCACAGATTACAGAATGCCTCCAGATGTGCATAGGAAACTACTACAGGTCTTCCAGGAAACGATCAAAGCGTAGACTGTTTGAGACATTTTGCCCATGGAGGAAAGTGCCGAAGGTGACTGTTGTATTCAATCCCGATGCAATTTCTGTGTTTCATCAACACTCTGATAGTCCACAGATTACAGAATGCCTCCAGATGTGCATCGGAAACTACAACTGGTCTTCCAGGCAACGATCAAAGCTTAGACTGTTTGCGACATTACTCCCATGGAGGAAAGTGCGCATGGTGACTGTTGTATTCAATCCCGATGCAATTTCTGTGTTTCATCAACACTCAGATAGTTCACAGATTGCAGAATGCCTCAAGATGTGCATCGGAAACTACTACTGGTCTTCCAGGGAACGATTGAAGCGTAGACTGTCTGAGACATTATTCCCATGGAGGAAAGAGCGCATGGTGTCTGTTGTATTCAATCCCGATGCAATTTCTGTGTTTCATCAACACTCTGATAGTCCACAGATTACAGAAAGCCTCCAGATGTGCATCGGAAACTACTACTGGACTTCCAGGAAACGATTAAAGCGTAGACTGTTTGAGACATTACTCCCATGGAGGTAAGTGCGCATGGTGACTGTTGTATTCAATCCCGATGCAATTTCTTTGTTTCATCAACACTCTGATAGTCCACAGATTACAGAATGCCTCCAGATGTGCATAGGAAACTACTACAGGTCTTCCAGGAAACGATCAAAGCGTAGACTGTTTGAGACATTACTCCCATGGTGGAAACTGCGCATGGTGACTGTTGTATTCAATCCCGATGCAATTTCTGTGTTGCATAAACACTCTGATAGTCCACAGATTACGGAATGCCTCCAGATGTGCATCGGAAACTACTACTGGTCTTCCAGGCAACGATCAAAGCGTAGACTGTTTGAGACATTACTTCCATGGAGGAAAGTGCGCATGGTGACTGTTGTATTCAATCAAGAGGTAATTTCTGTGTTTCATCAACACTTTGAAGGTTCAAGGATTACAGAATGCCTCCAGATGTGCATCGGAAACGACTACTGGTCTTGCAGGGAACGATTAAAGCGTAGACTGTTTGAGACATTACTCCCATGGAGGAAAGTGCCGATGGTGACGGTTGTATTCAATCCAAATCTAATTTCTGCGTTTCATCAACACTCTGATAGTCCACAGACTACAGAATGCCTCCAGATGTGCATCGGAAACTACAACTGGTCTTCCAGGCAACGATCAAAGCTTAGACTGTTTGCGACATTACTCCCATGGAGGAAAGTGCGCATGGTGACTGTTGTATTCAATCCCGATGCAATTTCTGTGTTTCATCAACACTCAGATAGTTCACAGATTGCAGAATGCCTCAAGATGTGCATCGGAAACTACTACTGGTCTTCCAGGGAACGATTGAAGCGTAGACTGTCTGAGACATTATTCCCATGGAGGAAAGAGCGCATGGTGTCTGTTGTATTCAATCCCGATGCAATTTCTGTGTTTCATCAACACTCTGATAGTCCACAGATTACAGAAAGCCTCCAGATGTGCATCGGAAACTACTACTGGTCTTCCAGGAAACGATCAAAGCGTAGACTGTTTGAGACATTACTCCCATGGAGGTAAGTGCGCATGGTGACTGTTGTATTCAATCCCGATGCAATTTCTTTGTTTCATCAACACTCTGATAGTCCACAGATTACAGAATGCCTCCAGATGTGCATAGGAAACTACTACTGGTCTTCCTGGGAACGATCAAAGAGTAAACTGTTTGAGACATTACTCCCATGGAGTTAAGTCCGCATGGTGACTGTTGTATTCAATCACGATGCAATATCAGTGTTTCATCAACACTCTGATAGTCCACAGATTACAGAATGCTTCCAGATGTGCATCGGAAACTACTACTGGTCTTCCAGGAAACGATCAAAGCGTAGACTGTTTGAGACATTACTCCCATGGTGGAAATTGCGCATGGTGACTGTTGTATTCAATCCCGATGCAATTTCTGTGTTGCATCAACTCTCTGATAGTCCACAGATTACGGAATGCCTCCAGATGTGCATCGGAAACTACTACTGGTCTTCCAGGGAACGATCAAAGCGTAGACTGTTTGAGACATTACTTCCATGGAGGAAAGTGCGCATGGTGACTGTTGTATACAATCAAGAGGTAATTTCTGTGTTTCATCAACACTTTGAAGGTTCAAGGATTACAGAATGCCTCCAGATGTGCATCGGAAACTACTACTGGTCTTCCAGGGAACGATCAAAGCGTAGACTGTTTGAGACATTACTCCCATGGCGGAAAGTGCATATGGTGACTGTTGTATTCAATCCCGATGCAATTACAGTGTTTCATCAAAACTCTGATAGTCCGCAGATTACAGAATGCCTCCAGATGTGCATCGGAAACTACTACAGGTTTTCCAGCGAACGATCAAAGCGTAGACTGTTTGAGACATTACTCCCATGGAGGAAAGTGCGCATGGTGACTGTTGTATTCAATCCCCATACAATTTCTGAGTTTCATGAACACTCTGATAGTCTACAGATTACAGAATGCTTCAAGATGTGCATCGGAAACTACTACTGGTCTTCCAGGGACGAACAAAGCGTAGACTGTCTGAGACATTCCTCCCATGGAGGAAAGTGCGCATGGGGAATGTTGTATTTAATACCGATGCAATTACTGTGTTTCATCAACACTCTGATAGTCCACAGATTACGGAATGCCTCCAGATGTGCATCGGAAACTACTACTGGTCTTCCAGGGAACGATCAAAGCGTAGACTGTTTGAGACATTACTCCCATGGCGGAAAGTGCGCATGGTGACTGATAGTCCACAGATAACAGAATGGCTCCAGATGTGCATCGGAAACTACTTCATGGGGTTCCAGGAAACGATCAAACAGTAGACGGTTTGAAGCATTACTCCCATGGAGGAAAGTGCGCATGGTGACTGTTGTATTCAATCCCAAAGCAATTTCTGTGTTTCATCAACACTCTGATAGTCCACAGATTACAGAATGCCTCCAGATGTGCATCGGAAACTACTACTGGTTTGCCAGGGAACGATCATAGCTTAGACTGTTTGAGACATTACTCCCATGGCGGAAAGTGCGCATGGTGACTGTTGTATTCAATCCCGATGCAATTTCTGTGTTTCATCAACACTCTGATAGTCCACAGATTACAGAATGCCTCCAGATGTGCATCGGAAACTACTACTGGGCTTAAAGGAACGATCAAAGCGTACACTGTTTGAGACATTACTCCCACGGAGGTAAGTGCGAATGGTGACTGTTGTATTCAATCCCGATGCAATTTCTTTTTTTCATCAACACTCTGATAGTCCACAGATTACAGAATGCCTCCAGATGTGCATAGGAAACTACTACAGGTCTTCCAGGAAACGATCAAAGCGTAGAGTGTTTGAGACATTACTCCCATGGTGGAAACTGCGCATGGTGATTGTTGTATTCAATCCCGATGCAATTTCTGTGTTTCATCAACACTCAGATAGTCCACAGATTACAGAATGCCTCAAGATGTGCATCGGAAACTACTTCTGGTCTTCCAGGGAACGATTAAAGCGTAGACTGTCTGAGACATTATTCCCATGGAGGAAAGAGCGCATGGTGTCTGTTGTATTCAATCCCGATGCAATTACTGTGTTTCATCAACACCCTGATAGTCCACAGAATACACAATGGCTCCACATGTGCATCGGAAACTACTACTGGTCTTGCTTGAAACGATCAAAGCGTAGACAGTTTGAGACATTACTTCCATGGAGGAAAGTGCGCATGGGGACTGTTGTATTCAATCCCGATGCAATTACTGTGTTTCATCAACACTCTGATAGTCCACAGTTTGCAGAAAGCCTCCAGATGTGCATCGGAAACTACTACTGGTCTTCCAGGGAACGATCAAAGCGTAGACTGTTTGAGACATTACTCCCATGGAGGAAAGTGCGCATGGTGACTGTTGTATTCAATCCGATGCAATTTTGGTTTCATCAACACTCTGATAGTCCACAGATTACAGAATGCCTCCAGATGTGCATCGGAAACTACTACTGGTCTTCCAGGAAACGATCAAAGCGTAGACTGTTTGAGACATTACTCCCATGGAGGTAAGTGCTCGCCTGGTGACTGTTGTATTCAATCCCGATGCAATTTCTGTGTTTCATCAACACTCTGATAGTCCACAGATTACAGAATGCCTCCAGATGTGCATCGGAAACTACTACTGGTCTTCCAGGGAACGATTATAGCGTAGACTGTCTGAGACATTATTCCCATGGAATAAAGAGCGCATGGTGTCTGTTGTATTCAATCCCGATGCAATTACTGTGTTTCATCAACACCCTGATTGTCCACAGAATACATAATGGCTCCAGATGTGCATCGGAAACTACTACTGGTCTTGCTTGAAACGATCAAAGCGTAGACTGTTTGAGACATTACTTCCATGGAGGAAAGTGCGCATGCTGACTGTTGTATTCAATCCGATGCAATTTTGGTTTCATAAACACTCTGATAGTTATCAGATTACAGAATGCCTCCAGATGTGCATCGGAAACTGCTACTGGACTTCCAGTAAACGATGAAAGCGTAGACTGTTTGAGACATTACTCCCATGGAGGAAATAGCGCCTGGAGACTGTTGTATTCAATCCCGATGCAATTTCTATGTCTCATCAACACTCTGATGGTCCACAGATTACAGAATGAATTCAGATGTGCATCGGAAACTACTACTGGTTTTCCAGGGAACGATCAAAGCTTAGACTTTTTGAGACATTACTCCCATGGCGGAAAGTGCGCATGGTGACTGTTGTATTCAATCCCGATGCAATTTCTGTGTTTCATCAACACTCTGATAGTCCACAGATTACAGAATGCCTCCAGATGTGCATCGGAAACTACTACTGGTCTTCCATGGAACGATCAAAGCGTAGACTGTTTGAGACATTACTCCCATTGCGGAAAGGGTGCGTGGTGACTGTTGTATTCAATCCCGATGCAATTACTGTGTTTCATCAACACTCTGATAGTCCGCAGATTACAGAATGCCTCCAGATGTGCATCGGAAACTACTACTGGTCTTCCAGGGAACGATCAAAGCGTAGACTGTTTGAGACATTACTCCCATTGAGGAAAGTGCCGATGGTGACTGTTGTATTCAATCCCGATGCAATTTCTGGATTTCATCAACACTCTGATAGTCCACAGATTACAGAATGCCTCCAGATGTGCATCGGAAACTACTACTTGTCTTCCAGGAAACGATCAAAGCGTAGATTGTTTGAGACATTGCTCCCATGGAGGTAAGTGCGCATGGTGACTGTTGTATTCAATCACGATGCAATTTCTGTGTTTCATCAACACTCTGATAGTCCGCAGATTACAGAATGCCTCCAGATGTGCATCGGAAACTACTACTGGTCTTCCAGGGAACGATCAAAGCGTAGACTGTTTGAGACATTACTCCCATCGAGGAAAGTGCCGATGGTGACTGTTGTATCAATGCCGATGCAATTTCTGTGTTTCATCAACACTCTGATAGTCCACAGATTACAGAATGACTCCAGATGTGCATCAGAAACTACTACTGGTCTTGCAGGAAAAGATCAAAGCGTAGACTGTTTGAGACATTACTCCCATGGAGGTAAGTGCTCATGGTGAATGTTGTATTCAATCACGAGGCAATTTCTGTGTTTCATCAACACTTTGAAGGTCCAAGGATTACAGAATGCCTCCAGATGTGCATCGGAAACTACTACTGGTCTTGCAGGGAACGATCAAAGCGTAGACTGTTTGAGACATAACTCCCATGGAGGAAAGTGCCGATTGTGACTGTTGTATTCAATCCCGATGCAATTTCTGTGTTCATCAACACTCTGATAGTCCACAGATTACAGAATGAATTCAGATGTGCATCGGAAACTACTACTGGTTTTCCAGGGAACGATCAAAGCTTAGACCTTTTGAGACATTACTCCCATGGCGGAAAGTGAGCATGGTGACTGTTGTATTGAATTCCGATGCAATTTCTGTGTTTCATCAACACTCTGATAGTCCACAGATTACAGAATGCCTCCAGATGTGCATCGGAAACTACTACTGGTCTTCCAGGGAACGATCAAAGCGTAGACTGTTTGAGACATTACTCCCATGGCGGAAAGTGTGCATGGTGACTGTTGTATTCAATCCCGATGCAATTTCTGTGTTTCATCAACACTCAGATAGTCCACAGATTACAGAATGCCTCCAGATGTGCATCGGAAACTACTACTGGTCTTGCAGGGAACGATCAAAGCGTAGACTGTTTGAGACATAACTCCCATGGAGGAAAGTGCCGATGGTGACTGTTGTATTCTATCCCGATGCAATTTCTTTGTTTCATCAACACTCTGATAGTCCACAGATTACGGAATGCCTCCAGATGTGCATCGGAAACTACTACTGGTCTTCCAGGGAACGATCAAAGCGTAGACTGTTTGAGACATTACTTCCATGGAGGAAAGTGCGCATGGTGACTGTTGTATACAATCAAGAGGTAATTTCTGTGTTTCATCAACACCTTGAAGGTTCAAGGATTACAGAATGCCTCCAGATGTGCATCGGAAACTACTACTGGTCTTCCAGGGAACGATCAAAGCGTAGACTGTTTGAGACATTACTCCCATTGAGGAAAGTGCCGATGGTGACGGTTGTATTCAATCCAAATCTAATTTCTGCGTTTCATCAACACTCTGATAGTCCACAGATTACAGAATGCCTATAGATGTGCATCGGAAACTACAACTGGTCTTCCAGGCAACGATCAAAGCTTAGACTGTTTGAGACATTACTCCCATGGAGGAAAGTGCGCATGGTGACTGTTGTATTCAATCCCGATGCAATTTCTGTGTTTCATCAACACTCAGATAGTTCACAGATTGCAGAATGCCTCAAGATGTGCATCGGAAACTACTTCTGGTCTTCCAGGGAACGATTGAAGCGTAGACTGTCTGAGACATTATTCCCATGGAGGAAAGAGCGCATGGTGTCTGTTGTATTCAATCCCGATGCAATTTCTGTGTTTCATCAACACTCTGATAGTCCACAGATTACAGAAAGCCTCCAGATGTGCATCGGAAACTACTACTGGTCTTCCAGGAAACGATCAAAGCGTAGACTGTTTGAGACATTACTCCCATGGAGGTAAGTGCGCATGGTGACTGTTGTATTCAATCCCGATGCAATTTCTTTGTTTCATCAACACTCTGATAGTCCACAGATTACAGAATGCCTCCAGATGTGCATAGGAAACTACTACAGGTCTTCCAGGAAACGATCAAAGCGTAGACTGTTTGAGACATTACTCCCATGGTGGAAACTGCGCATGGTGACTGTTGTATTCAATCCAGATGCAATTTCTGTGTTGCATAAACACTCTGATAGTCCACAGATTACGGAATGCCTCCAGATGTGCATCGGAAACTACTACTGGTCTTCCAGGCAACGATCAAAGCGTAGACTGTTTGAGACATTACTTCCATGGAGGAAAGTGCGCATGGTGACTGTTGTATTCAATCAAGAGGTAATTTCTGTGTTTCATCAACACTTTGAAGGTTCAAGGATTACAGAATGCCTCCAGATGTGCATCGGAAACGACTACTGGTCTTGCAGGGAACGATTAAAGCATAGACTGTTTGAGACATTACTCCCATGGAGGAAAGTGCCGATGGTGACGGTTGTATTCAATCCAAATCTAATTTCTGCGTTTCATCAACACTCTGATAGTCCACAGATTACAGAATGCCTCCAGATGTGCATCGGAAACTACAACTGGTCTTCCAGGCAACGATCAAAGCTTAGACTGTTTGCGACATTACTCCCATGGAGGAAAGTGCGCATGGTGACTGTTGTATTCAATCCCGATGCAATTTCTGTGTTTCATCAACACTCAGATAGTTCACAGATTGCAGAATGCCTCAAGATGTGCATCGGAAACTACTACTGGTCTTCCAGGGAACGATTGAAGCGTAGACTGTCTGAGACATTATTCCCATGGAGGAAAGAGCGCATGGTGTCTGTTGTATTCAATCCCGATGCAATTTCTGTGTTTCATCAACACTCTGATAGTCCACAGATTACAGAAAGCCTCCAGATGTGCATCGGAAACTACTACTGGTCTTCCAGGAAACGATCAAAGCGTAGACTGTTTGAGACATTACTCCCATGGAGGTAAGTGCGCATGGTGACTGTTGTATTCAATCCCGATGCAATTTCTTTGTTTCATCAACACTCTGATAGTCCACAGATTACAGAATGCCTCCAGATGTGCATAGGAAACTACTACTGGTCTTCCTGGGAACGATCAAAGAGTAAACTGTTTGAGACATTACTCCCATGGAGTTAAGTCCGCATGGTGACTGTTGTATTCAATCACGATGCAATATCAGTGTTTCATCAACACTCTGATAGTCCACAGATTACAGAATGCTTCCAGATGTGCATCGGAAACTACTACTGGTCTTCCAGGAAACGATCAAAGCGTAGACTGTTTGAGACATTACTCCCATGGTGGAAACTGCGCATGGTGACTGTTGTATTCAATCCCGATGCAATTTCTGTGTTGCATCAACTCTCTGATAGTTCACAGATTACGGAATGCCTCCAGATGTGCATCGGAAACTACTACTGGTCTTCCAGGGAACGATCAAAGCGTAGACTGTTTGAGACATTACTTCCATGGAGGAAAGTGCGCATGGTGACTGTTGTATACAATCAAGAGGTAATTTCTGTGTTTCATCAACACTTTGAAGGTTCAAGGATTACAGAATGCCTCCAGATGTGCATCGGAAACTACTACTGGTCTTCCAGGGAACGATCAAAGCGTAGACTGTTTGAGACATTACTCCCATGGCGGAAAGTGCATATGGTGACTGTTGTATTCAATCCCGATGCAATTACAGTGTTTCATCAAAACTCTGATAGTCCGCAGATTACAGAATGCCTCCAGATGTGCATCGGAAACTACTACAGGTTTTCCAGCGAACGATCAAAGCGTAGACTGTTTGAGACATTACTCCCATGGAGGAAAGTGCGCATGGTGACTGTTGTAATCAATCCCCATGCAATTTCTGAGTTTCATGAACACTCTGATAGTCTACAGATTACAGAATGCTTCAAGATGTGCATCGGAAACTACTACTGGTCTTCCAGGGACGAACAAAGCGTAGACTGTCTGAGACATTCCTCCCATGGAGGAAAGTGCGCATGGGGAATGTTGTATTTAATACCGATGCAATTACTGTGTTTCATCAACACTCTGATAGTCCACAGATTACAGAATGCCTCCAGATGTGCATCGGAAACTACTACTGGTCTTCCAGGGAACGATCAAAGCGTAGACTGTTTGAGACATTACTCCCATGGAGGAAAGTGCGCATGGTGACTGATAGTCCACAGATAACAGAATGGCTCCAAATGTGCATCGGAAACTACTTCATGGGGTTCCAGGAAACGATCAAACAGTAGACGGTTTGAGGCATTACTCCCATGGAGGAAAGTGCGCATTGTGACTGTTGTATTCAATCCCAAAGCAATTTCTGTGTTTCATCAACATTCTGATAGTCCACAGATTACAGAATGCCTCCAGATGTGCATCGGAAACTACTACTGGTTTGCCAGGGAACGATCATAGCTTAGACTGTTTGAGACATTACTCCCATGGCGGAAAGTGCGCATGGTGACTGTTGTATTCAATCCCGATGCAATTTCTGTGTTTCATCAACACTCTGATAGTCCACAGATTACAGAATGCCTCCAGATGTGCATCGGAAACTACTACTGGGCTTAAAGGAAACGATCAAAGCGTACACTGTTTGAGACATTACTCCCACGGAGGTAAGTGCGAATGGTGACTGTTGTATTCAATCCCGATGCAATTTCTTTTTTTCATCAACACTCTGATAGTCCACAGATTACAGAATGCCTCCAGATGTGCATAGGAAACTACTACAGGTCTTCCAGGAAACGATCAAAGCGTAGAGTGTTTGAGACATTACTCCCATGGTGGAAACTGCGCATGGTGATTGTTGTATTCAATCCCGATGCAATTTCTGTGTTGCGTAAACACTCTGATAGTCCACAGATTACGGAATGCCTCCAGATGTGCATCGGAAACTACTACTGGTCTTCCAGGGAACGATCAAAGCGTAGACTGTTTGAGACATTACTTCCATGGAGGAAAGTGCGCATGGTGACTGTTGTATTCAATCAAGAGGTAATTTCTGTGTTTCATCAACACTTTGAAGGTTCAAGGATTACAGAATGCCTCCAGATGTGCATCGGAAACTACTACTGGTCTTGCAGGGAACGATTAAAGCGTAGACTGTTTGAGACATTACTCCCATGGAGGAAAGTGCCGATGGTGACGGTTGTATTCAATCCAAATCTAATTTCTGCGTTTCATCAACACTCTGATAGTCCACAGATTACATAATGCCTCCAGATGTGCATCGGAAACTACTACTGGTCTTCCAGGTAACGATCAAAGCTTAGAACGTTTGCGACATTACTCCCATGGAGGAAACTGCGCATGGTGACTGTTGTATTCAATCCCGATGCAATTTCTGTGTTTCATCAACACTCAGATAGTCCACAGATTACAGAATGCCTCAAGATGTGCATCGGAAACTACTACTGGTCTTCCAGGGAACGATTAAAGCGTAGACTGTCTGAGACATTATTCCCATGGAGGAATGAGCGCATGGTGTCTGTTGTATTCAATCCCGATGCAATTACTGTGTTTCATCAACACCCTGATAGTCCACAGAATACACAATGGCTCCACATGTGCATCGGAAACTACTACTGGTCTTGCTTGAAACGATCAAAGCGTAGACAGTTTGAGACATTACTTCCATGGTGGAAAGTGCGCATGGGGACTGTTGTATTCAATCCCGATGCAATTACTGTGCTTCATCAACACTCTGATAGTCCACAGTTTGCAGAAAGCCTCCAGATGTGCATCGGAAACTACTACTGGTCTTCCAGGGAACGATCAAAGCGTAGACTGTTTGAGACATTACTCCCATGGAGGAAAGTGCGCATGGTGACTGTTGTATTCAATCCGATGCAATTTTGGTTTCATCAACACTCTGATAGTCCACAGATTACAGAATGCCTCCAGATGTGTATCGGAAACTACTACTGGTCTTCCAGGAAACGATCAAAGCGTAGACTGTTTGAGACATTACTCCCATGGAGGTAAGTGCTCGCCTGGTGACTGTTGTATTCAATCCCGATGCAATTTCTGTGTTTCATCAACACTCTGATAGTCCACAGATTACAGAATGCCTCCAGATGTGCATCGGAAACTACTACTGGTCTTCCAGGGAACGATTAAAGCGTAGACTGTCTGAGACATTATTCCCATGGAATAAAGAGCGCATGGTGTCTGTTGTATTCAATCCCGATGCAATTACTGTGTTTCATCAACACCCTGATTGTCCACAGAATACATAATGGCTCCAGATGTGCATCGGAAACTACTACTGGTCTTGCTTGAAACGATCAAAGCGTAGACTGTTTGAGACATTACTTCCATGGAGGAAAGTGCGCATGCTGACTGTTGTATTCAATCCGATGCAATTTTGGTTTCATAAACACTCTGATAGTTATCAGATTACAGAATGCCTCCAGATGTGCATCGGAAACTGCTACTGGACTTCCAGTAAACGATGAAAGCGACGACTGTTTGAGACATTACTCCCATGGAGGAAATAGCGCCTGGAGACTGTTGTATTCAATCCCGATGCAATTTCTATGTCTCATCAACACTCTGATGGTCCACAGATTACAGAATGAATTCAGATGTGCATCGGAAACTACTACTGGTTTTCCAGGGAACGATCAAAGCTTAGACTTTTTGAGACATTACTCCCATGGCGGAAAGTGCGCATGGTGACTGTTGTATTCAATCCCGATGCAATTTCTGTGTTTCATCAACACTCTGATAGTCCACAGATTACAGAATGCCTCCAGATGTGCATCGGAAACTACTACTGGTCTTCCAGGGAACGATCAAAGCGTAGACTGTTTGAGACATTACTCCCATTGCGGAAAGGGTGCGTGGTGACTGTTGTATTCAATCCCGATGCAATTACTGTGTTTCATCAACACTCTGATAGTCCGCAGATTACAGAATGCCTCCAGATGTGCATCGGAAACTACTACTGGTCTTCCAGGGAACGATCAAAGCGTAGACTGTTTGAGACATTACTCCCATTGAGGAAAGTGCCGATGGTGACTGTTGTATTCAATCCCGATGCAATTTCTGGATTTCATCAACACTCTGATAGTCCACAGATTACAGAATGCCTCCAGATGTGCATCGGAAACTACTACTGGTCTTCCAGGAAACGATCAAAGCGTAGATTGTTTGAGACATTGCTCCCATGGAGGTAAGTGCGCATGGTGACTGTTGTATTCAATCACGATGCAATTTCTGTGTTTCATCAACACTCTGATAGTCCGCAGATTACAGAATGCCTCCAGATGTGCATCGGAAACTACTACTGGTCTTCCAGGGAACGATCAAAGCGTAGACTGTTTGAGACATTACTCCCATCGAGGAAAGTGCCGATGGTGACTGTTGTATTCAATGCCGATGCAATTTCTGTGTTTCATCAACACTCTGATAGTCCACAGATTACAGAATGACTCCAGATGTGCATCAGAAACTACTACTGGTCTTGCAGGAAAAGATCAAAGCGTAGACTGTTTGAGACATTACCCCCATGGAGGTAAGTGCTCATGGTGAATGTTGTATTCAATCACGAGGCAATTTCTGTGTTTCATCAACACTTTGAAGGTCCAAGGATTACAGAATGCCTCCAGATGTGCATCGGAAACTACTACTGGTCTTGCAGGGAACGATCAAAGCGTAGACTGTTTGAGACATAACTCCCATGGAGGAAAGTGCCGATTGTGACTGTTGTATTCAATCCCGATGCAATTTCTGTGTTTCATCAACACTCTGATAGTCCACAGATTACAGAATGAATTCAGATGTGCATCGGAAACTACTACTGGTTTTCCAGGGAACGATCAAAGCTTAGACCTTTTGAGACATTACTCCCATGGCGGAAAGTGAGCATGGTGACTGTTGTATTCAATTCCGATGCAATTTCTGCGTTTCATCAACACTCTGATAGTCCACAGATTACAGAATGCCTCCAGATGTGCATCGGAAACTACTACTGGTCTTCCAGGGAACGATCAAAGCGTAGACTGTTTGAGACATTACTCCCATGGCGGAAAGTGTGCATGGTGACTGTTGTATTCAATCCCGATGCAATTTCTGTGTTTCATCAACACTCAGATAGTCCACAGATTACAGAATGCCTCCAGATGTGCATCGGAAACTACTACTGGTCTTGCAGGGAACGATCAAAGCGTAGACTGTTTGAGACATAACTCCCATGGAGGAAAGTGCCGATGGTGACTGTTGTATTCTATCCCGATGCAATTTCTTTGTTTCATCAACACTCTGATAGTCCACAGATTACGGAATGCCTCCAGATGTTCATCGGAAACTACTACTGGTCTTCCAGGGAACGATCAAAGCGTAGACTGTTTGAGACATTACTTCCATGGAGGAAAGTGCGCATGGTGACTGTTGTATACAATCAAGAGGTAATTTCTGTGTTTCATCAACACCTTGAAGGTTCAAGGATTACAGAATGCCTCCAGATGTGCATCGGAAACTACTACTGGTCTTCCAGGGAACGATCAAAGCGTAGACTGTTTGAGACATTACTCCCATTGAGGAAAGTGCCGATGGTGACTGTTGTATTCAATCCCGATGTAGTTTCTGCGTTTCATCAATACTCTGATAGTCCACAGATTACAGAATGCCTCCAGATGTGCATCGGAAACTACTACTGGTCTTCCAGGTAACGATCAAAGCTTAGACTGTTTGAGACATTACTCCCATGGAAGAAAGTGCGCATGGTGACTGTTGTGTTCAATCCCGATCCAATTTCTGTGTTTCATCAACACTCAGATAGTCCACAGATTACAGAATGCCTCAAGATGTGCATCGGAAACTACTACTGGTCTTCCAGGGAACGATTAAAGCGTAGACTGTATGAGACATTATTCCCATGGAATAAAGAGCGCATGGTGTCTGTTGTATTCAATCCCGATGCAGTTACTGTGTTTCATCAACACCCTGATTGTCCACAGACTACAGAATGGCTACAGATGTGCATCGGAAACTACTACTGGTCTTGCTTGAAACGATCAAAGCGTAGACTGTTTGAGACATTACTTCCATGGAGGAAAGTGCGCATGCTGACTGTTGTATTCAATCCGATGCAATTTTGGTTTCATAAACACTCTGATAGTTATCAGATTACAGAATGCCTCCAGATGTGCATCGTAAACTGCTACTGGATTTCCAGTAAACGATGAAAGCGTAGACTGTTTGAGACATTACTCCCATGGAGGAAATAGCGCCTGGAGACTGTTGTATTCAATCCCGATGCAATTTCTATGTCTCATCAACACTCTGATAGTCCACAGATTACAGAATGAATTCAGATGTGCATCGGAAACTACTACTGGTTTTCCAGGGAACGATCAAATCTTAGACTTTTTGAGACATTACTCCCATGGCGGAAAGTGCGCATGGTGTCTGTTGTATTCAATCCCGATGCAATTTCTGTGTTTCATCAACACTCTGATAGTCCACAGATTACAGAATGCCTCCAGATGTGCATCGGAAACTACTACTGGTCTTCCAGGGAACGATCAAAGCGTAGACTAATTGAGACATTACTCCCATGGCGGAAAGTGTGCATGGTGACTGTTGTATTCAATCCCGATGCAATTACTGTGTTTCATCAACACTCTGATAGTCCGCAGATTACAGAATGCCTCCAGATGTGCATCGGAAACTACTACTGGTCTTCCAGGGAACGATCAAAGCGTAGACTGTTTGAGACATTACTCCCATTGGGGAAAGTGCCGATGGTGACTGTTGTATTCAATCCCGATGCAATTTCTGTGTTTCATCAACACTCTGATAGTCCACAGATTACAGAATGCCTCCAGATCTGCATCGGAAACTACTACTGGTCTTGCAGGAAAATATCAAAGCGTAAACTGTTTGAGACATTACTCCCATGGAGGTAAGTGCTCATGGTGACTGTTGTATTCAATCACGAGGCAATTTCTGTGTTTCATCAACACTTTGAAGGTCCAAGGATTACAGAATGCCTCCAGATGTGCATCGGAAACTACTACTGGTCTTGCAGGGAACGATCAAAGCGTAGACTGTTTGAGACATAACTCCCATGGAGGAAAGTGCCCATGGTGACTGTTGTATTCAATCCCGATGCAATTTCTGTGTTTCATCAACACTCTGATATTCCACAGATTACAGAATGCCTCCAAATTTGCATCAGAAACTACTACTGGTCTTCCAGGGAACGATAAAAGCGTAGACTGTTTGAGCCATTATTCCCATGGAGGAAAGTGCGCATGGTGACTGTTGTATTCAATCTCGATGCAATTTCTGTGTTTCATCAACACTCGGATGTCCACAGATTACAGAATGCCTCCAGATGTGCATTGGAAACTACTACTGGTCTTCCATGGAACGATCAAAGCGTAGACTGTTTGAGACATTACTCCCATTGAGGAAAGTGCCGATGGTGACTGTTGTATTCAATCCCGATGCAATTTCTGTGTTTCGTCAAAACTCAGATAGTCCACAGATTACAGAATGCCTCCAGATGTGCATCGGAAACTGCTACTGGACTTCCAGGAAACGATCAAAGCGTAGACTGTTTGAGACATTACTCCCATGGAGGGAAGTGCGCATGGTGACTGTTGTATTGAATCCGGATGCAATTTCTGTGTTTCATCAACACTCTGATAGTCCACAGATTACAGAATGCGACCAGATGTGCATCGGAAACTACTTCTGGTCTTCCAGGGAACGATCAAAGCGTAGACCGTTTGAGACATTACTCCCATGGAGGGAAATGCGCATGGTGATTGTTGTATTCAATCCCGATTCAAATTATGTGTTTCATCAACACTTTGAAAGTCCACAGATTACAGAATGCCTCCAGATGTGAATCGAAACTACTATTGGTCTTCCAGGAAACGATCAAAGCGTAGACTGTTTGAGACTGTACTCCCATGGAGGAAAGTCCGCATGGTGACTGTTGTATTCAATCCCGATGCAATTTCTGGATTTCATCAACACTCTGATAGTCCACAGATTACAGAATGCCTCCAGATGTGCATCGGAAACTACTACTGGTCTTCCAGGAAACGATCAAAGCGTAGATTGTTTGAGACATTGCTCCCATGGAGGTAAGTGCGCATGGTGACTGTTGTATTCAATCACGATGCAATTTCTGTGTTTCATCAACACTCTGATAGTCCGCAGATTACAGAATGCCTCCAGATGTGCATCGGAAACTACTACTGGTCTTCCAGGGAACGATCAAAGCGTAGACTGTTTGAGACATTACTCCCATTGAGGAAAGTGCCGATGGTGACTGTTGTATTCAATGCCGATGCAATTTCTGTGTTTCATCAACACTCTGATAGTCCACAGATTACAGAATGACTCCAGATGTGCATCAGAAACTACTACTGGTCTTGCAGGAAAAGATCAAAGCGTAGACTGTTTGAGACATTACTCCCATGGAGGTAAGTGCTCATGGTGAATGTTGTATTCAATCACGAGGCAATTTCTGTGTTTCATCAACACTTTGAAGGTCCAAGGATTACAGAATGCCTCCAGATGTGCATCGGAAACTACTACTGGTCTTGCAGGGAACGATCAAAGCGTAGACTGTTTGAGACATAACTCCCATGGAGAAAAGTGCCGATTGTGACTGTTGTATTCAATCCCGATGCAATTTCTGTGTTTCATCAACACTCTGATAGTCCACAGATTACAGAATGAATTCAGATGTGCATCGGAAACTACTACTGGTTTTCCAGGGAACGATCAAAGCTTAGACCTTTTGAGACATTACTCCCATGGCGGAAAGTGAGCATGGTGACTGTTGTATTCAATCCCGATGCAATTTCTGTGTTTCATCAACACTCTGATAGTCCACAGATTACAGAATGCCTCCAGATGTGCATCGGAAACTACTACTGGTCTTGCAGGGAACGATCAAAGCGTAGACTGTTTGAGACATAACTCCCATGGAGGAAAGTGCCGATGGTGACTGTTGTATTCAATCCCGATGCAATTACTGTGTTTCATCAACACCCTGATTGTCCACAGACTACAGAATGGCTACAGATGTGCATCGGAAACTACTACTGGTCTTGCTTGAAACGATCAAAGCGTAGACTGTTTGAGACATTACTTCCATGGAGGAAAGTGCGCATGCTGACTGTTGTATTCAATCCGATGCAATTTTGGTTTCATAAACACTCTGATAGTTATCAGATTACAGAATGCCTCCAGATGTGCATCGTAAACTGCTACTGGATTTCCAGTAAACGATGAAAGCGTAGACTGTTTGAGACATTACTCCCATGGAGGAAATAGCGCCTGTAGACTGTTGTATTCAATCCCGATGCAATTTCTATGTCTCATCAACACTCTGATAGTCCACAGATTACAGAATGAATTCAGATGTGCATCGGAAACTACTACTGGTTTTCCAGGGAACGATCAAATCTTAGACTTTTTGAGACATTACTCCCATGGCGGAAAGTGCGCATGGTGACTGTTGTATTCAATCCCGATGCAATTTCTGTGTTTCATCAACACTCTGATAGTCCACAGATTACAGAATGCCTCCAGATGTGCATCGGAAACTACTACTGGTCTTCCAGGGAACGATCAAAGCGTAGACTGTTTGAGACATTACTCCCATGGCGGAAAGTGTGCATGGTGACTGTTGTATTCAATCCCGATGCAATTACTGTGTTTCATCAACACTCTGATAGTCCGCAGATTACAGAATGCCTCCAGATGTGCATCGGAAACTACTACTGGTCTTCCAGGGAACGATCAAAGCGTAGACTGTTTGAGACATTACTCCCATTGGGGAAAGTGCCGATGGTGACTGTTGTATTCAATCCCGATGCAATTTCTGTGTTTCATCAACACTCTGATAGTCCACAGATTACAGAATGCCTCCAGATGTGCATCGGAAACTACTACTGGTCTTGCAGGAAAATATCAAAGCGTAAACTGTTTGAGACATTACTCCCATGGAGGTAAGTGCTCATGGTGACTGTTGTATTCAATCACGAGGCAATTTCTGTGTTTCATCAACACTTTGAAGGTCCAAGGATTACAGAATGCCTCCAGATGTGCATCGGAAACTACTACTGGTCTTGCAGGGAACGATCAAAGCGTAGACTGTTTGAGACATAACTCCCATGGAGGAAAGTGCCGATGGTGACTGTTGTATTCAATCCCGATGCAATTTCTGTGTTTCATCAACACTCTGATATTCCACAGATTACAGAATGCCTCCAAATTTGCATCAGAAACTACTACTGGTCTTCCAGGGAACGATCAAAGCGTAGACTGTTTGAGCCATTATTCCCATGGAGGAAAGTGCGCATGGTGACTGTTGTATTCAATCTCGATGCAATTTCTGTGTTTCATCAACACTCGGATGTCCACAGATTACAGAATGCCTCCAGATGTGCATTGGAAACTACTACTGGTCTTCCATGGAACGATCAAAGCGTAGACTGTTTGAGACATTACTCCCATTGAGGAAAGTGCCGATGGTGACTGTTGTATTCAATCCCGATGCAATTTCTGTGTTTCGTCAAAACTCAGATAGTCCACAGATTACAGAATGCCTCCAGATGTGCATCGGAAACTGCTACTGGACTTCTAGGAAACGATCAAAACGTAGACTGTTTGAGACATTACTCCCATGGAGGGAAGTGCGCATGGTGACTGTTGTATTGAATCCGGATGCAATTTCTGTGTTTCATCAACACTCTGATAGTCCACAGATTACAGAATGCGACCAGATGTGCATCGGAAACTACTTCTGGTCTTCCAGGGAACGATCAAAGCGTAGACCGTTTGAGACATTACTCCCATGGAGGGAAATGCGCATGGTGATTGTTGTATTCAATCCCGATTCAAATTATGTGTTTCATCAACACTTTGAAAGTCCACAGATTACAGAATGCCTCCAGATGTGAATCGAAACTACTATTGGTCTTCCAGGAAACGATCAAAGCGTAGACTGTTTGAGACATTACTCCCATGAAGGAAAGTGCGAATGGTGACTGTTGTATTCAATCCCGATGCAATTTCTGTGTTTCATCAACACTCTGATAGTCCACAGATTACAGAATGCCTCCAAATGTGCATCAGAAACTACTACTGGTCTTCCAGGGAACGATCAAAGCGTAGACTGTTTGAGACTGTACTCCCATGGAGGAAAGTCCGCATGGTGACTGTTGTATTCAATCCCGATGCAATTTCTGGATTTCATCAACACTCTGATAGTCCACAGATTACAGAATGCCTCCAGATGTGCATCGGAAACTACTACTGGTCTTCCAGGAAACGATCAAAGCGTAGATTGTTTGAGACATTGCTCCCATGGAGGTAAGTGCGCATGGTGACTGTTGTATTCAATCACGTTGCAATTTCTGTGTTTCATCAACACTCTGATAGTCCGCAGATTACAGAATGCCTCCAGATGTGCATCGGAAACTACTACTGGTCTTCCAGGGAACGATCAAAGCGTAGACTGTTTGAGACATTACTCCCATTGAGGAAAGTGCCGATGGTGACTGTTGTATTCAATGCCGATGCAATTTCTGTGTTTCATCAACACTCTGATAGTCCACAGATTACAGAATGACTCCAGATGTGCATCAGAAACTACTACTGGTCTTGCAGGAAAAGATCAAAGCGTAGACTGTTTGAGACATTACTCCCATGGAGGTAAGTGCTCATGGTGAATGTTGTATTCAATCACGAGGCAATTTCTGTGTTTCATCAACACTTTGAAGGTCCAAGGATTACAGAATGCCTCCAGATGTGCATCGGAAACTACTACTGGTCTTGCAGGGAACGATCAAAGCGTAGACTGTTTGAGACATAACTCCCATGGAGGAAAGTGCCGATTGTGACTGTTGTATTCAATCCCGATGCAATTTCTGTGTTTCATCAACACTCTGATAGTCCACAGATTACAGAATGAATTCAGATGTGCATCGGAAACTACTACTGGTTTTCCAGGGAACGATCAAAGCTTAGACCTTTTGAGACATTACTCCCATGGCGGAAAGTGAGCATGGTGACTGTTGTATTCAATCCCGATGCAATTTCTGTGTTTCATCAACACTCTGATAGTCCACAGATTACAGAATGCCTCCAGATGTGCATCGGAAACTACTACTGGTCTTCCAGGGAAAGATCAAAGCGTAGACTCTTTGAAACATTACTCCCATGGCGGAAAGTGTGCATGGTGACTGTTGTATTCAATCCCGATGCAATTTCTGTGTTTCATCAACACTCAGATAGTCCACAGATTACAGAATGCCTCCAGATGTGCATCGGAAACTACTACTGTTCTTGCAGGGAACGATCAAAGCGTAGACTGTTTGATACATAACTCCCATGGAGGAAAGTGCCGATGGTGACTGTTGTATTCTATCCCGATGCAATTTCTTTGTTTCATCAACACTCTGATAGTCCACAGATTACGGAATGCCTCCAGATGTGCATCGGAAACTACTACTGGTCTTCCAGGGAACGATCAAAGCGTAGACTGTTTGAGACATTACTTCCATGGAGGAAAGTGCGCATGGTGACTGTTGTATACAATCAAGAGGTAATTTCTGTGTTTCATCAACACCTTGAAGGTTCAAGGATTACAGAATGCCTCCAGATGTGCATCGGAAACTACTACTGGTCTTCCAGGGAACGATCAAAGCGTAGACTGTTTGAGACATTACTCCCATGGAGGAAAGTGCCGATGGTGACTGTTGTATTCAATCCCGATGTAGTTTCTGCGTTTCATCAATACTCTGATAGTCCACAGATTACAGAATGCCTCCAGATGTGCATCGGAAACTACTACTGGTCTTCCAGGTAACGATCAAAGCTTAGACTGTTTGAGACATTACTCCCATGGAAGAAAGTGCGCATGGTGACTGTTGTGTTCAATCCCGATCCAATTTCTGTGTTTCATCAACACTCAGATAGTCCACAGATTACAGAATGCCTCAAGATGTGCATCGGAAACTACTACTGGTCTTCCAGGGAACGATTAAAGCGTTGACTGTATGAGACATTATTCCCATGGAATAAAGAGCGCATGGTGTCTGTTGTATTCAATCCCGATGCAATTACTGTGTTTCATCAACACCCTGATTGTCCACAGACTACAGAATGGCTACAGATGTGCATCGGAAACTACTACTGGTCTTGCTTGAAACGATCAAAGCGTAGACTGTTTGAGACATTACTTCCATGGAGGAAAGTGCGCATGCTGACTGTTGTATTCAATCCGATGCAATTTTGGTTTCATAAACACTCTGATAGTTATCAGATTTCAGAATGCCTCCAGATGTGCATCGTAAACTGCTACTGGATTTCCAGTAAACGATGAAAGCGTAGACTGTTTGAGACATTACTCCCATGGAGGAAATAGCGCCTGGAGACTGTTGTATTCAATCCCGATACAATTTCTATGTCTCATCAACACTCTGATAGTCCACAGATTACAGAATGAATTCAGATGTGCATCGGAAACTACTACTGGTTTTCCAGGGAACGATCAAAGCTTAGACTTTTTGAGACATTACTCCCATGGCGGAAAGTGCGCATGGTGACTGTTGTATTCAATCCCGATGCAATTTCTGTGTTTCATCAACACTCTGATAGTCCACAGATTACAGAATGCCTCCAGATGTGCATCGGAAACTACTACTGGCCTTCCAGGGAACGATCAAAGCGTAGACTGTTTGAGACATTACTCCCATGGCGGAAAGTGTGCATGGTGACTGTTGTATTCAATCCCGATGCAATTACTGTGTTTCTTCAACACTCTGATAGTCCGCAGATTACAGAATGCCTCCAGATGTGCATCGGAAACTACTACTGGTCTTCCAGGGAACGATCAAAGCGTAGACTGTTTGAGACATTACTCCCATTGAGGAAAGTGCCGATGGTGACTGTTGTATTCAATCCCGATGCAATTTCTGTGTTTCATCAACACTCTGATAGTCCACAGATTACAGAATGCCTCCAGATGTGCATCGGAAACTACTACTGGTCTTGCAGGAAAATATCAAAGCGTAAACTGTTTGAGACATTACTCCCATGGAGGTAAGTGCTCATGGTGACTGTTGTATTCAATCACGAGGCAATTTCTGTGTTTCATCAACACTTTGAAGGTCCAAGGATTACAGAATGCCTCCAGATGTGCATCGGAAACTACTACTGGTCTTGCAGGGAACGATCAAAGCGTAGACTGTTTGAGACATAACTCCCATGGAGGAAAGTGCCGATGGTGACTGTTGTATTCAATCCCGATGCAATTTCTGTGTTTCATCAACACTCTGATAGTCCACAGATTACAGAATGCCTCCAAATGTGCATCAGAAACTACTACTGGTCTTCCAGGGAACGATAAAAGCGTAGACTGTTTGAGCCATTATTCCCATGGAGGAAAGTGCGCATGGTGACTGTTGTATTCAATCTCGATGCAATTTCTGTGTTTCATCAACACTCGGATGTCCACAGATTACAGAATGCCTCCAGATGTGCAATGGAAACTACTACTAGTCTTCCATGGAACGATCAAAGCGTAGACTGTTTGAGACATTACTCCCATTGAGGAAAGTGCCGATGGTGACTGTTGTATTCAATCCCGATGCAATTTCTGTGTTTCGTCAAAACTCAGATAGTCCACAGATTACAGAATGCCTCCAGATGTGCATCGGAAACTGCTACTGGACTTCCAGGAAACGATCAAAGCGTAGACTGTTTGAGACATTACTCCCATGGAGGGAAGTGCGCATGGTGACTGTTGTATTGAATCCGGATGCAATTTCTGTGTTTCATCAACACTCTGATAGTCCACAGATTACAGAATGCGACCAGATGTGCATCGGAAACTACTTCTGGTCTTCCAGGGAACGATCAAAGCGTAGACCGTTTGAGACATTACTCCCATGGAGGGAAATGCGCATGGTGATTGTTGTATTCAATCCCGATTCAAATTATGTGTTTCATCAACACTTTGAAAGTCCACAGATTACAGAATGCCTCCAGATGTGAATCGAAACTACTATTGGTCTTCCAGGAAACGATCAAAGCGTAGACTGTTTGAGACATTACTCCCATGAAGGAAAGTGCGAATGGTGACTGTTGTATTCAATCCCGATACAATTTCTGTGATTCATCAACACTCTGATAGTCCACAGATTACAGAATGCCCCCATATGTGCATCAGATAATATTACTGGTCTTCCAGGGAACGATCAAAGCGTAGACTGTTTGAGACTTTACTCCCATGGAGGAAAGTCCGCATGGTGACTGTTGTATTCAATCCCGATGCAATTTCTGGATTTCGTCAACACTCTGATAGTCCACAGATTACAGAATGCCTCCAGATGTGCATCGGAAACTACTACTGGTCTTCCAGGAAACGATCAAAGCGTAGACAGTTTGAGACATTACTCCCATGGAGGTAAGTGCGCATGGTGACTGTTGTATTCAATCACGATGCAATTTCTGTGTTTCATCAACACTCTGATAGTCCGCAGATTACAGAATGCCTCCAGATGTGCATCGGAAACTACTACTGGTCTTCCAGGGAACGATCAAAGCGTAGACTGTTTGAGACATTACTCCCATTGAGGAAAGTGCCGATGGTGACTGTTGTATTCAATGCCGATGCAATTTCTGTGTTTCATCAACACTCTGATAGTCCACAGATTACAGAATGCCTCCAGATGTGCATCGGAAACTACTACTGGTCTTGCAGGAAAAGATCAAAGCGTAGACTGTTTGAGACATTACTCCCATGGAGGTAAGTGCTCATGGTGACTGTTGTATTCAATCACGAGGCAATTTCTGTGTTTCATCAACACTTTGAAGGTCCAAAAATTACAGAATGCCTCCAGATGTGCATCGGAAACTACTACTGGTCTTGCAGGGAACGATCAAAGCGTAGACTGTTTGAGACATAACTCCCATGGAGGAAAGTGCCGATGGTGACTGTTGTATTCAATCCCGATGCAATTTCTGTGTTTCATCAACACTCTGATAGTCCACAGATTACAGAATGCCTCCAGATGTGCATCGGAAACTACTACTGGTCTTCCAGGGAACGATCAAAGCGTAGACTGTTTGAGACATTACTCCCATGGCGGAAAGTGTGCATGGTGACTGTTGTATTCAATCCCGATGCAATTACTGTGTTTCATCAACACTCTGATAGTCCGCAGATTACAGAATGCCTCCAGATGTGCATCGGAAACTACTACTGGTCTTCCAGGGAACGATCAAAGCGTAGACTGTTTGAGACATTACTCCCATTGAGGAAAGTGCCGATGGTGACTGTTGTATTCAATCCCGATGCAATTTCTGTGTTTCATCAACACTCTGATAGTCCACAGATTACAGAATGCCTCCAGATGTGCATCGGAAACTACTACTGGTCTTGCAGGAAAAGATCAAAGCGTAAACTGTTTGAGACATTACTCCCATGGAGGTAAGTGCTCATGGTGACTGTTGTATTCAATCACGAGGCAATTTCTGTGTTTCATCAACACTTTGAAGGTCCAAGGATTACAGAATGCCTCCAGATGTGCATCGGAAACTACTACTGGTCTTGCAGGAAAAGATCAAAGCGTAGACTGTTTGAGACATTACTCCCATGGAGGTAAGTGCTCATGGTGACTGTTGTATTCAATCACGAGGCAAATTCTGTGTTTCATCAACACTTTGAAGGTCCAAGGATTACAGAATGCCTCCAGATGTGCATCGGAAACTACTACTGGTCTTGCAGGGAACGATCAAAGCTTAGACTGTTTGAGACATAACTCCCATGGAGGAAAGTGCCGATGGTGACTGTTGTATTCAATCCCGATGCAATTTCTGTGTTTCATCAACACTCTGATAGTCCACAGATTACAGAATGCCTCCAAATGTGCATCAGAAACTACAACTGGTCTTCCAGGGAACGATCAAAGCGTAGAGTGTTTGAGCCATTATTCCCATGGAGGAAAGTGCCGATGGTGACTGTTGTATTCAATCCCGATGCAATTTCTGTGTTTCATCAAAACTCAGATAGTCCACAGATTACAGAATGCCTCCAGATGTGCATCGGAAACTGCTACTGGACTTCCAGGAAACGATCAAAGCGTAGACTGTTTGAGACATTACTCCCATGGAGGAAAGTGCGCATGGTGACTGTTGTATTCAATCCCGATTCAAATTATGTGTTTCATCAACACTTTGAAAGTCCACAGATTACAGAATGCCTCCAGATGTGAATCGAAACTACTATTGGTCTTCCAGGAAACGATCAAAGCGTAGACTGTTTGAGACATTACTCCCATGAAGGAAAGTGCGATTGGTGACTGTTGTATTCAATCCCGATACAATTTCTGTGATTCATCAACACTCTGATAGTCCACAGATTACAGAATGCCCCCATATGTGCATCAGATAATACTACTGGTCTTCCAGGGAACGATCAAAGCGTAGACTGTTTGAGACTTTACTCCCATGGAGGAAAGTCCGCATGGTGACTGTTGTATTCAATCCCGATGCAATTTCTGGATTTCATCAACACTCTGATAGTCCACAGATTACAGAATGCCTCCAGATGTGCATCGGAAACTACTACTGGTCTTCCAGGAAACGATCAAAGCGTAGACTGTTTGAGACATTACTCCCATGGAGGTAAGTGCGCATGGTGACTGTTGTATTCAATCACGATGCAATTTCTGTGTTTCATCAACACTCTGATAGTCCGCAGATTACAGAATGCCTCCAGATGTGCATCGGAAACTACTACTGGTCTTCCAGGGAACGATCAAAGCGTAGACTGTTTGAGACATTACTCCCATTGAGGAAAGTGCCGATGGTGACTGTTGTATTCAATGCCGATGCAATTTCTGTGTTTCATCAACACTCTGATAGTCCACAGATTACAGAATGCCTCCAGATGTGCATCGGAAACTACTACTGGTCTTGCAGGAAAAGATCAAAGCGTAGACTGTTTGAGACATTACTCCCATGGAGGTAAATGCTCATGGTGACTGTTGTATTCAATCACGAGGCAATTTCTGTGTTTCATCAACACTTTGAAGGTCAAAAAATTACAGAATGCCTCCAGATGTGCATCGGAAACTACTACTGGTCTTGCAGGGAACGATCAAAGCGTAGACTGTTTGAGACATAACTCCCATGGAGGAAAGTGCCGATGGTGACTGTTGTATTCAATCCCGATGCAATTTCTGTGTTTCATCAACACTCTGATAGTCCACAGATTACAGAATGAATTCAGATGTGCATCGGAAACTAGTGCTGGTTTTCCAGGGAACGATCAAAGCTTAGACTTTTTGAGACATTACTCCCATGGCGGAAAGTGCGCATGGTGACTGTTGTATTCAATCCCGACGCAATTACTGTGTTTCATCAACACTCTGATAGTCCGCAGGTTACAGAATGCCTCCAGATGTGCATCGGAAACTACTACTGGTCTTCCAGGGAACGATCAAAGCGTAGACTGTTTGAGACATTACTCCCATTGAGGAAAGTGCCGATGGTGACTGTTGTGTTCAATCCCGATGCAATTTCTGTGTTTCATCAACACTCTGATAGTCCACAGATTACAGAATGCCTCCAGATGTGCATCGGAAACTACTACTGGTCTTGCAGGAAAAGATCAAAGCGTAGACTGTTTGAGACATTACTTCCATGGAGGTAAGTGCTCATGGTGACTGTTGTATTCAATCACGAGGCAATTTCTGTGTTTCATCAACACTTCGAAGGTCCAAGGATTACAGAATGCCTCCAGATGTGCATCGGAAACTACTACTGGTCTTGCAGGGAACGATCAAAGCGTAGACTGTTTGAGACATAACTCCCATGGAGGAAAGTGCCGATGGTGACTGTTGTATTCAATCCCGATGCAATTTCTGTGTTTCATCAACACTCTGATAGTCCACAGATTACAGAATGCCTCCAAATGTGCATCAGAAACTACTACTGGTCTTCCAGGGAACGATCAAAGCGTAGACTGTTTGAGCCATTATTCCCATGGAGGAAAGTGCGCATGGTGACTGTTGTATTCAATCTCGATGCAATTTCTGTGTTTCATCAACACTCGGATGTCCACAGATTACAGAACGCCTCCAGATGTGCATTGGAAACTACTACTGGTCTTCCATGGAACGATCAAAGCGTAGACTGTTTGAGACATTACTCCCATTGAGGAAAGTGCCGATGGTGACTGTTGTATTCAATCCCAATGCAATTTCTGTGTTTCATCAAAACTCAGATAGTCCACAGATTACAGAATGCCTCCAGATGTGCATCGGAAACTGCTACTGGACTTCCAGGAAACGATCAAAGCGTAGACTGTTTGAGACATTACTCCCATGGAGGAAAGTGCGCATGGTGACTGTTGTATTGAATCCGGATGCAATTTCTGTGTTTCATCAACACTCTGATAGTCCACAGATTACAGAATGCGACCAGATGTGCATCGGAAACTACTTCTGGTCTTCCAGGGAACGATCAAAGCGTAGACCGTTTGAGACATTACTCCCATGGAGGGAAATGCGCATGGTGACTGTTGTATTCAATCCCGATTCAAATTATGTGTTTCATCAACACTTTGAAAGTCCACAGATTACAGAATGCCTCCAGATGTGAATCGAAACTACTATTGGTCTTCCAGGAAACGATCAAAGCGTAGACTGTTTGAGACATAACTCCCATGGAGGAAAGTGCCGATGGTGACTGTTGTATTCAATCCCGATGCAATTTCTGTGTTTCATCAACACTCTGATAGTCCACAGATTACGGAATGCCTCCAAATGTGCATCAGAAACTACTACTGGTCTACCAGGGAACGATCAAAGCGTAGACTGTTTGAGCCATTATTCCCATGGAGGAAAGTGCGCATGGTGACTGTTGTATTCAATCTCGATGCAATTTCTGTGTTTCATCAACACTCGGATGTCCACAGATTACAGAATGCCTCCAGATGAGCATTGGAAACTACTACTGGTCTTCCAGGGAACGATCAAAGCGTAGACTGTTTGAGACTTTACTCCCATGGAGGAAAGTTCGCATGGTGACTGTTGTATTCAATCCGGATGCAATTTCTGTGTTTCATCAACACTCTGATAGTCCACAGATTACAGAATGCGTCCAGATGTGCATCGGAAACTACTTCTGGTCTTCCAGGGAACGATCAAAGCGTAGACCGTTTGAGACATTACTCCCATGGAGGGAAATGCGCATGGTGACTGTTGTATTCAATCCCGATTCAAATTTTGTGTTTCATCAACACTTTGAAAGTCCACAGATTACAGAATGCCTCCAGATGTGAATCGAAACTACTATTGGTCTTCCAGGAAACGATCAAAGCGTAGACTGTTTGAGACATTACTCCCATGAAGGAAAGTGCGAATGGTGACTGTTGTATTCAATCCCGATACAATTTCTGTGATTCATCAACACACTGATAGTCCGCAGATTACAGAATGCCTCCAGATGTGCATCGGAAACTACTACTGGTCTTCCAGGGAACGATCAAAGCGTAGACTGTTTGAGACATTACTCCCATTGAGGAAAGTGCCGATGGTGACTGTTGTATTCAATGCCGATGCAATTTCTGTGTTTCATCAACACTCTGATAGTCCACAGATTACAGAATGCCTCCAGATTTGCATCGGAAACTACTACTGGTCTTGCAGGAAAAGATCAAAGCGTAGACTGTTTGAGACCTTACTCCCATGGAGGTAAGTGCTCATGGTGACTGTTGTATTCAATCACGAGGCAATTTCTGTGTTTCATCAACACTTTGAAGGTCCAAGGATTACAGAATGCCTCCAGATATGCATCGGAAACTACTACTGGTCTTGCATTGAACGATCAAAGCGTAGACTGTTTGAGACATTATTCCCATGGAGGAAAGTGCGCATGGTGACTGTTGTATTCAATCTCGATGCAATTTCTGTGTTTCATCAACACTCGGATGTCCACAGATTACAGAATGCCTCCAGATGAGCATTGGAAACTACTACTGGTCTTTCAGGGAACGATCAAAGCGTAGACTGTTTGAGACTTTACTCCCATGGAGGAAAGTTCGCATGGTGACTGTTGTATTCAATCCGGATGCAATTTCGGTGTTTCATCAACACTCTGATAGTCCACAGATTACAGAATGCCTCCAGATGTGCATCGGAAACTGCTACTGGACTTCCAGGAAACGATCAAAGCGTAGACTGTTTGAGACATTACTCCCATGGAGGAAAGTGCGCATGGTGACTGTTGTATTGAATCCGGATGCAATTTCTGTGTTTCATCAACACTCTGATGGTCCACAGATTACAGAATGCGTCCAGATGTGCATCGGAAACTACTTCTGGTCTTCCAGGGAAGGATCAAAGCGTAGACCGTTTGAGACATTACTCCCATGGAGGGAAATGCGCATGGTGACTGTTGTATTCAATCCCGATTCAAATTTTGTGTTTCATCAACACTTTGAAAGTCCACAGATTACAGAATGCCACCAGATGTGAATCGAAACTACTATTGGTCTTCCAGGAAACGATAAAAGCGTAGACTGTTTGAGACATTACTCCCATGAAGGAAAGTGCGAATGGTGACTGTTGTATTCAATCCCGATACAATTTCTGTGATTCATCAACACTCTGATAGTCCACAGATTACAGAATGCCCCCATATGTGCATCAGATACTACTACTGGTCTTCCAGGGAACGATCAAAGCGTAGACTGTTTGAGACTTTACTCCCATGGAGGAAAGTCCGCATGGTGACTGTTGTATTCAATCCCGATGCAATTTCTGGATTTCATCAACACTCTGATAGTCCACAGATTACAGAATGCCTCCAGATGTGCATCGGAAACTACTACTGGTCTTCCAGGAAACGATCAAAGCGTAGACTGTTTGAGACATTATTCCCATGGAGGAAAGTGCGCATGGTGACTGTTGTATTCAATCTCGATGCAATTTCTGTGTTTCATCAACACTCGGATGTCCACAGATTACAGAATGCCTCCAGATGAGCATTGGAAACTACTACTGGTCTTCCAGGGAACGATCAAAGCGTAGACTGTTTGAGACTTTACTCCCATGGAGGAAAGTTCGCATGGTGACTGTTGTATTCATTCCGGATGCAATTTCTGTGTTTCATCAACACTCTGATAGTCCACAGATTACAGAATGCCTCCAGATGTGCATCGGAAACTGCTACTGGACTTCCAGGAAACGATCAAAGCGTAGACTGTTTGAGACATTACTCCCATGGAGGAAAGTGCGCATGGTGACTGTTGTATTGAATCCGGATGCAATTTCTGTGTTTCATCAACACTCTGATGGTCCACAGATTACAGAATGCGTCCAGATGTGCATCGGAAACTACTTCTGGTCTTCCAGGGAAGGATCAAAGCGTAGACCGTTTGAGACATTACTCCCATGGAGGGAAATGCGCATGGTGACTGTTGTATTCAATCCCGATTCAAATTTTGTGTTTCATCAACACTTTGAAAGTCCACAGATTACAGAATGCCACCAGATGTGAATCGAAACTACTATTGGTCTTCCAGGAAACGATATAAGCGTAGACTGTTTGAGACATTACTCCCATGAAGGAAAGTGCGAATGGTGACTGTTGTATTCAATCCCGATACAATTTCTGTGATTCATCAACACTCTGATAGTCCACAGATTACAGAATGCCTCCATATGTGCATCAGATACTACTACTGGTCTTCCAGGGAACGATCAAAGCGTAGACTGTTTGAGACTTTACTCCCATGGAGGAAAGTCCGCATGGTGACTGTTGTATTCAATCCCGATGCAATTTCTGGATTTCATCAACACTCTGATAGTCCACAGATTACAGAATGCCTCCAGATGTGCATCGGAAACTACTACTGGTCTTCCAGGAAACGATCAAAGCGTAGACTGTTTGAGACATTACTCCCATGGAGGTAAGTGCGCATGGTGCCTGTTGTATTCAATCCCGATGCAATTTCTGTGTTTCATCAACACTCTGATAGTCCACAGATTACAGAATGCCTCCAGATGTGCATCGGAAACTACTACTGGTTTTCCAGGGAACGATCAAAGCTTAGACTGTTTGAGACATTACTCCCATGGCGGAAAGTGCGCATGGTGACTGTTGTATTCAATCCCGATGCAATTTCTGTGTTTTATCAACACTCTGATAGTCCACAGGTTGCAGAATGCCTCCAGATGTGCATCGGAAACTACTACTGGTCTTCTAGGAAACGATCAAAGCGTAGACTGTTTGAGACATTACTCCCATGGAGGTAAGTGCGAATGGTGACTGTTGTATTCAATCCCGATGCAATTTCTTTGTTTCATCAACACTCTGATAGCCCACAGATTACAGAATGCCTCCAGATGTGCATAGGAAACTACTACAGGTCATCTGGAGGCATTCTGTAATCTGTGGACTATCAGAGTGCGCATGGTGACTGTTGTATTCAATCCCGATGCAATTTCTGTGCTTCATCAACACTCTGATAGTCCACAGATTACAGAATGCCTCCAGATGTGCATCGGAAACTACTACTGGTCTTCTAGGAAACGATCAAAGCGTAGACTGTTTGAGACATTACTCCCATGGAGGTAAGTGCGAATGGTGACTGTTGTATTCAATCCCGATGCAATTTCTGTGTTTCATCAACACTCGGATGTCCACAGATTACAGAATGCCTCCAGATGTGCATTGGAAACTACTGCTGGTCTTCCAGGGAACGATCAAAGCGTAGACTGTTTGAGACTTTACTCCCATGGAGGAAAGTCCGCATGGTGACTGTTGTATTCAATCCCGATGCAACTTCTGTGTTTCATCAAAACTCAGATAGTCCACAGATTACAGAATGCCTCCAGATGTGCATCGGAAACTGCTACTGGACTTCCAGGAAACGATCAAAGCGTAGACTGTTTGAGACATTACTACCATGGAGGAAAGTGCGCATGGTGACTGTTGTATTGAATCCGGATGCAATTTCTGTGTTTCATCAACACTCTGATAGTCCACAGATTACAGAATGCGTCCAGATGTGCATCGGAAACTACTTCTGGTCTTCCAGGGAACGATCAATGCGTAGACCGTTTGAGACATTACTCCCATGGAGGGAAATGCGCATGGTGACTGTTGTATTCAATCCCGATTCAAATTTTCTGTTTCATCAACACTTTGAAAGTCCACAGATTACAGAATGTCTCCAGATGTGAATCGAAACTACTATTGGTCTTCCAGGAAACGATCAAAGCGTAGACTGTTTGAGACATTACTCCCATGAAGGAAAGTGCGAATGGTGACTGTTGTATTCAATCCCGATACAATTTCTGTGATTCATCAACACTCTGATAGTCCACAGATTACAGAATGCCCCCATATGTGCATCAGATACTACTACTGGTCTTCCAGGGAACGATCAAAGCGTAGACTGTTTGAGTCTTTACTCCCATGGAGGAAAGTCCGCATGGTGACTGTTGTATTCAATCCCGATGCAATTTCTGGATTTCATCAACACTCTGATAGTCCGCAGATTACAGAATGCCTCCAGATGTGCATCGGAAACTACTACTGGTCTTGCAGGAAAAGATCAAAGCGTAGACTGTTTGAGACATTACTCCCATGGAGGTAAGTGCTCATGGTGACTGTTGTATTCAATCACGAGGCAATTTCTGTGTTTCATCAACACTTTGAAGGTCCAAGGATTACAGAATGCCTCCAGATGTGCATCGGAAACTACTACTGGTCTTGCAGGGAACGATCAAAGCGTAGACTGTTTGAGACATAACTCCCATGGAGGAAAGTGCCGATGGTGACTGTTGTCTTCAATCCCGATGCAATTTCTGTGTTTCATCAACACTCTGATAGTCCACAGATTACAGAATGCCTCCAAATGTGCATCAGAAACTACTACTGGTCTTCCAGGGAACGATCAAAGCGTAGACTGTTTGAGCCATTATTCCCATGGAGGAAAGTGCGCATGGTGACTGTTGTATTCAATCTCGATGTAATTTCTGTGTTTCATCAACACTCGGATGTCCACAGATTACAGAATGCCTCCAGATGCTCATTGGAAACTACTACTGGTCTTGTAGGGAACGATCAAAGCGTAGACTGTTTGAGACTTTACTCCCATGGTGGAAAGTCCGCATGGTGACTGTTGTATTCAATCCCGATGCAATTTCTGTGTTTCATCAAAACTCAGATAGTCCACAGATTACAGAATGCCTCCAGATGTGCATCGGAAACTGCTACTGGACTTCCAGGAAACGATCAAAGCGTAGACTGTTTGAGACATTACTCCCATGGAGGAAAGTGCGCATGGTGACTGTTGTATTGAATCCGGATGCAATTTCTGTGTTTCATCAACACTCTGATAGTCCACAGATTACAGAATGCGTCCAGATGTGCATCGGAAACTACTTCTGGTCTTCCAGGGAACGATAAAAGCGTAGATTGTTTGAGACATTACTCCCATGGAGGGAAATGCGCATGGTGACTGTTGTATTAAATCCCGATTCAAATTATGTGTTTCATCAACACTTTGAAAGTCCATAGATTACAGAATGCCTCCAGATGTGAATCTAAACTACTATTGGTCTTCCAGGGAACGATCAAAGCGTAGACTGTTTGAGACATTACTCCCATGAAGGAAAGTGCGAATGGTGACTGTTGTATTCAATCCCGATACAATTTCTGTGATTCATCAACACTCTGATAGTCCACAGATTACAGAATGCCCCCATATGTGCATCAGATACTACTACTGGTCTTCCAGGGAACGATCAAAGCGTAGACTGTTTGAGACTTTACTCCCATGGACGAAAGTCCGCATGGTGACTGTTGTATTCAATCCCGATGCAATTTCTTTATTTCATCTACACTCTGATAGTCCACAGATTACAGAATGCCTCCAGATGTGCATCGGAAACTACTACTGGTCTTCCAGGAAACGATCAAAGCGTAGACTGTTTGAGACATTACTCCCATGGAGGTAAGTGCGCATGGTGACTGTTGTATTCAATCCCGATGCAATTTCTGTGTTTCATCAAAACTCATATAGTCCACAAATTACAGAATGCCTCCAGATGTGCATCGGAAACTGCTACTGGACTTCCAGGAAACGATCAAAGCGTAGACTGTTTGAGACATTACTCCCATGGAGGAAGGTGCGCATGGTGACTGTTATATTCAATCCCGATGCAATTTCTGTGTTTCATCCACACTTTGAAGGTCCACAGATTACAGAATGCCCCCAGATGTGAATCGAAACCACTACTGGTCTTCCAGGGAACGATCAAAGCGTAGACTGTTTGAGACATTACTCCCATGGAGGAAAGTGCGAATGATGACTGTTGTATTCAATCCCGATGCAATTTCTGTGTTTCATCAACACTCTGATAGTCTACAGATTACAGAATGCGTCCAGATGTGCATCGGAAACTACTACTGGTCTTCCAGGGAATGATCAAAGGGTAGACTGTTTGAGACATTACTAACGTGGTGGAAAGTGCGCATGGTGTCTGTTGTATTCAATCCAGATGCAATTTCTGTGTTTCATCAACAGTTTGAAGGTCCACAGATTACAGAATGCCTCCAGATGTGCATCGGAAACTGCTACTGGACTTCCAGGAAACGATCAAAGCGTAGACTGTTTGAGACATTACTCCCATCAAGGAAATAACGCCTGGTGACTGTTGTATTAAATCCCGTTGCAATTTCTGTGTTTCATCAACACTCTGATAGTCCACAGATTACAGAATGCCTCCAGATGTGCATCGGAAACTACTACTGGTTTTCCAGGGAACGATCAAAGCTTAGACTGTTTGAGACATTACTCCCATGGCGGAAAGTGCGCATGGTGACTGTTGTATTCAATCCCGATGCAATTTCTGTGTTTCATCAACACTCTGATAGTCCACAGATTGCAGAATGCCTCCAGATGTGCATCGGAAACTACTACTGGTCTTCTAGGAAACGATCAAAGCGTAGACTGTTTGAGACATTACTCCCATGGAGGTAAGTGCGAATGGTGACTGTTGTATTCAATCCCGATGCAATTTCTTTGTTTCATCAACACTCTGATATTCCACAGATTACAGAATGCCTCCAGATGTGCATAGGAATCTACTACAGGTCTTCCAGAAAACGATCAAAGCGTAGACTGTTTGAGACATTACACCCATGGCAGAAACTGCGCATGGTGACTGTTGTATTCAATCCCGATGCAATTTCTGTGTTGCATCAACACTCTGATAGTCCACAGATTACGGAATGCCTCCAGATGTGCATCGGAAACTACTACTGGTCTTCCAGGGAACGATCAAAGCGTAGACTGTTTGAGACATTACTTCCATGGAGGAAAGTGCGCATGGTGACTGTTGTATTCAATCAAGAGGTAATTTCTGTGTTACATCAACACTTTGAAGGTTCAAGGATTACAGAATGCCTCCAGATGTGCATCGGAAACTACTACTGGTCTTGCAGGGAACGATCAAAGCGTAGACTGTTTGAGACATTATTCCCATGGAGGAAAGGGCGCATGGTGTCTGTTGTATTCAATCCCGATGCAATTACTGTGTTTCATCAACACCCTGATAGTCCACAGAATACACAATGGCTCCAGATGTGCATCGGACATTACTACTGGTCTTGCTTGAAACGATCAAAGCGTAGACTGTTTGAGACATTACTTCCATGGAGGAAAGTGCGCATGGGGACAGTTGTATTCAATCCCGATGCAATTACTGTGTTTCATCAACACTCTGATAGTCCACAGTTTGCAGAAAGCCTCCAGATGTGCATCGGAAACTACTACTGGTCTTCCAGGGAACGATCAAAGCGTAGACTGTTTGAGACATTACTCCCATGGAGGTAAGTGCGCATGGTGACTGTTGTATTCAATCCCGATGCAATTTCTTTGTTTCATCAACACTCTGATAGTCCACAGATTACAGAATGCCTCCAGATGTGCATAGGAAACTACTACTGGTCTTCCAGGGAACGATCAAAGAGTAAACTGTTTGAGACATTACTCCCATGGAGGTAAGTGCGCATGGTGACTGTTGTATTCAATCACGATGCAATATCAGTGTTTCATCAACACTCTGATAGTCCACAGATTTCAGAATGCTTCCAGATGTGCATTGGAAACTACTACAGGTCTTCCAGGAAACGATCAAAGCGTAGACTGTTTGAGACATTACTCCCATGGTGGAAACTGCGCATAGTGACTGTTGTATTCAATCCCGATGCAATTTCTGTGTTGCATCAACTCTCTGATAGTCCACAGATTACGGAATGCCTCCAGATGTGCATCGGAAACTACTACTGGTCTTCCAGGGAACGATCAAAGCGTACACTGTTTAAGACATTACTTCCATGGAGGAAAGTGCGCATGGTGACTGTTGTATACAATCAAGAGGTAATTTCTGTGTTTCATCAACACTTTGAAGGTTCAAGGATTACAGAATGCCTCCAGATGTGCATCGGAAACTACTACTGGTCTTGCAGATAACGATCAAAGCGTAGACTGTTTGAGACATTACTCCCATGGAGGAAAGTGCCGATGGTGACTGTTGTATTCAATCCCGATGTAATTTCTGCGTTTCATCAACACTCTGATAGTCCACAGATTACAGAATGCCTCCAGATGTGTATCGGAAACTACTACTGGTCTTCCAGGTAACGATCAAAGCTTAGACTGTTTGAGACATTACTCCCATGGAGGAAAGTGCGCATGGTGACTGTTGTGTTCAATCCCGATCCAATTTCTGTGTTTCATCAACACTCAGATAGTCCACAGATTACAGAATGCCTCAAGATGTGCATCGGAAACTACTACTGGTCTTCCAGGGAACGATTAAAGCGTAGACTGTCAGAGACATTATTCCCATGGAGGAAAGAGCGCATGGTGTCTGTTATATTCAATCCCGATGCAATTACTGTGTTTCATCAACACCCTGATTGTCCACAGAATACAGAATGGCTCCAGATGTGCATCGGAAACTACTACTGGTCTTGCTTGAAACGATCAAAGCGTAGACTGTTTGAGACATTACTACCATGGAGGAAAGTGCGCATGCTGACTGTTGTATTCAATCCCGATGCAATTTCTTTGTTTCATCAACACTCTGATAGTCCACAGATTACAGAATGCCTCCAGATGTGCATAGGAAACTACTACTGGTCTTCCAGGGAACGATCAAAGCGTAGACTGTTTGAGACATTACTCCCATGGAGGTAAGTGCGCATGGTGACTGTTGTATTCAATCACGATGCAATATCAGTGTTTCATCAACACTCTGATAGTCCACAGATTACAGAATGCTTCCAGATGTGCATTGGAAACTACTACAGGTCTTCCAGGAAACGATCAAAGCGTAGACTGTTTGAGACATTACTCCCATGGTGGAAACTGCGCATGGTGTCTGTTGTATTCAATTCCGATGCAATTTCTGTGTTGCATCAACTCTCTGATAGTCCACAGATTACGGAATGCCTCAAGATGTGCATCGGAAACTACTACTGGTCTTCCAGGGAACGATTAAAGCGTAGACTGTCTGAGACATTATTCCCATGGAGGAAATAGCGCCTGGAGACTGTTGTATTCAATCCCGATGCAATTTCTATGTCTCATCAACACTCTGATAGTCCACAGATTACAGAATGCCTCCAGATGTGCATCGGAAACTTCTACTGGTCTTGCAGGAAACGATCAAAGCGTAGACTGTTTGAGACATTACTCCCATGGAGGTAAGTGCTCATGGTGACTTTTGTATTCAATCACGAGGCAATTTCTGTGTTTCATCAACACTTTGAAGGTCCAAGGATTACAGAATGCCACCAGAAGTGCATCGGAAACTACTACTGGTCTTGCAGGGAACGATCAAAGCGTAGACTGTTTGAGACATAACTCCCATGGAGGAAAGTGCCGATGGTGACTGTTGTATTCAATCCCGATGCAATTTCTGTGTTTCATCAACACTATGATAGTCCACAGATTACAGAATGCCGCCAAATGTGCATCAGAAACTACTACTGGTCTTCCAGGGAACGATCAAAGCGTAGACTGTTTGAGCCATTATTCCCATGGAGGAAAGTGCGCATGGTGACTGTTGTATTCAATCTCGATGCAATTTCTGTGTTTCATCAACACTCGGATGTCCACAGATTACAGAATGCCTCCAGATGTGGATCGGAAACTGCTACTGGACTTCCAGGAAACGATCAAAGCGTAGACTGTTTGAGACATTACTCCCATGGAGGAAAGTGCGCATGGTGACTGTTGTATTGAATCCGGATGCAATTTCTGTGTTTCATCAACACTCTGATAGTCCACAGATTACAGAATGCGTCCAGATGTGCATCGGAAACTACTTCTGGTCTTCCAGGGAACGATCAAAGCGTAGACTGTTTGAGACATTACTCCCATGGAGGGAAATGCGCATGGTGACTGTTGTATTCAATCCCGATTCAAATTATGTGTTTCATCAACACTTTGAAAGTCCACAGATTACAGAATGCCTCCAGATGTGAATCGAAACTACTATTGGTCTTCCAGGGAACGATCAAAGCGTAGACTGTTTGAGACATTACTCCCATGAAGGAAAGTGCGAATGGTGACTGTTGTATTCAATCCCGATACAATTTCTGTAATTCATCAACACTCTGATAGTCCACAGATTACAGAATGCCCCCATATGTGCATCAGATACTACTACTGGTCTTCCAGGGAACGATCAAAGCGTAGACTGTTTGAGACTTTACTCCCATGGAGGAAAGTCCGCATGGTGACTGTTGTATTCAATCCCGATGCAATATCTGGATTTCATCAACACTCTGATAGACCACAGATTACAGAATGCCTCCAGATGTGCATCGGAAACTACTACTGGTCTTCCAGGAAACGATCAAAGCGTAGACTGTTTGAGACATTACTCCCATGGAGGTAAGTGCGCATGGTGACTGTTGTATTCAATCCCGATGCAATTTCTGTGTTTCATCAACACTCATATAGTCCACAAATTACAGAATTCCTCCAGATGTGCATCGGAAACTGCTACTGGACTTCCAGGAAACGATCAAAGCGTAGACTGTTTGAGACATTACTCCCATGGAGGAAGGTGCGCATGGTGACTGTTGTATTCAATCTCGATGCAATTTCTGTGTTTCATCAACACTTTGAAGGTCCACAGATTACAGAATGCCTCCAGATGTGAATCGAAAACACTACTGGTCTTCCAGGGAACGATCAAAGCGTAGACTGTTTGAGACATTACTCCCATGGAGGAAAGAGCGAATGATGACTGTTGTATTCAATCCCGATGCTATTTCTGTGTTTCATCAACACTGAGATAGTCCACAGATTACAGAATGCCCCCAGATCTGCATCAGATACTACTACTGGTCTTCCAGGGAACGATCAAAGCGTAGACTGTTTGAGACTTTACTCCCATGGAGGAAAGTCCGCATGGTGACTGTTGTATTCAATCCCGATGCAATATCTGGATTTCATCAACACTCTGATAGACCACAGATTACAGAATGCCTCCAGATGTGCATCGGAAACTACTACTGGTCTTCCAGGAAACGATCAAAGCGTAGACTGTTTGAGACATTACTCCCATGGAGGTAAGTGCGCATGGTGACTGTTGTATTCAATCCCGATGCAATTTCTGTGTTTCATCAACACTCATATAGTCCACAAATTACAGAATTCCTCCAGATGTGCATCGGAAACTGCTACTGGACTTCCAGGAAACGATCAAAGCGTAGACTGTTTGAGACATTACTCCCATGGAGGAAGGTGCGCATGGTGACTGTTGTATTCAATCTCGATGCAATTTCTGTGTTTCATCAACACTTTGAAGGTCCACAGATTACAGAATGCCTCCAGATGTGAATCGAAAACACTACTGGTCTTCCAGGGAACGATCAAAGCGTAGACTGTTTGAGACATTACTCCCATGGAGGAAAGAGCGAATGATGACTGTTGTATTCAATCCCGATGCTATTTCTGTGTTTCATCAACACTGAGATAGTCCACAGATTACAGAATGCCCCCAGATCTGCATCAGATACTACTACTGGTCTTCCAGGGAACGATCAAAGCGTAGACTGTTTGAGACATTACTCCCATGGAGGAAAGTCCGCATGGTGACTGTTGTACTCAATCCCGATGCAATTTCTGTGTTTCAACATCACTCTGATAGTAAACAGATTACAGAATGCCTCCAGATGTGCATCGGAAACTACTTCTGATCTACCGGGGAACGATCAAAGCGTAGACTCTTTGAGACATTACTCCCATGGAGGGAAATGCGGATGGTGACTGTTGTACTCAATCCCGAAGCAATTTCTGTGTTTCATCAACACTCTGATAGTCCACAGATATTAGAATACCTCCAGATGTGCATCGAAAACTACTACTGGTCTTCAGGTAACGATCAAAGCGATGACAGTTTGAGACATTACTCCCATGGAGAAATGTAGGCATGGTGACTGTTGTATTCAATCCCGATGCAATTTTGGTTTCATCAACACTCTGATAGTACGCAGATTACAGAATGACTCCAGATGTTCATCGGAAACTACTACTGGTCTTCCAGGAAACGATCAAAGGGTAGACTGTTTGAGACATTACTCCCATGGAGGTAAGTGCGCATGGTGACTGTTGTATTCAGTCCGATGCAATTTTGGTTTCATCAACACTCTGATAGTCCACAGGTTACAGAATGCCTCCAGATGTGCATCGGAAACTACTACTGGTCTTCCAGGGAACGATCAAAGCGTAGACTGTCTGTGACATTACTCCCATGGAGGAAAGTGCGAATGGTGACTGTTGTATTCAATCCGGATGCAATTTCTGTGTTTCATCAACACTTTGAAGGTCCACAGATTACTGAATGCCTCCAGATGTGAATCGAAACTACCACTGGTCTTCCAGGCAACGATCAAAGCGTAGACTGTTTGAGACATTGCTCCCATGGAGGAAAGTGCGAATGATGACTGTTGTATTCAATCCGGATGCAATTTCTGTGTTTCATCAACACTGTGATAGTCCACAGATTACAGAATGCCCCCAGATGTGCATCAGATACTGCTACTGGTTTTCCAGGGAACGATCAAAGCCTAGACTGTTTGAGACATTACTCCCATGGAGCTAAGTCCGCATGGTGACTGTTGTATTGAATCCCGATGCAATTTCTGTGTTTCAACAACACACTGATAGTAAACAGATTACAGAATGCCTCCAGATGTGCATCGGAAACTACTTCTGATCTTCCAGGGAACGATCAAAGCGTAGACTCTTTCAGACATTACTCCCATGGAGGAACGTGCGCATGGTGACTGTTGTATTCAATCCCGATGCATTTTCTGTGTTTCATCAACACTTTGAAGGTCCACATATTACGGAATGCCTCCAGATGTCCATCGGAAACTACTACTGGTCTTCCAGGAAACGATCAAATCGTAGACTGTTTGAGACATTACTCCCATGGAGGTAAGTGTGCATGGTGACTGTTGTATTCAATCCTGATGCAATTTCTGTGTTTCATCAACACTCAGATAGTCCATAGATTACAGAATGCCTCCAGATGTGCATCGGAAACTGCTACTGGACTTCCAGGAAACGATCAAAGCGTAGACTGTTTGAGACATTACTCCCATGGAGGAAGGTGCGCATGGTGACTGTCATATTCAATCCCGATGCAATTTCTGTGTTTCATCAACACTTTGAAGGTCCACAGATTACAGAATGCCTCCAGATGTGAATCGAAACCACTAGTGGTCTTCCAGGGAACGATCAAAGCGTAGACTGTTTGAGACATTACTCCCATGGAGGTAAGTGCGCATGGTGACTGTTGTATTCAATCCCGATGCAATTTCTTTGTTTCATCAACACTCTGATAGTCCACAGATTACAGAATGCCTCCAGATGTGCATCGGAAGCTACTACTGGTCTTCCAGGTAACTATCAAATCTTAGACTGTTTGAGACATTACTCCCATGGAGGAAAGTGCGCATGGTGACTGTTGTATTCAGTCCCGATGCAATTTCTGTGTTGCATCAACACTCTGATAGTCCACAGATTACGGAATGCCTCCAGATGTGCATCGGAAACTACTACTGGTCTTCCAGGGAACGATCAAAGCGTAGACTGTTTGAGACATTACTTCCATGGAGGAAAGTGCGCATGGTGACTGTTGTATTCAATCAAGAGGTAATTTCTGTGTTTCATCAACACTTTCAAGGTTCAAGGATTACACAATGACTCCAGATGTGCATCGGAAACTACTACTGGTCTTGCTTGAAACGATCAAAGCGTAGACTGTTTGAGACATTACTCCCATGGAGGAAGGAGCGCATGGTGACTGTTGTATTCAATCAAGAGGTAATTTCTGTGTTTCATCAACACTTTCAAGGTTCAAGGATTACACAATGACTCCAGATGTGCATCGGAAACTACTACTGGTCTTGCTTGAAACGATCAAAGCGTAGACTGTTTGAGACATTACTCCCATGGAGGTAAGTGCCGATGGTGACTGTTGTATTCAATCCCGATGTAATTTCTGCGTTTCATCAACACTCTGATAGTCCACAGATTACAGAATGCCTCCAGATGTGCATCGGAAAATACTACTGGTCTTCCAGGTAACTATCAAATCTTAGACTGTTTGAGACATTACTCCCATGGAGGAAAGTGCGCATGGTGACTGTTGTATTCAATCCCGATGCAATTTCTGTGTTGCATCAACACTCTGATAGTCCACAGATTACGGAATGCCTCCAGATGTGCATCGGAAACTACTACTGGTCTTCCAGGGAACGATCAAAGCGTAGACTGTTTGAGACACTACTTCCATGGAGGAAAGTGCGCATGGTGACTGTTGTATTCAATCAAGAGGTAATTTCTGTGTTTCATCAACACTTTGAAAGTTCAAGGATTACAGAATGCCTCCAGATGTGCATCGGAAACTACTACTGGTCTTGCTTGAAACGATCAAAGCGTAGACTGTTTGAGACATTACTCCCATGGAGGAAGGAGCGCATGGTGACTGTTATATTCAATCCCGATGCAATTTCTGTGTTTCATCAACACTTTGAAGGTCCACAGATTACAGAATATCTCCAGATGTGAATCGAAACCACTACTGGTCTTCCAGGGAACGATCAAAGCGTAGACTGTTTGAGACATTACTCCCATGGAAGTAAGTGCGCATGGTGACTGGTGTATTCAATCCCGATGCATTTTCTTTGTTTCATCAACACTCTGATAGTCCACAGATTACAGAATGCCTCCAGATGTGCATAGGAAACTACTACTGGTCTTCCAGGGAACGATCAAAGAGTAAACTGTTTGAGACATTACTCCCATGGAGGTAAGTGCGCATGGTGACTGTTGTATTCAATCACGATGCAATTTCTGTGTTTCATCAACACTTTGAAGGTCCACTGAATACAGAATGCCTCCAGATGTGAATCGAAACCACTACTGGTCTTCCAGGGAACGATCAAAGCGTAGACTGTTTGAGACATTACTCCAATGGCGGAAACTGCGCATGGTGACTGTTGTATTCAATCCCGATGCAATTTCTGTGTTGCATCAACACTCTAACAGTCCACAGATTACGGAATGCCTCCAGATGTGCATCGGAAACTACTACTGGTCTTCCAGGGAACGATCAAAGCGTAGACTTTTTGAGACATTACTTCCATGGAGGAAAGTGCGCATGGTGACTGTTGTATTCAATCAATTGGTAATTTCTGTGTTTCATCAACACTTTGAAGGTTCAAGGATTACAGAATGCCTCCAGATGTGCATCGGAAACTACTACTGGTCTTGCAGGGAACGATCAAAGCGTAAACTGTTTGAGACATTACTCCCATGGAGGAAAGTGCCGATGGTGACTGTTGTATTCAATCCCGATGTAATTTCTGCGTTTCATCAACACTCTGATAGTCCACAGATTACAGAATGCCTCCAGATGTGCATCGGAAACTACTACTGGTCTTCCAGGTAACGATCAAATCTTAGACTGCTTGAGACATTACTCCCATGGAGGAAAGTGCGCATGGTGACTGTTGTATTCAATCCCGATGCAATTTCTGTGTTGCATCAACACTCTGATAGTCCACAGATTACGGAATGCCTCCAGATGTGCATCGGAAACTACTACTGGTCTTCCATTGAACGATCAAAGCGTAGACTGTTTTAGACATTACTTCCATGGAGGAAAGTGCGCATGGTGACTGTTGTATTCAATCAAGAGGTAATTTCTGTGTTTCAACAACACTTTGAAGGTTCAAGGATTACAGAATGCCTACAGATGTGCATCGGACACTACTACTAGTCTTGCTTGAAACGATCAAAGCGTAGACTGTTTGAGACATTACTTCCATGGAGGAAAGTGCGCATGGTGACTGTTGTATTCAATCAAGAGGTAATTTCTGTGTTTCATCAACACTTTGAAGGTTCAAGGATTACAGAATGCCTCCAGATGTGCATCGGAAACTACTACTGGTCTTGCTTGAAACGATCAAAGCGTAGACTGTTTGAGACATTACTCCCATGGAGGATGGTGCGCATGGTGACTGTTATATTCAATCCCGATGCAATTTCTGTGTTTCATCAACACTTTGAAGGTCCACAGATTACAGAATGCCTCCAGATATGAATCGAAACCACTACTGGTCTTCCAGGGAACGATCAAAGCGTAGACTGTTTGAGACATTACTCCCATGGAGGAAAGTCTGCATGGTGACTGTTGTATTCAATCCCGATGCAATTTCTGTGTTTCAACAACACTCTGATAGTAAACAGATTACGGAATGCCTCCAGATGGGCATCGGAAACTACTACAGGTCTTCCAGGAAACGATCAAAGCCTAGACTGTTTGAGACATTACTCCCATGGTGGAAACTGCGCATGGTGACTGTTGTATTCAATCCCGATGCAATTTCTGTGTTGCATCAACACTCTGATAGTCCACAGATTACGGAATGTCTCCAGATGTGCATCGGAAACTACTACTGGTCTTCCAGGGAACGATCAAAGCGTAGACTGTTTGAGACATTACTTCCATGGAGGAAAGTGCGCATGGTGACTGTTGTATTCAATCAAGAGGTAATTTCTGTGTTTCATCAACACTTTGAAGGTTCAAGGATTACAGAATGCCTCCAGATGTGCATCGGAAACTACTACTGGTCTTGCAGGGAACGATCAAAGCGTAGACTAATGGTTCAAATGGCTCTGAGCACTATGGGACTCAACTGCTGTGGTCATTAGTCCCCTAGAACTTAGAACTACTTAAACCTAACTAACCTAAGGACATCACATACATCCATGCCCGAGGCAGGATTCGAACCTGCGACCGTAGCAGAAGCGTAGACTGTTTGAGACATAACTCCCATGGAGGAAAGTGCGCATGGTGACTGTTGTATTCAATCCCGATGCAATTTCTATGTTGCATCAACACTCTGATAGTCCACAGATTACGGAATGCCTCCAGATGTGCATCGGAAACTACTACTGGTCTTCCAGGGAACGATCAAAGCGTAGACTGTTTGAGACATTACTTCCATGGTGGAAAGTGCGCATGGTGACTGTTGTATTCGATCAAGAGGTAATTTCTGTGTTTCATCAACAGTTTGAAGGTTCAAGGATTACAGAATGCCTCCAGATGTGCATCGGAAGCTACTACTGGTCTTGCTTGAAACGATCAAAGCGTAGACTGTTTGAGACATTACTTCCATGGAGGAAAGTGCGCATGGTGACTGTTGTATTCAATCCGATGCAATTTTGGTTTCATAAAAACTGTGATAGTTATCAGATTACTGAATGCCTCCAGATGTGCATCGGAAACTGCTACTGGACTTCCAGGAAACGATCAAAGCTTAGACTTTTTGAGACATTACTCCCATGGCGGAAAGTGCGCATGGTGACTGTTGTATTCAGTCCGATGCAATTTTGGTTTCATCAACACTCTGATAGTCCACAGGTTACAGAATGCCTCCAGATGTGCATCGGAAACTACTACTGGTCTTCCAGGGAACGATCAAAGCGTAGACTGTCTGTGACATTACTCCCATGGAGGAAAGTGCGAATGGTGACTGTTGTATTCAATCCGGATGCAATTTCTGTGTTTCATCAACACTGTGATAGTCCACAGATTACAGAATGCCCCCAGATGTGCATCTGATACTACTACTGGTCTTCCAGGGAACGATCAAAGCGTAGACTGTTTGAGACATTACTCCCATGGAGGAAAGTCTGCATGGTGACTGTTGTATTCAATCCCGATGCAATTTCTGTGTTTCAACAACACTCTGATAGTAAACAGATTACAGAACACCTCCAGATGTGCATCGGAAACTACTTCTGATCTTCCAGGGAACGATCAAAGCGTAGACTCTTTGAGACATTACTCCCATTTAGGAACGTGCGCATGGTGACTGTTGTATTCAATCCCGATGCATTTTCTGTGTTTCATCAACACTTTGAAGGTCCACATTTTACGAAATGCCTCCAGATGTCCATCGGAAACTACTACTGGTCTTCCAGGAAACGATCAAAGCGTAGACTGTTTGAGACATTACTCCCATGGAGGTAAGTGCGCATGGTGACTGTTGTATTCAGTCCGATGCAATTTTGGTTTCATCAACACTCTGATAGTCCACAGGTTACAGAATGCCTCCAGATGTGCATCGGAAACTACTACTGGTCTTCCAGGGAACGATCAAAGCGTAGACTGTCTGAGACATTACTCCCATGGAGGAAAGTGCGCATGCTGACTGTTGTATTCAGTCCGATGCAATTTTGGTTTCATCAACACTCTGACAGTCCACAGGTTACAGAATGCCTCCAGATTTGCATCGGAAACTGCTACTGGACTTCCAGGAAACAATCAAAGCGTAGACTGTTTGAGACATTACTCCCATGGAGGAAAGTGCGCATGGTGACTGTTGTATTCAATCGCGATGCAATTTCTGTGTTTCATCAACACTTTGAAGGTCCACAGATTACAGAATGCCTCCAGATGTGAATCGAAACTACCACTGGTCTTCCAGGGAACGATCAAAGCGTAGACTGTTTGAGACATTACTCCCATGGAGGAAAGTGCGAATGGTGACTGTTGTATTCAATCCGGATGCAATTTCTGTGTTTCATCAACACTGTGATAGTCCACAGATTACAGAATGCCCCCAGATGTGCATCTGATACTACTACTGGTCTTCCAGGGAACGATCAAAGCGTAGACTGTTTGAGACATTACTCCCATGGAGGAAAGTCCGCATGGTGACTGTTGTATTCAATCCCGATGCAATTTCTGTGTTTCAACAACACTCTGATAGTAAACAGATTACAGAATACCTCCAGATGTGCATCGGAAACTACTTCTGATCTTCCAGGGAACGATCAAAGCGTAGACTCTTTCAGACATTACTCCCATGGAGGAACGTGCGCATGGTGACTGTTGTATTCAATCCCGATGCATTTTCTGTGTTTCATCAACACTTTGATGGTCCACATTTTACGAAATGCCTCCAGATGTCCATCGGAAACTACTACTGGTGTTCCAGGAAACGATCAAAGCGTAGACTGTTTGAGACATTACTCCCATGGAGGTAAGTGCGCATGGTGACTGGTGTATTCAATCCCGATGCAATTTCTTTGTTTCATCAACACACTGATAGTCCACAGATTACAGAATGCCTCCAGATGTGCATAGGAAACTACTACTGGTCTTCCAGGGAACGATCAAAGAGTAAACTGTTTGAGACATTACTCCCATGGAGGTAAGTGCGCATGGTGACAGTTGTATTCAATCACGATGCAATATCAGTGTTTCATCAACACTCAGATAGTCCACAGATTACAGAATGCCTCCAGATGTGCATCGGAAACTACTACAGGTCTTCCAGGAAACGATCAAAGCGTAGACTGTTTGAGACATTACTCCCATGGTGGAAACTGCGCATGGTGACTGTTGTATTCAATCCCGATGCAATTTCTGTGTTGCATCAACACTCTGATAGTCCACAGATTACGGAATGTCTCCAGATGTGCATCGGAAACTACTACTGGTCTTCCAGGGAACGATCAAAGCGTAGACTGTTTGAGACATTACTTCCATGGAGGAAAGTGCGCATGGTGACTGTTGTATTCAATCAAGAGGTAATTTCTGTGTTTCATCAACACTTTGAAGGTTCAAGGATTACAGAATGCCTCCAGATGTGCATCGAAAACTACTACTGGTCTTGCAGGGAACGATCAAAGCGTAGACTAATGGTTCAAATGGCTCTGAGCACTATGGGACTCAACTGCTGTGGTCATTAGTCCCCTAGAACTTAGAACTACTTAAACCTAACTAACCTAAGGACATCACATACATCCATGCCCGAGGCAGGATTCGAACCTGCGACCGTAAGAGAAGCGTAGACTGTTTGAGACATAACTCCCATGGAGGAAAGTGCGCATGGTGACTGTTGTATTCAATCCCGATGCAATTTCTATGTTGCATCAACACTCTGATAGTCCACAGATTACGGAATGCCTCCAGATGTGCATCGGAAACTACTACTGGTCTTCCAGGGAACGATCAAAGCGTAGACTGTTTGAGACATTACTTCCATGGTGGAAAGTGCGCATGGTGACTGTTGTATTCAATCAAGAGGTAATTTCTGTGTTTCATCAACACTTTGAAGGTTCAAGGATTACAGAATGCCTCCAGATGTGCATCGGAAACTTCTACTGGTCTTGCTTGAAACGATCAAAGCGTAGACTGTTTGAGACATTACTTCCATGGAGGAAAGTGCGCATGGTGACTGTTGTATTCAATCCGATGCAATTTTGGTTTCATAAACACTGTGATAGTTATCAGATTACAGAATGCCTCCAGATGTGCATCGGAAACTGCTACTGGACTTCCAGGAAACGATCAAAGCTTAGACTTTTTGAGACATTACTCCCATGGCGGAAAGTGCGCATGGTGACTGTTGTATTCAATCCCGATGCAACTTCTGTGTTTCATCAACACTCTAATAGTCCACAGATTACAGAATGCCTCCAGATGTGCATCGGAAACTACTACTGGTCTTCCAGGGAACGATCAAAGCGTAGACTCTCTGAGACATTACTCCCATGGAGGAAAGTGCGCATGGTGACTGTTGTATTCAGTCCGATGCAATTTTGGTTTCATCAACACTCTGATAGTCCACAGGTTACAGAATGCCTCCAGATGTGCATCGGAAACTACTACTGGTCTTCCAGGGAACGATCAAAGCGTAGACTGTCTGAGACATTACTCCCATGGAGGAAAGTGCGCATGGTGACTGTTGTATTCAGTCCGATGCAATTTTGGTTTCATCAACACTCTGATAGTCCACAGGTTACAGAATGCCTCCAGATTTGCATCGGAAACTGCTACTGGACTCCCAGGAAACAATCAAAGCGTAGACTGTTTGAGACATTACTCCCATGGAGGAAAGTGCGCATGGTGACTGTTGTATTCAATCGCGATGCAATTTCTGTGTTTCATCAACACCTTGAAGGTCAACAGATTACAGAATGCCTCCAGATGTGAATCGAAACTACCACTGGTCTTCCAGGGAACGATCAAAGCGTAGACTGTTTGAGACATTACTCCCATGGAGGAAAGTGCGAATGGTGACTGTTGTATTCAATCCGGATGCAATTTCTGTGTTTCATCAACACTGTGATAGTCCACAGATTACAGAATGCCCCCAGATGTGCATCTGATACTACTACTGGTCTTCCAGGGAACGATCAAAGCGTAGATTGTTTGAGACATTACTCCCATGGAGGAAAGTCTGCATGGTGACTGTTGTATTCAATCCCGATGCAATTTCTGTGTTTCAACAACACTCTGATAGTAAACAGATTACAGAATACCTCCAGATGTGCATCGGAAACTACTTCTGATCTTCCAGGGAACGATCAAAGCGTAGACTCTTTGAGACATTACTCCCATGGAGGAACGTGCGCATGGTGACTGTTGTATTCAATCCCGATGCATTTTCTGTGTTTCATCAACACTTTGAAGGTCCACATTTTACGAAATGCCTCCAGATGTCCATCGGAAACTACTACTGGTCTTCCAGGAAACGATCAAAGCGTAGACTGTTTGAGACATTACTCCCATGGAGGTAAGTGCGCATGGTGACTGTTGTATTCAGTCCGATGCAATTTTGGTTTGATCAACACTCTGATAGTCCACAGGTTACAGAATGCCTCCAGATGTGCATCGGAAACTACTACTGGTCTTCCAGGGAACGATCAAAGCGTAGACTGTCTGAGACATTACTCCCATGGAGGAAAGTGCGCATGGTGACTGTTGTATTCAGTCCGATGCAATTTTGGTTTCATCAACACTCTGACAGTCCACAGGTTACAGAATGCCTCCAGATTTGCATCGGAAACTGCTACTGGACTTCCAGGAAACAATCAAAGCGTAGACTGTTTGAGACATTACTCCCATGGAGGTAAGTGCGCATGGTGACAGTTGTATTCAATCACGATGCAATATCAGTGTTTCATCAACACTCTGATAGTCCACAGATTACGGAATGTCTCCAGATGTGCATCGGAAACTACTACTGGTCTTCCAGGGAACGATCAAAGCGTAGACTGTTTGAGACATTACTTCCATGGAGGAAAGTGCGCATGGTGACTGTTGTATTCAATCAAGAGGTAATTTCTGTGTTTCATCAACACTTTGAAGGTTCAAGGATTACAGAATGCCTCCAGATGTGCATCGGAAACTACTACTGGTCTTGCAGGGAACGATCAAAGCGTAGACTAATGGTTCAAATGGCTCTGAGCACTATGGGACTCAACTGCTGCGGTCATTAGTCCCCTAGAACTTAGAACTACTTAAACCTAACTAACCTAAGGACATCACATACATCCATGCCCGAGGCAGGATTCGAACCTGCGACCGTAGCAGAAGCGTAGACTGTTTGAGACATAACTCCCATGGAGGAAAGTGCGCATGGTGACTGTTGTATTCAATCCCGATGCAATTTCTATGTTGCATCAACACTCTGATAGTCCACAGATTACGGAATGCCTCCAGATGTGCATCGGAATCTACTACTGGTCTTCCAGGGAACGATCAAAGCGTAGACTGTTTGAGACATTACTCCCATGGAGGAAAGTGTGAATGGTGACTGTTGTATTCAATCCGGATGCAATTTCTGTGTTTCATCAACACTGTGATAGTCCACAGATTACAGAATGCCCCCAGATGTGCATCTGATACTACTACTGGTCTTCCAGGGAACGATCAAAGAGTAGACTGTTTGAGAAATTACTCCCATGGAGGAAAGTCTGCATGGTGACTGTTGTATTCAATCCCGATGCAATTTCTATGTTTCAACAACACTCTGATAGTAAACAGATTACAGAATACCTCCAGATGTGCATCGGAAACTACTTCTGATCTTCCAGGGAACGATCAAAGCGTAGACTCTTTGAGACATTACTCCCATGGAGGAACGTGCGCATGGTGACTGTTGTATTCAATCCCGATGCATTTTCTGTGTTTCATCAACACTTTGAAGGTCCACATTTTACGAAATGCCTCCAGATGTCCATCGGAAACTACTACTGGTCTTCCAGGAAACGATCAAAGCGTAGACTGTTTGAGACATTACTCCCATGGAGGTAAGTGCGCATGGTGACTGTTGTATTCAGTCCGATGCAATTTTGGTTTCATCAACACTCTGATAGTCCACAGGTTACAGAATGCCTCCAGATGTGCATCGGAAACTACTACTGGTCTTCCAGGGAACGATCAAAGCGTAGACTGTCTGAGACATTACTCCCATGGAGGAAAGTGCGCATGGTGACTGTTGTATTCAATCGCGATGCAATTTCTGTGTTTCATCAACACTTTGAAGGTCCACAGAATACAGAATGCCTCCAGATGTGAATCGAAACTACCACTGGTCTTCCAGGGAACGATCAAAGCGTAGACTGTTTGAGACATTACTCCCATGGAGGAAAGTGCGAATGGTGACTGTTGTATTCAATCCGGATGCAATTTCTGTGTTTCATCAACACTGTGATAGTCCACAGATTACAGAATGCCCCCAGATGTGCATCTGATACTACTACTGGTCTTCCAGGGAACGATCAAAGCGTAGACTGTTTGAGACATTACTCCCATGGAGGAAAGTACGCATGGTGGCTGTTGTATTCAATCCCGATGCAATTTCTGTGCTTCAACAACACTCTGATAGTAAACAGATTACAGAATACCTCCAGATGTGCATCGGAAACTACTTCTGATCTTCCAGGGAACGATCAAAGCGTAGACTCTTTGAGACATTACTCCCATGGAGGAACGTGCGCATGGTGACTGTTGTATTCAATCCCGATGCATTTTCTGTGTTTCATCAACACTTTGATGGTCCACATTTTACGAAATGCCTCCAGATGTCCATCGGAAACTACTACTGGTCTTCCAGGAAACGATCAAAGCGTAGACTGTTTGAGACATTACTCCCATGGAGGTAAGTGCGCATGGTGACTGTTGTATTCAATCCCGATGCATCTTCTGTGTTTCATCTACACTCAGATAGTCCACAGATTACAGAATGAATCCAGATGTGCATCGGAAACTGCTACTGGACTTCCAGGAAACGATCAAAGCGTAGGCTGTTTGAGACAATACTCCCATGGAGGAAGGTGCGCACGGTGACTGTTATATTCAATCCCGATGCATTTCTGTGTTTCATCAACACTTTGAAGGTCCACAGATTACAGAATGCCTCCAGATGTGAATCGAAACCACTACTGGTCTTCCAGGGAACGATCAAAGCGTAGGCTGTTTGAGACATTACTCCCATGGAGGTAAGTGCGCATGGTGACTGTTGTATTCAATCCCGATGCAATTTCTTTGTTTCATCAACACTCTGATAGTCCACAGATTACAGAATGCCTCCAGATGTGCATAGGAAACTACTACTGGTCTTCCAGGGAACGATCAAAGAGTAAACTGTTTGAGACATTACTCCCATGGAGGTAAGTGCGCATGGTGACTGTTGTATTCAATCACGATGCAATATCAGTGTTTCATTAACACTCTGATAGTCCGCAGATTACAGAATGCCTCCAGAGGTGCATCGGAAACTACTACAGGTCTTCCACAAAACGATCAAAGCTTAGACTATTTGAGACATTACTCCCATGGATTAAAGTGCGCATGGTGACTGTTGTATTCAATCGCGATGCAATTTCTGTGTTTCATCAACACTTTGACGGTCCACAGATTACAGAATGCCTCCAGATGTGAATCGAAACTACCACTGGTCTTCCAGGGAACGATCAAAGCGTAGACTGTTTGAGACATTACTCCCATGGAGGAAAATGCGAATGGTGACTGTTGTATTCAATCCGGATGCAATTTCTGTGTTTCGTCAACACTGTGATAGTCCACAGATTACAGAATGCCCCCAGATGTGCATCTGATACTACTACTGGTCTTCCAGGGAACGATCAAAGCGTAGACTGTTTGAGACATTACTCCCATGGAGGAAAGTCTGCATGGTGACTGTTGTATTCAATCCCGATGCAATTTCTGTGTTTCAACAACACTCTGATAGTAAACAGATTACAGAATACCTCCAGATGTGCATCGGAAACTACTTCTGATCTTCCCAGGGAACTATCAAAGCGTAGACTCTTTGAGACATTACTCCCATGGAGGAACGTGCGCATGGTGACTGTTGTATTCAATCCCGATGCATTTTCTGTGTTTCATCAACAATTTGAAGGTCCACATTTTACGAAATGCCTCCAGATGTCCATCGGAAACTACTACTGGTCTTCCAGGAAACGATCAAAGCGTAGACTGTTTGAGACATTACTCCCATGGAGGTAAGTGCGCATGGTGACTGTTGTATTCAGTCCGATGCAATTTTGGTTTCATCAACACTCTGATAGTCCACAGGTTACAGAATGCCTCCAGATGTGCATCGGAAACTACTACTGGTCTTCCAGGGAACGATCAAAGCGTAGACTGTCTGAGACATTACTCCCATGGAGGAAAGTGCGCATGGTGACTGTTGTATTCAGTCCGATGCAATTTTGGTTTCATCAACCCTCTGACAGTCCACAGGTTACAGAATGCCTCCAGATTTGCATCGGAAACTGCTACTGGACTTCCAGGAAACAATCAAAGCGTAGACTGTTTGAGACATTACTCCCATGGAGGTAAGTGCGCATGGTGACAGTTGTATTCAATCACGATGCAATATCAGTGTTTCATCAACACTCTGATAGTCCACAGATTACGGAATGTCTCCAGATGTGCATCGGAAACTACTACTGGTCTTCCAGGGAACGATCAAAGCGTAGACTGTTTGAGACATTACTTATATGGAGGAAAGTGCGCATGGTGACTGTTGTATTCAATCAAGAGGTAATTTCTGTGTTTCATCAACACTTTGAAGGTTCAAGGATTACAGAATGCCTCCAGATGTGCATCGGAAACTACTACTGGTCTTGCAGTGAACGATCAAAGCGTAGACTAATGGTTCAAATGGCTCTGAGCACTATGGGACTCAACTGCTGTGGTCATTAGTCCCCTAGAACTTAGAACTACTTAAACCTAACTAACCTAAGGACATCACATACATCCATGCCCGAGGCAGGATTCGAACCTGCGACCGTAGCAGAAGCGTAGACTGTTTGAGACATAACTCCCATGGAGGAAAGTGCGCATGGTGGCTGTTGTATTCAATCCCGATGCAATTTCTATGTTGCATCAACACTCTGATAGTCCACAGATTACGGAATGCCTCCAGATGTGCATCGGAAACTACTACTGGTCTTCCAGGGAACGATCAAAGCGTAGACTGTTTGAGACATTACTCCCATGGAGGAAAGTGTGAATGGTGACTGTTGTATTCAATCCGGATGCAATTTCTGTGTTTCATCAACACTGTGATAGTCCACAGATTACAGAATGCCCCCAGATGTGCATCTGATACTACTACTGGTCTTCCAGGGAACGATCAAAGCGTAGACTGTTTGAGACATTACTCCCATGGAGGAAAGTCTGCATGGTGACTGTTGTATTCAATCCCGATGCAATTTCTGTGTTTCAACAACACTCTGATAGTAAACAGATTACAGAATACCTCCAGATGTGCATCGGAAACTACTTCTGATCATCCAGGGAACGATCAAAGCGTAGACTCTTTGAGACATTACTCCCATGGAGGAACGTGCGCATGGTGACTGTTGTATTCAATCCCGATGCATTTTCTGTGTTTCATCAACACTTTGAAGGTCCACATTTTACGAAATGCCTCCAGATGTCCATCGGAAACTACTACTGGTCTTCCAGGAAACGATCAAAGCATAGACTGTTTGAGACATTACTCCCATGGAGGTAAGTGCGCATGGTGACTGTTGTATTCAGTCCGATGCAATTTTGGTTTCATCAACACTCTGATAGTCCACAGGTTACAGAATGCCTCCAGATGTGCATCGGAAACTACTACTGGTCTTCCAGGGAACGATCAAAGCGTAGACTGTCTGAGACATTACTCCCATGGAGGAAAGTGCGCATGGTGACTGTTGTATTCAATCGCGATGCAATTTCTGTGTTTCATCAACACTTTGAAGGTCCACAGAATACAGAATGCCTCCAGATGTGAATCGAAACTACCACTGGTCTTCCAGGGAACGATCAAAGCGTAGACTGTTTGAGACATTACTCCCATGGAGGAAAGTGCGAATGGTGACTGTTGTATTCAATCCGGATGCAATTTCTGTGTTTCATCAACACTGTGATAGTCCACAGATTACAGAATGCCCCCAGATGTGCATCTGATACTACTACTGGTCTTCCAGGAAACGAACAAAGCGTAGACTGTTTGAGACATTACTCCCATGGAGGAAAGTACGCATGGTGACTGTTGTATTCAATCCCGATGCAATTTCTGTGTTTCAACAACACTCTGATAGTAAACAGATTACAGAATACCTCCAGATGTGCATCGGAAACTACTTCTGATCTTCCAGGGAACGATCAAAGCGTAGACTCTTTCAGACATTACTCCCATGGAGGAACGTGCGCATGGTGACTGTTGTATTCAATCCCGATGCATTTTCTGTGTTTCATCAACACTTTGATGGTCCACATTTTACGAAATGCCTCCAGATGTCCATCGGAAACTACTACTGGTCTTCCAGGAAACGATCAAAGCGTAGACTGTTTGAGACATTACTCCCATGGAGGTAAGTGCGCATAGTGACTGTTGTATTCAATCCCGATGCATTTTCTGTGTCTCATCTACACTCAGATAGTCCACAGATTACAGAATGCCTCCAGATGTGCATCGGAAACTGCTACTGGACTTCCAGGAAACGATCAAAGCGTAGACTGTTTGAGACAATACTCCCATGGAGGAAGGTGCGCATGGTGACTGTTATATTCAATCCCGATGCAATTTCTGTGTTTCATCAACACTTTGAAGGTCCACAGATTACAGAACGCCTCCAGATGTGAATCGAAACCACTACTGGTCTTCCAGGGAACGATCAAAGCGTAGGCTGTTTGAGACATTACTCCCATGGAGGTAAGTGCGCATGGTGACTGTTGTATTCAATCCCGATGCAATTTCTTTGTTTCATCAACACTCTGATAGTCCACAGATTACAGAATGCCTCCAGATGTGCATAGGAAACTACTACTGGGCTTCCAGGGAACGATCAAAGAGTAAACTGTTTGAGACATTACTCCCATGGAGGTAAGTGCGCATGGTGACTGTTGTATTCAATCACGATGCAATATCAGTGTTTCATTAACACTCTGATAGTCCGCAGATTACAGAATGCCTCCAGAGGTGCATCGGAAACTACTACGGGTCTTCCACAAAACGATCAAAGCTTAAACTTTTTGAGACATTACTCCCATGGAGGAAAGTGCGCATGGTGACTGTTGTATTCAATCGCGATGCAATTTCTGTGTTTCATCAACACTTTGAAGGTCCACAGATTACAGAATGCCTCCAGATGTGAATCGAAACTACCACTGGTCTTCCAGGGAACGATCAAAGCGTAGATTGTTTGAGACATTACTCCCATGGAGGAAAGTGCGAATGGTGACTGTTGTATTCAATCCGGATGCAATTTCTGTGTTTCATCAACACTGTGATAGTCCACAGATTACAGAATGCCCCCAGATGTGCTTCATATACTACTACTGGTCTTCCAGGGAACGATCAAAGCGTAGACTGTTTGAGACATTACTCCCATGGAGGTAAGTGCGCATGGTGACTGTTGTATTCAATCCCGATGCAATTTCTGTGTTTCACCAACACTCTGATAGTCCGCAGATTACAGAATGCCTCCAGATGTGCATCGGAAACTGCTACTGGACTTCCAGGAAACGATCAAAGCGTAGACTGTTTGAGACATTACTCCCATGGAGGAAGGTGCGCATGGTGACTGTTATATTCAATCCCGATGCAATTTCTGTGTTTCATCAACACTTTGAAGGTCCACAGATTACAGAATGCCTCCAGATGTGAATCGAAACCGCTACTGGTCTTCCAGGGAACGATAAAAGCGTAGACTGTTTGAGACATTACTCCCATGGAGGTAAGTGCGCATGGTGACTGTTGTATTCAATCCCGATGCAATTTCTTTGTTTCATCAACACTCTGATAGTCCACAGATTACAGAATGCCTCCAGATGTGCATAGGAAACTACTACTGGTCTTCCAGGGAACGATCAAAGAGTAAACTGTTTGAGACATTACTCCCATGGAGGTAAGTGCGCATGGTGACTGTTGTATTCATTCACGATGCAGTATCAGTGTTTCATCAACACTCTGATAGTCCACAGATTACATAATGCCTCCAGATGTGCATCGGAAACTACTACAGGTCTTCCAGGAAACGATCAAAGCGTAGACTGCTTGAGACATTACTCCCATGGAGGAAAGTACCGATGGTGACTGTTGTATTCAATCCCGATGTAATTTCTGCGTTTCATCAACACTCTGATAGTCCACAGATTACAGAATGCCTCCAGATGTGCATCAGAAACTACTACTGGTCTTCCAGGTAACGATCAAATCTTAGACTGTATAAGACACTACTCCCATGGAGGAAAGTGCGCATGGTGTCTGTTATATTGAATCCCGATGCAATTTCTGTGTTTCATCAACACTCTAATAGTCCACAGATTACAGAATGCCTCCAGATGTGCATCAGAAACTACTACTGGTCTTCCAGGGAACGATCAAAGCGTAGACTGTTTGAGCCATTACTCCCATAGAGGAAAGTGCGCATGGTGACTGTGTATTAAATCTCGATAAAATTTCTGTGTTTCATCAACACTCGCATGCCCACAGATTACAGAATGCCTCCAGATGTGCATTGGAAACTACTACTGGTCTTCCGGGGAACGATCAAAGCGTAGACTGTCTGAGACATTACTCCAATGGAGGAAAGAGCGCATGGTGACTGTTGTATTCAATCCGGATGCAATTTCTGTGTTTCATCAACACTCAGATAGTCCACAGATTACAGAGTGCCTCCAGATGTGCATCGTTAACTACTACTGGTCTTCCAGGGTACGATCAAAGCGTAGACTGTTGAGACATTACTCCATTGGGGGAAAGTACGCATGGTGACTGTTGTATTCAATCCCGAAGCAATTTTGATTTCATCAACACTCTGATAGTACGCAGATTACAGAATGCCTCCAGATGTGCATCGGAAACTACTACTGGTCTTCCAGGAAACGATCAAAGCGTAGACTGTTTGAGACATTACTCCAATGGAGGTAAGTGCGCATGTTGACTGTTGTATTCAATCCCGATGCAATTTCTGTGTTTCATCAAAACTCAGATAGTCCACAGATTACAGAATGCCTCCAGATGTGCATCGGAAACTGCTACTGGACTTCCAGGAAACGATCAAAGCGTAGACTGTTTGAGACATTACTCCCATGGAGGAAGGTGCGCATGGTGACTGTTATATTCAATCCCGATGCAATTTCTGTGTTTCATCAACACTTTGAAGGTCCACAGATTACAGAATGCCTCCAGATGTGAATCGAAACCACTACTGGTCTTCCAGGGAACGATCAAAGCGTAGGCTGTTTGAGACATTACTCCCATGGAGGTAAGTGCGCATGGTGACTGTTGTATTCAATCCCGATGCAATGTCTTTGTTTCATCAACACTCTGATAGTCCACAGATTACAGAATGCCTCCCGATGTGCATAGGAAACTACTACTGGTCTTCCAGGGAACGATCAAAGAGTAAACTGTTTGAGACATTACTCCCATGGAGGTAAGTGCGCATGGTGACTGTTGTATTCAATCACGATGCAATATCAGTGTTTCATCAACACTCTGATAGTCCGCAGATTACAGAATGCCTCCAGAGGTGCATCGGAAACTACTACAGGTCTTCCACAAAACGATCAAAGCTTAGACTTTTTGAGACATTACTCCCATGGAGGAAAGTGCGCATGGTGACTGTTGTATTCAATCGCGATGCAATTTCTGTGTTTCATCAACACTTTGAAGGTCCACAGATTACAGAATGCCTCCAGATGTGAATCGAAACTACCACTGGTCTTCCAGGGAACGATAAAAGCGTAGATTGTTTGAGACATTACTCCCATGGAGGAACGTGCGCATGGTGACTGTTGTATTCAATCCCGATGCATTTTCTGTGTTTCATCAACACTTTGAAGGTCCACATTTCACGAAAGGCCTCCAGATGTCCATCGGAAACTACTACTGGTCTTCCAGGAAACGATCAAAGCATAGACTGTTTGAGACATTACTCCCAAGGAGGTAAGTGCGCATGGTGACTGTTGTATTCAGTCCGATGCAATTTTGGTTTCATCAACACTCTGATAGTCCACAGGTTACAGAATGCCTCCAGACGTGCATCAGAAACTACTACTGGTCTTCCAGGGAACGATCAAAGCGTAGACTGTCTGAGACATTACTCCCATGGAGGAAAGTGCGCATGGTGACTGTTGTATTCAATCGCGATGCAATTTCTGTGTTTCATCAACACTTTGAAGGTCCACAGAATACAGAATGCCTCCAGATGTGAATCGAAACTACCACTGGTCTTCCAGGGAACGATCAAAGCGTAGACTGTTTGAGACATTACTCCCATGGAGGAAAGTGCGAATGGTGACTGTTGTATTCAATCCGGATGCAATTTCTGTGTTTCATCAACACTGTGATAGTCCACAGATTACAGAATGCCCCCAGATGTGCATCTGATACTACTACTGGTCTTCCAGGGAACGAACAAAGCGTAGACTGTTTGAGACATTACTCCCATGGAGGAAAGTACGCATGGTGACTGTTGTATTCAATCCCGATGCAATTTCTGTGTTTCAACAACACTCTGATAGTAAACAGATTACAGAATACCTCCAGATGTGCATCGGAAACTACTTCTGATCTTCCAGGGAACGATCAAAGCGTAGACTCTTTCTGACATTACTCCCATGGAGGAACGTGCGCATGGTGACTGTTGTATTCAATCCCGATGCATTTTCTGTGTTTCATCAACACTTTGATGGTCCACATTTTACGAAATGCCTCCAGATGTCCATCGGAAACTACTACTGGTCTTCCAGGAAACGATCAAAGCATAGACTGTTTGAGACATTACTCCCATGGAGGTAAGTGCGCATAGTGACTGTTGTATTCAATCCCGATGCATTTTCTGTGTTTCATCTACACTCAGATAGTCCACAGATTACAGAATGCCTCCAGATGTGCATCGGAAACTGCTACTGGACTTCCAGGAAACGATCAAAGCGTAGACTGTTTGAGACAATACTCCCATGGAGGAAGGTGCGCATGGTGACTGTTATATTCAATCCCGATGCAATTTCTGTGTTTCATCAACACTTTGAAGGTCCACAGATTACAGAATGCCTCCAGATGTGAATCGAAACCACTACTGGTCTTCCAGGGAACGATCAAAGCGTAGGCTGTTTGAGACATTACTCCCATGGAGGTAAGTGCGCATGGTGACTGTTGTATTCAATCGCGATGCAATTTCTGTGTTTCATCAACACTTTGAAGGTCCACAGATTACAGAATGCCTCCAGATGTGAATCGAAACTACCACTGGTCTTCCAGGGAACGATCAAAGCGTAGATTGTTTGAGACATTACTCCCATGGAGGAAAGTGCGAATGGTGACTGTTGTATTCAATCCGGATGCAATTTCTGTGTTTCATCAACACTGTGATAGTCCACAGATTACAGAATGCCCCCAGATGTGCTTCATATACTACTACTGGTCTTCCAGGGAACGATCAAAGCGTAGACTGTTTGAGACATTACTCCCATGGAGGTAAGTGCGCATGGTGACTGTTGTATTCAATCCCGATGCAATTTCTGTGTTTCACCAACACTCTGATAGTCCGCAGATTACAGAATGCCTCCAGATGTGCATCGGAAACTGCTACTGGACTTCCAGGAAACGATCAAAGCGTAGACTGTTTGAGACATTACTCCCATGGAGGAAGGTGCGCATGGTGACTGTTATATTCAATCCCGATGCAATTTCTGTGATTCATCAACACTTTGAAGGTCCACAGATTACAGAATGCCTCCAGATGTGAATCGAAACCGCTACTGGTCTTCCAGGGAACGATAAAAGCGTAGACTGTTTGAGACATTACTCCCATGGAGGTAAGTGCGCATGGTGACTGTTGTATTCAATCCCGATGCAATTTCTTTGTTTCATCAACACTCTGATAGTCCACAGATTACAGAATGCCTCCAGATGTGCATAGGAAACTACTACTGGTCTTCCAGGGAACGATCAAAGAGTAAACTGTTTGAGACATTACTCCCATGGAGGTAAGTGCGCATGGTGACTGTTGTATTCAATCACGATGCAGTATCAGTGTTTCATCAACACTCTGATAGTCCACAGATTACAGAATGCCTCCAGATGTGCATCGGAAACTACTACAGGTCTTCCAGGAAACGATCAAAGCGTAGACTGCTTGAGACATTACTCCCATGGAGGAAAGTACCGATGGTGACTGTTGTATTCAATCCCGATGTAATTTCTGCGTTTCATCAACACTCTGATAGTCCACAGATTACAGAATGCCTCCAGATGTGCATCAGAAACTACTACTGGTCTTCCAGGTAACGATCAAATCTTAGACTGTATAAGACACTACTCCCATGGAGGAAAGTGCGCATGGTGACTGTTATATTGAATCCCGATGCAATTTCTGTGTTTCATCAACACTCTAATAGTCCACTGATTACAGAATGCCTCCAGATGTGCATCAGAAACTACTACTGGTCTTCCAGGGAACGATCAAAGCGTAGACTGTTTGAGCCATTACTCCCATAGAGGAAAGTGCGCATGGTGACTGTGTATTAAATCTCGATAAAATTTCTGTGTTTCATCAACACTCGGATGCCCACAGATTACAGAATGCCTCCAGATGTGCATTGGAAACTACTACTGGTCTTCCGGGGAACGATCAAAGCGTAGACTGTCTGAGACATTACTCCAATGGAGGAAAGAGCGCATGGTGACTGTTGTATTCAATCCGGATGCAATTTCTGTGTTTCATCAACACTCAGATAGTCCACAGATTACAGAGTGCCTCCAGATGTGCATCGTTAACTACTACTGGTCTTCCAGGGTACGATCAAAGCGTAGACTGTTGAGACATTACTCCATTGGGGGAAAGTACGCATGGTGACTGTTGTATTCAATCCCGAAGCAATTTTGATTTCATCAACACTCTGATAGTACGCAGATTACAGAATGCCTCCAGATGTGCATCGGAAACTACTACTGGTCTTCCAGGAAACGATCAAAGCGTAGACTGTTTGAGACATTACTCCAATGGAGGTAAGTGCGCATGTTGACTGTTGTATTCAATCCCGATGCAATTTCTGTGTTTCATCAAAACTCAGATAGTCCACAGATTACAGAATGCCTCCAGATGTGCATCGGAAACTGCTACTGGACTTCCAGGAAACGATCAAAGCGTAGACTGTTTGAGACATTACTCCCATGGAGGAAGGTGCGCATGGTGACTGTTATATTCAATCCCGATGCAATTTCTGTGTTTCATCAACACTTTGAAGGTCCACAGATTACAGAATGCCTCCAGATGTGAATCGAAACCACTACTGGTCTTCCAGGGAACGATCAAAGCGTAGGCTGTTTGAGACATTACTCCCATGGAGGTAAGTGCGCATGGTGACTGTTGTATTCAATCCCGATACAATTTCTTTGTTTCATCAACACTCTGATAGTCCACAATTTACAGAATGCCTCCAGATGTGCATAGGAAACTACTACTGGTCTTCCAGGGAACGATCAAAGAGTAAACTGTTTGAGACATTACTCCCATGGAGGTAAGTGCGCATGGTGACTGTTGTATTCAATCACGATGCAATATCAGTGTTTCATCAACACTCTGATAGTCCGCAGATTACAGAATGCCTCCAGAGGTGCATCGGAAACTACTACAGGTCTTCCACAAAACGATCAAAGCTTAGACTTTTTGAGACATTACTCCCATGGAGGAAAGTGCGCATGGTGACTGTTGTATTCAATCGCGATGCAATTTCTGTGTTTCATCAACGCTTTGAAGGTCCACAGATTACAGAATGCCTCCAGATGTGAATCGAAACTACCACTGGTCTTCCAGGGAACGATAAAAGCGTAGATTGTTTGAGACATTACTCCCATGGAGGAAAGTGCGAATGGTGACTGTTGTATTCAATCCGGATGCAATTTCTGTGTTTCATCAACACTGTGATAGTCCACAGATTACAGAATGCCCCCAGATGTGCTTCATATACTACTACTGGTCTTCCAGGGAACGATCAAAGCGTAGACTGTTTGAGACATTACTCCCATGGAGGTAAGTGCGCATGGTGACTGTTGTATTCAATCCCGATGCAATTTCTGTGTTTCACCAACACTCTGATAGTCCGCAGATTACAGAATGCCTCCAGATGTGCATCGGAAACTGCTACTGGACTTCCAGGAAACGATCAAAGCGTAGACTGTTTGAGACATTACTCCCATGGAGGAAGGTGCGCATGGTGACTGTTATATTCAATCCCGATGCAATTTCTGTGTTTCATCAACACTTTGAAGGTCCACAGATTACAGAATGCCTCCAGATGTGAATCGAAACCGCTACTGGTCTTCCAGGGAACGATCAAAGCGTAGACTGTTTGAGACATTACTCCCATGGAGGTAAGTGCGCATGGTGACTGTTGTATTCAATCCCGATGCAATTTCTTTGTTTCATCAACACTCTGATAGTCCACAGATTACAGAATGCCTCCAGATGTGCATAGGAAACTACTACTGGTCTTCCAGGGAACGATCAAAGAGTAAACTCTTTGAGACATTACTCCCATGGAGGTAAGTGCGCATGGTGACTGTTGTATTCAATCACGATGCAGTATCAGTGTTTCATCAACACTCTGATTGTCCACAGATTACAGAATGCCTCCAGATGTGCATCGGAAACTACTACAGGTCTTCCAGGAAACGATCAAAGCGTAGACTGTTTGAGACATTACTCCCATGGAGGAAAGTACCGATGGTGACTGTTGTATTCAATCCCGATGTAATTTCTGCGTTTCATCAACACTCTGATAGTCCACAGATTACAGAATGCCTCCAGATGTGCATCGGAAACTACTACTGGTCTTCCAGGTAACGATCAAATCTTAGACTGTTTGAGACAGTACTCCCATGGAGGAAAGTGCGCATGGTGACTGTTGTATTGAATCCCGATGCAATTTCTGTGTTTCATCAACACTCTGATAGTCCACAGATTACAGAATGCCTCCAGATGTGCATCAGAAACTACTACTGGTCTTCCAGGGAACGATCAAAGCGTAGACTGTTTGAGCCATTACTCCCATAGAGGAAAGTGCGCATGGTGACTGTGTATTAAATCTCGATGAAATTTCTGTGTTTCATCAACACTCGGATGCCCACAGATTACAGAATGCCTCCAGATGTGCATTGGAAACTACTACTGGTCTTCCGGGGAACGATCAAAGCGTAGACTGTCTGAGACATTACTCCAATGGAGGAAAGAGCGCATGGTGACTGTTGTATTCAATCCGGATGCAATTTCTGTGTTTCATCAACACTCAGATAGTCCACAGATTACAGAGTGCCTCCAGATGTGCATCGTTAACTACTACTGGTCTTCCAGGGTACGATCAAAGCGTAGACTGTTGAGACATTACTCCATTGGGGGAAAGTACGCATGGTGACTGTTGTATTCAATCCCGATGCAATTTTGATTTCATCAACACTCTGATAGTACGCAGATTACAGAATGCCTATAGATGTGCATCGGAAACTACTACTGGTCTTCCAGGAAACGATCAAAGCGTAGACTGTTTGAGACATTACTCCAATGGAGGTAAGTGCGCATGTTGACTGTAGTATTCAATCCCGATGCAATTTCTGTGTTTCATCAAAACTCAGATAGTCCACAGATTACAGAATGCCTCCAGATGTGCATCGGAAACTGCTACTGGACTTCCAGGAAACGATCAAAGCGTAGACTGTTTGAGACATTACTCCCATGGAGGAAGGTGCGCATGGTGACTGTTATATTCAATCCCGATGCAATTTCTGTGTTTCATCAACACTTTGAAGGTCCACAGATTACAGAATGCCTCCAGATGTGAATCGAAACCACTACTGGTCTTCCAGGGAACGATCAAAGCGTAGACTGTTTGAGACATTACTCCCATGGACGAAAGTGCGAATGGTGACTGTTGTATTCAATCCCGATGCAATTTCTGTGTTTCATCATCACTGTGATAGTCCACGGATTACAGAATGCCCCCAGATGTGCATCAGATACTACTACTGGTCTTCCAGGGAAAGATCAAAGCTTAGACTGTTTGAGACATTACTCCCATGGAGGAAAGTCCGCATGGTGACTGTTGTATTCAATCCCGATGCAATTTCTGTGTTTCAACAACACTCTGATAGTCCACAGATTTTAGAATACCTCCAGATGTGCATCGGAAACTACTACTGGTCTTCAGGGAACGATCAAAGCGATGACAGTTTGAGACATTACTCCCATGGAGAAATGTACGCATGGTGCCTGTTGTATTCAATCCCGATGCAATTTCTGTGTTTGATCAACACTCGGATTGTCCACAGATTACAGAATGCCTCCAGATGTGGATGGGAAACTGCTACTGGTCTTCCAGGGAACGATCAAAGCGATGACTGTTTGAGACATTACTCCCATGGAGAAATGTAGGCATGGTGACTGTTGTATTCAATCCCGATGCTATTTTGGTTTCATCAACACTCTGATAGTACGCAGATTACAGACTGCATCCAGATGTGCATCGGAAACTACTACTGGTCTTCCAGGAAACGATCAAAGCGTAGACTGTTTGAGACATTACTCCCATGGAGGAAAGTGCGAATGGTGACTGTTGTATTCAGTCGTGATGCGATTTCTGTGTTTCATCAACACTTTGAAGATCCACAGATTACTGAATGCCTCCAGATGTGAATCGAAACTACTACTGGTCTTCCAGGGAACGATCAAAGCGTAGACTGTTTGAGACATTACTACCATGGAGGGAAATGCGGATGGTGACTGTTGTATTCAATCCCGATACAATTTCTGTGTTTCATCAACACTTTGAATGTCCACAGAGTACAGAATGCCTCCAGATGTGAATCGAAACTACTACTGGTCTTCCAGGGAACGATCAAAGCGTAAACTGTTTGAGACATTACCGCCATGGAGGAAAGTGCGAATGCTGACTGTTGTATTCAATCCCGACGCAATTTCTGTGTTTCATCAACACTGTGATAGTCCACAGATTACAGAGTGCCCCCAGATGTGCATCAGATACTACTACTGGTCTTCCAGGGAACGATCAAAGTGTAGACTGTTTGAGACATTACTCCCATGGAGGAAAGTCCGCATGGTGACTGTTGTATTCAATCCCGATGCAATTTCTGTGTTTCAACAACACTCTGATAGTAAACAGATTACAGAATGTCTCCAGATGTGCATCGGAAACTACTTCTGATCTTCCAGGGAACGATCAAAGCGTAGACTCTTTGAGACATTACTCCCATGGAGGTACGTGCGCAAGGTGACTGTTGTATTCAATCCCGATGCATTTTCTGAGTTTCATCAACACTTTGAAGGTCCACATATTACGGAATGCCTCCAGATGTCCATCGGAAACTACTACTGGTCTTCCAGGAAACTATCAAATCGTAGACTGTTTGAGACATTACTCCCATGGAGGTAAGTGCGCATGGTGACTGTTGTATTCAATCCCGATGCAATTTCTGTGTTTCATCAACACTCAGATAGTCCACAGATTACAGAATGCCTTCAGATGTGCATCGGAAACTGCTACTGGACTTCCAGGAAACGATCAAAGCGTAGACTGTTTGAGACATTACTCCCATGGAGGAAGGTGCGCATGGTGACTGTTATATTCAATCCCCATGCAATTTCTGTGTTTCATCAACACTTTGAAGGTCCACAGATTACAGAATGCCTCCAGATGTGAATCGAAACCACTACTGGTCTTCCAGGGAACGATCAAAGCGTAGACTGTTTGAGACAAAACTCCCATGGAGGAAAGTGCCGATGGCGACTGTTGTATTCAATCCCGATGCAATTTCTGTGTTTCATCAACACTCAGATAGTCCACAGATTACAGAATGCCTCCAGATGTGCATCGGAAACTGCTACTGGACTTCCAGGAAACGATCAAAGCGTAGACTGTTTGAGACATTACTCCCATGGAGGAAAGTGCGAATGGTGACTGTTGTATTCAATCTCGATGCAATTTCTGTGTTTCATCAACACTGTGATAGTCCACAGATTACAGAATGCCCCCAGATGTGCAACAGATACTACCACAGGTCTTCCACGAAACGATCAAAGCGTAGACTGTTTGAGACATTACTCCCATGGAGGAAACTGCGCATGGTAACTGTTGTATTCAATCCGGAAGCAATTTCTGTGTTTCATCAACACTCGGATGTCCACAGATTACAGAATGCCTCCAGATGTGCATTGGAAACTACTACTGATCTTCCAGGGAACGATCAAAGCGTAGAGTGTCTGAGACATTACTCCCATGGAGGAAAGTGCGCATGGTGACTGTTGTATTCAATCCCGATGCAATTACTGTGTTTCATGAACACTCTGATAGTCCAAGATTACAGAATGCCTCCAGATGTGCATCGGAAACTACTACTGGTCTTCCAGGGAACGATCAAAGCGTAGACTGTTTGAGACATTACTCCCATGGAGGAAAGTGCGAATGGTGACTGTTGTATTCAATCCGGATGCTATTTCTGAGTTTCATCAACACTCTGATAGTTCACAGATTACAGAATGCCCCTAGATGTACATCAGATACTACTACTGGTCTTCCAGGGAACGATCAAAGCGTAGACTGTTTGAGACATTACTCCCATGGAGGAAAGTGCGAATGGTGACTGTTGTATTCAATCCCGATGCAATTTCTGTGTTTCAACAACACTCTGATAGTAAACAGATTACAGAATGCCTGCAGATGTGCATCGGAAACTACTTCTGATCTTCCAGGGAATGATCAAAGCGAAGACTCTTTGAGACATTACTCCCATGGAGGAACTTGCGCATGGTGACTGTTGTATTCAATCCCGATGCATTTTCTGTGTTTCATCAACACTTTGAAGGTCCACATATTAAGGAATGCCTCCAGATGTCCAACGGAAACTACTACTGGCCTTCCAGGTAACGATCAAAGCGTAGACTGTTTGAGACATTACTCCCATGGAGGTAAGTGCGCATGGTGACTGTTGTATTCAATCCCGATGCAATTTCTGTGTTTCATCAACACTCAGATAGTCCACAGATTACAGAATGCCTCCAGATGTGCATCGGAAACTGCTACTGGAGTTCCAGGAAACTATCAAAGCGTAGACTGTTTGAGACATTACTCCCCTGGAGGAAGGTGCGCATGGTGACTGTTATGTTCAATCCCGATGCAATTTCTGTGTTTCATCAACACTTTGAAGGCCCACAGATTACAGAATGCCTCCAGATGTGAATCGAAACCACTACTGGTCTTCCAGTGAACGATCAAAGCGTAGACTGTTTGAGACATTACTCCCATGGAGGAAAGTGCGAATGGTGACTGTTGTATTCAATCCCGATGCAATTTCTGTGTTTCATCAACACTGTGATAGTCCACAGATTACAGAATGCACCCAGATGTGCATCAGATACTATTACTGGTCTTCCAGGGAACGATCAAAGCGTAGACTGTTTGAGACATTACTCCCATGGAGGAAAGTCCGCATGGTGACTGTTGTATTCAATCCCGATGCAATATCTGTGTTTCAACAACACTCTGATAGTAAACAGATTACAGAATGCCTCCAGATGAGCATCGGAAACTACTTCTGATCTTCTAGGGAACGATCAAAGCGTAGACTCTTTGAGACATTACTCCCATGGAGGGAAAGGCGGATGGTGACTGTTGTATTCAAACCCGATGCAATTTCTGTGTTTCATCAACACTTTGAATGTCCACAGATTACAGAATGCTTCCAGATGTGAATCGAAACTACTACTGGTCTTCCAGGGAACGTTCAAAGCGTAGACTGTTTGAGATATTACTCCCATGGAGGAAAGGTGTCATGGTGACTGTTGTATTCAATCCCGATGCAATTTCTGTGTATCATCAACACTCTGATAGTCCACAGATTACAGAATACCTCAAGATGTGCATCGGAAACTACTACTGGTCTTCAGGGAACGATCAAAGCGATGACAGTTTGAAACATTACTCCCATGGAGAAATGTACGCATGGTGCCTGTTGTATTCAATCCCGATGCAATTTCTGTGTTTCATCAACACTCGGATTGTCCACAGATTACAGAATGCCTCCAGATGTGGATCGGAAACTATTACTGGTCTTCCAGGGAACGATCAAAGCGATGACAGTTTCAGACATTTCTCCCATGGAGAAATGTGGGCATGGTGACTGTTGTATTCAATCCCGATGCAATTTTGGTTTCATCAACACTCTGATAGTACGCAGATTACAGAATGCCTCCAGATGTGCATCGGAAACTACTACTGGTCTTCCAGGAAACGATCAAAGCGTAGACTGTTTGAGACATTACTCCCATGGAGGTAAGTGCGCATGGTGACTTTTGTATTCAATCCCGATGCAATTTCTGTGTTTCATCAACACTCAGATAGTCCACAGATTACAGAATGCCTCCAGATGTGCATCGGAAACTGCTACTGGACTTCCAGGAAACGATCAAAGCGTAGACTGTTTGAGACATTACTCCCATGGAGGAAAGTGCGAATGGTGACTGTTGTATTCAATCCGGATGCAATTTCTGTGTTTCATCAACACTCTGATAGTCCACAGATTACAGAATACCTCCAGATGTGCATCGTAAACTACTACTGGTCTTCAGGGAACGATCAAAGCGTAGACTGTTTGAGACATTACTCCCATGGAGGAAAGTGCGAATGGTGACTGTTGTATTCAATCCGGATGCAATTTCTGTGTTTCATCAACACTCTGATAGTCCAAGATTACAGAATGCCTCCAGATGTGCATCGGAAACTGCTACTGGACTTCCAGGAAACTATCAAAGCGTAGACTGTTTGAGACATTACTCCCCTGGAGGAAGGTGCGCATGGTGACTGTTATATTCAATCCCGATGCAATTTCTGTGTTTCATCAACACTTTGAAGGCCCACAGATTACAGAATGCCTCCAGATGTGAATCGAAACCACTACTGGTCTTCCAGTGAACGATCAAAGCGTAGACTGTTTGAGACATTACTCCCATGGAGGAAAGTGCGAATGGTGACTGTTGTATTCAATCCCGATGCAATTTCTGTGTTTCATCAACACTGTGATAGTCCACAGATTACAGAATGCACCCAGATGTGCATCAGATACTACTACTGGTCTTCCAGGGAACGATCAAAGCGTAGACTGTTTGAGACATTACTCCCATGGAGGAAAGTCCGCATGGTGACTGTTGTATTCAATCCCGATGCAATTTCTGTGTTTCAACAACACTCTGATAGTAAACAGATTACAGAATGCCTCCAGATGTGCATCGGAAACTACTTCTGATCTTCTAGGGAACGATCAAAGCGTAGACTCTTTGAGACATTACTCCCATGGAGGGAAATGCGGATGGTGACTGTTGTATTCAAACCCGATGCAATTTCTGTGTTTCATCAACACTTTGAATGTCCACAGATTACAGAATGCTTCCAGATGTGAATCGAAACTACTACTGGTCTTCCAGGGAACGATCAAAGCGTAGACTGTTTGAGATATTACTCCCATGGAGGAAAGGGGTCATGGTGACTGTTGTATTCAATCCCGATGCAATTTCTGTGTATCATCAACACTCTGATAGTCCACAGACTACAGAATACCTCCAGATGTGCATCGGAAACTACTACTGGTCTTCAGGGAACGATCAAAGCGATGACAGTTTGAAACATTACTCCCATGGAGAAATGTACACATGGTGCCTGTTGTATTCAATCCCGATGCAATTTCTGTGTTTCATCAACACTCGGATTGTCCACAGATTACAGAATGCCTCCAGATACGGATCGGAAACTATTACTGGTCTTCCAGGGAACGATCAAAGCGATGACAGTTTGAGACATTTCTCCCATGGAGAAATGTAGGCATGGTGACTGTTGTATTCAATCCCGATGCAATTTTGGTTTCATCAACACTCTGATAGTACGCAGATTACAGAATGCCTCCAGATGTGCATCGGAAACTACTACTGGTCTTCCAGGAAACGATCAAAGCGTAGACTGTTTGAGACATTACTCCCATGGAGGTAAGTGCGCACGGTGACTTTTGTATTCAATCCCGATGCAATTTCTGTGTTTCATCAACACTCAGATAGTCCACAGATTACAGAATGCCTCCAGATGTGCATCGGAAACTGCTACTGGACTTCCAGGAAACGATCAAAGCGTAGACTGTTTGAGACATTACTCCCATGGAGGAAAGTGCGAATGGTGACTGTTGTATTCAATCCGGATGCAATTTCTGTGTTTCATCAACACTCTGATAGTCCACAGATTACAGAATACCTCCAGATGTGCATCGTAAACTACTACTGGTCTTCAGGGAACGATCAAAGCGTAGACTGTTTGAGACATTACTCCCATGGAGGAAAGTGCGAATGGTGACTGTTGTATTCAATCCGGATGCAATTTCTGTGTTTCATCAACACTCTGATAGTCCAAGATTACAGAATGCCTCCAGATGTGCATCGGAAACTACTACTGGTCTTCCAGGGAACGATCAAAGCGTAGACTGTTTGAGACATTACTCCCATGGAGGAAAGTGCGAATGGTGACTGTTGTATTCAATCCGGATGCAATTTCTGTGTTTCATCAACACTCTGATAGTCCACAGATTACAGAATGCCCCTAGATGTACATCAGATACTACTACTGGTCTTCCAGGGAACGATCAAAGCGTAGACTGTTTGAGACATTACTCCCATGGAGGAAAGTGCGAATGGTGACTGTTGTATTCAATCCCGATGCAATTTCTGTGATTCATCAACACTTTGAAGTCCACAGATTACAGAATGCCTCCAGATGTGAATCGAAACCACTACTGGTCTTCCAGGGAACGATCAAAGCGTAGACTGTTTGAGACATTACTCCCATGGAGGAAAGTGCGAATGGTGACTGTTGTATTCAATCCCGATGCAATTTTGGTTTCATCAACACTCTGATAGTACGCAGATTACAGAATGCCTCCAGATGTGCATCGGAAACTACTACTGGTCTTCCAGGAAACGATCAAAGCGTAGACTGTTTGAGACATTACTCCCATGGAGGTAAGTGCGCATGGTGACTTTTGTATTCAATCCCGATGCAATTTCTGTGTTTCATCAACACTCAGATAGTCCACTGATTACAGAATGCCTCCAGATGTGCATCGGAAACTCCTACTGGACTTCCAGGAAACGATCAAAGCGTAGACTGTTTGAGGCATTACTCCCATGGAGGAAAGTGCGAATGGTGACTGTTGTATTCAATCCGGATGCAATTTCTGTGTTTCATCAACACTCTCATAGTCCACAGATTACAGAATACCTCCAGATGTGCATCATAAACTACTACTGGTCTTCAGGGAACGATCGAAACGATGACAGTTTGAGACATTACTCCCATGGAGAAATGTACGCATGGTGCCTGTTGTATTCAATCCCGATGCAATTTCTGTGTTTCGTCAACACTCGGATTGTCCACAGATTACAGAATGCCTCCAGATGTGCATCGGAAACTACTACTGGTCTTCAACGAACGATCAAAGCGATGACAGTTTGAGACATTACTCCCATGGAGAAATGTAGGCATGGTGCCTGTTGTATTCAATCGCGATGCAATTTCTTCGTTTCATCTACACTCTGATAGTCCACAGACTACAGATTGTCTCCAGATGTGCATCGGAAACTACTACTGGTCTTCCAAAGAACGATCAAAACGTAGACTGTTTGAGATATTACTCTCGTGGACGAAAGTGCGCATGGTTACTGTTGTTATCAATCGCCATGTCATTTCTGTGTTTCATCAACACTCTGATAGTCCACAGATTACAGAATGCCACCGGATGAGCATCGGAAACTACTACTGGTCTTCCAGGGAGCGATCAAAGCATAGACTGTTTGAGTCATTACTGCCATGGAGGAAATGCGAATGGTGAATGTTGTATTCAAACCCGATGCAATTTCTGCGTTTCATCAACACTCTGATAGCCCACAGATACAGAATGCCACCAGATGTGCATCGGAAAATACTATTGGTCTTCCAGGGAACGATCAAAGCGTAGACTGTTTGAGACATTACTCCCATGGAGGAAAGTGCGCATGGTGACTGTTGTATTCAATTCCGATGCAATTTCTGTGTTTCATCAACACTCTGATAGTCCACAGATTACAGAATGCTTCCAGATGTGCATCGGAATCTACTACTGGTCTTCCAGGGAACGATCAAAGCGTAGACTGTTAGAGACGTTACTCCAATGGAGTAAAGTGTGCATGGTGACTGTTGTATTCAATCCCGATGCAATTTCTGTGTTTCATAAACTCTCTGGTAGTCCACAGATTACAGATTGCCTCCAGATGTGCACCGGAAACTACTACTGGTCTTCCTGGGAACGTACAAAGCGTAGACTGTTTGAGACATTACTCCCATGGAGGAACGTGCGCATGGTGACTGTTGTATTCAATCCCGATGCATTCACTGTGTTTCATCAACACTTTGAAGGTCCACAGATTACAGAATGCTTCCAGATGTCCATCTGAAACTACTACTGATCTTTCAGAAAACGATCAAAGCGTAGACTGTTTGAGAATTAACCCCCTTGAGGAAAGTGCGCATGGTGAATGTTGTATTCTATCCCGATGCAATTTCTGTGTTTCATCAACAGTCTGATAGTCCACAGATTACAGAATGCCTCCAGATGTGCATCGGAAACTACTACTGGTCTTCCTGGGAACGATCAAATCTTAGACTGTTTCAGACATTACTCCCATGGAGGAAAGTGCGCATGGTGACTGTTGTATTCAATCGCGATGCAATTTCTGTGTTTCATCAACACTGTGATAGTCCACAGATTACAGATTGCCTCCAGGTGTGCATCGGAAACTACTATTGGTCTTCCAGGTAACGATCAAATCGTAGACTGTTTGAGATTGACTCCCATGGAGAAAAGTGCGCATGGTGACCGTTGTATTCAATCCCGATGAAATTTCTGTGTTTCATCATCACTTTGAAGGCCTACAGATTGCAGAATGCCTCCAGATATGCATCGGAAACTACTACTGGTCTTCCAGGGAACGATCAAAGCGTAGACTGTTTGAGACATTACTCCCATGGAGGAAAGTGCGCATGGTGACTGTTGTATTAAATCCCGATGCAATTTCTGTGTTTCATCAACACTCCGATAGTCCACAGATTATAGAATGCCTCCAGATGTGCATCGGAAACTACTACTAGTCTTCCAGGGAATGATCAAAGCGTAGACTGTTTGAGACATTACTCCCATGGAGGAAAGTGCGCATGGTGACTGTTGTATTAAATCCCGATGCAATTTCTATGTTTCATCAACACTCCGATAGTCCACAGATTATAGAATGCCTCCAGATGTGCATCGGAAACTACTACTTGTCTTCCAGGGAATGATCAAAGCGTAGACTGTTTGAGACATTACTCCCATGGAGGGAAATGCGGATGGTGACTGTTGTATTCAATCCCGATGCAATTTCTGTGTTTCATCAACACTTTGAATGTCCACAGATTACAGAATGCCTCCAGATGTGAATCGAAACTACTACTGGTCTTCCAGGGAACGATCAAAGCGTAGACTGTTTGAGACATTACTCCCATGGAGGAACGTGCGCATGGTGACTGTTGTATTCAATCCCGATGCATTCACTGTGTTTCATCAACACTTTGAAGGTCCACAGATTACAGAATGCCTCCAGATGTCCATCTGAAACTACTACTGATCTTTCAGAAAACGATCAAAGCGTAGACTGTTTGAGAATTAACCCCCTTGAGGAAAGTACGCATGGTGACTGTTGTATTCAATCCCGATGCAATTTCTGTGTTTCATCAACACTCTGATAGTCCACAGATTACAGAATGCCTCCAGATGTGCATTGTAAACTTCTACTTATCTTCCAGGTAACGATCAAAGCGTGGACTGTTTGAGACATTACTCCATTGGGGGAAAGTACGCATGGTGACTGTTGTATTCAATCCCGATGCAATTTTGGTTTCATCAACACTCTGATAGTACGCAGATTACAGAATGCCTCCAGATGTGCATCGGAAAGTACTACTGGTCTTCCAGGAAACGATCAAAGCGTAGACTGTTTGAGACATTACTCCCATGGATGTAAGTGCGCATGGTGACTTTTGTATTCAATCCCGATGCAATTTCTGTGTTTCATCAACACTCAGATAGTCCACAGATTACAGAATGCCCTCAGATGTACATCAGATACTACCACTGTTCTTCCAGGGAACGATCAAAGCGTAGACTGTTTGAGACATTACTCCCATGGAGGAAAGTCCGCATGGTGACTGTTGTATTCAATCCCGATGCAATTTCTGTGTTTCAACAACACTCTGATAGTAAACAGATTACAGAATGCCTCCAGATGTGCATTGGAAACTACTTTTGGTCTTCCAGGGAACGATCAAAGCGTAGACTGTTTGAGACATTACTCCCATGGAGGAAAGTGCGCATCGTGACTGTTGTATTCTATCCCGATGCAATTTCTGTGTTTCATCAACACTCTGATAGTCCACACATTACAGAATGCCTCCAGATGTGCATCGGATACTACCACTGGTCTTCCAGGGAACGATCAAAGCGTAGACTGTTTGAGACATTACTCCCATGGAGCAACGTGCGCATGGTGACTGTTGTATTCAATACCGATGCAATTTCTGTGTTTCATCAACACTCTGATAGTCCACAGATTACAGAATGCCTCCAGATGTGCATCGGAAGCTATTACTGGTCTTCCAGGGAAAATTAAAACGTAGACTGTTTGAGACATTACTCCCATGGAGGGAAGTGCCCAGGGTGACTGTTGTATTCAATCCTGATGCAATTTCTGTGTTTTATCAACACTCTGATAGCCCACAGATACAAAATGCCACCAGATGTGCATCGGAAAATACTATTGGTCTTCCAGGGAACGATCAAAGCCTAAACTGTTTGAGACATTACTCCCATGGAGGAATGTGCGAATATTGATTGTTGTATTCAATCCCGATGCAATTTCTGTCTTTCATCTACAGTCTGATAGTCCACAGATTACAGAATGCCTCCAGATGTGCATCGTAATCTAGTACTGGCCTTCCAGGGAACGATCAAAGCGTAGACTGTTAGAGACGTTACTCCAATGGAGGGAAGTGTGCATGGTGACTGTTGTATTCAATCCCGATGCAATTTCTGTGTTTCATGAACACTGTGATAGTCCACAGATTACAGAATGCCTACAGATGTGCGTCGGAAACTACCACTGGTCTTCCAGGGAACGACCAAAGCGTAGACTGTTTGAGACATTACTCGCATGGAGGAAAGTGCGCATGGTGACTGTTGTATTCAATCACGATGCAATTTCTGTGTTTCATCAACACTTTGAAGGTCCACAGATTACAAAATGCCTCCAGATGTGCATCGGACACTACTACTGGTCTTTCAGGGAACGATCAAAGCGTAGACTGTCTGAGACATTACTCCCATGGAGGAAAGTGCGCATGGTTACTGTTGTATATTCAATCCCGATGAAATTTCTGTGTTTCATCAACACTTTGTAGGTCCACAGAGAACAGATTGCCTCCAGATGTGCATCGGAAATTACTACTGGTTTTCAGGAACGATCAAAGCGATGACAGCTTGAGACATTACTCTCATGGAGAAATGTAGGCCTGGTGCCTGTTGTATTCAATCCCGATGCAATTTCGGTGTTTCATCAACACTTTGAAGATACATAGATTACAGAATGGCTCCAGATGTGCATCGGAAACTACTACTGGTCTTCCAGGGAACGATCAAAGCGTAGACTGTTTGAGATATTACTCCCATGGAGGAAAGTGCGCATGGTGACTGTTGTATTAAATCCCGATGCAATTTCTGTGTTTCATCAACACTTTGAAAGCCTACCGATTACAGAATGCCTCCAGATGTGCATCGGAAACCTAGACTGGTCTTCCAGAGAACATTCAATGCCTAGACTGTTCGAGACATTACTCCCATGGATTAAACTGCGCATGGTGACTGTTGTATTCAATGCCGATGCAATTTCTGTGTTTCATTAAATTTTTGAGGGTCCACAGAATACAGAATGCCTCCAGATGTGCATCGGAAACTACTACTGGTCTTCCAGGGAACGATAAAAGCTTAGACTGTTTGAGACATTACTCCCATGAAGGAAAGGGGTCATGGTGATTGTTGTATTCAATCCCGATGCAATTTCTGTGTTTCATCAACACTGATAGTCCACAGATTACAGAATACCTCCAGATGTGCATCGGAAACTACTACTGGTTTTGCCGGTAACGATCAAACTGTAGACTGTTTCAGATATTACTCCCATGAAGGAAAGTGTGGATGGTGACTGTTGTAATCACTCCTGATGCAATTTCTGTGTTTCTTTAACACTTTGAAGGTCCACAGATTACAGAATACCTCCATATGTGCATCGGAAACTACTACTGGTCTTCAGGGAACGATCAAGGCGATGACCGTTTGAGACATTACTCCCATGGAGAAATGCACGCATGGTGACTGTTGTATTCTATCCCGATGCAATTTCTGTGTTTCATCAACACTTTGAATGTCCACAGATTACAGAATGCCTCCAGATGTGAATCGAAACTACTACTGGTCTTCCAGGGAACGATCAAAGCGTAGACTGTTTGAGACATTACTCCCATGAAGGAAAGGGGTCATGGTGACTGTTGTACTCAATCCCGATGCAATTTCTGTGTTTCATCAACACTGATAGTCCACATATTACAGAATACCTCCTGATGTGCATCGGAAACTACTACTGGTCTTCAGGAAACAATCAAGGCGATGACCGTTTGAGACATTACTCCCATGGAGAAATGTACGCATGGTGACTGTTGTATTCAATCCCGATGCAATTTCTGTGTTTCATCAACACTCAGATAGTCCACAGATTACAGAATGCCTCCAGATGTGCATCGTAAACTTCTACTTGTCTTCCAGGTAACGATCAAAGCGTAGACTGTTTGAGACATTACTCCATTGGGGGAAAGTACGCATGGTGACTGTTGTATTCAATCCCGATGCAATTTTGGTTTCATCAACACTCTGATAGTACGCAGATTTCAGAATGCCTCCAGATGTGCATCGGAAACTACTACTGGTCTTCCAGGAAACGATCAAAGCGTAGACTGTTTGAGACATTACTCCCATGGATGTAAGTGCTCTTGGTGACTTTTGTATTCAATCCCGATGCAATTTCTGTGTTTCATCAACACTCAGATAGTCCACAGATTACAGAATGCCCTCAGATGTACATCAGACACTACTACTGGTCTTCCAGGGAACGATCAAAGCGTAGACTGTTTGAGACATTACTCCCATGGAGGAAAGTCCGCATGGTGACTGTTGTATTCAATCCCGATGCAATTTCTGTGTTTCAACAACACTCTGATAGTAAACAGATTACAGAATGCCTCCAGATGTGCATTGGAAACTACTTTTGGTCTTCCAGGGAACGATCAAAGCGTAGACTGTTTGAGACATTACTCCCATGGAGGAAAGTGCGCATCGTGACTGTTGTATTCTATCCCGATGCAATTTCTGTGTTTCATCAACACTCTGATAGTCCACACATTACAGAATGCCTCCAGATGTGCATCGGATACTACCACTGGTCTTCCAGGGAACGATTAAAGCGTAGACTGTTTGAGACATTACTCCCATGGAGCAACGTGCGCATGGTGACTGTTGTATTCAATACCGATGCAATTTCTGTGTTTCATCAACACTCTGATAGTCCACAGATTTTAGAATGCCACCGGATGTGCATCGGAAACTACTACTGGTCTTCCAGGGAACGATCAAAGCGTAGACTGTTTGAGACATTACTGCCATGGAGGAAATGCGCATGGTGAATGTTGTATTCAAACCCGATGCGATTTCTGTGTTTCATCAACACTCTGATAGCCCACAGATACAGAATGCCACCAGATATGCATCGGAAAATACTATTGGTCTTCCAGGGAACGATCAAAGCGTAGACTGTTTGAGACATTACTCCCATGGAGGAAAGTGCGAATATTGACTGTGGTATTCAATCCCGATGCAATTTCTGTCTTTCATCAACAGTCTGATAGTCCACAGATTACAGAATGCCCCTAGATGTGCATCGGAAGCTATTACTGGTCTTCCAGGGAAAATTAAAACGTAGACTGTTTGAGACATTACTCCCATGGAGGGAAGTGCGCATGGTGACTGTTGTATTCAATCCCGATGCAATTTCTGTGTTTCATCAACACTCTGATAGCCCACAGATACAGAATGCCACCAGATGTGCATCGGAAAATACTATTGGTCTTCCAGGGAACGATCAAAGCCTAGACTGTTTGAGACATTACTCCCATGGAGGAATGTGCGAATATTGATTGTTGTATTCAATCCCGATGCAATTTCTGTCTTTCATCAACAGTCTGATAGTCCACAGATTACAGAATGCCTCCAGATGTGCATCGGAAACTACCACTGGTCTTCCAGGGAACGACCAAAGCGTAGACTGTTTGAGACATTACTCCCATGGAGGAAAGTGCGCATGGTGACTGTTGTATATTCAATCCCGATGAAATTTCTGTGTTTCATCAACACTTTGTGGGTCCACAGAGAACAGATTGCCTCCAGATGTGCATCGGAAATTACTACTGGTCTTCAGGGAACGATCAATGCGATGACAGTTTGAGACATTACTCCCATGGAGAAATGTAGGCCTGGTGCCTGTTGTATTCAATCCCGATGCAATTTCGGTGTTTCATCAACACTTTGAAGATACATAGATTAGAGAATGGCTCCAGATGTGCATCAGAAACTACTACTGGTCTTCCAGGGAACGATCAAAGCGTAGACTGTTTGAGACATTACTCCCTTCTGGGAAAGTACGCATGGTGACTGTTGTATTCAATCCCGATGCAATTTTGGTTTCATCAACACTCTGATATTACGCAGATTACAGATTGCCTCCAGATGTGCATCGGAAACTACTACTGGTCTTCCAGGAAACGATCAAAGCGTAGACTGTTTGAGACATTACTCCCATGGATGTAAATGCGCAAGGTGACTGTTGTATTCAATCCCGATGCAATTTCTGTGTTTCATCATCACTTTGAAGGCCTACAGATTACAGAATGCCTCCAGATGTGCATCGGAAACTACTACTGGTCTTCCAGGGAACGATCAAAGCGTAGACTGTTTGAGACATTACTCCCATGGTGGAAAGTGCGCATGGTGACTGTTGTATTCAATCCCGATGCAATTTCTGTGTTTCATCAACACTCCGATAGTCCACAGATTATACAATGCCTCCAGATGTGCATCGGAAACTACTATTGGTCTTCCAGGGAACGATCAAAGCGTAGACTGTTTGAGACATTACTCCCATGGAGGAAAGTGCGTATGGTGACTGTTGTATTCAATACCGGTGCAATTTCTGTGTTTCGTCAACACTCTGATAGTCCACATATTACAGAATGCATCCAGATGTGCATCGGAAAGTACTACTGGTCTTCCAGAGAACGATCAAAGAGTAGACTGTTAGAGACATTACTCCCATGGATTAAACTGTGCATGGTGACTGTTGTATTCTATCCCGATGCAATTTCTGTGTTTCATTAAAACTTTGAAGGTCCACAGAATACAGAATGCCTCCAGATGTGCATCGGAAACTACTACTGGTCTTCCAAGGAAGGATCAAAGCGTAGACTGTTTCAGACGTTACTGCCATGGAGGAAAGTGCGGATGGTGAATGTTGTATTCAATCCCGATGCAATTTCTGTGTTTCATCAACACTCTGATAGTCCCCACATTACAGATTGTCTCCAGATGTGCATCGGAAACTACTACTGGTCTTCCTGGGAACGATCAAAGCGTAGACTGTTTGAGACAGTACTCCCATGAAGGAAAGGGGTCATGGTGACTGTTGTATTCAATCCCGATGCAATTTCTGTGTTTCATCAACACTCTGATAGTCCACAGATTACAGAATACCTCCAGATGTGCATCGGAAACTACTAATGGTCTTCAGGGTACGATCAAAGCGATGACCGTTTGAGACATTACTCCCATGGAGAAATGTACGCATGGTGCCTGTTTTATTCAATCCCGATGCAATTTCTGTGTTTCATCAACACTCGGATTGTCCACAGATTACAGAATGCCTCCAGATGTGCATCGGAAACTACTACTGGTCTTCAGGGAACGATCAAAGCGATGACAGTTTGAGACAGTACTCCAATGAAGGAAAGGGGTCATGGTGACTGTTGTATTCAATCCCGATGCTATTTCTGTGTTTCATCAACACTCAGATAGTCCACAGATTACAGAATGCCTCCAGCTGTGCATCGTAAACTTCTACTTGTCTTCCAGGGAACGATCAAAGCGTAGACTGTTTGAGACATTACTCCCATGAAGGAAAGGGGTCATGGTGATTGTTGTATTCAATCCTGATGCAATTTCTGTGTTTCATCAACACTCTGATAGTCCACAGATTACAGAATACCTCCAGATGTGCATCGGAAACTACTAATGGTCTTCAGGGTACGATCAAAGCGATGACCGTTTGAGACATTACTCCCATGGAGAAATGTACGCATGGTGCCTGTTGTATTCAATCCCGATGCAATTTCTGTGTTTCATCAACACTCGGATTGTCCACAGATTACAGAATGCCTCCAGATGTGCATCGGAAACTACTACTGGTCTTCAGGGAACGATCAAAGCGATGACAGTTTGAGACAGTACTCCAATGAAGGAAAGGGGTCATTGTGACTGTTGTATTCAATCCCGATGCTATTTCTGTGTTTCATCAACACTCAGATAGTCCACAGATTACAGAATATCCTCAGATGTAAATCAGATACTACCACTGGTCTTCCAGGGAACGATCAAAGCGTAGACTGTTTGAGACATTACTCCCATGGAGCAACTTGCGCATGGTGACTGTTGTATTTAATACCGATGCAATTTCCGTGTTTCATCAACACTCTGATAGTCCACAGATTACAGAATGCCACCGGATGTGCATCGGAAACTACTACTGGTGTGCCAGGGAACGATAAAAGCGTAGTCTGTTTGAGACATTACTGGCATGGAGGAAATGCGCATGGTGAATGTTGTATTCAAACCCGATGCAATTTCTGTGTTTCATCAACACTCTGACAGCCCACAGATACAGAATGCCACCAGATGTGCATCGGAAAATACTATTGGTCTTCCAGGGAACGATCAAAGCGTAGACTGCTTGAGACATGACTCCCATGGAGGAAAGTGCGAATATTGACTGTGGTATTCAATCCCGATGCAATTTATGTCTTTCATCAACAGTATGATAGTCCACAGATTACAGAATGCCTCCAGATGTGCATCGGAAGCTATTACTGGTCTTCCAGGGAAAATTAAAACGTAGACTGTTTGAGACATTACTCCCATGGAGGGAAGTGCGCATGGTGACTGTTGTATTCAATCCTGATGCAATTTCTGTGTTTCATCAACACTCTGATAGCCCACAGATACAGAATGCCACCAGATGTGCATCGGAAAATACTATTGGTCTTCCAGGGAACGATCAAAGCGTAGACTGTTTGAGACATTACTCCCATGGAGGAAAGTGCGAATATTGATTGTTGTATTCAATCCCGATGCAATTTCTGTCTTTCATCAACAGTCTGATAGTCCACAGATTACAGAATGCCTCCAGATGTGCATCGGAATCTAGTACTGGCCTTCCAGGGAACGATCAAAGCGTAGACTGTTAGAGACGTTACTCCAATGGAGGGAAGTGTGCATGGTGACTGTTGTATTCAATCCCGATGCAATTTCTGTGTTTCATGAACACTGTGATAGTCCACAGATTACAGAATGCCTACAGATGTGCATCGGAAACTACCACTGGTCTTCCAGGGAACGACCAAAGCGTAGACTGTTTGAGACATTACTCCCATGGAGGAAAGTGCGCATGGTGACTGTTGTATTCAATCACTATGCAATTTCTGTGTTTCATCACCACTTTGAAGGTCCACAGATTACAGAATGCCTCCAGATGTGCATCGGAAACTACTACTGGTCATTCAGGGAACGATCAAAGCGTAGACTGTCTGAGACATTACTCCCATGGAGGAAAGTGCGCATGGTTACTGTTGTATATTCAATCCCGATGAAATTTCTGTGTTTCATCAACACTTTGTAGGTCCACAGATTACAGAATGCTTCCAGATGTGCATCGGAATCTACTACTGGTCTTCCAGGGAACGATCAAAGCGTAGACTGTTAGAGACGTTACTCCAATGGAGTAAAGTGTGCATGGTGACTGTTGTATTCAATCCCGATGCAATTTCTGTGTTTCATAAACTCTCTGGTAGTCCACAGATTACAGATTGCCTCCAGATGTGCACCGGAAACTACTACTGGTCTTCCTGGGAACGTACAAAGCGTAGACTGTTTGAGACATTACTCCCATGGAGGAACGTGCGCATGGTGACTGTTGTATTCAATCCCGATGCATTTTCTGTGTTTCATCAACACTTTGAAGGTCCACAGATTACAGTATGCCTTCAGATGTCCATCCGAAACTACTACTGATCTTTCAGAGAACGATCAAAGCGTAGACTGTTTGAGAATTAACCCTTTGAGGAAAGTGCGCATGGTGAATGTTGTATTCTACCCGATGCAATTTCTGTGTTTCATCAACAGTCTGATGGTCCACAGATTACAGAATGCCTCCAGATGTGCATCGGAAACTACTACTGGTCTTCCTGGGAACGATCAAGTCTTAGACTGTTTCAGACATTACTCCCATGGAGGAAAGTGCGCATGGTGACTGTTGTATTCAATCGCGATGCAATTTCTGTTTTTCATCAACACTCTGATAGTCCACAGATTACAGATTGCCTCCAGGTGTGCATCGGAAACTACTATTGGTCTTCCAGGTAACGATCAAAGCGTAGACTGTTTGAGAATGACTCCCATGGAGAAAAGTGCGCATGGTGACTGTTGTATTCAATCCCGATGCAATTTCTGTGTTTCATCATCACTTTGAAGGCCTACAGATTACAGAATGCCTCCAGATGTGCATCGGAAACTACTACTGGTCTTCCAGGGAACGATCAAAGCGTAGACTGTTTGAGACATTACTCCCATGGTGGAAAGTGCGCATGGTGACTGTTGTATTCAATCCCGATGCAATTTCTGTGTTTCATCAACACTCCGATAGTCCACAGATTATACAATGCCTCCAGATGTGCATCGGAAACTACTATTGGTCTTCCAGGGAACGATCAAAGCGTAGACTGTTTGAGACATTACTCCCATGGAGGAAAGTGCGTATGGTGACTGTTGTATTCAATACCGGTGCAATTTCTGTGTTTCGTCAACACTCTGATAGTCCACATATTACAGAATGCATCCAGATGTGCATCGGAAAGTACTACTGGTCTTCCAGAGAACGATCAAAGAGTAGACTGTTAGAGACATTACTCCCATGGATTAAACTGTGCATGGTGACTGTTGTATTCTATCCCGATGCAATTTCTGTGTTTCATTAAAACTTTGAAGGTCCACAGAATACAGAATGCCTCCAGATGTGCATCGGAAACTACTACTGGTCTTCCAAGGAAGGATCAAAGCGTAGACTGTTTCAGACGTTACTGCCATGGAGGAAAGTGCGGATGGTGAATGTTGTATTCAATCCCGATGCAATTTCTGTGTTTCATCAACACTCTGATAGTCCCCACATTACAGATTGTCTCCAGATGTGCATCGGAAACTACTACTGGTCTTCCTGGGAACGATCAAAGCGTAGACTGTTTGAGACAGTACTCCCATGAAGGAAAGGGGTCATGGTGACTGTTGTATTCAATCCCGATGCAATTTCTGTGTTTCATCAACACTCTGATAGTCCACAGATTACAGAATACCTCCAGATGTGCATCGGAAACTACTAATGGTCTTCAGGGTACGATCAAAGCGATGACCGTTTGAGACATTACTCCCATGGAGAAATGTACGCATGGTGCCTGTTGTATTCAATCCCGATGCAATTTCTGTGTTTCATCAACACTCGGATTGTCCACAGATTACAGAATGCCTCCAGATGTGCATCGGAAACTACTACTGGTCTTCAGGGAACGATCAAAGCGATGACAGTTTGAGACAGTACTCCAATGAAGGAAAGGGGTCATGGTGACTGTTGTATTCAATCCCGATGCTATTTCTGTGTTTCATCAACACTCAGATAGTCCACAGATTACAGAATGCCTCCAGCTGTGCATCGTAAACTTCTACTTGTCTTCCAGGGAACGATCAAAGCGTAGACTGTTTGAGACATTACTCCATTGGTGGAAAGTACGCATGGTGACTGTTGTATTCAATCCCGATGCAATTTTGGTTTCATCAACACTCTGATAGTACGCAGATTACAGAATGCCTCCAGATGTGCATCGGAAACTACTACTGGTCTTCCAGGAAACGATCAAAGCGTAGACTGTTTGAGACATTACTTCCATGGATGTAAGTGCGCATGGTGACTTTTGTATTCAATCCCGATGCAATTTCTGTGTTTCATCAACACTCAGATAGTCCACAGATTACAGATGGCCCTCAGATGTACATCAGATACTACTACTGGTCTTCCAGGGAACGATCAAAGCGTAGACTGTTTGAGACATTACTCCCATGGAGGAAAGTCCGCATGGCGACTGTTGTAATCAATCCCGATTCAATATCTGTGTTTTAACAACACTCTGATGGTAAACAGATTACAGAATGCCTCCAGATGTGCACTGGAAACTACTTCTGGACTTCCAGGGAACGATCAAAGCGTAGACTGTTTGAGAAATTACTCCCATGGAGGAAAGTGCGCATGGTTACTGTTGTATATTCAATCCCGATGAAATTTCTGTGTATCATCAACACTTTGTAGGTCCACAGAGAACAGATTGCCTCCAGATGTGCATCGGAAATTACTACTGGTCTTCAGGGAACGATCAAAGCGATGACAGTTTGAGACATTACTCCCATGGAGAAATGTAGGCCTGGTGCCTGTTGTATTCAATCCCGATGCAATTTCGGTGTTTCATCAACACTTTGAAGATACACAGATTACAGAATGGCTCCAGATGTGCATCGGAAACTACTACTGGTCTTCCAGGGAACGATCAAAGCGTAGACTGTTTGAGACATTACTCCCATGGACGAAACTGCGCATGGTGACTGTTGTATTCAATTCCGATGCAATTTCTGTATTTCATAAACTCTCTGGTAGTCCACAGATTACAGATTGCCTTCAGCTGTGCACCGGAAACTACTACTGGTCTTCCTTTGAACGTACAAAGCGTAGACTGTTTGAGACATTACTCCTATGGAGGAACGTGCGCATGGTGACTGTTGTATTCAATCCTAATGCTTTTTCTGTATTTCATCAACACTTCGAAGGTCCACAGATTACAGAATGCCTCCAGATGTCCATCCGAAACTACTACTGATCTTTCAGAGACGATCAGAGCGTAGACTGTTTGAGAATTAACCCCCTTGAGGAAAGTGCGCATGGTGAATGTTGTATTCTATCCCGATGCAATTTCTGTGTTTCATCAACAGTCTGATAGTCCTCAGATTACAGAATGCCTCCAGATGTGCATCGGAAACTACTACTGGTCTTCCTGGGAACGATCAAATCTTAGACTGTTTCAGACATTACTCCCATGGAGGAAAGTGCACATGGTGACTGTTGTATTCAATCGCGATGCAATTTCTGTGTTTCATCAACACTCTGATAGTCCACAGATTACAGAATACCTCCAGATGTGCATCGGAAACTACTACTGGTCTTCAGGGTACGATCAAAGCGATGACCGTTTGAGACATTACTCCCATGGAGAAATGTACGCATGGTGCCTGTTGTATTCAATCCCGATGCAATTTCTGTGTTTCATCAACACTCGGATTGTCCACAGATTACAGAATGCCTCCAGATGTACATCGGAAACTACTACTGGTCTTCAGGGAACGATCAAAGCGTAGACTCTTTGAGACATTACTCCCATGGAGGAAAGTGCGCATGGTGACTGTTGTATTCAATCCCGATGCAATTTCTGTGTTTCATAAAACTTTGAAGGTCCACAGAATACAGAATGCCTCCAGATGTGCATCGGAAACTACTACTGGTCTTCCAAGGAAGGATCAAAGCGTAGACTGTTTCAGATATTACTCCCATGAAGGAAAGTGTGGATGGTGACTGTTGTAATCACTCCTGATGCAATTTCTGTGTTTCATTAACACTTTGAAGGTCCACAGATTACAGATTGCCTCCAGATGTGCATCGGACAGTACTACTGGTCTTCCAGGGAACGATCAAAGCGTAGACTGTTTGAGACATTACTCCCATTAAAGGAAATGCTGATGGTGACTGTTGTATTCAATACCGATGCAATTTCTGTGTTTCAACAACACTCTGATAGTAAACAGATTACAGAATGCCTCCAGATGTGCATCGGAAACTACTTATGATCATCCAGGGAACGATCAAAGCGTAGACCCTTTGAGACATTACTCCCATGGAGGGAAATGCGGATGGTGACTGTTGTATTCAATCCCGATGCAATTTCTGTGTTTCATCAACACTTTGAATGTCCACAGAAAATCAGAATGCCTCCAGATGTGAATCGAAACTACTACTGGTCTTCCAGGGAACGATCAAAGCGTAGACTGTTTGAGACGTTACTCCCATGAAGGAAAGGGGTCATGGTGACTGTTGTATTCAATCCCGATGCAATTTCTGTGTTTCATCAACACTCAGATAGTCCACAGATTACAGAATGCCTCCAGTTGTGCATCGTAAACTTTTACTTGTCTTCCAGGGAACGATCAAAGCGTAGACTGTTTGAGACATTACTCCATTGGGGGAAAGTACCCATGGTGACTGTTGTATTCAATCCCAATGCAATTTTGGTTTCATCAACACTCTGATAGTACGCAGATTACAGAATGCCTCCAGATGTGCATCGGAAACTACTACTGGACTTCCAGGGAACGATCATAGCGTAGACTGTTTGAGACATTACTTCCATGGATGTAAGTGCGCATGGTGACTTTTGTATTGAATCCCGATGCAATATCTGTGTTTCATCAACACTCAGATAGTCCACAGATTACAGATGGCCCTCAGATGTACATCAGATACTACTACTGGTCTTCCAGGGAACGATCATAGCGTAGACTGTTTGAGACATTACTCCCATGGAGGAAAGTCCGCATGGTGACTGTTGTATTCAATCCCGATGCAATTTCTGTGTTTCAACAACACTCTGATAGTAAACAGATTACAGAATGCCTCCAGATGTGCATTGGAAACTACTTCTGGACTTCCAGGGAACGATCAAAGCGTAGACTGTTTGAGACATTACTCCCATGGAGGAAAGTGCGCATGGTTAATGTTGTATATTCAATCCCGATGAAATTTCTGTGTTTCATCAACACTTTGTAGGTCCACAGAGAACAGATTGCCTCCAGATGTGCATCGGAAATTACTACTGGTCTTCAGGTAACGATCAAAGCGATGACAGTTTGAGACATTACTCCCATGGAGAAATGTAGGCCTGGTGCCTGTTGTATTCAATCCCGATGCAATTTCGGTGTTTCATCAACACTTTGAAGATACACAGATTACAGAATGGCTCCAGATGTGCATCGGAAACTACTACTGGTCTTCCAGGGAACGATCAAAGCGTAGACTGTTTGAGACATTACTCCCATGGAGGAAAGTGAGCATGGTGACTGTTGTATTCAATTCCGATGCAATTTCTGTGTTTCATCAACACTCTGATAGTCCACAGATTACAGAATGCTTCCAGATGTGCATCGGAATCTACTACTGGTCTTCCAGGGAACGATCAAAGCGTAGACTGTTAGAGACGTTACTCCAATGGAGTAAAGTGTGCATGGTGACTGTTGTATTCAATCCAAATGCAATTTCTGTGTTTCATAAACTCTCTGGTAGTCCACAGATTACAGATTGCCTCCATATGTGCACCGGAAACTACTACTGGTCTTCCTGGGAACGTACAAAGCGTAGACTGTTTGAGACATTACTCCCATGGAGGAACGTGCGCATGGTGACTGTTGTATTCAATCCCGATGCATTTTCTGTGTTTCATCAACACTTTGAAGGTCCACAGATTACAGAATGCCTCCAGATGTCCATCCGAAACTACTAGTGATCTTTCAGAGAACGATCAAAGCGTAGACTGTTTGAGAATTAACCCCCTTGAGGAAAGTCCGCATGGTGAATGTTGTATTCTATCCCGATGCAATTTCTGTGTTTCATCAACAGTCTGATAGTCCACAGATTACAGAATGCCTCCAGATGTGCATCGGAAACTATTACTGGTCTTCCTGGGAACGATCAAATCTTAGACTGTTTCAGACATTACTACCATGGAGGAAAGTGCGCATGGTGACTGGTGTATTCAATCGCGATGCAATTTCTGTGTTCATCAACACTCTGATAGTCCACAGATTACAGATTGCCTCAAGGTGTGCATCGGAAACTACTATTGGTCTTCCAGGTAACGATCAAAGCGTAGACTGTTTGAGAATGACTCCCATGGAGAAAAGTGCGCATGGTGACTGTTGTATTCAATCCCGATGCAATTTCTGTGTTTCATCATCACTTTGAAGGCCTACAGATTAAAGAATGCCTCCAGATGTGCATCGGAAACTACTACTGGTCTTCCAGGGAACGATCAAAGCGTAGACTGTTTGAGACATTACTCCTATGGATTAAACTGCGCATGGTGACTGTTGTATTCAATCCCGATGCAATTTCTGTGTTTCATTAAAACTTTGAAGGTCCACAGAATACAGAATGCCTCCAGATGTGCATCGGAAACTACTACTGGTCTTCCAAGGAAGGATCAAAGCGTAGACTGTTTCAGACGTTACTGCCATGGAGGAAAGTGCGGATGGTGAATGTTGCATTCAATCCCGATGCAATTTCTGTGATTCATCAACACTCTGATAGTCCCCACATTACAGATTGTCTCCAGATGTGCATCGGAAACTACTACTGGTCTTCCTGGGAACGATCAAACCGTAGACTGTTTCAGATATTACTCCCATGAAGGAAAGTGTGGATGGTGACTGTTGTAATCACTCCTGATGCAATTTCTGTGTTTCATTAACACTTTGAAGGTCCACAGATTACAGATTGCCTCCAGATGTGCATCGGACAGTACTACTGGTCTTCCAGGGAACGATCAAAGCGTAGACTGTTTGAGACATTTCTCCTATTAAAGGAAATGCTGATGGTGACTGTTGTATTCAATACCGATGCAATTTCTGTGTTTCAACAACACTCTGATAGTAAACACATTACAGAATGCCTCCAGATGTGCATCGGAAACTACTTCTGATCTTCCAGGGAACGATCAAAACGTAGACCCTTTGAGACATTACTCCCATGGAGGGAAATGCGGATGGTGACTGTTGTATTCAATCCCGATGCAATTTCTGTGTTTCATCAACACTTTGAATGTCCACAGATTACAGAATGCCTCCAGATGTGAATCGAAACTACTACTGGTCTTCCAGGGAACGATCAAAGCGTAGACTGTTTGAGACATTACTCCCATGAAGGAAAGGGGTCATGGTGACTGTTGTATTCAATCCCGATGCAATTTCTGTGTTTCATCAACACTCTGATAGTCCACAGATTACAGAATACCTCCAGATGTGCATCGGAAACTACTACTAGTCTTCAGGGTACGATCAAAGCGATGACCGTTTGAGACATTACTCCCATGGAGAAATGTACGCATGGTGCCTGTTGTATTCAATCATGATGCAATTTCTGTGTTTCATCAACACTCGGATTGTCCACAGATTACAGAATGCCTCCAGATGTGCATCGGAAACTACTACTGGTCTTCAGGGAACGATCAAAGCGATGACAGTTTGAGACATTACTCCCATGGAGAAATGTAGGCATGGCGACTGTTGTATTCAATCCCGATGCTATTTCTGTGTTTCATCAACACTCAGATAGTCCACAGATTACAGAATGCCTCCAGATGTGCATCGTAAACTTCTACTTGTCTTCCAGGGAACGATCAAAGCGTAGACTGTTTGAGACATTACTCCATTGGGGGAAAGTACGCATCGTGACTGTTGTATTCAATCCCGAAGCAATTTTGGTTTCATCAACACTCTGATAGTACGCAAATTACAGAATGCCTCCAGATGTGCATCGGAAACTACTACTGGTCTTCCAATAAACGATCAAAGCGTAGACTGTTTGAGACATTACTCCCATGGATGTAAAAGCGCATGGTGACTTTTGTATTCAATCCCGATGCAATTTCTGTGTTTCATCAACACTCAGATAGTCCACAGATTACAGATGGCCCTCAGATGTACATCAGATACTACTACTGGTCTTCCAGGGAACGATCAAAGCGTAGACTGTTTGAGACATTACTCCTATGGAGGAAAGTCCGCATGGTGGCTGTTGTATTCAATCCCGATGCAATTTCTGTGTTTCAACAACACTCTGATAGTAAACAGATTACAGAATGCCTCCAGATGTGCATTGGAAACTGCTTCTGGACTTCCAGGGAACGATCTAAGCATAGACTCTTTGAGACATTACTCCCATGGAGGAAAGTGCGCATCGTGACTGTTGTATTCTATCCCGATGCAATTTCTGTGTTTCATCAACACTCTGATAGTCCACACATTACAGAATGCCTCCAGATGTGCATCGGAAACTACCACTGGTCTTCCAGGGAACGATCAAAGCGTAGACTGTTTGAGACATTACTCCCATGGAGCAACGTGCGCATGGTGACTGTTGTATTCAATACCGATGCAATTTCTTTGTTTCATCTACACTCTGATAGTCCACAGACTACAGATTGTCTCCAGATGTGCATGGGAAACTACTACTGGTCTTCCAAAGAACGATCAAAGTGTAGACTGTTTGAGACATTAGTCTCGTGGAGGAAAGTGCGCATGGTGACTGTTGTTAACAATCCCCATGTCATTTCTGTGTTTCATCAACACTCTGATAGTCCACAGATTACAGAATGCCACCGGATGTGCATCGGAAACAACTACTGGTCTTCCAGGGAACGATCAAACGTAGACTGTTTGAGACATTACTGCCATGGAGGAAATGCGCATGGTGAATGTTGTATTCAAACCCGATGCAATTTCTGTGTTTTATCAACACTCTGATAGCCCACAGATACAGAATGCCACCAGATGTGCATCGGAAAATACTATTGGTCTTCCAGGGAACGATCAAAGCGTAGACTGTTTGAGACATTACTCCCATGGAGGAAAGTGCGAATATTGACTGTGGTATTCAATCCCGATGCAATTTCTGTCTTTCATCAACAGTCTGATAGTCCACAGATTACAGAATGCCTCCAGATGTGCATCGGAAGCTATTACTGGTCTTCCAGGGAAAATTAAAACGTAGACTGTTTGAGACATTACTCCCATAGAGGGAAGTGCGCATGGTGACTGTTGTATTCAATCCTGATGCAATTTCTGTGTTTCATCAACACTCTGATAGTCCACAGATTACAGAATGCCTCCAGATCTGCATCGGAATCTAGTACTGGTCTTCCAGGGAACGATCAAAGAGTAGACTGTTAGAGACGTTACTCCAACGGAGGGAAGTGTGCATGGTGACTGTTGTATTCGATCCCGATGCAATTTCTGTGTTTCATGAACACTGTGATAGTTCACAGATTACAGAATGCCTACAGATGTGCATCGGAAACTGCCACTGGTCTTCCGGGGAAGGATCAAAGCGTAGACTGTTTGAGACATTACTCCCATGGAGGAAAGTGCGCATGGTGACTGTTGTATTCAATCCCGATGCAATTTCTGTGTTTCATCAACACTTTGAAGGTCCACAGATTACAGAATGCCTCCAGATGTGCATCGGAAGCTACTACTGGTCTTTCAGGGAACGATCAAAGCGTAGACTGTCTGAGACATTACTCCCATGGAGGAAAGTGCGCATCGTTACTGTTGTAAATTCAATCCCGTTGAAATTTCTGTGTTTCATCAACACTTTGTAGGTCCACAGAGAACAGAATGATTCCAGATGTGCATCGGAATCTACTACTGGTCTTCAGGGAACGATCAAAGCGATGACAGTTTGAGACATTACTTCCATGGAGAAATGTAGGCATGGTGCCTGTTGTATTCAATCCCGATGCAATTTCGGTGTTTCATCAACACTTTGAGGGTACACAGATTACAGAATACCTCCAGATGTGCATCGGAAACTACTACTGGTCATCCAGGGAACGATCAAATCGTAGACTCTTTGAGACATTACTCCCATGGAGGAAAGTGCGCATGGTGACTGTTGTATTCAATTCCGATGCAATTTCTGTGTTTCATCAAGACTCTGATAGTCCACAGATTACAGAATGCTTCCAGATGTGCATCGGAATCTACTACTGGTCTTCCAGGGAACGATCAAAGCGTAGACTGTTAGAGACGTTACTCCAATCGAGTAAAGTGTGCATGGTGACTGTTGTATTCAATCCGGATGCAATTTCTGTGTTTCATCAACACTCTGATAGTCCACAGATTACAGAATGCCTCCAGATGTGCATCGGAAACTACCACTGGTCTTCCAGGGAACGATCAAAGCGTAGACTGTTTGAGACATTACTCCCATGGAGGAAAGTGCGCATGGTGACTGTTGTATTCAATCCCGATGCTATCTCTGTGTTTCATAAACACTCTGGTAGTCCACAGACTACAGATTGCCTCCAGATGAGCACCGGAAACTACTACTGGTCTTCCTGGGAACGTACAAAGCGTAGACTGTTTGAGACATTACTCCCATGGAGAAATGTAGGCATGGTGCCTGTTGTATTCAATCCCGATGCAATTTCGGTGTTTCATCAACACTTTGAAGGTACACAGATTACAGAATGCCTCCAGATGTCCATCTGAAACTATTACTGGTCTTTCAGAGAACGATCAAAGCGTAGACTGTTTGTGAATTAACCCCCTGGAGGAAAGTGCGCATGGTGAATGATGTATTCTATCCCGGTGCAATTTCTGTGTTTCATCAACAGTCTGATAGTCCACAGATTACAGAATGCCTCCAGTTGTGCATCGGAAACTATTACTGGTCTTCCTGGGAAAGATCAAATCTTAGACTGTTTCAGACATTACTCCCATGGAGGAAAGTGCGCATGGTGACTGTTAAATTGAATCGCGATGCAATTTCTGTGTTTCATCAACACTCTGATGGTCCACAGATTACAGAATGCCTCCAGATGTGCATCGGAAACTACTACCAGTCTTCCAGGGAACGATCAAAGCGTATACTGTTTGAGACATTACTCCCATTGAGTAAAGTGCGAATATTGACTGTTGTACTCAATCCCGATGGAATTTCTGTGATTCATCAATAGTCTGATAGTCCACCGATTACAGAATGCCTCCAGATGTGCATCGGAAACTACAACTGGTCTTCCAGGGAACGATCAAAGCGTAGACTGTTTGAGACATCACTCCCATGGAGGAAAGTGCGCATGGTGACTGTTGTATTCAATCCCGATGCAATTTCGGTGTTTCATCATCACTTTGAAGGCCTACAGATTACAGAATGCCTCCAGATGTGCATCGGAAACTACTACTGGTCTTCCAGGGGACGATCAAAAACGTTGACTGTTTGTGACATTACTCCCATGGAGGAAAGTGCGCATGGTGACTGTTGTATTCAATCCCGATGCAATTTCTGTGTTTCATCAACACTCCGATAGTCCACAGATTACAGAATTCCTCCAGATGTGCATCGGAAACTACTACTGGTCTTCCAGCTAACGATCAAAGCTTAGACTGTTTGAGACATTACTCCCATGGAGGAAAGCGCGTATGGTGACTGTTGTATTGAATATAGGTGCAATTTCTGTGTTTCGTCAACACTCTGATAGTCCACAGATTACAGAATGCATCCAGATGTGCATCGGACAGTACTACTGGTCTTCCAATGAACGATCAAAGAGTAGACTGTTAGAGACATTACTCCCAATGAGGAAAGTGTGCATGGTGACTGTTGTAGTCAATCCCGAGGCAATTTCTGTGTTTCATCAACACTTTGAAGTTCCACAGATTACAGAATGCCTCCAGATGTGCATCGGGAACTACTACTGTTCTTCCAGGGAACGATCAAAGCGTAGACTGTTTGAGACATTACTCCCAATGAGGAAAGTGTGCATGGTGACTGTTGTAGTCAATCCCGAGGCAATTTCTGTGTTTCATCAACACTTTGAAGGTCCACAGATTACAGAATGCCTCCAGATGTGCATCGGGAACTACTACTGTTCTTCCAGGGAACGATCAAAGCGTAGACTGTTTGAGACATTACTCCCAATGAGGAAAGTGTGCATGGTGACTGTTGTAGTCAATCCCGATGCAATTTCTGTGTTTCATCAACACTCCGATAGTCCACAGATTACAGAATTCCTCCAGATGTGCATCGGAAACTACTACTGGTCTTCCAGCTAACGATCAAAGCTTAGACTGTTTGAGACATTACTCCCATGGAGGAAAGCGCGTATGGTGACTGTTGTATTGAATATAGGTGCAATTTCTGTGTTTCGTCAACACTCTGATAGTCCACAGATTACAGAATGCATCCAGATGTGCATCGGACAGTACTACTGGTCTTCCAATGAACGATCAAAGAGTAGACTGTTAGAGGCATTACTCCCAATGAGGAAAGTGTGCATGGTGACTGTTGTAGTCAATCCCGAGGCAATTTCTGTGTTTCATCAACACTTTGAAGTTCCACAGATTACAGAATGCCTCCAGATGTGCATCGGAAACTACTACCAGTCTTCCAGGGAACGATCAAAGCGTATACTGTTTGAGACATTACTCCCATTGAGTAAAGTGCGAATATTGACTGTTGTACTCAATCCCGATGGAATTTCTGTGATTCATCAATAGTCTGATAGTCCACCGATTACAGAATGCCTCCAGATGTGCATCGGAAACTACAACTGGTCTTCCAGGGAACGATCAAAGCGTAGACTGTTTGAGACATCACTCCCATGGAGGAAAGTGCGCATGGTGACTGTTGTATTCAATCCCGATGCAATTTCGGTGTTTCATCATCACTTTGAAGGCCTACAGATTACAGAATGCCTCCAGATGTGCATCGGAAACTACTACTGGTCTTCCAGGGGACGATCAAAAACGTTGACTGTTTGTGACATTACTCCCATGGAGGAAAGTGCGCATGGTGACTGTTGTATTCAATCCCGATGCAATTTCTGTGTTTCATCAACACTCCGATAGTCCACAGATTACAGAATTCCTCCAGATGTGCATCGGAAACTACTACTGGTCTTCCAGCTAACGATCAAAGCTTAGACTGTTTGAGACATTACTCCCATGGAGGAAAGCGCGTATGGTGACTGTTGTATTGAATATAGGTGCAATTTCTGTGTTTCGTCAACACTCTGATAGTCCACAGATTACAGAATGCATCCAGATGTGCATCGGACAGTACTACTGGTCTTCCAATGAACGATCAAAGAGTAGACTGTTAGAGACATTACTCCCAATGAGGAAAGTGTGCATGGTGACTGTTGTAGTCAATCCCGAGGCAATTTCTGTGTTTCATCAACACTTTGAAGTTCCACAGATTACAGAATGCCTCCAGATGTGCATCGGGAACTACTACTGTTCTTCCAGGGAACGATCAAAGCGTAGACTGTTTGAGACATTACTCCCAATGAGGAAAGTGTGCATGGTGACTGTTGTAGTCAATCCCGAGGCAATTTCTGTGTTTCATCAACACTTTGAAGGTCCACAGATTACAGAATTCCTCCAGATGTGCATCGGAAACTACTACTGGTCTTCCAGCTAACGATCAAAGCTTAGACTGTTTGAGACATTACTCCCATGGAGGAAAGCGCGTATGGTGACTGTTGTATTGAATATAGGTGCAATTTCTGTGTTTCGTCAACACTCTGATAGTCCACAGATTACAGAATGCATCCAGATGTGCATCGGACAGTACTACTGGTCTTCCAATGAACGATCAAAGAGTAGACTGTTAGAGACATTACTCCCAATGAGGAAAGTGTGCATGGTGACTGTTGTATTCAATCCCGATGCAATTTCTGTGTTTCATTAAAACTTTGAAGGTCCACAGATTATAGAATGCCTCCAGATGTGCATCGGAAACTACTACTGGTCTTCCAAGGAAGGATCAAAGCGTAGACTGTTTCAGACGTTACAGCCATGGAGGAAAAGGCGAATTTTGAATGTTGTATTCAATCCCGATGTAATTTCTGTGTTTCATTAACACTTTGAAGGTCCACAGATTACAGATTGCCTCCAGATGTGCATCGGGCAGTACTACTGGTCTTCCAGGGACCGATCAAAGCGTAGACTGTTTGAGACATTACTCCCATTAAAGGAAATGCTGATGGTGACTGTTGTATTCAATACCGATGCAATTTCTGTGTTTCAACAACACTCTGATAGTCCACAGATTACAGAATGCATCCAGATGTGCCTCGGAAACTACTACTGGTCTTCAGGGAACGATCGAAGCGATGACAGTTTGAGACATTACTCCCATGGAGAAATGTAGGCATGGTGACTGTTGTATTCAATCCCAATGCTATTTCTGTGTTTCATCAACACTCCGATAGTCCACAGATTACAGAATGCCTCCAGATGTGCATCGGCTACTACTATTGGTCTTCCAGGGAACGATCAAAGCGTAGACTGTTTGAGACATTACTCCCATGGAGGAAAGTGCGTATGGTGACTGTTGTATTCAATACCGGTGCAATTTCTGTGTTTCGTCAACACTCTGATAGTCCACAGATTACAGAATGCATCCAGATGTGCATCGGACAGTACTACTGGTCTTCCAATGAACGATCAAAGAGTAGACTGTTAGAGACATTACTCCCAATGAGGAAAGTGTGCATGGTGACAGTTGTGTTCAATCCCGAGGCAATTTCTGTGTTTCATCAACACTGTGAAGGTCCACAGATTACAGAATGCCTCCAGATGTGCATCGGGAACTACTACTGGTCTTCCAGGGAACGATCAAAGCGTAGACTGTTTGAGACATTACTCCCACGGAGCAAAGTCCGCATGGTGACTGTTGTAATCAATCCCGATGCAATATCTGTGTTTCAACAACACTCTGATAGTAAACAGATTACAGAATGCCTCCAGATGTGCATCGGAAACTACTACTGGTCTTCCAGGGAACGATCAAAGCGTAGACTGTTTGAGACATTACTCCCATGGAGGGAAATGCGGATGGTGACTGTTGTATTCAATCCCGATGCAATTTCTGTGTTTCATCAACACTTTGAAGGTCCACAGATTAGAGAATGCCTCCAGATGTGAATCGTAACTACTACTGGTCTTACAGGGAACGATCAAAGCGTAGACTGTTTCAGATATTACTCCCATGAAGGAAAGTGCGCATGGTGACTATTGTAATCAATCCCGATGCATTTTCTGTGTTTCAACAACACTCTGATAGCTCACAGACTACAGAATGCCCCCAGATGTGCATCGGAAACTACTACTGGTCTTCCAGGGAACGATCAAAGCGTAGACTGTTTGAGACATTACTCCCATGGATTAAAGTGCGCATAGTGACTGTTGTATTCAATCCCGATGCAATTTCTGTGTTTCATCAAAACTTTGAAGGTCCACAGATTACAGAATGCCTCCAGATATGCATCGGAAACTACTACTGGTCTTCCAAGGAAGGATCAAAACGTAGACTGTTTCAGACGTTACTGCCATGGAGGAAAGTGCGGATGGCGAATGTTGTATTTAATCCCGATGCAATTTTTGTGTTTCATCAACACTCTGATAGTCCACACATTACAGATTGTCTCCAGATGTGCATCGGAAACTACTACTGGTCTTCCAGGGAACGATCAAAGCGTAGACTGTTTGAGACATTACTCCCATTAAAGGAAGTGCTGATGGTGACTGTTGTATTCAATCCCGATGCAATTTCTGTGTTTCATTAACACTTTGAAGGTCCACCGATTACAGAATTCCTCCAGATGTGAATCGAAAATACTACTGGTCTTCCAGGGAACGATCAAAGCGTAGCCTGTTTGACACATTACTCCCATGGAGGAAAGGGGTCATGGTGACTGTTGTATTCAATCCCGATGCAATTTCTGTGTTTCATCAACTCTCGGATTGTCCACAGATTACGGAATGCCTCCAGATGTGCATCGGAAACTACTACTGGTCTTCCAGGGAACGATCAGAGCGTATACTCTTTGAGACATTACTCCAATGTAGGAAAGTGCGCATGGTGACTGTTGTATTCCATCCCGATGCAATTTCTGTGTTTCATCAACACTTTGAAGGTCCATAGGTTACAGAATGCCTCCAGATGTGCATCGGAAACTACTACTGGAATTCCAGGGAACGGTCAAATCGTAGACTGTTTGAGACATTACTCCAATGGAGGAAAGTGCGCATGGTGACTGTTGTATTCAATTCCCATGCAATTTCTGTGTTTCATCAACACTCTGATAGTCCACAGATTACAGAATGCCTCCAGATGTCCATCGGAAACTACTACTGGTGGTCCAGGGAACGATCAAAGCGTAGACTGTCTGAGACATTACTCCCATGAAAGGAAATGCTGATGGTGACTGTTGTATTCAATCCCGATGCAATTTCTGTGTTTCATCAACACTTTGAAGGTCCACAGATTAGAGAATGCCTCCAGATGTGCATCGGAAACTACTACTGGTCATCCAGGGAACGGTCAAAGCGTAGACTGTTTGAGACATTACTCCCATGGAGGAAAGGGGTCATGGTGACTGTTGTATTCAATCCCGATGCTATTTCTGTGTTTCATCAACACTCGGGTAGTCCACAGATTACAGAATACCTCCAGATGTGCATCGGAAACTACTACTGGTCTTCCAGGGAACGATCAAAACGTAGACTGTCTGAGACATTACTCAAATGGAGGAATGTGCGCATGGTGACTGTTGTATTCTATCCCGATGCAATTTCTGTGTTTCATCAACTCTTTGAAGATCCACAGATTACAGAATGCCTCCAGATGTGAATACAAACTACTACTGGTCTTCCAGGGAACGATCAAAGACATTACTCCCATGGAGGAAAGTGCGCATGGTGACTATTGTAATCAATCCCGATGCATTTTCTGTGATTCAACAACACTCTGATAGCTCACAGATTACAGAATGCCCCAGATGTACATCGGAAACTACTACTGGTCTTCCAGGGAACGATCAAAGCGTATATTGTTTGAGACATTACTCCCATGGAGGAAAGTCCGCATGGTGACTGTTGTATTCAATCCTGCTGCAATTTCAGTGTTTCAACAACACTCTGATAGTAAACAGATTACGGAATGCATCCAGATGTGCATCGGAAACTACTACTGGTCTTCCAGGGAACGATCAAAACGTAGACTGTTTGAGGCATTACTCCCATGGATGGAAATGGGGACGGTGATTGTCATATTCAATAACGAAGCAATTTCTGTGTTTCTACAACACTTTGAAGGTCCACAGATTACAGAGTGCCCCCAAATGTGAATCGAAAGTACTACTGGTCTTCCAGGAACGATCGAAGTGTAGACTGTTTGAGGCATTACTCCCATGGAGGAAAGGGGTCATGGTGACTGTTGTATTCAATCCCGATGCAATTTCTGTGTTTCATCAACACTCGGATAGCCCACAGATTACAGAATACCTCCAGGTGTGCATCGGAAACTACTACTGGTCTTCAGGGAACGATCAAAGCGATGACAGTTTGAGACATTACTCCCATAAAGAAATGTACGCATGGTGCCTGTTTTATTCAATCCCGATGCAATTTATTTGTTTCATCATCACTCGGGTTGTCCACAGATTACAGAATGCCTCCAGATGTGCATCGGAAACTACTACTGGACTTCAGGGAACGATCAAAGCGATGACAGTTTGAGACATTACTCCGATGGAGAAATGTAGGCATGATGCATGTTGTATTCAATCCCGATGCAATTTCTGTGTTTCTTTACACTTTGAAGATCCATAGATTACAGAATGCCTCCAGATGTGCATCGGAAGCTACTACTGGTCTTCCAGGGAAAGATCAAAGCGTAGACTCTTTGAGACATTACTCCCATGGAGGAAAGTGCGCATGGTGACTGTTGTAATCAATTCCGATGAAATTTATGTGTATCATCAACACTCTGATAGTCCACAGATTACAGAATGCCTCCAGATGTGCAACGGAAACTACTACGGGTCTTCAAGGGAGCGGTCAAAGCGTAGACTGTTTCAGACGTTACTCCCATGAAGGAAAGTGTGGATGGTGACTGTTGTAATCACTCCTGATGCAATTTCTGTGCTTCATTAACACATTGAAGGTCCACAGATTACAGAATGCCTCCAGATGTGAATCGAAAATACTACTGGTCTTCCAGGGAACGATCAAAGCGTAGCCTGTTTGACACATTACTCCCATGGAGGAAAGGGGTCATGGTGACTGTTGTATTCAATCCCGATGCAATTTCTGTGTTTCAACCACACTCTGATAGAAAACAGATTACAGAATGCCTCCAGATGTGCATCGGAAACTACTACTGGTCTTCCAGGGAACGATCAAAGCGTAGACTGTTTGAGACATTTCTCCCATGGAAGAAAGTGCGCATGGTGACTGTTGTATTCAATCCCGATCCAATTTCTGTGTTTCATCAACTCTTTGAAGATCCACAGATTACAGAATGCCTCCAGATGTGAACCGAAACTACTACTGGTCTTCCAGGGAACGATCAAAGCGTAGACTGTTTGAGACATTACTCCCATGGAGGAAAGTGCGCATGGTGACTGTTGTAATCAATCCCGATGCAATTTCTGTGTTTCAACAACACTCTGATAGTTCACAGATTACAGAATGCCAACAGATGTGCATCGGAAACTACTACTGGTCTTCCAGGGAACGATCAAAGCGTATACTGTTTGAGACATTACTCCCATGGAGGAAAGTCCTCATGGTGACTGTTGTATTCAGTCCCGATGCAATTTCTGTGCTTCAACAACACTCTGATAGTAAACAGATTACAGAATGCCTCCAGATGTGCATCGGAAACTACTACTGGTCTTCCAGGGAACGATCAAAGCGTATACTGTTTGAGACATTACTCCCATGGAGGAAAGTCCTCATGGTGACTGTTGTATTCAATCCCGATGCAATTTCTGTGGTTCAACATCACTCTGATAGTAAACAGATTACAGAATGCCTCCAGATGTGCATCGGAAACTACTACTGGTCTTCCAGGGAACGATCAAAACGTAGACTGTTTCAGACGTTACTCCCATGGAGGAAAGTGCGGATGGTGACTGTTGTATTCAATCCCGATGCAATTTCTGTGTTTCATCAACACTCTGATAGTTCACAGATTACAGATTGTCTCCAGATGTGCATCGGAAACTACTACTGGTCATCCTGGGAACGATCAAACCGTAGACTGTTTCAGACATTACTCCCATGGAGGAAAGTGCGCATGGTGACTGTTGTGATCACTCCTGATGCAATTTATGTGTTTCATCAACACTTTGAAGGTCCACAGATTATAGATTGCCCCCAGATGTACATCGGAAACTACTACTGGTCTTCCAGGGAACGATCAAAGCGTAGACTGTTTGAGACATTACTCCCATGGATTAAAGTGCGCATGGTGACTGTTGTATTCAATCCCGATGCAATTTCTGTGTTTCATCAAAACTTTGAAGGTCCACAGATTACAGAATGCCTCCAGATATGCAGCGGAAACTACTACTGGTCTTCCAAGGAAGGATCAAAACGTAGACTGTTTCAGACGTTACTGCCATGGAGGAAAGTGCGGATGGTGAATATTGTATTCAATCCCGATGCAATTTCTGTGTTTCATCAACACTCTGATAGTCCACACATTACAGATTGTCTCCAGATGTGCATCGGAAACTACTACTGGTATTTCTGGGAACGATCAAACCGTAGACTGTTTCAGATATTACTCCCATGAAGGAAAGTGTGGATGGTGACTGTTGTAATCACTCCTGATGCAATTTCTGTGCTTCATTAAAACTTTGAAGGTCCACAGATTACAGAATGCCTCCAGATGTGAATCGAAAATACTACTGGTCTTCCAGGGAACGATCAAAGCGTAGCCTGTTTGACACATTACTCCAATGGAGGAAAGGGGTCATGGTGACTGTTGTATTCAATCCCGATGCAATTTCTGTGTTTAATTAACACCCGGATAGTCCACAGATTACAGAATACCTCCAGATGTGCATCGGAAACTACTACTGGTCTTCAGGGAACGATCAAAGCGATGACAGTTTGAGACATTACTCCCATGGAGAAAAGTACGCATGGTGCCTGTTGTATTCAATCCCGATGCAATTTCTGTGTTTCATCAACTCTCGGATTGTCCACAGATTACAGAATGCCTCCAGATGTGCATCGGAAACTACTACTGGTCTTAAGGGAACGATCAAAGCGATGACAGTTCAAGACATTACTCCCATGGTGAAATGTACGCATGGTGCCTGTTGTATTCAATCCCGATGCAATTTCTGTGTTTCATCAACTCTCGGATTGTCCACAGATTACGGAATGCCTCCAGATGTGCATCGGAAACTACTACTGGTCTTCCAGGGAACGATCAAAGCGTATACTCTTTGAGACATTACTCCCATGGAGGGAAATGCGGATGGTGACTGTTGTATTCAATCCCGCTGCAATTTCTGTGTTTCATCAACACTTTGGAGGTCCACAGATTAGAGAATGCCTCCAGATCGAATCGAAACTACTACTGGTCTTACAGGGAACGATCAAAGCGTAGACTGTCTGAGACATTACTCCCATGAAAAGAAATGCTGATGGTGACTGTTGTATTCAATCCCGATGCAATTTCTGTGTTTCATTAACACTTTGAAGGTCCACAGATTACAGAATGCCTCCAGATGTGAATCGAAACTACTACTGGTCTTCCAGGGACCGATCAAAGCGTAGACTGTTTGAGACATTACTCCCATGGAGGGAAATGCGGATGGTGACTGTTGTATTCAATCCCGCTGCAATTTCTGTGTTTCATCAACACTTTGGAGGTCCACAGATTAGAGAATGCCTCCAGATCGAATCGAAACTACTACTGGTCTTACAGGGAACGATCAAAGCGTAGACTGCTTGAGACATTACTCCCATGGAGGAAAGGGGTCATGGTGACTGTTGTATTCAACCCCGATGCAATTTCTGTGTTTCATCAACACTTTGAAGGTCCACAGATTACAGAATGCCTCCAGATGTGCATCGGAAACTACTACTGGTCTTCCAGGGAAGGATCAAAGCGTAGACTGTTTCAGACGTTACTGCCATGGTGGAAAGTGCGGATGGTGAATGTTGTATTCAATCCCGATGCAATTTCTGTGTTTCATCAACACTCTGATAGTCCACACATTACAGATTGTCTACAGATGTGCGTCGGAAACTGCTACTGGTCTTCCTGGGAACGATCAAACCGTAGACTGTTTCAGATATTACTCCCATGAAGGAAAGTGCGGATGGTGACTGTTGAAATCACTCCTGATGCAATTTCTGTGTTTCATCAACACTTTGAAGGTCCACAGATTACAGATTGCCTCCAGATGTGCATCGGAAACTACTACTGGTCTTCCAGGGAACGATCAAAGCGTAGACTGTTTGAGACATTACTCTCATGGACAAATGTAGGCATGGTGCCTGTTGTATTCAATCCCGATGCAATTTCTGTGTTTCATCAAAACTCTGATAGTCCACAGATTACAGAATGCCTCCAGATGTGCATCGGAAACTACTACTGGTCTTCCAGGGAACGATCAAAGCGTAGACTGTTTGAGACATTTCTCCCATGGAGGAAAGTGCGCATGGTGACTGTTGTATTCAATCCCGATCCAATATCTGTGTTTCATCAACTCTTTGAAGATCCACAGATTACAGAATGCCTCCAGATGTGAACCGAAACTACTACTGGTCTTCCAGGGAACGATCAAAGCGTAGACTGTTTGAGACATTACTCCCATGGAGGAAAGTGCGCATGGTGACTGTTGTTATCAATCGCGATGCAATTCCTGTGTTTCAACAACACTCTGATAGTTCACAGATTACAGAATGCCAACAGATGTGCATCGGAAACTACTACTGGTCTTCCAGGGAACGATCAAAGCGTATACTGTTTGAGACATTACTCCCATGGAGGAAAGTCCACATGGTGACTGTTGTATTCAATCCCGATGCAATTTCTGTGCTTCAACAACACTCTGACAGTAAACAGATTACAGAATGCCTCCAGATGTGCATCGGAAACTACTACTGGTCTTCCAGGGAACGATCAAAGCGTATACTGTTTGAGACATTAGTCCCATGGAGAAAAGTCCTCATGGTGACTGTTGTATTCAATCCCGATGCAATTTCTGTGCTTCAACATCACTCTGATAGTAAACAGATTACAGAATGCCTCCAGATGTGCATCGGAAACTACTACTGGTCTTCCAGGGAACGATCAAAACGTAGACTGTTTCAGACGTTACTCCCATGGAGGAAAGTGCTTATGGTGACTGTTGTATTCAATCCCGATGCAATTTCTGTGTTTCATCAACACTCTGATAGTCCACAGATTACGGATTGTCTCCAGATGTGCATCGGAAACTACTACTGGTCATCCTGGGAACGATCAAACCGTAGACTGTTTCAGACATTACTCCCATGGAGGAAAGTGCGCATGGTGACTGTTGTGATCACTCCTGATGCAATTTATGTGTTTCATCAACACTTTGAAGGTCCACAGATTACAGATTGCCCCCAGATGTACATCGGAAAATACTACTGGTCTTCCAGGGAACGATCAAAGCGTAGACAGTTTGAGACATTACTCCCATGGATTAAAGTGCGCATGGTGACTGTTGTATTCAATCCCGATGCAATTTCTGTGTTTCATCAAAACTTTGAAGGTCCACAGATTACAGAATGCCTCCAGATATGCATCGGAAACTACTACTGGTCTTCCAAGGAAGGATCAAAACGTAGACTGTTTCAGACGTTACTGCCATGGAGGAAAGTGCGGATGGTGAATGTTGTATTCAATCCCGATGCAATTTCTGTGTTTCATCAACACTCTGATAGTCCACACATTACAGATTGTCTCCAGATGTGCATCGGAAACTACTACTGGTCTTTCTGGGAACGATCAAACCGTAGACTGTTTCAGATATTACTCCCATGAAGGAAAGTGTGGATGGTGACTGTTGTAATCACTCCTGATGCAATTTCTGTGTTTCATTAACACTTTGAAGGTCCACAGATTACAGAATGCCTCCAGATGTGAATCGAAAATACTACTGGTCTTCCAGGGAACGATCAAAGCGTAGCCTGTTTGACACATTACTCCCATGGAGGAAAGGGGTCATGGTGACTGTTGTAATCAATCCCGATGCAATTTCTGTGTTTAATTAACACTCGGATAGTCCACAGATTACAGAATACCTCCAGATGTGCATCGGAAACTACTACTGGTCTTCAGGGAACGATCAAAGCGATGACAGTTTGAGACATTACTCCCATGTAGAAAAGTACGCATGGTGCCTGTTGTATTCAATCCCGATGCAATTTCTGTGTTTCATCAACTCTCGGATTGTCCACAGATTACAGAATGCCTCCAGATGTGCATCGGAAACTACTACTGGTCTTAAGGGAACGATCAAAGCGATGACAGTTCAAGACATTACTCCCATGGAGAAATGTACGCATGGTGCCTGTTGTATTCCATCCCGATGCAATTTCTGTGTTTCATCAACACTTTGAAGGTCCATAGGTTACAGAATGCCTCCAGATGTACATCGGAAACTACTACTGGTCTTCCAGGGAACGGTCAAAGCGTAGACTGTTTGAGACATTACTCCAATGGAGGAAAGTGCGCATGGTTACTGTTGTATTCAATCCCGATGCAATTTCTGTGTTTCATCAACACTTTGAAAGTCCATAGGTAACAGAATGCCACCAGATGTGCATCGGAAACTACTACTGGTCTTCCAGGGAACGGTCAAAGCGTTGACTGTTTGAGTTATTACTCCAATGGAGGAAAGTGCGCATGGTGACTGTTGTATTCAATTCCGATGCAATTTCTGTGTTTCGTCAACACTCTGATAGTCCACAGATTACAGAATGCCTCCAGATGTGCATCGGAAACTACTACTGGTGGTCCAGGGAACGATCAAAGCGTAGACTGTCTGAGACATTACTCCCATGAAAAGAAATGCTGATGGTGACTGTTGTATTCAATCCCGATGCAATTTCTGTGTTTCATTAACACTTTGAAGGTCCACAGATTACAGAATGCCTCCAGATGTGAATCGAAACTACTACTGGTCTTCCAGGGAACGATCAAAGCGTAGACTGTTTGAGACATTACTCCCATGGAGGGAAATGAGGATGGTGACTGTTGTATTCAATCCCGATGAAATTTATGTGTTTCATCAACACTTTGAAGGTCCACAGATTAGAGAATGCCTCCAGATCGAATCGAAACTACTACTGGTCTTACAGGGAACGATCAAAGCGTAGACTGTTTGAGACATTACTCCCATGGAGGAAAGGGGTCATGGTGACTGTTGTATTCAATCCCGATGCAATTTCTGTGTTTCATCAACACTTTGAAGGTCCACAGATTACAGAATGCCTCCAGATGTGCATCGGAAACTACTACTGGTCTTCCAGGGAAGGATCAAAGCGTAGACTGTTTCAGACGTTACTGCCATGGTGGAAAGTGCGGATGGTGAATGTTGTATTCAATCCCGATGCAATTTCTGTGTCTCATCAACACTCTTATAGTCCACACATTACAGATTGTCTCCAGATGTGCGTCGGAAACTGCTACTGGTCTTCCTGGGAACGATCAAACCGTAGAGTGTTTCAGATATTACTCCCATGAAGGAAAGTGCGGATGGTGACTGTTGTAATCACTCCTGATGCAATTTCTGTGTTTCATCAACACTTTGAAGGTCCACAGATTACAGATTGCCTCCAGATGTGCATCGGAAACTACTACTGGTCTTCCACGGAACGATCAAAGCGTAGACTGTTTGAGACATTACTCCCATGGAGGGAAATGCGGATGGTGACTTTTGTATTCAATCCCGATGCAATTTCTGTGCTTCATCAACACTTTGAAGGTCCACAGATTAGAGAATGTCTCCAGATGTGAATCGAAACTACTACTGGTCTTACAGGGAACGATCAAAGCGTAGACTGTTTGAGACATTACTCCCATGGAGGAAAGGGGTCATGGTGACTGTTGTATTCAATCCCGATGCAATTTCTGTGTTTCATCAACACTTTGAAGGTCCACAGATTAGAGAATGTCTCCAGATGTGAATCGAAACTACTACTGGTCTTACAGGGAACGATCAAAGCGTAGACTGTTTGAGACATTACTCCCATGGAGGAAAGGGGTCATGGTGACTGTTGTATTCAATCCCGATGCAATTTCTGTGTTTCATCAACACTTTGAAGGTCCACAGATTACAGAATGCCTCCAGATGTGCATCGGAAACTACTACTGGTCTTCCAGGGAAGGATCAAAGCGTAGACTGTTTCAGACGTTACTGCCATGGTGGAAAGTGCGGATGGTGACTGTTGTAATCACTCCTGATGCAATTTCTGTGTTTCATCAACACTTTGAAGGTCCACAGATTAAAGATTGCCTCCAGATGTGCATCGGAAACTACTACTGGTCTTCCACGGAACGATCAACGCGCAGACTGTTTGAGACATTACTCCCATGAAAGGAAATGCTGATGGTGACTGTTGTATTCAATCCCGATGCAATTTCTGTGTTTCATTAACACTTTGAAGGTCCACAGATTACAGAATGCCTCCAGATGTGAATCGAAACTACTACTGGTCTTCCAGGCAACGATCACAGCGTAGACTGTTTGAGACATTACTCCAATGGAGGAAAGTGCGCATGGTGACTGTTGTATTCAATCCCGATGCAATTTCTGTGTTTCATCAACACTTTGAAAGTCCATAGGTAACAGAATGCCACCAGATGTGCATCGGAAACTACTACTGGTCTTCCAGGGAACGGTCAAAGCGTTGACTGTTTGAGTTATTACTCCAATGGAGGAAAGTGCGCATGGTGACTGTTGTATTCAATCCCGATGCAATATCAGTGTTTCATCAACACTCTGATAGTCCACAGATTACAGAATGCTTCCAGATGTGCATCGGAAACTACTACAGGTCTTCCAGGAAACGATCAAAGCGTAGACTGTTTGAGACATAACTCCCATGGAGGAAAGGGGTCATAGTGACTGATGTATTCAATCCCGATGCAATTTCTGTGTTTCATCAACTCTTTGAAGATCCACAGATTACAGAATGCCTCCAGATGTGAATCGAAACTACTAATGGTCTTCCAGGGAACGATCAAAGCATAGACTGTTTGACACATTACTCCCACGGAGGAAAGTGCGCATGGTGAATGTTGTAGTCAATCCCGATGCAATTTCTGTGCTTCATCAACACTTTGAAGGTCCACAGATTAGAGAATGCCTCCAGATGTGAATCGAAACTACTACTGGTCTTACAGGGAACGATCAAAGCGTAGACTGTTTGAGACATAACTCCCATGGAGGAAAGGGGTCATAGTGACTGTTGTATTCAATTCCGTTGCAATTTATGTGTTTCATCAACATTCTGATAGTCCACAGATTACAGAATGCCACCAGATATGCATCGGAAACTACCACTGGTCTTCCAGGAACGATCAAAGCGTAGACTGTTTGAGACATTACTCCCATGGAGGAAAGAATGCATGTTGACTGTTGTATTCAATCCCCATGCAATTTATGTGTTTCATCAACACTTTGAAGGTGCACAGATTACAGAATGCCTCCAGATGTGCAACGGAAACTTCTACGGGTCTTCAAGGGAGCGGTCAAAGCGTAGACTGCTTCAGACTTTACTCCCATGGAGGAAAGAGGGGATGGTGACTGTTGTATTCAATCCCGATGCAATTTCTGTGTTTCATCAACACTTTGAAGGTCCACAGATTAGAGAATGCCTCCAGATGTGAATCGAAAATACTACTGGTCTTCCAGGGAACGATCAAAGCGTAGCCTGTTTGACACATTACTCTCATGGAGAAATGTAGGCATGGTGCCTGTTGTATTCAATCCCGATCCATTTTCTGTGTTTCATCAACTCTTTGAAGATCCACAGATTACAGAATGCCTCCAGATGTGAACCGAAACTACTACTGGTCATCCTGGGAACGATCAAACCGTAGACTGTTTCAGACATTACTCCCATGGAGGAAAGTGCGCATGGTGACTGTTGTGATCACTCCTGATGCAATTTATGTGTTTCATCAACACTTTGAAGGTAAACAGATTACAGATTGACCACAGATGTACATCGGAAACTACTACTGGTCTTCCAGGGAACGATCAAAGCGTAGACTGTTTGAGACATTACTCCCATGGATTAAAGTGCGCATGGTGACTGTTGTATTCAATCCCGATGCAATTTCTGTGTTTCATCAAAACTTTGAAGGTCCACAGATTACAGAATGCCTCCAGATATGCATCGGAAACTACTACTGGTCTTCCAAGGAAGGATCAAAACGTAGACTGTTTCAGACGTTACTGCCATGGAGGAAAGTGCGGATGGTGAATGTTGTATTCAATCCCGATGCTATTTCTGTGTTTCATCAACACTCTGATAGTCCACACATTACAGATTGTCTCCAGATGTGCATCGGAAACTACTACTGGTCTTTCTGGGAACGATCAAACCGTAGACTGTTTCAGATATTACTCCCATGAAGGAAAGTGTGGATGGTGTCTGTTGTAATCACTCCTGATGCAATTTCTGTGTTTCATTAACACTTTGAAGGTCCACAGATTACAGAATGCCTCCAGATGTGAATCGAAAATACTACTGGTCTTCCAGGGAACGATCAAAGCGTAGCCTGTTTGACACATTACTCCCATGGAGGAAAGGGGTCATGGTGACTGTTGTATTCAATCCCGATGCAATTTCTGTGTTTAATTAACACTCGGATAGTCCACAGATTACAGAATACCTCCAGATGTGCATCGGAAACTACTACTGGTCTTCAGGGAACGATCAAAGCGATGACAGTTTGAGACATTACTCCCATGGAGAAAAGTACGCATGGTGCCTGTTGTATTCAATCCCGATGCAATTTCTGTGTTTCATCAACTCTCGGATTGTCCACAGATTACAGAATGCCTCCAGATGTGCATCGGAAACTACTACTGGTCTTAAGGGAACGATCAAAGCGATGACAGTTCAAGACATTACTCCTATGGAGAAATGTACGAATGGTGCCTGTTGTATTCAATCCCAATGCAATTTCTGTGTTTCATCAACTCTCGGATTGTCCACAGATTACGGAATGCCTCCAGATGTGCATCGGAAACTACTACTGGTCTTCCAGGGAACGGTCAAAGCGTAGACTGTTTGAGACATTACTCCAATGGAGGAAAGTGCGCATGGTGACTGTTGTATTCAATTCCGATGAAATTTCTGTGTTTCATCAACACTCTGATAGTCCACAGATTACAGAATGCCTCCAGATGTGCATCGGAAACTACTACTGGTCTTCCAGGGAACGATCAAAACGTAGACTGTCTGAGACATTACTCCCATGAAAAGAAATGCTGATGGTGACTGTTGTATTCAATCCCTATGCAATTTCTGTGTTTCATCAACACTTTGAAGGTCCACAGATTAGAGAATGCCTCCAGATCGAATCGAAACTACTACTGGTCTTACAGGGAACGATCAAAGCGTAGACTGTTTGAGACATTACTCCCATGGAGGAAAGGGGTCATGGTGACTGTTGTATTCAATCCCGATGCAATTTCTGTGTTCCATCAACACTTTGAAGGTCCACAGATTACAGAATGCCTCCAGATGTGCATCGGAAACTACTACTGGTCTTAAGGGAACGATCAAAGCGATGACAGTTCAAGACATTACTCCTATGGAGAAATGTACGAATGGTGCCTGTTGTATTCAATCCCGATGCAATTTCTGTGTTTCATCAACACTCTGATAGTCCACACATTACAGATTGTCTCCAGATGTGCGTCGGAAACTGCCACTGGTCTTCCTGGGAACGATCAAACCGTAGACTGTTTCAGATATTACTCCCATGAAGGAAAGTGCGGATGGTGACTGTTGTAATCACTCCAGATGCAATTTCTGTGTTTCATCAACACTTTGAAGGTAAACAGATTACAGATTGCCTCCAGATGTGCATCGGAAACTACTACTGGTCTTCCACGAAACGATCAAAGCGCAGACTGTTTGAGACATTACTCCCATGAAAGGAAATGTTGATGGTGACTGTTGTATTCAATCCCGATGCAATTTCTGTGTTTCATTAACACTTTGAAGGTCCACAGATTACAAAATGCCTCCAGATGTGAATCGAAACTACTACTGGTCTTCCAGGGAACGATCAAAGCGTAGACTGTTTGAGACATTACTCCCATGGAGGGAAATGCGGATGGTGACTTTTGTATTCAATCCCGATGCAATTTCTGTGTTTCATCAACACTTTGAAGGTCCACAGATTAGAGAATGCCTCCAGATGTGAATCGAAACTACTACTGGTCTTACAGGGAACGAACAAAGCGTAGACTGTTTGAGACATTACTCCCATGGAGGAAAGGGGTCATGGTGACTGTTGTATTCAATCCCGATGCAATTTCTGTGTTTCATCAACACTTTGAATGTCCATAGGTAACAGAAAGCCTCCAGATGTGCATCGGAAACTACTACTGGTCTTCCAGGGAACGGTCAAAGCGTTGACTGTTTGAGTTATTACTACAATGGAGGAAAGTGCGCATGGTGACTGTTGTATTCAATTCCGATGCAATTTCTGTGTTTCATCAACACTCTGATAGTCCACAGATTACAGAATGCCTCCAGATGTGCATCGGAAAGTACTACTGGTTGTCCAGGGAACGATCAAAGCATAGACTGTTTGACACATTACTCCCATGGAGGAAAGTGCGCATGGTGAATGTTGTAGTCAATCCCGATGCAATTTCTGTGCTTCATCAACACTTTGAAGGTCCACAGATTAGAGAATGCCTCCAGATGTGAATCGAAACTACTACTGGTCTTACAGGGAACGATCAAAGCGTAGACTGTTTGAGACATAACTCCCATGGAGGAAAGGGGTCATAGTGACTGTTGTATTCAATCCCGATGCAATTTCTGTGTTTGAACAACACTCTGATAGTTCACAGATTACAGAATGCCCCCAGATGTGCATCGGAAACTACTACTGGTCTTCCAGGGAACGATCAAGGCGTAGACTGTTTGAGACATTACTCCCACGGAGGAAAGTCCGCATGGTGGCTGTTGTAATCAATCCCGATGCAATATCTGTGTTTCAACAACACTCTGATAGTAATCAGATTTCAGAATGCCTCCAGATGTGCATCGGAAACTACTACTGGTCTTCCAGGGAACGATCAAATTGTAGACTGTTTGAGACATTACTCCCATGGAGGGAAATGCGGATGGTGACTGTTGTATTCAATCCCGATGCAATTTCTGTGTTTCATAAACACTTTGAAGGTCCACAGATTAGAGAATGCCTCCTGATGTGAATCGAAACTACTACTGGTCTTCCAGGGAACGATCAAAGCGTAGACTGTTTGAGACATTACTCTCATGGAGAAATGTAGGCATGGTGCCTGTTGTATTCAATCCCGATGCAATTTCTGTGTTTCCTTACACTTTGAAGATCCATAGATTACAGAATGCCTCCAGATGTGCATCGGAAGCTACTACTGGTCTTCCAGGGAAAGATCAAAGCGTAGACTGTTTGAGACATTACTCCCATGGAGGAAAGTGCGCATGGTGACTGTTGTAATCAATTCCGATGCAATTTATGTGTTTCATCAACACTCTGATAGTCCACAGATTACAGAATGCCACCAGATATGCATCGGAAACTACCACTGGTCTTGCAGGAACGATCAAAGCGTAGACTGTTTGAGACATTACTCCCATGGAGGAAAGTATGCATGTTGACTGTTGTATTCAATCCCCATGCAATTTATGTGTTTCATCAACACTTTGAAGGTCCACAGATTACAGAATGCCTCCAGATGTGCAACGGAAACTACTACGGGTCTTCAAGGGAGCGGTCAAAGCGTAGACTGTTTCAGACGTTACTCCCATGGAGGAAAGAGCGGATGGTGACTGTTGTATTCAATCCCGATGCAATTTCTGTGTTTCATCAACACTTTGAAGGTCCACGGATTAGAGAATGCCTCCAGATGTGAATCGAAAGTACTACTGGTCTTCCAGGGAACGATCAAAGGGTAGACTGTTTGAGACATTACTCTCATGGAGAAATGTAGGCATGGTGCCTGTTGTATTCAATCCCGATGCAATTTCTGTGTTTCATCAACACTCTGATAGTCCACAGATTACAGAATGCCTCCAGATGTGCATCGGAAACTACTGCTGGTCTTCCAGGGAACGATCAAAGCGTAGACTGTCTGAGACATTACTCAAATGGAGTAATGTGCGCATGGTGTCTGTTGTATTCAATCCCGATGCAATTTCTGTGTTTCAACAAGACTCTGATAGTTCACAGATTACAGAATGCCCCGAGATGTGCATCGGAAGCTAATACTGGTCTTCCAGGGAACGATCAAAGCGTATACTGTTTGAGACATTACTCCCATGGAGGAAAGTCCTCATGGTGACTGTTGTATTCAATCCCGATGCAATTTCTGTGCTTCAACAACACTCTGATAGTAAACAGATTACAGAATGCCTCCAGATGTGCATCGGAGACTACTACTGGTCTTCCAGGGAACGATCAAAGCGTATACTGTTTGAGACATTACTCCCACGGAGGAAAGTCCTCATGGTGACTGTTGTATTCAATCCCGACGCAATTTCTGTGCTTCAACATCACTCTGATAGTAAACAGATTACAGAATGCCTCCAGATGTGCATCGGAAACTACTACTGGTCTTCCAGGGAACGATCAAAGCGTATACTGTTTGAGACATTACTCCCATGGAGGAAAGTCCTCATGGTGACTGTTGTATTCAATCCCGATGCAATTTCTGTGTTTCAGCCACACTCTGATAGAAAACAGATTACAGAATGCCTCCAGATGTGCATCGGAAACTACTACTGGTCTTCCAGGGAACGATCAAAGCGTAGACTGTTTGAGACATTTCTCCCATGGAGGAAAGTGCGCATGGTGACTGTTGTATTCAATCCCGATCCAATTTCTGTGTTTCATCAACTCTTTGAAGATCCACAGATTACAGAATGCCTCCAGATGTGAACCGAAACTACTACTGGTCTTCCAGGGAACGATCAAAGCGTAGACTGTTTGAGACGTTACTCCCATGGAGGAAAGTGCGCATGGTGACTGTTGTAATCAATCGCGATGCAATTTCTGTGTTTCAACAACACTCTGATAGTTCACAGATTACAGAATGCCAACAGATGTGCATCGGAAACTACTACTGGTCTTCCAGGGAACGATCAAAGCGTATACTGTTTGAGACATTACTCCCATGGAGGAAAGTCCTCATGGTGACTGTTGTATTCAATCCCGATGCAATTTCTGTGCTTCAACAACACTCTGATAGTAAACAGATTACAGAATGCCTCCAGATGTGCATCGGAAACTACTACTGGTCTTCCAGGGAACGATCAAAGCGTATACTGTTTGAGACATTACTCCCACGGAGGAAAGTCCTCATGGTGACTGTTGTATTCAATCCCGACGCAATTTCTGTGCTTCAACATCACTCTGATAGTAAACAGATTACAGAATGCCTCCAGATGTGCATCGGAAACTACTACTGGTCTTCCAGGGAACGATCAAAACGTAGACTGTTTCAGACGTTACTCCCATGGAGGAAAGTGCTTATAGTGACTGTTGTATTCAATCCCGATGCAATTTCTGTGTTTCATCAACACTCAGATAGTCCACAGATTACAGATTGTCTCCAGATGTGCATCGGAAACTACTACTGGTCATCCTGGAAACGATTAAACCGTAGACTGTTTCAGACATTACTCCCATGGAGGAAAGTGCGCATGGTGACTGTTGTGATCACTCCTGATGCAATTTATGTGTTTCATCAACACTTTGAGGGTCCACAGATTACAGATTGCCCCCAGATGTACATCGGAAACTACTACTGGTCTTCCAGGGAACGATCAAAGCGTAGACAGTTTGAGACATTACTCCCATGGATTAAAGTGCGCATGGTGAGTGTTGTATTCAATCCCGATGCAATTTCTGTGTTTCATCAAAACTTTGAAGGTCCACAGATTACAGAATGCCTCCAGATATTCATCGGAAACTACTACTGGTCTTCCAAGGAAGGATCAAAACGTAGACTGTTTCAGACGTTACTGCCATGGAGGAAAGTGCGGATGGTGAATGTTGTATTCAATCCCGATGCAATTTCTGTGTTTCATCAACACTCTGATAGTCCACACATTACAGATTGTCTCCAGATGTGCATCGGAAACTACTACTGGTCTTTCTGGGAACGATCAAACCGTAGACTGTTTCAGATATTACTCCCATGGAGGAAAGGGGTCATGGTGACTGTTGTATTCAATCCCGATGCAATTTCTGTGTTTAATTAACATTCGGATAGTCCACAGATTACAGAATACCTCCAGATGTGCATCGGAAACTACTACTGGTCTTCAGGGAACGATCAAAGCGATGACAGTTTGAGACATTACTCCCATGGAGAAAAGTACGCATGGTGCCTGTTGTATTCAATCCCGATGCAATTTCTGTGTTTCATCAACTCTCGGATTGTCCACAGATTACAGAATGCCTCCAGATGTGCATCGGAAACTACTACTGGTCTTCAGGGAACGATCAAAGCGATGACAGTTCAAGACATTACTCCCATGGAGAAATGTACGAATGGTGCCTGTTGTATTCAATCCCGATGCAATTTCTGTGTTTCATCAACTCTCGGATTGTCCACAGATTACGGAATGTCTCCAGATGTGCATCGGAAACTACTACTGGTCTTCCAGGGAACGGTCAAAGCGTAGACTGTTTGACACATTACTCCCATGGAGGAAAGGGGTCATGGTGACTGTTGTATTCAATCCCGATGCAATTTCTGTGTTTAATTAACACTCGGATAGTCCACAGATTACAGAATACCTCCAGATGTGCATCGGAAACTACTACTGGTCTTCAGGGAACGATCAAAGCGATGACAGTTTGAGACATTACTCCCATGTAGAAAAGTACGCATGGTGCCTGTTGTATTCAATCCCGATGCAATTTCTGTGTTTCATCAACTCTCGGATTGTCCACAGAATACAGAATGGCTCCAGATGTGCATCGGAAACTACTACTGGTCTTCCAGGGAACGATCAAAGCGATGACAGTTCAAGACATTACTCCCATGGAGAAATGTACGCATGGTGCCTGTTGTATTCAATCCCGATGCAATTTCTGTGCTTCATCAACTCTCGGATTGTCCACAGATTACGGAATGCCTCCAGATGTGCATCGGAAACTACTACTGGTCTTCCAGGGAACGATCAAAGCGTATACTCTTTGAGACATTACTCCAATGGAGGAAAGTGCGCATGGTGCCTGTTGTATTCCATCCCGATGCAATTTCTGTGTTTCATCAACACTTTGAAGGTCCATAGGTTACAGAATGCCTCCAGATGTGCATCGGAAACTACTACTGGTCATCCAGGGAATGGTCAAAGCGTAGACTGTTTGAGACATTACTCCAATGGAGGAAAGTGCGCATGGTGACTGTTGTATTCAATTCCGATGCAATTTCTGTGTTTCGTCAACACTCTGATAGTCCACAGATTACAGAATGCCTCCAGATGTGCATCGGAAACTACTACTGGTGGTCCAGGGAACGATCAAAGCGTAGACTGTCTGAGACATTACTCCCATGAAAAGAAATGCTGATGGTGACTGTTGTATTCAATCCCGATGCAATTTCTGTGTTTCATTAACACTTTGAAGGTCCACAGATTACAGAATGCCTCCAGATGTGAATCGAAACTACTACTGGTCTTCCAGGGAACGATCAAAGCGTAGACTGTTTGAGACATTACTCCCATGTAGGGAAATGCGGATGGTGACTGTTGTATTCAATCCCGATGAAATTTATGTGTTTCATCAACACTTTGAAGGTCCACAGATTAGAGAATGCCTCCAGATCGAATCGAAACTACTATTGGTCTTACAGGGAACGATCAAAGCGTAGACTGTTTGAGACATTACTCCCATGGAGGGAAATGCGGATGGTGACTTTTGTATTCAATCCCGATGCAATTTCTGTGTTTCATCAACACTTTGAAGGTCCACAGATTAGAGAATGCCTCCAGATGTGAATCGAAACTACTACTGGTCTTACAGGGAACGATCAAAGCGTAGACTGTTTGAGACATTACTCCCATGGAGGAAAGAGGTCATGGTGACTGTTGTATTCAATCCCGATGCAATTTCTGTGTGTCATCAACACTTTGAAGGTCCACAGATTACAGAATGCCTCCAGATGTGCATCGGAAACTACTACTGGTCTTCCAGGGAAGGATCAAAGCGTAGACTGTTTCAGACGTTACTGCCATGGTGGAAAGTGCGGATGGTTAATGTTGTATTCAATCCCGATGCAATTTCTGTGTTTCATCAACACTCTGATAGTCCACACATTACAGATTGTCTCCAGATGTGCGTCGGAAACTGCTACTGGTCTTCCTGGGAACGATCAAACCGTAGACTGTTTCAGATATTACTCCCATGAAGGAAAGTGCGGATGGTGACTGTTGTAATCACTCCTGATGCAATTTCTGTGTTTCATCAACACTTTGAAGGTCTACAGATTACAGATTGCCTCCAGATGTGCATCGGAAACTACTACTGGTCTTCCACGGAACGATCAACGCGCAGACTGTTTGAGACATTACTCCCATGAAAGGAAATGCTGATGGTGACTGTTGTATTCAATCCCGATGCAATTTCTGTGTTTCATTAACACTTTGAAGGTCCACAGATTACAGAATGCCTCCAGATGTGAATCGAAACTACTACTGGTCTTCCAGGCAACGATCACAGCGTAGACTGTTTGAGACATTACTCCAATGGAGGAAATGCTGATGGTGACTGTTGTATTCAATCCCGATGCAATTTCTGTGTTTCATCAACTCTTTGAAGATCCACAGATTACAGAATGCCTCCAGATGTGAATCGAAACTACTAATGGTCTTCCAGGGAACGATCAAAGCATAGACTGTTTGACACATTACTCCTACGGAGGAAAGTGCGCATGGTGAATGTTGTAGTCAATCCCGATGCAATTTCTGTGCTTCATCAACACTTTGAAGGTCCACAGATTAGAGAATGCCTCCAGATGTGAATCGAAACTACTACTGGTCTTACAGGGAACGATCAAAGCGTAGACTGTTTGAGACATAACTCCCATGGAGGAAAAGGGTCATAGTGACTGTTGTATTCAATCCCGATGCAATTTCTGTGTTTGAACAACACTCTAATAGTTCACAGATTACAGAATGCCCCCAGATGTGCATCGGAAACTACTACTGGTCTTCCAGGGAACGATCAAGGCGTAGACTGTTTGAGACATTACTCCCACGGAGGAAAGTCCACATGGTGACTGTTGTAATCAATCCCGATGCAATATCTGTGTTTCAACAACACTCTGATAGTAATCAGATTTCAGAATGCCTCCAGATGTGCATCGGAAACTACTACTGGTCTTCCAGGGAACGATCAAATCGTAGACTGTTTGAGACATTACTCCCATGGAGGGAAATTCGGATGGTGACTGTTGTATTCAATCCCGATGCAATTTCTGTGTTTCATCAACACTTTGAAGGTCCACAGATTAGAGAATGCCTCCTGATGTGAATCGAAACTACTACTGGTCTTCCAGGGAACGATCAAAGCGTAGACTGTTTGAGACATTACTCTAATGGAGAAATGTAGGCATGGTGCCTGTTGTATTCAATCCCGATGCAATTTCTGTGTTTCTTTACACTTTGAAGATCCATAGATTACAGAATGCCTCCAGATGTGCATCGGAAGCTACTACTGGTCTTCCAGGGAACGATCAAAGCGTAGACTGTTTGAGACATTACTCCCATGGAGGAAAGTGCGCGTGGTGACTGTTGTAATCAATTCCGATGCAATTTATGTGTTTCATCAACATTCTGATAGTCCACACATTACAGAATGCCACCAGATATGCATCGGAAACTACCACTGGTCTTCCAGGAACGATCAAAGCGTAGACTGTTTGAGACATTACTCCCATGGAGGAAAGTATGCATGTTGACTGTTGTATTCAATCCCCATGCAATTTATGTGTTTCATCAACACTTTGAAGGTCCACAGATTACAGAATGCCTCCAGATGTGCAACGGAAACTACTACGGGTCTTCAAGGGAGCGGTCAAAGCGTAGACTGTTTCAGACGTTACTCCCATGGAGGAAAGAGGGGATGGTACTGTGTTGTATTCAATCCCGATGCAATTTCTGTGTTTCATCAACACTTTGAAGGTCCACAGATTAGAGAATGCCTCCAGATGTGAATCGAAACTACTACTGGTCTTCCAGGGAACGATCAAAGCGTAGACTGTTTGAGACATTACTCTCATGGAGAAATGTAGGCATGGTGCCTGTTGTATTCAATCCCGATGCAATTTCTGTGTTTCATCAACACTCTGATAGTCCACAGATTACAGAATGCCTCCAGATGTGCATCGGAAACTACTACTGGTCTTCCAGGGAACGGTCAAAGCGTAGTCTGTCTGAGACATTACTCAAATGGAGTAATGTGCGCATGGTGTCTGTTGTATTCAATCCCGATGCAATTTCTGTGTTTCAACAAGACTCTGATAGTTCACAGATTACAGAATGCCCCGAGATGTGCATCGGAAGCTAATACTGGTCTTCCAGGGAACGATCAAAGCGTAGACTGTTTGAGCCATTACTCCCATGGGGGAAAGTCCGCATGGTGACTGTTGTATTCAATCCCGATGCAATTTCTGTGTTTCAACCACACTCTGATAGAAAACAGATTACAGAATGCCTCCAGATGTGCATCGGAAACTACTACTGGTCTTCCAGGGAACGATCAAAGCGTAGACTGTTTGAGACATTTCTCCCATGGAGGAAAGTGCGCTTGTTGACTGTTGTATTCAATCCCGATCCAATTTCTGTGTTTCATCAACTCTTTGAAGATCCACAGATTACAGAATGCCTCCAGATGTGAACCGAAACTACTACTGGTCTTCCAGGGAACGATCAAAGCGTAGACTGTTTGAGACATTACTCCCATGGAGGAATGTGCGCATGGTGACTGTTGTAATCAATCCCGATGCAATTTCTGTGTTTCAACAACACTCTGATAGTTCACAGATTACAGAATGCCAACAGATGTGCATCGGAAACTACTACTGGTCTTCCAGGGAACGATCAAAGCGTATACTGTTTGAGACATTACTCCCATGGAGGAAAGACCTCATGGTGACTGTTGTATTCAATCCCGATGCAATTTCTGTGCTTCAACAACACTCTGATAGTAAACAGATTACAGAATGCCTCCAGATGGGCATCGGAAACTACTACTGGTCTTCCAGGGAACGATCAAAGCGTATACTGTTTGAGACATTACTCCCATGGAGGAAAGTCCTCATGGTGACTGTTGTATTCAATCCCGAAGCAATTTCTGTGCTTCAACATCACTCTGATAGTAAACAGATTACAGAATGCCTCCAGATGTGCATCGGAAACTACTACTGGTCTTCCAGGGAACGATCAAAACGTAGACTGTTTCAGACGTTACTCCCATGGAGGAAAGTGCTTATGGTGACTGTTGTATTCAATCCCGATGCAATTTCTGTGTTTCATCTACACTCTGATAGTCCACAGATTACAGACTGTCTCCAGATGTACATCGGAAACTACTACTGGTCTTCCAGGGAACGATCAAAGCGTAGACTGTTTGAGACATTACTCCCATGGATTAAAGTGCGGATTGTGACTGTTGTATTCATTCCCGACGCAATTTCTGTGTTTCATCAAAACTTTGAAGGTCCACAGATTACAGAATGCCTCCAGAAATGCTTCGGAAACTACTACTGGTCTTCCAAGGAAGGATCAAAACGTAGACTGTTTCAGACGTTACTGCCATGGAGGAAAGTGCGGATGGTGAATGTTGTATTCAATCCCGATGCAATATCTGTGTTTCATCAACACTCTGATAGTCCACACATTACAGATTGTCTCCAGATGTGCATCGGAAACTACTACTGGTCTTTCTGGGAACGATCAAACCGTAGACTGTTTCAGATATTACTCCCATGAAGGAAAGTGTGGATGGTGTCTGTTGTAATCACTCCTGATGCAATTTCTGTGTTTCATTAACACTTTGAAGGTCCACAGATTACAGAATGCCTCCAGATGTGAATCGAAAATACTACTGGTCTTCCAGGGAACGATCAAAGCGTAGCCTGTTTGACACAATACTCCCATGGAGGAAAGGGGTCATGGTGACTGTTGTATTCAATCCCGATGCAATTTCTGTGTTTAATTAACACTCGGATAGTCCACAGATTACAGAATACCTCCAGATGGGCATCGGAAACTACTACTGGTCTTCAGGGAACGATCAAAGCGATGACAGTTTGAGACATTACTCCCATGGAGAAAAGTACGCATGGTGCCTGTTGTATTCAATCCCGATGCAATTTCTGTGTTTCATCAACTCTCGGATTGTCCACAGATTACAGAATGCCTCCAGATGTGCATCGGAAGCTACTACTGGTCTTAAGGGAACGATCAAAGCGATGACAGTTCAAGACATTACTCCCATGGAGAAATGTACGAATGGTGCCTGTTGTATTCAATCCCGATGCAATATCTGTGTTTCATCAACTCTCGGATTGTCCACAGATTACGGAATGCCTCCAGATGTGCATCGGAAACTACTACTGGTCTTCCAGGGAACGATCAAAGCGTAGTCTGTTTGATACATTACTCCAATGGAGGAAAGTGCGCATGGTGACTGTTGTATTCAATTCCGATGAAATTTCTGTGTTTCATCAACACTCTGATAGTCCACAGATTACAGAATGCCTCCAGATGTGCATCGGAAACTACTACTGGTGGTCCAGGGAACGTTCAAAGCGTAGACTGTCTGAGACATTACTCCCATGAAAAGAAATGCTGATGGTGACTGTTGTATTCAATCCCGATGCAATTTCTGTGTTTCATTAACACTTTGAAGGTCCACAGATTACAGAATGCCTCCAGATGTGAATCGAAACTACTACTGGTCTTCCAGGGAACGATCAAAGCGTAGACTGTTTGAGACATTACTCCCATGGAGGGAAATGCGGATGGTGACTCTTGTATTCAATCCCGATGCAATTTCTGTGTTTCATCAACACTTTGAAGGTCCACAGATTAGAGAATGCCTCCAGATCGAATCGAAACTACTACTGGTCTTACAGGGAACGATCAAAGCGTAGACTGTTTGAGACATTACTCCCATGGAGGAAAGGGGTCATGGTGACTGTTGTATTCAATCCCGATGCAATTTCTGTGTTCCATCAACACTTTGAAGGTCCACAGATTACAGAATGCCTCCAGATGTGCATCGGAAACTACTACTGGTCTTCCAGGGAAGGATCAAAGCGTAGAGTGTTTCAGACGTTACTGCCATGGTGGAAAGTGCGGATGGTGAATGTTGTATTCAATCCCGATGCAATTTCTGTGTTTCATCAACACTTTGAAGGTCCACAGATTAGAGAATGCCTCCAGATGTGAATCGAAACTACTACTGGTCTTACAGGGAACGATCAAACCGTAGACTGTTTCAGATATTACTCCCACGAAGGAAAGTGCGGATGGTGACTGTTGTAATCACTCCTGATGCAATTTCTGTGTTTCATCAACACTTTGAAGGTCCACAGATTACAGATTGCCTCCAGATGTGCATCGGAAACTACTACTGGTCTTCCACGGAACGATCAAAGCGCAGACTGTTTGAGACATTACTCCCATGAAAGGAAATGCTGATGGTGACTGTTGTATTCAATCCCGATGCAATTTCTGTGTTCATTAACACTTTGAAGGTCCACAGATTACAAAATGCCTCCAGTTGTGAATCGAAATTACTACTGGTCTTCCAGGGAACGATCAAAGCGTAGACAGTTTGAGACATTACTCCCATGGAGGGAAATGCGGATGGTGACTTTTGTATTCAATCCCGATGCAATTTCTGTGTTTCATCAACACTTTGAAGGTCCACAGATTAGAGAATGCCTCCAGATGTGAATCGAAACTACTACTGGTCTTACAGGGAACGATCAAAGCGTAGACTGTTTGAGACATTACTCCCATGGAGGAAAGGGTTCATGGTGACTGTTGTATTCAATCCCGATGCAATTTCTGTGTTTCATCAACACTCTGATAGTCCACACATTACAGATTGTCTCCAGATGTGCGTCGGAAACTGCTACTGGTCTTCCTGGGAACGATCAAAGCGTAGACTGTTTCAGATATTACTCCCATGAAGGAAAGTGCGGATGGTGACTGTTGTAATCACTCCTGATGCGATTTCTGTGTTTCATCAACACTTTGAAGGTCCACAGATTACAGATTGCCTCCAGATGTGCATCGGAAACTACTACTGGTCTTCCACGGAACGATTAAAGCGCAAACTGTTTGAGACATTACTCCCATGAAAGGAAATGCTGATGGTGACTTTTGTATTCAATCCCGATGCAATTTCTGTGTTTCATTAACACTTTGAAGGTCCACAGATTTCAGAATGCCTCCAGATGTGAATCGAAACTTCTACTGGTCTTCCAGGCAACGATCACAGCGTAGACTGTTTGAGACATTACTCCAATGGAGGAAAGTACGCATGGTGACTGTTGTATTCAATCCCGATGCAATTTCTGTGTTTCATCAACACTTTGAAGGTCCATAGGTAACAGAATGCCTCCAGATGGGCATCGGAAACTACTACTGGTCTTCCAGGGAACGGTCAAAGCGTAGACTGTTTGAGTTATTACTCCAATGGAGAAAGTGCGCATGGTGACTGTTGTATTCAATTCCGATGCAATTTCTGTGTTTCATCAACACTCTGATAGTCCACAGATTACAGAATGCCTCCAGATGTGCATCGGAAAGTACTACTGGTGGTCTAGGGAACGATCAAAGCGTAGACTGTCTGCGACATTACCCAAATGAAGGAATGTGCGCATGGAGACTGTTGTATTCAATACCGATGCAATTTCTGTGTTTCATCAACTCTTTGAAGATCCACAGATTACAGAATTCCTCTAGATGTGAATCGAAACTACTAATGGTCTTCCAGGGAACGATCAAAGCATAGACTGTTTGACACATTACTCCCATGGAGGAAAGTGCGCATGGTGAATGTTGTAGTCAATCCCGATGCAATTTCTGTGCTTCATCAACACTTTGAAGGTCCACTGATCAGAGAATGCCTCCAGATGTGAATCGAAACTACTACTGGTCTTACAGGGAACGATCAAAGCGTAGACTGTTTGAGACATAACTCCCATGGAGGAAAGGGGTCATAGTGACTGTTGTATTCAATCCCGATGCAAATTCTGTGTTTGAACAACACTCTGATAGTTCACAGATTACAGAATGCCCCCAGATGTGCATCGGAAACTACTACTGGTCTTCCAGGGAACGATCAAGGCGTAGACTGTTTGAGACATTACTCCCACGGAGGAAAGTCCGCATGGTGACTGTTGTAATCAATCCCGATGCAATATCTGTGTTTCAACAACACTCTGATAGTAATCAAATTTCAGAATGCCTCCAGATGTGCATCGGAAACTACTAATGGTCTTCCAGGGAACGATCAAATTGAATACTGTTTGAGACATTACTCCCATGGAGGGAAATGCGGATGGTGACTGTTGTATTCAATCCCGATGCAATTTCTGTGTTTCATCAACACTTTGAAGGTCCACAGATTAGAGAATGCCTCCTGATGTGAATCGAAACTACTACTGGTCTTACAGGGAACGATCCAAGCGTAGACTGTTTGAGACATTTCTCCCATGGAGGAAAGTGCGCATGGTGACTGTTGTATTCAATCCCGATCCAATTTCTGTGTTTCATCAACTCTTTGAAGATCCACAGATTACAGAATGCCTCCAGATGTGAACCGAAACTACTACTGGTCTTCCAGGGAACGATCAAAGCGTAGACTGTTTGAGACATTACTCAAATGGAGTAATGTGCGCATGGTGACTGTTGTAATCAATCCCGATGCAATTTCTGTGTTTCAACAACACTCTGATGGTTCACAGATTACAGAATGCCAACAGATGTGCATCGGAAACTACTACTGGTCTTCCAGGGAACGATCAAAGCGTATACAGTTTGAGACATTACTCCCATGGAGGAAAGTCCTCATGGTGACTGTTGTATTCAATCCCGATGCAATTTCTGTGCTTCAACAACACTCTGATAGTAAACAGATGACAGAATGCCTCCAGATGTGCATCGGAAACTACTACTGGTCTTCCAGGGAACGATCAAAGCGTATACTGTTTGAGACATTACTCCCATGGAGGAAAGTCCTCATGGTGACTGTTGTATTCAAACCCGATGCAATTTCTGTGCTTCAGCAACACTCTGATAGTAAACAGATTACAGAAAGCCTCCAGATGTGCATCGGAAACTACTACTGGTCTTCCAGGGAACGATCAAAACGTAGACTGTTTCAGACGTTACTCCCATGGAGGAAAGTGCGGATGGTGACTGTTGTATTCAATCCCGATGCAATTTCTGTGTTTCATCAACACTCTGATAGTCCACAGATTACAGATTGTCTCCAGATGTGCATCGGAAACTACTACTGGTCATCCTGGGAACGATCAAACCGTAGACTGTTTCAGACATTACTCCCATGGAGGAAAGTGAGCATGGTGACTGTTGTGATCACTCCTGATGCAATTTATGTGTTTCATCAACACTTTGAAGGTCCACAGATTATAGATTGCCCCCAGATGTACATCGGAAACTACTACTGGTCTTCCAGGGAACGATCAAAGCGTAGACTGTTTGAGACATTACTCCCATGGAGGAAAGGGGTCATGGTGACTGTTGTATTCAATCCCGATGCAATTTCTGTGTTCCATCAACACTTTGAAGGTCAACAGATTACAGAATGCCTCCAGATGTGCATCGGAAACTACTACTGGTCTTCCAGGGACGGATCAAAGCGTAGACTGTTTCAGACGTTACTGCCATGGTGGAAAGTGCGGATGGTGAATGTTGTATTCAATCCCGATGCAATTTCTGTGTTTCATCAACACTCTGATAGTCCACACATTACAGATTGTCTCCAGATGTGCGTCGGAAACTGCTACTGGTCTTCCTGGGAACGATCAAACCGTAGACTGTTTCAGATATTACTCCCATGAAGGAAAGTGCGGATGGTGACTGTTGTAATCACTCCTGATGCAATTTCTGTGTTTCATCAACACTTTGAAGGTCAACAGATTACAGATTGCCTCCAGATGTGCATCGGAAACTACTACTGGTCTTCCACGGAACGATCAAAGCGCAGACTGTTTGAGACATTACTCCCATGAAAGGAAATGCTGATGGTGACTGTTGTATTCAATCCCGATGCAATTTCTGTGTTCATTAACACTTTGAAGGTCCACAGATTACAAAATGCCTCCAGTTGTGAATCGAAACTACTACTGGTCTTCCAGGGAACGATCAAAGCGTAGACTGTTTGAGACATTACTCCCATGGAGGGAAATGCGGATGGTGACTTTTGTATTCAATCCCGATGCAATTTCTGTGTTTCATCAACACTTTGAAGGTCCACAGATTAGAGAATGCCTCCAGATGTGAATCGAAACTACTACTGGTCTTACAGGGAACGATCAAAGCGTAGACTGTTTGAGACATTACTCCCATGGAGGAAAGGGGTCATGGTGACTGTTGTATTAAATCCCGATGCAATTTCTGTGTTTCATCAACACTTTGAAGGTCCACAGATTACAGAATGCCTCCAGATGTGCATCGGAAACTACTACTGGTCTTCCATCGAAGGATCAAAGCGTAGACTGTTTCAGACGTTACTGCCATGGTGGAAAGTGCAAATGGTGAATGTTGTATTCAATCCTGATGCAATTTCTGTGTTTCATCAACACTCTGATAGTCCACACATTACAGATTGTCTCCAGATGTGCGTCGGAAACTGCTACTGGTCTTCCTGGGAACGATCAAACCGTAGACTGTTTCAGATATTACTCCCATGAAGGAAAGTGCGGATGGTGACTGTGTTCATTAACACTTTGAAGGTCCACAGATTACAAAATGCCTCCAGTTGTGAATCGAAACTACTACTGGTCTTCCAGGGAACGATCAAAGCGTAGACTGTTTGAGACAATACTCCCATGGAGGGAAATGCGGATGGTGACTGTTGTATTCAATCCCGATGCAATTTCTGTGTTTCATTAACACTTTGAAGGTCCACAGATTTCAGAATGCCTCCAGATGTGAATCGAAACTTCTACTGGTCTTCCAGGCAACGATCACAGCGTAGACTGTTTGAGACATTACTCCAATGGAGGAAAGTGCGCATGGTGACTGTTGTATTCAATCCCGATGCAATTTCTGTGTTTCATCAACACTTTGAAGGTCCATAGGTAACAGAATGCCTCCAGATGGGCATCGGAAACTACTACTGGTCTTCCAGGGAACGGTCAAAGCGTTGACTGTTTGAGTTATTACTCCAATGGAGGAAAGTGCGCATGGTGACTGTTGTATTCAATTCCGATGCAATTTCTGTGTTTCATCAACACTCTGATAGTCCACAGATTACAGAATGCCTCCAGATGTGCATCGGAAAGTACTACTGGTGGTCCAGGGAACGATCAAAGCGTAGACTGTCTGCGTTATTACCCAAATGAAGGAATGTGCGCATGGTGACTGTTGTATTCAATCCCGATGCAATTTCTGTGTTTCATCAACTCTTTGAAGATCCACAGATTACAGAATTCCACCAGATGTGAATCGAAACTACTAATGGCCTTCCAGGGAACGATCAAAGCATAGACTGTTTGACACATTACTCCCATGGAGGAAAGTGCGCATGGTGAATGTTGTAGTCAATCCCGATGCAATTTCTGTGCTTCATCAACACTTTGAAGGTCCACAGATTAGAGAATGCCTCCAGATGTGAATCGAAACTACTACTGGTCTTACAGGGAACGATCAAAGCGTAGACTGTTTGAGACATAACTCCCATGGAGGAAAGGGGTCATAGTGACTGTTGTATTCAATCCCGATGCAATATCTGTGTTTGAACAACACTCTGATAGTAATCAAATTTCAGAATGCCTCCAGATGTGCATCGGAAACTACTAATGGTCTTCCAGGGAACGATCAAATTGTATCAACAGGGAACGATCAAGGCGTAGACTGTTTGAGACATTACTCCCTCGGAGGAAAGTCCGCATGGTGACTGTTGTAATCAATCCCGATGCAATATCTGTGTTTCAACAACACTCTGATAGTAATCAAATTTCAGAATGCCTCCAGATGTGCATCGGAAACTACTAATGGTCTTCCAGGGAACGATCAAATTGTATCAACAGGGAACGATCAAGGCGTAGACTGTTTGAGACATTACTCCCACGGAGGAAAGTCCGCATGGTGACTGTTGTAATCAATCCCGATGCAATATCTGTGTTTCTACAACACTCTGATAGTAATCAAATTTCAGAATGCCTCCAGATGTGCATCGGAAACTACTAATGGTCTTCCAGGGAACGATCAAATTGTATACTGTTTGAGACATTACTCCCATGGAGGGAAATGCGGATGGTGACTGTTGTATTCAATCCCGATGCAATTTCTGTGTTTCATCAACACTTTGAAGGTCCACAGATTAGAGAATGCCTCCTGATGTGAATCGAAACTACTACTGGTCTTACAGGGAACGATCAAAGCGTAGACTGTTTGAGACATTACTCCCATGGAGAAATGGTCATGCTGACTGATGTATTAAATCCCGATGCAATTTCTGTGTTTCATCAACACTCGGGTAGTCGACAGATTACAGAATACCTCTAGATGTGCATCGGAATCTACTACTGGTCTTCCAGGGAACGATCAAAGCGTAGACTGTTTGAGACATTTCTCCCATGGAGGAAAGTGCGCATGGTGACTGTTGTATTCAATACCGATCCAATTTCTGTGTTTCATCAACTCTTTGAAGATCCACAGATTACAGAATGCCTCCAGATGTGAACCGAAACTACTACTGGTCTTCCAGGGAACGATCAAAGCGTAGACTGTTTGAGACATTACTCCCATGGAGGAAAGTGTGCATGGTGACTGTTGTAATCAATCCCGATGCAATTTCTGTGTTTCAACAACACTCTGATAGTTCACAGATTACAGAATGCCAACAGATGTGCATCGGAAACTACTACTGGTCTTCCAGGGAACGATCAAAGCGTATACTGTTTGAGACATTACTCCCATGGAGGAAAGTCCTCATGGTGACTGTTGTATTCAATCCCGATGCAATTTCTGTGCTTCAACAACACTCTGATAGTAAACAGATTACAGAATGCCTCCAGATGTGCATCGGAAACTACTACTGGTCTTCCAGGGAACGATCAAAGCGTATACTGTTTGAGACATTACTCCCATGGAGGAAAGTCCCCATGGTGACTGTTGTATTCAAACCCGATGCAATTTCTGTGCTTCAACAACACTCTGATAGTAAACAGATTACAGAATGCCTCCAGATGTGCATCGGAAACTACTACTGGTCTTCCAGGGAACGATCAAAACGTAGACTGTTTCAGACGTTACTCCCATGGAGGAAAGTGCGGATGGTGACTGTTGTATTCAATCCCGATGCATTTTCTGTGTTTCATCAACACTCTGATAGTCCACAGATTACAGATTGTCTCCAGATGTGCATCGGAAACTACTACTGGTCATCCTGGGAACGATCAAACTGTAGACTGTTTCAGACATTACTCCCATGGAGGAAAGTGAGCATGGTGACTGTTGTGATCACTCCTGATGCAATTTATGTGTTTCATCAACACTTTGAAGGTCCACAGATTATAGATTGCCCCCAGATGTACATCGGAAACTACTACTGGTCTTCCAGGGAACGATCAAAGCGTAGACTGTTTGAGACATTACTCCCATGGATTAAAGTGCGCATGGTGACTGTTGTATTCAATCCCGATGCAATTTCTGTGTTTCATCAAAACTTTGAAGGTCCACAGATTACAGAATGACTCCAGATATGCATCGGAAACTACTACTGGTCTTCCAAATAAGGATCAAAACGTAGACTGTTTCAGACGTTACTGCCATGGAGGAAAGTGCGGATGGTGAATGTTGTATTCAATCCCGATGCAATTTCTGTGTTTCATCAACACTCTGATAGTCCACACATTACAGATTGTCTCCAGATGTGCATCGGAAACTAGTACTGGTCTTTCTGGGAACGATCAAACCGTAGACTGTTTCAGATATTACTCCCATGAAGGAAAGTGTGGATGGTGACTGTTGTAATCACTCCTGATGCTATTTCTGTGTTTCATTAACACTTTGAAGGTCCACAGATTACAGAATGCCTCCAGATGTGAATCGAAAGTACTACTGGTCTTCCAGGGAACGATCAAAGCGTAGCCTGTTTGACACATTACTCCCATGGAGGAAAGGGGTCATGGTGACTGTTGTATTCAATCCCGATGCAATTTCTGTGTTTAATTAACACTCGGATAGTCCACAGATTACAGAATACCTCCAGATGTGCATCGGAAACTACTACTGGTCTTCAGGGAACGATCAAAGAGATGACAGTTTGAGACATTACTCCCATGGAGAAAAGTATGCATGGTGCCTGTTGTATTCAATCCCGATGCAATTTCTGTGTTTCATCAACTCTCGGATTGTCCACAGATTACAGAATGCCTCCAGATGTGCATCGGAAACTACTACTGGTCTTAAGGGAACGATCAAAGCGATGACAGTTCAAGACATTACTCCCATGGAGAAATGTACGCATGGTGCCTGTTGTATTCAATCCCGATGCAATTTCTGTGTTTCATTAACTCTCGGATTGTCCAAAGATTACGGAATGCCTCCAGATGTGCATCGGAAACTGCTACTGGTCTTCCAGGGAACGATCAAAGCGTATACTCTTTGAGACATTACTCCAATGGAGGAAAGTGCCCATGGTGCCTGTTGTATTCCATCCCGATGCAATTTCTGTGTTTCATCAACACTTTGAAGGTCCATAGGTTACAGAATGCCTCCAGATGTGCATCGGAAACTACTACTGGTCTTTCAGGGAACGGTCAAAGCGTAGACTGTTTGAGACATTACTCCAATGGAGGTAAGTGCGCATGGTGACTGTTGTATTCAATTCCGATGCAATTTCTGTGTTTCATCAACACTCTGATAGTCCACAGATTACAGAATGCCTCCAGATGTGCATCGGATACTACTACTGGTGGTCGAGGGAACGATCAAATCGTAGACTGTCTGAGACATTACTCCCATGAAAAGAAATGCTGATGGTGACTGTTGTATTCAATCCCGATGCCATTTCTGTGTTTCATTAACACTTTGAAGGTCCACAGATTACAGAATGCGTCCAGATGTGAATCGAAACTACTACTGGTCTTCCAGGGAACGATCAAAGCGTAGACTGTTTCAGACATTACTCCCATGGAGGGAAATGCGGATGGTGACTGTTGTATTCAATCCCGATGCAATTTCTGTGTTTCATCAACACTTTGAAGGTCCACAGATTAGAGAATGCCTCCAGATCGAATCGAAACTACTACTGGTCTTACAGGGAACGATCAAAGCGTAGACTGTTTGAGACATTACTCCCATGGAGGAAAGGGGTAATGGTGACTGTTGTATTCAATCCCGATGCAATTTCTGTGTTTCATCAACACTTTGAAGGTCCACAGATTACAGAATGCCTCCAGATGTGCATCGGAAACTACTACTGGTCTTCCAGGGAAGGATCAAAGCGTAGACTGTTTCAGACGTTACTGCCATGGTGGAAAGTGCGGATGGTGAATGTTGTATTCACTCCCGATGCAATTTCTGTGTTTCATCAACACTCTGATAGTCCACACATTCCAGATTGTCTCCAGATGTGCGTCGGAAACTGCTACTGGTCTTCCTGGGAACGATCAAACCGTAGACTGTTTCAGATATTACTCCCATGAAGGAAAGTGCGGATGGTGACTGTTGTAATCACTCCTGATGCAATTTCTGTGTTTCATCAACACTTTGAAGGTCCACAGATTACAGATTGCCTCCGGATGTGCATCGGAAACTACTACTGGTCTTCCACGGAACGATCAAAGCGCAGACTGTTTGAGACATTACTCCCATGAAAGGAAATGCTGATGGTGACTGTTGTATTCAATCCCGATAAAATTTCTGTGTTTCATTAACACTTTGAAGGTCCACAGATTACAAAATGCCTCCAGATGTGAATCGAAACTGCTACTGGTCTTCCAGGGAACGATCAAAGCGTATACTGTTTGAGACATTACTCCAATGGATGGAAATGGGGACGGTGATTGTTATATTCAATAACGAAGCAATATCTGTGTTTCTACAACACTTTGAAGGTCCACAGATTACAGAATGCCCCCAAATGTGAATCGAAAGTACTACTGGTCTTCCAGGGAACGATCAAAGTGTAGACTGTTTGAGGCATTACTCCCATGGAGGAAAGGGGTCATGGTGACTGTTGTATTCAATCCCGATGCAATTTCTGTGTTTCATCAACTCTCGGATTGTCCACAGATTACAGAATGCCTCCAGGTGTGCATCGGAAACTACTACTGGTCTTCAGGGAACGATCAAAGCGATGACAGTTTGAGACATTACTCCCATCAAGAAATGTACGCATGGTGCCTGTTTTATTCAATCCCGATGCAATTTATTTGTTTCATCAACACTCGGATTGTCCACAGATTACAGAATGCCTCCAGATGTGCATCGGAAACTACTACTGGACTTCAGGGAACGATCAAAGCGATGACAGTTTGAGACATTAGTCCCATGGAGAAATGTAGGCATGATGCCTGTTGTATTCAATCCCGATGCAATTTCTGTGTTTCTTTACACTTTGAAGATCCATAGATTACAGAATGCCTCCAGATGTGCATCGGAAGCTACTACTGGTCTTCCAGGGAACGATCAAAGCGTACACTGTTTGAGACATTACTCCCATGGAGGAAAGTGCGCATGGTGACTGTTGTAATCAATTCCGATGCAATTTATGTGTTTCATCAACACTCTGATAGTCCACAGATTACAGAATGCCTCCAGATGTGCATCGGAAACTACCATTGGTCTTCCAGGGAACGATCAAATCGTAGACTGTTTGAGACATTACTCCCATGGAGGAAAGTGTGCATGGTGACTGTTGTATTCAAACCCCATGCAATTTCTGTGTTTCATCAACACTTTGAAAGTCCACAGATTAGAGAATGCCTCCAGATGTGAATCGAAACTACTACTGGTCTTCCAGGGAACGATCAAAGCGTAGTCTGTTTGAGACATTACTCCCATGGAGGAAATTGCGCATGGTGACTGTTGTAATCAATTCCGATGCAATTTATGTGTTTCATCAACACTCTGATAGTCCACAGATTACAGAATGCCACCAGATGTGCATCGGAAACTACCACTGGTCTTCCAGGGAACGATCAAAGCGTAGACTGTTTGAGACATTACTCCCATGGAGGAAAGTATGCATGGTGACTGTTGTTTTCAATCCCCATGCAATTTATGTGTTTCATCAACACTTTGAAGGTCCACAGATTACAGAATGCCTCCAGATGTGCAACGGAAACTACTACGGGTCTTCAAGGGAACAGTCAAAGCGTAGACTGTTTCAGACGTTACTCCCATGGAGGAAAGAGCGGATGGTGACTGTTGTATTCAATCCCGATGCAATTTCTGTGTTTCATCAACACTTTGAAGGTCCACAGATTAGAGAATGCCTCCAGATGTGAATCGAAACTACTACTGGTCTTCCAGGGAACGATCAAAGCTTAGACTGTTTGAGACATTACTCTCATGGAGAAATTTAGGCATGGTGCCTGTTGTATTCAATCCCGATGCAATTTCTGTGTTTCATCAACACTCTGATAGTCCACAGATTACGGAATGCCTCCAGATGTGCATCGGAAACTACTACTGGTCTTCCAGGGAACGATCAAAGCGTAGACTGTCTGAGACATTACTCAAATGGAGGAATGTGCGCATGGTGTCTGTTGTATTCAATCCCGATGCAATTTCTGTGTTTCAACAAGACTCTGATAGTTCACAGATTACAGAATGCCCCCAGATGTGCATCGGAAGCTAATACTGGTCTTCCAGGGAACGATCAAAGCGTAGACTGTTTGAGCCATTACTCCCTTGGAGGAAAGTCCGCATGGTGACTGTTGTATTCAATCCCGATGCAATTTCTGTGTTTCAACCACACTCTGATAGAAAACAGATTACAGAATGCCTCCAGACGTGCATCGGAAACTACTACTGGTCTTCCAGGGAACGATCAAAGCGTAGACTGTTTGAGACATTACTCCAATGGAGGGAAATGCTGATGGTGACTGTTGTATTCAATCCCGATGAAATTTATGTGTTTCATCAACACTTTGAAGGTCCACAGATTAGAGAATGCCTCCAGATGTGAATCGAAACTGCTACTGGTCTTCCAGGGAACGAACAAAGCGTAGACTGTTTGAGACATTACTCCCATGGAGGAAAGGGGTCATGGTGACTGTTGTATTCAATCCCGATGCAATTTCTGTGTTTCATCAACACTCTGATAGTCCACAGATTACAAAATGCCTCCAGATGTGAACCGGAAACTACTACTGGTCTTCCAAGGAACAATCAAAGCGTAGTCTGTCTGAGACATTACTCAAATGGAGGAATGTGCGCATGGTGACTGTTGTATTCAATCCCGATCCAATTTCTGTGTTTCATCAACTCTTTGAAGATCCACAGATTACAGAATGCCTCCAGATGTGAACCGAAACTACTACTGGTCTTCCAGGGAACGGTCAAAGCGTAGACTGTTTGAGACATTACTCCCATGGAGGAAAGTGCGCTTGGTGACTATTGTAATCAATCCCGATGCAATTTCTGTGTTTCAACAACACTCTGATAGTTCACAGATTACAGAATGCCAACAGATGTGCATCGGAAACTACTACTGGTCTTCCAGGGAAGGATCAAACGTAGACTGTTTCAGACGATACTGCCATGGTGGAAAGTGCGGATGGTGAATGTTGTATTCAATCCCGATGCAATTTCTGTGTTTCATCAACACTCTGATGGTCCACACATTACAGATTGTCTCCAGATGTGCGTCTGAAACTCTACTGGTCTTCCTGGGAACGATCAAACCGTAGAATGTTTCAGATATTACTCCCATGAAGGAAAGTGCGGATGGTGACTGTTGTAATCACTCCTGATGCAATTTCTGTGTTTCATCAACACTTTGAAGGTCCACAGGTTACAGATTGCCTCCAGATGTGCATCATAAACTACTACTGGTCTTCCACGGAACGATCAAAGCGCAGACTGTTTGAGACATTACTCCCATGAAAGGAAATGCTGATGGTGACTGTTGTATTCAATGACGATGCAATTTCTGTGTTTCATTAACACTTTGAAGGTCCACAGATTACAGAATGCCTCCAGATGTGAATCGAAACCACTACTGGTCTTCCAAGCAACGATCACAGGGTAGACTGTTTGAGACATTACTCCAATGGAGGAAAGTTCGCATTGTGACTGTTGTATTCAATCCCGATGCAATTTCTGTGTTTCATCAACACTTTGAAGGTCCATAGGTAACAGAATGCCTCCAGATGTGCATCGGAAACTACTACTGGTCTTCCAGGGAACGGTCAAAGCGTAGACTGTTTCAGTTATTACTCCAATGGAGGAAAGTGCGCATGGTGACTGTTGTATTCAATTCCGATGCAATTTCTGTGTTTCATCAACACTCTGATAGTCCGCAGATTACAGAATGCCTCCAGATGTGCATCGGAAACTACTACTGGTGGTCAAGGGAACGATCAAAGCGTGGACTGTCTGAGACATTACCCAAATGAAGGAATGTGCGCATGGTGACTGTTGTATTCAATCCCGATGCAATTTCTGTGTTTCATCAACTCTTTGAAGATCCACAGATTACAGAATGCCTCCAGATGTGAATCGAAACTACTAATGGTCTTCCAGGGAACGATCAAAGCATAGACTGTTTGACACATTACTCCCATGGAGGAAAGTGCGCATGGTGAATGTTGTAATCAATCCCGATGCAATTTCTGTGCTTCATCAACACTTTGAAGGTCCACAGATTAGAGAATGCCTCCAGATGTGAATCGAAACTACTACTGGTCTTACAGGGAACGATCAAAGCGTAGACTGTTTGAGACATAACTCCCATGGACGAAAGGGGTCATAGTGACTGTTGTATTAAATCCCGATGCAATTTCTGTGTTTGAACAACACTCTGATAGTTCACAGATTAGAGAATGCCCCCAGATGTGCATCGGAAACAACTACTGGTCTTCCAGAGAACGGGCAAGGCGTAGACTGTTTGAGACATTACTCCCACGGAGGAAAGTCCGCATGTTGACTGTTGTAATCAATCCCGATGCAATATCTGTGTTTCAACAACACTCTGATAGTAATCAGATTTCAGAATGCCTCCAGATGTGCATCGGAAACTACTACTGGTCTTCCAGGGAACGATCAAATTGTAGACTGTTTGAGACATTACTCCCATGGAGGGAAATGCGGATGGTGACTGTTGTATTCAATCCCGATGCAATTTCTGTGTTTCATCAACACTTTGAAGGTCCACAGATTAGAGAATGCCACCTGAAGTGAATCGAAACTACTACTGGTCTCACACGGAACGATCAAAGCGCAGACTGTTTGAGACATTACTCCCATGGAGAAAGGGTCATGGTGACTGTTGTATTCAATCCCGATGCAATTTCTGTGTTTCATCAACACTCGGGTAGTCGACAGATTACAGAATACCTCCAGATGTGCATCGGAAACTACTACTGGTCTTCAGGGAACGATCAAAGCGATGACGGTTTCAGACATTACTCTCATGGAGAAATGTAGGCATGGTGCCTGTTGTATTCAATCCCGATACAATTTCTGTGTTTCATCAACACTCCGATAGTCCACAGATTACAGAATGCCTCCAGATGTGCATCGGAAACTACTACTGGTCTTCAAGGGAACGGTCAAAGCGTAGACTGTTTGAGACATTACTCACATGGAGGAAAGAGGTCATGGTGACTGTTGTATTCAATCCCGATGCTATTTCTGTGTTTCATCAACACTCGGGTAGTCCACAGATTACAGAATACCTCCAGATGTGCATCGGAAACTACTACTGGTCTTCCAGGGAACGATCAAAACGTAGAGTGTCTGGGACATTACTCAAATGGAGGAATGTGCGCATGGTGACTGTCGTATTCTATCCCGATGCAATTTCTGTGTTTCATCAACTCTTTGAAGATCCACAGATTACAGAATGCCTCCAGATGTGAATCGAAACTACTACTGGTCTTCCAGGGAACGATCAAAGCGTAGACTGTTTGAGACATTACTCCCATGGAGGAAAGTGCGCATGGTGACTATTGTAATCAATCCCGATGCATTTTCTTTGTTTCAACAACACTCTGATAGCTCACAGATTACAGAATGCCCCCAGATGTGCATCGGAAACTACTACTGGTCTTCCAGGGAACGATCAAAGCGTATACTGTTTGAGACATACTCCCATGGAGGAAAGTCCGCATGGTGACTCTTGTATTCAATCCTGCTGCAATTTCAGAGTTTCAACAACACTCTGATAGTAAACAGATTACAGAATGCCTCCAGATGTGCATCGGAAACAACTACTGGTCTTCCAGGGAACGATTAAAACGTAGACTGTTTGGTACATTACTCCTATGGATGGAAATTGGGACGGTGATTGTTATATTCAATAACGAAGCAATTTCTGTGTTTCTACAACACTTTGAAGGTCCACAGATTACAGAGTGCCCCCAAATGTGAATCGAAAGTACTACTGGTCTGCCAGGGAACGATCAAAGTGTAGACTGTTTGAGGCATTACTCCCATGGAGGAAAGGGGTCATGGTGACTGTTGTATTCAATCCCGATGCAATTTCTGTGTTTCATCAACACTCGGATAGCCCACAGATTACAGAATACCTCAAGGTGTGCATCGGAAACTACTACTGGTCTTCAGGGAACGATCAAAGCGATGACAGTTTGAGACATTACTCCCATAAAGAAATGTACGCATGGTGCCTGTTTTAATCAATCCCGATGCAATTTATTTGTTTCATCAACACTCGGATTGTCCACAGATTACAGAAAGCCTCCAGATGTGCATCGGAAACTACTACTGAAGTTCAGGGAACGATCAAAGCGATGACAGTTTGAGACATTACTCCCATGGAGAAATGTTGGCATGATGCCTGTTGTATTCAATCCCGATGCAATTTCTGTGTTTCTTTACACTTTGAAGATCCATAGATTACAGAATGCCTCCAGATTTGCATCGGAAGCTACTACTGGTCTTCCAGGGAACGATCAAAGCGTACACTGTTTGAGACATTACTCCCATGGAGGAAAGTGCGCATGGTGACTGTTGTAATCAATTCCGATGCAATTTATGTGTTTCATCAACACTCTGATAGTCCACAGATTACAGAATGCCTCCAGATGTGCATCGGAAACTACCATTGGTCTTCCAGGGAACGATCAAAGCGTAGACTGTTTGAGACATTACTCCCATGGAGGAAAGTGTGCATGGTGACTTTTGTATTCAAACCCAATGCAATTTCTGTGTTTCATCAACACTTTGAAGGTCCACAGATTAGAGAATGCCTCCAGATGTGAATCGAAACTACTACTGGTCTTCCAGGGAACGATCAAAGCGTAGACTGTTTGAGACATTACTCTCACGGAGAAATGTAGGCATGGTGCCTGTTGTATTCAATCCCGATGCAATTTCTGTGTTTCATCAACACTCTGATAGTCCACAGATTACAGAATGCCTCCAGATGTGCATCGGAAACTACTACTGGTCTTCCAGGGAACGATCAAAGCGTAGACTGTCTGAGACATTACTCAAATGGAGGAATGTGCGCATGGTGTCTGTTGTATTCAATCCCGATGCAATTTCTGTGTTTCAACAAGACTCTGATAGTTCACTGATTACAGAATGCACCCAGATGTGCATCGGAAGCTAATACTGGTCTTCCAGGGAACGATCAAAGCGTAGACTGTTTGAGCCATTACTCCCTTGGAGGAAAGTCCGCATGGTGACTGTTGTATACAATCCCGATGCAATTTCTGTGTTTCAACCACACTCTGATAGAAAACAGATTACAGAATAACTCCAGATGTGCATCGGAAACTACTACTGGTCTTCCAGGGAACGATCAAAGCGTAGACTGTTTGAGACATTACTCCCATGGAGGGAAATGCGAATGGTGACTGTTGTATTCAATCCCGATGAAATTTATGTGTTTCATCAACACTTTGAAGGTCCACAGATTAGAGAATGCCTCCAGATGTGAATCGAAACTGCTACTGGTCTTCCAGGGAACGATCAAAGCGTAGACTGTTTGAGACATTACTCCCATGGAGGAAAGGGGTCATGGTGACTGTTGTATTCAATCCTGATGCAATTTCTGGGTTTCATCAACACTTTGAAGGTCCATAGGTTACAAAATGCCTCCAGATGTGCATCGGAAACTACTACTGGTCTTCCAGGGAACGATCAAAACGTAGACTATTTGAGACATTACTAAAATGGAGGAAAGTGCGCATGGTGACTGTTGTATTCAATCCCGATGCAATTTCTGTGTTTCATCAACTCTCGGATTGTCCACAGATTACGGAATGCCTGCAGATGTGCATCGGAAACTACTACTGGTCTTCCAGGGAACGATCAAAGCGTATACTCCTTGAGACATTACTCCAATGGAGGAAAGTGCGTATGGTGACTGTTGTATTCAATCCCGATGCAATTTCTGTGTTTCATCAACACTTTGAAGGTCCATAGGTAACAGAATGCCTCCAGATGTGCATCGGAAACTACTACTGGTCTTCCAGGGAACGGTCAAAGCGTAGACTGTTTGAGTTATTACTCCAATGGAGAAAGTGCGCATGGTGACTGTTGTATTCAATTCCGATGCAATTTCTGTGTTTCATCAACACTCTGATAGTCCACAGATTACAGAATGCCTCCAGAAGAGCATCGGGAAGTACTACTGGTGGTCTAGGGAACGATCAAAGCGTAGACTGTCTGAGACATTACCCAAATGAAGGAATGTGCGCATGGTGACTGTTGTATTCAGTCCCGGAGCAATTTCTGTGTTTCATCAACTCTTTGAAGAACCACAGATTACAGAATGCCTCCAGATGTGAATCGAAACTACTAATGGTCTTCCAGGGAACGATCAAAGCATAGACTGTTTGACACATTACTCCCATGGAGGAAAGTGCGCATGGTGACTGTTGTAGTCAATCCCGATGCAATTTCTGTACTTCATCAACACTTTGAAGGTCCACAGATTAGAGAATGCCTCCAGATGTGAATCGAAACTACTACTGGTCTTACAGGGAACGATCAAAACGTAGACTGTTTGAGACATTACTCCCATGGATGGAAATGGGGACGGTGATGGTTATATTCAATAACGAAGCAATTTCTGTGTTTCTACAACACTTTGAAGGTCCACAGATTACAGAGTGCCCCCAAATGTGAATCGAAAGTACTACTCTTCTTCCAGGGAACGATCAAAGTGTAGACTGTTTGAGGCATTACTCCCATGGAAGAAAGGGGTCATGGTGACTGTTGTATTCAATCCCGATGCAATTTCTGTGTTTCATCAACACTCGGATAGCCCACAGATTACAGAATACCTCCAGGTGTGCATCGGAAACTACTACTGGTCTTCAGGGAACGATCAAAGCGATGACAGTTTGAGACATTACTCCCATAAAGAAATGTACGCATGGTGCCTGTTTTATTCAATCCCGATGCAATTTATTATTTTCATCAACACTCTTATTGTCCACAGATTACAGAATGATTCCAGATGTGCATCGGAAACTACTACTGGACTTCAGGGAACGATCAAAGCGATGACAGTTTGAGACATTACTCCCATGGAGAAATGTAGGCATGATGCCTGTTGTATTCAATCCCGATGCAATTTCTGTGTTTCTTTACACTTTGAAGATCCATAGATTACAGAATGCCTCCAGATGTGCATCGGAAGCTACTACTAGTCTTCCAGGGAACGATCAAAGCGTACACTGTTTGAGACATTACTCCCATGGAGGAAAGTGCGCATGGTGACTGTTGTAAACAATTCCGATGCAATTTATGTGTTTCATCAACACTCTGATAGTCCACAGATTACAGAATGCCTCCAGATGTGCATCGGAAACTACCATTGGTCTTCCAGGGAACGATCAAAGCGTAGACTGTTTGAGACATTACTCCCATGGAGGAAAGTGTGCATGGTGACTGTTGTGTTCAAACCCCATGCAATTTCTGTGTTTCATCAACACTTTGAAAGTCCACAGATTAGAGAATGCCTCCAGATGTGAATCGAAACTACTACTGGTCTTCCAGGGAACGATCAAAGCGTAGACTGTTTGAGACATTACTCCCATGGAGGAAAGTGCGCATGGTGACTGTTGTAATCAATTCCGATGCAATTTATGTGTTTCATCAACACTCTGATAGTCCACAGATTACAGAATGCCACCAGATGTGCATCGGAAACTACCACTGGCCTTCCAGGGAACGATCAAAGCGTAGATTGTTTGAGACATTACTCCCATGGAGGAAAGTATGCATGGTGACTGTTGTATTCAATCCCCATGCAATTTATGTGTTTCATCAACACTTTGAAGGTCCACAGATTAGAGAATGCCTCCAGATGTGAATCGAAACTACTACTGGTCTTCCAGGGAACGATCAAAGCGTAGACTGTTTGAGACATTACTCCCATGGAGAAATGTAGGCATGGTGCCCATTGTATTCAATCCCGATGCAATTTCTGTGTTTCATCAACACTCTGATAGTCCACAGATTACAGAATGCCTCCAGATGTGCATCGGAAACTACTACTGGTCTTCCAGGGAACGATCAAAGCGTAGACTGTCTGAGACATTATTCAAATGGAGGAATGTGCGCATGGTGTCTGTTGTATTCAATCCCGATTCAATTTCTGTGTTTCAACAAGACTCTGATAGTTCACAGATTACAGAATGCCCCCAGATGGGCATCGGAAGCTAATACTGGTCTCCCAGGGAACGATCAAAGCGTAGACTGTTTGAGCCATTACTCCCATGGAGGAAAGTCCGCATGGTGACTGTTGTATTCAATCCCGATGCAATTTCTGTGTTTCAACCACACTGTGATAGTAAACAGATTACAGAATGCCTCCAGATGTGCATCGGAAACTACTACTGGTCTTCCAGGGAACGATCAAAACGTAGACTGTTTCAGACGTTACTCCCATGGAGGAAAGTGCGGATGGTGACTGTTGTATTCAATCCCGATGCAATTTCTGTGTTTCATCAACACTCTGATAGTCCACAGATTACAGATTGTCTCCAGATGTGCATCGGAAACTACTACTGGTCATCCTGGGAACGATCAAACCGTAGACTGTTTCAGACATTACTCCCATGGGGGAAAGTGCGCATGGTGACTGTTGTGTTCACTAATGATGCAGTTTCTGTGTTTTATCAACACTTTGAAGGTCCACAGATTACAGATTGCCTCCAGATGTGCATCGGAAACTACTACTGGTCTTATAGGGAACGATCAAAGCGTAGACTCTTTCAGACATTACTATCATGGAGGAAAGTGCGCATGGTGCATGGTGACTGTTGTTTTCAATCCGATGCAATTTCTGTGTTTCTTCAACACTCTGATAGTCCACAGATTACAGATTGCCTCCAGATGTGGATCGGAAACTACCACTGGTCTTCCTGGGGACGAACAAAACGTAGACTATTTGAGACATTATTCCAATGGAGGAAAGTGCGGATGGTGACTGTTGTATTCAATCCCGATGTAATTTCTGTGTTTCGTCAACAATCTGATAGTCCACAGATTACAGATTGTCTCCAGATCTGTATCGGTAACTACTACTTGTCTTCCAGGGAACGAACAAAGCGTATACTGTTTAAGACATTACTCTCGTGGAGGAATGTGCGCATGGTGACTGTTGTTATCAATCCCTATGCGATTTCTGTGTTTCATCAACACTCTGATAGTCCACATATTACAGAATGACTCCAGATGTGCATCGGAAACTACTACTGGTCTGCCAGGGAATGATCAAAGCGTAGAGTCTTTGAGACATAACTCCCATGGAGGAAAGTGCGCATGGTGAATGTTGTATTCAAACCCGATGCATTTTCTGTGTTTCATCAACACTCTGATAGCCCACAGATACAGAATGCCAACAAATGTGCATCGGAAAATACTATTGGTCTTCCAGGGAACGATCAAAGCGTAGACTGTTTGAGAAATACTCCCATGGAGGAAAGTGCGAATGGTGACAATATAGTATTCAATCCCGATGGAATATCTGTGTTTCATCAACACTCTGATAGTCCACAGATTACAGAATGCCTTCAGATGTGCATCTGAAACTACTACTGGTCTTCCAGGGAACGATCAAAGCGTATACTGTTTGAGACATTATTCCCATGGAGGAAAGTGCGAATATTGACTGTTGTATTCAATCCCGATCCAATTTCTGTGTTTCAACAACAGTCTGATAGTCCACAGATTACAGAATGCCTCCAGATGTGCATCGGAAACTAGTACTGGTCTTCCAGGGAACGATCAAAGCGTAGACTGTTTGAGACATTACTCCCATGGAGGAAAGTGCGCATGGTGACTGTTGTATTTAATCCTGATGCAAATTCTGTGTTGCATCAACACTCTCATAGTCCACAGATTACAGAATGCCTCCAGATGTGCATTGGAAACTACTACTGGTCTTCCAGGGAACGATCAAAGCGTAGATTGTTTGAGACATTACTCCCATGGAGGAAAGTGCGCATGGTGACTGTTGTATTCAATCCCGATGCAATTTCTTTGTTTCAACAACACTCTGATAGTCCACAGATTACAGAATGCCTCCAGATGTGAATCGAAACTACTACTGGTCTTCCAGGGAACGATCAAAGCGTACACTGTTTGAGACATTACTCCCAATGAGGAAAGGTTTCATGGTGACTGTTGTATTCAATCCCGATGCAATTACTGTGTTTAGTCAACACTCGGATAGTCCACAGATTACAGAATGCCTCCAGATGTGCATCGGAAACTACTACTGGTCTTCCTGGGGACGATCAAAGCGATCACTGTTTGAGACAGTACTCCTATGGAGGAAAGTGCGCATGGTGACTGTTGTATTCAATTCCGATACAATTTCTGTGTTTCATCAACACTCTGATAGTCCGCAGATTACAGAATGCCTCCAGATGTGCATCGGAAACTACCACTGGTCTTCCAGGGAACGATCAAAGCGTAGACCGTTTGAGACATTACTCCCATGGATTAACGTGCGCACGGTGACTGTAGTATTCAATCCCGATGCAATTTCTGTGTTTCATCAACACTCTGATAGTCCACAGATTACAGATTGCCTCCAGTTGTGCATCGGAAACTACTACTGGTCTTCCTGGCAACGATCAAATCATAGACTGTTTGAGACATTACTCCCATGGAGGAAAGTGTGCATGGTGACTGTTGTATTCAATTCCGATGCATTTTCTGTGTTTCATCAACACTTTGAAAGTCCACAGATTAGAGAATGCCTCCAGATGTGAATCGAAACTACTACTGGTCTTCCAGGGAACGATCAAAGCGTAGACTGTTTGAGACATTAATCCCATGGAGGAAAGTGCGCATGGTGACTGTTGTAATCAATGCCGATGCAATTTATGTGTTTCATCAACACTCTGATAGTCCACAGATTACAGAATGCCACCAGATGTGCATCGGAAACTACCACTGGTCTTCCAGGGAACGATCGAAGCGTAGATTGTTTGAGACATTACTCCCATGGAGGAAAGTATGCATGGTGACTGTTGTATTCAATCCCCATGCAATTTATGTGTTTCATCAACACTTTGAAGGTCCACAGATTAGAGAATGCCTCCAGATGTGAATCGAAACTACTACTGGTCTTCCAGGGAACGATCAAAGCGTAGACTGTTTGAGACATTACTCCCATGGAGAAATGTAGGCATGGTGCCTGTTGTATTCAATCCCGATGCAATTTCTGTGTTTCATCAACACTCTGATAGTCCACAGATTACAGAATGCCTCCAGATGTGCATCGGAAACTACTACTGGTCTTCCAGGGAACGATCAAAGCATAGACTGTCTGAGACATTACTCAAATGGAGGAATGTGCGCATGGTGTCTGTTGTATTCAATCCCGATTCAATTTCTGTGTTTCAACAAGACTCTGATAGTTCACAGATTACAGAATGCCCCCAGATGGGCATCGGAAGCTAATACTGGTCTCCCAGGGAACGATCAAAGCGTAGACTGTTTGAGCCATTACTCCCATGGAGGAAAGTCCGCATGGTGACTGTTGTATTCAATCCCGATGCAATTTCTGTGTTTCAACCACACTGTGATAGAAAACAGATTACAGAATGCCTCCAGATGTGCATCGGAAACTACTACTGGTCTTCCAGGGAACGATCAAAGCGTAGACTGTTTGAGGCATTACTCCCATGGAGGGAAATGCGATGGTGACTGTTGTATTCAATCCCGATGCAATTTATGTGTTTCATCAACACTTTGAAGGTCCACAGATTAGAGAATGCCTCCAGATGTGAACCGAAACTACTACTGGTCTTCCAGGGAACGATGAAAGCGTAGACTGTTTGAGACATTACTCCCATGGAGGAAAGTGCGCATGGTGACTGTTGTAATCAATCCCGATGCAATTTCTGTGTTTCAACAACATTCTGATAGTTCACAGATTGCAGAATGCCAACAGATGTGCATCGGAAACTACTACTGGTCTTCCAGGGAACGATCAAAGCGTATACTGTTTGAGACATTACTCCCATGGAGGAAAGTCCTCATGGTGACTGTTGTATTCAATCCCGATGCAATTTCTGTGCTTCAACAACACTCTGATAGTAAACAGATTACAGAATTTCTCCAGATGTGCATCGGAAACTATTACTGGTCTTCCAGGGAACGATCAAAGCGTATACTGTTTGAGACATTACTCCCATGGAGGAGAGTCCTCATGGTGACTGTTGTATTCAATCCCGATGCAATTTCTGTGCTTCAACAACACTCTGATAGTAAACAGATTACAGAATGCCTCCAGATGTGCATCGGAAACTACTACTGGTCTTCCAGGGAACGATCAAAACGTAGACTGTTTCAGACGTTACTCCCATGGAGGTAAGTGCGGATGGTGACTGTTGTATTCAATCCCGATGCAATTTCTGTGTTTCATCAACACTCTGATAGTCCACAGATTACAGATTGTCTCCAGATGTGCATCGGAAACTACTACTGGTCATCCTGGGAACGATCAAACCGTAGACTGTTTCAGACATTACTCCCATGGAGGAAAGTGCGCATGGTGACTGTTGTGTTCACTCCTGATGCAATTTCTGTATTTTATCAACACTTTGAAGGTCCACAGATTACAGATTGCCTCCAGATGTGCATCGGAAACTACTACTGGTCTTATAGGGAACGATCAAAGCGTAGACTCTTTCAGACATTACTATCATGGAGGAAAGTGCGCATGGTGACTGTTGTTTTCAATCCGATGCAATTTCTGCGTTTCATCAACACTCTGATAGTCCACAGATTACAGATTGCCTCCAGATGTGGATCGGAAACTACCACTGGTCTTCCTGGGGACGAACAAAACGTAGACTATTTGAGACATTATTCTAATGGAGGAAAGTGCGGATGGTGACCGTTGTATTCAATCCCGATGTAATTTCTGTGTTTCGTCAACAATCTGATAGTCCACAGATTACAGATTGTCTCCAGATCTGTATCGGTAACTACTACTTGTCTTCCAGGGAACGAACAAAGCGTATACTGTTTAAGACATTACTCTCGTGGAGGAATGTGCGCATGGTGACTGTTGTTATCAATCCCTATGTGATTTCTGTGTTTCATCAACACTCTGATAGTCCACATATTACAGAATGACTCCAGATGTGCATCGGAAACTACTACTGGTCTGCCAGGGAATGATCAAAGCGTAGAGTCTTTGAGACATAACTCCCATGGAGGAAAGTGCGCATGGTGAATGTTGTATTCAAACCCGATGCATTTTCTGTGTTTCATCAACACTCTGATAGCCCACAGATACAGAATGCCAACAAATGTGCATCGGAAACTACTATTGGTCTTCCAGGGAACGATCAAAGCGTAGACTGTTTGAGAAATACTCCCATGGAGGAAAGTGCGAATGGTGACAATATAGTATTCAATCCCGATGGAATATCTGTGTTTCATCAACACTCTGATAGTCCACAGATTACAGAATGCCTCCGGATGTGCATCTGAAACTACTACTGGTCTTCCAGGGAACGATCAAAGCGTATACTGTTTGAGACATTATTCCCATGGAGGAAAGTGCGAATATTGACTGTTGTATTCAATCCCGATCAAATTTCTGTGTTTCAACAACAGTCTGATAGTCCACAGATTACAGAATGCCTCCAGATGTGCATCGGAAACTAGTACTGGTCTTCCAGGGAACGATCAAAGCGTAGACTGTTTGAGACATTACTCCCATGGAGGAAAGTGCGCATGGTGACTGTTGTATTTAATCCTGATGCAAATTCTGTGTTGCATCAACACTCTCATAGTCCACAGATTACAGAATGCCTCCAGATGTGCATTGGAAACTACTACTGGTCTTCCAGGGAACGATCAAAGCGTAGATTGTTTGAGACATTACTCCCATGGAGGAAAGTGCGCATGGTGACTGTTGTATTCAATCCCGATGCAATTTCTTTGTTTCATCAACACTCTGATAGTCCACAGATTACAGAATGCCTCCAGATGTGAATCGAATCTACTACTGGTCTTCCAGGGAACGATCAAAGCGTACACTGTTTGAGACATTACTCCCAATGAGGAAAGGTTTCATGGTGACTGTTGTATTCAATCCCGATGCAATTACTGTGTTTCATCAACACTCGGATAGTCCACAGATTACAGAATGCCTCCAGATGTGCATCGGAAACTACTACTGGTCTTCCTGGGGACGATCAAAGCGATCACTGATTGAGACATTACTCCTATGGAGGAAAGTGCGCATGGTGACTGTTGTATTCAATTCCGATACAATTTCTGTGTTTCATCAACACTCTGATAGTCCGCAGATTACAGAATGCCTCCAGATGTGCATCGGAAACTACCACTGGTCTTCCAGGGAACGATCAAAGCGTAGACCGTTTGAGACATTACTCCCATGGATTAACGTGCGCACGGTGACTGTAGTATTCAATCCCGATGCAATTTCTGTGTTTCATCAACACTCTGATAGTCCACAGATTACAGATTGCCTCCAGTTGTGCATCGGAAACTACTACTGGTCTTCCTGGCAACGATCAAATCATAGACTGTTTGAGACATTACTCCCATGGAGGAAAGCGTGCATGGTGACTGTTGTATTCAATTCCGATGCATTTTCTGTGTTTCATCAACACTTTGAAGGTCCACAGATTACAGAATGCCTCCAGATGTGCATCGGAAACTATTACTGGTCTTCTATTGAACGGTCAAAGCGTAGACTGTTTCAGACGTTACTCCCATGGAGGAAAGTGCGGATGGTGACTGTTGTATTCAACCCCGAAGTAATTTAAGTGTTTCATCAACACTCTGATAGTCCACAGATTACAGATTGTCTCCAGATGTGCATCGGAAACTACTACTGGTCTTCCTGGGAGCGATCAAACCGTAGACTGTTTCAGACATTACTCCCATGGAGAAAAGTGCGCATGGTGAGTGTTGTGTTCACTCCTGAAGCAATTTCTGTGTTTCATCAACACTTTGAAGGTCCACAGATTACAGATTGCGTCCAGATGTGCATCGGAAACTACTACTGGTCCTCCAGGGAACGATCAAAGTGTAGAGTCTTTGTGACATTACTCCCAAAGAGCGAAGTGTGCATGGTGACTGTTGTATTCAATCCCGATGCAATTTCTGTGTTTCATCAACTCTCTGGTAGTCCACAGATTACAGATTGCCACCAGATGTGAATAGGGAACTACTACTGGTCTTCCAGGGATCGATCAGAACGTAGACTGTTTGAGACATTACTCCCATGGAGGAAAGTGTGCATGGTGACTGTTGTATTCAATCCCGATGCAATTTCTGTGTTTCATCAACACATTGAAGTTCCACAGATTACAGAATGCCTCCAGATGAGCATCGGAAACTACTACTGGTCTTCCTGGCAACGATCAAAGCGTAGACTCTTTGAGACATTACTCCCATGGAGGTAAGTGTGCATGGCGACTGTTGTATTCAGTCCCGATGCAATTTCTGTGTTTCATCAACACTTTGAAGGTCCATAGATTACAGAATGCCTCCAGATGTGCATCGGAAACTACTACTGGTCCTCATGGGAACGGTCAAAGCGTAGACTGTTTCAAACGTTACTTCCATGGAGGAAAGTGCGGATGTTGACTGTTGTATTCAATCCCGATGCAATTTCTGTGTTTCATCAACACTCTGATAGTCAACAGATTACAGAATGCCTACAGATGTGCATCGGAAAGTACTACTGGTCTTCCAGGGAACGATCAAAGCGTAGACTGTTTGAGACATTACCCCCATGGGGGAAACTGCGCATGGTGACTGTTGTATTAAATCCTGATGCAATTTCTGAGTTTCATCAACACTCTGATAGTCCACAGATTACAGAATGCCTCCAGATGTGCATTGGAAACTACTACTGGTCTTCCAGGGAACGATCAAAGGGTAGACTGTTTGAGACATTACTCCCGTTTAGAAAAGAGCGCATGGTGACTCTTGTATTCAATCCCGATGCAATTTCTTTGTTTCATCAACACTCTGATAGTCCACAGATTACAGAATGCCTCCAGATGTGCATCGGAATTTACTACTGGAATTCCACCGAACGATCAAAGCGTAGACTGTTTGAGACATTACTCCCATGGAGGAAAGTGCGCATGGTGACTGTTGTATTCAATCCCGATGCAATTTCTGTGTTTCATCAACTCTCTGGTAGTCCACAGATTACAGATTGCATCCAGATGTGCATCGGAAAATACTACGGGACTTCCAGGGAACGATCAAAGCGTAGACTGTTTGGGACATTACTGCCATGGAGGAAAGTGTGCATGGTGAATGTTGTATTCAATCCCGATGCAATTTCTGTGTTTCATCAACACTTTGAAGGTCCACAGATTACAGAATGCCTAAAGATGTGCATCGGAAACTACTACTGGTCTTTCAGGGAACGATCAAAACGTAGACTGTTTGAGACATTAATCCCATGGAGGAAAGTGCGCATGGTTACTGTTGTATATTCAATCCTGATGAAATTTCTGTGTTTCATCAACACTTTGTAGGTCCACAGATTACTGAATTCTTCCAGAGGTGCACCGGAAACTACTACTGGTCTTCCAGGGAACTATCAAAGCGTAGTCTGTTTGGGACATTACTCCCATGGAGGAAAGTGCGCATGGTGACTGTTGTATTCAATCCCGATGCAATTTCTGTGTTTCATCAACACTCTGACAGTCCACAGATTGCAGAATGCCTCCAGATGTTAATCGGAAACTACAACTGGTCTTCCTGGGAACGATGAAAGCTTAGACTGTTTCAGACATTACTCCCATGGAGGAAAGTGCGCATAGTGACTGTTGTATTCAATCGCGATGCAATTTCTGTGTTTCATCAACACTCTGATAGTCCACAGATTACAGATTACCTCCAGATGTGCATCGGAAACTACTACTGGTCTCCCAGGGAACGATCAAAGCGTAGACTGTTTAAGACATTACTCCCATGGAGGAAAGTGCGCATGGTGACTGTTGTATTCAATCCCGATGCAATTTCTGTGTTTCATCAACACTCTGATAGTCCACAAATACAGAATGCCAACAGATGTGCATCGGAAACTACTACTGGTCTTCCAGGGAACTATCAAAGCGGAGACTCTTTGAGACATTACTCCCATGGAGGAAAGTGCGCATGGTGACTGTTGTATTCAACCCCGGTGCAATTTCTGTGTTTCATCAACACTCTGATAGTCCACAGATTACAGATTGCCTCCAGATGTGCATCGGAAGCTACTACTGGTCTTCCAGGGAATGATCAGAGCCTAGTCTGTTTCAGACATTACACCCTTTGAGGAAAGTGTGCATGGTGACTATTGTATACAATCCCGATGCAATTTCTGTGTTTCATCAACACTTTGACGGTCCACAGATTACAGAATGCCTCCAGATGTGCATCGGAAACTAGCACTGCTCTTCCAGGGAACGATCGAATCGTAGACTGTTTCAGACGTTACTGCCATGGAGGAAAGTGCGGATGGTGAATGTTGTATTCAATCCCGATGCAATTTCTGTGTTTCATCAATACGATGACAGTCCACACATTACAGATTGTCTCCAGATGTGCATCGGAAACTACTACTGGTCTTCCTGGGAACGATCAAACCATAGACTGTTTCAGACATTACTCCCATGGAGGAAAGTACGGATGGTGACTGCTGTATTCACTCCTGATGCAATTTCTGTGTTTCATCAACACTTTGAAGGCCCACAGATTACAGAATGCCTCCAGATGTGCATCGGAAACTACTACTGGTCTTCTAGGGAACGGTCAAATCGTAGACTGTTTCAAACGTTACTCCCATGGAGGAAAGTGCGGATGGTGACTGTTGTATTCAATCCCGATGCAATTTCTGTGTTTCATCAACACTTTGATAGTCCACAGAGATCATATTGTCTCCAGATGTGCATCGGAAACTACTACTGGTCTTCCTGGGAACGATCAAACCGTAGACTGTTTCAGACATTACTCCCAACGAGGAAAGTGCGCATGGTGACTGTTGTGTTCACTCCTGATGCAATTTCTGTATTTCATCAACATTTTGAAGGTCCACAGATTACAGATTAACTCCAGATGTGCATCGGAAACTACTACAGGTCTTCAAGGGAACGATCAAAGCGTAGACTGTTTCACACATTACTCCAATGGAGTAAAGTGGGCATGGTGACTGTTGTATTGAATCCCGATGCAATTTCTGTGTTTCATCAACACTCTGATAGTCCACAGATTACAGAATGCCTCCATATGTGCATCGGAAACAACTACTGGTCTTCCAGGGAACTATCACAGCGGAGACTCTTTGACACATTACTCCCATGGAGGAAAGTGCGCATGGTGACTGTTGTATTCAATCCCGGTGCTATTTCTGTGTTTCATCAACACTCTGATAGTCCACAGATTACAGATTGCCTCCAGATGTGCATCGGAAACTACTACTGGTCTTCCAGGGAATGATCAGAGCCTAGACTGTTTCAGACATTACACCCTTGGAGGAAAGTGTGCATGGTGACTGTTGTATACAATCCCGATGCAATTTCTGTGTTTCATCAACACTTTGACGGTCCACAGATTACAGAATGCCTCCAGATGTGCATCGGAAACTAGTACTGGTCTTCCAGGGAACGATCAAAGCGTAGACTGTTTCAGATGTTACTGCCATGGAGGAAAGTACGGATGGTGAATGTTGTATTCAATCCCAATGCAATTTCTGTGTTTCATCAATACGATGACAGTCCACACATTACAGATTGTCTCCAGATGTGCATCGGAAACTACCACTGGTCTTCCTGGGAAAGATCAAACCATAGAGAGTTTCAGACATTACTCCCATGGAGGAAAGTGCGTATGGTGACTGCTGTATTCACTCCTGATGCAATTTCTGTGTTTCATCAACACTTTGAAGGCCCACAGACTACAGAATGCCTCCCGATGTGCATCGGAAACTACTACTGGTCTTCTAGGGAACGGTCAAAGCGTAGACTGTTTCAAACGTTACTCCCATGGAGGAAAGTGCGGATGGTGACTGTTGTATTCAATCCCGATGCAATTTCTGTGTTTCATCAACACATTGATAGTCCACAGATTATAGATTGTCTCCAGATGTGCATCGGAAACTACTACTGGTCTTCCAGGGAACGATCAAAGCGTAGACTGTTCCACACATTAGTCCAATGGAGTAAAGTGGGCATGGTGACTGTTGTTTTCAATCTGATGCAATTTCTGTGTTTCATCAACACTCTGATAGTCCACAGATTACAGATTGCCTCCAGATGTGGAGCGGAAACTACTACTGATCTTCCTGGGAACGAACAAAACGTAGACTGTTAAGACATTACTTCCATGGAGGTAAGTGCGGATGGTGACTGTTGTATTCAATCCCGATGTAATATCTGTGTTTCATCAACAATCTGATAGTCCACAGATTACAGATTGTCTCCAGATGTGCATCGGAAACTACTACTGGTCTTCCAGGGTACTATCAAAGCGTATACTGTTAGAGACGTTACTCTCGTGGAGGAATGTGCGCATGGTGACTGTTGTTATCAATCCCTATGCGATTTCTGTGTTTCATCAACACACTGATAGTCCACAGATTACAGAATGCCTCCAGATGTGCATCGGAAACTACTACTGGTCTTCCAGGGAACGATCAAAGCGTAGACTGTTTGAGAATTACTCCCATGGAGGAAAGTGCGCATGTTGACTTTTGTATTCAATCCCGATGCAATTTCTGTGTTTCATCAACACTTTGAATGTAAAAAGATTACAGAATGCCTCCAGATGTGAACCGAAACTACTACTGGCCTTCCAGGGAACGATCAAGGCGTAGACTGTTTGAGACTTTACTCCCATGGGGGAAAGTGCGGATGGTGCCTGTTGTATTAAATCACGATGCAATTTCTGTGTTTCAACAACACTCTGATAGTCCACAGATTACAGAATGCCTTCAGATGTGCATCGGAACCTGCTACTTTCCTTCCAGGGAACGATAAAGGCGTAGACTGTTTGAGACATTACACCCATGGAGGAAAGTGCGCATGGTGACTGTTGTGTTCAAAGCCGATGCTATTTCTGTGTTACATCAACACTCTGATAGTCCACAGATTACAGAATGCCTCCAGATGTGTATCGGAAACTACTACTGGTGTTCCAGGGAACGATCAAAGCGTAGACAGTTTGAGACATTACTCCCATGGAGGAAAGTGCGCATGGTGATTGTTTTATTCAATCCCGATGCAATATCTGTGTTTCAACAACACTCTGATAGTCCACAGATTACAGAATGCCTTCAGATGTGCATCGGAAACTACTACTTTTCTTCCAAGGAACGATCAAGGCGTAGACTGTTTGAGACATTACGCCCATGGAGGAAAGTGCGCATGGTGACTGTTGTATTCAAAGCCGACGCTATTTCTGTGTTTCATCAACACCCGGATAGATCAAAGATTACAGAATGCTTCCAGATGTGCATCGGAAACTACTACTTGTTTTGAGGGAACGATCAAATCGATGACAGTTTGAGACATTACTCCCATGGAGGAAAGAGCTCATGGTGACTGTTGTATTCAATCCCGATGCAATTTCTGTGTTTCAACAACACTCTGATAATCCACAGATTACAGAATGCCTCCAGATGTGCATCGGAAACTACTACTGGTGTTCCAGGGAACGATCAAAGCGTAGACTAATTGAGACATTATCCCATGAAGGAAAGTGCGCATGGTGACTGTTGTATTAAATCCCGATGCAATTTCTGTGTTTCAAAACACTTTGAAGGTCCACAGATTACAGAATGCCTCCAGATGTGCATCGGAATCTTCTACTGGCCTTCCACGGAACGATCAAATCGCAGACTGTTTGAGAAATTACTCCCATGGCGGAAAGTGCGCATAGTGACTGTTGTATTCAATCCCCATGCAAATTCTGTGTTTCAACAACACTCTGATAGTCCACACGTTACAGAATGCGTCCAGATGTGCATCGGAAACTAACTGGTCTTCCAGGGAAAGATCAAAGCGTAGACTGTTTGAGACATTACTCCCATGGAGAAAAGTGCGCATGGTGACTGTTGTATTCAAACCCAATGCAATTTCTGTGTTTCATCAATCCTCTGATAGTCCACAGATTACAGAATGCCACCAGATGTGCATCGGAAACTACTACTGGTCTCCCAGGGAATGATCAAAGCGTAGACTGTTTGAGACATTACTCCCATGGAGGAATGTGCGCATGTTGACTTTTGTATTCAATCCCGATGCAATTTCGGTGTTTCATTAACACTTTGAATGTTAAAAGATTACAGAATGCCTCCAGATGTGAATCGAAACTACTACTGGCCTTCCAGGGAACGATCAAAGCGTAGACTGTTTGAGACATTACTCCCATGGAGGAAAGTGCGCATGGTGACTGTTGTATTCAATTCCGATGCAATTTCTGTGTTTCATCAACACTTTGAAGGTCCACAGATTACAGAATGCCTTCAGATGTGCATCGGAAACTACTACTTTTCTTCCATGGAACGATCAAGGCGTAGACTGTTTGAGACATTACACCCATGGAGGAAAGAGCGCATGGTGATTGTTGAATTCAAAGCCGATGCTGCTTCTGTGTTTCATCAACACCCGGATAGACGACAGATTACAGAATGCCTCCAGATGTGCATCGGAAACTACTACTTGTCTTGAGGAAACGATCAAATCGATGACAGTTTGAGACAATACTCCCATGGAGGAAAGTGCGCATGGTGACTGTTGTATTCAAAGCCGATGCTATTACTGTGTTTCATCAACACCTGGATAGACCACAGATTACAGAATTCCTACAGATGTGAATCGGAAAGTACTGCTGGTCTTGAGGGAACGATCAAAGCGTAGACTGTTTGAGATATTACTCCCGTTGAGGAAAGTTCGCATGGTGACTGTTGTATTCAATCCCGATGCTATTTCTGTGTTTCAACAACACTCTGATAGTCCAGAGATTACAGAATGTCTCCAGATGTGCATCGGAAACTGCTACTGGTCTTCCAGGGAAGGATCAAAGCGTAGACTGTTTGAGACATTATTCCCATGGAGGAAAGTGCGCATGGTGACTTTTGTATTCAATCCCGTTGCAATTTCTGTGTTTCATCAACACTTTGAATGTAAAAAGTTTACAGAATGCCTCCAGATGTGAATCGAAATTACTACTGGCCTTCCAGGGAACGATCAAGGCGTAGACTGTTTGAGACATTACTCCCATGGAGGAAAGTGCGGATGGTGCCTGTTGTATTAAATCACGATGCAATTTCTGTGTTTCAACAACACTCTGATAGTCCACAGATTACAGAATGCCTTCAGATGTGCATCGGAAACTACTACTTTTTTTCCAGGGAACGATCAAGGCGTAGACTGTTTGAGACATTACACCCATGGAGGAAATTGAGCATGGTGACTGTTGTATTGAAAGCCGATGCAATTTCTGTGTTTCATCAACACTCTGATAGTCCACAGATTACAGAATGCCTCCAGATGTGTATCGGAAACTACTGCTGGTGTTCCAGGGAACGATCAAAGCGTAGACTGTTTGAGACATTACTCCCATGGGGGAAAGTGCGCATGGTGACTTTTGTATTCAATCCCGATGCAATTTCTGTGTTTCAACAACACTCTGATAGTCCACAGATTACAGAATGCCTTCAGATGTGCATCGGAAACTACTACTTTTCTTCCAGGGAACGATCAAGGCGTAGACTGTTTGAGACATTACGCCCATGGAGGAAAGTGCGCATGGTGACTGTTGTATTCAAAGCCGATGCTATTTCTGTGTTTCATCAACACCCGGATAGACCACAGATTACAGAATTCCTCCAGATGTGCACCGGAAACTACTACTTGTTTTGAGGGAACGATCAAATCGATGACAGTTTGAGACATTACTCCCATGGCGGAAAGTGCGCATGGTGAGTGTTGTATTCAATCCCGCTGCAATTTCTGTGTTTCAACAACACTCTGATAGTCCACACATTACAGAATGCCACCAGATGTGCATCGGAAACTACTACTGGTCTTCCAGGGAACTATCAAAGCGTGGACTATTTCAGACATTACTCCCATTGAGGAAAGTGCGGATGGTGCCTGTTGTATTAAATCCCGATTCAATTTCTGTGTTTCAACAACACTCTGATAGTCCACAGATTACAGAACGCCTCCAGATGTGCATCGGAAACTATTACTTTTCATCCTGGGAAGGATCAAGGCGTAGACTGTTTGAGACATTACAGCCATGGAGGAAAGTGCGTATGGTGACTGTTGTATTCAAAGCCGATTCTATTTCTGTGTTTCATAAACACTGTGATAGTCCACAGATTACAGAATGCCTGCAGATGTGCATCGGAAACACTACTCCTGTTCCAGGGTACGATCAAAACGTAGACTGTTTGAGACATTATCCCATGCAGGAAAGTGCACACGGTGACTGTTGTATAAAATCCCGATGCAATTTCCGTGTTTCAAAACACTTTGAAGGTCCACAGATTACAGAATACCTCCAGATGTGGATCGGAATTTTCTACTGGTCTTCAGCAGAACGATCGAATCGTAGACTGTTTGAGACATTACTCCCATAGAGGAAAGTGCGCATGGTGACTGTTGTATTCAATCCCGATGCAATTTCTGTGTTTCAATAACACTCTGATAGTCCACACATTACAGAATGCCTCCAGATGTGCATCGGAAACTACTACTGGTTTTCCAGGGAACGATCAAAGAGTAGACTGTTTGAGACATTTCTCCCATGGAGGAAAGTGCGCATGGTGAACGTTGTATTCAATCCCGATCCAATTATTGTGTTTCATCAACACTTTGAACGTCCACAGATTACAGAATGCCTCAAGATGTGCATCGGAATCTACTACTGGTCTTCAGGGAACGATCAAACCGTTGACTGTTTGAGACATTACTCCCATGGAGGAAATTGCGCATGGTGACTGTTGTATTCAATCCCGATGCAATTTCTGTGTTTCAACAACACTCTGATAGTCCACAGATTACAAAATGCCTTCAGATGTGCATCGGAATCTACTACTGGTCTTCCATGGAACGATCAAGGCTTAGACTGTTTGAAATATTACACCCATGGAGGAAAGTGCGCATGGTGATTGTTGTCTTCAATCCCGATGCAATTTCTGTGTTTCATCAACACTCTGATAGTCCACAGATTACAGAATGCCTCCAGATGTGCATCGGAAAATACTCCTGTTCTTTCAGGGAACGATCAAAGCGTAGACTGTTTGAGACATTACTCCCATGGAGGAAAGTGCGCATGGTGACTGTTGTATTCAATCCCGAGGCAATTTCTCTGTTTCATCAACACTTTGAAGGTCCACAGATTACAGAATGCCTCAAGATGTGCATCGGAATATACTACTGGTCTTCCAGGGAACGATCGAAGCGTAGACTGTTTAAGACATTACTCCCATGAAGGAAAGTGAGCATGGTGACTGTTGTATTCAATCCCGATGCAATATATGTGTTTCATCAACTCTCTGGTAGTCCACAGATTACAGAAATGCCTCCAGATGTGCATCGTAAACTACTACTGGTCTTCCTTTGAACGATCAAAGCGTATACTGTTTGAGACATTACTCCCATGGAGGAAAGTGTGCATGGTGACTGTTGTATTCACTCCCGATGCTATTTCTGTGTTTCATCAACACTTGGAAGGTCCACAGAGTACAGAATGCCTCCAGATGTGCATCGGAAATTACTACTGTCCTTCCAGGGAACGATCAAATCGTATACTGTTTCAGACATTACTCCCATGGTGGAAATTGAGGATGGTGACTGTTGTATTCAATCCCGATGCAATTTCTGTGTTTCATCAACACTCTGATAGTCCACAGATTACAGATTGCCTACAGATGTGCATCGGAAACTACTATTGGTCTTCCTGGGAACGATCAATGCGTAGACTTTTTGAGACATTACTCACATGGAGGAAAGTGGGCATGGTGACTGTGATATTCAATCCCGATGCAATTTCTGTGTTTCATCACACTCTGATAGTCCACAGATTACAGAATGATACCAGATGTGCATTGGAAACTAGTACTGGTCTTCCAGGGAACGATCAAAGCGTAGACTGTTTGAGAAATTACTCCCACGGAGGAAAGTGCGCATGGTGACTGTTGTATTCAATCCCGATGCAATTTCCGTGTTTCAACAACACTCTGATAGTCCAGAGATTACAGAATGTCTCCAGATGTGCATCGGAAACTACTACTGGTCTTCCAGTGAACGATCAAAGCGTAGACTCTTTGAGACATTACTCCCATGGAGGAAAGTGCGCATGGTGACTATTGTATTCAATCCCGATGCAATTTCGGTGTTTCATCAACACTTTGAATGTTAAAAGATTACAGAATGCCTCCAGATGTGAATCGAAACTACTACTGGCCTTCCAGGGAACGATCAAAGCGTAGACTGTTTGGGACATTACTCCAATGGAGGAAAGTGCGGATGGTGCCTGTTGTATTCAATCCTGATGCAATTTCTGTGTTTCAACAACACTCTGATTGTCCACAGATTACAGAATGCCTCCAGATGTGCATCGGAAACTACTACTGGTCTTCAGGGAACAATCAAACCGTTGACTGTTTGAGACATAACTCCCATGGAGAAAAGTGCGCATGGTGACTGTTGTATTCAATCCCGATGCAATTTCTGTGTTTCATCAACACTTTGAAGGTCCACAGATTACAGAATGCCTTCAGATGTGCATCGGAAACTACTACTTTTCTTCCATGGAACGATCAAGGCGTAGACTGTTTGAGACATTACACCCATGGAGGAAAGAGCGCATGGTGATTGTTGAATTCAAAGCCGATGCTATTTCTGTGTTTCATCAACACCCGGATAGACGACAGATTACAGAATGCCTCCAGATGTGCATCGGAAACTACTACTTGTCTTGAGGAAACGATCAAATCGATGACAGTTTGAGACAATACTCCCATGGAGGAAAGTGCGCATGGTGACTGTTGTATTCAAAGCCGATGCTATTACTGTGTTTCATCAACACCTGGATAGACCACAGATTACAGAATTCCTACAGATGTGAATCGGAAAGTACTGCTGGTCTTGAGGGAACGATCAAAGCGTAGACTGTTTGAGATATTACTCCCGTTGAGGAAAGTGCGCATGGTGACTGGTGTATTCAATCCCGATGCAATTTCAGTGTTTCGTCAACACTCTGATAGTCCACAGATTACAGAATGCCACCAGATGTCCATCGGAAACTACTACTGGTCGTCCAGGGAACTATCAAAGCGTGACTGTATCAGACATTACCCCCATTGAGTAAAGTGCGGATGGGGACTGTTGTATTCAATCCCGATGCAATTTCTGTGTTTCATCACTACTTTCAAGGTCCACAGATAACACAATGCCTCGAGATGTGCATCGGAATCTTCTACTGGTCTTCCAGGGAACGATGAAACCGTAGACTGTTTGAGACATTACTCCCATGGAGGAAAGTTCGCATGGTGACTGTTGTATTCAATCCCGATGCTATTTCTGTGTTTCAACAACACTCTGATAGTCCAGAGATTACAGAATGTCTCCAGATGTGCATCGGAAACTGCTACTGGTCTTCCAGGGAATGATCAAAGCGTAGACTGTTTGAGACATTATTCCCATGGAGGAAAGTGCACATGGTGACTTTTGTATTCAATCCCGTTGCAATTTCTGTGTTTCATCAACACTTTGAATGTAAAAAGTTTACAGAATGCCTCCAGATGTGAATCGAAACTACTACTGGCCTTCCAGGGAACGATCAAGGCGTAGACTGTTTGAGACATTACTCCCATGGAGGAAAGTGCGGATGGTGCCTGTTGTATTAAATCACGATGCAATTTCTGTGTTTCAACAACACTCAGATAGTCCACAGATTACAGAATGCCTTCAGATGTGCATCGGAAACTACTACTTTTCTTCCAGGGAACGATCAAGGCGTGGACTGTTTGAGACATTACACCCATGGAGGAAATTGCGCATGGTGACTGTTGTATTGAAAGCCGATGCAATTTCTGTGTTTCATCAACACTCTGATAGTCCACAGATTACAGAATGCCTCCAGATGTGTATCGGAAACTACTGCTGGTGTTCCAGGGAACGATCAAAGCGTAGACTGTTTGAGACATTACTCCCATGGAGGAAAGTGCGCATGGTGACTGTTGTATTCAAAGCCGATGCTATTTCTGTGTTTCATCAACACCCGGATAGACCACAGATTACAGAATTCCTCCAGATGTGCACCGGAAACTACTACTTGTTTTGAGGGAACGATCAAATCGATGACAGTTTGAGACATTACTCCCATGGAGGAAAGTGCTCATGGTGACTGTTGTATTCAATCCCGATGCAATTTCTGTGTTTCATCAACACTCTGATAGTCCACAGATTACAGAATGCCTCCAGATGTGCATCGGAAACACTACTGGTGTTCCAGGGTACGATCAAAACGTAGACTGTTTGAGACATTATCCCATGCAGGAAAGTGCGCACGGTGACTGTTGTATAAAATCCCGATGCAATTTCCGTGTTTCAAAACACTTTGAAGGTCCACAGATTACAGAATACCCCCAGATGTGGATCGGAATTTTCTGCTGGTCTTCAGCAGAACGATCGAATCGTAGACTGTTTGAGACATTACTCCCATAGAGGAAAGTGCGCATGGTGACTGTTGTATTCAATCACGATGCAATTTCTGTGTTTCAATAACACTCTGATAGTCCACACATTACAGAATGCCTCCAGATGTGCATCGGAAACTACTACTGGTTTTCCAGGGAACGGTCAAAGCGTAGACTGTTTGAGACATTTCTCCAATGGAGGAAAGTGCGCATGGTGAACGTTGTATTCAATCCCGATCCAATTATTGTGTTTCATCAACACTTTGAAGGTCCACAGATTACAGAATGCCTCAAGATGTGCATCGGAATCTACTACTGGTCTTCAGGGAACGATCAAACCGTTGACTGTTTGAGACATTACTCCCATGGAGGAAATTGCGCATGGTGACTGTTGTATTCAATCCCGATGCAATTTCTGTGTTTCAACAACACTCTGATAGTCCACAGATTACAAAATGCCTTCAGATGTGCATCGGAAACTACTACTGGTCTTCCATGGAACGAACAATGCTTACTCTGTTTGAAATATTACACCCATGGAGGAAAGTGCGCATGGTGATTGTTGTATTCAAAGCCGAGGCAATTTCTGTGTTTCATCAGCACCCGGATAGACCACAGATTACAGATTTCCTCCAGATGTGAATCGGCAACTACTACTGGTCTTGAGGGAACAATCAAATCAATGACAGTTTGAGACATTACTCCCATGGAGGAAAGTGCGCATTGTGACTGTTGTATTCAATCCCGATGCAATTTCTGTGTTTCATCAACACTCTGATAGTCCACAGATTACAGAATGCCTCCAGATGTGCATCGGAAAATACTCCTGTTCTTTCAGGGAACGATCAAAGCGTAGACTGTTTGAGACATTACTCCCATGGAGGAAAGTGCGCATGGTGACTGTTGTATTCAATCCCGAGGCAATTTCTCTGTTTCATCAACACTTTGAAGGTCCACAGATTACAGAATGCCTCAAGATGTGCATCGGAATATAGTACTGGTCTTCCAGGGAACGATCGAAGCGTAGACTGTTTGAGACATTACTCCCATGAAGGAAAGTGAGCATGGTGACTGTTGTATTCAATCCCGATGCAATATATGTGTTTCATCAACTCTCTGGTAGTCCACAGATTACAGAAATGCCTCCAGATGTGCATCGTAAACTACTACTGGTCTTCCTTTGAACGATCAAAGCGTATACTGTTTGAGACATTACTCCCATGGAGGAAAGTGTGCATGGTGACTGTTGTATTCAATCCCGATGCAAATTCTGTGTTTCATCAACACTTTGAAGGTCCACAGCTTACAGATTGCCTCCAGATTTGCATCGGAAACTACTACTGGTCTTCCAGGGAACGATCAGAGCGTAGTCAGTTTCAGACGTTACTCCCATGGAGAAAAGTGCGGATGGTGACTGTTGTATTCACTCCCGATGCTATTTCTGTGTTTCATCAACACTTTGAAGGTCCACAGAGTACAGAATGTCTCCAGATGTGCATCGGAAATTACTACTGTCCTTCCAGGGAACGATCAAATCGTATACTGTTTCAGACATTACTCCCATGGAGGAAATTGAGGATGGTGACAGTTGTATTCAATCCCGATGCAATTTCTGTGTGTCATCATCACTCTGATAGTCCACAGATTACAGATTGCCTACAGATGTGCATCGGAAACTACTATTGGTCTTCCTGGGAACGATCAATGCGTAGACTTTTTGAGACATTACTCACATGGAGGAAAGTGGGCATGGTGACTGTGATATTCAATCCCGATGCAATTTCTGTGTTTCATCAACACTCTGATAGTCCACAGATTACATAATGATACCAGATGTGCATTGGAAACTAGTACTGGTCTTCCAGGGAACGATCAAAGCGTAGACTGTTTGAGACATTACTCCCACGGAGGAAAGTGCGCATGGTGACTGTTGTATTCAATCCCGATGCAATTTCCGTGTTTCAACAACACTCTGATGGTCCAGAGATTACAGAATGTCTCCAGATGTGCATCGGAAACTACTACTGGTCTTCCAGTGAACGATCAAAGCGTAGACTCTTTGAGACATTACTCCCATGGAGGAAATTGCGCATGGTGACTATTGTATTCAATCCCGATGTAATTTCTGTGTTTCATCAACACTTTGAAGGTCCACAGATTACAGAATGCCTCCAGATGTGAATTGAAACCACTACTCGTCTTCCAGGGAGCGATCAAAGCGTAGAATGATTGAGACATTACTGCCATGGAGGAAAGTGCGGATGGTGCCTGTTGTATTCAATCCCGATGCAATTTCTGTGTTTCAACAACACTCCGATAGTCTACAGATTACAGAATGCCTCCAGATGTGCATCGGAAGCTACTACTGGTCTTCAGGGAACGATCAAACCGTTGACTGTTTGAGACATTACTCCCATGGATGAAAGTGAATATCGTGACTGTTGCATTCAGTCCCGATGCAATTTCTGTGTTTCATCAACACTCTGATAGTCCACACATTACAGAATGCCCCCAGATGTGCATCGGAAACTACTACTGGTCTTCCAAGGAACGATTAAAGCGTAGACTGTTTGAGACATTACTCCCATGGCGGAAAGTGCGCACGCTGACTGTTGTATTCAAAGCCGATGCTATTTCTGTGTTTCATCAACACCCGGATAGACCACAGATTACAGAAAGCCTCCAGATGTGAATCGGAAACTACTACTGGTCTTGAGGGAACGATCAAATCAATGACAGTTTGAGACATTACTCCCATGGAGGAAAGTGCGCATTGTGACTGTTGTATTCAATCCCGATGCAATTTCTGTGTTTCATCCTCACTCTGATAGTAAACAGATTACAGAATGCCTCCAGATGTGCATCGGAAACTACTACTTTTCTTCCAGGGAAAGATCAAAGGGTAGACTGTTTGAGACAGTACTCCCATGGGGGAAAGTGCGCATGGTGACTGTAGTATTCAATCCCGAGGCAATTTCTGTGTTTCATCAACACTTTGAAGGTCCACAGATTACAGAATGCCTCAAGATGTGCATCGGAATCTACTACTGGTCTTCCAGGGAACGATCAAATCGTAGATTGTTTGAGATATTACTCCAATGGAGGAAAGTGCGAATGGTGCCTGTTGTATTAAATCCCGATGCAATTTATGTGTTTCATCAACACTTCGAAGGTCCACAGATTATAGAATGCCTCCAGTTGTGCATCGGAATCTTCTACTAGTCTTCCACGGAACGATCAAATCGTAGACTGTTTGAGACAATACTCCCAAGGAGGAAAGTGCGCATGGTGAATGTTGTATTCAATCCCGATGCAATTTCTGTGTTTCAACAAATCTCTGATAGTCCACAGATTACAGAATGCCTCCAGATGTGCATCGGAAACTACTAGTGGTCTTCCAGGGAACGATCAAAGCGTAGACTGTTTGAGACATTTCTCCCATGGAGGAAAGTGCGCATGGTAACTCTTGTATTCAATCCAGATGCAATTTCTTTGTTTCATTAACACTCTGATAGTCAACAGATTACAGAATGACTCCAGATGTGCATCGGGAACTTCCACTGTTCTTCCAGGAACGATCAAATCGTAGACTGTTTGAGACGTTACTCCCATGGAGGAAAGTGCGGATGGTGACTGTTGTATTCACTCCCGATGCAATTTTGCGTGTTTCATCAACACTTTGAAGGTCCACAGAGTACAGAATGCCTCCAGACGTGCATCGGAAACTACTACTGGTCTTCCAGGGAACTATCAAATGGTAGACTGTTTGAGACATTACTCTCATAGAGGAAAGTGCGCATGGAGACTGTTGTATTAACTCCCGATGAAATTTCTGTGTTTCATCAACACTTTGAAGTTCCATAGATTGCAGAATGCCTCCAGATGTGCATCGGAAACTACTACTGGTCTTCCAGGGAACGATCAAAACGTAGACTGTTTGAAACATTTCTCCCATGGAGGAAAGTGCACATGGTGACTGTTGTATTCAATCCCGATGCAATTTCTGTGTTTCATCAACACTCTGATAGTCCGCAGATTACAGAATGATCCCAGATGTGCATTGGAAACTACTACTGGTCTTCCTGGGAACGATCAAAGCGTAGACTGTTTGAGACATTACTACCATGGAGGAAAGTGCGCATGGTGGCTCTTGTATTCAATCCCGATGCAATTTCTGTGTTTCAACAACACTCTGATAGTCCAGAGATTACAGAATGTCTCCAGATGTGCATCGGAAAATACTACTGGTCTTCCAGGGAACGATCAAAGCGTATAATGTTTGAGACATTACTCCCATGGAGGAAAGTGCGCATGGTGACTGTTGTATTCAATCCCTATGCAATTTCAGTGTTTCATCAACACTTTGATGGTCCAGAGATTACAGAATGCCTCCAGATGTGAATCGAAACTACTACTGCTCTTCCAGGGAACGATCAAAGCGTAGACTGATTGAGACACTACTCCCATGGAGGGAAGTGCGGATGGTGACTGTTGTATTCAATCCCGATGCAATTTCAGTGTTTCAACAACACTCTGATAGTCCACAGATTACAGAATGCCTCCAGATGTGCATCGTAAACTACTACTGGTCGTCAGGGAACGATCAAACCTTTGACTGTTTGAGATATTACTCCCATGGAGGAAAGTGCTCATGGTGACTGTTGTATTCAATCCCGACGCAATTTCTGTGTTTCATCAACACTCTGATAGTCCACAGATTATAGAATACCTTCAGATGTGCATCAGAAACTACTACTTTTCTTCCGGGAAACGATCAGGGCCTAGACTTTTTGAGACATTACACCCATGGAGGAAAGTGCGCATGGTCACAGTTGTATTCAAAGCCGATGCTACTTCTGTGTTTCATCAACACCTGGATAGACCACAGATTACAGAATGTCTCCAGATGTGCTTCGGAAACTACTACTTGTCTTGAGGGAACGATCAAATCGATGACAGTTTGAGACATTACTCCCATGGAGGAAAGTGCGCATGGTGACTGTTGTATTCAATCCCGATGCAATTTCTGTGTTTCATCAACACTCTGATAGTCCACAGATTACAGAATGCCCCCAGATGTGCATCGGGAACTACTACTGGTCTTCCAGGGAACGATCAAAGCGTAGACTGTTTGAGACATTACTTCCATGGAGGAAAGAGCACATGGTGACTGTTCTATTCAAACCCGATGCAATTCCTGTGTTTCATCAACATTCTGATAGTATAGAGATTACAGAATGAGACCAGATGTGCATCGGAAACTACTACTGGTCTTCCAGGGACGATCAAATCGTAGACTGTTTGAGACATTACTCCCATAGAGGAAAGTGCGCATGGTGACTGTTGTATTCAATCCCGATCGAATTTCTGTGTTTCGTCAACACTTTGAAGGTCCACAGATTGCAGATTGCCTCCAGATGTGCATCGGAATCTACTACTGGTATTCCAGGGGACGATCAAATCGTAGACTGTTTGAGACATTTCTCCCATGGAGGAAAGTGCGCATGGTGACTGTTGTATTCAATCCGGATGCCATTTCTGTGTTTCGTCAACACTCTGATAGTCCACAGATTACAGAATGACACCAGATGGGCATCGGAATATACTACTGGTCTTCCAGGGAACTATCGAAGCGTGGGCTGTTTCAGACATTACTCCCATGGAGGAAAGTGCGAATGGTGACTGTTGTATTCAATCTCGATGCAATTTCTGGGTTTCATGACTACTTTGAAGGTCCACAGATAACAGAATGCCTCCAGATGTGCATCGAAATCTTCTACTGGTCTTCCAGGGAACGATCAAACCATAGACTGTTTGAGACATTACTCCCATGGAGGAAAGTGCGCATGGTGGCTGTTGTATTCAATCCCGATGCAATTTCTGTGTTTCAACAACACTCTGATAGTCCAGAGATTACAGAATGTCTCCAGATGTGCATCGGAAACTACTACTGGTCTTCCAGGGAACGATCAAAGCGTAGACTGTTTGAGACATTATTCCCATGGAGGAAAGTGCGCATGGTGACTGTTTTATTCAAACCCGATGCAATTTCTGTGTTTCATCAACACTTTGAAGGTACAGAGATTACAGAATGCCTCCAGATGTGAATAGAAACTACTACTAGTCTTCCACGGAACGATCAAATCGTAGACTGTTAGAGACAATACTCCCAAGGAGGAAAGTGCGCATGGTGAATGTTGTATTCAATCCCGATGCAATTTCTGTGTTTCAACAAATCTCTGATAGTCCACAGATTACAGAATGCCTCCAGATGTGCATCGGAAACTACTAGTGGTCTTCCAGGGAACGATCAAAGCGTAGACTGTTTGAGACATTTCTCCCATGGAGGAAAGTGCGCATGGTCACTGTTGTATTCAATCCAGATGCAATTTCTTTGTTTCATCAACACTCTGATAGTCAACAGATTACAGAATGACTCCATATGTGCATCGGGAACTTCCACTGTTCTTCCAGGAACGATCAAATCGTAGACTGTTTGAGACGTTACTCCCATGGAGGAAAGTGCGGATGGTGACTGTTGTATTCACTCCCGATGCAATTTTGTGTGTTTCATCAACACTTTGAAGGTCCACAGAGTACAGAATGCCTCCAGACGTGCATCGGAAACTACTACTGGTCTTCCAGGGAACTATCAAATCGTAGACTGTTTCAGACATTACCCCCATGGAGGAAAGTGAGGATGGTGACTGTTGTATTCAATCCCGATGCAATTTCTGTGTTTCATCAACACTCTGATAGTCCACAGATTACAGATTGCCTCCAGATGTGCATCGGAAACTACTACTGGTCTTCCTGGGAGGGATCTATGCGATGACTGCTTGAGACATTACTCCCATGGAGGAAAGTGTGCATGTCGACTGATATATTCAATCCCGATGCAATATCTGTGTTTCATCAACACTCTGATAGTCCACAGATTACAGAATGATACCAGATGTGCATCGGAAACTACTACTGGTCTTCCAGGGAAGGATCAAAACGGGGACTGTTTCAGATATCACTCCCATTGAGGAAAGTGCGCATGGTGACTGATGTATTTAAACCCGATGCAATTTCTGTGTTTCATTAAGACTCTGATAATCCACAGATTACTGAATGCCACAAGATGAGCATCGGAAACTACTACTGGTCTTCCAGGGAACGATCAAATCGTAGACTGTTTGAGAAATTACTCTCATAGAGGAAAGTGCGCATGGAGACTGTTGTATTAACTCCCGATGAAATTTCTGTGTTTCATCAACACTTTGCAGTTCCACAGATTGCAGAATGCCTCCAGATGTGCATCGGAAACTGCTACTGGTCTTCCAGGGAACGATCAAAACGTAGACTGTTTGAAACATTTCTCCCATGGAGGAAAGTTCACATGGTGACTGTTGTATTCAATCCCGATGCAATTTCTGTGTTTCATCAACACTCTGATAGTCCGCAGATTACAGAATGATCCCAGATGTGCATTGGAAACTACTACTGGTCTTCCAGGGAACGATCAAAACGTAGACTGTTTGAGACATTACTCCCATGGAGGAAAGTGCGCATGGTGGCTCTTGTATTCAATCCCGATGCAATTTCTGTGTTTCAACAACACTCTGATAGTCCAGAGATTACAGAATGTCTCCAGATGTGCATCGGAAACTACTACTGGTCTTCCAGGGAACGATCAAAGCGTAGACTGTTTGAGACATTACTCCCATGGAGGAAAGTGCGCATGGTTACTGTTGTATTCAATCCCTATGCAATTTCTGTGTTTCATCAACACTTTGATGGTCCAGAGATTACAGAATGCCTCCAGATGTGAATCGGAACTACTACTGGTCTCCCAGGGAACGATCAAAGCGTAGACTGATTGAGACATCACTCCCATGGAGGAAAGTGCGGATGGTGACTGTTGTATTCAATCCCGATGCAATTTCAGTGTTTCAACAACACTCTGATAGTCCACAGATTACAGAATGCCTCAAGATGTGCATCGGAAACTACTACTGGTCGTCAGGGAACGATCAAACCTTTGACTGTTTGAGACATTACTCCCATGGAGGAAAGTGCTCATGGTGACTGTTGTATTCAATCCCGACGCAATTTCTGTGTTTCATCTACACTCTGATAGTCCACAGATTACAGAATACCTTCAGATGTGCATCGGAAACTACTACTTTTCTTCCGGGAAACGATCAGGGCATAGACTTTTTGAGACATTACACCCATGGAGGAAAGTGCGCATGGTCACAGTTGTATTCAAAGCCGATGCTACTTCTCTGTTTCATCAACACCTGGATAGACCACAGATTACAGAATGTCTCCAGATGTGCATCGGAAACTACTACTGGTCTTGAGGGAACGATCAAATCGATGACAGTTTGAGACATTACTCCCATGGAGGAAAGTGCGCATGGTGACTGTTGTATTCAATCCCGATGCAATTTCTGTGTTTCATCAACACTCTGATAGTCCAAAGATTACAGAATGCCCCCAGATGTGCATCGGGAACTACTACTGGTCTTCCAGGGAACGATCAAAGCGTAGACTGTTTGAGACATTACTTCCATGGAGGAAAGAGCGCATGGTGACTGTTCTATTCAAACCCAATGCAATTTCTGTGTTTCATCAACATTCTGATAGTATAGCGATTACAGAATGAGACCAGATGTGCATCGGAAACTACTACTGGTCTTCCAGGGAACGATCAAATCGTAGACTGTTTGAGACATTACTCCCATAGAGGGAAGTGCGCATGGTGACTGTTGTATTCAATCCCGATGGAATTTCTGTGTTTCATCAACACTTTGAAGGTCCACAGATTGCAGAATGCCTCCACATGTTCATCGGAAACTACTACTGGTCTTCCAGGGGACGATCAAATCGTAGACTGTTTGAGACATTTCGCCCATGGAGGAAAGTGTGCATGGTGACTGTTGTATTCAATCCCGATGCAATTTCTGTGTTTCATCTACACTCTGATAGTCCACAGATTACAGAATGCCACCAGATGGGCATCGGAATATACTACTGGTCTTCCAGGGAACTATCGAAGCGTGGACTGTTTCAGACATTACTCCCATGGAGGAAAGTGCGAATGGTGACTGTTGTATTCAATCTCGATGCAATTTCTGGGTTTCATGACTACTTTGAAGGTCCACAGATAACAGAATGTCTCCAGATGTGCATCGAAATCTTCTACTGGTCTTCCAGGGAACGATCAAACCATAGACTGTTTGAGACATTACTCCCATGGAGGAAAGTGCGCATGGTGGCTGTTGTATTCAATCCCGATGCAATTTCTGTGTTTCAACAACACTCTGATAGTCCAGAGATTACAGAATGTCTCCAGATGTGCATCGGAAACTACTACTGGTCTTCCAGGGAACGATCAAAGCGTAGACTGTTTGAGACATTATTCCCATGGAGGAAAGTGCGCATGGTGACTGTTTTATTCAGACCCGATGCAATTTCTGTGTTTCATCAACACTTTGAAGGTACAGAGATTACAGAATGCCTCCAGATGTGAATAGAAACTACTACTGGTCTTCCAGGGAACGATCAAAGCTTAGACTGTTTTAGACATTACTCGCATGGAGGAAAGTGCGGATGGTGACTGTTGTATTCAATCCCGATGCTATTTCAGTGTTTCAACAACACTCTGATAGTTCACAGATTACAGAATGCCTCCAGATGTGCATCGGAAACTACTACTGGTCTTCAGTTAACGATCAAAGCTTTGACTGTTTGAGACTCTACTCCCATTGAGGAAAGTGCGCATGGTAACTGTTGTATTCAATCCCGATGCAATTTCTGTGTTTCAACAATACTCTGATAGTCCACAAATTACAGAATACCTTCAGATGTGCATCGGAAACTACTACTTTTCTTCCGGGGAACGATCAAGCCGTAGACTGTTTGAGACATTACACCCATGGAGGAAACTGCGCATGGTGACTGTTGTATTCAAAGCCGATGCTATTTCTGTGTTTCATCAACACCTGGATAGACCACAGATTACAGAATGCCCCCAGATGTGCATCGTAAACTACTACTGGTCTTCCAGGGAACGATCAAAGCGTAGACTGTTTGAGACATTACTCCCATGGAGGAAAGTGCGCATGGTGACTGTTTTATTCAAACCCGATGCAATTTCTGTGTTTCATCAACTTTCTGATAGTATACACATTACAGAATGCCACCAGATGTGCATCGGAAACTACTACTGGTCTTCCAGGGAACGATCAAATCGTAGACTGTTTGAGACATTACTCCCATAGAGGGAAGTGCGCATGGTGACTGTTGTATTCAATCCCGATGCAATTTCTGTGTTTCATCTACACTCTGATAGTCCACACATTACAAAATGCCCCCAGATGTGCATCGGAAACTACTACTGGTCTTCCAGGGAACGACCAAAGCGTAGACTGTTTGAGACATTACTCCCATGGAGCGAAGTGCGCATGGTGACTGTTGTATTCAATACCGATGCATTTTCTGTGTTTCATCAACACTCTGATAGTCCACAGATTACAGAATGCCACCAGATCTGCAACGGAAACTACTACTGGTCTTCCACGGAACTATCAAAGCGTGGACTGTTTCAGCCATTACTCCAATTGAGGGAAGTGCTGATGGTGACTGTTGTATTCAATCCCGATGAAAATTCTGTGTTTCATCAAAACTTTGAAGGTCCACAGATTACAGAATGCCTCCATATGTGCATCGGAATCTTCTACTGGTCTTCCAGGGACGATCAAACCGTAGACCCTTTGAGACACTACTCCCATGGAGGAAAGTGCGCATGGTGACTGTTGTATTCAAAGCCGATGCTATTTCTGTGTTTCATCAACACCCGGATAGACCACAGATTACAGAATGCCTCCAGATGTGCATCGGAAACTACTACCGTTCTTCCAGGGAACGATCAAAGCGTAGACTGTTTGAGACATTACTCCCATGGAGGAAAGTGCGCATGGTGACTGTTGTATTCAATCCCTATGCAATTTCTGTGTTTCAACAACACTCTCATAGTCCACAGATAACAGAATACCTTCAGGTGAGCATCGGAAACTACTACTTTTCTTCCAGGGAACGATCAAGGCGTAGACTGTTTGAGACATTACACCCATGGAGGAAAGTGCGCATGGTGACTGTTGTATTCAATACCGATGGAATTTCTGTGTTTCATCAACACTTTGAAGGTCCACAGATTGCAGAATGCCTCCACATGTTAATCGGAAACTGCTACTGGTCTTCCAGGGGACGATCAAATCGTAGACTGTTTGAGACATTTCGCCCATGGAGGAAAGTGCGCATGGTGACTGTTGTATTCAATCCCGATGCAATATCTGTGTTTCATCTACACTCTGTTAGTCCACACATTACAAAATGCCCCCAGATGTGCATCGGAAACTACTACTGGTCTTCCAGGGAACGACCAAAGCGTAGACTGTTTGAGACATTACTCCCATGGAGCGAAGTGCGCATGGTGACTGTTGTATTCAATCCCAATGCAATTTCTGTGTTTCATTAACACTCTGATAGTCCACTGATTACAGAATGCCACCAGATGTGCATCGGAAACTACTACTGGTCTTCCAGGGAACGATCAAAGCGTAGACTGTTTGAGACATTACACCCGTGGAGGAAAGTGCGCATGGTGAATGTTGTATTTAATCCCGATGCAATTTCTGTGTTTCATCAACACTCTGATAGTCCACAGATTACAGAATGATACCATATGTGCATTGGAAACTACTACTGGCATTACAGTTAACGAAAAACGCGAAACATGTTTGAGACATTACTCCTGTTGAGGAATGTACGCATGGCGACTGTTGTATTCATTCCGGATGCAATTGCTGTGTTTCATCAACACACTGATAGTCCACAGAATACAGAGTGCCACCAGATGTGCATCGGAAACTACTACTGGTCTTCCAGGGAACGATCAAAGCGTGGACTGTTTCAGCTATTACGCCCATTGAGGAAAGTCTTGATGGTGACTCTTGTATTCAATCGCGATGCAAATTCTGTGTTTCATCAAAACTTTGAAGGTACACAGATAACAGAATGCCTCCATATGTGCATCGGAATCTTCTACTGGTCTTCCAGGGAACGATCAAACCGTAGACTGTTTGAGACACTACTCCCATGGAGGAAAGTGCGCATGGTGACTGTTGTATTCAAAGCCGATGCTATTTCTGTGTTTCATCAACACCCGGATAGACCACAGATTACAGAATGCCTCCAGATGTGAATCGGAAACTACTACTGGTTTTGGGGGGCCAATCAAATCAGTGACAATTTGAGACATTACTCCTATGGAGAAAGTGCGCATTGTGACTTTTGTATTCAATCCCGATGCAATTTCTGTGTTTCATCAACACTCTGATAGTCCACAGATTACAGAATGCCTACCGATGTGCATCGGAAACTACTACTGTTCTTCCAGGGAACGATCAAAGCGTAAACTGTTTGAAACATTACTCCCATGGAGGAAAGTGCGCATGGTGACTGTTGTATTCAATCCCTATGCAATTTCTGTGTTTCATCAACACTCTGATAGTCCACAGATTACAGAATGATACCATATGTGCATTGGAAACTACTACTGGCCTTACAGTTAACGAAAAAAGCGTAAACTGTTTGAGACATTACTCCTGTTGAGGAAAGTACGCATGGCGACTGTTGTATTCATTCCGGATGCAATTGCTGTGTTTCGTCAACACTCTGATAGTCCACAGATAACAGAATACCTTCAGATGAGCATCGGAAACTACTACTTTTCTTCCAGGGAACGATCAAGGCGTAGACTGTTTGAGACATTACACCCATGGAGGAAAGCGCTCATGGTGACCTATTCAAACCCGATGCAATTTCTGTGTTTCATCAACACTCTGATAGTCCACAGATTACAGAATGCCACCAGATGTGAATCGGAAACTACTGCTGCTCTTCCAGGGAAGAATCAAATCGTATACTGTTTGAGACATTACTCCCATAGAGGAAAGTGCGCATGGTGACTGTTGCATTCAATCCCGATGGAATTTCTGTGTTTCATCAACACTTTGAAGGTCCACAGATTGCAGAATGCCTCCAGATGTGCATCGGAACCTTTTACTGGTCTTCCAGGGAACGATCAAAGGGTAGACTGTTTGAGACATTTCTCCCATGGAGGAAAGTGCAAATGGTGACTGTTGTATTCAATCCCGATGCAATTTCTGTGTTTCATAAACACTCTGATAGTCCACACATTACAGAATGCACCCAGATGTGCATCGGGAACTACTACTGGTCTTCCAAGGAATGATTAAAGCGTAGACTGTTTGAGACATTACTCAGATGGAGAATAATGCGCATGGTGACTGTTGTATTCATTCCTGATGCAATTTCTGTGTTTCATCAACACTCCGATAAACCACAGATTACAGAATGCCACCAGATGTGCATCGGAAACTACTACTGGTATTCCAGGGAACGATCAAAGCGTAGATTGTTTGAGACATTACTCCCATGAAGCGAAGTGCGCATGGTGACTGTTGTATTCAATCCTGATGCAATTTCTGTGTTTCATCAACACTCTGATAGTCCACTCATTACAGAATGCCACCAGATCTGCATCGGAAACTACTACTGGTCTTCCAGGGAACGATCAAAGCGTTGACTGTTTGAGACATTACTCCCGTGGAGGAAAGTGCGCATGGTGAATGTTGTATTTAATCCCGATGCAATTTATGTGTTTCATCAACCCTCTGATAGTCACAGATTACAGAATGATACCATATGTGCATTGGAAACTACTACTGGCCTTACAGTTAACGAAAAAAGCGTAAACTGTTTGAGACATTACTCCCGTTGGGGAAAGTACGCTTGGCGACTATTGTATTCATTCCAGAAGCTATTTCTGTGTTTCATCAACACCCGGATATACCACAGATAACAGAATGCTCTCAGATGTGATTCGGAAACTACTACTGGTCTTGAGGGAACGATCAAATCAATGACAGTTTCAGACATTATTCCCATGGAGGAAAGTGCGCATAGTGATTTTTGTATTCAATCCCGAATCAATTTCTGTGCTTCATCAACACTCTGATAGTCCACAGATTACAGAATGCCTCCAGACGTGCATCGGAAACTACTACAGTTCTTCCAGGGAACGATCAAAACGTAGACTGTTTGAGACATTACTCCCATGGAGGAAAGTGCGCATGGTGACTGTTGTATTCAATCCCGATGCAATTTCTGTGTTTCAACAACACTCTGATAGTCCACAGATTACAGAATGTCTCCAGATGTTCATCGGAAACTACTACTGGTCTTCCAGGGAACGATCAAAACGTAGACTGTTTGAGACATTACTCCCATAAATTAAAGTGCGGATGGTGACTGTTGTATTCAATCCCTAAGCAATTTCTGTGTTTCAACAACACTCTGATAGTCCACAGATTACAGAATGCCTCCAGATGTGCATCGGAAACTACTACTGGTCTTCCAGGGGACGATCAAAGCGTAGACTGTTTGAGACAATACTCGCATGGAGGAAAGTGCGCATGGTGACTGTTGTATTTAATCCCGATGCAATTTCTGTGTTTCAACAACACTCTGATAGAAAACAGATTACAGAATGCCTCCAGATGTGCATCGGAAACTACTACTGGTCTTCCAGGGAACGATCAAAGCGTAGACTGTTTGAGACATTACTCCCATGGAGGAAAGTGGTCATGGTGACTGTTGTATTCAATCCCGATGCAATTTCTGTGCTTCATTAACACTCGGATAATCCACAGATTACAGAATGCCTCCAGTTGTGCATCGGAAAATACTACTGGTCTTGAGGGAACGATCAAAGCGATGACTGTTTGAGACATTACTACAATGGAGAAATGTACGCATGGTGCCTGTTGTATTCAATCCCGATGCAATTTCTGTGTTTCATCAACACTTTGAATGTCCACAGATTACAGAATGCCTCCAGATATGCATCGGAAACTACTACTGGTCTTCCAGGGAACGATCATAGCGTAGACTGTTTGAAACATTACTCCGATAGAGGAAAGTACTCATGGTGACTGTTGTATTCAATCCCGATGCAATATCTGTGTTTCAACAACACACTTATAGTCCACAGATAGCAGAATACCTTCAGATGTGCAACGGAAACTACTACTTTCCTTCCAGGGTACGATCAAGGCGTAGACTGTTTGAGACATTACACCCATGGAGGTAAGTGCTCATGGTGAATGTTGTATTCAAAGCCGATGTTATTTCTGTGTTTCATCAACACCTGGATAGACCACAGATTACAGAATGCCTCCAAACGTGCATCGGAAACTACTACTGGTCTTCCAGGGAACGATGAAAACGTAGACTGTTTGAGACATTACTCCCATGGAGGAAAGTGCGCATGGTGACTGTTCTATTCAAAGCCGATGCTATTTCTGTGTTTCATCAACACCTGGATAGACCACAGATTACAGAATGCCTCCAGATGTGCATCGGAAACTATTACTGGTCTTCCAGGGAACGATCAAGGCGTAGAATGTTTGAGACATTTCTCCCATGGAGGAAAGTGCGCATGGTGACTGTTGTATTCATTCCTGATGCAATTTCTGTGTTTCATCAACACTCCGATAAACCACAGAGTACAGAATGCCACCAGATGTGCATCGGAAACTACTACTGGTACTCCAGGGAAGGATCAAAGCGTAGACTCTTTGAGACATTACTCCCATGGAGCGAAGTGCGCATGGTGACTGTTGTATTCAATCCCGATGCAATTTCTGTGTTTCATCAACACTCTGATAGTCCACTGATTACAGAATGCCACCAGATGTGCATCGGAAACTACTACTGATCTTCATGGGAACGATCAAAGCGTAGACTGTTTGAGACATTACTCCCGTGGAGAAAAATGCGCATGGTGAATGTTGTATTCAATCACGATGCAATATCTGTGTTTCATGTACACTCTGATAGTCCACACATTACAAAATGCCCCCAGATGTGCATCGGTAACTACTACTGGTCTTACAGGGAACGATCAAAGCGTAAACTGTTTGAGACATTACTCCCGTTGAGGAAACTGCGCATGGCGTCTGTTGTATTCATTCACGATGCAATTTCTGTGTTTCATCAACACTCTGATAGTCCACAGATTACAGAATGCCTCCATATGTGCATCGGAATCTTCTACTGGTCTTCCAGGGAACGATCAAACCGTAGACTGTTTGACACACTACTCCCATGGAGGAAATTGCGCATGGTGACTGTTGTATTCAAAGAAGATGCTATTTCTGTGTTTCATCAACACCCGGATAGACCACAGATTACAGAATGCCTCCAGATGTGAATCGGAAACTACTACTGGTTTTGAGGGAACGATCAAACCAGTGACAGTTTGAGACATTACTCCCATGGAGGTAAGTGCGCATGATGACTATTCTATTCAAACCCGATGCAATTTCTGTGTTTCATCAACACTCTGATAGTTCACAGATTACAGAATGCCACCAGATGTGCATCGGAAACTACTGCTGCTCTTCCAGGGAACGATCAAATCGTAGACTGTTTGAGACATTACTCCCACAGAGGAAAGTGCGCATGGTGACTGTTGTATTCAATCCCGATGGAATTTCTGTGTTTCATCAACACTTTGAAGGTCCACAGATTGCAGAATGCCTCCAGATGTGCATCGGAAGCTATTACTGGTCTTCCAGGGAACGATCAAAGCGTAGACTGTTTGAGATATTTCTTCCATGGAGGAAAGTGCGCATGGTGACTGTTGTATTCAATCCCGATGCAATTTCTGTGTTTCATAAACACCCTGATAGTCCACACATTACAGAATGCCCCCAGATGTGCATCGGAAACTACTACTGGTCTTCCAGGGAATGATCAAAGCGTAGACTGTTTGAGACATTACTCAGATGGAGAATAGTGCGCATGGTGACTGTTGTATTCATTCCTGATGCAATTTCTGTGTTTCATCAACACTCCGATAAACCACAGATTACAGAATGCCACCAGATGTGCATCGGAAACCACTACTGGTCTTCCAGGGAACGCACAAAGCGTAGACTCTTTGAGACATTACACCCGTGGAGGAAAGTGCGCATGGTGAATGTTGTATTTAATCCCGATGCAATTTCTTTGTTTCATCAACACTCTGATAGTCCACAGATTACAGAATGATGCCATATGTGCATTGGAAACTACTACTGGCCTTACAGTTATCGAAAAAAGCGTAAACTGTTTGAGACATCACTCATGTTGAGGAATGTACGCATGGCGACTGTTGTATTCATTCCGGATGCAATTGCTGTGTTTCATCAACACTCTGATAGTCCACAGATTACAGAATGCCACCAGATGTGCATCGGAAACTACTACTGGTCTTCCAGGGAACGATCAAAGCGTGGACTGTTTCAGCCATTACTCCCATTGAGGAAAGTCCTGATGGTGACTGTTGTATTCAATCCCGATGCAAATTCTGTGTTTCATTAAAACTTTGAAGGTCCACAGATAACAGAATGCCTCCATATGTGCATCGGAATCTTCTACTGGTCTTCCAGGGAACGATCAAACCGTTGACTGTTTGAGACACTTCTCCCATGGAGGAAAGTGCGCATGGTGACTGTTGTATTCAAAGCCGATGCTATTTCTGTGTTTCATCAACACCCGGATAGACCACAGATTACAGAATGCCTCCAGATGTGAATCGGAAACTACTACTGGTTTTGGGGGACCAATCAAATCAGTGACAGTTTGAGACATTACTCCCATGGAGGAAAGTGCGCATTGTGACTTTTGTAATCAATCGCGATGCAATTTCTGTGTTTCATCAACACTCTGATAGTCTACAGATTATAGAATGTCTTCCGATGTGCATCGGAAACTACTACTGTTCTTCCAGGGAACGATCAAAGCGTAGACTGTTTGAAACATTACTCCCATGGAGGAAAGTGCGCATGGTGACTGTTGTATTCAATCCCTATGCAATTTCTGTGTTTCATCAACACTCTGATAGTCCACAGATTACAGAATGATACCATATGTGCATTGGAAACTACTACTGGCCTTACAGTTAACGAAAAAAGCGTAAACTGTTTGAGGCATTACTCCTGTTGAGGAAAGTACGCATGGCGACTCTTGTATTCATTCCGGATGCAATTGCTGTGTTTCGTCAACACTCTGATAGTCCACAGGTAACAGAATACATTCAGATTAGCATCGGAAACTACTACTTTTCTTCCAGGGAACGATCAAGGCGTAGACTGTTTAAGACATTACACCCATGGAGGAAAGTGCATCATGGTGACTGTTCTATTCAAACCCGATGCAATTTCTGTGTTTCATCAACACTCTGATAGTCCACAGATAACAGAATACCTTCAGATGTGCAACGGAAACTACTACTTTCCTTCCAGGGTACGATCAAGGCGTAGACTGTTTGAGACATTACTCCCATAGAGGAAAGTGCGCATGGTGACTGTTGTATTCAATCCCGATGGAATTTCTGTGTTTCATCAACTCTTTGAAGGTCCACAGATTGCAGAATGCCTCCAGATGTGCATCGGAAACTACTACTGGTCTTCCAGGGAATGATTTAAGCGTAGACTGTTTGAGACATTACTCAAATGGAGAATAGTGCGCATGGTGACTGTTGTATTCATTGCTGATGCAATTTCTGTGTTTCATTAACACTCCGATAAACCACAGATTACAGAATGCCACCAGATGTGCATCGGAAACTACTACTGGTATTCCAGGGAACGATCAAAGCGTAGATTGTTTGAGACATTACTCCCATGAAGCGAAGTGCGCATGGTGACTGTTGTATTCAATCCCGATGCAATTTCTGTGTTTCATCAACACTCTGATAGTCCACTGATTACACAATGCCACCAGATGTGCATCGGAAACTACTACTGGTCTTCCAGGGAACGACCAAAGCGTAGACTGTTTGAGACATTACTCCCGTGGAGGAAAGTGCGCATGGTGAATGTTGTATTTTATCCCGGTGCAATCTCTGTGTTTCATCAACACTCTGATAGTCCACAGATTACAGAATGGTACCATATGTGCATTGGAAACTACTACTGGCCTTACAGTTAACGAAAAAAGCGTAAACTGTTTGAGACATTACTCCCGTTGAGGAAAGTACGCATGGCGACTGTTGTATTCATTCCAGACGCTATTTCTGTGTTTCTTCAACTCCCGGATATACCACAGATAACAGAATGCTCTCAGATGTGATTCGGAAACTACTACTGGTCTTGAGGGAACGATCAAATCAATGACAGTTTCAGACATTATTCCCATGGAGGAAAGTGCGCATAGTGATTCTTGTATTCAATCCCGAATCAATTTCTGTGCTTCATCAACACTCTGATAGTCCACAGATTACAGAATGCCTCCAGACGTGCATCGGAAACTACTACTGTTCTTCCAGGGAACGATCAAAATGTAGACTGTTTGAGACATTACTCCCATGGAGGAAAGTGCGCATGGTGACTGTTATATTCAATCCCGATGCAATTTCTGTGTTTCAACAACACTCTGATAGTCCACAGATCACAGAATGCCTCCAGATGTTCATCGGAAACTACTACTGGTCTTCCAGGGAACGATCAAAACGTAGACTGTTTGAGACATTACTCCCATAAATTAAAGTGCGGATGGTGACTGTTGTATTCAATCCCCAAGCAATTTCTGTGTTTCAACAACACTCTGATAGTCCACAGATTACAGAATGCCTCCAGATGTGCATCGGAAACTACTACTGGTCTTCCAGGGGACGATCAAAGCGTAGACTGTTTGAGACAATACTCGCATGGAGGAAAGTGCGCATGGTGACTGTTGTATTCAATCCCGATGCAATTTCTGTGTTTCAACAACACTCTTATAGTCCACAGATAACAGAATACCTTCAGATGTGCAACGGAAACTACTACTTTCCTTCCAGGGTACGATCAAGGCGTAGACTGTTTGAGACATTACACCCATGGAGGTAAGTGCTCATGGTGAATGTTGTATTCAAAGCCGATGCTATTTCTGTGTTTCATCAACACCTGGATAGACCACAGATTACAGAATGCCTCCAAACGTGCATCGGAAACTACTACTGGTCTTCCAGGGAACGATGAAAACGTAGACTGTTTGAGACATTACTCCCATGGAGGAAAGTGCGCATGGTGACTGTTCTATTCAAAGCCGATGCTATTTCTGTGTTTCATCAACACCTGGATAGACCACAGATTACAGAATGCCTCCAGATGTGCATCGGAAACTATTACTGGTCTTCCAGGGAACGATCAAAGCGTAGACTGTTTGAGACAATTCTCCCATGGAGGAAAGGGCGCATGGTGACTGTTGTATTCAATCCCGATGCAATTTCTGTGTTTCATAAACACTCTGATAGTCCACACATTACAGAATGCCCCCAGTTGTGGATCGGAAACTACTACTGGTCTTCCAGGGAACGATCAAAGCGTAGACTGTTTGAGACATTACTCAGATGGAGAATAGTGCGCATGGTGACTGTTGTATTCATTCCCGATGCAATTTCTGTGTTTCATCAACACTCCGATAAACCAAAGATTACAGAATGCCACCAGATGTGCATCGGAAACTACTACTGGTGTTCCAGGCAACGATCAAAGCGTAGACTGTTTGAGACATTACTCCCATGGAGCGAAGTGCGCATGGTGACTGTTCTATTCAAACCCGATGCAATTTCTTTATTTCATCAACATTCTGATAGTATACAGATTACAGAATGCCACCAGTTGTGCATCGGAAACTAATACTAGTCTTCCAGGGAACGATCAAATCGTAGACTGTTTGAGACATTACTCCCATAGAGGAAAGTGCTCATGGTGACTGTTGTATTCATTCCCGATGGAATTTCTGTGTTTCATCAACACTTTGAAGGTCCACAGATTGCAGAATGCCTCCACATGTGCATCGGAAACTACTACTGGTCTTCCAGGGGACGATCAAATCGTAGACTGTTTGAGACATTTCGCCCATGGAGGAAAGTGCGCATGGTGACTGTTGTATTCAATCCCGATGCAATTTCTGTAATTCATCTACACTCTGATTGTCCACACATTACAGAATTCCCCCAGATGTGCATCGGAAACTACTACTGGTCTTCCAGGGAACGACCAAAGCGTAGACTGTTTGAGACATTACTCCCATGGAGCGAAGGGCGCATGGTGACTGTTGTATTCAATACCGATGCAATTTCTGTGTCTCATCAACACTCTGATAGTCCACTGATTACAGAATGCCACCAGATGTGCATCGGAAACTACTACTGGTCTTCCGTTGAAAGATCAAAGCGTAGACTGTTTGAGACATTGCTCCCGTGGAGGAAAGTGGGCATGATGAATGTTGTATTTAATCCCGACGCAATTTCTGTGTTTCATCAACACCTGGAAAGACCACAGATTACAGAATGCCTCCAGATGTGCATCGGAAACTACTACTGGTCTTGAGGGAACGATCAAATCGATGACAGTTTTAGACACTACTATCTTGGAGGAAAGAGCGCATGGTGACTGTTGTATTCAATCCCGATGCAATTTCTGTGTTGCATAAACACTCTGTTAGTCCACAGATTACAGAATGCCTCCAGATGTGCATCGGAAACTATTACTGGTCTTCCAGGGAACGATCAAAGCGTAGACTGTTTGAGACATTTCTCCCATGGAGGAAAGTGCGCATGGTGACTGTTGTATTCAATCCCGATGCAATTTCTGTGTTTCATAAACACTCTGATAGTCCACACATTACAGAATGCCCCCAGATGTGCATCGGAAACTACTACTGGTCTTCCGCGGATTCATCAAAGCGTAGACAGTTTGAGACATTACTCAGATGGAGAATAGTGCGCATGGTGACTGTTGTATTCATTCCCGATGCAATTTCTGTGTTTCATCAACACTCCGATAAACCAAAGATTACAGAATGCCACCAGATGTGCATCGGAAACTACTACTGGTATTCCAGGGAACGATCAAAGCGTAGACTGTTTGAGACATTACTCCCATGGAGCGAAGTGCGCATGGTGACTGTTCTATTCAAACCCGATGCAATTTCTGTGTTTCATCAACATTCTGATAGTATACAGACTACTGAATGCCACCAGATGTGCATCGGAAACTACTACTGGTCTTCCAGGGAACGATCAAATCGTAGACTGCTTGAGACATTACTCCCATAGAGGAAAGTGCGCATGGTGACTGTTGTTATCAATCCCGATGCAATTTCTGTGTTTCATCTACACTCTGATAGTCCACACATTACAGAATGCCCCCAGATGTGCATCGGAAACTACTACTGGTCTTCCAGGGAACGACCAAAGCGTAGACTGTTTGAGACATTTCTCCGATGGAGCGAAGGGCGCATGGTGATTGTTGTATTCAATACCCATGCAATTTCTGTGTCTCATCAACACTCTGATAGTCCACTGATTACAGAATGCCACCAGATGTGCATCGGAAACTACTACTGGTCTTCCGTTGAACGATCAAAGCGTAGACTGTTTGAGACATTACTCCCGCGGAGAAAAGTGCGCAAGGTGAATGTTGTATTCCATCAGTATGCAATTTCTGTGCTTCATCAACACTCTGATAGTCCACAGATTACAGAATGATACCAGATGTGCATTGGAAACTACTACTGGTCTTACAGGGAAAGATCAAAGCGTAAACTGTTTGAGACATTACTCCCGTTGAGGAAAGTGCGCATGGCGACTGTTGTATTCATTCCCGATGCAATTTCTGTGTTTCATCAAAACTCTGATAGTCCACAGATTACAGAATGCCACCAGATGTGCATCGGAAACTACTACTGGACTTCCAGGGAACTATCAAAGCGTGGACTGTTTCAGCCAATATTCAAATTGAGGAAAGTGCTGATGGTGACTGTTGTATTCAATCCCGATGCAAATTCTGTGTTTCATCAAAACTTTGTATGTCCACAGATAACAGAATGCCTCCAAATGTGCATCGGAATCTTCTACTGGTCTTCCAGGGAACGACCAAACCGTAGACTGTTTGAGACATTTCTCCCATGGAGGAAAGTGCGCATGGTGACTGTTGTATTCAATCCCGATGCAATTTCTGTGTTTCATAAACACTCTGATAGTCCACAGATTACAGAATAATACCATATGTGCATTGGAAACTACTACAGGCCTTACAGTTAACGATCAAAGCGTAAACTGTTTGAGACATTACTCCCGTTGTGGAAAGTACGAATGGCGACTGTTGTATTCATTCCCGATGCAATTTCTGTGTTTCATCAACACTCTGATAGTCCACAGATTACAGAATGCCACCAGATGTGCATCGGACACTACTACTGGTCTTCCAGGGAACGATCAAAGCGTGGACTGTTTCAGCCATTACTCCCATTGAGGAAAGTCCTGATGGTGACTGTTGTATTCAATCCCGATGCAAAATCTGTGTTTCATCAAAACTTTGAAGTACCACAGATAACAGAATGCGTCAATATGTGCATCGGAAATTTCTACTTGTCTTCAAGGGAACGATCACACCGTAGACCGTTTGAGACATTACTCCCATGGAGGAATGTGCGCATGGTGACCGTTGTATTCAAAGCCGATGCTATTTCTATGTTTCATCAACACCCGGATAGACCACAGATTACAGAATGCCTCCAGATGTGATTCGGAAACTACTACTGCTCTTGAGGGAACGATCAAATCAATGATAGTTTGAGACATTATTCCCATGGAGGAAAGTGCGCATTGTGATTGTTGTATTCAATCCCGATGCTATTTCTGTGCTTCATCAACACTCTGATAGTCCACAGATTACAGAACACCTCCAGACGTGCATCGGAAACTACTACTGTTCTTCCAGGGGACGATCAAAGCGTAGACTGTTTGAGACATTACTCCCATGGAGGAAAGTGCGCATGGTGACTGTTGTATTCAATCCCGATGCAATTTCTGTGTTTCATCAACACTCCGATAAACCAAAGATTACAGAATGCCACCAGATGTGCATCGGAAACTACTACTGGTCTTCCACAGAACTATCAAATCGTAGACTGTTTGAGACATTACTTGCATGGAGGAAAGTGCGTATGGTGACTGTTGTATTCAATCCCGATGCAATTTCTGTGTTTCAACAACACTCTGATAGTCCACAGATTACAGAATGCCTCCAGATGTTCATCGGAAACTACTACTGGTCTTCCAGGGAACGATCAAATCGTAGACTGTTTGAGACATTATCCCATGGAGGAAAGTGCGCATGGTGAATCTTGTATTCAATCCGGATGCAATTTCTGTATTTCATCAACACTTTGAAGGTCCACAGATTACAGAATGCTTCCAGATGTGAATCGAAACTACTACTGTTCTTCCAGGGAACGATCAAAGCGTAGACTGATTGAGACATTACTCCCATGGAGGAAAGTGCGCATGGAGACTGTTGTATTCAATCCCGATGCAATTTCTGTGTTTCATCAACACTCCGATAAACCAAAGATTACAGAATGCCACCAGATGTGCATCGGAAACTACTACTGGTCTTCCAGGGAACGATCAAAGCGTAGACTGTTTGTGACATTACTCCCGTGGAGGAAAGTGCGCATGGTGACTGTTGTATTTAATCCCGATGCAATTTCTGTGTTTCATCAACACTCTGATAGTCCACAGATTACAGAATGATACCATATGTGCATTGGAAACTACTACTGGCCTTACAGTTAACGATCAAAGCGTAAACTGTTTGAGACATTACTCCCGTTGAGGAAAGTGCGCATGGTGACTGTTGTATTCAATCCCGATGCAATTTCTGTGTTTCATCAACACTCCGATAAACCACAGATTACAGAATGCCTCCAGATGTGCATCGGAAACTACTACTGGTCTTGAGGGAACGATCAAATCGATGACAGTTTTAGACACTACTCCCATGGAGGAAAGTGCGCATGGTGACTGTTGTATTCAATCCAGATGCAATTTCTGTGTTTCATCAACACTCCGATAAACCAAAGATTACAGATTGCCACCAGATGTGCATCGGAAACTACTACTGGTATTCCAGGGAACGATCAAAGCGTAGACTGTTTGAGACACTACTACCATGGAGCGAAGTGCGCATGGTGACTGTTCTATTCAAACCCGATGCAATTTCTGTGTTTCATCAACATTCTGATAGTATACAGATTACAGAATGCCACCAGATGTGCATGGGAAACTACTACTAGTCTTCCAGGGAACGATCAAATCGTATACTGTTTGAGACAATACTCCCATAGGGGAAAGTGCGCATGGTGACTGTGGTATTCAATCCCGATGGAATTTCTGTGTTTCATCAACACTTTGAAGGTCCACAGATTGAAGAATGCCTCCACAATAGCAAGGGAAACTACTACTGGTCTTCCAGGGGACGATCAAATCGTAGACTGTTTGAGACATTTCGCCCATGGAGGAAAGTGCGCATGGTGACTGTTGTATTCAATCCCGATGCAATTTCTGTGTTTCATAAACACTCTGATAGTCCACAGATTACAGAATGATACCATATGTGCATTGGAAACTACTACAGGCCTTACAGTTAACGATCAAAGCGTAAACTGTTTGAGACATTACTCCCGTTGTGGAAAGTACGCATGGCGACTGTTGTATTCATTCCCGATGCAATTTCTGTGTTTCATCAACACTCTGATAGTCCACAGATTACAGAATGCCACCAGATGTGCATCGGACACTACTACTGGTCTTCCAGGGAACGATCAAAGCGTAGACTGTTTGAGACATTACTCCCATGGAGGAAAGTGCGCATGGAGACTGTTGTATTCAATCCCGATGCAATTTCTGTGTTTCATCAACACTCCGATAAACCAAAGATTACAGAATGCCACCAGATGTGTATCGGAAACTACTACTGGTCTTCCAGGGAACGATCAGAGCGTAGACTGTTTGAGACATTACTTCGTGGAGGAAAGTGCGCATGGTGACTGTTGTATGTAATCCCGATGCAATTTCTGTGTTTCATCAACACTCTGATAGTCCACAGATTACAGAATGATACCATATGTGCATTGGAAACTACTACTGGCCTTACAGATAACGATCAAAGCGTAAACTGTTTGAGACATTACTCCCGTTGAGGAAAGTGCGCATGGTGACTGTTCTATTCAAAGCCGATGCTATTTCTGTGTTTCATCAACACCTGGATAGACCACAGATTACAGAATTCCTCCAGATGTGCATCGGAAACTACTACTGGTCTTGAGGGAACGATCAAATCGATGACAGTTTTAGACACTACTCCCATGGAGGAAAGTGCGCATGGTGACTGTTGTATTCAATCCAGAAGCAATTTCTGTGTTTCATCAACACTCTGTTCGTCCACAGATTACAGAATGCCTCCAGATGTGCATCGGAAACTATTACTGGTCTTCCAGGGAACGATCAAAGCGTAGACTGTTTGAGACATTTCTCCCATAGGGGAAAGTGCGCATGGTGACTGTTGTATTCAATCCCGATGCTATTTCTGTGTTTCATCTACACTCTGATAGTCCACACATTACAGAATGCCACCAGATGTGCATCGGAAACTACTACTGGTCTTCCAGGGAACGACCAAAGCGTAGACTGTTTGAGACATTACTCCCATGGAGTGAAGGGCGCATGGTGACTGTTGTATTCAATACCGATGCAATTTCTGTTTCTCATCAACACTCTGATAGGCCCCTGATTACAGAATGCCACCAGATGTGCATCGGAAACTACTACTGGTCTTCCGTTGAACGATCAAAGCGTAGACTGTTTGAGACATATCTCCCGCGGAGAAAAGTGCGCAATGTGAATGTTGTATTCAATCACGATGCTATTTCTGTATTTCATCAACACTTTGAAGGTCCACAGATTACAGAATGCTTCCAGATGTGAATCGAAACTACTACTGTTCTTCCAGGGAACGATCAAAGCGTAGACTGTTTGAGACATTACTCCCATGGAGGAAAGTGCGCATGGAGACTGTTGTATTCAATCCCGATGCAATTTCTGTGTTTCATCAACACTCCGATAAACCAAAGATTACAGAATGCCACCAGATGTGCATCTGAAACTACTACTGGTCTTCCAGGGATCGATCAAAGCGTAGACTGTTTGTGACATTACTCCCGTGGAGGAAAGTGCGCATGGTGACTGTTGTATTTAATCCCGATGCAATTTCTGTGTTTCATCAACACCCTGATAGTCCACAGATTACAGAATGATACCATATGTGCATTGGAAACTACTACTGGCCTTACAGTTAACGATCAAAGCGTAAACTGTTTGAGACATTACTCCCGTTGAGGAAAGTGCGCATGGTGACTGTTGTATTCAATCCCGATGCAATTTCTGTGTTTCATCAACACTCCGATAAACCACAGATTACAGAATGCCTCCAGATGTGCATCGGAAACTACTACTGGTCTTGAGGGAACGATCAAATCGATGACAGTTTTAGACACTACTCCCATGGAGGAAAGTGCGCATGGTGACTGTTGTATTCAATCCAGATGCAATTTCTGTGTTTCATCAACACTCTGTTAGTCCACAGATTTCAGAATGCCTCCAGATGTGCATCGGAAACTATTACTGGTCTTCCAGGGAACGATCAAAGCGTAGACAGTTTGAGACATTTCTCCCATGGAGGAAAGTGCGCATGGTGACTGTTGTATTCAATCCCGATGCAATTTCTGTGTTTCATAAACACTCTGATTGTCCACACATTACAGAATGCCCCCAGATGTGCATCGGAAACTACTACTGGTCTTCCAGGGATTGATCAAAGCGTATACTGTTTGAGACATTACTCAGATGGAGGATAGTGCGCATGGTGACTGTTGTATTAATTCCCGATGCAATTTCTGTGTTTCATCAACTCTCCGATAAACCAAAGATTACAGATTGCCACCAGATGTGCGTCGGAAACTACTACTGGTATTCCAGGGAACGATCAAAGCGTAGACTGTTTGAGACACTACTCCCATGGAGCGAAGTGCGCATGGTGACTGTTCTATTCAAACCCGATGCAATTTCTGTGTTTCATCAACATTCTGATAGTATACAGATTACAGAATGCCACCAGATGTGCATCGGAAACTACTACTGGTCTTCCAGGGAACGATCAAATCGTAGACTGTTTGAGACAATACTCCCATAGGGGAAAGTGCGCATGGTGACTGTTGTATTCAATCCCGATGGAATTTCTGTGTTTCATCAACACTTTGAAGGTCCACAGATTGAAGAATGCCTCCACAATAGCAAGGGAAACTACTACTGGTCTTCCAGGGGACGATCAAATCGTAGACTGTTTGAGACATTTCGCCCATGGAGGAAAGTGCGCATGGTGACTGTTGTATTCAATCCCGATGCAATTTCTGTGTTTCATAAACACTCTGATAGTCCACAGATTACAGAATGATACCATATGTGCATTGGAAACGACCACAGGCCTTACAGTTAACGATCAAAGCGTAAACTGTTTGAGACATTACTCCCGTTGTGGAAAGTACGCATGGCGACTGTTGTATTCATTCCCGATGCAATTTCTGTGTTTCATCAACACTCTGATAGTCCACAGATTACAGAATGCCACCAGATGTGCATCGGACACTACTACTGGTCTTCCAGGGAACGATCAAAGCGTAGACTGTTTGAGACATTACTCCCATGGAGGAAAGTGCGCATGGAGACTGTTGTATTCAATCCCGATGCAATTTCTGTGTTTCATCAACACTCCGATAAACCAAAGATTACAGAACGCCACCAGATGTGTATCGGAAACTACTACTGGTCTTCCAGGGAACGATCAAAGCGTAGACCGTTTGAGACATTACTTCGTGGAGGAAAGTGCGCATGGTGACTGTTGTATTTAATCCCATGCAATTTCTGTGTTTCATCAAAACTCTGATAGTCCACAGATTACAGAATGATACCATATGTGCATTGGAAACTACTACTGGCTTTACAGTTAACGATCAAAGCGTAAACTGTTTGAGACATTACTCCCGTTGAGGAAAGTGCGCATGGTGACTGTTCTATTCAAAGCCGATGCTATTTCTGTGTTTCATCAACACCTGGATAGACCACAGATTACAGAATGCCTCCAGATGTGCATCGGAAACTACTACTGGTCTTGAGGGAACGATCAAATCGATGACAGTTTTAGACACTACTGCCATGGAGGAAAGTGCGCATGGTGACAGTTGTATTCAATCCAGAAGCAATTTCTGTGTTTCATCAACACTCTGTTCGTCCACAGATTACAGAATGCCTCCAGATGTGCATCGGAAACTATTACTGGTCTTCCAGGGAACGATCAAAGCGTAGACTGTTTGAGACATTTCTCCCATAGGGGAAAGTGCGCATGGTGACTGTTGTATTCAATCCCGATGCAATTTCTGTGTTTCATCTACACTCTGATAGTCCACACATTACAGAATGCCACCAGATGTGCATCGGAAACTACTACTGGTCTTCCAGGGAACGACCAAAGCGTAGACTGTTTGAGACATTACTCCCATGGAGTGAAGGGCGCATGGTGACTGTTGTATTCAATACCGATGCAATTTCTGTTTCTCATCAACACTCTGATAGACCACTGATTACAGAATGCCACCAGATGTGCATCGGAAACTACTACTGGTCTTCCGTTGAACGATCAAAGCGTTGACTGTTTGAGACATTACTCCCGCGGAGAAAAGTGCGCATGGTGAATGTTGTATTCAATCACGATGCAATTTCTGTGTTTCATCAACACTCTGATAGTCCACAGATTACAGAATGATACCAGATGTGCATTGGAAACTACTACTGGTCTTACAGGGAACGATTAAAGCGTAAACTGTTTGAGACATTACTCCCGTTGAGGAAAGAGCGCATGGCGACTGTTGTATTCATTCCCGATGCAATTTCTGTATTTCATCAAAACTCTGATAGTCCACAGATTACAGAATGCCACCAGATGTGCATCGGAAACTACTACTGGTCTTCCAGGGCCTATCAAAGCGTGGACTGTTTCGGCCATTACTCCAATTGAGGAAAGTGCTGATGGTGACTGTTGTATTCAATCCCGATGCAAATTCTGTGTTTCATCAAAACTTTGAAGGTCCACAGATAACAGAATGACTCCATATGTGCATCGGAATCTTCTACTGGTCTTCCAGGGAACGACCAAACCGTAGACTGTTTGAGACACTACTCCCATGGAGGAAAGTGCGCATGGTGACTGTTGTATTCAATCCCGATGGAATTTCTGTGTTTCATCAACACTTTGAAGGTCCACAGATTGCAGAATGCCTCCAGATGTGCATCGGAAACTATTACTGGTCTTCCAGGGAACGATCAAAGCGTAGACTGTTTGAGACATTTCTCCCATGGAGGAAAGTGCGCATGGTGACTGTTGTATTCAATCCCGATGCAATTTCTGTGTTTCATAAACACTGTGATTGTCCACACATTACAGAATGCCCCCAGATGTGCATCGGAAACTACTACTGGTCTTCCAGGGATTGATCAAAGCGTAGACTGTTTGAGACATTACTCAGATGGAGAATAGTGTGCATGGTGGCTGTTGTATTCATTTCCGATGCAATTTCTGTGTTTCATCAACACTCCGATAAACCAAAGATTACAGAATGCCACCAGATGTGCATCGGAAACTACTACTGGTATTCCAGGGAACCGTCAAAGCATAGAATGTTTGAGACATTACTCCCGCGGAGAAAAGTGCGCATGGTGAATGTTGTATTCAATCACGATGCAATTTCTGTGTTTCATCAACACTCTGATAGTCCACAGATTACAGAATGATACCAGATGTGCATTGGAAACTACTACTGGTCTTACAGGGAACGATTAAAGCGTAAACTGTTTGAGACATTACTCCCGTTGAGGAAAGAGCGCATGGCGACTGTTGTATTCATTCCCGATGCAATTTCTGTATTTCATCAAAACTCTGATAGTCCACAGATTACAGAATGCCACCAGATGTGCATCGGAAACTACTACTGGTCTTCCAGGGCCTATCAAAGCGTGGACTGTTTCGGCCATTACTCCAATTGAGGAAAGTGCTGATGGTGACTGTTGTATTCAATCCCGATGCAAATTCTGTGTTTCATCAAAACTTTGAAGGTCCACAGATAACAGAATGCCTCCATATGTGCATCGGAATCTTCTACTGGTCTTCCAGGGAACGACCAAACCGTAGACTGTTTGAGACACTACTCCCATGGAGGAAAGTGCGCATGGTGACTGTTGTATTCAATCCCGATGGAATTTCTGTGTTTCATCAACACTTTGAAGGTCCACAGATTGCAGAATGCCTCCAGATGTGCATCGGAAACTATTACTGGTCTTCCAGGGAACGATCAAAGCGTAGACTGTTTGAGACATTTCTCCCATGGAGGAAAGTGCGCATGGTGACTGTTGTATTCAATCCCGATGCAATTTCTGTGTTTCATAAACACTGTGATTGTCCACACATTACAGAATGCCCCCAGATGTGCATCGGAAACTACTACTGGTCTTCCAGGGATTGATCAAAGCGTAGACTGTTTGAGACATTACTCAGATGGAGAATAGTGTGCATGGTGACTGTTGTATTCATTCCCGATGCAATTTCTGTGTTTCATCAACACTCCGATAAACCAAAGATTACAGAATGCCACCAGATGTGCATCGGAAACTACTACTGGTATTCCAGGGAACGGTCAAAGCATAGACTGTTTGAGACATTATCCCATGGACGAAAGTGCGCATGGTGAATCTTGTATTCAATCCCGATGCAATTTCTGTATTTCATCAACACTTTGAAGGTCCACAGATTACAGAATGCTTCCAGATGTGCATCGGAAACTACTACTGGTCTTGAGGGAACGATCAAATCGATGACAGTTTTAGACACTACTCCCATGGAGGAAAGTGCGCATGGTGACTGTTGTATTCAATCCAGATGCAATTTCTGTGTTTCATCAACACTCTGTTAGTCCACAGATTACAGAATGCCTCCAGATGTGCATCGGAAACTATTACTGGTCTTCCAGGGAACGATAAAAGCGTAGACTGTTTGAGACATTTCTCCCATGGAGGAAAGTGAACATGGTGACTGTTGTATTCAATCCCGAAGCAATTTCTGTGTTTCATAAACACTCTGATAGTCCACACATTACAGAATGCCCCCAGATGTGCATCGGAAACTACTACTGGTCTTCCAGGGATTGATCAAAGCGTAGACTGTTTGAGACATTACTCAGATGGAGAATAGTGCGCATGGTGACTGTTGTATTCATTCCCGATGCAATTTCTGTGCTTCATCAACACTCCGATAAACCAAAGATTACAGAATGCCACCAGATGTGCATCGGAAACTACTACTGGTAATCCAGGGAACGACCAAAGCGTAGACTGATGAGACATTTCTCCCTTGGAGCGAAGGGCGCATGGTGACTGTTGTATTCAATACCCATGCAATTTCTGTGTCTCATCAACACTCTGATAGTCCACTGATTACAGAATGATACCAGATGTGCATTGGAAACTACTACTGGTCTTACAGGGAACGATCAAAGCGTGAACTGTTTGAGACATTACTCCCGTTGAGGAAAGTGCGCATGGCGACTGTTGTATTCATTCCCGATGCAATTTCTGTGTTTCATCAAAACTCTGATAGTCCACAGATTACAGAATGCCACCAGATGTGCATCGGAAACTACTACTGGTCTTCCAGGGAACTATCGAAGCGTGGACTGTTTCAGCCATTACTCCAATTGAGGAAAGTGCTGATGGTGACTGTTGTATTCAATCCCGATGCAAATTCTGTGTTTCATCAAAACTTTGAAGGTCCACAGATAACAGAATGCGTCAATATGTGCATCGGAATCTTCTACTGGTCTTCAAGGGAACGATCAAACCGTAGACCGTTTGAGACATTACTCCCATGGAGGAATGTGCGCATGGTGACCGTTGTATTCAAAGCCGATGCAATTTCTATGTTTCATCAACACCCGGATAGACCACAGATTACAGAATGCCTCCAGATGTGATTCGGAAACTACTACAGGTCTTGAGGGAACGATCAAATCAATGACAGTTTGAGACATTATTCCCATCGAGGTAAGTGCGCATTGTGATTGTTGTATTCAATCCCAATGCAATTTCTGTGCTTCATCAACACTCTGATAGTCCACAGATTACAGAATGCCTCCAGACGTGCATCGGAAACTACTACTGTTCTTCCAGGGAACGATCAAAGCTTAGACTGTTTGAGACATTACTCCCATGGAGGAAAGTGCGCATGGTGACTGTTGTATTCAATCCCGATGCAATTTCTGTGTTTCATCAACACTTTGAAGGTCCACAGATTACAGAACGCCTCCAGACGTGCATCGGAATCTTCTACTGGTCTTCCACAGAACTATCAAATCGTAGACTGTTTGAGACATTACTCGCATGGAGGAAAGTGCGCATGGTGACTGTTGTATTCAATCCCGATGCAATTTCTGTGTTTCAACAACACTCTGATAGTCCACAGATTACAGAATGCCTCCAGATGTTCATCGGAAACTACTACTGGTCTTCCAGGGAACGATCAATACGTAGAATGTTTGAGACATTATCCCATGGAGGAAAGTGCGCATGGTGAATCTTGTATTCAATCCCGATGCAATTTCTGTATTTCATCAACACTTTGAAGGTCCACAGATTACAGAATGCTTCCAGATGTGAATCGAAACTACTACTGTTCTTCCAGGGAACGATCAAAGCGTAGACTGTTTGAGACATTACCCCCATGGAGGAAAGTGCGCATGGAGACTGTTGTATTCAATCCCGATGCAATTTCTGTGTTTCATCAACACTCTGTTAGTCCACAGATTACAGAATGCCTCCAGATGTGCATCGGAAACTATTACTAATCTTCCAGGGAACGATCAAAGCGTAGACTGTTTGAGACATTTCTCCCATGGAGGAAAGTGCGCATGGTGACTGTTGTATTCAATCCCGATGCAATTTCTGTGTTTCATAAACACTCTGATAGTCCACACATTACAGAATGCCCCCAGATGTGCATCGGAAACTACTACTGGTCTTCCAGGGATTGATCAAAGCGTAGACTGTTTGAGACATTACTCAGATGGAGAATAGTGCGCATGTTGACTGTTGTATTCATTCCCGATGCAATTTCTGTGTTTCATCAACACTCCGATAAACCAAAGATTACAGAATGCCACCAGATGTGCATCGGAAACTACTACTGGTATTCCAGGGAACGATCAAAGCGTAGACTGTTTGAGACATTACTCCCATGGAGCGAAGTGCACATGGTGACTGTTCTATTCAAACCCGATGCAATTTCTGTGTTTCATCAACATTCTGATAGTATACAGATTACAGAATGCCACCAGATGTGCATCGGAAACTACTACTGGTCTTCCAGGGAACGATCAAATCGTAGACTGTTTGAGACAATACTCCCATAGGGGAAAGTGCGCATGGTGACTGTTGTATTCAATCCCGATGCAATTTCTGTGTTTCATCTACACTCTGATAGTCCACACATTACAGAATGCCCCCAGATGTGCATCGGAAACTACTACTGGTCTTCCAGGGAACGACCAAAGCGTAGACTGTTTGAGACATTACTCCCATGGAGTGAAGGGCGCATGGTGACTATTGTATTCAATACCGATGCACTTACTGTGTCTCATCAACACTCTGATAGACCACTGATTACAGAATGCCACCAGATGTGCATCGGAAACTACTACTGGTCTTCCGTTGAACGATCAAAGCGTAGACTGTTTGAGACATTACTCCCGCGGAGAAAAGTGGGCATGGAGAATGTTGTATTCAATCACGATGCAATTTCTGTGTTTCATCAACACTCTGATAGTCCACAGAGTACAGATTGATACCAGATGTGCATTGGAAACTACTACTGGTCTTACAGGGAACGATTAAAGCGTGAACTGTTTGAGACATTACTCCCGTTGAGGAAAGTGCGCATGGCGACTGTTGTATTCATTCCCGATGCAATTTCTGTGTTTCATCAAAACTCTGATAGTCCACAGATTACAGAATGCCACCAGATGTGTATCGGAAACTACTACTGGTCTTCCAGGGACCTATCAAAGCGTGGACTGTTTCAGCCCTTACTCCAATTGAGGAAAGTGCTGATGGTGACTGTTGTATTCAATCCCGATGCAAAAATCTGTGTTTCATCAAAACTTTGAAGGTCCACAGATAACAGAATGCCTCCATATGTGCATCGGAATCTTCTACTGGTCTTCCAGGGAACGACCAAACCGTAGACTGTTTGAGACACTACTCCCATGGAGGAAAGTGCGCATGGTGACTGTTGTATTCAATCCCGATGGAATTTCTGTGTTTCATAAACACTTTGAAGGTCCACAGATTGCAGAATGCCTCCAGATGTGCATCGGAAACTACTAATGGTCTTCCAGGGATTGATCAAAGCGTAAACTGTTTGAGACATTACTCAGATGGAGAATAGTGTGCATGGTGACTGTTGTATTCATTCCCGATGCAATTTCTGTGTTTCATCAACACTCCGATAAACCAAAGATTACAGAATGCCACCAGATGTGCATCGGAAACTACTACTGGTATTCCAGGGAACGATCAAAGCATAGACTGTTTGAGACATTACTCCCATGGAGCGAAGTGCGCATGGTGACTGTTGTATTCAATCCAGATGCAATTTCTGTGTTTCATCAACACTCTGATAGTCCACAGATTACAGAATGATACCATATGTGCATTGGAAACTACTACTGGCCTTACAGTTAACGATCAAAGCGTAAACTGTTTGAGACATTACTCCCGTTGAGGAAAGTACGCATTGCGACTGTTGTATTCATTCCCGATGCAATTTCTGTGTTTCATCAACACTCTGATAGTCCACAGATTACAGAATGCCACCAGATGTGCATCGGAAACTACTACTGGTCTTCCAGGGAACGATCAAAGCGTGGACTGTTTTAGCCATTACTCCCATTGAGGAAAGTCCTGATGGTGACTGTTGTATTCAATCCCGATGCAAATTCTGTGTTTCATCAAAACTTTGAAGTACCACAGATAACAGAATGCGTCAATATGTGCATCGGAATCTTCTACTGGTCTTCAAGGGAACGATCAAACCGTAGACTGTTTGAGACATTACTCCCATGGAGGAATGTGCGCATGGTCACCGTTGTATTCAAAGCCGATGCTACTTCTGTGTTTCACCAACACCCGGATAGACCACAGATTACAGAATGCCTCCAGATGTGATTCGGAAACTACTACTGGTCTTGAGGGAACGATCAAATCAATGACAGTTTGAGACATTATTCCCTTGGAGGAAAGTGCGCATTGTGATTGTTGTATTCGATCCCGATGCAATTTCTGTGCTTCATCAACACTCTGATAGTCCACAGATTACAGAATGCCTCCAGACGTGCCTCGGAAACTACTACTGTTCTTCCAGGGAACGATCAAAGCGTAGACTGTTTGAGACATTACTCGCATGGAGGAAAGTGCGCATGGTGACTGTTGTATTCAATCCCGATGCAATTTCTGTGTTTCAACAACACTCTGATAGTCCACAGATTACAGAATGCCTCCAGATGTTCATCGGAAACTACTACTGATCTTCCAGGGAACGATCAAAACGTAGACTGTTTGAGACATTATCCCATGGAGGAAAGTGCGCATGGTGAATGTTGTATTCAATCCCGATGCAATTTCTGTATTTCATCAACACTTTGAAGGTCCACAGATTACAGAATGCTTCCAGATGTGAATCGAAACTACTACTGGTCTTCCAGGGTACGACCAAACCCTAGACTGTTTGAGACATTACTCCCATAGAGGGAAGTGCGGATGGTGACTGTTGTATTCAATCCCGATGCAATTTCTGAGTTTCAACAACACTCTGATAGAAAACAGATTACAGAATGCCTCCAGATGTGCATCGGAAACTACTACTGGTCTTCCAGGGAACGATCGAAGCGTAGACTGTTTGAGACATTACTCCCATGGAGGAAAGTGGTCATGGTGACTGTTGTATTCAATCCCGATGCAATTTCTGTGTTTCATTAACACTTTGAGGGTCCACAGAGTACAGAATGCCTCTAGATGTGCATCGGAAACTACTACTGGTCTTCCAGGGAACGATCATAGCGTAGACTGTTTGAGACAATACTCCCATGGAGGAAAGTGCACATGGTGACTGTTGTATTCAATCCCGATGCAATTTCTGTGTTCCATCAACTCTCTGGTAGTCCACAGATTACAGTTTGCCTCCAGATGTGCATCGGAAACTAGTACTCGTCTTCCTGGGAACGATCAAAGCGTAGACTGTTTGAGAGATTACTCCCATGGAGGAAAGTGTGCATGGTGACTGTTGTATTTAATCCCGATGCAATTTCTGTGTTTCATCAACACTTCGAAGGTCCACAGATTACAGATTGCCTCCAGATATCCATTGGAAACTACTACTGGTCTTCCAGGGAACGATCAAAGCGTAGACTGTTTCAGACGTTACTCCCTTGGAGGAAAGTGAGGATGGTGACTGTTGTATTCACTCCCGATGCAATTTCTGTGTTTCATCAACACTTTGAAGGTCCACAGAGTACAGAATGCCTCCAGATGTGCATCGGAAACTACTACTGGTCTTCCAGGGAACGTTCAAAGCGTAGACTGTTTCTGACATTTCTCCCATGGAGGAAAGTGAGGATGGTGACTGTTGTATGCAATCCCGATGCATTTTCTGTGTTTCATCAACACTCTGACAGTCCACTGATTACAGATTGCCTCCAGATGTGCATCGGAAACTATTACTGGTCTTCCTGGGAACGATCAATGCGTATACTGTTTGAGACATTACTCCCATAGAGGAAAGTGCGCATGGTGACAGTTGTATTCAATCCCGATGTAAATTCTGTGTTTCATCAACACTTTGAAGGTCCACAGCTTACAGATTGCCTCCAGATGCGCATCGGAAACTACTACTGGTCTTCCAGGGAACGATCAAAGCGTAGACTCTTTGAGACATCACTCCCATGGAGGAAAGTGCGCATGGTGACTGTTGTATTCAATCCCGACGCAATTTCTGTGTTTCAACAACACTCTGATAATCCACAGATTACAGAATGCCACCAGATGTGCTTCGGAAACCACTACTGGTCTTCCAGGGAACGATCAAGCCGTAGACTGTTTGAGACATTACTCCTAAGGAGATAAGTGCATATGGTGACTGTTGTATTCAATCCCGATGCTATTTCTGTGTTTCATCAACACTCTGATAGTCCACAGATTACAGAATGCCACCAGATGTGCATCGGAAACTACTACTGCTCTTCCAGGGAACGATCAAAGCGTAGACTGTTTGACTCATTACTCTCGTGGAGGAAAGTGCGCATGGTGAATGTTGTATTCAATCCCGATGCAATTTCTGTGTTTCATCAACACTCTGATAGTCCACAGATTACAGAATGATACGAGATGTGCATTGGAAACTACTACTGGTCTTCCAGGGAACGATCAAAGCGTAAACTGTTTGAGACATTACTCCCATTGAGGAAAGTGCGCATGGTGACTGTTGTATTCAATCCCGATGCATTTTCAGTGTTTCATCAACACTCTGATAGTCCACAGATTACAGAATGCCACCAGATGTGCATCGGACACTACTACTGGTCTTCCAGGGAACGATCAAAGCGTGGACTGTTTCAGTCATTACTCCCATTGAGGAAAGTCCTGATGGTGACTGTTGTATTCAATCCCGATGCAAAATCTGTGTTTCATCAAAACTTTGAAGTACCACAGATAACAGAATGCGTCAATATGTGCATCGGATTCTTCTACTGGTCTTCAAGGGAACGATCAAACCGTAGACCGTTTGAGACATTACTACAATGGAGGAATGTGCGCATGGTGACCGTTGTATTCAGAGCCGATGCTATTTCTATGTTTCATCAACACCCGGATAGACCACAGATTACAGAATGCCTCCAGATGTGATTCGGAAACTACTACAGGTCTTGAGGGAACGATCAAATCAATGACAGTTTGAGACATTATTCCCATGGAGGAAAGTGCGCATTGTGATTGTTGTATTCAATCCCGATGCAATTTCTGTGCTTCATCAACACTCTGATAGTCCACAGATTACAGAATGCCTCCAGACGTGCATCGGAAACTACTACTGTTCTTCCAGGGAACGATCAAAGCTTAGACTGTTTGAGACATTACTTAAATGGAGGAAAGTGCGCATGGTGACTGTTGTATTCAATCCCGATGCAATTTCTGTGTTTCATCAACACTTTGAAGGTCCACAGATTACAGAACGCCTCCAGACGTGCATCGGAATCTTCTACTGGTCTTCCACAGAACTATCAAATCGTAGACTGTTTGAGACATTACTCGCATGGAGGAAAGTGCGCATGGTGACTGTTGTATTCAATCCCGATGCAATTTCTGTGTTTCAACAACACTCTGATAGTCCACAGATTACAGAATGCCTCCAGATGTTCATCGGAAACTACTACTGGTCTTCCAGGGAACGATCAATACGTAGACTGTTTGAGACATTATCCCATGGAGGAAAGTGCGCATGGTGAATCTTGTATTCAATCCCGATGCAATTTCTGTATTTCATCAACACTTTGAAGGTCCGCAGATTACAGAATGCTTCCAGATGTGCATCGAAACTACTACTGTTCTTCCAGGGAACGATCATAGCGTAGACTGTTTGAGACATTACTCCCATGGAGGAAAGTGCGCATGGAGACTGTTGTATTCAATCCCGATGCAATTTCTGTGTTTCATCAACACTCTGTTAGTCCACAGATTACAGAATGCCTCCAGATGTGCATCGGAAACTATTACTGGTCTTCCAGGGAACGATCAAAGCGTAGACTGTTTGAGACATTTCTCCCATGGAGGAAAGTGCGCATGGTGACTGTTGTATTCAATCCCGATGCAATTTCTGTGTTTCATAAACACTCTGATAGTCCACACATTACAGAATGCCCCCAGATGTGCATCGGAAACTACTACTGGACTTCCAGGGATTGATCAAAGCGTAGACTGTTTGAGACATTACTCAGATGGAGAATAGTGCGCATGGTGACTGTTGTATTCATTCCCGATGCAATTTCTGTGTTTCATCAACACTCCGATAAACCAAAGATTACAGAATGCCACCAGATGTGCATCGGAAACTACTACTGGTATTCCAGGGAACGATCAAAGCGTAGACTGTTTGAGACATTACTCCCATGGAGCGAAGTGCACATGGTGACTGTTCTATTCAAACCATATGCAATTTCTGTGTTTCATCAACATTCTGATAGTATACAGATTACAGAATGCCACCAGATGTGCATCGGAAACTACTACTGGTCTTCCAGGGAACGATCAAATCGTAGACTGTTTGAGACAATATTCCCATAGGGGAAAGTGCGCATGGTGACTGTTGTATTCAATCCCGATGCAATTTCTGTGTTTCATCTACACTCTGATAGTCCACACATTACAGAATGCCCCCAGATGTGCATCGGAAACTACTACTGGTCTTCCAGGGAACGACCAAAGCGTAGACTGTTTGAGACATTACTCCCATGGAGTGAAGGGCGCATGGTGACTGTTGTATTCAATACCGATGCAAATACTGTGTCTCATCAACACTCTGATAGACCACTGATTACAGAATGACACCAGATGTGCATCGGAAACTACTACTGGTCTTCTGTTGAACTATCAAAGCGTAGACTGTTTGAGACATTACTCCCGCGCAGAAAAGTGTGCATGGTGAATGTTGTATTCAATCACGATGCAATTTCTGTGTTTCATCAACACTCTGATAGTCCACAGATTACAGAATGATACCAGATGTGCATTGGAAACTACTACTGGTCTTACAGGGAACGATTAACGCGTAAACTGTTTGAGACATTACTCCCGTTAAGGAAAGTGCGCATGGCGACTGTTGTATTCATTCCCGATGCAATTTCTGTGTTTCATCAAAACTCTGATAGTCCACAGATTACAGAATGCCACCAGACGTGCATCGGAAACTACTACTGGTCTTCCAGGGACCTATCAAAGCGTGGACTGTTTCAGCCCTTACTCCAATTGAGGAAAGTGCTGATGGTGACTGTTGTATTCAATCCCGATGCAAATTCTGTGTTTCATCAAAACTTTGAAGGTCCACAGATAACAGAATGCCTCCATATGTGCATCGGAATCTTCTACTGGTCTTCCAGGGAACAACCAAACCGTAGACTGTTTGAGACATTACTCCCATAGAGGAAAGTGCGGATGGTGACTGTTGTATTCAATCCCGATGCAATTTCTGAGTTTCAACAACACTCTGATAGAAAACAGATTACAGAATGCCTCCAGATGTTCATCGGAAACTACTACTGGTCTTCCAGGGAACGATCAATACGTAGACTGTTTGAGACATTATCCCATGGAGGAAAGTGCGCATGGTGAATCTTGTATTCAATCCCGATGCAATTTCTGTATTTCATCAACACTTTGAAGGTCCGCAGATTACAGAATGCTTCCAGATGTGCATCGAAACTACTACTGTTCTTCCAGGGAACGATCATAGCGTAGACTGTTTGAGACATTACTCCCATGGAGGAAAGTGCGCATGGAGACTGTTGTATTCAATCCCGATGCAATTTCTGTGTTTCATCAACACTCTGTTAGTCCACAGATTACAGAATGCCTCCAGATGTGCATCGGAAACTATTACTGGTCTTCCAGGGAACGATCAAAGCGTAGACTGTTTGAGACATTTCTCCCATGGAGGAAAGTGCGCATGGTGACTGTTGTATTCAATCCCGATGCAATTTCTGTGTTTCATAAACACTCTGATAGTCCACACATTACAGAATGCCCCCAGATGTGCATCGGAAACTACTACTGGACTTCCAGGGATTGATCAAAGCGTAGACTGTTTGAGACATTACTCAGATGGAGAATAGTGCGCATGGTGACTGTTGTATTCATTCCCGATGCAATTTCTGTGTTTCATCAACACTCCGATAAACCAAAGATTACAGAATGCCACCAGATGTGCATCGGAAACTACTACTGGTATTCCAGGGAACGATCAAAGCGTAGACTGTTTGAGACATTACTCCCATGGAGCGAAGTGCACATGGTGACTGTTCTATTCAAACCATATGCAATTTCTGTGTTTCATCAACATTCTGATAGTATACAGATTACAGAATGCCACCAGATGTGCATCGGAAACTACTACTGGTCTTCCAGGGAACGATCAAATCGTAGACTGTTTGAGACAATATTCCCATAGGGGAAAGTGCGCATGGTGACTGTTGTATTCAATCCCGATGCAATTTCTGTGTTTCATCTACACTCTGATAGTCCACACATTACAGAATGCCCCCAGATGTGCATCGGAAACTACTACTGGTCTTCCAGGGAACGACCAAAGCGTAGACTGTTTGAGACATTACTCCCATGGAGTGAAGGGCGCATGGTGACTGTTGTATTCAATACCGATGCAAATACTGTGTCTCATCAACACTCTGATAGACCACTGATTACAGAATGACACCAGATGTGCATCGGAAACTACTACTGGTCTTCTGTTGAACTATCAAAGCGTAGACTGTTTGAGACATTACTCCCGCGCAGAAAAGTGTGCATGGTGAATGTTGTATTCAATCACGATGCAATTTCTGTGTTTCATCAACACTCTGATAGTCCACAGATTACAGAATGATACCAGATGTGCATTGGAAACTACTACTGGTCTTACAGGGAACGATTAACGCGTAAACTGTTTGAGACATTACTCCCGTTAAGGAAAGTGCGCATGGCGACTGTTGTATTCATTCCCGATGCAATTTCTGTGTTTCATCAAAACTCTGATAGTCCACAGATTACAGAATGCCACCAGACGTGCATCGGAAACTACTACTGGTCTTCCAGGGACCTATCAAAGCGTGGACTGTTTCAGCCCTTACTCCAATTGAGGAAAGTGCTGATGGTGACTGTTGTATTCAATCCCGATGCAAATTCTGTGTTTCATCAAAACTTTGAAGGTCCACAGATAACAGAATGCCTCCATATGTGCATCGGAATCTTCTACTGGTCTTCCAGGGAACAACCAAACCGTAGACTGTTTGAGACATTACTCCCATAGAGGAAAGTGCGGATGGTGACTGTTGTATTCAATCCCGATGCAATTTCTGAGTTTCAACAACACTCTGATAGAAAACAGATTACAGAATGCCTCCAGATGTGCATCAGAAACTACTACTGGTCTTCCAGGGAACGATCGAAGCGTAGACTGTTTGAGACATTACTCCCATAGAGGAAAGTGCGGATGATGACTGTTGTATTCAATCCCGATGCAATTTCTGAGTTTCAACAACACTCTGATAGAAAATAGATTACAGAATGCCTCCAGAGTGCATCGGAAAATACTACTGGTCATGAGGGAACGATCAAAGCGATGGCAGTTTGAGACATTACTACAATGGAGAAATGTACGCATGGTGAATGTTGTATTCAATCCCGATGCAATTTCTGTGTTTCATCAACAGATTGAAGGTCCACAGATTACAGAATGCCTCCAGATATGCATCCGAAACTACTACTGGTCTTCCAGGGAACGATAATAACGTAGACTGTTTGAGACAATACTCCCATGGAGGAAAGTGCACATGGTGACTGTTGTATTCAATCCCGATGCAATTTCTGTGTTTTATCAACACTCTGATAGTCAACAGGTTACAGAATGCCTCCAGATGTGCATCGGAAACTACTACTGGTCTTCCAGGGATCGATCAAAGCGTAGACTGTTAGAGACATTACACCCATGGTGGAAAGTGTGCATGGTGACAGTTGTATTCAATTCTGATGCAATTTCTGTGTTTTATCAACACTCTGATAGTACACAGATTACAGAATGCCTACAGATGTGCATCGGAAACTACCACTGGTCTTCCAGGGAACGATCAAAGCGTAGACTGTTTGAGACATTATTCCCATGGAGGAAAGTGAGGATTGTGACTGTTGTATACAATCCCGATGCAATTTCTGTGTTCCATCAACTCTCTGGTAGTCCAGAGATTACAGTTTGCCTCCAGATGTGCATCGGAATCTAGTACTCGTCTTCCTGGGAACGATCAAAGCGTAGACTGTTTGAGACATTACTCCCATGGAGGAAAGTGTGCATGGTGACTGTTGTATTTAATCCCGATGCAATTTCTGTGTTTCATCAACACTTTGAAGGTCCACAGCTTACAGATTGCCTCCAGATATCCATCGGAAACTACTACTGGTCTTCCAGGGAACGATCAAAGCGTAGACTGTTTCAGACGTTACTCCCATGGAGGAAAGTGAGGATGGTGACTGTTGTATTCACTCCCGATGAAATTTCTGTGTTTCATCAACACTTTGAAGGTCCACAGAGTACAGAATGCCTCCAGATGTGCATCGGAAACTACTACTGGTCTTCCAGGGAACGTTCAAAGCGTAGACTGTTTCAGACATTACTCCCACGGAGGAAAGTGAGGATGGTGACTGTTGTATTCAATCCCGATGCATTTTCTGTGTTTCATCAACACTCTGATAGTCCACAGATTACAGATTGCCTCCAGATGTGCATCGGAAACTATTACTGGTCTTCCTGGGATCGATCAATGCGTATACTGTTTGAGACATTACTCCCATAGAGGAAAGTGCGCATGGTGACAGTTGTATTCAATCCCGATGCAATTTCTGTGTTTCATCAACACTTTGAAGGTCCACAGCTTACAGATTGCCTCCAGATGCGCATCGGAAACTACTACTGGTCTTCCAAGGAACGATCAAAGCGTAGACTCTTTGAGACATCACTCCCATGGAGGAAAGTGCGCATGGTGACTGTTGTATTCATTCCCCTTGCCATTTCTGTGTTTGATCAACACTCTGATAAACCACAGATTACAGAATGCCACCACATGTGCATCGAAAACTACTATTGGTATTCCAGGGAACGATAAAATCGTAGACTGTTTGAGACACTACTCCCAGGGAGGAAACTGCGCATGGTGACTGTTGTATTCAATCCCGACGCAATTTCTGTGTTTCAACAACACTCTGATAAATCACAGATTACAGAATGCCACCAGATGTGCATCGGAAACCACTACTGGTCATCCAGGGAACGATCAAGCCGTAGACTGTTTGAGACATTACTCCTAAGGAGATAAGTGCATATGTTGACTGTTGTATTCAATCCCGATGCTATTTCTGTGTTTCATCAACACTCTGATAGTCCACAGATTACAGAATGCCACCAGATGTGCATCGGACACTACTACTGGTCTTCCAGGGAACGATCAAAGCGTGGACTGTTTCAGCCATTACTCCCATTGAGGAAAGTCCTGATGGTGACTTTTGTATTCAATCCCGATGCAAAATCTGTGTTTCATCAAAACTTTGAAGTACCACAGATAACAGAATGCGTCAATATGTGCATCGGAATCTTCTACTGTTCTTCCAGGGAACGATCAAAGCTTAGACTGTTTGAGACATTACTCCCATGGAGGAAAGTGCGCATGGTGACTGTTGTATTCAATCCCGATGCAATTTCTGTGTTTCATCAACACTTTGAAGGTCCACAGATTACAGAACGCCTCCAGACGTGAATCGGAATCTTCTACTGGTCTTCCACAGAACTATCAAATCGTAGACTGTTTGAGACATTACTCGCATGGAGGAAAGTGCGCATGGTGAGTGTTGTATTCAATCAAGATGCAATTTCTGTGTTTCAACAACACTCTGATAGTCCACAGATTACAGAATGCCTCCAGATGTGCATCGGAAACTATTACTGGTCTTCCAGGGAACGATCAAAGCGTAGACTGTTTGAGACATTACTCCCATGGAGGAAAGTGCGCATGGTGACTGTTGTATTCAATCCCGATGCAATTTCTGTATTTCATCAACACTTTGAAGGTCCACAGATTACAGAATGCTTCCAGATGTGAATCGAAAGTACTACTGTTCTTCCAGGGAACGATCAAAGCGTAGACTGTTTGAGACATTACTCCCATGGAGGAAAGTGCGCATGGAGACTGTTGTATTCAATCCCGATGCAATTTCTGTGTTTCGTCAACACTCTGTTAGTCCACAGATTACAGAATGCCTCCAGATGTGCATCGGAAACTATTACTGGTCTTCCAGGGAACGATCAAAGCGTAGACTGTTTGAGACATTTCTCCCATGGAGGAAAGTGCGCATGGTGACTGTTGTATTCAATCCCGATGCAATTTCTGTGTTTCATAAACACTCTGATAGTCCACACATTACAGAATGCCCCCAGATGTGCATCGGAAACTACTACTGGTCTTCCAGGGATTGATCAAAGCGTAGACTGTTTGAGACATTACCCAGATGGAGAATAGTGCGCATGGTGACTGTTGTATTCATTCCCGATGCAATTTCTGTGTTTCATCAACACTCCGATAAACCAAAGATTACAGAATGCCACCAGATGTGCATCGGAAACTACTACTGGTATTCCAGGGAACGATCAAAGCGTAGACTGTTTGAGACATTACTCCCATGGAGCGAAGTGCACATGGTGACTGTTCTATTCAAACCCGATGCAATTTCTGTGTTTCATCAACATTCTGATAGTATACAGATTACAGAATGCCACCAGATGTGCATCGGAAACTACTACTGGTCTTCCAGGGAACGATCAAATCGTAGACTGTTTGAGACTATACTCCCATAGGGGAAAGTGCGCATGGTGACTGTTGTATTCAATCCCGATGCATTTTCTGTGTTTCATCTACCCTCTGATAGTCCACACATTACAGAATGCCCCCAGATGTGCATCGGAAACTACTACTGGTCTTCCAGGGATTGATCAAAGCGTAGACTGTTTGAGACATTACCCAGATGGAGAATAGTGCGCATGGTGACTGTTGTATTCATTCCCGATGCAATTTCTGTGTTTCATCAACACTCCGATAAACCAAAGATTACAGAATGCCACCACATGTGCATCGGAAACTACTACTGGTATTCCAGGGAACGATCAAAGCGTAGACTGTTTGAGACATTACTCCCATGGAGTGAAGAGCGCATGGTGACTGTTGTATTCAATACCGATGCAATTACTGTGTCTCATCAACTCTCTGATAGACCACTGATTACAGAATGCCACCAGATGTGCATCGGAAACTACTACTGGTCTTCCAGGGACCTATCAAAGCGTGGACTGTTTCAGCCCTTACTCCAATTGAGGAAAGTGCTGATGGTGACTGTTGTATTCAATCCCTATGCAAATTCTGTGTTTCATCAAAACTTTGAAGGTCCACAGATAACAGAATGCCTCCATATGTGCATCGGAATCTTCTACTGGTCTTCCAGGGAACGACCAAACCGTAGACTGTTTGAGACACTACTCCCATGGAGGAAAGTGCGCATGGTGACTGTTGTATTCAATCCCGATGGAATTTCTGTGTTTCATCAACACTTTGAAGGTCCACAGATTGCAGAATGCCTCCAGATGTGCATCGGAAACTATTACTGGTCTTCCAGGTAACGATCAAAGCATAGACTGTTTGAGACATTACTCCCATGCAGCGAAGTGTGCAAGGTGACTGTTGTATTCAATCCCGATGCAATTTCTGTGTTTCATCAAAACTTTGAAGTACCACAGATAACAGAATGCGTCAATATGTGCATCGGAATCTTCTACTGGTCTTCAAGGGAACGATCAAACCGTAGACTGTTTGAGACATTACTCCCATGGAGGAATGTGCGCATGGTGAATCTTGTATTCAATCCCGATGCAATTTCTGTATTTCATCAACACTTTGAAGGTCCACAGATTACAGAATGCTTCCAGATGTGAATCGAAACTACTACTGTTCTTCCAGGGAACGATAAAAGCGTAGACTTTTTGAGACATTACTCCCATGGAGGAAAGTGCGCATGGTGACTGTTGTATTAAATCCCGATGCAATTTCTGTGCTTCATCAACACTCTGACAGTCCACAGATTACAGATTGCCTCCAGACGTGCATCGGAAACTACTACTGTTCTTCCAAGTAACGATCAAAGCGTAGACTGTTTGAGACATTACTCCCATGGAGGAAAGTGCGCATGGTGACTGTTGTATTCAATCCCGATGCAATTTCTGTGTTTCATCAACACTCCGATAAACGAAAGATTACAGAATGCCACCAGATGTGCATCGGAAACTACTACTGGTCTTCCAGGGAACGATCAAAGCGTAGACTGTTTGAGACATTACTCCCGTGGAGGAAAGTGCGCATGGTGACTGTTGTATTTAATCATGATGCAATTTCTGTGTTTCATCAACACTCTGATAGTCCACAGATTACAGAATGATACCATATGTGCATTGGAAACTACTACTGGCCTTACAGTTAACGATCAAAGCGTAAACTGTTTGAGACATTACTCCCGTTGAGGAAAGTACGCATTGCGACTGTTGTATTCATACCCGATGCAATTTCTGTGTTTCATCAACACTCTGATAGTCCACAGATTACAGAATGCCACCAGATGTGCATCGGAAACTACTACTGGTCTTCCAGGGAACGATCAATACGTAGACTGTTTGAGACATTATCCCATGGAGGAAAGTGCGCATGGTGAATCTTGTATTCAATCCCGATGCAATTTCTGTATTTCATCAACACTTTGAAGGTCCGCAGATTACAGAATGCTTCCAGATGTGCATCGAAACTACTACTGTTCTTCCAGGGAACGATCATAGCGTAGACTGTTTGAGACATTACTCCCATGGAGGAAAGTGCGCATGGAGACTGTTGTATTCAATCCCGATGCAAATTCTGTGTTTCATCAAAACTTTGAAGTACCACAGATAACAGAATGCGTCAATATGTGCATCGGAATCTTCTACTGGTCTTCAAGGGAACGATCAAACCGTAGACTGTTTGAGACATTACTCCCATGGAGGAATGTGCGCATGGTGACCGATGTATTCAAAGCCGATGCTACTTCAGTGTTTCACCAACACCCGGATAGACCACAGATTACAGAATGCCTCCAGATGTGATTCGGAAACTACTACTGGTCTTGAGGGAACGATCAAATCAATGACAGTTTGAGACATTATTCCCATGGAGGCAAGTGCGCATTGTGATTGTTGTATTCAATCCCGATGCAATTTCTGTGCTTCATCAACACTCTGATAGTCCACAGATTACAGAATGCCTCCAGACGTGCATCGGAAACTACTACTGTTCTTCCAGGGAACGATCAAAGCGTAGACTGTTTGAGACATTACTCCCATGGAGGAAAGTGCGCATGGTGACTGTTGTATTAAATCCCGATGCAATTTCTGTGTTTCACCAACACTTTGAAGGTCCACAGAATACAGAATGCCTCCAGATGTGCATCGGAATCTTCTACTGGTCTTCCACGGCACTATCAAATCGTAGACTGTTTAAGACATTACTCGCATGGAGGAAAGTGAGCATGGTGACTGTTGTATTCAATCCCGATGCAATTTCTGTGTTTCAACAACACTCTGATAGTCCACAGATTACAGAATGCCTCCAGATGTTCATCGGAAACTACTACTGATCTTCCAGGGAACGATCAAAACGTAGACTGTTTGAGACATTATACCATGGAGGAAAGTGCGCATGGTGAATGTTGTATTCAATCCCTATGCAATTTCTGTGTTTCATCAACACTTTGATGGTCCAGAGATTACAGAATGCCTCCAGATGTGAATCGGAACTACTACTGGTCTCCCAGGGTACGACCAAACCGTAGACTGTTTGAGACATTACTCCCATAGAGGAAAGTGCGGATGGTGACTGTTGTATTCAATCCCGAAGCAATTTCTGAGTTTCAACAACACTCTGATAGAAAACAGATTACAGAATGCCTCCAGATGTGCATCGGAAACTACTACTGGTCTTCCTGGGAACGATCGAAGCGTAGACTGTTTGAGACATTACTCCCATGGAGGAAAGTGGTCATGGTGACTGTTGTATTCAATCCCGATGCAATTTCTGTGTTTCATTAACACTTTGAAGGTCCACAGAGTACAGAATGCCTCCAGATGTGCATCGGAAACTACTACTGGTCTTCCAGGGTACGACCAAACCGTAGACTGTTTGAGACATTACTCCCATAGAGGAAAGTGCGGATGGTGACTGTTGTATTCAATCCCGATGCAATTTCTGAGTTTCAACAACACTCTGATAGAAAACAGATTACAGAATGCCTCCAGAGTGCATCGGAAAATACTACTGGTCTTCAGGGAACGATCAAAGCGATGGGAGTTTGAGACATTACTACAATGGAGAAATGTACGCATGGTGAACGTTGTATTAAATCCCGATGCAATTTCTGTGTTTCATCAACAGATTGAAGGTCCACAGATTACAGAATGCCTCCAGATATGCATCCGAAACTACTACTGGTCTTCCAGGGAACGATCATAGCGTAGACTGTTTGAGACAATACTCCCATGGAGGAAAGTGCACATGGTGACTGTTGTATTCAATCCCGATGCAATTTCTGTGTTTTATCAACACTCTGATAGTCAACAGGTTACAGAATGCCTCCAGATGTGCATCGGAAACTACTACTGGTCTTCCAGGGATCGATCAAAGCGTAGACTGTTAGAGACATTACACCCATGGTGGAAAGTGTGCATGGTTACCGTTGTATTCAATTCTGATGCAATTTCTGTGTTTTATCAACACTCTGATAGTCCACAGATTACAGAATGCCTACAGATGTGCATCGGAAACTACCACTGGTCTTCCAGGGAACGATCAAAGCGTAGACTGTTTGAGACATTATTCCCATGGAGGAAAGTGAGGTTTGTGACTGTTGTATACAATCCCGATGCAATTTCTGTCTTCCATCAACTCTCTGGTAGTCCACAGATTACAGTTTGCCTCCAGATGTGCATCGGAAACTAGTACTCGTCTTCCTGGGAACGATCAAACCGTAGACTGTTTGAGACATTACTCCCATGGAGGAAAGTGTGCATGGTGACTGTTGTATTTAATCCCGATGCAATTTCTGTGTTTCATCAACACTTCGAAGGTCCACAGCTTACAGATTGCCTCCAGATGCGCATCAGAAACTACTACTGGTCTTCCAGGGAACGATCAAGCCGTAGACTGTTTGAGACATTACTCCTAAGGAGATAAGTGCATATGGTGACTGTTGTATTCAATCCCGATGCTATTTCTGTCTTTCATCAACACTCTGATAGTCCACAGATTACAGAATGCCACCAGATGTGCATCGGAAACTACTACTGCTCTTCCAGGGCACGATCAAAGCGTAGACTGTTTGACTCATTACTCCCGTGGAGGAAAGTGCGCTTGGTGAATGTTGTATTCAATCCCGATGCAATTTCTGTGTTTCATCAACACTCTGATAGTCCACAGATTACAGAATGCCGCCAGATGTGCATCGGACACTTCTACTGGTTTTCCAGGGATCGATCAAAGCGTGTACTGTTTCAGACATTACTCCCATTGAGGAAAGTGCGGATGGTTACTGCTGTATTCAATCCCGATGCAAATTCTGTGTTTCATCAACACTTTGAAGGTCCACATATAACATAATGCCTCCATATGTGCATCGGAATCTTCTACTGGTCTTCCAGGGAACGATCAAACCGTAGACTCTTTGAGATATTACCCCCATGGAGGAAAGTGCGCATGGTGACTGTTGTATTCACTCCCGATGCAATTACTGTGTTTCATCAACACTTTGAAGGTCCACAGCTTACAGATTGCCTCCAGATGCGCATCGGAAACTACTACTGGTCTTCCAGGGATCGATCAAAGCGTAGACTGTTTGAGACATTTCTCCCATGGAGGAAAGTGCGCATGGTGAATGTTGTATCCAATCCCGATGCAATTTCTGTGTTTCATCAACACTCTGATAGTTCACACATTCCAGAATTCCCCCAGATGTGCATCCGAAACCACTACTGGTCTTCAGGGAACGATCAAAGCGATGGGAGTTTGAGACATTACTACAATGGAGAAATGTACGCATGGTGAACGTTGTATTAAATCCCGATGCAATTTCTGTGTTTCATCAACAGATTGAAGGTCCACAGATTACAGAATGCCTCCAGATATGCATCCGAAACTACTACTGGTCTTCCAGGGAACGATCATAGCGTAGACTGTTTGAGACAATACTCCCATGGAGGAAAGTGCACATGGTGACTGTTGTATTCAATCCCGATGCAATTTCTGTGTTTTATCAACACTCTGATAGTCAACAGGTTACAGAATGCCTCCAGATGTGCATCGGAAACTACTACTGGTCTTCCAGGGATCGATCAAAGCGTAGACTGTTAGAGACATTACACCCATGGTGGAAAGTGTGCATGGTTACAGTTGTATTCAATTCTGATGCAATTTCTGTGTTTTATCAACACTCTGATAGTCCACAGATTACAGAATGCCTACAGATGTGCATCGGAAACTACCACTGGTCTTCCAGGGAACGATCAAACCGTAGACTCTTTGAGATATTACCCCCATGGAGGAAAGTGCGCATGGTGACTGTTGTATTCACTCCCGATGCAATTACTGTGTTTCATCAACACTTTGAAGGTCCACAGCTTACAGATTGCCTCCAGATGCGCATCGGAAACTACTACTGGTCTTCCAGGGATCGATCAAAGCGTAGACTGTTTGAGACATTTCTCCCATGGAGGAAAGTGCGCATGGTGAATGTTGTATTCACTCCCGATGCAATTTCTGTGTTTCATCAACACTTTGAAGGTCCACAGAGTACAGAATTCATCCAGATGTGCATCGGAAACTACTACTGGTCTTCCAGGGAACGTTCAAACGTAGACTGTTTCAGACATTACTCCCATGGAGGAAAGTGAGGATAGTGACTGTTGTATTCAATCCCGATGCAATTTCTGTGTTTCATCAACACTCTGATAGTCCACAGATTACAGAATGCCACCAGATGTGCATCGGAAACTACTACTGGTCTTCCAGGGAACGATCAAAGCGTGGACTGTTTTAGCCATTACTCCCATTGAGGAAAGTCCTGATGGTGACTGTTGTATTCAATCCCGATGCAAATTCTGTGTTTCATCAAAACTTTGAAGTACCACAGATAACAGAATGCGTCAATATGTGCATCGGGATCTTCTACTGGTCTTCAAGGGAACGATCAAACCGTAGACTGTTTGAGACATTACTCCCATGGAGGAATGTGCGCATGGTGACCGTTGTACTCAAAGCCGATGCTACTTCTGTGCTTCACCAACACCCGGATAGACCACAGATTACAGAATGCCTCCAGATGTGATTTGGAAACTACTACTGGTCTTGAGGGAACGATCAAATTAATGACAGTTTGAGACATTATTCCCATGGAGGAAAGTGCGCATTGTGATTGTTGTATTCAATCCCGATGCAATTTCTTTGCTTCATCAACACTGTGATAGTCCACAGATTACAGAATGCCTCCAGACGTGCATCGGAAACTACTACTGTTCTTCCAGGGAACGATCAAAGCGTAGACTGTTTGAGACATTACTCCCATGGAGGAAAGTGCGCATGGTGACTGTTGTATTAAATCCCGATGCAATTTCTGTGTTTCATCAACACTTTGAAGGTCCACAGAATACAGAATGCCTCCAGATGTGCATCGGAATCTTCTACTGGTCTTCCACGGCACTATCAAATCGTAGACTGTTTAAGACATTACTCGCATGGAGGAAAGTGCGCATGGTGACTGTTGTATACAATCCCGATGCAATTTCTTTGTTTCAACAACACTCTGATAGTCCACAGATTACAGAATGCCTCCAGATGTTCATCGGAAACTACTACTGATCTTCCAGGGAACGATCAAAACGTAGACTGTTTGAGACATTATCCCATAGAGGAAAGTGCGCATGGTGAATGTTGTATTCAATCCCGATGCAATTTCTGTATTTCATCAACACTTTGAAGGTCCACAGATTACAGAATGCTTCCAGATGTGAATCGAAACTACTACTGGTCTTCCAGGGTACGACCAAACCGTAGACTGTTTGAGACATTACTCCCATAGAGGAAAGTGCGGATGGTGACTGTTGTATTCAATCCCGATGCAATTTCTGAGTTTCAACAACACTCTGACAGAAAACAGATTACAGAATGCCTCCAGATGTGCATCGGAAACTACTACTGGTCTTCCAGGGAACGATCGAAGCGTAGACTGTTTGAGACCTTACTCCCATGGAGGAAAGTGGTCATGGTGACTGTTGTATTCAATCCCGATGCAATTTCTGTGTTTCATTAACACTTTGAAGGTCCACAGAGTACAGAATGCCTCCAGATGTGCATCGGAAACTACTACTGGTCTTCCAGGGTACGACCAAACCGTAGACTGTTTGAGACATTACTCCCATAGAGGAAAGTGCGGATGGTGACTGTTGTATTCAATCCCGATGCAATTTCTGAGTTTCAACAACACTCTGATAGAAAACAGATTACAGAATGCCTCCAGAGTGCATCGGAAAATACTACTGGTCTTGAGGGAACGATCAAAGCGATGGCAGTTTGAGACATTACTACAATGGAGAAAAGTACGCATGGTGAACGTTGTATTCAATCCCGATGCAATTTCTGTGTTTCATCAACAGATTGAAGGTCCACAGATTACAGAATGCCTCCAGATATGCATCCGAAACTACTACTGGTCTTCCAGGGAACGATCATAGCGTAGACTGTTTGAGACAATACTCCCATGGAGGAAAGTGCACATGGTGACTGTTGTATTCAATTCCGACGCAATTTTTGTGTTTTATCAACACTCTGATAGTCAACAGGTTACAGAATGCCTCCAGATGTGCATCGGAAACTACTACTGGTCTTCCAGGGATCGATCAAAGCGTAGACTGTTAGAGACATTACACCCATGGTGGAAAGTGTGCATGGTGACAGTTGTATTCAATTCTGATGCAGTTTCTGTGTTTTATCAACACTCTGATAGTCCACAGATTACAGAATGCCTACAGATGTGCATCGGAAACTACCACTGGTCTTCCAGGGAACGTTCAAAGCGTAGACTGTTTTAGACTTTATTCCCATGGAGGAAAGTGAGGATTGTGACTGTTGTATACAATCCCGATGCAATTTCTGTGTTCCATCAACTCTCTGGTAGTCCACAGATTACAGTTTGCCTCCAGATGTGCATCGGAAACTAGTACTCGTCTTCCTGGGAACGATCAAAGCGTAGACTGTTTGAGACATTACTCCCATGGAGGATAGTGTGCATGGTGACTGTTGTATTTAATCCTGATGCAATTTCTGTGTTTCATCAACACTTCGAAGGTCCACAGCTTACAGATTGCCTCCAGATATCCATCGGAAACTACTACTGGACTTCCAGGGAACGATCAAAGCGTAGACTGTTTCAGACGTTACTCCCATGGAGGAAAGTGAGGATGGTGACTGTTGTATTCACTCCCGATGCAATTTCTGTGTTTCATCAACACTTTGAAGGTCCACAGAGTACAGAATGCCTCCAGATGTGCATCGGAAACTACTACTGGTCTTCCAGGGAACGTTCAAAGCGTAGACTGTTTCAGACATTACTCCCATGGAGGAAAGTGCGCATGGTGACTGTTGTATTCAATCCCGATGCATTTTCTGTGTTTCATCAACACTCTGATAGTCCACAGATTACAGATTGCCTCCAGATGTGCATCGGAAACTATTACTGGTCTTCCTGGGAACGATCAATGCGTATACTGTTTGAGACATTACTCCCATAGAGGAAAGTGCGCATGGTGACAGTTGTATTCAATCCCGACGCAATTTCTGTGTTTCAACAACACTCTGATAATCCACAGATTACAGAATGCCACCAGATGTGCATCGGAAACCACTACCGGTCTTCCAGGGAACGATCAAGCCGTAGACTGTTTGAGACATTACTCCTAAGGAGATAAATGCATATGGTGACTGTTGTATTCAATCCCGATGCTATTTCTGTGTTTCATCAACACTCTGATAGTCCACAGATTACAGAATGCCACCAGATGTGCATCGGAAACTACTACTGCTCTTCCAGGGTACGATCAAAGCGTAGACTGTTTGACTCATTACTCCCGTGCAGGAAAGTGCGCTTGGTGAATGTTGTATTCAATCCCGATGCAATTTCTGTGTTTCATCAACACTCTGATAGTCCACAGATTACAGAATGATACGAGATGTGCATTGGAAACTACTACTGGTCTTCCAGGGAACGATCAAAGCGTAAACTGTTTGAGACATTACTCCCATTGAGGAAAGTGCGCATGGTGACTGTTGTATTCAATCCCGATGCAATTTCTGTGTTTCATCAACACTCTGATAGTCCACAGATTACAGAATGCCGCCAGATGTGCATCGGAAACTTCTACTGGTTTTCCAGGGAACGATCAAAGCGTGGACTGTTTCAGACATTACTCCCATTGAGGAAAGTGCGGATGGTTACTGCTGTATTCAATCCCGATGCAAATTCTGTGTTTCATCAACACTTTGAAGGTCCACATATAACATAATGCCTCCATATGTGCATCGGAATCTTCTACTGGTCTTCCAGGGAACGATCAAACCGTAGACTCTTTGAGATATTACCCCCATGGAGGAAAGTGCGCATGGTGACTGTTGTATTCAATCCCTATGCAATTTCTGTGTTTCATCAACACTCTGATAGTCCACAGATTACAGATTGCCTCCAGATATCCATCGGAAACTACTACTGGTCTTCCAGGGAACGATCAAAGCGTAGACTGTTTCAGACGTTACTCCCATGGAGGAAAGTGAGGAAGGTGACTGTTGTATTCACTCCCGATGCAATTTCTGTGTTTCATCAACACTTTGAAGGTCCACAGAGTACAGAATGCCTCCAGATGTGCATCGGAAACTACTACTGGTCTTCCAGGGAACGTTCAAAGCGTAGACTGTTTCAGACATTACTCCCATGGAGGAAAGTGAGGATGGTGACTGTTGTATTCAATCCCGATGCATTTTCTGTGTTTCATCAACACTCTGATAGTCCACAGATTACAGATTGCCTCCAGATGTGCATCGGAAACTATTACTGGTCTTCCTGGGAACGATCAATGCGTATACTGTTTGAGACATTACTCCCATAGAGGAAAGTGCGCATGTTGACAGTTGTATTCAATCCCGACGCAATTTCTGTGTTTCAACAACACTCTGATAATCCACAGATTACAGAATGCCACCAGATGTGCATCGGAAACCACTACTGGTCTTCCAAGGAACGATCAAGCCGTAGACTGTTTGAGACATTACTCCTAAGGAGATAAATGCATATGGTGACTGTTGTATTCAATCCCGATGCTATTTCTGTGTTTCATCAACACTCTGATAGTCCACAGATTACAGAATGCCACCAGATGTGCATCGGAAACTACTACTGCTCTTCCAGGGTACGATCAAAGCGTAGACTGTTTGACTCATTACTCCCGTGCAGGAAAGTGCGCTTGGTGAATGTTGTATTCAATCCCGATGCAATTTCTGTGTTTCATCAACACTCTGATAGTCCACAGATTACAGAATGATACGAGATGTGCATTGGAAACTACTACTGGTCTTCCAGGGAACGATCAAAGCGTAAACTGTTTGAGACATTACTCCCATTGAGGAAAGTGCGCATGGTGACTGTTGTATTCAATCCCGATGCAATTTCTGTGTTTCATCAACACTCTGATAGTCCACAGATTACAGAATGCCGCCAGATGTGCATCGGAAACTTCTACTGGTTTTCCAGGGAACGATCAAAGCGTGGACTGTTTCAGACATTACTCCCATTGAGGAAAGTGCGGATGGCTACTGCTGTATTCAATCCCGATGCAAATTCTGTGTTTCATCAACACTCTGATAGTCCACAGATTACAGAATGCCAACAGATGAGCATCGGAAACTACTACTGGTGTTCCAGGGAACGATCAAAGCGTAGACTGTTTGAGACATTACTCCCATGGAGGAAAGTGCGCATGGCGACTGTTGTATTCAATCCCGATCGAATTTCTGTGTTTCATCAACACTTTGAAGGTCCACAGATTGCAGAATGCCTCCAGATGTGCATCGGAAACTACTACTGGTCTTCCAGGGAACGATCAAAGCGTAGACTGTTTCAGACGTTACTCCCATGGAGGAATGTGAGGATGGTGACTGTTGTATTCACTCCCGATGCAATTACTGTGTTTCATCAACACTTTGAAGGTCCACAGCTTACAGATTGCCTCCAGATGCGCATCGGAAACTACTACTGGTCTTACAGGGATCGATCAAAGCGTAGACTGTTTGAGACATTTCTCCCATGGAGGAAAGTGCGCATGGTGAATGTTGTATCCAATCCCGATGCAATTTCTGTGTTTCATCAACACTCTGATAGTTCACACATTCCAGAATTCCCCCAGATGTGCATCGGAAACTACTACTGGTCCTCCAGGGAACGATCAAAGCGTAGACTGTTTCAGACGCTACTCCCATGGAGGAAAGTGAGTATGGTGACTGTTGTATTCACTCCCGATGCAATTTCTGTGTTTCATCAACACTTTGAAGGTCCACAGAGTACAGAATGCATCCAGATGTGCATCGGAAACTACTACTGGTCTTCCAGGGAACGTTCAAACGTAGACTGTTTCAGACATTACTCCCATGGAGGAAAGTGAGGATAGTGACTGTTGTATTCAATCCCGATGCATTTTCTGTGTTTCATCAACACTCTGATAGTCCACAGATTACAGATTGCCTCCAGATGTGCATCGGAAACTATTACTGGTCTTCCTGGGAACGATCAATGCGTAGACTGTTTGAGACACTACTCCCATAGAGGAAAGTGCGCATGGCGACTGTTGTATTCAATCCCGATGCAATTTCTGTATTTCATCAACACTTTGAAGGTCCACAGCTTACAGATTGCCTCCAGATGCCCATCGGAAACTACTACTGGTCTTCCAGGGAACGATCAAACCCTAGACTGTTTGAGACATTTCTCCCATGGAGGAAAGTGCGCATGGTGAATGTTGTATCCAATCCCGATGCAATTTCTTAGTTTCATCAACACTCTGATAGTCCACACATTCCAGAATTCCCCCAGATGTGCATCGGAAACTACTACTGGTCTTCCAGGGAACGATCAAAGCGTAGACGGTTTGAGACATTACTCCCATGGAGGAAAGTGCGCATGGTGACTGTTGTATTCATTCCCATTGCAATTTCTGTGTTTCATCAACACTCTGATAAACCACAGATTACAGAATGCCACCAGATGTGGATCGGAAACTACTACTAGTATTCCAGGTAACGATCAAAGCGTAGACTGTTTGAGACACTACTCCCAGGGAGGAAACTGCGCATGGTGACTATTGTATTCAATCCCGACGCAATTTCTGTGTTTCAACAACACTCTGATAATCCACAGATTACAGAATGCCACCAGATGTGCATCGGAAACCACTACTGGTCTTCCAGGGAACGTTCAAAGCGTAGACTGTTTCAGACATTACTCCCATGGAGGAAAGTGAGGATAGTGACTGTTGTATTCAATCCCGATGCATTTTCTGTGTTTCATCAACACTCTGATAGTCCACAGATTACAGATTGCCTCCAGATGTGCATCGGAAACTACTACTGGTCTTCCATGGAACGATCAAAGCGTAGACTGTTTGAGACATTACTCCCGTGCAGGAAAGTGCGCTTGGTGAATGTTGTATTCAATCCCGATGCAATTTCTGTGTTTCATCAACACTCTGATACTCCACAGATTACAGAATGATACGAGATGTGCATTGGAAACTACTACTGGTCTTCCAGGGAACGATCAAAGCGTAAACTGTTTGAGACATTACTCCCATTGAGGAAAGTGCGCATGGTGACTGTTGTATTCAATCCCGATGCAATTTCTGTGTTTCATCAACACTCTGATAGTCCACAGATTACAGAATGCCGCCAGATGTGCATCGGAAACTTCTACTGGTTTTCCAGGGAACGATCAAACCGTAGACTCTATGAGATATTACCCCCATGGAGGAAAGTGCGCATGGTGACTGTTGTATTCAATCCCTATGCAATTTCTGTGTTTCATCAACACTCTGATAGTCCACAGATTACAGAATGCCAACAGATGAGCATCGGAAACTACTACTGGTGTTCCAGGGAACGATCAAAGCGTAGACTGTTTGAGACATTACTCCCATGGAGGAAAGTGCGCATGGCGACTGTTGTATTCAATCCCGATCGAATTTCTGTGTTTCATCAACACTTTGAAGGTCCACAGATTGCAGAATGCCTCCAGATGTGCATCGGAAACTACTACTGGTCTTCCAGGGAACGATCAAAGCGTAGACTGTTTCAGACGTTACTCCCATGGAGGAATGTGAGGATGGTGACTGTTGTATTCACTCCCGATGCAATTACTGTGTTTCATCAACACTTTGAAGGTCCACAGCTTACAGATTGCCTCCAGATGCGCATCGGAAACTACTACTGGTCTTACAGGGATCGATCAAAGCGTAGACTGTTTGAGACATTTCTCCCATGGAGGAAAGTGCGCATGGTGAATGTTGTATCCAATCCCGATGCAATTTCTGTGTTTCATCAACACTCTGATAGTTCACACATTCCAGAATTCCCCCAGATGTGCATCGGAAACTACTACTGGTCTTCCAGGGAACGATCAAAGCGTAGACGGTTTGAGACATTACTCCCATGGAGGAAAGTGCGCATGGTGACTGTTGTATTCATTCCCATTGCAATTTCTGTGTTTTATCAACACTCTGATAAACCACAGATTACAGAATGCCACCAGATGTGCATCGGAAACTACTACTAGTATTCCAGGTAACGATCAAAGCGTAGACTGTTTGAGACACTACTCCCAGGGAGGAAACTGCGCATGGTGACTATTGTATTCAATCCCGACGCAATTTCTGTGTTTCAACAACACTCTGATAATCCACAGATTACAGAATGCCACCAGATGTGCATCGGAAACCACTACTGGTCTTCCAGGGAACGTTCAAAGCGTAGACTGTTTCAGACATTACTCCCATGGAGGAAAGTGAGGATAGTGACTGTTGTATTCAATCCCGATGCATTTTCTGTGTTTCATCAACACTCTGATAGTCCACAGATTACAGATTGCTTCCAGATGTGCATCGGAAACTACTACTGGTCTTCCAGGTAACGATCAAAGCGTAAACTGTCTGAGACATTACTCCCGTTGAGGAAAGTGCGCATGGCGACTGTTGTATTCATTCCCGATGCAATTTCTGTGTTTCATCAGCACTCTGATAGTCCACAGATTACAGAATGCCACCAGATGTGCATCGGAAACTACTACTGGTCTTCCAGAGAACGATCAAAGCGTGGACTGTTTGAGCCATTACTCCCATTGAGGAAAGTGCTGATGGTGACTGTTGTATTCAATCCCGATGCAAATTCTGTGTTTCATCAACACTCTGATAGTCCACAGATTACAGAATGCCTCCAGATGTGCATCGGAAAGTACTACTGTTCTTCCAGGGAACGATCAAAGCGTCGACTGTTTGAGACATTACTCCCATGGAGGAAAGAGCGCATGGTGACTGTTGTATTCAATCCCGATGCAATTTCTGTGTTTCATCAACACTCTGATAGTCCACAGATTACAGAATGCCACCAGATGTGCATCGGAAACTACTACTGGTCTTCCAGGCAACGATCAAATCGTAGACTGTTTGAGACATTACTCCCATAGAGGAAAGTGCGCATGGTGACTGTTGTATTCAATCCCGATGCAATTTCTGTGTTTCATCAACACTCTGATAGTCCACAGATTACAGAATGCCGCCAGATGTGCATCGGAAACTTCTACTGGTTTTCCAGGGAACGATCAAACCGTAGACTCTATGAGATATTACCCCCATGGAGGAAAGTGCGCATGGTGACTGTTGTATTCAATCCCTATGCAATTTCTGTGTTTCATCAACACTCTGATAGTCCACAGATTACAGAATGCCAACAGATGAGCATCGGAAACTACTACTGGTGTTCCAGGGAACGATCAAAGCGTAGACTGTTTGAGACATTACTCCCGTGGAGGAAAGTGCGCATGATGAATGTTGTATTCAATCTCGATGCAATTTCTGTGTTTCATCAACACTCTGATAGTCCACAGATTACCGAATGATACCAGATGTGCATTGGAAACTACTACTGGTCTTACAGGTAACGATCAAAGCGTAAACTGTCTGAGACATTACTCCCGTTGAGGAAAGTGCGCATGGCGACTGTTGTATTCATTCCCGATGCAATTTCTGTGTTTCATCAGCACTCTGATAGTCCACAGATTACAGAATGCCACCAGATGTGCATCGGAAACTACTACTGGTCTTCCAGAGAACGATCAAAGCGTGGACTGTTTGAGCCATTACTCCCATTGAGGAAAGTGCTGATGGTGACTGTTGTATTCAATCCCGATGCAAATTCTGTGTTTCATCAACACTCTGATAGTCCACAGATTACAGAATGCCTCCAGATGTGCATCGGAAAGTACTACTGTTCTTCCAGGGAACGATCAAAGCGTCGACTGTTTGAGACATTACTCCCATGGAGGAAAGAGCGCATGGTGACTGTTGTATTCAATCCCGATGCAATTTCTGTGTTTCATCAACACTCTGATAGTCCACAGATTACAGAATGCCACCAGATGTGCATCGGAAACTACTACTGGTCTTCCAGGCAACGATCAAATCGTAGACTGTTTGAGACATTACTCCCATAGAGGAAAGTGCGCATGGTGACTGTTGTATTCAATCCCGATGCAATTTCTGTGTTTCATCAACACCCTGATAGTCCACAGATTACAGAATGCCGCCAGATGTGCATCGGAAACTTCTACTGGTTTTCCAGGGAACGATCAAACCGTAGACTCTATGAGATATTACCCCCATGGAGGAAAGTGCGCATGGTGACTGTTGTATTCAATCCCTATGCAATTTCTGTGTTTCATCAACACTCTGATAGTCCACAGATTACAGAATGCCAACAGATGAGCATCGGAAACTACTACTGGTGTTCCAGGGAACGATCAAAGCGTAGACTGTTTGAGACATTACTCCTATGGAGGAAAGTGCGCATGGCGACTGTTGTATTCAATCCCGATCGAATTTCTGTGTTTCATCAACACTTTGAAGGTCCACAGATTGCAGAATGCCTCCAGATGTGCATCGGAAACTACTACTGGTCTTCCAGGGAACGATCAAAGCGTAGACTGTTTCAGACGTTACTCCCATGGAGGAATGTGAGGATGGTGACTGTTGTATTCACTCCCGATGCAATTACTGTGTTTCATCAACACTTTGAAGGTCCACAGCTTACAGATTGCCTCCAGATGCGCATCGGAAACTACTACTGGTCTTACAGGGATCGATCAAAGCGTAGACTGTTTGAGACATTTCTCCCATGGAGGAAAGTGCGCATGGTGAATGTTGTATCCAATCCCGATGCAATTTCTGTGTTTCATCAACACTCTGATAGTTCACACATTCCAGAATTCCCCCAGATGTGCATCGGAAACTACTACTGGTCTTCCAGGGTACGACCAAACCCTAGACTGTTTGAGACATTACTCCCATAGAGGGAAGTGCGGATGGTGACTGTTGTATTCATTCCCATTGCAATTTCTGTGTTTTATCAACACTCTGATAAACCACAGATTACAGAATGCCACCAGATGTGCATCGGAAACTACTACTAGTATTCCAGGTAACGATCAAAGCGTAGACTGTTTGAGACACTACTCCCAGGGAGGAAACTGCGCATGGTGACTATTGTATTCAATCCCGACGCAATTTCTGTGTTTCAACAACACTCTGATAATCCACAGATTACAGAATGCCACCAGATGTGCATCGGAAACCACTACTGGTCTTCCAGGGAACGTTCAAAGCGTAGACTGTTTCAGACATTACTCCCATGGAGGAAAGTGAGGATAGTGACTGTTGTATTCAATCCCGATGCATTTTCTGTGTTTCATCAACACTCTGATAGTCCACAGATTACAGATTGCTTCCAGATGTGCATCGGAAACTACTACTGGTCTTCCAGGGAACGATCAAAGCGTAGACTGTTTGAGACATTACTCCCGTGGAGGAAAGTGCGCATGATGAATGTTGTATTCAATCTCGATGCAATTTCTGTGTTTCATCAACACTCTGATAGTCCACAGATTACCGAATGATACCAGATGTGCATTGGAAACTACTACTGGTCTTACAGGTAACGATCAAAGCGTAAACTGTCTGAGACATTACTCCCGTTGAGGAAAGTGCGCATGGCGACTGTTGTATTCATTCCCGATGCAATTTCTGTGTTTCATCAGCACTCTGATAGTCCACAGATTACAGAATGCCACCAGATGTGCATCGGAAACTACTACTGGTCTTCCAGAGAACGATCAAAGCGTGGACTGTTTGAGCCATTACTCCCATTGAGGAAAGTGCTGATGGTGACTGTTGTATTCAATCCCTCAATCCCGATGCAAATTCTGTGTTTCATCAACACTCTGATAGTCCACAGATTACAGAATGCCTCCAGATGTGCATCGGAAAGTACTACTGTTCTTCCAGGGAACGATCAAAGCGTCGACTGTTTGAGACATTACTCCCATGGAGGAAAGAGCGCATGGTGACTGTTGTATTCAATCCCGATGCAATTTCTGTGTTTCATCAACACTCTGATAGTCCACAGATTACAGAATGCCACCAGATGTGCATCGGAAACTACTACTGGTCTTCCAGGCAACGATCAAATCGTAGACTGTTTGAGACATTACTCCCATAGAGGAAAGTGCGCATGGTGACTGTTGTATTCAATCCCGATGGAATTTCTGTGTTTCATCAACGCTTTGATGGTCCACAGATTGCAGAATGCCTCCAGATGTGCATCGGAAACTACTACTGGTCTTCCAGGGAACGATCAAAGCGTAGACTGTTTGAGACATTTCTCCCATGGAGGAAAGTGCGCATTGTGATTGTTGTATTCAATCCCGATGCAATTCCTGTGTTTCATCAACACTCTGATAGTCCACAGATTACAGAATGCCTCCAGATGTGCATCGGAAAGTACTACTGTTCTTCCAGGGAACGATCAAAGCGTCGACTGTTTGAGACATTACTCCCATGGAGGAAAGTGCGCATGGTGACTGTTGTATTCAATCCGGATGCAATTTCTGTGTTTCAACAACACTCTGATAGTCCACAGATTACAGAATACCTTCAGATGTGCATCGGAAACTACTACTTTTCTTCCAGGGAACGATCAAGACGTAGACTGTTTCAGACATTACACCCATATAGGAAAGTGCTCATGGTGACTGTTGTATTCAAAGCCGATGCTATTTCTGTGTTTCATCAACACCTGGATAGACCACAGATTACAGAATGCCACCAGATGTGCATCGGAAACTACTACTGGTCTTGAGGGAACGATCAAATCGATGACAGTTTGAGACATTACTCCCATGGAGGAAAGTGCGCATGGTGACTGTTGCATTCGATCCCGATGCAATTTCTGTGTTTCATCAACACTCTGATAGTCCACAGATTACAGAATGCCACCAGATGTGCATCGGAAACTACTACTGGTCTTCCAGGCAACGATCAAATCGTAGACTGTTTGAGACATTACTCCCATAGAGGAAAGTGCGCATGGTGACTGTTGTATTCAATCCCGATGGTATTTCTGTGTTTCATCAACGCTTTGATGGTCCACAGATTGCAGAATGCCTCCAGATGTGCATCGGAAACTACTACTGGTCTTCCAGGGAACGATCAAAGCGTAGACTGTTTGAGACATTTCTCCCATGGAGGAAAGTGCGCATTGTGATTGTTGTATTCAATCCCGATGCAATTCCTGTGTTTCATCAACACTCTGATAGTCCACACATTCCAAAATGCCCCCAGATGTGCATCGGAAACTACTACTGGTCTTCCAGGGAACGATCAAAGCGTAGACTGTTTGAGAAATTACTCCCATGGAGCGAAGTGCGCATGGTGACTGTTGTATTCAATCCCGATGCAATTTCTGTGTTTCATCAACACTCTGATAGTCCAGTGATTACAGAATGCCACCATATGTGCATCGGAAACTACTACTGGTCTTCCAGGGAACGATCAATGCGTAGACTGTTTGAGACATTACTCCCGTGGGGGAAAGTACGCATGGCGACTGTTGTATTCTTTCCCGATGCAATTTCTGTGTTTCATCAACACTCTGATAGTCCACAGATTACAGAATGCCACCAGATGTGCATCGGAAACTACTACTGGTCTTCCAGGGATCGATCAAAGCGTGGACTGTTTCAGCCATTACTCCCATTGAGGAAAGTCCTGATGGTGACTTTTGTATTCAATCCCGATGCAAATCCTGTGTTTCATCAAAACTTTGAAGGTCCACAGATAACAGAATGCCTCCATATGTGCATCGGAATCTTCTACTGGTCTTCCAGGGAACGACCAAACCGTAGACTGTTTGAGACATTACTCCCATGGTGGAAAGTGCGCATGGTGACTGTTGTATTCAATCCCGATGCAATTTCTGTGTTTCATCAACACTCTCATAGTCCACAGATTACAGAACGCCTCCAGATGTGCATCGGAAACTACTACTGTTGTTCCAAGGAACGATCAAAACCTAGACTGTTTGAGACATTACTCCTATGGAGGAAAATGCCCATGGTGACTGTTTTATTAAATCCCGATGCATTTTCTGTGTTTCATCAACACTTTGAAGGTCCACAGATTACAGAAGGCCTCCAGATGTGCATCGGAATCTTCTACTGGTCTTCCACGGAACTATCAAATCGTAGACTGTTTGAGACATTACTCCCATGGATGAAAGTGCGCATGGTGACTGTTGTATTCAATCCCGATGCAATTTCTGTGTTTCAACAACACTCTGATAATCCACAGATTACAGAATGACACCAGATGTGCATCGGAAACTACTACTGGTCTTCCTGGGAACGATCAAAACGTAGACTGTTTGAGACATTATCGTATGTAGGAAAGTTCGCATGGTGAATGTTGTATTCAATCCCCAACGCAATTTCTGTGTTAATCAACACTCTGATAGTCCACAGTTTACAGAATGCCTCCAGATGTACATCGGAAACTACTACTGGACTTCCAGGGAGCGATCAAAGCGTAAACTGTTTGAGATATTACTCCCATGGAGGAAAGTGCGCATGGGGAATGTCGTATTCAATCCCGATGCAATTTCTGTGTTTCATCAACACTCTGATGGTCCACAGACTACAGAATGCTTCCAGATGTGCATTGGAAACTACTACTGGTCTTCAGGGAACGATCAAATCGATGACAGTTTGAGACATTTCTCCCATGGAGGAAAGTGCGCATGGTGACTGTTGTATTCATTCCCGATTCAATTTCTGTGTTTCATCAACACTCTGATAGTCCACAGATTACAGAATGCCACCAGATGTGCATCGGAAACCTCTACAGGTCTTCCAGAGAACGATCAAAGCGTATACTGTTTGAGACATTTCTCACATGGAGGAAAGTGCGCATGGTGACTGTTGTATTCAATCCCGATGCAATTTCTGTGTTTCATCAACACTTTGAAAGTCCACAGATTACAGAATGCCTCCAGATGTGAATCGAAACTAATACTGGTCTGCCAGGGAACGATCACAGCGTAGACTGTTTGAGACATTACTCCCATGGAGGAAAGTGCGGATGGTGACTGTTGTACTCAATCCCCATGCAATTTCTGTGTATCAACAACACTCTGATAGTCCACAGATTACAGAATGCCTCCAGGTGTGCATCGGAAACTACTACTGGTCTTCCAGGGAACGATCAGTGCGTAGACTGTTTGAGACGCTACTCCCATGGAGGAACGTCCGCATGGCGACTGCTGTATTCAATCCTGATGCAATTTCTGTGTTTCAACAACACTTTGACGGTCCAAAGATAACAGAATGCCTCCAGATTTGAGTCGAAACTACTACTGGTCTTCCAAGGAACGATCAAAGCGTAGACTGTTTGAGACACTACTTCCAAGGAGGAAAGTGCGGATGGTGACTGTTGTATTCAAACCCGATGCAATTTCTGTGTTTCAACAACACTCTGATAGTCCACAGATTACAGAATGCCTCCAGATGTGACCCGAAACTACTACTGGTCTTCCTGGGAACGATCAATGCGTAGACTGTTTGAGACATTACTCCCATGGAGGAAAGTCGGCATGGTGACTGTTGTAATCATTCCCGATGCAATTTCTGTGTTTGATCAACACTCTGATAAACCACAGATTACAGAATGCCACCACATGTGCATCGAAAACTACTACTGGTATTCCAGGGAACGATAAAATCGTAGACTGTTTGAGACACTACTCCCTAGGAGGAAACTGCGCATGGTGACTGTTGTATTCAATCCCGACGCAATTTCTGTGTTTCAACAACACTCTGATAATCCACAGATTACAGAATGCCACCAGATGTGCATCGGAAACCACTACTGGTCTTCCAGGGAACGATCAAGCCGTAGACTGTTTGAGACATTACTCCTAAGGAGATAAGTGCATATGGTGACTGTTGTATTCAATCCCGATGCTATTTCTGTGTTTCATCAACACCCTGATAGTCCACAGATTACAGAATGCCACCAGATGTGCATCGGAAACTACTACTGCTCTTCCAGGGTACGATCAAAGCGTAGACTGTTTGACTCATTACTCCCGTGCAGGAAAGTGCGCTTGGTGAATGTTGTATTCAATCCCGATGCAATTTCTGTGTTTCATCAACACTCTGATAGTCCACAGATTACAGAATGATACGAGATGTGCATTGGAAACTACTACTGGTCTTCCAGGGAACGATCAAAGCGTAGACTGTTTGAGACACTACTCCCAGGGAGGAAACTGCGCATGGTGACTATTGTATTCAATCCCGACGCAATTTCTGTGTTTCAGCAACACTCTGATAATCCACAGATTACAGAATGCCACCAGATGTGCATCGGAAACCACTACTGGTCTTCCAGGGAACGTTCAAAGCGTAGACTGTTTCAGACATTACTCCCATGGAGGAAAGTGAGGATAGTGACTGTTGTATTCAATCCCGATGCATTTTCTGTGTTTCATCAACACTCTGATAGTCCACAGATTACAGATTGCTTCCAGATGTGCATCGGAAACTACTACTGGTCTTCCAGGGAACGATCAAAGCGTAGACTGTTTGAGACATTACTCCCGTGGAGGAAAGTGCGCATGATGAATGTTGTATTCAATCTCGATGCAATTTCTGTGTTTCATCAACACGCTGATAGTCCACAGATTACCGAATGATACCAGATGTGCATTGGAAACTACTACTGGTCTTACAGGTAACGATCAAAGCGTAAACTGTCTGAGACATTACTCCCGTTGAGGAAAGTGCGCATGGCGACTGTTGTATTCATTCCCGATGCAATTTCTGTGTTTCATCAGCACTCTGATAGTCCACAGATTACAGAATGCCACCAGATGTGCATCGGAAACTACTACTGGTCTTCTAGAGAACGATCAAAGCGTGGACTGTTTGAGCCATTACTCCCATTGAGGAAAGTGCTGATGGTGACTGTTGTATTCAATCCCGATGCAAATTCTGTGTTTCATCAACACTCTGATAGTCCACAGATTACAGAATGCCTCCAGATGTGCATCGGAAAGTACTACTGTTCTTCCAGGGAACGATCAAAGCGTCGACTGTTTGAGACATTACTCCCATGGAGGAAAGAGCGCATGGTGACTGTTGTATTCAATCCCGATGCAATTTCTGTGTTTCATCAACACTCCGATAGTCCACAGATTACAGAATGCCACCAGATGTGCATCGGAAACTACTACTGGTCTTCCAGGCAACGATCAAATCGTAGACTGTTTGAGACATTACTCCCATAGAGGAAAGTGCGCATGGTGACTGTTGTATTCAATCCCGATGGAATTTCTGTGTTTCATCAACGCTTTGATGGTCCACAGGTTGCAGAATGCCTCCAGATGTGCATCGGAAACTACTACTGGTCTTCCAGGGAACGATCAAAGCGTAGACTGTTTGAGACATTTCTCCCATGGAGGAAAGTGCGCATTGTGATTGTTGTATTCAATCCCGATGCAATTCCTGTGTTTCATCAACACTCTGATAGTCCACAGATTACAGAATGCCTCCAGATGTGCATCGGAAAGTACTACTGTTCTTCCAGGGAACGATCAAAGCGTCGACTGTTTGAGACATTACTCCCATGGAGGAAAGTGCGCATGGTGACTGTTGTATTCAATCCCGATGCAATTTCTGTGTTTCAACAACACTCTGATAGTCCACAGATTACAGAATACCTTCAGATGTGCATCGGAAACTACTACTTTTCTTCCAGGGAACGATCAAGACGTAGACTGTTTCAGACATTACACCCATATAGGAAAGTGCTCATGGTGACTGTTGTATTCAAAGCCAATGCTATTTCTGTGTTTCATCAACACCTGGATAGACCACAGATTACAGAATGCCACCAGATGTGCATCGGAAACTACTACTGGTCTTGAGGGAACGATCAAATCGATGACAGTTTGAGACATTACTCCCATGGAGGAAAGTGCGCATGGTGACTGTTGTATTCGATCCCGATGCAATTTCTGTGTTTCATCAACACTCTGATAGTCCACAGATTACAGAATGCCACCAGATGTGCATCGGAAACTACTACTGGTCTTCCAGGCAACGATCAAATCGTAGACTGTTTGAGACATTACTCCCATAGAGGAAAGTGCGCATGGTGACTGTTGTATTCAATCCCGATGGAATTTCTGTGTTTCATCAACGCTTTGATGGTCCACAGATTGCAGAATGCCTCCAGATGTGCATCGGAAACTACTACTGGTCTTCCAGGGAACGATCAAAGCGTAGACTGTTTGAGACATTTCTCCCATGGAGGAAAGTGCGCATTGTGATTGTTGTATTCAATCCCGATGCAATTCCTGTGTTTCATCAACACTCTGATAGTCCACACATTCCAAAATGCCCCCAGATGTGCATCGGAAACTACTACTGGTCTTCCAGGGAACGATCAAAGCGTAGACTGTTTGAGAAATTACTCCCATGGAGCGAAGTGCGCATGGTGACTGTTGTATTCAATCCCGATGCAATTTCTGTGTTTCATCAACACTCTGATAGTCCAGTGATTACAGAATGCCACCATATGTGCATCGGAAACTACTACTGGTCTTCCAGGGAACGATCAATGCGTAGACTGTTTGAGACATTACTCCCGTGGGGGAAAGTACGCATGGCGACTGTTGTATTCTTTCCCGATGCAATTTCTGTGTTTCATCAACACTCTGATAGTCCACAGATTACAGAATGCCACCAGATGTGCATCGGAAACTACTACTGGTCTTCCAGGGATCGATCAAAGCGTGGACTGTTTCAGCCATTACTCCCATTGAGGAAAGTCCTGATGGTGACTGTTGTATTCAATCCCGATGCAAATCCTGTGTTTCATCAAAACTTTGAAGGTCCACAGATAACAGAATGCCTCCATATGTGCATCGGAATCTTCTACTGGTCTTCCAGGGAACGACCAAACCGTAGACTGTTTGAGACATTACTCCCATGGTGGAAAGTGCGCATGGTGACTGTTGTATTCAATCCCGATGCAATTTCTGTGTTTCATCAACACTCTCATAGTCCACAGATTACAGAACGCCTCCAGATGTGCATCGGAAACTACTACTGTTGTTCCAAGGAACGATCAAAACCTAGACTGTTTGAGACATTACTCCTATGGAGGAAAATGCCCATGGTGACTGTTTTATTAAATCCCGATGCATTTTCTGTGTTTCATCAACACTTTGAAGGTCCACAGATTACAGAAGGCCTCCAGATGTGCATCGGAATCTTCTACTGGTCTTCCACGGAACTATCAAATCGTAGACTGTTTGAGACATTACTCCCATGGATGAAAGTGCGCATGGTGACTGTTGTATTCAATCCCGATGCAATTTCTGTGTTTCAACAACACTCTGATAATCCACAGATTACAGAATGACACCAGATGTGCATCGGAAACTACTACTGGTCTTCCTGGGAACGATCAAAACGTAGACTGTTTGAGACATTATCGTATGTAGGAAAGTGCGCATGGTGAATGTTGTATTCAATCCCCAACGCAATTTCTGTGTTAATCAACACTCTGATAGTCCACAGTTTACAGAATGCCTCCAGATGTACATCGGAAACTACTACTGGACTTCCAGGGAGCGATCAAAGCGTAAACTGTTTGAGATATTACTCCCATGGAGGAAAGGGCGCATGGGGAATGTCGTATTCAATCCCGATGCAATTTCTGTGTTTCATCAACACTCTGATGGTCCACAGACTACAGAATGCTTCCAGATGTGCATTGGAAACTACTACTGGTCTTCAGGGAACGATCAAATCGATGACAGTTTGAGACATTTCTCCCATGGAGGTAAGTGCGCATGGTGACTGTTGTATTCATTCCCGATTCAATTTCTGTGTTTCATCAACACTCTGATAGTCCACAGATTACAGAATGCCACCAGATGTGCATCGGAAACCTCTACAGGTCTTCCAGAGAACGATCAAAGCGTATACTGTTTGAGACATTTCTCACATGGAGGAAAGTGCGCATGGTGACTGTTGTATTCAATCCCGATGCAATTTCTGTGTTTCATCAACACTTTGAAAGTCCACAGATTACAGAATGCCTCCAGATGTGAATCGAAACTAATACTGGTCTGCCAGGGAACGATCACAGCGTAGACTGTTTGAGACATTACTCCCATGGAGGAAAGTGCGGATGGTGACTGTTGTACTCAATCCCCATGCAATTTCTGTGTATCAACAACACTCTGATAGTCCACAGATTACAGAATGCCTCCAGGTGTGCATCGGAAACTACTACTGGTCTTCCAGGGAACGATCAGTGCGTAGACTGTTTGAGACGCTACTCCCATGGAGGAACGTCCGCATGGCGACTGCTGTATTCAATCCTGATGCAATTACTGTGTTTCTACAACACTTTGACGGTCCAAAGATAACAGAATGCCTCCAGATTTGAGTCGAAACTACTACTGGTCTTCCAAGGAACGATCAAAGCGTAGACTGTTTGAGACACTACTTCCAAGGAGGAAAGTGCGGATGGTGACTGTTGTATTCAAACCCGATGCAATTTCTGTGTTTCAACAACACTCTGATAGTCCACAGATTACAGAATGCCTCCAGATGTGACCCGAAACTACTACTGGTCTTCCTGGGAACGATCAATGCGTAGACTGTTTGAGACATTACTCCCATGGAGGAAAGTCGGCATGGTGACTGTTGTAATCATTCCCGATGTAATTTCTGTGTTTGATCAACACTCTGATAAACCACAGATTACAGAATGCCACCACATGTGCATCGAAAACTACTACTGGTATTCCAGGGAACGATAAAATCGTAGACTGTTTGAGACACTACTCCCTAGGAGGAAACTGCGCATGGTGACTGTTGTATTCAATCCCGACGCAATTTCTGTGTTTCAACAACACTCTGATAATCCACAGATTACAGAATGCCACCAGATGTGCATCGGAAACCACTACTGGTCTTCCAGGGAACGATCAAGCCGTAGACTGTTTGAGACATTACTCCTAAGGAGATAAGTGCATATGGTGACTGTTGTATTCAATCCCGATGCTATTTCTGTGTTTCATCAACACCCTGATAGTCCACAGATTACAGAATGCCACCAGATGTGCATCGGAAACTACTACTGCTCTTCCAGGGTACGATCAAAGCGTAGACTGTTTGACTCATTACTCCCGTGCAGGAAAGTGCGCTTGGTGAATGTTGTATTCAATCCCGATGCAATTTCTGTGTTTCATCAACACTCTGATAGTCCACAGATTACAGAATGATACGAGATGTGCATTGGAAACTACTACTGGTCTTCCAGGGAACGATCAAAGCGTAAACTGTTTGAGACATTACTCCCATTGAGGAAAGTGCGCATGGTGACTGTTGTATTCAATCCCGATGCAATTTCTGTGTTTCATCAACAGTCTGACAGTCCACAGATTACAGAATGATACCATATGTGCATTGGAAACTACTACTGGCCTTACAGTTAACGAAAAAAGCGTAAACTGTTTGAGACATTACTCCTGTTGAGGAAAGTACGCATGGCGACTGTTGTATTCATTCCGGATGCAATTGCTGTGTTTCGTCAACACTCTGACAGTCCACAGATTACAGAATGCCGCCAGATGTGCATCGGAAACTTCTACTGGTTTTCCAGGGAACGATCAAAGCGTGGACTGTTTCAGACATTACTCCCATTGAGGAAAGTGCGGATGGTTACTGCTGTATTCAATCCCGATGCAAATTCTGTGTTTCATCAACACTTTGAAGGTCCACATATAACATAATGCCTCCATATGTGCATCGGAATCTTCTACTGGTCTTCCAGGGAACGATCAAACCGTAGACTCTTTGAGATATTACCCCCATGGAGGAAAGTGCGCATGGTGACTGTTGTATTCAATCCCTATGCAATTTCTGTGTTTCATCAACACTCTGATAGTCCACAGATTACAGAATGCCAACAGATGAGCATCGGAAACTACTACTGGTCTTCCAGGGAACGATCAAAGCGTAGACTGTTAGAGACATTACTCCCATGGAGGAAAGTGCGCATGGCGACTGTTGTATTCAATCCCGATCGAATTTCTGTGTTTCATCAACACTTTGAAGGTCCACAGATTGCAGAATGCCTCCAGATGTGCATCGGAAACTACTACTGGTCTTCCAGGGAACGATCAAAGCGTAGACTGTTTCAGACGTTACTCCCATGGAGGAATGTGAGGATGGTGACTGTTGTATTCACTCCCGATGCAATTACTGTGTTTCATCAACACTTTGAAGGTCCACAGCTTACAGATTGCCTCCAGATGCGCATCGGAAACTACTACTGGTCTTACAGGGATCGATCAAAGCGTAGACTGTTTGAGACATTTCTCCCATGGAGGAAAGAGCGCATGGTGAATGTTGTATACAATCCCGATGCAATTTCTGTGTTTCATCAACACTCTGATAGTTCACACATTCCAGAATTCCCCCAGATGTGCATCGGAAACTACTACTGGTCCTCCAGGGAACGATCAAAGCGTAGACTGTTTCAGACGCTACTCCCATGGAGGAAAGTGAGGATGGTGACTGTTGTATTCACTCCCGATGCAATTTCTGTGTTTCATCAACACTTTGAAGGTCCACAGAGTACAGAATGCATCCAGATGTGCATCGGAAACTACTACTGGTCTTCCAGGGAACGTTCAAACGTAGACTGTTTCAGACATTACTCCCATGGAGGAAAGTGAGGATAGTGACTGTTGTATTCAATCCCGATGCATTTTCTGTGTTTCATCAACACTCTGATAGTCCACAGATTACAGATTGCCTCCAGATGTGCATCGGAAACTATTACTGGTCTTCCTGGGAACGATCAATGCGTAGACTGTTTGAGACACTACTCCCATAGAGGAAAGTGCGCATGGCGACTGTTGTATTCAATCCCGATGCAATTTCTTTATTTCATCAACACTTTGAAGGTCCACAGCTTACAGATTGCCTCCAGATGCCCATCGGAAACTACTACTGGTATTCCAGGGAACGATCAAACCGTAGACTGTTTGAGACATTTCTCCCATGGAGGAAAGTGCGCATGGTGAATGTTGTATCCAATCCCGATGCAATTTCTGTGTTTCATCAACACTCTGATAGTCCACACATTCCAGAATTCCCCCAGATGTGCATCGGAAACTACTACTGGTCTTCCAGGGAACGATCAAAGCGTAGACGGTTTGAGACATTACTCCCATGGAGGAAAGTGCGCATGGTGACTGTTGTATTCATTCCCATTGCAATTTCTGTGTTTCATCAACACTCTGATAAACCACAGATTACAGAATGCCACCAGATGTGCATCGGAAACTACTACTGGTATTCCAGGTAACGATCAAAGCGTAGACTGTTTGAGACACTACTCCCAGGGAGGAAACTGCGCATGGTGACTGTTGTATTCAATCCCCACGCAATTTCTGTGTTTCAACAACACTCTGATAATCCACAGATTACAGAATGCCTCCAGATGTGCATCGGAAACCACTACTGGTCTTCCAGGGAACGTTCAAAGCGTAGACTGTTTCAGACATTACTCCCATGGAGGAAAGTGAGGATAGTGACTGTTGTATTCAATCCCGATGCATTTTCTGTGTTTCATCAACACTCTGATAGTCCACAGATTACAGATTGCCTCCAGATGTGCATCGGAAACTACTACTGGTCTTCCAGGGAACGATCAAAGCGTAGACTGTTTGAGACATTACTCCCGTGGAGGAAAGTGCGCATGATGAATGTTGTATTCAATCTCGATGCAATTTCTGTGTTTCATCAATACTCTGATAGTCCACAGATTACCGAATGATACCAGATGTGCATTGGAAACTACTACTGGTCTTACAGGTAACGATCAAAGCGTAAACTGTCTGAGACATTACTCCCGTTGAGGAAAGTGCGCATGGCGACTGTTGTATTCATTCCCGATGCAATTTCTGTGTTTCATCAGCACTCTGATAGTCCACAGATTAAGGAATGCCACCAGATGTGCATCGGAAACTACTACTGGTCTTCCAGAGAACGATCAAAGCGTGGACTGTTTGAGCCATTACTCCCATTGAGGAAAGTGCTGATGGTGACTGCTGTATTCAATCCCGATGCAAATTCTGGGTTTCATCAAAACTTAAAGGTCCACAGATAACAGAATGCCTCCATATGTGCATCGGAATCTTTTACTGGTCTTCCAGGGGACGATCAAACCGTAGACTGTTTGAGACACTACTCCCATGGAGGAAAGTTCGCATGGTGACTGTTGTATTCAAATCCGATGCAATTTCTGTGTTTCATCAACACTCTGATAGTCCACAGATTACAGAATGCCTCCAGATGTGCATCGGAAAGTACTACTGTTCTTCCAGGGAACGATCAAAGCGTCGAATGTTTGAGACATTACTCCCATGGAGGAAAGTGCGCATGGTGACTGTTGTATTCAATCCCGATGCAATTTCTGTGTTTCAACAACACTCTGATAGTCCACAGATTACAGAATACCTTCAGATGTGCATCGGAAACTACTACTTTTCTTCCAGGGAACGATCAAGACGTAGACTGTTTCAGACATTACACCCATATAGGAAAGTGCTCATGGTGACTGTTGTATTCAAAGCCGATGCTATTTCTGTGTTTCATCAACACCTGGATAGACCACAGATTACAGAATGCCTGCAGATGTGCATCGGAAACTACTACTGGTCTTGAGGGAACGGTCAAATCGATGACAGTTTGAGACATTACTCCCATGGAGGAAAGTGCGCATGGCGACTGTTGTATTCGATCCCGATGCAATTTCTGTGTTTCATCAACACTCTGATAGTCCACAGATTACAGAATGCCACCAGATGTGCATCGGAAACTACTACTGGTCTTCCAGGCAACGATCAAATCGTAGACTGTTTGAGACGTTACTCCCATAGAGGAAAGTGCGCATGGTAACTGTTGTATTCAATCCCGATGGCATTTCTGTGTTTCATCAACGCTTTGATGGTCCACAGATTGCAGAATGCCTCCAGATGTGCATCGGAAACTACTACTGGTCTTCCAGGGAACGATCAAAGCGTAGACTGTTTGAGACATTTCTCCCATTAAGGAAAGTGCGCATTGTGATTGTTGTATTCAATCCCGATGCAATTCCTGTGTTTCATCAACACTCTGATAGTCCACACATTCCAAAATGCCCCCAGATGTGCATCGGAAACTACTACTGGTCTTCCAGGGATCGATCAAAGCGTGGACTGTTTCAGCCATTACTCCCATTGAGGAAAGTCCTGATGGTGACTGTTGTATTCAATCCCGATGCAAATCCTGTGTTTCATCAAAACTTTGAAGGTCCACAGATAACAGAATGCCTCCATATGTGCATCGGAATCTTCTACTGGTCTTCCAGGGAACGACCAAACCGTAGACTGTTTGAGACATTACTCCCATGGTGGAAAGTGCGCATGGTGACTGTTGTATTCAATCCCGATGCAATTTCTGTGTTTCATCAACACCCTCATAGTCCACAGATTACAGAACGCCTCCAAATGTGCAACGGAAACTACTACTGTTGTTCCAAGGAACGATCAAAACCTAGACTGTTTGAGACATTACTCCTATGGAGGAAAATGCCCATGGTGACTGTTTTATTAAATCCCGATGCAATTTCTGTGTTTCATCAACACTTTGAAGGTCCACAGATTACAGAAGGCCTCCAGATGTGCATCGGAATCTTCTACTGGTCTTCCACGGAACTATCAAATCGTAGACTGTTTGAGACATTACTCCCATGGATGAAAGTGCGCATGGTGACCGTTGTATTCAATCCCGATGCAATTTCTGTGTTTCAACAACACTCTGATCGTCCACAGATTACAGAATGACACCAGATGTGCATCGGAAACTACTACTGGTCTTCCTGGGAACGATCAAAACGTAGACTGTTTGAGACATTATCGTATGGAGGAAAGTGCGCATGGTGAATGTTGTATTCAATCCCCAACGCAATTTCTGTGTTAATCAACACTCTGATAGTCCACAGTTTACAGAATGCCTCCAGATGTACATCGGAAACTACTACTGGACTTCCAGAAAGCGATCAAAGCGTAAACTGTTTGAGATATTACTCCCATGGAGGAAAGTGCGCATGGGGAATGTCGTATTCAATCCCGATGCAATTCCTGTGTTTCATCAACACTCTGATAGTCCACAGACTACAGAATGCTTCCAGATGTGCATTGGAAACTACTAGTGGTCTTCAGGGAACGATCAAATCGATGACAGTTTGAGACATTTCTCCCATGGAGGAAAGTGCGCATGGTGACTGTTGTATTCATTCCCGATTCAATTTCTGTGTTTCATCAACACTCTGATAGTCCACAGATTACAGAATGCCACCAGATGTGCATCGGAAACCTCTACAGGTCTTCCAGAGAACGATCAAAGCGTATACTGTTTGAGACATTTCTCACATGGAGGAAAGTGCGCATGGTGACTGTTGTATTCAATCCCGATGCAATTTCTGTGTTTCATCAACACTTTGAAAGTCCACAGTTTACAGAATGCCTCCAGATGTGAATCGAAACTAATACTGGTCTGCCAGGGAACGATCACAGCGTAGACTGTTTGAGACATTACTCCCATGGAGGAAAGTGCGGATGGTGACTGTTGTACTCAATCCCGATGCAATTTCTGTGTATCAACAACACTCTGATAGTCCACAGATTACAGAATGCCTCCAGGTGTGCATCGGAAACTACTACTGGTCTTCCAGGGAACGATCAGTGCGTAGACTGTTTGAGACGCTACTCCCATGGAGGAACGTCCGCATGGCGACTGCTGTATTCAATCCTGATGCAATTTCTGTGTTTCAACAACACTTTGACGGTCCAAAGATAACAGAATGCCTCCAGATTTGAGTCGAAACTACTACTGGTCTTCCAAGGAACGATCAAAGCGTAGACTGTTTGAGACATTACTCCCATGGAGGAAAGTGCGCATGGTGACTGTTGTATTCAATCCCGATGCAATTTCTGTGTTTCATCAGCACTCTGATAGTCCACACATTACGGAATGCCCCCAGATGTGCATCGGAAACTACTACTGGTCTTCCAGGGAACGATCAAAGCGTAGACTCTTTGTGACATTACTCCCATATAGGAAAGTGCGCATGGTGACTGTTGTATTCATTCCCGATGAAATTTCTGTGTTTGATCAACACTCTGATAAACCACAGATTACAGAATGCCACCAGATGTGCATCGGAAACTACTACTGGTCTTCCTGGGAACGATCAAAACGTAGACTGTTTGAGACATTATCGTATGGAGGAAAGTGCGCATGGTGAATGTTGTATTCAATCCCCAACGCAATTTCTGTGTTAATCAACACTCTGATAGTCCACAGTTTACAGAATGCCTCCAGATGTACATCGGAAACTACTACTGGACTTCCAGGGAGCGATCAAAGCGTAAACTGTTTGAGATATTACTCCCATGGAGGAAAGTGCGCATGGGGAATGTCGTATTCAATCCCGATGCAATTTCTGTGTTTCATCAACACTCTGATAGTCCACACACTACTGAATGCTTCCAGATGTGCATTGGAAACTACTACTGGTCTTCAGGGAACAATCAAATCGATGACAGTTTGAGACATTTCTCCCATGGAGGAAAGTGCGCTTGGTGACTGTTGTATTCATTCCCGATTCAATTTCTGTGTTTCATCAACACTCTGATAGTCCACAGATTACAGAATGCCTCCAGATGTGAATCGAAACTGCTACTGGTCTGCCAGGGAACGATCACAGCGTAGACTGTTTGAGACATTACTCCCATGGAGGAAAGTGCGGATGGTGACTGTTGTACTCAATCCCGATGCAATTTCTGTGTATCAACAACACTCTGATAGTCCACAGATTACAGAATGCCTCCAGGTGTGCATCGGAAACTACTACTGGTCTTCCAGGGAACGATCAGTGCGTAGACTGTTTGAGACGCTACTCCCATGGAGGTACGTCCGCATGGCGACTGCTGTATTCAATCCTGATGCAATTTCTGTGTTTCAACAACACTTTGACGGTCCAAAGATAACAGAATGCCTCCAGATTTGAGTCGAAACTACTACTGGTCTTCCAGGGAACGATCAAAGCGTAGACTGTTTGAGACACTACTTCCAAGGAGGAAAGTGCGGATGGGGACTGTTGTATTCAAACCCGATGCAATTTCTGTGTTTCAACAACACTCTGATAGTCCACAGATTACAGAATGCCTCCACATGTGACCCGAAACTACTACTGGTCTTCCTGGGAACGATCAATGCGTAGACTGTTCGAGACATTACTCCCATTTAGGAAAGTCGGCATGGTGACTGTTGTAATCATTCCCGATGCAATTTCTGTGTTTGATCAACACTCTAATAAACCACAGATTACAGAATGCCAACAGATGTGCATCATAAATTACTACTGGTATTCAAGGGAACGATCAAAGCATAGACTGTTTGAGACACTACTCCCGTGGAGGAAACTGCGCATGGTGACTATTGTATTCAATCCCGACGCAATTTCTGTGTTTCATCAACACTTTGAAGGTCCACAGATAACAGAATGCCACCAGATGTGAATCGAAACTACTACTGGTCTTCCTGGGAACGATCAATGCGTAGACTGTTTGAGACATTACTCCCATGGAGGAAAGTGCGCATGGTGGCTGTTGTATTCAATCCCGATGCAGTTTCTGTGTTTCATCAACACTCTGATAGTCCACACATTACAGAATGCCCCCAGATGTGCATCGGAAACTACTACTGGTCTTCCAGGGAACGATCAAAGCGTAGACCCTTTGAGACATTACTCCCATATAGGAAAGTGCGCATGGTGACTGTTGTATTCATTCCCGATGAAATTTCTGTGTTTCATCAACACTCTGATAAACCACAGATTACAGAATGCCACCAGATGTGCATCGGAAACTACTACTGGTATTCCAGGGAACGATCAAAGCGTAGACTGTTTTAGACACTACTCCCAGGGAGGAAACTGCGCATGGTGACTGTTGTATTCAATCCCGACGCAATTTCTGTGTTTCAACAACACTCTGATAATCCACAGATTACAGAATGCCACCAGATGTGCATCGGAAACCACTACTGGTCTTCCATGGAACGTTCAAAGCGTAGACTGTTTGAGACATTACTCCCATGGAGATAAGTGCGCATGGTGACTGTTGTATTCAATCCCGATGCTATTTCTGTGTCTCATCAACACTCTGATGGTCCACAGATTACAAAATGTCACCAGATGTGCATCGGAAACTACTACTGCTCTTCCAGGGAACGATCAAAGCGTAGACTGTTTGACTCATTACTCCCGTGGAGGAAAGTGCGCATTGTGAATGTTGTATTCAATCCCGATGCAATTTCTGTGTTTCATCAACACTCTGATAATCCACAGATTACAGAATGATACCAGATGTGCATTGGAAACTACTACTGGTCTTCAAGTCAACGATCAAAGCTTAAACTGTTTGAGACATTACTCCCGTTGAGGAAAGTGCGCATGGTGACTGTTGTATTCAAACCCGATGCAATTTCTGTGTTTCATCAACACTCTAATAGTCCACAGATTACAGAATGCCACCAGATATGCATCGGAAACTTCTACTGGTCTTCCAGGGAACGATCAAAGCGTGGACTGTTTCAGACATTACTCCCATTGAGGAAAGTGCGGATAGTGACTGTTGTATTCAATTCCGATGCAAATTCTGTGTTTCATCATCACTTTGAAGGTCCACAGATTACTGAATGCTTCCAGATGTGAATCTGAAACAACTACTGGTCTTCCAGGGGACGATCAAAACGTAGACAGTTTGAGACATTACTCCCATGGAGGAAAGTCGGCATGGTGACTGTTGTATTCAATCCCGATGCAATATCTGTGTTTCATTAACACTCGGATAATCCACAGATTACAGAATGCATCCAGATGTGCATCGGAAAATACTACTGGTCTTGAGGGAACGATCAAAGCGATGACAGTTTGAGACATTACTACAATGGAGAAATGTACGCATGGTGCCTGTTGTATTGAATCCCGATGCAATTTCTGTGTTTCATCAATACTTTGAAGGTCCACAGATTACAGAATGCCTCCAGATATGCATCGGAAGCTACTTCTGGTCTTCCAGGGAACGATCAAAGCGTAGAGTGTTTGAGACATTACTCCCATGGAGGAAATTGCGCATGGTGACTGTTGTATTCAAACCCCAACGCAATTTCTGTGTTCATCAACACTCTGATAGTCCACAGTTTACAGAATGCCTACAGATGTGCATCGGAAACTACTACTGGACTTCCAGGGAGCGACCAAAGCGTAAAATGTTTCAGACATTACTCCCGTGTAGGAAAGTGCGCATTGTGACAGTCGTAATCAATCCCGATGCAATTTCTGTGTTTCATCAACACTCTGATAGTCCACATATTACAGAATGCTTCCAGATGTGCATTGGAAGCTACTACTGGACTTCAGGGAACGATCAAATCGATGACACTTTGAGAAATTACTCCCATGGAGGAAAGTGCGCATGGAGACTGTTGAATTTAATACCGATGCAATTTCTAAGCTTCATCAACACTCTGATAGTCCACACATTACAGAATGATACCAGATGTGCATTGGAAACTACTACTGGTCTTCCAGGGAACGATCAAAGCGTAAACTATTTCAGACATCACTCCCGTTCAGGAAAGTGCGCATGGTGACTGTTGTATTCAATCCCGATGCAATTTCTGTGTTTCATCAACACTCTGATAGTCCACAGATACAGAATTCCCCCAGATGTGCATCGGAAAATTCTACTGGTCTTCCAGGGAACGATCAAAGCGTGGACTGTTTCAGACATTACTCCCATTGAGGAAAGTTCGGATGGTGACTGTTGTATTCAATCTCGATGCAAATTCTGTGTTTCATCAACACTTTGAAGGTCCACAGATAACAGAATGCCTCGATATGTACATCTGAATTTTCTACTGGTCTTCCAGGGAACGATCAAACCGTAGACTGTTTGAGACATTACTCCCATGGAGGAAAGTGCGCATGGTGACTGTTGTATTCATTCCCATTGCAATTTCTGTGTTTTATCAACACTCTGATAAACCACAGATTACAGAATGCCACCAGATGTGCATCGGAAACTACTACTAGTATTCCAGGTAACGATCAAAGCGTAGACTGTTTGAGACACTACTCCCAGGGAGGAAACTGCGCATGGTGACTATTGTATTCAATCCCGACGCAATTTCTGTGTTTCAACAACACTCTGATAATCCACAGATTACAGAATGCCACCAGATGTGCATCGGAAACCACTACTGGTCTTCCAGGGAACGTTCAAAGCGTAGACTGTTTCTGACATTACTCCCATGGAGGAAAGTGAGGATAGTGACTGTTGTATTCAATCCCGATGCATTTTCTGTGTTTCATCAACACTCTGATAGTCCACAGATTACAGATTGCTTCCAGATGTGCATCGGAAACTACTACTGGTCTTCCAGGGAACGATCAAAGCGTAGACTGTTTGAGCCATTACTCCCATTGAGGAAAGTGCTGATGGTGACTGTTGTATTCAATCCCGATGCAAATTCTGTGTTTCATCAACACTCTGATAGTCCACAGATTACAGAATGCCTCCAGATGTGCATCGGAAAGTACTACTGTTCTTCCAGGGAACGATCAAAGCGTCGACTGTTTGAGACATTACTCCCATGGAGGAAAGAGCGCATGGTGACTGTTGTATTCAATCCCGATGCAATTTCTGTGTTTCATCAACACTCTGATAGTCCACAGATTACAGAATGCCACCAGATGTGCATCGGAAACTACTACTGGTCTTCCAGGCAACGATCAAATCGTAGACTGTTTGAGACATTACTCCCATAGAGGAAAGTGCGCATGGTGACTGTTGTATTCAATCCCGATGCAATTTCTGTGTTTCATCAACACTCTGATAGTCCACAGATTACAGAATGCCGCCAGATGTGCATCGGAAACTTCTACTGGTTTTCCAGGGAACGATCAAACCGTAGACTCTATGAGATATTACCCCCATGGAGGAAAGTGCGCATGGTGACTGTTGTATTCAATCCCTATGCAATTTCTGTGTTTCATCAACACTCTGATAGTCCACAGATTACAGAATGCCAACAGATGAGCATCGGAAACTACTACTGGTGTTCCAGGGAACGATCAAAGCGTAGACTGTTTGAGACATTACTCCCATGGAGGAAAGTGCGCATGGCGACTGTTGTATTCAATCCCGATCGAATTTCTGTGTTTCATCAACACTTTGAAGGTCCACAGATTGCAGAATGCCTCCAGATGTGCATCGGAAACTACTACTGGTCTTCCAGGGAACGATCAAAGCGTAGACTGTTTCAGACGTTACTCCCATGGAGGAATGTGAGGATGGTGACTGTTGTATTCACTCCCGATGCAATTACTGTGTTTCATCAACACTTTGAAGGTCCACAGCTTACAGATTGCCTCCAGATGCGCATCGGAAACTACTACTGGTCTTACAGAGATCGATCAAAGCGTAGACTGTTTGAGACATTTCTCCCATGGAGGAAAGTGCGCATGGTGAATGTTGTATCCAATCCCGATGCAATTTCTGTGTTTCATCAACACTCTGATAGTTCACACATTCCAGAATTCCCCCAGATGTGCATCGGAAACTACTACTGGTCTTCCAGGGAACGATCAAAGCGTAGACGGTTTGAGACATTACTCCCATGGAGGAAAGTGCGCATGGTGACTGTTGTATTCATTCCCATTGCAATTTCTGTGTTTTATCAACACTCTGATAAACCACAGATTACAGAATGCCACCAGATGTGCATCGGAAACTACTACTAGTATTCCAGGTAACGATCAAAGCGTAGACTGTTTGAGACACTACTCCCAGGGAGGAAACTGCGCATGGTGACTATTGTATTCAATCCCGACGCAATTTCTGTGTTTCAACAACACTCTGATAATCCACAGATTACAGAATGCCACCAGATGTGCATCGGAAACCACTACTGGTCTTCCAGGGAACGTTCAAAGCGTAGACTGTTTCAGACATTACTCCCATGGAGGAAAGTGAGGATAGTGACTGTTGTATTCAATCCCGATGCATTTTCTGTGTTTCATCAACACTCTGATAGTCCACAGATTACAGATTGCTTCCAGATGTGCATCGGAAACTACTACTGGTCTTCCAGGGAACGATCAAAGCGTAGACTGTTTGAGACATTACTCCCGTGGAGGAAAGTGCGCATGATGAATGTTGTATTCAATCTCGATGCAATTTCTGTGTTTCATCAACACTCTGATAGTCCACAGATTACCGAATGATACCAGATGTGCATTGGAAACTACTACTGGTCTTACAGGTAACGATCAAAGCGTAAACTGTCTGAGACATTACTCCCGTTGAGGAAAGTGCGCATGGCGACTGTTGTATTCATTCCCGATGCAATTTCTGTGTTTCATCAGCACTCTGATAGTCCACAGATTACAGAATGCCACCAGATGTGCATCGGAAACTACTACTGGTCTTCCAGAGAACGATCAAAGCGTGGACTGTTTGAGCCATTACTCCCATTGAGGAAAGTGCTGATGGTGACTGTTGTATTCAATCCCTCAATCCCGATGCAAATTCTGTGTTTCATCAACACTCTGATAGTCCACAGATTACAGAATGCCTCCAGATGTGCATCGGAAAGTACTACTGTTCTTCCAGGGAACGATCAAAGCGTCGACTGTTTGAGACATTACTCCCATGGAGGAAAGAGCGCATGGTGACTGTTGTATTCAATCCCGATGCAATTTCTGTGTTTCATCAACACTCTGATAGTCCACAGATTACAGAATGCCACCAGATGTGCATCGGAAACTACTACTGGTCTTCCAGGCAACGATCAAATCGTAGACTGTTTGAGACATTACTCCCATAGAGGAAAGTGCGCATGGTGACTGTTGTATTCAATCCCGATGGAATTTCTGTGTTTCATCAACGCTTTGATGGTCCACAGATTGCAGAATGCCTCCAGATGTGCATCGGAAACTACTACTGGTCTTCCAGGGAACGATCAAAGCGTAGACTGTTTGAGACATTTCTCCCATGGAGGAAAGTGCGCATTGTGATTGTTGTATTCAATCCCGATGCAATTCCTGTGTTTCATCAACACTCTGATAGTCCACAGATTACAGAATGCCTCCAGATGTGCATCGGAAAGTACTACTGTTCTTCCAGGGAACGATCAAAGCGTCGACTGTTTGAGACATTACTCCCATGGAGGAAAGTGCGCATGGTGACTGTTGTATTCAATCCCGATGCAATTTCTGTGTTTCAACAACACTCTGATAGTCCACAGATTACAGAATACCTTCAGATGTGCATCGGAAACTACTACTTTTCTTCCAGGGAACGATCAAGACGTAGACTGTTTCAGACATTACACCCATATAGGAAAGTGCTCATGGTGACTGTTGTATTCAAAGCCGATGCTATTTCTGTGTTTCATCAACACCTGGATAGACCACAGATTACAGAATGCCACCAGATGTGCATCGGAAACTACTACTGGTCTTGAGGGAACGATCAAATCGATGACAGTTTGAGACATTACTCCCATGGAGGAAAGTGCGCATGGTGACTGTTGCATTCGATCCCGATGCAATTTCTGTGTTTCATCAACACTCTGATAGTCCACAGATTACAGAATGCCACCAGATGTGCATCGGAAACTACTACTGGTCTTCCAGGCAACGATCAAATCGTAGACTGTTTGAGACATTACTCCCATAGAGGAAAGTGCGCATGGTGACTGTTGTATTCAATCCCGATGGAATTTCTGTGTTTCATAACGCTTTGATGGTCCACAGATTGCAGAATGCCTCCAGATGTGCATCGGAAACTACTACTGGTCTTCCAGGGAACGATCAAAGCGTAGACTGTTTGAGACATTTCTCCCATGGAGGAAAGTGCGCATTGTGATTGTTGTATTCAATCCCGATGCAATTCCTGTGTTTCATCAACACTCTGATAGTCCACACATTCCAAAATGCCCCCAGATGTGCATCGGAAACTACTACTGGTCTTCCAGGGAACGATCAAAGCGTAGACTGTTTGAGAAATTACTCCCATGGAGCGAAGTGCGCATGGTGACTGTTGTATTCAATCCCGATGCAATTTCTGTGTTTCATCAACACTCTGATAGTCCAGTGATTACAGAATGCCACCATATGTGCATCGGAAACTACTACTGGTCTTCCAGGGAACGATCAATGCGTAGACTGTTTGAGACATTACTCCCGTGGGGGAAAGTACGCATGGCGACTGTTGTATTCTTTCCCGATGCAATTTCTGTGTTTCATCAACACTCTGATAGTCCACAGATTACAGAATGCCACCAGATGTGCATCGGAAACTACTACTGGTCTTCCAGGGATCGATCAAAGCGTGGACTGTTTCAGCCATTACTCCCATTGAGGAAAGTCCTGATGGTGACTGTTGTATTCAATCCCGATGCAAATCCTGTGATTCATCAAAACTTTGAAGGTCCACAGATAACAGAATGCCTCCATATGTGCATCGGAATCTTCTACTGGTCTTCCAGGGAACGACCAAACCGTAGACTGTTTGAGACATTACTCCCATGGTGGAAAGTGCGCATGGTGACTGTTGTATTCAATCCCGATGCAATTTCTGTGTTTCATCAACACTCTCATAGTCCACAGATTACAGAACGCCTCCAGATGTGCATCGGAAACTACTACTGTTGTTCCAAGGAACGATCAAAACCTAGACTGTTTGAGACATTACTCCTATGGAGGAAAATGCCCATGGTGACTGTTTTATTAAATCCCGATGCATTTTCTGTGTTTCATCAACACTTTGAAGGTCCACAGATTACAGAAGGCCTCCAGATGTGCATCGGAATCTTCTACTGGTCTTCCACGGAACTATCAAATCGTAGACTGTTTGAGACATTACTCCCATGGATGAAAGTGCGCATGGTGACTGTTGTATTCAATCCCGATGCAATTTCTGTGTTTCAACAACACTCTGATAATCCACAGATTACAGAATGACACCAGATGTGCATCGGAAACTACTACTGGTCTTCCTGGGAACGATCAAAACGTAGACTGTTTGAGACATTATCGTATGTAGGAAAGTGCGCATGGTGAATGTTGTATTCAATCCCCAACGCAATTTCTGTGTTAATCATCACTCTGATAGTCCACAGTTTACAGAATGCCTCCAGATGTACATCGGAAACTACTACTGGACTTCCAGGGAGCGATCAAAGCGTAAACTGTTTGAGATATTACTCCCATGGAGGAAAGTGCGCATGGGGAATGTCGTATTCAATCCCGATGCAATTTCTGTGTTTCATCAACACTCTGATGGTCCACAGACTACAGAATGCTTCCAGATGTGCATTGGAAACTACTACTGGTCTTCAGGGAACGATCAAATCGATGACAGTTTGAGACAGTTCTCCCATGGAGGAAAGTGCGCATGGTGACTGTTGTATTCATTCCCGATTCAATTTCTGTGTTTCATCAACACTCTGATAGTCCACAGATTACAGAATGCCACCAGATGTGCATCGGAAACCTCTACAGGTCTTCCAGAGAACGATCAAAGCGTATACTGTTTGAGACATTTCTCACATGGAGGAAAGTGCGCATGGTGACTGTTGTATTCAATCCCGATGCAATTTCTGTGTTTCATCAACACTTTGAAAGTCCACAGATTACAGAATGCCTCCAGATGTGAATCGAAACTAATACTGGTCTGCCAGGGAACGATCACAGCGTAGACTGTTTGAGACATTACTCCCATGGAGGAAAGTGCGGATGGTGACTGTTGTACTCAATCCCCATGCAATTTCTGTGTATCAACAACACTCTGATAGTCCACAGATTACAGAATGCCTCCAGGTGTGCATCGGAAACTACTACTGGTCTTCCAGGGAACGATCAGTGCGTAGACTGTTTGAGACGCTACTCCCATGGAGGAACGTCCGCATGGCGACTGCTGTATTCAATCCTGATGCAATTTCTGTGTTTCAACAACACTTTGACGGTCCAAAGATAACAGAATGCCTCCAGATTTGAGTCGAAACTACTACTGGTCTTCCAAGGAACGATCAAAGCGTAGACTGTTTGAGACACTACTTCCAAGGAGGAAAGTGCGCATGGTGACTGTTGTATTCAAACCCGATGCAATTTCTGTTTTTCAACAACACTCTGATAGTCCACAGATTACAGAATGCCTCCAGATGTGACCTGAAACTACTACTGGTCTTCCTGGGAACGATCAATGCGTAGACTGTTTGAGACATTACTCCCATGGAGGAAAGTCGGCATGGTGACTGTTGTAATCATTCCCGATGCAATTTCTGTGTTTGATCAACACTCTGATAAACCACAGATTACAGAATGCCACCACATGTGCATCGAAAACTACTACTGGTATTCCAGGGAACGATAAAATCGTAGACTGTTTGAGACACTACTCCCTAGGAGGAAACTGCGCATGGTGACTGTTGTATTCAATCCCGACGCAATTTCTGTGTTTCAACAACACTCTGATAATCCACAGATTACAGAATGCCACCAGATGTGCATCGGAAACCACTACTGGTCTTCCAGGGAACGATCAAGCCGTAGACTGTTTGAGACATTACTCCTAAGGAGATAAGTGCATATGGTGACTGTTGTATTCAATCCCGATGCTATTTCTGTGTTTCATCAACACCCTGATAGTCCACAGATTACGGAATGCCACCAGATGTGCATCGGAAACTACTACTGCTCTTCCAGGGTACGATCAAAGCGTAGACTGTTTGACTCATTACTCCCGTGCAGGAAAGTGCGCTTGGTGAATGTTGTATTCAATCCCGATGCAATTTCTGTGTTTCATCAACACTCTGATAGTCCACAGATTACAGAATGATACGAGATGTGCATTGGAAACTACTACTGGTCTTCCAGGGAACGATCAAAGCGTAGACTGTTTGAGACACTACTCCCAGGGAGGAAACTGCGCATGGTGACTATTGTATTCAATCCCGACGCAATTTCTGTGTTTCAGCAACACTCTGATAATCCACAGATTACAGAATGCCACCAGATGTGCATCGGAAACCACTACTGGTCTTCCAGGGAACGTTCAAAGCGTAGACTGTTTCAGACATTACTCCCATGGAGGAAAGTGAGGATAGTGACTGTTGTATTCAATCCCGATGCATTTTCTGTGTTTCATCAACACTCTGATAGTCCACAGATTACAGATTGCTTCCAGATGTGCATCGGAAACTACTACTGGTCTTCCAGGGAACGATCAAAGCGTAGACTGTTTGAGACATTACTCCCGTGGAGGAAAGTGCGCATGATGAATGTTGTATTCAATCTCGATGCAATTTCTGTGTTTCATCAACACTCTGATAGTCCACAGATTACCGAATGATACCAGATGTGCATTGGAAACTACTACTGGTCTTACAGGTAACGATCAAAGCGTAAACTGTCTGAGACATTACTCCCGTTGAGGAAAGTGCGCATGGCGACTGTTGTATTCATTCCCGATGCAATTTCTGTGTTTCATCAGCACTCTGATAGTCCACAGATTACAGAATGCCACCAGATGTGCATCGGAAACTACTACTGGTCTTCCAGAGAACGATCAAAGCGTGGACTGTTTGAGCCATTACTCCCATTGAGGAAAGTGCTGATGGTGACTGTTGTATTCAATCCCGATGCAAATTCTGTGTTTCATCAACACTCTGATAGTCCACAGATTACAGAATGCCTCCAGATGTGCATCGGAAAGTACTACTGTTCTTCCAGGGAACGATCAAAGCGTCGACTGTTTGAGACATTACTCCCATGGAGGAAAGAGCGCATGGTGACTGTTGTATTCAATCCCGATGCAATTTCTGTGTTTCATCAACACTCCGATAGTCCACAGATTACAGAATGCCACCAGATGTGCATCGGAAACTACTACTGGTCTTCCAGGCAACGATCAAATCGTAGACTGTTTGAGACATTACTCCCATAGAGGAAAGTGCGCATGGTGACTGTTGTATTCAATCCCGATGGAATTTCTGTGTTTCATCAACGCTTTGATGGTCCACAGATTGCAGAATGCCTCCAGATGTGCATCGGAAACTACTACTGGTCTTCCAGGGAACGATCAAAGCGTAGACTGTTTGAGACATTTCTCCCATGGAGGAAAGTGCGCATTGTGATTGTTGTATTCAATCCCGATGCAATTCCTGTGTTTCATCAACACTCTGATAGTCCACAGATTACAGAATGCCTCCAGATGTGCATCGGAAAGTACTACTGTTCTTCCAGGGAACGATCAAAGCGTCGACTGTTTGAGACATTACTCCCATGGAGGAAAGTGCGCATGGTGACTGTTGTATTCAATCCCGATGCAATTTCTGTGTTTCAACAACACTCTGATAGTCCACAGATTACAGAATACCTTCAGATGTGCATCGGAAACTACTACTTTTCTTCCAGGGAACGATCAAGACGTAGACTGTTTCAGACATTACACCCATATAGGAAAGTGCTCATGGTGACTGTTGTATTCAAAGCCGATGCTATTTCTGTGTTTCATCAACACCTGGATAGACCACAGATTACAGAATGCCACCAGATGTGCATCGGAAACTACTACTGGTCTTGAGGGAACGATCAAATCGATGACAGTTTGAGACATTACTCCCATGGAGGAAAGTGCGCATGGTGACTGTTGTATTCGATCCCGATGCAATTTCTGTGTTTCATCAACACTCTGATAGTCCACAGATTACAGAATGCCACTAGATGTGCATCGGAAACTACTACTGGTCTTCCAGGCAACGATCAAATCGTAGACTGTTTGAGACATTACTCCCATAGAGGAAAGTGCGCATGGTGACTGTTGTATTCAATCCCGATGGAATTTCTGTGTTTCATCAACGCTTTGATGGTCCACAGATTGCAGAATGCCTCCAGATGTGCATCGGAAACTACTACTGGTCTTCCAGGGAACGATCAAAGCGTAGACTGTTTGAGACATTTCTCCCATGGAGGAAAGTGCGCAATGTGATTGTTGTATTCAATCCCGATGCAATTCCTGTGTTTCATCAACACTCTGATAGTCCACACATTCCAAAATGCCGGCAGATGTGCATCGGAAACTACTACTGGTCTTCCAGGGAACGATCAAAGCGTAGACTGTTTGAGAAATTACTCCCATGGAGCGAAGTGCGCATGGTGACTGTTGTATTCAATCCCGATGCAATTTCTGTGTTTCATCAACACTCTGATAGTCCAGTGATTACAGAATGCCACCATATGTGCATCGGAAACTACTACTGGTCTTCCAGGGAACGATCAATGCGTAGACTGTTTGAGACATTACTCCCGTGGGGGAAAGTACGCATGGCGACTGTTGTATTCTTTCCCGATGCAATTTCTGTGTTTCATCAACACTCTGATAGTCCACAGATTACAGAATGCCACCAGATGTGCATCGGAAACTACTACTGGTCTTCCAGGGATCGATCAAAGCGTAGACTGTTTGAGACATTTCTCCCATGGAGGAAAGTGCGCATTGTGATTGTTGTATTCAATCCCGATGCAAATCCTGTGTTTCATCAAAACTTTGAAGGTCCACAGATAACAGAATGCCTCCATATGTGCATCGGAATCTTCTACTGGTCTTCCAGGGAACGACCAAACCGTAGACTGTTTGAGACATTACTCCCATGGTGGAAAGTGCGCATGGTGACTGTTGTATTCAATCCCGATGCAATTTCTGTGTTTCATCAACACTCTCATATTCCACAGATTACAGAACGCCTCCAGATGTGCATCGGAAACTACTACTGTTGTTCCAAGGAACGATCAAAACCTAGACTGTTTGAGACATTACTCCTATGGAGGAAAATACCCATGGTGACTGTTTTATTAAATCCCGATGCATTTTCTGTGTTTCATCAACACTTTGAAGGTCCACAGATTACAGAAGGCCTCCAGATGTGCATCGGAATCTTCTACTGGTCTTCCACGGAACTATCAAATCGTAGACTGTTTGAGACATTACTCCCATGGATGAAAGTGCGCATGGTGACTGTTGTATTCAATCCCGATGCAATTTCTGTGTTTCAACAACACTCTGATAATCCACAGATTACAGAATGACACCAGATGTGCATCGGAAACTACTACTGGTCTTCCTGGGAACGATCAAAACGTAGACTGTTTGAGACATTATCGTATGTAGGAAAGTGCGCATGGTGAATGTTGTATTCAATCCCCAACGCAATTTCTGTGTTAATCAACACTCTGATAGTCCACAGTTTACAGAATGCCTCCAGATGTACATCGGAAACTACTACTGGACTTCCAGGGAGCGATCAAAGCGTAAACTGTTTGAGATATTACTCCCATGGAGGAAAGTGCGCATGGGGAATGTCGTATTCAATCCCGATGCAATTTCTGTGTTTCATCAACACTCTGATGGTCCACAGACTACAGAATGCTTCCAGATGTGCATTGGAAACTACTACTGGTCTTCAGGGAACGATCAAATCGATGACAGTTTGAGACATTTCTCCCATGGAGGTAAGTGCGCATGGTGACTGTTGTATTCATTCCCGATTCAATTTCTGTGTTTCATCAACACTCTGATTGTCCACAGATTACAGAATGCCACCAGATGTGCATCGGAAACCTCTACAGGTCTTCCAGAGAACGATCAAAGCGTATACTGTTTGAGACATTTCTCACATGGAGGAAAGTGCGCATGGTGACTGTTGTATTCAATCCCGATGCAATTTCTGTGTTTCATCAACACTTTGAAAGTCCACAGATTACAGAATGCCTCCAGATGTGAATCGAAACTAATACTGGTCTGCCAGGGAACGATCACAGCGTAGACTGTTTGAGACATTACTCCCATGGAGGAAAGTGCGGATGGTGACTGTTGTACTCAATCCCCATGCAATTTCTGTGTATCAACAACACTCTGATAGTCCACAGATTACAGAATGCCTCCAGGTGTGCATCGGAAACTACTACTGGTCTTCCAGGGAACGATCAGTGCGTAGACTGTTTGAGACGCTACTCCCATGGAGGAACGTCCGCATGGCGACTGCTGTATTCAATCCTGATGCAATTTCTGTGTTTCAACAACACTTTGACGGTCCAAAGATAACAGAATGCCTCCAGATTTGAGTCGAAACTACTACTGGTCTTCCAAGGAACGATCAAAGCGTAGACTGTTTGAGACACTACTTCCAAGGAGGAAAGTGCGGATGGTGACTGTTGTATTCAAACCCGATGCAATTTCTGTGTTTCAACAACACTCTGATAGTCCACAGATTACAGAATGCCTCCAGATGTGACCCGAAACTACTACTGGTCTTCCTGGGAACGATCAATGCGTAGACTGTTTGAGACATTACTCCCATGGAGGAAAGTCGGCATGGTGACTGTTGTAATCATTCCCGATGTAATTTCTGTGTTTGATCAACACTCTGATAAACCACAGATTACAGAATGCCACCACATGTGCATCGAAAACTACTACTGGTATTCCAGGGAACGATAAAATCGTAGACTGTTTGAGACACTACTCCCTAGGAGGAAACTGCCCATGGTGACTGTTGTATTCAATCCCGACGCAATTTCTGTGTTTCAACAACACTCTGATAATCCACAGATTACAGAATGCCACCAGATGTGCATCGGAAACCACTACTGGTCTTCCAGGGAACGATCAAGCCGTAGACTGTTTGAGACATTACTCCTAAGGAGATAAGTGCATATGGTGACTGTTGTATTCAATCCCGATGCTATTTCTGTGTTTCATCAACACCCTGGTAGTCCACAGATTACAGAATGCCACCAGATGTGCATCGGAAACTACTACTGCTCTTCCAGGGTACGATCAAAGCGTAGACTGTTTGACTCATTACTCCCGTGCAGGGAAGTGCGCTTGGTGAATGTTGTATTCAATCCCGATGCAATTTCTGTGTTTCATCAACACTCTGATAGTCCACAGATTACAGAATGATACGAGATGTGCATTGGAAACTACTACTGGTCTTCCAGGGAACGATCAGAGCGTAAACTGTTTGAGACATTACTCCCATTGAGGAAAGTGCGCATGGTGACTGTTGTATTCAATCCCGATGCAATTTCTGTGTTTCATCAACAGTCTGACAGTCCACAGATTACAGAATGATACCATATGTGCATTGGAAACTACTACTGGCCTTACAGTTAACGAAAAAAGCGTAAACTGTTTGAGACATTACTCCTGTTGAGGAAAGTACGCATGGCGACTGTTGTATTCATTCCGGATGCAATTGCTGTGTTTCGTCAACACTCTGACAGTCCACAGATTACAGAATGCCGCCAGATGTGCATCGGAAACTTCTACTGGTTTTCCAGGGAACGATCAAAGCGTGGACTGTTTCAGACATTACTCCCATTGAGGAAAGTGCGGATGGTTACTGCTGTATTCAATCCCGATGCAAATTCTGTTTTTCATCAACACTTTGAAGGTCCACATATAACATAATGCCTCCATATGTGCATCGGAATCTTCTACTGGTCTTCCAGGGAACGATCAAACCGTAGACTCTTTGAGATATTACCCCCATGGAGGAAAGTGCGCATGGTGACTGTTGTATTCAATCCCTATGCAATTTCTGTGTTTCATCAACACTCTGATAGTCCACAGATTACAGAATGCCAACAGATGAGCATCGGAAACTACTACTGGTCTTCCAGGGAACGATCAAAGCGTAGACTGTTAGAGACATTACTCCCATGGAGGAAAGTGCGCATGGCGACTGTTGTATTCAATCCCGATCGAATTTCTGTGTTTCATCAACACTTTGAAGGTCCACAGATTGCAGAATGCCTCCAGATGTGCATCGGAAACTACTACTGGTCTTCCAGGGAACGATCAAAGCGTAGACTGTTTCAGACGTTACTCCCATGGAGGAATGTGAGGATGGTGACTTTGTATTCACTCCCGATGCAATTACTGTGTTTCATCAACACTTTGAAGGTCCACAGCTTACAGATTGCCTCCAGATGCGCATCGGAAACTACTACTGGTCTACAGGGATCGATCAAAGCGTAGACTGTTTGAGACATTTCTCCCATGGAGGAAAGAGCGCATGGTGAATGTTGTATACAATCCCGATGCAATTTCTGTGTTTCATCAACACTCTGATAGTTCACACATTCCAGAATTCCCCCAGATGTGCATCGGAAACTACTACTGGTCCTCCAGGGAACGATCAAAGCGTAGACTGTTTCAGACGCTACTCCCATGGAGGAAAGTGAGGATGGTGACTGTTGTATTCACTCCCGATGCAATTTCTGTGTTTCATCAACACTTTGAAGGTCCACAGAGTACAGAATGCATCCAGATGTGCATCGGAAACTACTACTGGTCTTCCAGGGAACGTTCAAACGTAGACTGTTTCAGACATTACTCCCATGGAGGAAAGTGAGGATAGTGACTGTTGTATTCAATCCCGATGCATTTTCTGTGTTTCATCAACACTCTGATAGTCCACAGATTACAGATTGCCTCCAGATGTGCATCGGAAACTATTACTGGTCTTCCTGGGAACGATCAATGCGTAGACTGTTTGAGACACTACTCCCATAGAGGAAAGTGCGCATGGCGACTGTTGTATTCAATCCCGATGCAATTTCTTTATTTCATCAACACTTTGAAGGTCCACAGCTTACAGATTGCCTCCAGATGCCCATCGGAAACTACTACTGGTATTCCAGGGAACGATCAAACCGTAGACTGTTTGAGACATTTCTCCCATGGAGGAAAGTGCGCATGGTGAATGTTGTATCCAATCCCGATGCAATTTCTGTGTTTCATCAACACTCTGATAGTCCACACATTCCAGAATTCCCCCAGATGTGCATCGGAAACTACTACTGGTCTTCCAGGGAACGATCAAAGCGTAGACGGTTTGAGACATTACTCCCATGGAGGAAAGTGCGCATGGTGACTGTTGTATTCATTCCCATTGCAATTTCTGTGTTTCATCAACACTCTGATAAACCACAGATTACAGAATGCCACCAGATGTGCATCGGAAACTACTACTGGTATTACAGGTAACGATCAAAGCGTAGACTGTTTGAGACACTACTCCCAGGGAGGAAACTGCGCATGGTGACTGTTGTATTCAATCCCGACGCAATTTCTGTGTTTCAACAACACTCTGATAATCCACAGATTACAGAATGCCTCCAGATGTGCATCGGAAACCACTACTGGTCTTCCAGGGAACGTTCAAAGCGTAGACTGTTTCAGACATTACTCCCATGGAGGAAAGTGAGGATAGTGACTGTTGTATTCAATCCCGATGCATTTTCTGTGTTTCATCAACACTCTGATAGTCCACAGATTACATATTGCCTCCAGATGTGCATCGGAAACTACTACTGGTCTTCCAGGGAACGATCAAAGCGTAGACTGTTTGAGACATTACTCCCGTGGAGGAAAGTGCGCATGATGAATGTTGTATTCAATCTCGATGCAATTTCTGTGTTTCATCAATACTCTGATAGTCCACAGATTACCGAATGATACCAGATGTGCATTGGAAACTACTACTGGTCTTACAGGTAACGATCAAAGCGTAAACTGTCTGAGACATTACTCCCGTTGAGGAAAGTGCGCATGGCGACTGTTGTATTCATTCCCGATGCAATTTCTGTGTTTCATCAGCACTCTGATAGTCCACAGATTAAGGAATGCCACCAGATGTGCATCGGAAACTACTACTGGTCTTCCAGAGAACGATCAAAGCGTGGACTGTTTGAGCCATTACTCCCATTGAGGAAAGTGCTGATGGTGACTGTTGTATTCAATCCCGATGCAAATTCTGGGTTTCATCAAAACTTAAAGGTCCACAGATAACAGAATGCCTCCATATGTGCATCGGAATCTTTTACTGGTCTTCCAGGGGACGATCAAACCGTAGACTGTTTGAGACACTACTCCCATGGAGGAAAGTTCGCATGGTGACTGTTGTATTCAAATCCGATGCAATTTCTGTGTTTCATCAACACTCTGATAGTCCACAGATTACAGAATGCCTCCAGATGTGCATCGGAAAGTACTACTGTTCTTCCAGGGAACGATCAAAGCGTCGAATGTTTGAGACATTACTCCCATGGAGGAAAGTGCGCATGGTGACTGTTGTATTCAATCCCGATGCAATTTCTGTGTTTCAACAACACTCTGATAGTCCACAGATTACAGAATACCTTCAGATGTGCATCGGAAACTACTACTTTTCTTCCAGGGAACGATCAAGACGTAGACTGTTTCAGACATTACACCCATATAGGAAAGTGCTCATGGTGACTGTTGTATTCAAAGCCGATGCTATTTCTGTGTTTCATCAACACCTGGATAGACCACAGATTACAGAATGCCTGCAGATGTGCATCGGAAACTACTACTGGTCTTGAGGGAACGATCAAATCGATGACAGTTTGAGACATTACTCCCATGGAGGAAAGTGCGCATGGCGACTGTTGTATTCGATCCCGATGCAATTTCTGTGTTTCATCAACACTCTGATAGTCCACAGATTACAGAATGCCACCAGATGTGCATCGGAAACTACTACTGGTCTTCCAGGCAACGATCAAATCGTAGACTGTTTGAGACGTTACTCCCATAGAGGAAAGTGCGCATGGTAACTGTTGTATTCAATCCCGATGGCATTTCTGTGTTTCATCAACGCTTTGATGGTCCACAGATTGCAGAATGCCTCCAGATGTGCATCGGAAACTACTACTGGTCTTCCAGGGAACGATCAAAGCGTAGACTGTTTGAGACATTTCTCCCATTAAGGAAAGTGCGCATTGTGATTGTTGTATTCAATCCCGATGCAATTCCTGTGTTTCATCAACACTCTGATAGTCCACACATTCCAAAATGCCCCCAGATGTGCATCGGAAACTACTACTGGTCTTCCAGGGATCGATCAAAGCGTGGACTGTTTCAGCCATTACTCCCATTGAGGAAAGTCCTGATGGTGACTGTTGTATTCAATCCCGATGCAAATCCTGTGTTTCATCAAAACTTTGAAGGTCCACAGATAACAGAATGCCTCCATATGTGCATCGGAATCTTCTACTGGTCTTCCAGGGAACGACCAAACCGTAGACTGTTTGAGACATTACTCCCATGGTGGAAAGTGCCCATAGTGACTGTTGTATTCAATCCCGATGCAATTTCTGTGTTTCATCAACACTCTCATAGTCCACAGATTACAGAACGCCTCCAAATGTGCAACGGAAACTACTACTGTTGTTCCAAGGAACGATCAAAACCTAGACTGTTTGAGACATTACTCCTATGGAGGAAAATGACCATGGTGACTGTTTTATTAAATCCCGATGCAATTTCTGTGTTTCATCAACACTTTGAAGGTCCACAGATTACAGAAGGCCTCCAGATGTGCATCGGAATCTTCTACTGGTCTTCCACGGAACTATCAAATCGTAGACTGTTTGAGACATTACTCCCATGGATGAAAGTGCGCATGGTGACCGTTGTATTCAATCCCGATGCAATTTCTGTGTTTCAACAACACTCTGATCGTCCACAGATTACAGAATGACACCAGATGTGCATCGGAAACTACTACTGGTCTTCCTGGGAACGATCAAAACGTAGACTGTTTGAGACATTATCGTATGGAGGAAAGTGCGCATGGTGAATGTTGTATTCAATCCCCAACGCAATTTCTGTGTTAATCAACACTCTGATAGTCCACAGTTTACAGAATGCCTCCAGATGTACATCGGAAACTACTACTGGACTTCCAGAAAGCGATCAAAGCGTAAACTGTTTGAGATATTACTCCCATGGAGGAAAGTGCGCATGGGGAATGTCGTATTCAATCCCGATGCAATTCCTGTGTTTCATCAACACTCTGATAGTCCACAGACTACAGAATGCTTCCAGATGTGCATTGGAAACTACTAGTGGTCTTCAGGGAACGATCAAATCGATGACAGTTTGAGACATTTCTCCCATGGAGGAAAGTGCGCATGGTGACTGTTGTATTCATTCCCGATTCAATTTCTGTGTTTCATCAACACTCTGATAGTCCACAGATTACAGAATGCCACCAGATGTGCATCGGAAACCTCTACAGGTCTTCCAGAGAACGATCAAAGCGTATACTGTTTGAGACATTTCTCACATGGAGGAAAGTGCGCATGGTGACTGTTGTATTCAATCCCGATGCAATTTCTGTGTTTCATCAACACTTTGAAAGTCCACAGTTTACAGAATGCCTCCAGATGTGAATCGAAACTAATACTGGTCTGCCAGGGAACGATCACAGCGTAGACTGTTTGAGACATTACTCCCATGGAGGAAAGTGCGGATGGTGACTGTTGTACTCAATCCCGATGCAATTTCTGTGTATCAACAACACTCTGATAGTCCACAGATTACAGAATGCCTCCAGGTGTGCATCGGAAACTACTACTGGTCTTCCAGGGAACGATCAGTGCGTAGACTGTTTGAGACGCTACTCCCATGGAGGAACGTCCGCATGGCGACTGCTGTATTCAATCCTGATGCAATTTCTGTGTTTCAACAACACTTTGACGGTCCAAAGATAACAGAATGCCTCCAGATTTGAGTCGAAACTACTACTGGTCTTCCAAGGAACGATCAAAGCGTAGACTGTTTGAGACATTACTCCCATGGAGGAAAGTGCGCATGGTGACTGTTGTATTCAATCCCGATGCAATTTCTGTGTTTCATCAGCACTCTGATAGTCCACACATTACAGAATGCCCCCAGATGTGCATCGGAAACTACTACTGGTCTTCCAGGGAACGATCAAAGCGTAGACTCTTTGTGACATTACTCCCATATTGGAAAGTGCGCATGGTGACTGTTGTATTCATTCCCGATGAAATTTCTGTGTTTGATCAACACTCTGATAAACCACAGATTACAGAATGCCACCAGATGTGCATCGGAAACTACTACTGGTCTTCCTGGGAACGATCAAAACGTAGACTGTTTGAGACATTATCGTATGGAGGAAAGTGCGCATGGTGAATGTTGTATTCAATCCCCAACGCAATTTCTGTGTTAATCAACACTCTGATAGTCCACAGTTTACAGAATGCCTCCAGATGTACATCGGAAACTACTACTGGACTTCCAGGGAGCGATCAAAGCGTAAACTGTTTGAGATATTACTCCCATGGAGGAAAGTGCGCATGGGGAATGTCGTATTCAATCCCGATGCAATTTCTGTGTTTCATCAACACTCTGATTGTCCACACACTACAGAATGCTTCCAGATGTGCATTGGAAACTACTACTGGTCTTCAGGGAACAATCAAATCGATGACAGTTTGAGACATTTCTCCCATGGAGGAAAGTGCGCTTGGTGACTGTTGTATTCATTCCCGATTCAATTTCTGTGTTTCATCAACACTCTGATAGTCCACAGATTACAGAATGCCTCCAGATGTGAATCGAAACTGCTACTGGTCTGCCAGGGAACGATCACAGCGTAGACTGTTTGAGACATTACTCCCATGGAGGAAAGTGCGGATGGTGACTGTTGTACTCAATCCCGATGCAATTTCTGTGTATCAACAACACTCTGATAGTCCACAGATTACAGAATGCCTCCAGGTGTGCATCGGAAACTACTACTGGTCTTCCAGGGAACAATCAGTGCGTAGACTGTTTGAGACGCTACTCCGATGGAGGTACGTCCGCATGGCGACTGCTGTATTCAATCCTGATGCAATTTCTGTGTTTCAACAACACTTTGACGGTCCAAAGATAACAGAATGCCTCCAGATTTGAGTCGAAACTACTACTGGTCTTCCAGGGAACGATCAAAGCGTAGACTGTTTGAGACACTACTTCCAAGGAGGAAAGTGCGGATGGGGACTGTTGTATTCAAACCCGATGCAATTTCTGTGTTTCAACAACACTCTGATAGTCCACAGATTACAGAATGCCTCCACATGTGACCCGAAACTACTACTGGTCTTCCTGGGAACGATCAATGCGTAGACTGTTCGAGACATTACTCCCATTTAGGAAAGTCGGCATGGTGACTGTTGTAATCATTCCCGATGCAATTTCTGTGTTTGATCAACACTCTGATAGTCCACACATTACAGAATGCCCCCAGATGTGCATCGGAAACTACTACTGGTCTTCCAGGGAACGATCAAAGCGTAGACCCTTTGAGACATTACTCCCATATAGGAAAGTGCGCATGGTGACTGTTGTATTCATTCCCGATGAAATTTCTGTGTTTCATCAACACTCTGATAAACCACAGATTACAGAATGCCACCGGATGTGCATCGGAAACTACTACTGGTATTCCAGGGAACGATCAAAGCGTAGACTGTTTTAGACACTACTCCCAGGGAGGAAACTGCGCATGGTGACTGTTGTATTCAATCCCGACGCAATTTCTGTGTTTCAACAACACTCTGATAATCCACAGATTACAGAATGCCACCAGATGTGCATCGGAAACCACTACTGGTCTTCCATGGAACGTTCAAAGCGTAGACTGTTTGAGACATTACTCCCATGGAGATAAGTGCGCATGGTGACTGTTGTATTCAATCCCGATGCTATTTCTGTGTCTCATCAACACTCTGATGGTCCACAGATTACAAAATGTCACCAGATGTGCATCGGAAACTACTACTGCTCTTCCAGGGAACGATCAAAGCTTAGACTGTTTGACTCATTACTCCCGTGGAGGAAAGTGCGCATTGTGAATGTTGTATTCAATCCCGATGCAATTTCTGTGTTTCATCAACACTCTGATAATCCACAGATTACAGAATGATACCAGATGTGCATTGGAAACTACTACTGGTCTTCAAGTCAACGATCAAAGCTTAAACTGTTTGAGACATTACTCCCGTTGAGGAAAGTGCGCATGGTGACTGTTGTATTCAATCCCGATGCAATTTCTGTGTTTCATCAACACTCTAATAGTCCACACATAACAGAATGCCACCAGATATGCATCGGAAACTTCTACTGGTCTTCCAGGGAACGATCAAAGCGTGGACTGTTTCAGACATTACTCCCATTGAGGAAAGTGCGGATAGTGACTGTTGTATTCAATTCCGATGCAAATTCTGTGTTTCATCATCACTTTGAAGGTCCACAGATTACTGAATGCTTCCAGATGTGAATCTGAAACAACTACTGGTCTTCCAGGGGACGATCAAAACGTAGACAGTTTGAGACATTACTCCCATGGAGGAAAGTCGGCATGGTGACTGTTGTATTCAATCCCGATGCAATATCTGTGTTTCATTAACACTCGGATAATCCACAGATTACAGAATGCATCCAGATGTGCATCGGAAAATACTACTGGTCTTGAGGGAACGATCAAAGCGATGACAGTTTGAGACATTACTACAATGGAGAAATGTACGCATGGTGCCTGTTGTATTGAATCCCGATGCAATTTCTGTGTTTCATCAATACTTTGAAGGTCCACAGATTACAGAATGCCTCCAGATATGCATCGGAAGCTACTACTGGTCTTCCAGGGAACGATCAAAGCGTAGAGTGTTTGAGACATTACTCCCATGGAGGAAATTGCGCATGGTGACTGTTGTATTCAAACCCCAACGCAATTTCTGTGTTCATCAACACTCTGATAGTCCACAGTTTACAGAATGCCTACAGATGTGCATCGGAAACTACTACTGGACTTCCAGGGAGCGACCAAAGCGTAAAATGTTTCAGACATTACTCCCGTGTAGGAAAGTGCGCATTGTGACAGTCGTAATCAATCCCGATGCAATTTCTGTGTTTCATCAACACTCTGATAGTCCACATATTACAGAATGCTTCCAGATGTGCATTGGAAGCTACTACTGGACTTCAGGGAACGATCAAATCGATGACACTTTGAGAAATTACTCCCATGGAGGAAAGTGCGCATGGAGACTGTTGAATTTAATACCGATGCAATTTCTAAGCTTCATCAACACTCTGATAGTCCACACATTACAGAATGCCCCCAGATGTGCATCGGAAACTACTACTGCTCTTCCAGGGAACGATCAAAGCGTAGACTGTTTGACTCATTACTCCCGTGGAGGAAAGTGCGCATGGTGAATGTTGTATTCAATCCCGATGAAATTTCTGTGTTTCATCAACACTCTGATAATCCACAGATTACAGAATGATACCAGATGTGCATTGGAAACTACTACTGGTCTTCCAGGGAACGATCAAAGCGTAAACTATTTCAGACATCACTCCCGTTCAGGAAAGTGCGCATGGTGACTGTTGTATTCAATCCCGATGCAATTTCTGTGTTTCATCAACACTCTGATAGTCCACAGATACAGAATTCCCCCAGATGTGCATCGGAAAATTCTACTGGTCTTCCAGGGAACGATCAAAGCGTGGACTGTTTCAGACATTACTCCCATTGAGGAAAGTTCGGATGGTGACTGTTGTATTCAATCTCGATGCAAATTCTGTGTTTCATCAACACTTTGAAGGTCCACAGATAACAGAATGCCTCGATATGTACATCTGAATCTTCTACTGGTCTTCCAGGGAACGATCAAACCGTAGACTGTTTGAGACATTACTCCCATGGAGGAAAGTGCGCATGGTGACTGTTGTATTCAAAGCCGATGCTATTTCTGTGTTTCATCAACACCCGGATATGCCACAGATAACAGAATGCCTCCAGATGTGAATCTGAAACAACTACTGGTCTGGAGGGAACAATCAAATCAACGACAATTTGAGACGTTATCCCATGGAGGAAAGTGCGCATGGTGACTGTTATATTCAAACCCGATGCAATTTCTGTATTTCATCAACACTCTGATAGTCCACAGACTAGAGAATGCCTCCAGATGTGCATCGGAAACTACTACTGGTCTTCCAGGAGTCGATCAAAGCGTAGACTACTTGAGACATTACTCCCATGGAGGAAAGTCGGCATGGTGACTGTTGTATTCAATCCCGATGCAATTTCTGTGTTTCAACATCACCCTGATAGAAAACAGATTACAGAATGCCTCCAGATGTGCATCGGAAACTACTACTGGTCTTCCAGGGAACGATCAAAGCGTAGACTGTTTGAGACATTACTCGCATGGAGGAAAGTGTGAATGGTGACTGTTGTATTCAATCCCGATGCAATATCTGTGTTTCACTAACACTCGGATAATCCACAGATTACAGAATGCCTCCAGATGTGCATCGGAAACTACTACTGGACTTCCAGGGAGCGATCAAAGCGTAAACTGTTTGAGACATTACTCCCATGTAGGAAAGTGCGCATTGTGACTGTCGTAATCAATCCCGATGCAATTTCTGTGTTTCATCAACACTCTGATAGTCCACAGATTACAGAATGCTTCCAGATGTGTATTGGAAACTACTACTGGTCTTCAGGGAACGATCAAATCGATGACAGTTTGAGAAATTACTCCCATGGAGGAAAGTGCTCATGGTGACTGTTAAATTTAATACCGATGCAATTTCTAAGTTTCATCAACACTCTGATAGTCCACACATTACAGAATGCCCCCAGATGTGCATCGGAAACTACTACTGCTCTTCCAGGGAACGATCAAAGCGTAGACTGTTTGTCTCATTACTCCCGTGGAGGAAAGTGCGCATGGTGAATGTTGTATTCAATCCCGATGAAATTTCTGTGTTTCATCAACACTCTGATAATCCACAGATTACAGAATTATACCAGATGTGCATTGGAAACTACTACTGGTCTTCCAGGGAACGATCAAAGCGTAAACTGTTTCAGACATTACTCCCGTTCAGAAAAGTGCGCATAGTGACTGTTGTATTCAATCCCGATGCAATTTCTGTGTCTCATCAACACTCTGATAGTCCACAGATTACAGAATTCCCCCAGATGTGCATCGGAAACTTCTACTGGTCTTCCAGGGAACGATCAAAGCGCGGACTGTTTCAGACATTACTCCCATTGAGGAAAGTGCGGATGGTGACTGTTGTATTCAATCTCGATGCAAATTCTGTGTTTCATCAACACTTTGAAGGTCCACAGATAACAGAATGCCTCGATATGTGCATCTGAATCTTCTACTGGTCTTCCAGGGAACGATCAAACCGTAGACTGTTTGAGACATTACTCCCATGGAGGAAAGTGTGAAGGGTGACAGTTGTATTCAATCCCGATGCAATTTCTGTGTTTCATTAACACTCGGATAATCCACAGATTACACAATGCTTCCAGATGTGCATCGGAAACCTCTACTGGTCTTCAAGGGAACGATCAAAGCGTAGACTGTTTGAGACATTTCTCGAATGGAGGAAAGTGCGCATGGTGACTGTTGTATTCAATCCCGATGCAATTTCTGTGTTTCAACAACACTTTGAAGGTCCACAGATTACAGAATGAGTCCAGATGTGAATCGAAACTACTACTGGTCTTCCAGGGAACGATCAAAGCGTAGACTGTTTGAGACATTACTCCCATGGTGAAAAGTGCGGATGGTGACTGTTGTATTCAATCCCGATGCAATTTCTGTGTTTCAACAACACTCTGATAGTCCACAGATTACAGAATGACTCCAGATGTGCATCGGAAACTACTACTGGTATTCCAGGGGACGATCAAAGCGTAGACTGTTTGAGACATTGCTCCCATGAAGGAAAGTGTGAATGGTGACTGTTGTATTCAATCCCGATGCAATATCTGTGTTTCATTAGCACTCGGATAATCCACAGATTACAGAATGCCTCCAGATGTGCATCGGAAAATACTACTGGTCTTGAGGGAACGATCAAAGCGATGAGAGTTTGAGACATTACTACAATGGAGAAATGTACGCATGGTGCCTGTTGTATTCAATCCCGATGCAATTTCTGTGTTTCATCAACACTCTGATAATCCACAGATTACAGAATGATACCAGATGTGCATTGGAAACTACTACTGGTCTTCAAGTCAACGATCAAAGCTTAAACTGTTTGAGACATTACTCCCGTTGAAGAAAGTGCGCATGGTGACTGTTGTATTCAATTCCGATGCAAATTCTGTGTTTCATCATCACTTTGAAGGTCCACAGATAACAGAATGCCTCCATATGTGCATCTGAACCTTATACTGGTCTTCCAGGGAATGATCAAACCGTAGACAGTTTGAGACATACTCCCATGGAGGAAAGTGCACATGGTGACTGTTGTATTCAAAGCCAATGCTATTTCTGTGTTTCATCAACACCCGGATAGGCCACAGATTACAGAATGCCTCCAGATGTGAATCTGAAACAACTACTGGTCTTCCACGGAACGATCAAAGTGTAGACTGTTTGAGACATTACCCCTATGGAGATAAGTGCGCATGGTGACTGTTGTATTCAAAGCCGAAGCTATTTCTGTGTTTCATCAACACCCAGATAGGCCACAGATTACAGAATGCCTCCAGATGTGTATCGGAAACTACTACTGGTCTTCCAGGGGACGATCAAAACGTAGACAGTTTGAGACATTACTCCCATGGAGGAAAGTCGGCATGGTGACTGTTGTATTCAATCCCGATGCAATATCTGTGTTTCATTAACACTCGGATAATCCACAGATTACAGAATGCATCCAGATGTGCATCGGAAAATACTACTGGTCTTGAGGGAACGATCAAAGCGATGACAGTTTGAGACATTACTACAATGGAGAAATGTACGCATGGTGCCTGTTGTATTGAATCCCGATGCAATTTCTGTGTTTTATCAATACTTTGAAGGTCCACAGATTACAGAATGCCTACAGATGTGCATCGGAAACTACTACTGGACTTCCAGGGAGCGACCAAAGCGTAAAATGTTTCAGACATTACTCCCGTGTAGGAAAGTGCGCATTGTGACAGTCGTAATCAATCCCGATGCAATTTCTGTGTTTCATCAACACTCTGATAGTCCACATATTACAGAATGCTTCCAGATGTGCATTGGAAGCTACTACTGGACTTCAGGGAACGATCAAATCGATGACACTTTGAGAAATTACTCCCATGGAGGAAAGTGCGCATGGAGACTGTTGAATTTAATACCGATGCAATTTCTAAGCTTCATCAACACTCTGATAGTCCACACATTACAGAATGCAACCAGATGTGCATCGGAAACTACTACTGCTCTTCCAGGGAACGATCAAAGCGTAGACTGTTTGACTCATTACTCCCGTGGAGGAAAGTGCGCATGGTGAATGTTGTATTCAATCCCGATGAAATTTCTGTGTTTCATCAACACTCTGATAATCCACAGATTACAGAATGATACCAGATGTGCATTGGAAACTACTACTGGTCTTCCAGGGAACGATCAAAGCGTAAACTATTTCAGACATCACTCCCGTTCAGGAAAGTGCGCATGGTGACTGTTGTATTCAGTCCCGATGCAATTTCTGTGTTTCATCAACACTCTGATAGTCCACAGATTACAGAATTCCCCCAGATGTGCATCGGAAAATTCTACTGGTCTTCCAGGGAACGATCAAAGCGCGGACTGTTTCAGACATTACTCCCATTGAGGAAAGTGCGGATGGTGACTGTTGTATTCAATCTCGATGCAAATTCTGTGTTTCATCAACACTTTGAAGGTCCACAGATAACAGAATGCCTCGATATGTGCATCTGAATCTTCTACTGGTCTTCCAGGGAACGATCAAACCGTAGACTGTTTGAGACATTACTCCCATGGAGGAAAGTGTGAAGGGTGACAGTTGTATTCAATCCCGATGCAATTTCTGTGTTTCATTAACACTCGGATAATCCACAGATTACACAATGCTTCCAGATGTGCATCGGAAACCTCTACTGGTCTTCAAGGGAACGATCAAAGCGTAGACTGTTTGAGACATTTCTCGAATGGAGGAAAGTGCGCATGGTGACTGTTGTATTCAATCCCGATGCAATTTCTGTGTTTCAACAACAATTTGAAGGTCCACAGATTACAGAATGAGTCCAGATGTGAATCGAAACTACTACTGGTCTTCCAGGGAACGATCAAAGCGTAGACTGTTTGAGACATTACTCCCATGGTGAAAAGTGCGGATGGTGACTGTTGTATTCAATCCCGATGCAATTTCTGTGTTTCAACAACACTCTGATAGTCCACAGATTACAGAATGACTCCAGATGTGCATCGGAAACTACTACTGGTATTCCAGGGGACGATCAAAGCGTAGACTGTTTGAGACATTACTCCCATGAAGGAAAGTGTGAATGGTGACTGTTGTATTCAATCCCGATGCAATATCTGTGTTTCATTAGCACTCGGATAATCCACAGATTACAGAATGCCTCCAGATGTGCATCGGAAAATACTACTGGTCTTGAGGGAACGATCAAAGCGATGACAGTTTGAGACATTACTACAATGGAGAAATGTACGCATGGTGCCTGTTGTATTAAATCCCGATGCAATTTCTGTGTTTCATCAACACTCTGATAATCCACAGATTACAGAATGATACCAGATGTGCATTGGAAACTACTACTGGTCTTCAAGTCAACGATCAAAGCTTAAACTGTTTGAGACATTACTCCCGTTGAGGAAAAAGCGCATGGTGACTGTTGTATTCAATTCCGATGCAAATTCTGTGTTTCATCATCACTTTGAAGGTCCACAGATAACAGAATGCCTCCATATGTGCATCTGAACCTGAAACTGGTCTTCCAGGGAATGATCAAACCGTAGACAGTTTGAGACATACTCCCATGGAGGAAAGTGCACATGGTGACTGTTGTATTCAAAGCCAATGCTATTTCTGTGTTTCATCAACACCCGGATAGGCCACAGATTACAGAATGCCTCCAGATGTGAATCTGAAACAACTACTGGTCTTCCATGGAACGATCAAAGCGTAGACTGTTTGAGACATTACCCCTATGGAGATAAGTGCGCATGGTGACTGTTGTATTCAAAGCCGAAGCTATTTCTGTGTTTCATCAACACCCGGATAGGCCACAGATTACAGAATGCCTCCAGATGTGCATCGGAAACTACTACTGGTCTTCCAGCGGACGATCAAAACGTAGACAGTTTGAGACATTACTCCCATGGAGGAAAGTCGGCATGGTGACTGTTGTATTCAATCCCGATGCAATATCTGTGTTTCATTAACACTCGGATAATCCACAGATTACAGAATGCATCCAGATGTGCATCGGAAAATACTACTGGTCTTGAGGGAAAGATCAAAGCGATGACAGTTTGAGACATTACTACAATGGAGAAATGTACGCATGGTGCCTGTTGTATTGAATCCCGATGCAATTTCTGTGTTTCATCAATACTTTGAAGGTCCACAGATTACAGAATGCCTCCAGATATGCATCGGAAGCTACTACTGGTCTTCCAGGGAACGATCAAAGCGTAGAGTGTTTTAGACATTACTCCCATGGAGGAAATTGCGCATGGTGACTGTTGTATTCAATCCCCAACGCAATTTCTGTGTTCATCAACACTCTGATAGTCCACAGTTTACAGAATGCCTACAGATGTGCATCGGAAACTACTACTGGACTTCCAGGGAGCGACCAAAGCGTAAAATGTTTCAGACATTACTCCCGTGTAGGAAAGTGCGCATTGTGACAGTCGTAATCAATCCCGATGCAATTTCTGTGTTTCATCAACACTCTGATAGTCCACATATTACAGAATGCTTCCAGATGTGCATTGGAAGCTACTACTGGACTTCAGGGAACGATCAAATCGATGACACTTTGAGAAATTACTCCCATGGAGGAAAGTGCGCATGGAGACTGTTGAATTTAATACCGATGCAATTTCTAAGCTTCATCAACACTCTGATAGTCCACACATTACAGAATGCCCCCAGATGTGCATCGGAAACTACTACTGCTCTTCCAGGGAACGATCAAAGCGTAGACTGTTTGACTCATTACTCCCGTGGAGGAAAGTGCGCATGGTGAATGTTGTATTCAATCCCGATGAAATTTCTGTGTTTCATCAACACTCTGATAATCCACAGATTACAGAATGATACCAGATGTGCATTGGAAACTACTACTGGTCTTCCAGGGAACGATCAAAGCGTAAACTATTTCAGACATCACTCCCGTTCAGGAAAGTGCGCATGGCGACTGTTGTATTCAATCCCGATGCAATTTCTGTGTTTCATCAACACTCTGATAGTCCACAGATTACAGAATTCCCCCAGATGTGCATCGGAAAATTCTACTGGTCTTCCAGGGAACGATCAAAGCGTGGACTGTTTCAGACATTACTCCCATTGAGGAAAGTTCGGATGGTGACTGTTGTATTCAATCTCGATGCAAATTCTGTGTTTCATCAACACTTTGAAGGTCCAAAGATAACAGAATGCCTCGATATGTACATCTGAATCTTCTACTGGTCTTCCAGGGAACGATCAAACCGTAGACTGTTTGAGACATTACTCCCATGGAGGAAAGTGCGCATGGTGACTGTTGTATTCAAAGCCGATGCTATTTCTGTGTTTCATCAACACCCGGATAGGCCACAGATTACAGAATGCCTCCAGATGTGAATCTGAAACAACTACTGGTCTGGAGGGAACAATCAAATCAACGACTATTTGAGACGTTATCCCATGGAGGAAAGTGCGCATCGTGACTGTTATATTCAAACCCGATGCAATTTCTGTGTTTCAACAACACTTTGAAGGTCCACAGATTACAGAATGAGTCCAGATGTGAATCGAAACTACTACTGGTCTTCCAGGGAACGATCAAAGCGTAGACTGATTGAGACATTACTACCATGGTGAAAAGTGCGGATGGTGACTGTTGTATTCAATCCCGATGCAATTTCTGTGTTTCATCAACACTCTGATAGTCCACAGATTACAGAATGCTTCCAGATGTGTATTGGAAACTACTACTGGACTTCAGGGAACGATCAAATCGATGACAGTTTGAGAAATTACTCCCATGGAGGAAAGTGCTCATGGTGACTGTTAAATTTAATACCGATGCAATTTCTAAGTTTCATCTTCACTCTGATAGTCCACACATTACAGAATGCCCCCAGATGTGCATCGGAAACTACTGCTGCTCTTCCAGGGAACGATCAAAGCGTATACTGTTTGACTCATTACTCACGTGGAGGAAAGTGCGCATGGTGAATGTTGTATTCAATCCCGATGCAATTTCTGTGTTTCATCAACACTCTGATAATCCACAGATTACAGAATGATACCAGATGTGCATTGGAAGCTACTACTGGTCTTCCAGGGAACGAACAAAGCGTGGACTGTTTCAGACATTACTCCCATTGAGGAAAGTGCGGATGGTCACTGTTGTATTCAATCTCGATGCAAATTCTGTGTTTCATCAACACTTTGAAGGTCCACAGATAACAGAATGCCTCCATATGTGCATCTGAATCTTCTACTGGTCTTCCAGGGAACGATCAAACCGTAGACTGTTTGTGACATTACTCCCATGGAGGAAAGTGCGCATGGTGACTGTTGTATTCAAACCCGATGCAATTTCTGTGTTTCAACAACACTCTGATAGTCCACAGATTACAGAATGCCTCCAGATGTGCTTCGGAAACTACTACTGGTCTTGAGGGAACGATCAAAGCGATGACAGTTTGAGACATTACTACAATGGAGAAATGTACGCATGATGCCTGTTATATTCAATCCCAACGCAATTTCTGTGTTCAACAACACTCTGATAGTCCTCAGTTTATAGAATGCCTCCAGATGTGCATCGGAAACTACTACTGGACTTCCAGGGAGCGATCAAAGCGAAAACTGTTTGAGACATTACTCCCATGGAGGAAAGTGCGCATGGTGACTGTCGTATTCTATCCCGGTGCAATTACTGTGTTTCATCAACACTGTGATAGTCCACAGATTACAGAATGCTTCCAGATGTGCATTGGAAACTACTGCTGGTCTTCAGGGAACGATCAAATCGATGACAGTTTGAGACATTACTCCCATGGAGGAAAGTGCGCATGGTGACTGTTGAATTCAATACCGATGCAATTTCTGTGTTTCATCAACACTCTGATAGTCCACACATTACAGAATGCCCCCAGATGTGCATCGGAAACTACTACTGGTCTTATAGGGAACGATCAAAGCGTAGACTGTTTGAGACATTACACCCGTGGAGGAAAGTGTGCATGGTGACTCTTGTATTCATTCCCGAAGAAATTTCTGTGTTTCATCAACACTCTGATAGTCCACAGATTACAGAATGCTTCCAGATGTGCATCGGAAACGTCTACTGGTCCTCCAGGTAACGATCAAAGCGTAGACTGTTTGAGACAATTCTCGAATAGAGGAAAGGGCCCATGGTGACTGTTGTATTCAATCCCGATGCAATTTCTGTGTTTCATCAACACTTTGAAATTCCACAGATTACAGAATGCCTCCAGATGTGCATCGGAAGCTACTACTGGTATTCCAGTGGACGATCAAAGCGTAGACTGTTTGAGACATTACTCCCATGGAGGAAAGTCGGCATGGTGACTGTTGTATTCAATCCCGATGCAATTTCTGTATTTTAACATCACTCTGATAGAAAACAGATCACAGAATGCTTCCAGATGTGCATCGGAAACTACTACTGGTTTTCTAGGGAACGATCAAAGCGTAGACTGTTTGAGACATTACTCCCATGGAGGAAATAGCGCCTGGTGACTGTTGTATTCAATCCCGATGCAATTTCTGTATTTCATCAACACTCTGATAGTCCACAGTTTGCAGAATGCCTCCAGATGTGCATCGGAAACTACTACTGGGCTAGAGGGAACTATCAAAGCGATGACAGTTTGAGACATTACTACAATGGAGAAATGTAAGCATGGTGCCAGTTGTATTCAATCCCAATGCAATTTCTGTGTTTCATCAACACTTTGTAAGTCAACAGATTACAGAATGCCTCCAGATGTGCATCGGAAGCTACTACTGGTCTTCCAGGGAACGATCAAAGCGTAGACTGTTTGAGACATTATTCCATGGAGGAAAGTGCGCATGGTGACTGTTGTATTCAATCCCGATGCAATTTCTGTATTTCATCAACACTCTGATAGTCCACAGTTTGCAGAATGCCTAAAGATGTGCATCGGAAACTACTACTGGACTCCCAGGGAGCGATCAAAGCGTAAACTGTTTGAGACATTACTCCCATGGAGGAAAGAGCGCATGGTGATTGTCGCATTCAATCCCGATGCAATTTCTGTGTTTCATCAACACTCTGATAGTCCACAGATTACAGAATGCCACCAGAAGTGCATCAAAAATTACTACTGGTATTCAAGGGAGCGATCAAAGCGTAGACTGTTTCAGACATTACTCCCATGGAGGGAAGTGCACATGGTGACTGTTGCATTCATTCCCGATGCAATTTCTGTGTTTCATCAACACTCTGATAGTCCACATATTACAGAATGCCACCAGATGTGCATCGGAAACTACTAATGCTCCTCCAGGGAACGATCAAAGCGTAGACAGTTTGAGACATTACTCCCATGGAGGAAAGTCGGCATGGTGGCTGTTGTATTCAATCCCGATGCAATTTCTGTGTTTGATTAACACTCTGATAGTCCACAGATTACATAATGCTTCCAGATGTGCATTGGAAACTACTACTGGTCTTCAGGGAACGATCAAATCGATGACAGTTTGAGACATTACTCCCATGGAGGAAAGTGCGCATGGTGATTGTTGAATTTAATACCGATGCAAATTCTGTGTTTCATCAACACTCTGATAGTCCACACATTACAGAATGCCCCCAGATGTGCATCGGAAACTACTACTGGTCTTATAGGGAACGATCAAAGCATAGACTGTTTGAGACATTACACCCATGGAGGAAAGTGAGCATGGTGACTGTTGTATTCATTCCCGATGCAATTTCTGTGTTTCATCAACACTCTGATAGCCCAAAGATTACAGAATGCCTCCAGATGTGCATCGGAAACTACTACTGGTCTTCCAGGGAACGATCAAAGCGTAGATGTTTGAGACGTTACTCCCATGGAGGAAAGTCCGCATGGCGACTGCTGTATTCAGTCCCGATGCAATTTCTGTGTTTCAACAACACTCTGATAGTCCGCAGATTACAGAATGCCTCCAGATGTGCATCGGAATCTACTACTGGTCATCCAGGGAACGATCAAAGCGTAGACTGTTTGAGACATTATCCCATGGAGGAAAGTGCGCATGGTGACTGTTGTATTCAATCCCGATGCAATTTCTGTATTTCAACAACACTTTGAAGGTCCACAGATTACAGAATGCCTCTAGATGTGAATCGAAACTACTACTGGTTTTCCAGGGAACGATCAAAGCGTAGACTGATTGAGACATTACTCCCATGGATGGAAGTGCGGATGGTGACTGTTGTATTCAAACCCGATGCAATTTCTGTGTTTCAACAACACTCTGATAGTCCACAGATTACAGAATGCCTCCAGATGTGCATCGGAAACTACTACTGGTCTTGAGGGAACGATCAAAGCGATGGCAGTTTGAGACATTACTACAATGAAGAAATGGTTCCTGTTGTATTCAATCCCGATGCAATTTCTGTGTTTCATCAACACTTTGAAGGTCCACAGATTACAGAATGCCTCCAGATGTGCATCGGAAGCTACTACTGGTCTTCCAGGGAACGATCAAAGCGTAGAGTGTTTGAGACATTACTCCCATGGAGGAAATTGCGCATGGTGACTGTTGTATTCAATCCCCAACGCAATTTCTGTGTTCATCAACACTCTGATAGTCCACAGTTTACAGAATGCCTCCAGATGTGCATCGGAAGCTACTACTGGACTTTCAGGGAGCGATCAAATCGTAAACTGTTTGAGACATTACTCCCATGGAGGAAAGTGCGCATGGTGACTGTTATATTCAATCCCGATGCAAGTTCTGTGTTTCATCAACACTCTGATAGTTCACAGATTACAGAATGCTTCCAGATGTGCATCGGATGCATCGGAAACAACTACTGGTCTTATAGGGAACGATCAAAGCGTAGCCTGTTTGAGACATTACACCCATGGAGGAAAGTGCGCATGGTGACTGTTGTGTTCATTCCCGATGCAATTTCTGTGTTTCATCAACACTCTGATAGTCCACAGATTACAGAATGCCTCCAGATGTGCATCGGAAACTACTACTGGTCATCCAGGGAACGATCAAAGCGTAGACTGTTTGAGACGTTACTCCCATGGAGGAAAGTACGTATGGCGACTGCTGTATTCAATCCCGATGCAATTTCTGTGTTTCAACAACACTCTGATAGTCCACAGATTACAGAATGACTCCAGATGTGCATCGGAAACTACTACTGGTATTCCAGGGGACGATCAAAGCGTAGACTGTTTGAGACATTACTCCCATGGAGGAAAGTCGGCATGGTGACTGTTGTATTCAATCCCGATGCAATTTCTGTGTTTCAACATCACTCTGATAGAAAACAGATTACAGAATGCTTCCAGATGTGCATCGGAAACTACTACTGGTCTTCTAGGGAACGATCAAAGCGTAGACTGTTTGAGACATTACTCCCATGGAGGAAATAGCGCCTGGTGACTGTTGTATTCAATCCCGATGCAATTTCTGTGTTTCATTAACACTCGGATAATCCACAGATTACAGAATGCCCCCAGATGTGCATCGGAAACTACTACTGGTCTAGAGGGAACTATCAAAGCGATGACAGTTTGAGACATTACTACAATGGAGAAATGTAAGCATGGTGCCCGTTGTATTCAATCCCGATGCAATTTCTGTGTTTCATCAACACTCTGGTAGTCCACAGTTTGCAGAATGCCTCCAGATGAGCATCGGAAACTACTACTGGACTCCCAGGGAGCGATCAAAGCGTAAACTGTTTGAGACATTACTCCCATGGAGGAAAGAGCGCATGGTGATTGTCGTATTCAATCCCGATGCAATTTCTGTGTTTCATCAACACTCTGATAGTCCACAGATTACAGAATGTTTCCAGATGTGCATTGGAAACTACTACTGGTCTTCAGGGAACGATCAAATCGATTACCGTTTGAGACATTACTCCCATGGAGGAAAGTGCTCATGGTGACTGTTGTATTCAATACCGATGCAATTTCTGTGTTTCATCAAACCTCTGATAGTCCGCCAATTACAGAATGCCCCCAGATGTGCATCGGAAACAACTACTGGTCTTATAGGGAACGATCAAAGCGTAGACTGTTTGAGACATTACACCCATGAAGGAAAGTGCGCATGGTGACTGTTGTATTCTTTCCCGATGCAATTTCCGAGTTACATCAACACTCTGATAATCCACAGATTACAGAATGCCACCAGAAGTGCATCAAAAATTACTACTGGTACTCAAGGGAACGATCAAAGCGTAGACTGTTTGAGACACTACTCCCGTGGAGGAAAGTCGGCATGGTGGCTGTTGTATTCAATCCCGATGCAATTTCTGTGTTTGATTAACACTCTGATAGTCCACAGATTACATAATGCTTCCAGATGTGCATTGGAAACTACTACTGGTCTTCAGGGAACGATCAAATCGATGACAGTTTGAGACATTACTCCTATGGAGGAAAGTGCGCATGGTGACTGTTGAATTTAATACCGATGCAATTTCTGTGTTTCATCAACACTCTGATAGTCCACACATTACAGAATGCCCCCAGATGTGCATCGGAAACTACTACTGGTCTTATAGGGAACGATCAAAACATAGACTGTTTGAGAGATTACACCCATGGAGGAAAGTGAGCATGTTGACTGTTGTATTCATTCCCGATGCAATTTCTGTGTTTCATCAACACTCTGATAGCCCACAGATTACAGAATGCCACCAGTTGTGCATCGGAAACCTCTACTGGTCTTCCAGGGAACGATCAAAGCGTAGACTGTTTGAGACATTTCTCACATGGAGGAAAGTGCGCATGGTGACTGTTGCATTCAATCCCGATGCAATTTCTGTGTTTCATCAACACTTTGAAGGTCCACAGATTACAGAATGCCTCCAGATGTGAATCGAAACTACTACTGGTCTTCCAGGGAACGATCAAAGCGTAGACTGATTGAGACATTACTCCCATGGATGGAAGTGCGGATGAAGACTGTTTTATTCAAACCCGATGCAATTTCTGTGTTTCAACAACACTCTGATAGTCCACAGATTACAGAATGCCTCCAGATGTGCATCGGAAACTACTACTGGTCTTGAGGGAACGATCAAAGCGATGGCAGTTTGAGACATTACTACAATGGAGAAATGGTGCCTGTTGTATTCAATCCCGATGCAATTTCTGTGTTTCATCAACACTTTGAAGGTCCACAGATTACAGAATGCCTCCAGATGTGCATCGGAAGCTACTACTGGTCTTCCAGGGAACGATCAAAGCGTAGAGTGTTTGAGACATTACACCATAGGAAATTGCGCATGGTGACTGTTGTATTCAATCCCCAACGCAATTTCTGTGTTCATCAACACTCTGATAGTCCACAGTTTACAGAATGCCTCCAGATGTGCATCGGAAGCTACTACTGGACTTTCAGGGAGCGATCAAAGCGTAAACTGTTTGAGACATTACTCCCATGGAGGAAAGTGCGCATGGTGACTGTTATATTCAATCCCGATGCAAGTTCTGTGTTTCATCAACACTCTGATATTCCACAGATTACAGAATGCTTCCAGATGTGCATCGGAAACTACTACTGGTCTTATAGGGAACGATCAAAGCGTAGACTGTTTGAGACATTACACCCATGGGGGGAAGTGCGCATGGTGACTGTTGTGTTCATTCCCGATGCAATTTCTGTGTTTCATCAACACTTTGAAGGTCCACAGATTACAGAATGCCTCCAGATGTGAATCGAAACTACTACTGCTCTGCCAGGGAACGATCACAGCGTAGACTGTTTGAGACATTACTCCCATGGAGGAAAGTCGGCATGGTGACTGTTGGATTCAATCCCGATGAAATTTCTGTATCTCATCAACACTTTGAAGGTCAACAGGTTACAGAATGTTTCCAGATGTGCAGCGGAAACTACTACTGGTCTTCCAGGGGACGATCAAAGCGCAGACTGTTTGAGACATTACTCCCATGGAGGAAAGTCGGCATGGTGACTGTTGTATTCAATCCCGATGCAATTTCTGTATTTCATCAACACTCTGATAGTCTACAGTTTACAGAATGCCTCCAGATGTGCATCGGAAACTACTACTGGACTTCCAGGGAGCGATCAAATAGTAAACTGTTTGAGACATTACTCCCATTGAGGAAATTGCGCATGGTGACTGTCGTATTCAATCCCGATGCAATTTCTGTGTTTCATCAACACTCTGATAGTCCACAGATTACACAATGCTTCCAGATGTGCATTGGAAACTACTACTGCTCTTCAGGGAACGATCAAATCGATGACCGTTTGAGACATTACTCCCATGGAGGAAAGTGCGCATGGTAACTGTTGTATTTTAATACCGATGCAATTTCTGTGTTTCATCAACACTCTGATAGTCCACACATTACAGAATGCCCCCAGATGTGCATCGGGAACAACTACTGGTCTTATAGGGAACGATCAAAGCGTAGACTGTTTGAGACATTACACCCATGGAGGAAAGTGCGCATGGTGACTGTTGTATTCTTTCCCGATGCAATTTCCGTGTTTCATCAACACTCTGATAGTCCACAGATTACTTAATGCCACCAGATGTGCATCAATAACTACTACTGGTATTCAAGGGAACGATCAAAGCGTAGACTGTTTGAGACACTACTTCCGTGGAGGAAACTGCACATGGTGACTATTGTATTCAATCCCGACGCAATTTCTGTGTTTCATCAACACTTTGAAGGTCCACAGATTACAGAATGCCTCCAGATGTGAATCGAAACTACTACTGGTCTTCCACGGAACGATCAAATTTTAGACTATTTGAGACATTACTCCCATGGAGGAAAGTGCGGATGGTGACTGTTGTATTCAATCCCGATGTAATTTCAGTGTATCAACAACAGTCTGATAGTCCACAGATTACAGAATGCCTCCAGCTGTGCATCGGAACCAACTACTGGTCTTCCAGGGAACGATCAAAACGTAGACTGTTTGAGACGTTACTCCCATGGAGGAAAGTCCGATTGACGACTGCTGTATTCAATCCCGATGCAATTTCTGTCTTTCAACAACATTCTGATAGTAAACAGATTACAGAATGCCTCAAGATGTGCATCGGAAACTACTACTGGTCTTCCAGGGAACGATCAAAGCGTAGACTGTTTGAGACATTACTCCGATGGAGGAAAGTGCGCATGGTGACTGTTGCATTAAATTGCGATGCAATTTCTGTGATTCAACAACACTCTGATAGTCCACAGATTACAGAATGCCTCCAGATGTGCATCGGAAAACACTACTTTCGTTCCACGGAACCATCAAAGCGTAGACTGTTTGAGACATTACTCCCATGGAGGAAATTGCCCATGGTGACTCTTGTAATCAATCCCGGCGCAATTTCTGTGTTTCATGAACACTATAAAGGTCCACAGATTACAGAATGCCTCCAGATGTGCATCGGAAACTACTACTGGTCTTGAGGGAACGATCAAAGCGATGAGAGTTTGAGACATTGCTACAATGGAGAAATGGTGCCTGTTGTATTCAATCCCGATGCAATTTTTGTGTTTCATCAACACTTTGAAGGTCCACAGATTACAGAATGCCTCCAGATGTGCATCGGAAGCTACTACTGGTGTTCCAGGGAACGATCAAAGCGTAGAGTGTTTGAGACATTACACCCATGGAGGAAAGTGCGCATGGTGACTGTTGTATTAGATCCCGATGCAATTTCTGTGTTCATCAACACTCTGATAGTCCACAGTTTACAGAATGCCGCCAGATGTGCATCGGAAACTAGTACTGGTCTTCCAGTGAACGATCAAATCGTAGACTGTTTGAGACGTTAGTCCCATGGAGGAAAGTTCACATTGCGACTGTTGTATTCAATCCCGATGCAATTTTTGTGTTTCAACAACACACTGATAGTAAACAGATTACCGAATGCCTCCAGATGTGAATCGAAAGTACTACTGGTCTTCCAGGGAACGATCAAATCGTAGACTGTTTGAGACGTTACTCCCATGTAGGAAAGTCCACATGGCGACTGTTGTATTCAATCCCGATGCAATATCTGTGTTTCAACAACACTCTGATAGTAAACAGATTACAGAATGCCTCCAGATGTGCATAGGAAACTACTACTGGTCTTCCAGGGAACGATCAAAGCGTAGACTGTTTGAGACATTATCCCATGGAGGAAAGTGCGCATGGTGACTGTTGTATTCAATCCCGATGCAATTTCTGTATTTCAACAACACTTTGAAGGTCCACAGATTACAGAATGCCTCCAGATGTGAATCGAAACTACTACTGGTCTTCCAGGGAACGATCAAATCGTAGACTGATTGAGACATTACTCCCATGGATGGAAGTGCGGATGAAGACTGTTTTATTCAAACCCGATGCAATTTCTGTGTTTCATCAACACTCTGATAGTCCACAGATTACAGATTGCCTCCAGATGTGCATCGGAAACTACTACTGGTCTTGAGGGAACGATCAAAGCGATGGCAGTTTGAGACATTACTACAATGGAGAAATGGTGCCCGTTGTATTCAATCCCGATGCAATTTCTGTGTTTCATCAACACTTTGAAGGTCCACAGATTACAGAATGCCTCCAGATGTGCATCGGAAGCTACTACTGGTCTTCCAGGGAACGATCAAAGCGTAGAGTGTTTGAGACATTACACCATAGGAAATTGCGCATGGTGACTGTTGTATTCAATCCCCAACGCAATTTCTGTGTTCATCAACACTCTGATAGTCCACAGTTTACAGAATGCCTCCAGATGTGCATCGGAAGCTACTACTGGACTTTCAGGGAGCGATCAAAGCGTAAACTGTTTGAGACATTACTCCCATGGAGGAAAGTGCGCATGGTGACTGTTATATTCAATCCCGATGCAAGTTCTGTGTTTCATCAACACTCTGATAGTCCACAGATTACAGAATGCTTCCAGATGTGCATCGGAAACTACTACTGGTCTTATAGGGAACGATCAAAGCGTAGACTGTTTGAGACATTACACCCATGGAGGGAAGTGCGCATGGTGACTGCTGTGTTCATTCCCGATGCAATTTCTGTGTTTCATCAACACTCTGATAGTCCACAGATTACAGAATGCCCCAGATGTGCTTCGGAAACCTCTACTGGTCTTCCAGGGAACGATCAAAGCGTACACTCTTTGAGACATTTCTCACATGGAGGAAAGTGCGCATTGTGACTGTTGTAGTCAATTGCGATACAATTTCAGTGTTTCATCAACACTTTGAAGGTCCACAGATTACAGAATGCCTCCAGATGTGAATCGAAACTACTACTGCTCTGCCAGGGAACGATCACAGCGTAGACTGTTTGAGACATTACTCCCATGGGGGAAAGTGCGGATGGTGACTGTTGTATTCAATCCCGATGCAATTTCTGTGTATCAACAACACTCTGAAAGTCCACAGATTACAGAATTCCTCCAGATGTGCATCGGAAACTACTACTGGTCTTTCAGGGAACGATCAAAGCGTAGACTGTTTGAGACATTATCCCATGGAGGAAAGTGCGCATGGTGACTGTTGTATTCAATCCCGATGCAAATTCTGTATTTCATCAACACTTTGAAGGTCCGCAGATTACAGAATGCCTCCAGATGTGAATCGAAACTACTACTGGTCATCCAGAGAACGATCAAAGCGTAGACTGTTTGAGACATTACTCCCATGGAGGAAAGTCGGCATGGTGACTGTTGTATTCAATCCCGATGAAATTTCTGTATCTCATCAACACTTTGAAGGTCCACAGATTACAGATTGTTTCCAGATGTGCAGCGGAAACTACTACTGGTCTTCCAGGGGACGATCAAAGCGCAGACTGTTTGAGACATTACTCCCATGGAGGAAAGTCGGCATGGTGACTGTTGTATTCAATCCCGATGCAATTTCTGTATTTCATCAACACTCTGATAGTCCACAGTTTACAGAATGCCTCCAGATGTGCATAGGAAACTACTACTGGACTTCCAGGGAGCGATCAAATAGTAAACTGTTTGAGACATTACTCCCATTGAGGAAATTGCGCATGGTGACTGTCGTATTCAATCCCGATGCAATTTCCGTGTTTCATCAACACTCTGATAGTCCACAGATTACTTAATGCCACCAGATGTGCATCAATAACTACTACTGGTATTCAAGGGAACGATCAAAGCGTAGACTGTTTGAGACATTACTCCCATGGAGGAAAGTGCGCATGGTGACTATTGTATTCAATCCCGATGCAATTTCTGTGTTTCATCAATCCTTTGAAGGTCCACAGATTACAGAATGCCTCCAGATGTGAATCGAAACTACTACTGGTCTTCCAGGGAACGATCAAAGCGTAGACTGTTTGAGACATTACTCCCATGGAGGAAAGTTTGGATGGTGACTGTTGTATTCAGTCCCGATGCAATTACTGTGTATCAACAACACTCTGATAGTCCACAGATTACAGAATGCCTCCAGATGTGCATCTGAAACTACTACTGGTCTTCCAGAGAACGATCAAATCGTAGACTGTTTGAGACGTTAATCCCATGGAGGAAAGTCCTCATGGTACCTATTGTATTCAATCCCGATGCAATTTCTGTATTTCATCAACACTCTGATAGTCTACAGTTTACAGAATGCCTCCAGATGTGCATCGGAAACTACTACTGGACTTCCAGGGAGCGATCAAATAGTAAACTGTTTGAGACATTACTCCCATTGAGGAAATTGCGCATGGTGACTGTCGTATTCAATCCCGATGAAATTTCTGTGTTTCATCAACACTCTGATAGTCCACAGATTACACAATGCTTCCAGATGTGCATTGGAAACTACTACTGGTCTTCAGGGAACGATCAAATCGATGACCGTTTGAGACATTACTCCCATGGAGGAAAGTGCGCATGGTAACTGTTGTATTTTAATACCGATGCAATTTCTGTGTTTCATCAACACTCTGATAGTCCACACATTACAGAATCCCCCCAGATGTGCATCGGGAACAACTACTGGTCTTATAGGGAACGATCAAAGCGTAGACTGTTTGAGACATTACACCCATGGAGGAAAGTGCGCATGGTGACTGTTGTATTCTTTCCCGATGCAATTTCCGTGTTTCATCAACACTCTGATAGTCCACAGATTACTTAATGCCACCAGATGTGCATCAATAACTACTACTGGTATTCAAGGGAACGATCAAAGCGTAGACTGTTTGAGACACTACTTCCGTGGAGGAAACTGCACATGGTGACTATTGTATTCAATCCCGACGCAATTTCTGTGTTTCATCAACACTTTGAAGGTCCACAGATTACAGAATGCCTCCAGATGTGAATCGAAACTACTACTGGTCTTCCACGGAACGATCAAATTTTAGACTGTTTGAGACATTACTCCCATGGAGGAAAGTGCGGATGGTGACTGTTGTATTCAATCCCGATGTAATTTCAGTGTATCAACAACAGTCTGATAGTCCACAGATTACAGAATGCCTCCAGCTGTGCATCGGAACCAACTACTGGTCTTCCAGGGAACGATCAAAACGTAGACTGTTTGAGACGTTACTCCCATGGAGGAAAGTCCGATTGACGACTGCTGTATTCAATCCCGATGCAATTTCTGTCTTTCAACAACATTCTGATAGTAAACAGATTACAGAATGCCTCAAGATGTGCATCGGAAACTACTACTGGTCTTCCAGGGAACGATCAAAGCGTAGACTGTTTGAGACATTACTCCGATGGAGGAAAGTGCGCATGGTGACTGTTGCATTAAATTGCGATGCAATTTCTGTGATTCAACAACACTCTGATAGTCCACAGATTACAGAATGCCTCCAGATGTGCATCGGAAAACACTACTGTCGTTCCACGGAACCATCAAAGCGTAGACTGTTTGAGACATTACTCCCATGGAGGAAATTGCCCATGGTGACTCTTGTAATCAATCCCGGCGCAATTTCTGTGTTTCATGAACACTATAAAGGTCCACAGATTACAGAATGCCTCCAGATATGCATCGGAAACTACTACTGGTCTTGAGGGAACGATCAAAGCGATGAGAGTTTGAGACATTGCTACAATAGAGAAATGGTGCCTGTTGTATTCAATCCCGATGCAATTTTTGTGTTTCATCAACACTTTGAAGGTCCACAGATTACAGAATGCCTCCAGATGTGCATCGGAAGCTACTACTGGTCTTCCACGGAACGATCAAAGCGTAGAGTGTTTGAGACATTACACCCATGGAGGAAAGTGCGCATGGTGACTGTTGTATTAGATCCCGATGCAATTTCTGTGTTCATCAACACTCTGATAGTCCACAGTTTACAGAATGCCGCCAGATGTGCATCGGAAACTAGTACTGGTCTTCCAGTGAACGATCAAATCGTAGACTGTTTGAGACGTTAGTCCCATGGAGGAAAGTTCACATTGCGACTGTTGTATTCAATCCCGATGCAATTTTTGTGTTTCAACAACACACTGATAGTAAACAGATTACCGAATGCCTCCAGATGTGAATCGAAAGTACTACTGGTCTTCCAGGGAACGATCAAATCGTAGACTGTTTGAGACGTTACTCCCATGTAGGAAAGTCCACATGGCGACTGTTGTATTCAATCCCGATGCAATATCTGTGTTTCAACAACACTCTGATAGTAAACAGATTACAGAATGCCTCCAGATGTGCATAGGAAACTACTACTGGTCTTCCAGGGAACGATCAAAGCGTAGACTGTTTGAGACATTATCCCATGGAGGAAAGTGCGCATGGTGACTGTTGTATTCAATCCCGATGCAATTTCTGTATTTCAACAACACTTTGAAGGTCCACAGATTACAGAATGCCTCCAGATGTGAATCGAAACTACTACTGGTCTTCCAGGGAACGATCAAATCGTAGACTGATTGAGACATTACTCCCATGGATGGAAGTGCGGATGAAGACTGTTTTATTCAAACCCGATGCAATTTCTGTGTTTCATCAACACTCTGATAGTCCACAGATTACAGATTGCCTCCAGATGTGCATCGGAAACTACTACTGGTCTTGAGGGAACGATCAAAGCGATGGCAGTTTGAGACATTACTACAATGGAGAAATGGTGCCCGTTGTATTCAATCCCGATGCAATTTCTGTGTTTCATCAACACTTTGAAGGTCCACAGATTACAGAATGCCTCCAGATGTGCATCGGAAGCTACTACTGGTCTTCCAGGGAACGATCAAAGCGTAGAGTGTTTGAGACATTACACCATAGGAAATTGCGCATGGTGACTGTTGTATTCAATCCCCAACGCAATTTCTGTGTTCATCAACACTCTGATAGTCCACAGTTTACAGAATGCCTCCAGATGTGCATCGGAAGCTACTACTGGACTTTCAGGGAGCGATCAAAGCGTAAACTGTTTGAGACATTACTCCCATGGAGGAAAGTGCGCATGGTGACTGTTATATTCAATCCCGATGCAAGTTCTGTGTTTCATCAACACTCTGATAGTCCACAGATTACAGAATGCTTCCAGACGTGCATCGGAAACTACTACTGGTCTTATAGGGAACGATCAAAGCGTAGACTGTTTGAGACATTACTCCCATGGAGGGAAGTGCGCATGGTGACTGCTGTGTTCATTCCCGATGCAATTTCTGTGTTTCATCAACACTCTGATAGTCCACAGATTACAGAATGCCCCAGATGTGCTTCGGAAACCTCTACTGGTCTTCCAGGGAACGATCAAAGCGTACACTGTTTGAGACATTTCTCACATGGAGGAAAGTGCGCATTGTGACTGTTGTAGTCAATTGCGATACAATTTCAGTGTTTCATCAACACTTTGAAGGTCCACAGATTACAGAATGCCTCCAGATGTGAATCGAAACTACTACTGCTCTGCCAGGGAACGATCACAGCGTAGACTGTTTGAGACATTACTCCCATGGGGGAAAGTGCTGATGGTGACTGTTGTATTCAATCCCGATGCAATTTCTGTGTATCAACAACACTCTGAAAGTCCACAGATTACAGAATTCCTCCAGATGTGCATCGGAAACTACTACTGGTCTTTCAGGGAACGATCAAAGCGTAGACTGTTTGAGACATTATCCCATGGAGGAAAGTGCGCATGGTGACTGTTGTATTCAATCCCGATGCAAATTCTGTATTTCATCAACACTTTGAAGGTCCGCAGATTACAGAATGCCTCCAGATGTGAATCGAAACTACTACTGGTCATCCATTGAACGATCAAAGCGTAGACTGTTTGAGACATTACTCCCATGGAGGAAAGTCGGCATGGTGACTGTTGTATTCAATCCCGATGAAATTTCTGTATCTCATCAACACTTTGAAGGTCCACAGATTACAGATTGTTTCCAGATGTGCAGCGGAAACTACTACTGGTCTTCCAGGGGACGATCAAAGCGCAGACTGTTTGAGACATTACTCCCATGGAGGAAAGTCGGCATGGTGACTGTTGTATTCAATCCCGATGCAATTTCTGTATTTCATCACCACTCTGATAGTCCACAGTTTACAGAATGCCTCCAGATGTGCATAGGAAACTACTACTGGACTTCCAGGGAGCGATCAAATAGTAAACTGTTTGAGACATTACTCCCATTGAGGAAATTGCGCATGGTGACTGTCGTATTCAATCCCGATGCAATTTCCGTGTTTCATCAACACTCTGATAGTCCACAGATTACTTAATGCCACCAGATGTGCATCAATAACTACTACTGGTATTCAAGGGAACGATCAAAGCGTAGACTGTTTGAGACATTACTCCCATGGAGGAAAGTGCGCATGGTGACTGTTGTATTCAATCCCGATGCAATTTCTGTGTTTCATCAATCCTTTGAAGGTCCACAGATTACAGAATGCCTCCAGATGTGAATCGAAACTACTACTGGTCTTCCAGGGAACGATCAAAGCGTAGACTGTTTGAGACATTACTCCCATGGAGGAAAGTTTGGATGGTGACTGTTGTATTCAGTCCCGATGCAATTTCTGTGTATCAACAACACTCTGATAGTCCACAGATTACAGAATGCCTCCAGATGTGCATCTGAAACTACTATTGGTCTTCCAGAGAACGATCAAATCGTAGACTGTTTGAGACGTTAATCCCATGGAGGAAAGTCCTCATGGTACCTATTGTATTCAATCCCGATGCAATTCCTGTGTGTCATCAACATTCTGATAGAACATAGATTACTGAATGCCTCCAGATGTGCATCGGAAACTACTACTGGCCTTCCAGGGAGCGATCAAAGTTTGACTGTGTGAAACATTACTCCAATAGAGGGAAGTGCGCATTGTGACTGTTGTATTCTATCCCGATGCAATTTCTGTGTTCATCAACACTCTGATAGTCCACAGATTACAGAATGCCTCCAGATGTGAATGGGAAACTACTACTGGTCTTATAGGGAGCGATCAAAACGTAAACTGTTTGAGACATTACTCCCATGGAGGAAAGGCCACATGGTGACTTTTGTATTCATTCCCGATGCAATTTCTGTGTTTCATCAACACTCTGATACTCCACAGATTACAGAATGCTTCCAGATGTGCATCAGAAACTACTACTGGTCTTCCAGGGAACGATCAAATCGATGACAGTTTGAGACATTACTCCCATGGAGGAAAGTGCGCATGGTAACTCTTGTAATCAAACCCGATGCAATTTCTGTGTTTCATCAACACTTTGAAGGTCCACAGATTACAGAATGCCTCCAGTTGTGAATCGAAACTACTACTGATCTTCCAGGGAACGATCAAAGCGTAGACTGTTTGAGACATTACTCCCATGGAGGAAAGTGCGGATGGTGACTGGTGTATTCAATACCGATGCAATTTTTGTGTTTCATCTACACTCGGATAGTCCACACACTACAGAATGCCACCAGTTGTGCATCAAATACTACTACTGGTCTTCCAGGGAACGATCAAAGCGTAGACTGTTTGAGACATTACTCCCATGGAGGAAAGTGGTCATGGTGACGGTTGTATTCAATCCCGACGCAATTTCTGTGTTTCATTAACACTCGGATAGTCCACAGATAACACAATGCCTGCAGATGTGCATCGGAAACTACTGCTGGTCTTCAGGGAACGATCTAAGCGATGACAGTTTAGACATTACTCCAATGGAGAAATGTACGCATGGTGGCTGTTGTATTCAATCCCGATGCAATTTCTGTGTTTCATCAACACTTTGAAGGTCCACAGATAACATAATGCCACCTGATGTGCATCGGAAAAAACTACTGGTCTTCCAGGGAACGATCAAAGCGTAGACTGTTTGAGACATTACTCCCATGGAGGAAAGTGCGCATGGTGACTGTTGTATTCAATCCCGATGCAATTTCTGTGTTTCATCAATCCTTTGAAGGTCCACAGATTACAGAATGCCTCCAGATGTGAATCGAAACTACTACTGGTCTTCCAGGGAACGATCAAAGCGTAGACTGTTTGAGACATTACTCCCATGGGGGAAAGTGCGGATGGTGACTGTTGTATTCAATCCCGATGCAATTTCTGTGTATCAACAACACTCTGATAGTCCACAGATTACAGAATGCCTCCAGATGTGCATCTGAAACTACTACTGGTCTTCCAGAGAACGATCAAATCGTAGACTGTTTGAGACGTTAATCCCATGGAGGAAAGTCCTTATGGTACCTATTGTATTCAATCCCGATGCAATTCCTGTGTGTCATCAACATTCTGATAGAACATAGATTACTGAATGCCTCCAGATGTGCATCGGAAACTACTACTGGCCTTCCAGGGAGCGATCAAAGTTTGACTGTGTGAAACATTACTCCAATAGAGGGAAGTGCGCATTGTGACTGTTGTATTCAATCCCGATGCAATTTCTGTGTTCATCAACACTCTAATAGTCCACAGATTACAGAATGCCTCCAGATGTGAATGGGAAACTACTACTGGTCTTATAGGGAGCGATCAAAACGTAAACTGTTTGAGACATTACTCCCATGGAGGAAAGGCCACATGGTGACTTTTGTATTCATTCCCGATGCAATTTCTGTGTTTCATCAACACTCTGATACTCCACAGATTACAGAATGCTTCCAGATGTGCATCGGAAACTACTACTGGTCTTCCAGGGAACGAGCAAAGCGTAGAGTGTTTGAGACATTACACCCATGGAGGAAATTGCACATGGTGACTGTTGTATTCAATCCCCAACGCAATTTCTTTATTCATCAACACTCTGATAGTCCACAGTTTACAGAATGCCTCCAGATGTGCATCGGAAAACACTACTTTCGTTCCAGGGAACAATCAAAGCGTAGACTGTTTGAGACATTACTCCCATGGTGGAAATTGCGCATGGTGACTGTTGTAATCAATCTCGACGCAAATTCTGTGTTTCATCAAAACTTTGAAGGTCCACAGATAACAGAATGCCTCCAGGTGTGCATCGGAAACTACTTCTGGACTTCCAGGAAGCGATCGAAGCGTAAATTGATTGAGGCATTACTCCCATGGAGGAAAGTGGGCATGGTGACTGTTGTATTCAATCCCGATGCAATATCTGTGTTTTATCAACACTCTGATAGTCCACAGATTACAGAATGCTTCCAGATGTGCGTTGGAAACTACTACTGGTCTTCAGGGAACGGTCAAATCGATGACAGTTTGAGACATTACTCCCATGTAGGAAGGTGCGCATGGTGACTGTTGTATTCAATACCGATGCGATTTCTGTGTTTCATCAACACTCTGATAGTCCACACATTGCAGAATGCCCCCAGATGTGCATCGGAAACTAGTACTGGTGTTATAGGGAACGATCACAGCGTAGACTGTTTGAGACATTACACCCATGGAGGAAAGTGCGCATGGTGACTGTTGTATTCATTAACGATGCAATTTCTGTGTTTCATCAACACTCTGATAGTCCACAGATTACAGAATGACACCGGATGTGCATCAAAAACTACTACTGGTATTCCAGGGAACGATCAAAGCGTAGACTGTTTGAGACACTACTCCCGTGGAGGAAACTACGCATGGTGACTGTTGTATTCATTCCCGACGCAATTTCTGTGTTTCAACAACACTCTGATAATCCACAGATTACAGAATGCCACCTCATGTGCATCGGAAAACAATACTGGTCTTCCAGGGAACGATCAAAGCGTAGACTGTTTGAGACATTACTCCCATGGAGGAAAGTGCTCTTGGTGACTGTTGCATTAAATCGCGATGCAATTTCTGTGTTTCAACAACACTCTGATAGTCCACAGATTACAGAATGCCTCCAGATGTGCATCAGAAAACACTACTTTCCTTCCAGGGAACCATCAAAGCGTAGGCTATTTGAGACATTACTCCCATGGAGGAAAGTGCGCGTGGTAACTGTTGTAATCAATCCTCATGCAATTTCTGTGCTTCATCAACACTTTGAAGGTCCACAGATTACAGAATGCCACCAGATGTGAATCGAAACTACTACTGGTCTTCCAGGGAACGATCAAAGCGTAGACTGTTTGAGACATTACTCCCATAGAGGACAGTGCGGATGGTGACTGTTGTATTCAATCCCGATGCAATTTCTGTGTATCAACAACACTCTGATAGTCCACAGATTACAGAATGCCTCCAGATGTGCATCTCAAACTACTACTGGTCTTCCAGTGAACGATCAAATCGTAGACTGTTTGAGACGTTAGTCCCATGGAGGAAAGTTCACATGGCGACTGTTGTATTCAATCCCGATGCAATTTCTGTGTTTCAACAACACTCTGATAGTAAACAGATTACCGAATGCCTCCAGATGTGAATCGAAAGTACTACTGGTCTTCCAGGGAACGATCAAATCGTAGACTGTTTGAGACGTTAGTCCCATGTAGGAAAGTCCACATGGCGACTGTTGTATTCAATCCCGATGCAATATCTGTGTTTCAACAACACTCTGATAGTACACAGATTACAGAATGCCTCCAGATGTGCATCGGAAACTACTACTGGTCTTCCAGGGAACGATCAAAGCGTAGACTATTTGAGACATTACTCCCATGGAGGAAAGTCCGCATGGTGACAGTTGTATTCAATCCCGATGCAATTTCTGTGTTTCAACAACACTCTGATAGTAAACAGATTACAGAATGCCTCCAGATGTGCATCGGAAACTACTACTGGTCTTCCAGGGACCGATCAAATCGTAGACTGTTTGCGACATTACTCCCATGGAAGAAAATGCGCATGGTGAGTCTTGTATTCAATCCCGATGCACTTTCTGTGTTTCATCAACACTCTGATAGTCCACAATTACAGAATGCCTAAAGAAGTGCATCGGAAACTACTACTGGTCATCAGGGAACGATGTAAGCGATGACAGTTTAGAAATTACTCCAATGGAGAAATGTAAGCATGGTGCCTGTTGTATTCAATCCCGATGCAATTTCTGTGTTTCATCAACACTTTGAAGGTCCACACATTACAGAATGCCTCCAGATGTGCCTCGGAAGCTACTACTGGTCTTCCAGGGAACGATCAAAGCGTTGACTCTTTGAGACATTAGTGCCATGCAGGAAAGTCCGCATGGTGCCTATTGTATTCTATCCCGATGCAATTTCTGTGTTTCATCACCACTCTGATAGTCCACAGAGTACAGAATGCCTCCAGATGTGCATCGGAAACTACTACTGGTCTCCAGGGAACGATCAAAGCGTAGACAGTTTGAGACATTACTCCCATAGAGGGGAGTGCGGATGGTGACTGGTGTATTCAATACCGATGCAATTCTTGTGTTTCATCTACACTCTGATAGTCCACACACTACAGAATGCACCCAGATGTGCATCGGAAACTACTACTGGTCTTCTAGGGAACGATCAAAGCGTAGACTGTTTGAGACATCACACCCATGGAGGAAAGTGCGCATGGTGATTGTTATATTCATCCCGATATAATTTCTGTGTTTCATCAACACTCTGATAGTCCACAGATTACAGAATGCCACCAGATGTGCATCGGAAACTACTACTGGTCTTCCAGGGAACAATCAAAGCGTAGACTGTTTGAGACATTACTCCCGTGGAGGAAAGTGCGCATGGTGACTGTTGTATTCAATCCCGATGCAATTTCTGTGTTTCATCAACACTCTGATAGTCCACAGATTACAGAATGCCTCCAGATGTGCATTGGAAACTACTACTGGTCTTCAGGGAACGATCAAATCGATGACAGTTTGAGACATTACTCCCATGGAGGGAAGTGCGCATGGTGACTGTTGTATACAATACCGATGCAATTTCTGTGTTTCATCAACACTCTGATAGTCCACAAATTACAGAATGCACCCAGATGTGCATCGGAAACTACTACAGGTCTTATAGGGAATGATCAAAGCGTAGACTGTTTGAGACATTACACCCATGGAGGAAAGTGCGCATGGTGACTGTTGTATTTTTTCCCGATGCAATTTCCGTGTTTCATCAACACTCTAATAGTCCACAGATTACAGAATGCCACCAGATGTGCATCAAAAACTACTACTGGTATTCAAGGGAACGAACAAAGCGTAGACTGTTTGAGACACTACTCCCCTGGAGGAAACTGCGCATGGTGACTATTGTATTCAATCGAGACGCAATTTCTGTGTTTCATCAACACTTTGAAGGTGCACAGATAACAGAAAGCCTCCAGATGTGAATCGAAACTTCTACCGGTCTTCAAGGGTACGATCAAAGCGTAGACTGTTTGAGAGAATACTCCCATGGAGGAATGTGCGGATGGTGACTGTTGTATTCAATCCCGATGCAATTTCTGTGTTTCAACAACACTCTGATAGTCCGCAGATTACAGAATGCGTCCAGATGTGCATCGGAAACTACTACTGGTCTTCCAGTGAACGATCAAATAGTAGACTGTTTGAGACGTTAGTCCCATGGAGGAAAGTTCACATGGCGACTGTTGTATTCAATCCCGATGCAATTTCTGTCTTTCAACAACACTCTGATAGTAAACAGATTACAGTATGCCTCCAGATGTGCATCGGAAACTACTACTGGCTTCCAGAAAACGATCAAAGCGTAGACTGTTTGAGACTTTACTCCCATGGAGGAAAGAGCACTTGGTGACTGTTGCATTAAATCGCGATGCAATTTCTGTGTTTCAACAACACTCTGTTAGTCCACAGATTACAGAATGCCTCCAGATGTGCATCGGAAAGAACTACTGGTCTTCCACTGAACGGTCAAAGCGTAGACTGTTTGAGACGTTACTCCCATGGAGGAATGTGCGGATGGTGACTGTTGTATTCAATCCCAATGCAATTTCTGTGTTTCAACAACACTCTGATAGTCCACAGATTACAGAATGCCTCCAGATGTGCATCGGAAACTACTACTGGTCTTCCAGGGGACGATGAAAGCGTAGACTGTTTGAGACATTACTCCCATGGAGGAAAGTCCGCATGGTGACAGTTGTATTCAATCCCGATGCAATTTCTGTGTTTCAACAACACACTGATAGAAGACAGATTACAGAAAGCCTCCAGATGTGCATCGGAAACTAATACTGGTCTTCCAGGGGATGATCAAAGCGTAGACTGTTTGAGACATTACTCCCATGGAGGAAAGTCCGCATGGTGACTGTTGTATTCAATCCCGATGCAATTTATGTGTTTCAACAACACACTGATAGAAGACAGATTACAGAATGCCTCCAGATGTGCATCGGAAACTACTACTGGTCTTCCAGGGAACGATCAAAGCGTAGACTGTTTGAGACATAACTCCCATGGAGGAAAGTGGTCATGGTGACTGTTGTATTCAGTCCCGATGCAACTTCTGTGTTTCATTAACACTCTGATAATCCACACATTACAGAATGTTCCCAGATGTGCATCCGAAACTACTACTGGTCTTCCAATGAATGATCAAAGCGTAGACTGTTTGAGACATCATCCCATGGAGTAAAGTGCGCATGGTGACTGTTGTATTCAATCCCGATGCAATTTCTGTATTTCATCAGCACTTTGAAGGTCCACAGATTACAGAATGCCTCCAGATGTGCATCGGAAACTACTATTGGTCTTCCAGGGGACGATCAAAGCGTAGACTGTTTGAGACATTACTCCCATGGAGGAAAGTCCGCATGGTGACTGTTGTATTCAATCCCGATGCAATTTCTGTGATTCAACAACACACTGATAGAAGACAGATTACAGAAAGCCTCCAGATGTGCATCGGAAACTAATACTGGTCTTCCAGCGGACGATCAAAGCGTAGACTGTTTGAGACATTACTCCCATGGAGGAAAGTCCGCATGGTGACTGTTGTATTCAATCCCGATGCAATTTCTGTGTTTCAACAACACACTGATAGAAGACAGATTACAGAATGCCTCCAGATGTGCATCAAAAACTACTACTGGTATTCAAGGGAACGATCAAAGCGTAGACTGTTTGAGACACTACTCCCGTGGAGGAAACTGCGCATGGTTACTATTGAATTCAATCCCGACGCAATTTCTGTGTTTCATCAACACTTTGAAGGTCCACAGATTACAGAATGCCTCCAGATGTGAATCGAAACTACTACTGGTCTTCCAGGGTACGATCAAAGCGTAGACTCTTTGAGAGAATACTCCTATGGAGGAATGTGCGGATGGTGACTGTTGTATTCAATCCAGAAGCAATTTCTGTGTTTCAACAACACTCTGATAGTCCACAGATTACAGAATGCCTCCAGATGTGCATCGGAAACTACTACTGGTCTTCCAGGGGACGAGCAAAGCGTAGACTATTTGAGACATTAGTCCCATGGAGGAAAGTGCACTTGGTGACTGTTGCATTAAATCGCGATGCAATTTCTGCGTTTCAACAAAACTCTGATAGTCCACAGATTACAGAATGCCTCCAAATGTGCATCAGATAGTACTACTATCCTTCCAGGGAACCATCAAAAGGGAGACTGTTTGAGACATTTCTCACATGGAGGAAAGTGCCCATGGTGACTGTTGTATTCAATCTCGATGCAATTACTGTGGTTCATCAACACTTTGAAGGTCCACAGATTACAGAATGCCTCCAGATGTGAATCGAAACTACTACTGGTCTGCCAGGGAACGATCACAGCGTAGACTGTTTGAGACATTAATCCCATGGAGGAAAGTGCGGATGGTGACTGTTGTATTCTATCCCGATACAATTTCTGTGTAACAACAACACTTAATAGTCCACAGATTACAGAATGCCTCCAGATGTGCATCGGAAAGTACTACTGGTCTTCCAGGGAACGATCAAAGCGTAGACTGTTTGAGACGTTACTCCCATGGAGGAAAGTCCGCATGGCGACTGCTGTATTCAATCCCGATGCAATTTCTGTCTTACAACAACACTCTGATAGTAAACAGATTACAGTATGCCTCCAGATGTGCATCGGAAACTATTACTGGTCTTCCAGAAAACGATCAAAGCGTAGACTGGTTGAGGCATTACTCCCATGGAGGAAAGTGCGCATGGTGACTCTTGTATTAAATCCCGATTCAATTTCTGTGTTTCATCAACACTTTGAAGGTCCACAGATTACAGAAGGCCTCCAGATGTGCATCGGAATCTTCTACTGGTCTTCCACGGAACGATCAAATCGTAGACTGTTTGAGACGTTACTCAAATGGAGGAAAGTGCGCATGGTGACTGTTGTATTCAATCCCGATATAATTTCTGTGTTTCAACAACACTCTGATAGTCCACAGATTACAGGAAGCCTCCAGATGTGCATCGGAAACTACTACTGGTCTTCCAGGGAACGATCAAAGCGTAGACTGTTTGAGACATCATCCCATGGAGGAAATTGCGCATGGTGACTGTTGTATTCAATCCCGATGCAATTTTTGTATTTCATCAACACTTTGAAGGTCCACAGATTACAGAATGCCTCCAGATGTGAATCGAAACTACTACTGGTCTTCCAGGGTACGATCAATGCGTAGACTGTTTGAGACATTACTCCCATGGAGGAATGTGCGGATGGTGACTGTTGTATTCAATCCCAATGCAATTTCTGTGTTTCAACAACACCCTGATAGTCCAGAGATTACAGAATGCCTCCAGATGTGCATCGGAATCTACTACTGGTCTTCCGGGGGACGATCAAAGCGTAGACTGTTTGAGACATTACTCCCATGGAGGAAAGTCCGCATGGTGACAGTTGTATTCAATCCCGATGCAATTTCTGTGTTTCAACAACACTCTGATAGTAAACAGATTACAGAATGCCTCCAGATGTGCATCGGAAACTACTACTGGTCTTCCAGGGGGCGATCAAACGTATACTGTTTGAGACATTACTCCCATGTAGGAAAGTGCGCATGGTGACTGTTGTATTCAATCCCGATGCAATTTCTGTGTTTCATCAAAACTCTGATAGTCCACAGATTACAGAATGCCTCCAGATGTTAATCGAAACTACTACTGGTCTTCCAGGGTACGATCAAAGCGTAGACTGTTTGAGACATTACTCCCATGGAGGAATGTGCGGATGGTGACTGTTGTATTCAATCCCAATGCAATTTCTGTGTTTCAACAACACTCTGATAGTCCACAGATTACAGAATGCCTCCAGATGTGCATCGGAAACTACTACTGGTCTTCCAGGGGACGATCAAAGCGTAGACTGTTTGAGACATTACTCCCATGGAGGAAAGTCCGCATGGTGACAGTTGTATTCAATCCCGATGCAATTTCTGTGTTTTAACAACACACTGATAGAAGACAGATTACAGAAAGCCTCCAGATGCGCATCGGAAACTAATACTGGTCTTCCAGGGGATGATCAAAGCGTAGACTGTTTGAGACATTACTCCCATGGAGGAAAGTCCGCATGGTGACTGTTGTATTCAATCCCGATGCAATTTATGTGTTTCAACAACACACTGATAGAAGACAGATTACAGAATGCCTCCAGATGTGCATCGGAAACTACTACTGGTCTTCCAGGGAACGATCAAAGCGTAGACTGTTTGAGACATTACTCCCATGGAGGAAAGTGGTCATGGTGACTGTTGTATTCAGTCCCGATGCAACTTCTGTGTTTCATTAACACTCTGATAATCCACACATTACAGAATGCCCCCAGATGTGCATCCGAAACTACTACTGGTCTTCCAATGAATGATCAAAGCGTAGACTGTTTGAGACATCATTCCAAGGAGTAAAGTGCGCATGGTGACTGTTGTATTCAATCCCGATGCAATTTCTGTATTTCATCAGCACTTTGAAGGTCCACAGATTACAGAATGCCTCCAGATGTGCATCGGAAACTACTATTGGTCTTCCAGGGGACGATCAAAGCGTAGACTGTTTGAGACATTACTCCCATGGAGGAAAGTCCGCATGGTGACTGTTGTATTCAATCCCGATGCAATTTCTGTGATTCAACAACACACTGATAGAAGACAGATTACAGAAAGCCTCCAGATGTGCATCGGAAACTAATACTGGTCTTCCAGCGGACGATCAAAGCGTAGACTCTTTGAGACATTACTCCCATGGAGGAAAGTCCGCATGGTGACTGTTGTATTCAATCCCGATGCAATTTCTGTGTTTCAACAACACACTGATAGAAGACAGATTACAGAATGCCTCCAGATGTGCATCAAAAACTACTACTGGTATTCAAGGGAACGATCAAAGCGTAGACTGTTTGAGACACTACTCCCGTGGAGGAAACTGCGCATGGTGACTATTGAATTCAATCCCGACGCAATTTCTGTGTTTCATCAACACTTTGAAGGTCCACAGATTACAGAATGCCTCCAGATGTGAATCGAAACTACTACTGGTCTTCCAGGGTACGATCAAAGCGTAGACTCTTTGAGAGAATACTCCTATGGAGGAATGTGCGGATGGTGACTGTTGTATTCAATCCAGAAGCAATTTCTGTGTTTCAACAACACTCTGATAGTCCACAGATTACAGAATGCCTCCAGATGTGCATCGGAAACTACTACTGGTCTTCCAGGGGACGGGCAAAGCGTAGACTATTTCAGACATTAGTCCCATGGAGGAAAGTGCACTTGGTGACTGTTGCATTAAATCGCGATGCAATTTCTGCGTTTCAACAACACTCTGATAGTCCACAGATTACAGAATGCCTCCAAATGTGCATCAGATAGTACTACTATCCTTCCAGGGAACCATCAAAAGGGAGACTGTTTGAGACATTTCTCACATGGAGGAAAGTGCCCATGGTGACTGTTGTATTCAATCTCGATGCAATTACTGTGTTTCATCAACACTTTGAAGGTCCACAGATTACAGAATGCCTCCAGATGTGAATCGAAACTACTACTGGTCTGCCAGGGAACGATCACAGCGTAGACTGTTTGAGACATTAATCCCATGGAGGAAAGTGCGGATGGTGACTGTTGTATTCTATCCCGATACAATTTCTGTGTAACAACAACACTTAATAGTCCACAGATTACAGAATGCCTCCAGATGTGCATCGGAAAGTACTACTGGTCTTCCAGGGAACGATCAAAGCGTAGACTGTTTGAGACGTTACTCCCATGGAGGAAAGTCCGCATGGCGACTGCTGTATTCAATCCCGATGCAATTTCTGTCTTACAACAACACTCTGATAGTAAACAGATTACAGTATGCCTCCAGATGTGCATCGGAAACTATTACTGGTCTTCCAGAAAACGATCAAAGCGTAGACTGTTTGAGGCATTACTCCCATGGAGGAAAGTGCGCATGGTGACTCTTGTATTAAATCCCGATTCAATTTCTGTGTTTCATCAACACTTTGAAGGTCCACAGATTACAGAAGGCCTCCAGATGTGCATCGGAATCTTCTACTGGTCTTCCACGGAACGATCAAATCGTAGACTGTTTGAGACGTTACTCAAATGGAGGAAAGTGCGCATGGTGACTGTTGTATTCAATCCCGATATAATTTCTGTGTTTCAACAACACTCTGATAATCCACAGATTACAGAAAGCCTCCAGATGTGCATCGGAAACTACTACTGGTCTTCCAGGGAACGATCAAAGCGTAGACTGTTTGAGACATCATCCCATGGAGGAAATTGCGCATGGTGACTGTTGTATTCAATCCCGATGCAATTTTTGTATTTCATCAACACTTTGAAGGTCCACAGATTACAGAATGCCTCCAGATGTGAATCGAAACTACTACTGGTCTTCCAGGGTACGATCAAAGCGTAGACTGTTTGAGACATTACTCCCATGGGGGAATGTGCGGATGGTGACTGTTGTATTCAATCCCAATGCAATTTCTGTGTTTCAACAACACCCTGATAGTCCAGAGATTACAGAATGCCTCCAGATGTGCATCGGAAACTACTACTGGTCTTCCAGGGAACGATCAATGCGTAGACTGTTTGGGACATTACTCCTATGTAGGAAAGGGCGCATGGTGACTGTTGTATCCAATCTTGATGTAATTTCTGTGTTTCATCAACACTCTGATGGTCCACAGATTACAGAATGCCCCCAGATGTGCATCGGAAACTACTACTGGTCTTCCAGTGAACGATCAAAGCGTAGTCTGTTTGAGACATTACTCCCATGGAGGAAAGTGCGCATGGTGACTGTTGTATTCTATCCCGATGCAATTTCTGTGTTTCATCAATACTCTGATAGTCCACAGATTACAGAATGCCTCCAGATGTGCATTGGAAACTACTACTGGTCTTCAGGGAACGATCAAATCGATGACAGTTTGAGACATTACTCCCATGGAGGGAAGTGCGCATGGTGACTGTTGTATACAATACCGATGCAATTTCTGTGTTTCATCAACACTCTGATAGTCCACTCATTACAGAATGCCCCCAGATGTTCATCGGAAACTACTACAGGTCTTATAGGGAATGATCAAAGCGAATACTGTTTGAGACATTACACCCATGGAGGAAAGTCCGCATGGTGACTCTTGTATTAAATCCCGATGCAATTTCTGTGTTTCATCAAAACTCTGATAGTCCACAGATTACAGAATACTTCCAGATGTGCATCGGAAACTACTACTGGTCTTCCAGGGAACGATCAATGCGTAGACTGTTTGGGACATTACTCCTATGTAGGAAAGGGCGCATGGTGACTGTTGTATCCAATCTTGATGTAATTTCTGTGTTTCATCAACACTCTGATGGTCCACAGATTACAGAATGCCCCCAGATGTGCATCGGAAACTACTACTGGTCTTCCAGTGAACGATCAAATCGTAGACTGTTTGAGACGTTAGTCCCATGTAGGAAAGTTCACATGGCGACTGTTGTATTCAATCCCGATGCAATTTCTGTCTTTCAACAACACTCTGATAGTAAACAGATTACAGTATGCCTCCAGATGTGCATCGGAAGCTACTACTGGCTTCCAGAAAACGATCAAAGCGTAGACTGTTTGAGACGTTACTCCCATGGAGGAAAGTGCACTTGGTGACTGTTGCATTAAATCGCGATGCAATTTCTGTGTTTCAACAACATTCTGTTAGTCCACAGATTACAGATTGCCACCAGATGTGCATCAGAAAGTACTACTTTCCTTCCCGGGAACCATCAAAACGTAGACTGTTTGAGACATTTCTCACATGGAGGAAAGTGCGCATGGCGACTGTTGTATTCAATCCCGATGCAATTTCTGTATTTCATCAGCACTTTGAAAGTCCACAGATTACAGAATGCCTCCAGATGTTAATCGAAACTACTACTGGTCTTCCAGGGTACGATCAAACCGTAGACTGTTTGAGACATTACTCCCATGGAGGAATGTGCGGATGGTGACTGTTGTATTCAATCCCAATGCAATATCTAGGTTTCAACAACACTCTGATAGTCCACAGATTACAGAATGCCTCCAGATATGCATCGGAAACTACTACTGGTCTTCCAGGGGACGATGAAAGCGTAGACTGTTTGAGACATTACTCTCATGGAGGAAAGTCCGCATGGTGACAGTTGTATTCAATCCCGATGCAATTTCTGTGTTTCAATAACACACTGATAGAAGTCAGATTACAGAATGCCTCCAGATGTGCATCGGAAACTACTACTGGTCTTCCAGGGAACGATCAAAGCGTAGACTGTTTGAGACATTACTCCCAAGGAGGAAAGTGGTCATGGTGACTGTTGTATTCAGTCCCGATGCAACTTCTGTGTTTCATTAACACTCTGATAATCCACACATTACAGAATGCCCCCAGATGTGCATCGAAAACTACTACTGGTTTTCCAGGGAACGATCAAAGCGTAGACTGTTTGAGACATCATCCCATGGAGTAAAGTGCGCATGGTGACTGTTGTATTCAATCCCGATGCAATTTCTGTATTTCATCAGCACTTTGAAGGGCCACAGATTACAGAATGCCTCCAGATGTGCATCGGAAACTACTACTGGTCTTCCAGGGGACGATCAAAGCGTAGACTGTTTGAGACATTACACCCATGGAGGATAGTCCGCATGGTGACTGTTGTATTCAATCCCGATGCAATTTCTGTGATTCAACAACACACTGATAGAAGACAGATTAAAGAAAGCCTCCAGATGTGCATCGGAAATTAATACTGGTCTTCCAGGGGACGATCAAAGCGTAGACTGTTTGAGACATTACTCCCATGGAGGAAAGTCCGCATGGTGACTGTTGTATTCAATCCCGATGCAATTTCTGTGTTTCAACAACACAGTGATAGAAGACAGATTACGGAATGCCTCCAGATGTGCATCAAAAACTACTACTGGTATTCAAGGGAACGATCAAAGCGTAGACTGTTTGAGACACTACTCCCGTGGAGGAAACTGCGCATGGTGACTATTGTATTAAATCCCGACGCAATTTCTGTGTTTCATCAACACTTTGAAGGTCCACAGATTACAGAATGCCTCCAGATGTGAATCGAAACTACTACTGGTCTTCCAGGGTACGATCAAAGCGTAGACTGTTTGAGAGAATACTCCCATGGAGGAATGTGCGGATGGTGACTGTTGTATTCAATCCCGATGCAATTTCTGTGTTTCATCAACACTTTGAAGGTCCACAGATTACAGAATGCCTCCAGCTGTGAATCGAAACTACTACTGGTCTGCCAGGGAACGATCACAGCGTAGACTGTTTGAGACATTACTCCCATGGAGGAAAGTGCGGATGGTGACTGTTGTATTCCATCCCGATACAATTTCTGTGTAACAACAACACTCTAATAGTCCACTGATTACAGAATGCCTCCAGATTATCGTCGGAAAGAACTACTGGTCTTCCAGGGAACGATCTAAGCGAAGACTGTTTGAGACGTTACTCCCATGGAGGAAAGTCCGCATGGCAACTGTTGTATTCAATCCCGATGCAATTTCTGTCTTTCAACAGCACTCTGATAGTAAACAGGTTACAGTATGCCTCCAGATTTGCATCGGAAACTACTACTGGTCTTCCAGAAAACGATCAAAGCGTAGACTGTTTGAGGCATTACTCCCATGGAGGAAAGTGCGCATGGTGACACTTGCATTAAATCCCGATGCAATTTCTGTGTTTCATCAACACTTTGAAGGTCCACAGATTACAGAAGGCCTCCAGATGTGCATCGAAAACTACTACTGGTCTTCCAGGGAACGATCAAAGCGTAGACTGATTGAGACATCATCCCATGGATGAAAGTGCGCATGGTTACTGTTGTATTCAATCCCGATATAATTTCTGTGTAACAACAACACTCTGATAGTCCACAGATTACAGAATGCCTCCAGATGTGCATCGGAAACTACTACTGGTCTTCCAGGGGACGATCAAAGCGTAGACTATTTGAGACATTACTCCCTTGGAGGAAAGTCCGCATGGTGAGAGTTGTATTCAATCCCGATGCAATTTCTGTGTTTCAACAACACTCTGATAGTAAACATATTACAGAATGCCTCCAGATGTGCATCGGAAACTACTACTGGCTTCCAGGGAGCGATCAAACGTATACTGTTAAGACATTACTCCCATGTAGCAAAGTGCGCATGGTGACTGTTGTATTCAATCCCGATGCAATTTCTGTGTTTCATCAAAACTCTGATAGTCCACAGATTACAGAATGCTTCTAGATGTGCATCGGAAACTACTACTGGTCTTCCAGGGAACGATCAATGCCTAGACTGTTTGGGACATTACTCCTATGTAGGAAAGGGCGCATGGTGACTGTTGTATTCAATCTTGATGCAATTTCTGTGTTTCATCAATTCTCTGATAGTCCACAGATTACAGATTGCCTCCAGATGTGCATTGGAAACTACTACTGGTCTTCAGGGAACGATCAAATCGATGACAGTTTGAGACATTACTCCCATGGAGGGAAGTGCGCATGGTGACTGTTGTATACAATACCGATGCAATTTCTGTGTTTCATCAACACTCTGATAGTCCACACTTTACAGAATGCCCCCAGATGTTCATCGGAAAATACTACAGGTCTTATAGGGAATGATCAAAGCGTAGACTGTTTGAGACATAACACCCATGGAGGAAAGTGCGCATGGTGACTGTTGTATTTTTTCCCGATGCAATTTCTGTGTTTCATCAACACTCTGATAGTCCGCAGATTACAGAATGCCACCAGATGTGCATCAAAAACTACTACTGGTATTCAAGGGAACGATCAAAGCGTAGACTGTTTGAGAGAATACTCCCATGGAGGAATGTGCGGATGGTGACTGTTGTATTCAATCCCGATGCAATTTCTGTGTTTCAACAACACTCTGATAGTCCGCAGATACAGAATGCCTCCAGATGTGCATCGGAAACTACTACTGGTCTTCCAGTGAACGATCAAATCGTAGACTGTTTGAGACGTTAGTCCCATGTAGGAAAGTTCACATGGCGACTGTTGTATTCAATCCCGATGCAATTTCTGTTTTTCAACAAAACTCTGATAGTAAACAGATTACAGTATGCCTCCAGATGTGCATCGGAAGCTACTACTGGCTTCCAGAAAACGATCAAAGCGTAGACTGTTTGAGACTTTACTCCCATGGAGGAAAGTGCACTTGGTGACTGTTGCATTAAATCGCGATGCAATTTCTGTGTTACAACAACACTCTGTTAGTCCACAGATTACAGAATGCCTCCAGCTGTGCATCAGAAAGCACTACTTACCTTCCAGGGAACAATCAAAACGTAGACTGTTTGAGACATTACTCACATGGAGGAAAGTGCACATGGTGACTGTTGTATTCAATCCCGATGCAATTTCTGTGTTTCATCAACACTTTGAAGGTCCACAGATTACAGAATGCCTCCAGATGTGAATCGAAACTACTACTGGTCTGCCAGGGAACGATCACAGCGTAGACTGTTTGAGACATTACTCCCATGGAGGAAAATGCGGATGGTGACTGTTGTATTCAATCCCGATGCAATTTCTGTGTAACAACAACACTCTGTTAGTCCACAGATTACAGAATGCCTCCAGATGTGCATCGGAAAGAACTACTGGCCTTCCAGAAAACGACCAAAACGTAGACTGTTTGAGACTTTACTCCCATGGAGGAAAGTGCACTTGGTGACTGTTGCATTAAATCGCGATGCAATTTCTGTGTTTCAACAACACTCTGTTCGTCCACAGATTACAGATTGCCTCCAGACGTGCATCAGAAAGTACTACCTTCCTTCCAGGGAACCATCAAAACGTAGACTGATTGAGACATTTCTCACATGGAGGAAAGTGCGCATGGTGACTGTTGTATTCGATCCCAATGCAATTTCTGTGTTTCATCAACACTTTGAAGGTCCACAGATTACAGAATGCCTCCAGATGTGAATCGAAACTACTACCGGTCTGCCAGGGAATGATCACAGCGTAGACTGTTTGACACGTTACTCCCATGGAGGAAAGTGCGCATGGTGACTGTTGTATTCAATCCCGATACAATTTATGTGTTTCAACAACACTCTGATAGTCCACAGATTACAGAATGCCTCCAGATGTGCATCGAAAACTACTACTGGTCTTCCAGGGAACGATCAAAGCGTAGACTGATTGAGACATCATCCCATGGAGGAAAGTGCGCATGGTGACTGTTGTATTCAATCCCGATGCAATTTCTGTATTTCATCAACACTTTGAAAGTCCACAGATTACAGAATGCCTCCAGATGTTAATCGAAACTACTACTGGTCTTCCAGGGTACGATCAAACCGTAGACTGTTTGAGACATTACTCCCATGGAGGAATGTGCGGATGGTGACTGTTGTATTCAATCCCAATGCAATTTCTGTGTTTCAACAACATTCTGATAGTCCACAGATAACAGAATGCCTCCAGATATGCATCGGAAACTACTACTGGTCTTCCAGGGGACGATCAAAGCGTAGACTGTTTGAGACATTACTCTCATGGAGAAAAGTCCGCATGGTGACAGTTGTATTCAATCCGGATGCAATTTCTGTGTTTCAACAACACACTGATAGAAGACAGATTACAGAAAGCCTCCAGATGTGCATCGGAAACTAATACTGGTCTTCCAGGGGACGATCAAAGCGTAGACTGTTTGAGACATTACTCCCATGGAGGAAAGTCCGCATGGTGACTGTAGTATTCAATCCCGATGCAATTTCTGTGTTTCAACAACACACTGATAGAAGACAGATTACAGAATGCCTCCAGATGAGCATCGGAAACTACTACTGGTCTTCCAGGGAACGATCAAAGCGTAGACTGTTTGAGACATTACTCCCAAGGAGGAAAGTGGTCATGGTGACTGTTGTATTCAGTCCCGATGCAACTTCTGTGTTTCATTAACACTCTGATAATCCACACGTTACAGAATGCCCCCAGATGTGCATCGGAAACTACTACTGGTCTTCCAGGGAACGATCAAAGCGTAGACTGTTTGAGACATCATCCCATGGAGTAAAGTGCGCATGGTGACTGTTGTATTCAATCCCGTTGCAATTTCTGTATTTCATCAGCACTTTGAAGGTCCACAGATTACAGAATGCCTCCAGATGTGCATCGGAAGCGACTACTGGTCTTCCAGGGGACGATCAAAGCGTAGACTGTTTGAGACATTACACCCATGGAGGATAGTCCGCATGGTGACTGTTGTATTCAATCCCGATGCAATTTCTGTGATTCAACAACACACTGATAGAAGACAGATTAAAGAAAGCCTCCACATGTGCATCGGAAACTAATACTGGTCTTCCAGGGGACGATCAAAGCGTAGACTGTTTGAGACATTACTCCCATGGAGGAAAGTCCGCATGGTGAATGTTGTATTCAATCCCGATGCAATTTCTGTGTTTCAACAACGCACTGATAGAAGACAGATTACGGAATGCCTCCAGATGTGCATCAAAAACTACTACTGGTATTTAAGGGAACGATCAAAGCGTAGACTGTTTGAGACACTACTCCCGTGGGGGAAACTGCGCATGGTGACTATTGTATTCAATCCCGACGCAATTTCTGTGTTTCATCAACACTTTGAAGGTCCACAGATTACAGAATGCCTCCAGATGTGAATCGCAACTACTACTGGTCTTCCAGGGTACGATCAAAGCGTAGACTGTTTGAGAGAATACTCCCATGGAGGAATGTGCGGATGGTGACTGTTGTATTCAATCCTGATGCAATTACTGTGTTTCAACAACACTCTGATAGTCCACAGATTACAGAATGCCTCCAGATGTGCATCGGAAACTACTACTGGTCTTCCAGGGGACCATCAAAGCGTAGACTGTTTGAGACATTACTCCCATGGAGGAAAATGCACTTGGTGACTGTTGCATTAAATCGCGATGCATTTTCTGTCTTTCAACAAAACTCTGATAGTAAACAGATTACAGTATGCCTCCAGATGTGCATCGGAAGCTACTACTGGCTTCCAGAAAACGATCAAAGCGTTGACTGTTTGAGACTTTACTCCCATGGAGGAAAGTGCACTTGGTGACTGTCGCATTAAATCGCGATGCAATTTCTGTGTTTCAACAACACTCTGTTAGTCCACAGATTACAGAATGCCTCCAGATGTGAATCGAAACTACTACTGGTCTGCCAGGGAACGATCACAGCGTAGACCGTTTGAGACATTACTCCCATGGAGGGAAGTGCGAATGGTGACTGTTGTATTCAATCCTGATGCAATTTCTGTGTAACAAAAACACTCTGTTAGTATACAGATTACAGAATGCCACCAGATGTGCATCGGAAAGAACTACTGGTCTTCCAGGGAACGATCAAAGCGTAGACTGTTTGAGACGTTACTCCCATGGAGGGAAGTCCGCATGGCGACTGCTGTATTCAATCCCGATGCAATTTCTGTTTTTCAACAACCCTCTGATAGTAAACAGATTACAGTATGCCTCCAGATGTGCATCGGAAACTACTACTGGCCTTCCAGAAAACGACCAAAACGTAGACTGTTTGAGACTTTACTCCCATGGAGGAAAGTGCACTTGGTGACTGTTGCATTAAATCGCGATGCAGTTTCTGTGTTTCAACAACACTCTGTTAGTCCACAGATTACAGATTGCCTCCAGATGTGCATCAGAAAGTACTACTTTCCTTCCAGGGAACCATCCAAACGTAGACTGTTTGAGACATTTCTCACATGGAGGAAAGTGCGCATGGTGACTGTTGTATTCGATCCCGATGCAATTTCTGTGTTTCATCAACACTTTGAAGGTCCACAGATTACAGAATGCCTCCAGATGTGAATCGAAAATACTACCGGTCTGCCAGGGAACGATAACAGCGTAGACTGTTTGACACGTTACTCCCATGGAGGAAAGTGCGCATGGTGACTGTTGTATTCAATCCCGATACAATTTCTGTGTTTCAACAACACTCTGATAGTCCACAGATTACAGAATGCCTCCAGATGTGCATCGAAAACTACTACTGGTCTTCCAGGGAACGATCAAAGCGTAGACTGATTGAGACATCATCCCATGGAGGAAAGTGCGCATGGTAACTGTTGTATTGAATCCCGATGCAATTTCTGTATTTCATCAACACTTTGAAAGTCCACAGATTACAGAATGCCTCCAGATGTTAATCGAAACTACTACTGGTCTTCCAGGGTACGATCAAACCGTAGACTGTTTGAGACATTACTCCCATGGAGGAATGTGCGGATGGTGACTGTTGTATTCAATCCCAATGCAATTTCTGTGTTTCAACAACATTCTGATAGTCCACAGATTACAGAATGCCTCCAGATATGCATCGGAAACTACTACTGGTCTTCCAGGGGACGATCAAAGCGTAGACTGTTTGAGACATTACTCTCATGGAGGAAAGTCCGCATGGGGACAGTTGTATTCAATCCCGATGCAATTTCTGTGTTTCAACAACACACTGATAGAAGACAGATTACAGAAAGCCTCCAGATGTGCATCGGAAACTAATACTGGTCTTCCATTGGACGATCAAAGCGTAGACTGTTTGAGACATTACTCCCAAGGAGGAAAGTGGTCATGGTGACTGTTGTATTCAGTCCCGATGCAACTTCTGTGTTTCATTAACACTCTGATAATCCACACATTACAGAATGCCCCCAGATGTGCATCGGAAACTACTACTGGTCTTCCAGGGAACGATCAAAGCGTAGACTATTTGAGACATCATCCCATGGAGTAAAGTGCGCATGGTGACTGTTGTATTCAATCCCGATGCAATTTCTGTATTTCATCAGCACTTTGAGGTCCACAGATTACAGAATGCCTCCAGATGTGCATCGGAAACTACTACTGGTCTTCCAGGGGACGATCAAAGCGTAGACTGTTTGAGACATTACACCCATTTAGGATAGTCCGCATGGTGACTGTTGTATTCAATCCCGATGCAATTTCTGTGATTCAACAACACACTGATAGAAGACAGATTAAAGAAAGCCTCCACATGTGCATCGGAAACTAATACTGGTCTTCCAGGGGACGATCAAAGCGTAGACTGTTTGAGACATTACTCCCATGGAGGAAAGTCCGCATGGTGACTGTTGTATTCAATCCCGATGCAATTTCTGTGTTTCAAGAACGCACTAATAGAAGACAGATTACGGAATGCCTCCATATGTGCATGAAAAACTACTACTGGTATTCAAGGGAACGATCAAAGCGTAGACTGTTTGAGACACTACTCCCGTGGAGGAAACTGCGCATGGTGACTATTGTATCCAATCCCGACGCAATTTCTGTGTTTCATCAACACTTTGAAGGTCCACAGATTACAGAATGCCTCCAGATGTGAATCGAAACTACTACTGGTCTTCCAGGGTACGATCAAAGCGTAGACTGTTTGAGACATTACTCCCATGGACGAAAGTGCACTTGGTGAATGTTGCATTAAATCGCGATGCATTTTCTGTGTTTCAACAACACTCTGATAGTCCACAGATTAGAGAATGCCTCCAGATGTGCATCAGAATGTACTACTTCCTTCCAGGGAACCATCAAAAGGGAGACTATTTGAGACATTTCTCACATGGAGGAAAGTGCGCATGGTGACTGTTGCATTCAATCTCGATGCAATTTCTGTGTTTCATCAACACTTTGAAGGTCCACAGATTACAGAATGCCTCCAGATGTGAATCGAAACTACTACTGGTCTGCCAGGGAACGATCACAGCGCAGACTGTTTGAGACATTACTCCCATGGAGGAAAGTGCGGATGGTGACTGTTGTATTCTACCCTGATACAATTTCTGTGTAACAACAACACTCTAATAGTCCACAGTTTACAGAATGCCTCCAGATGTGCATCGGAAACTACTTCTGGACTTCCAGGGAACGATCAAAGCGTAGACTGTTTGAGACACTACTCCCGTGGAGGAAACTGCGCATGGTGACTGTTGTATTCAATCCGGACGCAATTTCTGTGTTTCATCAACACTCTGATAATCCACAGATTACAGATTGCCACCAGATGTGCATCGGAAACCACTACTGGTCTTCCAGGGAACGATCAAAGCGTAGACTGTTTGAGACATTACTCCCATGGAGGAAAGTGCACTTGGTGACTGTTGCATTAAATCGCGATGCAATTTCTGTGTTTCAACAACACTCTGATAGTCCTCAATTACAGAATGCCTCCAGATGTGCATCGGAAAACACTACTTTAATTCCAGAGAATCATCAAAGCGTAGACTGTTTGAGACATTACTCCCATGGAGGAAAGTGCGCATGGTGACAATTGTATTCAATCCCGATGCAATTTATGTGTTTCATCAACACTTTGAAGGTCCACAGATTACAGAATGCCTTCAGATGTGAATCGAAACTACTACTGGACTTCCAGGGAACAATCAAAGCGTTGACTGTTTGAGACATTACTCCCATGGAGGAAAGTGCGAATGGTGACTGTTGTATTTAATCCCGATGCAATTTCTGTGTAACAACAACACTCTGATAGTCCCCAGATTACAGAATGCCTCCAGATGTGCATCGGAAAGAACTACTGGTCTTCCAGGGCACGATCAAAGCGTAGACTGTTTGAGACGTTACTCCCATGGAGGAAAGTCCGCATGGCGACTGCTGTATTCAATCCCGATGCAATTTCTGTCTTTCAACAACACTCAGATAGTAAACAGATTACAGAATGCCTCCAGATGTGCATCGGAAACTACTACTGGTCTTCCAGGGAACGATCAAAGCGTAGACTGTTTGAGACATTACTCCCATGGAGGAAAGTGCTCATGGTGACTGTTGTATTCAATCCCGATACAATTTCTGTGTTTCAACAACACTCTGATAGTCCACAGATTACAGAATGCCTCCAGATGTGCATCGGAAACTACTACTGGTCTTCCAGGGAACGATCAAAGCGTAGACTGTTTGAGACATCATCCCATGGAGGAAAGTGCGCATGGTGACTGTTGTATTCAATCCCGATGTAATTTCTGTATTTCATCAAAACTTTGAAGTTCCACAGATTACAGAATGCCTCCAGATGTGAATCGAAACTACTACTGGTCTTCCAGGGTACGATTAAAGCGTAGACTGTTTGAGACATTACTCCCATGGAGGAATGTGAGGATGGTGACTGTTGTATTCAATCCCGATGCATATTCTGTGATTCAACAACACACTGATAGAAGACAGATTACAGAAAGCCTCCAGATCTGTATCGGAAACTAATACTGGTCTTCCAGGGGACGATCAAAGCGTAAACCGTTTGAGACATTACTCTCATCGAGGAAAGTCCGCATGGTGACTGTTGTATTCAATCCCGATGCAATTTCGGTGTTTCAACAACACACTGATAGAAGACAGATTACAGAATGCTTCCAGATGTGCATCATAAAATACTACTGGTCTTCCAGGGAACGATCAATGCGAAGACTGTTTGGGACATTACTCCTATGTAGGAAAGTGCGCATGGTGACTGTTGTATTCAATCCCGATGCAATTTCTGTGTTTCATCAACACTCTGATAGTCCACAGATTACAGAATGCCACCAGATGTGCATCAAAAACTACTACTGGTATTCAATTGAACGATCAAAGCGTAGACTGTTTGAGACACTACTCCCGTGGAGGAAACTGCGCATGGTGACTATTGTATTCAATCCCGACGCAATTTCTGTGATTCATCAACACTCTGATAGTCCACAGATTACAGAAAGCCTCCAGATGTGCATCAGAAAGTACTACTTACTTCCAGGGAACCATCAAAAGGCAGACTGTTTGAAGCATTTCTCACATGGAGGAAAGTGCGCATGGTGACTGTTGTATTCAATCCCGATGCAATTTCTGTGTTTCATCAACACTTTGAAGGTCCACAGATTACAGAATGCCTCCAGATTTGAATCGAAACTACTACTGGTCTTCCAGGTTACGATCAAAGCGTAGACTGTTTGAGACAATACTCCCATGGAGGAATGTGCGGATAGTGAGCGTTGTATTCAATCCCAATGCAATTTCAGTGTTTCAACAACACTCTGAGAGTCCACAGATTACAGAATGCCTCCAGATGTGCATCGGAAACTAATACTGGTCTTCCAGGGGACGCTCAAAGTGTAGACTGTTTGAGACATTACTCCCATGGAGGAAAGTCCGCATTGTGACTGTTGTATTCAATCCCGATGCAATTTCTGTGTTTCTACAACACACTGATAGAAGACAGATTACACAAAGCCTCCAGATGTGCATCGGAAACTAATACTGGTCTTCCAGGGGACGATCAAAGAGTAGACTGTTTGAGACATTACTCCCATGGAGGAAAGTCCGCATGGTGACTGTTGTATTAAATCCCGATGCAATGTCTGTGTTTCAACAACACACTGATAGAAGACAGATTACAGAATGCCTTCAGATGTGCATCGGAAACTACTACTGGTCTTGAGGGAACGATCAAAGCGATGACAGTTTGAGACATTACTACAATTGAGAAATGTACGCATGGTGCCTGTTGTATTCAATCCCGATGCAATTTCTGTGTTTCATCAACACTTTGAAGGTCCACAGATTACAGATTGCCTTCACATGTGCATCGGAAGCTACTACTGGTCTTTAGGGAACGATCATAGCGTAGACTGTTTGAGACATTACCCCCATCTAGGAAAGTCGGCATGGTGCCTATTGTATTCAATCCCGATGCAATTTCTGTGTTTTACCAACACTCTGATAGTCCACAGATTACAGTATGCCTCCAGATGTGCGTCGGAAACTACTACTAGTCTTCCAGGGAGCGATCAAAGCGTAGACTGTTTGAGACATTACTCCCATGGAGGAAAGTGCGCATAGTAACTGTTGCATTAGATTCCGATGCAATTTCTGTGTTCATCAACACTCTGATAGTCCACAGTTTACAGAATGCCTCCAGGTGTGCATCGGAACTACTTCTGGACTTCCAGGGAACGATCAAAGCGTAGACTGCTTGAGACACTACTCCCGTGGAGGAAACTGCGCATGGTGACTGTTGTATTCAATCCCGACGCAATTTCTGTGTTTCATCAACACTCTGATATTCAACAGATTACAGAATGCCACCAGATGTGCATCGGAACTACTACTGGTCTTCCAGGGAACGATCAAAGCGTAGACTGTTTGAGACGTTACTCCCATGGCGGAAAGTCCGCATGGCGACTGCTGTATTCAATCCCGATGCAATTTCTGTCTTTCAACAACACTCAGATAGTCCACAGATTACAGAATGCCTCCAGATATGCATCGGAAACTACTACTGGTCTTCCAGGGAACGATCAAAGCGTAGACTGTTTGAGACATCGTCCCATGGAGGAAAGTGCGCATGGTGACTGTTGTATACAATCCCGATGCAATTTCTGTATTTCATCAACACTTTGAAGGTCCACAGATTACAGAATGCCTCCAGATGTGAATGAAACTACTACTAGTCTTCCAGGGTACGATCAAAGCGTAGACTGTTTGAGACATTACTCCCATGGAGGAATGTGCGGATGGTGACTGTTGTATTCAATCCCAATGCTATTTCTGTGTTTCAACAACACTCTGATAGTCCACAGATTACAGAATGCCTCCAGATGTGCATCGGAAACTACTACTGGTCTTCCAGGTAACGATCAAAGCGTAGACTGTTTGAGACATTACTCCCATGGAGGAAAGTCCGCATGGTGACTGTTGTATTCAATCCCGATGCAATTTCTGTGTTTCAACAACACACTGATAGAAGACAGATTACAGAAAGCCTCCAGATGTGCATCGGAAACTAATACTGGTCTTCCAGGGGACGATCAAAGAGTAGACTGTTTGAGACATTACTCCCATGGAGGAAAGTCCGCATGGTGACTGTTGTATTCAATCCCGATGCAATGTCTGTGTTTCAACAACACACTGATAGAAGACAGATTACAGAATGCCTCCAGATGTGCATCATAAAATACTACTGGTCTTCCAGGGAACGATCAATGCGAAGACTGTTTGGGACATTACTCCTATGTAGGAAAATGCGCATGGTGACAGTTGTATTCAATCCCGATGCAATTTCTGTGTTTCATCAACACTCTGATAGTCCACAGATTACAGAATGCCACCAGATGTGCATCAAAAACTACTACTGGTATTCAATTGAACGATCAAAGCGTAGACTGTTTGAGACACTACTCCCGTGGAGGAAACTTCGCATGGTGACTATTGTATTCAATCCCGACGCAATTTCTGTGATTCATCAACACTCTGATAGTCCACAGATTACAGAAAGCCTCCAGATGTGCATCAGAAAGTACTACTTACTTCCAGGGAACCATCAAAAGGCAGACTGTTTGAAGCATTTCTCACATGGAGGAAAGTGCGCATGGTGACTGTTGTATTCAATCCCGATGCAATTTCTGTGTTTCATCAACACTTTGAAGGTCCACAGATTACAGAATGCCTCCAGATTTGAATCGAAACTACTACTGGTCTTCCAGGTTACGATCAAAGCGTAGACTGTTTGAGACATTACTCCCATGGAGGAATGTGCGGATAGTGAGTGTTGTATTCAATCCCAATGCAATTTCAGTGTTTCAACAACACTCTGATAGTCCCCAGATTACAGAATGTCTCCAGATGTGCATCGGAAAGAACTACTGGTCTTCCAGGGAACGATCAAAGCGTAGACTGTTTGAGACGTTACTCCCATGGATGAAAGTCCGCATGGCGACTGCTGTATTCAATCCCGATGCAATTTCTGTCTTTCAACAACACTCAGATAGTAAACAGATTACAGAATGCCTCCAGATGTGCATCGGAAACTACTACTGGTCTTCCAGGGAACGATCAAAGCGTAGACTGTTTGAGACATTACTCCCATGGAGGAAAGTGCTCATGGTGACTGTTGTATTCAATCCCGATACAATTTCTGTGTTTGAACAACACTCTGATAGTCCACAGATTACAGAATGCCTCCAGATGTGCATCGGAAACTACTACTGGTCTTCCAGGGAACGATCAAAGCGTAGACTGTTTGAGACATCATCCCATGGAGGAAAGTGGGCATGGTGACTGTTGTATTCAATCCCGACGTAATTTCTGTATTTCATCAAAACTTTGAAGTTCCACAGATTACAGAATGCCTCCAGATGTGAATCGAAACTACTACTGGTCTTCCAGGGTACGATTAAAGCGTAGACTGTTTGAGACATTACTCCCATGGAGGAATGTGCGGATGGTGACTGTTGTATTCAATCCCGATGCATATTCTGTGATTCAACAACACACTGATAGAAGACAGATTACAGAAAGCCTCCAGATCTGTATCGGAAACAAATACTGGTCTTCCAGGGGACGATCAAAGCGTAGACCGTTTGAGACATTACTCTCATGGAGGAAAGTCCGCATGGTGACTGTTGTATTCAATCCCGATGCAATTTCGGTGTTTCACCAACACACTGATAGAAGACAGATTACAGAATGCCTCCAGATGTGCATCATAAAATACTACTGGTCTTCCAGGGAACGATCAATGCGAAGACTGTTTGGGACATTACTCCTATGTAGGAAAGTGCGCATGGTGACTGTTGTATTCAATCCCGATGCAATTTCTGTGTTTCATCAACACTTTGAAGGTCCACAGATTACAGAATGCCTCCAGATTTGAATCGAAACTACTACTGGTCTTCCAGGTTACGATCAAAGCGTAGACTGTTTGAGACATTACTCCCATGGAGGAATGTGCGGATATTGAGTGTTGTATTCAATCCCAATGCAATTTCAGTGTTTCAACAACACTCTGATAGTCCACAGATTACAGAATGCCTCCAGATGTGCATCGGAAACTACTACTGGTCTTCCAGGGGACGCTCAAAGTGTAGACTGTTTGAGACATTACTCCCATGGAGGAAAGTCCGCATTGTGACTGTTGTATTCAATCCCGATGCAATTTCTGTGTTTCAACAACACACTGATAGAAGACAGATTACACAAAGCCTCCAGATGTGCATCGGAAACTAATACTGGTCTTCCAGGGGACGATCAAAGAGTAGACTGTTTGAGACATTACTCCCATGGAGGAAAGTCCGCATGGTGACTGTTGTATTCAATCCCGATGCAATGTCTGTGTTTCAACAACACACTGAGAGAAGACAGATTACAGAATGCCTTCAGATGTGCATCGGAAACTACTACTGGTCTTGAGAGAACGATCAAAGCGATGATAGTTTGAGACATTACTACAATTGAGAAATGTACGCATGGTGCCTGTTGTATTCAATCCCGATGCAATTTCTGTGTTTCATCAACACTTTGAAGGTCCACAGATTACAGATTGCCTTCACATGTGCATCGGAAGCTACTACTGGTCTTTAGGGAACGATCATAGCGTAGACTGTTTGAGACATTACCCCCATCTAGGAAAGTCGGCATGGTGCCTATTGTATTCAATCCCGATGCAATTTCTGTGTTTCATCAACACTCTGATAGTCCACAGATTACAGTATGCCTCCAGATGTGCGTCGGAAACTACTACTAGTCTTCCAGGGAGCGATCAAAGCGTAGACTGTTTGAGACATTACTCCCATGGATGAAAGTGCGCATAGTAACTGTTGCATTAGATTCCGATGCAATTTCTGTGTTCATCAACACTCTGATAGTCCACAGTTTACAGAATGCCTCCAGGTGTGCATCGGAACTACTTCTGGACTTCCAGGGAACGACCAAAGCGTAGACTGCTTGAGACACTACTCCCGTGGAGGAAACTGCGCATGGTGACTGTTGTATTCAATCCCGATGCAATTTCTGTGTTTCATCAACACTCTGATAATCAACAGATTACAGAATGCCACCAGATGTGCATCGGAACTACTACTGGTCTTCCAGGGAACGATCAAAGCGTAGACTGTTTGAGACGTTACTCCCATGGCGGAAAGTCCGCATGGCGACTGCTGTATTCAATCCCGATGCAATTTCTGTCTTTCAACAACACTCAGATAGTCCACAGATTACAGAATGCCTCCAGATATGCATCGGAAACTACTACTGGTCTTCCAGGGAACGATCAAAGCGTAGACTGTTTGAGACATCGTCCCATGGAGGAAAGTGCGCATGGTGACTGTTGTATTCAATCCCGATGCAATTTCTGTATTTCCTCAACACTTTGAAGGTCCACAGATTACAGAATGCCTCCAGATGTGAATGAAACTACTACTAGTCTTCCAGGGTACGATCAAAGCGTAGACTGTTTGAGACATTACTCCCATGGAGGAATGTGCGGATGGTGACTGTTGTATTCAATCCCAATGCTATTTCTGTGTTTCAACAACACTCTGATAGTCCACAGATTATAGAATGCCTCCAGATGTGCATCGGAAACTACTACTGGTCTTCCAGGTAACTATCAAAGCGTAGACTGTTTGAGACATTACTCCCATGCAGGAAAGACCGCATGGTGACTGTTGTATTCAATCCCGATGCAATTTCTGTGTTTCAACAACACACTGATAGAAGACAGATTACAGAAAGCCTCCAGATGTGCATCGGAAACTAATACTGGTCTTCCAGGGGACGATCAAAGAGTAGACTGTTTGAGACATTACTCCCATGGAGGAAAGTCCGCATGGTGACTGTTGTATTCAATCCCGATGCAATGTCTGTGTTTCAACAACACACTGATAGAAGACAGATTACAGAATGCCTCCAGATGTGCATCGGAAACTACTATTGGTCTTCCAGGGAACGATCAAAGCGTAGACTGTTTGAGACATTACTCCCATGGAGGAAAGTGGTCATGGTGACTGTTGTATTCAATCCCGATGCAACTTCTGTGTTTCATTAACAATCGGATAATCCACAGATTACAGAATGCCTCCAGACGTGAATCGGAAACCTCTACTGGTCTTGAGGGAACGATCAAAGCGATGACAGTATGAGACATTATTACAATTGAGAAATGTACGCATGGTGCCTGTTGTATTCAATCCCGATGCAATTTCTGTGTTTCAACAACACTTTGAAGGTCCACAGAGTACAGATTGCCTTCACATGTGCATCGGAAGCTACTACTGGTCTTCCAGCAACGATCATAGCGTAGACTGTTTGGGACATTACCCCCATCTAGGAAAGTCCGCATGGTGCCTATTGTATTCAATCCCGATGCAATTTCTGTGTTTTACCAACACTCTGATAGTCCACAGATTACAGAATGCCTCCAGATGTGCGTCGGAAACTTCTACTGGTCTTCCAGCGAACGATCAAAGCGTAGACTGTTTAAGACATTACTCCCATTGAGGAAAATGCGCATAGTAACTGTTGTATTAGATCCCGATGCAATTTCTGTGTTCATCAACACTCTGATAGTCCACAGTTTACAGAATGCCTCCAGATGTGCATCGGAAACTACTTCTGGACTTCCAGGGAACGATCAAAGCGTAGTCTGCTTGAGACACTACTCCTGTGGAGAAAACTGCGCATGGTGACTGTTGTATTCAATCCCTACGCAATTTCTGTGTTTCATCAACACTCTGATAATCCACAGATTACAGAATGCCACCAGATGTGCATCGGGAACCACTACTGGTCTTCCAGGGAACGATCAAAGCGTAGACTGTTTGAGACATTACTCCCATGGAGGAAAGTGCACTTGGTGACTGTTGCATTAAATCGCGATGCAATTTCTGTGTTTCAACAACACTCTGATAGTCCTCAGATTACAGAATGCCTCCAGATGTGCATCGGAAAACACTACTTTAATTCCGGGGAACCATCAGAGCATAGACTGTTTGAGACATTACTCCCATGGAGGAAAGTGCGCATGCTGACTATTGTATTCAATCCCGATGAAATTTCTGTGTTTGATCAACACTTTGAAGGTCCACAGATTACACAACGCCTCCAGATGTGAATCGAAACTACTACTGGTCTTCCAGGGAACAATCAAAGCGTTGACTGTTTGAGACATTACACCCATGGAGGAAAGTGCGAATGGTGACTGTTGTATTTAATCCCGATGCAATTTCTGTGTATCAACAACACTCTGATAGTCCACAGATTACAGAATGCCTCCAGATGTGCATCGGAAAGAACTACTGGTCTTCCAGGGAACGATCAAAGCGTAGCCTGTTTGAGACCTTACTCCCATTCAGGAAAGTCAGCATGGCGACTGCTGTATTCAATCCCGATGCAATTTCTGTCTTTCAACAACACTCTGATAGTAAACAGATTACAGAATGCCTCCAGATGTGCATCGGAAACTACTACTGGTCTTCCAGGGAACGATCAAAGCGTAGACAGTTTGAGACATTACTCCCATGGAGGAAAGTGCGAATGGTGACTGTTGTATTCAATCCCGATAAAATTTCTGTGTTTCAACAACACTCTGATAGTCCACAGATTACAGAATGCCTCAAGATGTGCATCGGAAACTACTACTGGTCTTCCAGGGAACGATCAAAGCGTAGACTGTTTGAGACATCATCCCATGGAGGAAAGTGCGCATGGTGACTGTTGTATTCAATCCCGATGCAATTTCTGTATTTCATCAACACTTTGAAGGTCCACAGATTACAGAATGCCTCCAGATGTGAATCGAAACTACTACTGGTCTTCCAAGGTACGATCAAAGCGTAGACTGTTTGAGACATTACTCCCATGGAGGAATGTGCGGATGGTGACTGTTGTATTCAATCCCAATGCAATTTCTGTGTTTCAACAACACTCTGATAGTCCTCAGATTACAGAATGCCTCCAGATGTGCATCAGAAAACACTACTTTAATTCCAGGGACCCATCAAAGCGTAGACTGTTTGAGACATTACTCCCATGGAGGAAAGTGCGCATGGTGACAATTGTATTCAATCCCGATGCAATTTCTGTGTTTCATCAACACTTTGAAGGTCCACAGATTACACAATGCCTCCAGATGTGAATCGAAACTACTACTGGTCTTCCAGGGAACAATCAAAGCGTTGACTGTTTGAGACATTACCCCCATGGAGGAAAGTGCGAATGGTGACTGTTGTATTTAATCCCGATTCAATTTCTGTGTATCAACAACTCTCTGATAGTCCACAGATTACAGAATGCCTCCAGATGTGCTTCGGAAAGAACTACTGGTCTTCCAGGGAAAGATCAAAGCGTAGACTGTTTGAGACGTTACTCCCATGGAAGAAAGTCCGCATGGCGACTGCTGTATTCAATCCCGATGCAATTTCTGTCTTTCAACAACACTTTGAAGGTCCACAGATTACGGAATGGCTCCAGATGTGCATCATAAAATACTACTGGTCTTCCAGAGAACGATCAATGCGTAGACTGTTTGGGACATTACTGCTATGTAGGAAAGTGCGCATGGTGACTGTTGTATTCAATCCCGATGCAATTTCTGTGTTTCATCAAAACTCTGATAGTCCACAGATTACAGAATGCCACCAGATGTGCATCAGAAACTACTACTGGTATTCAATAGAACGATCAAAGCGTAGACTGTTTGAGACACTACTCCCGTGGAGGAAACTGCTCATGTTTACTATTGTATTCAATCCCGACGCAATTTCTGTGATTCATCAACACTCTGATAGTCCACAGATTACAGAATGCCTCCAGATGTGCATCAGAAAGAACTACTTTCCTTCCAGGGAACCATCAAAAGGGAGACTGTTTGAGACATTTCTCACATGGAGGAAAGTGCGCATGGTGACTGTTGTATTCAATCCCGATACAATTTCTGTGTTTCAACAACACTCAGATAGTCCACAGATTACAGAATGCCTCCAGATGTGCATCGGAAACTACTACTGGTCTTCCAGGGGACGATCAAAGCGAAGACTGTTTGAGACATTACTCCCATGGAGGAAAGTCCGCATGGTGACTGTTGTATTCAATCCCGATGCAATTTCTGTGTTTCAACAACACACTGATAGAAGACAGATTACAGAATGCCTCCAGATGTGCATCGGAAACTACTACTGGTCTTCCAGGGAACGATCAAAGCGTAGACTGTTTGAGACATTACTCCCATGGAAGAAAGTGGTCATGGTGACTGTTGTATTCAATCCCGATGCAACTTCTGTGTTTCATTAACACTCAGATAGTCCACAGATAACAGAATGCCTCCAGATGTGCATCGGAAACTACTACTGGTCTTCCAGGGGACGATCAAAGCGTAGACTGTTTGAGACATTACTCCCATGGAGGAAAGTCCGCATGGTGACTGTTGTATTCAATCCCGATGCAATTTCTGTGTTTCAACAACACACTGATAGAAGACAGATTACAGAATGCCTCCAGATGTGCATCGGAAGCTACTACTTGTCTTCCAGGGAACGATCATAGCGTAGACTGTTTGAGACATTACCCCATCTAGGAAAGTCCGCATGGTGCCTATTGTATTCAATCCCGATGCAATTTCTGTGTTTCACCAACACTCTGATAGTCCACAGATTACAGAATGCCTCCAGATGTGCGTCGGAAACTACTACTGGTCTTCCAGGGAAAGATCAAAGCGTAGACTGTTTGAGACATTACTCCCATGGAGGAAAATGCGCATAGTAACTGTTGTATTAGATCCCGATGCAATTTCTGTGTTCATCAACACTCTGATAGTCCACAGTTTACAGAATGCCTCCAGATGTGCATCGGAAACTACTTCCGGACTTCCAGGGGACGATCAAAGCGTAGACTGCTTGAGTCACTACTCCTGTGGAGGAAAGTGCGCATGGTGACTGTTGTATTCAATCCCGGTGCAATTTCTGTATTTCATCAACACTTTGAAGGTCCACAGATTAAAGAATGCCTCCAGATGTGAATCGAAACTACTACTGGTCTTCCAGGGTACGATCAAAGCGTAGACTGTTTGAGACATTACTCCCATGGAGGAATGTGCGGATGCTGACTGTTGTATTCAATCCCAATGCAATTTCTGTGTGTCAACAACACTCTGATAGTCCACAGATTACAGAATGCCTCCAGATGTGCATCGGAAACTACTACTGGTCTTCCAGGGGACGATCAAAGCGTAGACTGTTTGAGACACTACTCCCATGGAGGAAAGTCTGCATGGTGACTGTTGTATTCAATCCCGATGCAATTTCTGTGTTTCAACAACACACTGATAGAAGACAGATTACAGAAAGCCTCCAGATGTGCTTCGGAAACTAATACTGGTCTTCCAGGGGACGATCAAAGAGTAGACTGTTTGAGACATTACTCCCATGGAGGAAAGTCCGCATGGTGACTGTTGTATTCAATCCCGATGCAATTTCTGTGTTTCAACAACACACTGATAGAAGACAGATTACAGAAAGCCTCCAGATATGCTTCGGAAACTACTACTGGTCTTCCAGGGAACGATCAAAGCGTAGACTGTTTGAGACATTACTCCCATGGAGGAAAGTGGTCATGGTGACTGTTGTATTCAATCCCGATGCAACTTCTGTGTTTCATTAACACTCGGATAATCCACAGATTGCAGAATGCCTCCAGATGTGCATCGGAAACTACTACTGGTCTTGAGGGAACGATCAATGCGATGACAGTTTGAGACATTATTACAATTGTGAAATGTACGCATGGTGCCTGTTGTATTCAATCCCGATGCAATTTCTGTGTTTCACCAACACTCTGATAGTCCACAGATTACAGAATGCCTCCAGATGTGCGTCGGAAACTACTACTGGTCTTCCAGGGAACGATCAAAGCGTAGACTATTTGAGACATTACTCCCATGGAGGAAAGTGCGCATAGTAACTGTTGTATTAGATCCCGATGCAATTTCTGTGTTCTTCAACACTCTGATAGTCCACAGTTTACAGAATGCCTCCAGATGTGCATCGGAAACTACTTCTGTGCTTCCAGGGAACGATCAAAGCGTAGACTGCTTGAGACACTACTCCCGTGGAGGAAACTGTCCATGGTGACTGTTGTATTCAATCCCGACGCAATTTCTGTGTTTCATCTACACTCTGGTAATCCACAGATTACAGAATGCCACCAGATGTGCATCGGAAACCACTACTGGTGTTCCAGGGAACGATCAAAGCGTAGACTGTTTGAGACATTACTCCCATGGAGGAAAGTGCACTTGGTTTCTGTTGTATTAAATCGCGATGCAATTTCTGTGATTCAACAACACTCTGATAGTCCTCAGATTACAGAATGCCTCCAGATGTGCATCGGAAAACACTACTTTAATTCCAGGGAGCCATCAAAGCGTAGACTGTTTGAGACATTACTCCCATGGAGGAAAGTGCGCATGGTGACAATTGTATTCAATCCCGATGAAATTTCTATGTTTCATCAACACTTTGAAGGTCCACAGATTACACAATGAGTCCAGATGTGAATCGAAACTACTACTGGTCTTCCAGGGAACAATCTAAGCGTTGACTGTTTGAGACATTACTCCCATGGAGGAAAGTGCGAATCGTGACTGTTGTATTTAATCCCGATGCATTTTCTGTGTATCAACAACACGCTGATAGTCCACAGATTACAGAATGCCTCCAGATGTGCATCGGAAAGAACTACTGGTCTTCCAGGGAACGATCAAAGCGTAGAATGTTTGAGACGTTACTCCCATGGAGGAAAGACAGCATGGCGACTGCTGTATTCAATCCCGATGCAATTTCTGTGTTTCAACAACACTCTGATAGTAAACAGATTACAGAATGCCTCCAGATGTGCATCGGAAACTACTACTGGTCTTCCAGGGAACGATCAAAGCGTAGACTGTTTGAGACATTACTCCCATGGAGGAAAGTGCGCATGGTGACTGTTGTATTCAATCCCGATACAATTTCTGTGTTTCAACAACACTCTGATAGTCCACAGATTACAGAATGCCTCCAGATGTGCATCGGAAACTACTACTGGTCTTCCAGGGAACGATCAAAGCGTAGACTATTTGAGACATCATCCCATGGAGGAAAGTGCGCATGGTGACTGTTGTATTCAGCCCGATGCAATTTCTGTATTTCATCAACACTTTGAAGGTCCACAGATTACAGAATGCCTCCAGATGTGAATCGAAACTACTACTGGTCTTCCAGGGTACGATCAAAGCGTAGACTGTTTGAGACATTACTCCCATGGAGGAATGTGCGGATGGTGACTGTTGTATTCATTCCCAATGCAATTTCTGTGCTTCAACAACACTCTAATAGTCCACAGATTACAGAATGCCTCCAGATGTGCATCGGAAACTACTACTGGTCTTCCATGGGAAGATTAAAGCGTAGACTGTTTGAGACATTACTCCCATTGAGGAAAGTCCGCATGGTGACTGTTGTAATTAATCCCGATGCAATTTCTGTGTTTCAACAACACACTGATAGAAGACAGAATACAGAATGCCTCCAGATGTGCATTGGAAACTACTACTGGTCTTCCAGGGAACGATCAAATCGTAGACTGATTGAGACATTACTCCCATGGAGGAAAATACGCATGGTGACTTTTGTATACGATCCCGATGTAATTTCTGTGGTTCATCAACACTCTGTTAGTCCACATATTACAGATTGCCTCCAGATGTGCATCGGAAACTACTACTGGTCTTCCAGGGAACGATCAAAACGTAGACTGTTTGAGACATTACTCCCATGGAGGAAAGTGCGCATGGTAACTGTTGTATTCAATCCCGAAGCAATTTCTGTGTTTCATCAACACTCTGATAGTCTACAGATTACAGAATGCCTCCCGATGTGCATCGGAAACTACTACTGGTCTAACAGGGATCGATCAAAGCGTAGAATATTTGAGACATTACTCCCATAGGGGAAAGGTGCATGGTTACTCTTGTATTCAATCCCGATGCAATTTCTGTGTTTCATGAACACGTTGAAGGTCCACAGATTACAGAATGCCTTCAGATGTGCATCGGAAACTACTACTGATCTTCCAGGGAACGATCAAAGCGTTGTCTGTTTGAGTCATTACTCCCGTGGAGGAAAGCGCGAATGGGTACTGTTGTATTCAATCCCAATGCAATATCTGTGTTTCATTAACACTCTGATAGTCCACAGATTACAGATTGCCTCCAGATGTGCAATAGAAACTACTACTGGTCTTCCTGGGAACGGTCAAAGCATTGACTGTTTAATACATTACTCCCATGGAGGAAAGTGCGCATGGTGACTGTTGTATTCAATCACGATGCAATTTCTGTGTTTCATCAACACTTTGATGGTCCACAGACTACAGAATGGTTCCAGATGTGCATCGGAAACGACTACTGGTCTTTCAGGGAACGATCAAAGCATAGACTGTTTGAGACATTACTCCTGTGGAGGAGCGTGCGCATGGAGACTGTTGTATTCAATGCTGATGCAATTTCTGTGTTTCATCAACACTTAGTTAGTATACAGATTACAGAATGCCTCCAGATGTGCATCGGAAACTACTACTGGTCTTCCAGGGAACGATCAAAGAGTAGACGTTTGAGACATTACTCCCATGGAGGAAAGTGCGCATGGTGACTGTTGTACTCAATCCCGATGCAATTTCTGTATTTCATCAACACTTTGAAGGTCCACAGATTACAGAATGCCTCCAGATGTGAATCGTAACAACTACTGTTCTTCCAGGGAACGATCAAATCGTAGAGTGTTTGAGACGTTACTCCCATGGAGGAAAGTCAGCATGGCGACTGCTGTATTCAATCCCGATGCAATTTCTGACTTTCAACAACACTCTGATAGTAAAGAGATTACAGAATGCCTCCAGATGTGCATCGGAAACTACTACTGGTCTTCCAGGGAACGATCAAAGCGTAGACTGTTTGAGACATTACTCCCATGGAGGAAAGTGCGCATGGTGACTGTTGTATTCAATCCCGATACAATTTCTGTGTTTCAACAACACTCTGATAGTCCACAGGTTACAGAATGCCTTCAGATGTGCATCGGATACTACTACTGGTCTTCCAGGGAACGATCAAAGCGTAGACTGTTTGAGACATCATCCCATGGAGGAAAGTGCGAATGGTGACTGTTGTATTCAATCCCGGTGCAATTTCTGTATTTCATCAACACTTTGAAGGTCCACAGGTTACAGAATGCCTCCAGATGTGAATCGAAACTACTACTGGTCTTCCAGGGTACGATCAAAGCGTAGACTGTTTGAGACATTACTCAAATGGAGGAATGTGCGGATGGTGACTGTTGTATTCAATCCCAATGCAATTTCTGTGTTTCAACAACACTCTGATAGTCCACAGATTACAGAATGCCTCCAGATGTGCATCGGAAGCTACTACTGGTCTTCCAGGGGACGATCAAAGCGTAGACTGTTTGAGACATTACTCCCATGGAGGAAAGTCCGCATGGTGTCTGTTGTATTCAATCCCGATGCAATTTCTGTGTTTCAACAACACACTGATAGAAGACAGATTACAGAAAGCCTCCAGATGTGCTTCGGAAACTAATACTGGTCTTCCAGGGAACGATCAAAGCGTAGACTGTTTGAGACATTACTCCCATGGAGGAAAGTGGTCATGGTGACAGTTGTATTCAAACCCGATGCAACTTCTGTGTTTCATTAACACTCGGATAATCCACAGATTACAGAATGCCTCCAGATGTGCATCGGAAACTACTACTGGTCTTGAGGGAACGATCAATGCGATGACAGTTTGAGACATTATTACAATTGAGAAATGTACGCATGGTGCCTGTTGTATTCAATCCCGATGCAATTTCTGTGTTTCACCAACACTCTGATAGTCCACAGATTACAGAATGCCTCCAGATGTGCGTCGGAAACTACTACTAGTCTTCCAGGGAACGATCAAAGCGTAGACTGTTTGAGACATTACTCCCATGGAGGAAAGTGCGCATAGTAACTGTTGTATTAGATCCCGATGCAATTTCTGTGTTCAACAACACTCTGATGGTCCACAGTTTACAGAATGCCTCCAGATATGAATCGGAAACTACTTCTGGACTTCCAGGGAACGATCAAAGCGTAGACTGCTTGAGACACTACTCCCGTGGAGGAAACTGTCCATGGTGACTGTTGTATTCAATCCCGACGCAATTTCTGTGTTTCATCAACACCCTGGTAATCCACAGATTACAGAATGCCATCAGATGTGCATCGGAAACCACTACTGGTGTTCCAGGGAACGATCAAAGCGTAGACTGTTTGAGACATTACTCCCATGGAGGAAAGTGCACTTGGTGACTGTTGCATTAGATCCCGACGCAATTTCTGTGTTTCATCAACACCCTGGTAATCCACAGATTACAGAATGCCATCAGATGTGCATCGGAAACCACTACTTTAATTCCAGGGAACCATCAAAGCGTAGACTGTTTGAGACATTACTCCCATGGAGGAAAGTGCGCATGGTGACAATTGTATTCAATCCCGATGTAATTTCTGTGTTTCATCAACCCTTTGAAGGTCCACAGATTACACAATGCCTCCAGATGTGCATCGGAAACTACTACTGGTCTTCCAACGAACAATCAAAGCGTTGACTGTTTGAGACATTACTCCCATGGAGGAAAGTGCGAATGGTGACTGTTGTATTTAATCCCGATGCAATTTCTGTGTATCAACAACACGCTGATAGTCCACAGATTACAGAATGCCTCCAGATGTGCATCGGAAAGAACTACTGGTCGTCCAGGGAACGATCAAAGCGTAGACTGTTTGAGACGTTACTCCCATGGAGGAAAGTCAGCATGGCGACTGCTGTATTCAATCCCGATGGAATTTCTGTCTTTCAACAACACTCTGATAGTAAACAGATTACAGAATGCCTCCAGATGTGCATCGGAAACTACTACTGGTCTTCCAGGGAACGATCAAAGCGTAGACTGTTTGAGACATTACTCCCATGGAGGAAAGTGCGCATGGTGACTGTTGTATTCAATCCCGATACAATTTCTGTGTTTCAACAACACTCTGATAGTCCACAGATTACAGAATGCCTCCAGATGTGCATCGGAAACTACTACTGGTCTTCCAGGGAACGATCAAAGCGTAGACTGTTTGAGACATCATCCCATGGAGGAAAGTGCGCATGGTGACTGTTGTATTCAATCCCGATGCAATTTCTGTATTTCATCAACACTTTGAAGGTCCACAGATTACAGAATGAATCCAGATGTGAATCGAAACTACTACTGGTCTTCCAGGGTACGATCAAAGCGTAGACTGTTTGAGACATTACTCCCATGGAGGAATGTGCGGATGGTGACTGTTGTATTCAATCCCGATGCAATTTCTGTGTTTCATCAACACTGTGATAGTCCACATATTATAGATTGCCTACAGATGTGCATGTGAAACTACTATGGTCTTCCAGGGAACGATCAACGCGTAGACTGTTTGAGACATTACTCCAGTGGAGTAAAGTCCGCATGGCGACTGTTGTATTCAATCCCGATGCAATTTCTGTGTTTCGACAACACTCTCATAGTAAAGAGATTACAGAATGCCTCCAGATGTGAATCGGAGACTACTACTGGTCTTCCATGGAACGATCAAAGCGTAGACTGTTTGCGATATTACTACTATGGAGAAAGGTGCGCATGGTGACTGTTGTATTCAATCCCGATGCAATTTCTGTGTTTCATCAACACTCTGATAGTCCACAGATTACAGAATGCCACAAGATGTGCATCGGAAACTACTACTGGTCTTCCAGGGAACGATCGAAGCGTAAACTGTTTGAGACATTACTCCCATGGAGGAAAGTGCGCATGGTGACTGTTGTATTCTATCCCGATGCAATTTCTGTGTTTCATCAACACTCTGATAGTCCACAGATTTCAGATTGCCTCCAGATGTGCATCGGAAACTGCTACTGGTCTTCCAGGGAACGTTCAAAGCGTAGACTGTTTGAGACATTACTCCCATGGAGGAAAGTGCGCATGGTGACTGTTGTATTCAATCCCGATGCAATTTCTGTGTTTCATCAATACTCTGATAGTTCACAGATTACAGAATGGCTCCAGATGTGGATCGGAAACTACTACTGGTCCTCCAGATAACGATCAAATCGTAGACTGTTTGACACATTACTAGCATGGAGGAAAATGCGCATGGTGACTCTTGTATTCAATCCCGATGCAATTTCTGTGTTTCATCAACACTCTGATAGTTCATAGATTACAGAATTATACCAGATGTGCATTGGAAACTACTACTGGTCTTCCAGGGAACGATCAAAGCGTAAACTGTTTCAGACATTACTCCCGTTCAGAAAAGTGCGCATAGTGACTGTTGTATTCAATCCCGATGCAATTTCTGTGTCTCATCAACACTCTGATAGTCCACAGATTACAGAATTCCCCCAGATGTGCATCGGAAACTACTACTGGTCTTCCAGGGAACGATCAAAGCGTAGACTTTTTGAGACATTACCCCCATGGAGGAAAGAGCGCATGGTGACTGTTGTATTCAATCACGAGGCAACTTATGTGTTTCATCAACACTCTGATGGTCCAAAAATTACAGAATGCCTCCGGATGTACATCGAAAACTACTACTGGTCTAAGAGGTAACGATCAAAGCCTAGAATGTTTGAGACATTACTCCCATGGGGGAAAGTGCGCATGGTGACTGTTGTATTCAATCCCGATGCAATTTCTGTGTTTCATCAACACTCAGATAGTCCACAGATTACAGAATGCCTCCAGATGTGCATCGCAAACTACCACTGGTCTTCCAGGGAAGGATCAAGGTGAAGACTGTTTGAGACATTACTCCCATGGAGGAAAGTGCGCATGGTGACTGTTGTATTCAATCCCGATGCAATTTCTGTGTTTCATCAACACTCTGATAGTCCACAGATTACAGAATGCCACAAGATGTGCATCGGAAACTACTACTGGTCTTCCAGGGAACGATCAAAGCGTAAACTGTTTGAGACATTACTCCCATGGAGGAAAGTGCGCATGGTGACTGTTGTATTCTATCCCGATGCAATTTCTGTGTTTCATCAACACTCTGATAGTCCACAGATTTCAGATTGCCTCCAGATGTGCATCGGAAACTGCTACTGGTCTTCCAGGGAACGTTCAAAGCGTAGACTGTTTGAGACATTACTCCCATGGAGGAAAGTGCGCATGGTGACTGTTGTATTCAATCCCGATGCAATTTCTGTGTTTCATCAACACTCTGATAGTCCACAGATTACAGAATGCCTCCAGATGTGAACCGCAAACTACTACTGGTCTTCCTGGGAACGATCAAAGCGTAGACTATTTAAACCATTACTCCCATGGAGGAAAGTCCGCATGGTGACTGTTGTATTCAATCCCGATGCAATTTCTGTGTTTCATCAATACTCTGATAGTTCACAGATTACAGAATGGCTCCAGATGTGGATCGGAAACTACTACTGGTCCTCCAGTTAACGATCAAATCGTAGACAGTTTGACACATTTCTAGCATGGAGGAAAATGCGCATGGTGACTCTTGTATTCAATCCCGATGCAATTTCTGTGTTTCATCAACACCCTGATAGTTCATAGATTACAGAATGACACCAGATGTGCATCGGAAACTACTACTGGTCTTCCAGGGAACGAGCAAAGCGTAGACTATTTGAGACATTACTCCCATGGAGGAAAGTGTACATGGTGACTGTTGTATTCAATCCCGATGCAATTTCTGTGTTTCATCAACACTGTGATAGTCCACATATTATAGATTGCCTACAGATGTGCATGGGAAACTACTATGGTCTTCCAGGGAACGATCAAAGCGTAGACTGTTTGAGACATTACTCCCATGGAGTAAAGTCCGCATTGCGACTGTTGTATTCAATCCCGATGCAATTTCTGTGTTTCGACAACACTCTCATAGTAAAGAGATTACAGAATGCCTCCAGATGTGAATCGGAGACTACTACTGGTTTTCCATGGAACGATCAAAGCGTAGACTGTTTGCGACATTACTACTATGGAGAAAAGTGCGCATGGTGCCTATTGTACTCAATCCCGATATTATATCTGTGTTTCATCAACACTCTGATAGTCCACAGGTCACAGAATGCCTCCAGGTGTGCTTCGGAAAGTAGTACTGGTCTTCCAGGGAGCGATCAAAGCGTAGTCTGTTTGAGACATTACTCCCATGGAGGAATGTGCGCATTGTGACTGTTGTATTCAATCCCGATGCTATTTCTGTGTTTCAACAACACTCTGATAGTAAATATATTACAGAATGCCTCCAGATGTGCATCGGAAACTGCTACTGGTCTTCCAGGGAACGATCAAATCGTAGACTGTTTGAGACATTACTCCCATGGTGGAAAATGCGCCTGGTGACTGTTGTATTCAATCCCGATGCAATTTCTGTGTTTCATCAACACTCTTATAGTCCACAGATTACAGAATGCCTCCAGATGTGCATCGGAATCTACTACTGGTCTTCCAGGGAGCGATCAAAGCGTAGACTGTTTGAGACATTACTTCCATGGAGGAAAGTGCGCATTGTGACTGTTGTATTAAATCCCGATGCGATTTCTGTGTTTCATCAACACTCTGATAGTCCACAAATTACAGAATGCATCCAGATGTGCATCGTAAACAACTACTGGTCTTCCAGGGAACGATCAAGGCGTAGTCTGTTTGAGACATTACTCCTATGTAGGAAAGTGCGAATGGTGACTGTTGTATTCAATCCCGATGTAATTTCTGTGTTTCATCAACACTCTGATAGTCCACAGATTACAGAATGCCACAAGATGTGCATCGGAAACTACTACTGGTCTTCCAGGGAACGATCAAAGCGTAAACTGTTTGAGACATTACTCCCATGGAGGAAAGTGCGCATGGTGACTGTTGTATTCTATCCCGATGCAATTTCTGTGTTTCATCAACACTCTGATAGTCCACAGATTTCAGATTGCCTCCAGATGTGCATCGGAAACTGCTACTGGTCTTCCAGGGAACGTTCAAAGCGTAGACTGTTTGAGACATTACTCCCATGGAGGAAAGTGCGCATGGTGACTGTTGTATTCAATCCCGATGCAATTTTTGTGTTTCATCAACACTCTGATAGTCCACAGATTACAGAATGCCTCCAGATGTGAACCGCAAACTACTACTGGTCTTCCTGGGAACGATCAAAGCGTAGACTATTTAAACCATTACTCCCATGGAGGAAAGTCCGCATGGTGACTGTTGTATTCAATCCCGATGCAATTTCTGTGTTTCATCAATACTCTGATAGTTCACAGATTACAGAATGGCTCCAGATGTGGATCGGAAACTACTACTGGTCCTCCAGTTAACGATCAAATCGTAGACAGTTTGACACATTTCTAGCATGGAGGAAAATGCGCATGGTGACTCTTGTATTCAATCCCGATGCAATTTCTGTGTTTCATCAACACCCTGATAGTTCATAGATTACAGAATGACACCAGATGTGCATCGGAAACTACTACTGGTCTTCCAGGGAACGAGCAAAGCGTAGACTATTTGAGACATTACTCCCATGGAGGAAAGTGTACATGGTGACTGTTGTATTCAATCCCGATGCAATTTCTGTGTTTCATCAACACTGTGATAGTCCACATATTATAGATTGCCTACAGATGTGCATGGGAAACTACTATGGTCTTCCAGGGAACGATCAAAGCGTAGACTGTTTGAGACATTACTCCCATGGAGTAAAGTCCGCATTGCGACTGTTGTATTCAATCCCGATGCAATTTCTGTGTTTCGACAACACTCTCATAGTAAAGAGATTACAGAATGCCTCCAGATGTGAATCGGAGACTACTACTGGTTTTCCATGGAACGATCAAAGCGTAGACTGTTTGCGACATTACTACTATGGAGAAAAGTGCGCATGGTGCCTATTGTACTCAATCCCGATATTATATCTGTGTTTCATCAACACTCTGATAGTCCACAGGTCACAGAATGCCTCCAGGTGTGCTTCGGAAAGTAGTACTGGTCTTCCAGGGAGCGATCAAAGCGTAGTCTGTTTGAGACATTACTCCCATGGAGGAATGTGCGCATTGTGACTGTTGTATTCAATCCCGATGCAATTTCTGTGTTTCAACAACACTCTGATAGTAAATATATTACAGAATGCCTCCAGATGTGCATCGGAAACTGCTACTGGTCTTCCAGGGAACGATCAAATCGTAGACTGTTTGAGACATTACTCCCATGGAGGAAAATGCGCCTGGTGACTGTTGTATTCAATCCCGATGCAATTTCTGTGTTTCATCAACACTCTTATAGTCCACAGATTACAGAATGCCTCCAGATGTGCATCGGAATCTACTACTGGTCTTCCAGGGAGCGATCAAAGCGTAGACTGTTTGAGACATTACTTCCATGGAGGAAAGTGCGCATTGTGACTGTTGTATTAAATCCCGATGCGATTTCTGTGTTTCATCAACACTCTGATAGTCCACAAATTACAGAATGCATCCAGATGTGCATCGTAAACAACTACTGGTCTTCCAGGGAACGATCAAAGCGTAGTCTGTTTGAGACATTACTCCTATGTAGGAAAGTGCGAATGGTGACTGTTGTATTCAATCCCGATGTAATTTCTGTGTTTCATCAACACTCTGATAGTCCACAGATTACAGAATGCCCAAAGATGTGCAACGGGAACTACTACTGGCCGTCCAGGCAACGATCAAAGCGTAGACTGTTTGAGACATTACTCCCATGGAGGAAAGTGCGCATGGTGACTGTTGTATTCAATCCCGATGCAATTTCTGTGTTTCATCAACACACTGATAGTCCACAGATTACAGAATGCCTCCAGATGTGCATCGGAAACTACTACTGGTCTTCCAGTTAACGATCAAAGCGTAAACTGTTTGAGACATTACTCCCATCGAGGAAAGTGCGCATGGTGACTGTTGAATTCAATCCCGATGGAATTTCTGTGTTTCATCAACACTCTGATAGTCCACAGATCACAGAATGCCTCCAGATGTGCATCGGAAACTACTACTGGTCTTCCAGGGAACGATCAAAGCGTAGACTATTTGAGACATTACCCCCATGGAGGAAAGAGCGCATGGTGACTGTTGTATTCAATAACGAGGCAACTTATGTGTTTCATCAACACTCTGATGGTCCAAAAATTACAGAATGCCTCCGGATGTACATCGAAAACTACTACTGGTCTAAGAGGTAACGATCAAAGCCTAGAATGTTTGAGACATTACTCCCATGGGGGAAAGTGCGCATGGTGACTGTTGTATTCAATCCCGATGCAATTTCTGTGTTTCATCAACACTCAGATAGTCCACAGATTACAGAATGCCTCCAGATGTGCATCGCAAACTACCACTGGTCTTCCAGGGAAGGATCAAGGTGAAGACTGTTTGAGACATTACTCCCATGGGGGAAAGTGCGCATGGTGACTGTTGTATTCAATCCCGATGCAATTTCTGTGTTTCATCAACACTCTGATAGTCCACAGATTACAGAATGCCACAAGATGTGCATCGGAAACTACTACTGGTCTTCCAGGGAACGATCAAAGCGTAAACTGTTTGAGACATTACTCCAATGGAGGAAAGTGCGCATTGTGAATGTTGTATTCTATCCCGATGCAATTTCTGTGTTTCATCAACACTCTGATAGTCCACAGATTTCAGATTGCCTCCAGATGTGCATCGGAAACTGCTACTGGTCTTCCAGGGAACGTTCAAAGCGTAGACTGTTTGAGACATTACTAGCATGGAGGAAAATGCGCATGGTGACTCTTGTATTCAATCCCAATGCAATTTCTGTGTTTCATCAACACTCTGATAGTTCATAGATTACAGAATGACACCAGATGTGCATCGGAAACTACTACTGGTCTTCCAGGGAACGAGCAAAGCGTAGACTATTTGAGACATTACTCCCATGGAGGAAAGTGTACATGGTGACTGTTGTATTCAATCCCGATGCAATTTCTGTGTTTCATCAACACTGTGATAGTCCACATATTATAGATTGCCTACAGATGTGCATGGGAAACTACTATGGTCTTCCAGGGAACGATCAAAGCGTAGACTGTTTGAGACATTACTCCCATGGAGTAAAGTCCGCATGGCGACTGTTGTATTCAATCCCGATGCAATTTCTGTGTTTCGACAACACTCTCATAGTAAAGAGATTACAGAATGCCTCCATATGTGAATCGGAGACTACTACTGGTCTTCCATGGAACGATCAAAGCGTAGACTGTTTGCGACATTACTACTATGGAGAAAAGTGTACATGGTGACTGTTGTATTCAATCCCGATGCAATTTCTGTGTTTCATCAACACTCTGATAGTCCACAGATCACAGAATGCCTCCAGATGTGCATCGGAAACTACTACTGGTCTTCCAGGGAACGATCAAAGCGTAGACTATTTGAGACATTACCCCCATGGAGGAAAGAGCGCATGGTGACTGTTGTATTCAATCACGAGGCAACTTATGTGTTTCATCAACACTCTGATGGTCCAAAAGTTACAGAATGCCTCCGGATGTACATCGAAAACTACTACTGGTCTAAGAGGTAACGATCAAAGCCTAGAATGTTTGAGACATTACTCCCATGGGGGAAAGTGCGCATGGTGACTGTTGTATTCAATCCCGATGCAATTTCTGTGTTTCATCAACACTCAGATAGTCCACAGATTACAGAATGCCTCCAGATGTGCATCGCAAACTACCACTGGTCTTCCAGGGAAGGATCAAGGTGAAGACTGTTTGAGACATTACTCCCATGGAGGAAAGTGCGCATGGTGACTGTTGTATTCAATCCCGATGCAATTTCTGTGTTTCATCAACACTCTGATAGTCCACAGATTACAGAATGCCACAAGATGTGCATCGGAAACTACTACTGGTCTTCCAGGGAACGATCAAAGCGTAAACTGTTTGAGACATTACTCCCATGGAGGAAAGTGCGCATGGTGACTGTTGTATTCTATCCCGATGCAATTTCTGTGTTTCATTAACACTCTGATAGTCCTCAGATTTCAGATTGCCTCCAGATGTGCATCGGAAACTGCTACTGGTCTTCCAGGGAACGTTCAAAGCGTAGACTGTTTGAGACATTACTCCCATGGAGGAAAGTGCGCATGGTGACTGTTGTATTCAATCCCGATGCAATTTCTGTGTTTCATCAATACTCTGATAGTTCACAGATTACAGAATGGCTCCAGATGTGGATCGGAAACTACTACTGGTCATCCAGTTAACGATCAAATCGTAGACTGTTTGACACATTTCTAGCATGGAGGAAAATGCGCATTGTGACTCTTGTATTCAATCCCGATGCAATTTCTGTGTTTCATCAACACTCTGATAGTTCATAGATTACAGAATGACACCAGATGTGCATCGGAAACTACTACTGGTCTTCCAGGGAACGAGCAAAGCGTAGACTATTTGAGACATTACTCCCATGGAGGAAAGTGTACATGGTGACTGTTGTATTCAATCCCGATGCAATTTCTGTGTTTCATCAACACTGTGATAGTCCACATATTATAGATTACCTACAGATGTGCATGGGAAACTACTATGGTCTTCCAGGGAACGATCAAAGCGTAGACTGTTTGAGACATTACTCCCATGGAGGAAAGTGCGCATGGTGACTGTTGTATTCAATTCCGATGCAATTTCTGTGTTTCATCAACACTGTGATAGTCCACATATTACAGATTGCCTCCAGATGTGCATCGGAAACTACTACTGGTCTTCCAGGGAACGATCAAAGCGTAGACTGTTTGAGACATTACACCCATGGACGAAAGTCCGCATGGCTACTGTTGTATTCAATCCCGATGCAATTTCTGTGTTTCAACAACACTCTGATAATAAACAGATTACACAATGCCTCCAGATGTGCATCGGAAACTACTACTGGTCTTCCAGGGAACGATCAAAGCGTAGACTGTTTGAGACATTACTCTCATTTAGGAAAGTGGTCATGGTGACTGTTGTATTTAATCCCGATGCAATTTCTGTGTTTCATTAACACTCGGATAGTCCAGAAGATTACAGAAAGCCTCCAGATGTGCATAGGAAACTGCTACTGGTCTTGAGGGAAAGATCAATTCGATGACAGTTTGAGACTTTACTCCAATGGAGAAATGTACGCATGGTGCCTGTTGTATTCAATGCCGATGCAATTTCTGTGTTTCATCAACACTTTGAAGCTCACCATATTACAGAATAGCTCCAGATGTGCATCGGAAGCTACTACCTGTCTTCCAGGCAACGAGCAAAGCGTAGACTGTTTGAGACATTACTCCCATGGAGGAAAGTCCACATGGTGCCTATTGTACTCAATCCCGATACAATTTCTGTGTTTCATCAACACTCTGATAGTCCACAGGTCACAGAATGCCACCAGATGTGCTTCGGAAAGTAGTACTGGTCTTGCAGGGAGCGATCAAAGCGTAGACTGTTTGAGACATTACTCCCATGGAGGAATGTGCGCATTGTGACTGTTGTATTCAATCCCGATGCAATTTCTGTGTTTCAACAACCCTCTGATAGTAAATATATTACAGAATGCCTCCAGATGTGCATCGGAAACTGCTACTGGTCTTCCAGGGAACGATCAAATCGTAGACTGTTTGAGACATTACTCCCATGGAGGAAAATGCGCCTGTTGACTGTTGTATTCAATCCCGATGCAATTTCTGTGTTTCATCAACACTCTTATAGTCCACAGATTACAGAATGTCTCCAGATGTGCATCGGAATCTACTACTGGTCTTCCAGGGAGCGATCAAAGCGTAGACTGTTTGAGACATTACTTCCATGGAGGAAAGTGCGAATTGTGACTTTTGTATTAAATCCCGATGCAATTTCTGTGTTTCATCAACACTCTGATAGTCCACAAATTACAGAATGCATCCAGATGTGCATCGTAAACAACTACTGGTCTTCCAGGGAACGATCAAAGCATAGTCTGTTTGAGACATTACTCCTATGTAGGAAAGTGCGAATGGTGACTGTTGTATTCAATCCCGATGTCATTACTGTGTTTCATCAACACTCTGATAGTCCACAGATTACAGAATGCCCAAAGATGTGCAACGGGAACTACTACTGGCCTTCCAGGCAACGATCAAAGCGTAGAATGTTTGAGACATTACTCCCATGGAGGAAAGTGCGCATGGTGACTGTTGTATTCAATCCCGATGCAATTTCTGTGTTTCATCAACACTCTGATAGTCCACAGATTACAGAATGCCTCAAGATGTGCATCGGAAACTACTACTGGTCTTCCAGAGAACGATCAAAGCGTAAACTATTTGAGACATTACTCCCATGGAGGAAAGTGCGCATGGTGACTGTTGAATTCAATCCCGATGGAATTTCTGTGTTTCATCAACACTCTGATAGTCCACAGATCACAGAATGCCTCCAGATGTGCATCGGAAACTACTACTGGTCTTCCAGGGAACGATCAAAGCGTAGACTATTTGAGACATTACTCCCATGGAGGAAAGAGCGCATGGTGACTGTTGTATTCAATCACGAAGCAACTTATGTGTTTCATCGACACTCTGATGGTCCAAAAATTACAGAATGCCTCCGGATGTACATCGAAAACTACTACTGGTCTAAGAGGTAACGATCAAAGCCTAGAATGTTTGAGACATTACTCCCATGGGGGAAAGTGCGCATGGTGACTGTTGTATTCAATCCCGATGCAATTTCTGTGTTTCATCAACACTCAGATAGTCCACAGATTACAGAATGCCTCCAGATGTGCATCGCAAACTACCACTGGTCTTCCAGGGAAGGATCAAGGTGAAGACTGTTTGAGACATTACTCCCATGGAGGAAAGTGCGCATGGTGACTGTTTATTCAATCCCGATGCAATTTCTGTGTTTCATCAACACTCTGATAGTCCACAGATTACAGAATGCCACAAGATGTGCATCGGAAACTACTACTGGTCTTCCAGGGAACGATCAAAGCGTAAACAGTTTGAGACATTACTCCCATGGAGGAAAGTGCGCATGGTGACTGTTGTATTCTGTCCCGATGCAATTTCTGTGTTTCATCAACACTCTGATAGTCCACAGATTTCAGATTGCCTCCAGATGTGCATCGGAAACTGCTACTGGTCTTCCAGGGAACGTTCAAAGCGTAGACTGTTTGAGACATTACTCCCATGGAGGAAAGTCCGCATGGCGACTGTTGTATTCAATCCCGATGTAATTTCTGTGTTTCGTCAACACTCAGATAGTCCACAGATTTCAGAATGCCTCCAGAAGTGCATCGGAAACTACTGCTGGTCTTCCAGGGAACGATCAAATCGTGGACTGTTTGAGACATTACCCCCATGGAGGAAAGTCCGCATGGTGACTGTTGCATTCAATCCCGATGCAATTTCTGTGTTTCAACAACTCTCTGATAGTAAACAGATTACAGAATGCCTCCAGATGTGCATCGGAAACTACTACTGGTCTTCCAGGGAACGATCAAATCGTAGACTGTTTGAGACATTACTCCCATGGCGGAATGTGGTCATGGTGACAGTTGTATTCAATCCCGATGCAATTTCAGTGTTTCATTAACAATCGGATAGTCCACAGATTACAGAATGCCTCCAGATGTGCATCGGAAACTACTACTGGTGTTGAGGCAAGGATCAAATCTATGACTGTTTGAGACATTACTCCAATGGAGAAATATACGCATGGTGATTGTTGTATTCAATCCCGATGCAATTTCTGTGTTTCATCAACACTTTGCAGGTCCACAGATTACAGAATGCCTCCAGATGTGCATCGGTAACTACTACTGGTCTTCCAGGCAACGAGTAAAGTGTTGACTGTTTGAGACATTACTTCCATGGAGGAAAGTCAGCATGGTGCCTATTGTTCTCAATCACGAAGCAATTTCTGTGTTTCATCAACACTCTGATAGTCCACAGGTTACAGAATGACTCCACATGTGCTTCGGAAACTAGTACTGGTCTTCCAGGGAGCGATCAAAGCGTAGACTGTTTGAGACATTACTCCCATGGAGGAAAGAGCGCATGGTGACTGTTGTATTCAATCACGAAGAAATTTCTGTGTTTCATCAACACTCTGATAGTCCACAGATTATAGAATGCCTCCAGATGTGCATCGAAAACTACTACTGGTCTAAGAGGCAACGATCAATGCGTAGAATGTTTGAGACATTACTCCCTGGGGGAAGTGCGCATGGTGACAGTTGTATTCAATCCCGATGCTATTTCTGTGTTTCATCAACACTCAGATAGCCCACATATTACAGAATGCCTCCAGATGTGCATCGGAAACTACCACTGGTCTTAAAGGGAACGATCAATGTGTAGACTGTTTGAGACATTACTCCCATGGAGGAAAGTGCGCATGGTGACTGTTGTATTCAATCCCGATGCAATTTCTGTGTTTCATCAACACTCTGATAGTCCACAGATTACAGATTGCCTCCAGATGTGCATCGGAAACTACTACTGGTCTTCCAGGGAACGTTCAAAGCGTAGACTGTTTGAGACATTACTCCCATGGAGGAAAGTCAGCATGGCGACTGTTGTATTCAATCACGAAGCAATTTCTGTGTTTCATCAACACTCTGATAGTCCACAGATTACAGAATGCCTCCAGATGTGCATCGGAAACTACTACTGGTCTTCCAGGGAACGATCAAAGCGTAGACTGTTTGCGACATTACCCCCATGGAGGAAAGTGCGCTTTGTGACTGTTGAATTCAATCCCGATGCAACTTCTGTGTTTCATTAACACTCTGATAGTCCACAGATTACAGAATGACACCAGATGTGCATCGGAAACTACTACTGTTCTTCCAGGGAACGATCAAAGCGTAGACTGTTTGAGACATTACTCCCTTTGAGGAAAGCGCGCGTGGTGACTGTTGTATTCAATCCCGATGCAATTTCTGTGTACATCAACACTCTGATAGTCCACAGATTACAGAATGCCCAAAGATGTGCAACGGGAACTACTACTGGCCTTCCAGGCAATGATCAAAGCGTAGACTGTTTGAGACATTACTCCCATGGAGGAAAGTGCGCATGGTGCCTGTTGTATTCAATCCCGATGCAATTTCTGTGTTTCATCAACACTTTGAAGGTCCACAGATTATTGATTGCCTCCAGATGTGCATCGGAAACTTCTACTGGTCTTCCAGGCAACGAGCAAAGCGTTGACAGTTTGAGACATTACTTCCATGGAGGAAAGACCGCATGGTGCCTATTGTTCTCAATCCCGATGCAATTTCTGTGTTTCATCAACACTCTGATAGTCCACAGGTTACAGAATGACTCCACATGTGCTTCGGAAACTAGTACTGGTCTTCCAGGAAGCGATCAAAGCGTAGACTGTTTGGGACATTACTCCCATGGAGAAAAGTGCGCATGGTGACTGTTGTATTCAATCCCGATGCAATTTCTGTGTTCATCAACACTCTGATAGTCCACAGATTACAGAATGCCTCCAGATGTGCATCGGAAACTACTACTGCTCTTCCAGGGAACGATCAAAGCGTAAACAGTTTGAGACATTACTCCCATGGAGGAAAGTGCGCATGGTGACTGTTGTATTCAATCCCGATGCAATTTCTGTGTTCATCAACACTCTGATAGTCCACAGATTACAGAATGCCTCCAGATGTGCATCGGAAACTACTACTGCTCTTCCAGGGAACGATCAAAGCGTAAACAGTTTGAGACATTACTCCCATGGAGGAAAGTGCGCATGGTGACTGTTGTATTCTATCCCGATGCAATTTCTGTGTTTCATCAACACTCTGATAGTCCACAGATTTCAGATTGCCTCCAGATGTGCATCGGAAACTACTGCTGGTCTTCCAGGGAACGATCAAATCGTGGACTGTTTGAGACATTACCTCCATGGAGGAAAGTCCGCATGGTGACTGTTGCATTCAATCCCGATGCAATTTCTGTGTTTCAACAACTCTCTGATAGTAAACAGATTACAGAATGCCTCCAGATGTGCATCGGAAACTACTACTGGTCTTCCAGGGAACGATCAAATCGTAGACTGTTTGAGACATTACTCCGATGGCGGAATGTGGTCATGGTGACTGTTGTATTCAATCCCGATGCAATTTCAGTGTTTCATTAACAATCGGATAGTCCACAGATTACAGAATGCCTCCAGATGTGCATCGGAAACTACTACTGGTGTTGAGGGAAGGATCAAATCTATGACTGTTTGAGACATTACTCCAATGGAGAAATATTAGCATGGTGCCTGTTGTATTCAATCCCGATGCAATTTCTGTGTTTCATCAACACTTAGCAGGTCCACAGATTACAGAATGCCTCCAGATGTGCATCGGAAACTACTACTGGTCTTCCAGGCAACGAGCAAAGTGTTGACTGTTTGAGGCGTTACTTCCATGGAGGAAAGTCCGCATGGTGCCTATTGTTCTCAATCCCGAAGCAATTTCTGTGTTTCATCAACACTCTGATAGTCCACAGGTTACAGAATGACTCCACATGTGCTTCGGAAACTAGTACTGGTCTTCCAGGGAGCGATCAAAGCGTAGACTGTTTGAGACATTACTCCCATGGAGGAAAGAGCGCATGGTGACTGTTGTATTCAATCACGAAGAAATTTCTGTGTTTCATCAACACTCTGATAGTCCACAGATTACAGAATAACTCCAGATGTGCATCGAAAACTACTACTGGTCTAAGAGGCAACGATCAAAGCGTAGAATGTTTGAGACATTACTCCCTGGGGGAAGTGCGCATGGTGACAGTTGTATTCAATCCCGATGCTATTTCTGTGTTTCATCAACACTCAGATAGCCCACATATTACAGAATGCCTCCAGATGTGCATCGGAAACTACCACTGGTCTTAAAGGGAACGATCAATGTGTAGACTGTTAGAGACATTACTCCCATGGAGGAAAGTGCGCATGGTGACTGTTGTATTCAATCCCGATGCAATTTCTGTGTTTCATCAACACTCTGATAGTCCACAGATTACAGATTGCCTCCAGATGTGCATCGGAAACTACTACTGGTCTTCCAGGGAACGTACAAAGCGTAGATTGTTTGAGACATTACTCCCATGGAGGAAAGTCAGCATGGCGACTGTTGTATTCAATCACGAAGCAATTTCTGTGTTTCATCAACACTCTGATAGTCCACAGATTACAGAATGCCTCCAGATGTGCATCGGAAACTACTACTGGTCTTCCAGGGAACGATCAAAGCGTAGACTGTTTGCGACATTACCCCCATGGAGGAAAGTGCGCTTTGTGACTGTTGAATTCAATCCCGATGCAATTTCTGTGTTTCATTAACACTCTGATAGTCCACAGATTACAGAATGACACCAGATGTGCATCGGAAACTACTACTGCTCTTCCAGGGAACGATCAAAGCGTAGACTGTTTGAGACATTACTCCCTTGGAGGAAAGTGCGCGTGGTGACTGTTGTATTCAATCCCGATGCAATTTCTGTGTACATCAACACTCTGATAGTCCACAGATTACAGAATGCCCAAAGATGTGCAACGGGAACTACTACTGGCCTTCCAGGCAATGATCAAAGCGTAGACTGTTTGAGACATTACTCCCATGGAGGAAAGTGCGCATGGTGACTGTTGTATTCAATCCCGATGCAATTTCTGTGTTTCATCAACACTCTGATAGTCCACAGATTACAGATTGCCTCCAGATGTGCATCGGAAACTACTACTGGTCTTGAGGGAAGGATCAAATCGATGACTGTGTGAGACATTTTTCCCATGGAGAAATATACGCATGGTGCCTGTTGTATTCAATCCCGATGCAATTTCTGTGTTTCATCAACACTTTGAAGGTCCACAGATTACAGATTGCCTCCAGATGTGCATCGAAAACTACCACTGGTCTTCCAGGGAACGATCAAGGTGTAGACTGTTTGAGACATTACTCCCATGGAGGAAAGTGCGCATGGTGACTGTTGTATTCAATCCCGATGCAATTTCTGTGTTTCATCAACACTCTGATAGACCACAGATTACAGATTGCCTCCAGATGTGCATCAGAAACTACTACTGGTCTTGAGGGAAGGATCAAATCGATGACTGTTTGAGACATTACTCCAATGGAGAAATATACGCATGGTGCCTGTTGTATTCAATCCCGATGCAATTTCTGTGTTTCATCAACACTTTGAAGGTCCACAGATTACAGAATGCCTCCAGATGTGCATCGGAAACTACTACTGGTCTTCCAGGGAACGTTCAAAGCGTAGACTGTTTGAGACATTACTCCCATGGAGGAAAGTCAGCATGGCGACTGTTGTACTCAATCCCGATGCAGTTTCTGTGTTTCAACAAGACTCTGATAGTAAACAGATTACAGAATGCCTCCAGATGTGCATCGGAAACTACTACTGGTCTTCCAGGGAACGATCAAAGCGTAGACTGTTTGCGACATTACCCACATGGAGGAAAGTGCGCTTTGTGACTGTTGTATTCAATCCCGAAGCAAATTTCTGTGTTTCATTCACACTCTGATAGTCCACAGATTACAGAATGACACCAGATGTGCATCGGAAACTACTACTGTTTTTCCAGGGAACGGTCAAAGCGTAGACTGTTTGAGACATTACTCCCTTGGAGGAAAGTGCGCATGGTGACTGTTGTATTCAATCACGATGAAATTTCTGTGTTTCATTAACACTCTGATAGTCCACAGATCACAGAATGCCTCCAGATGTGCATCGGAAACTACTACTGCTCTTCCAGGAAACGATCAAAGCGTCGACAATTTGAGACATTACTCCCATGGAGGAAGGAGCGCATGGTGACTGTTGTATTCAATCACGAAGCAATTTCTGTGTTTCATCAAGACTCTGATAGTCCACAGATTACAGAATGCCTCCAGATGTGCATCGGAAACTACTACTGGTCTTCCAGTGAACGATCAAAGCGTAGACTGTTTGCGACATTACCCCCATGGAGGAAAGTGCGCTTTGTGACTGTTGAATTCAATCCCGATGCAATTTCTGTGTTTCATCAACACTCTGATAGCCCACATATTACACAATGCCTCCAGATGTGCATCGGAAACTACCAGTGGTCTTAAAGGGAACGATCAATGTGTAGACTGTTTGAGACATTACTCCCATGGGGGAAGTGCGCATGGTTACTGTTGTATTCAATCCTGATGCAATTTCTGTGTTTCATCAACACTCAGATAGTCCACAGATTACAGAATGCCTCCAGATGTGCATCGGAAACTACCACTGGTCTTCCAGGGAACGATCAAGGTGTAGACTGTTTGAGACATTACTCCCATGGAGGAAAGTGCGCATGGTGACTGTTGTATTCAATCCCGATACAATTTCTGTGTTTCATCAACACTCTGATAGTCCACAGATTACAGATTGCCTCCAGATGTGCTTCGGAAACTACTACTGGTCTTGAGGGAAGGATCAAATCGATGACTGTTTGAGACATTACTCCAATGGAGAAATATACGCATGGTGCCTGTTGTATTCAATCTTGATGCAATTTCTGTGTTTCATCAACACTTTGAAGGTCCACAGATTACAGAATGCCTCCAGATGTGCATCAGAAACTACTACTGGTCTTCCAGGCAACGAGCAAAGCGTTGACTGTTTGAGACATTACTTCCATGGAGGAAAGTCCGCATGGTGTCTATTGTTCTCAATCCCGATGCAATTACTGTGTTTCATCAACACTCTGATAGTCCACAGGTTACAGAATGACTCCACATGTGCTTCGGAAACTAGTACTGGTCTTCCAGGGAGCGATCAAAGCGTGGACTGTTTGAGACATTACTCTCATGGAGGAAAGTGCGCTTGGTGACTGTTGTATTCAATCCCGATGCAATTTCTGTGTTCATCAACACCCTGATAGTCCACAGATTACAGAATGCCTCCAGATGTGCATCGGAAACTACTACTGCTCTTCCAGGGAACGATCAAAGCGTAGACAATTTGTGACATTACTCCCATGGAGGAAAGAGCGCATGGTGACTGTTGTATTCAATCACGAAGAAATTTCTGTGTTTCATCAACACTCAGACAGCCCACATATTACAGATTGCCTCCAGATGTGCATCGGAAACTACTACTGTTCTTCCAGGGAACGATCAAAGCGTAGACTGTTTGAGACATTACTCCCTTGGAGGAAAGTGCGCGTGGTGACTGTTGTATTCAATCCCGATGCAATTTCTGTGTTTCATCAACACTCTGATAGTCCACAGATTACAGAATGCTTCAAGATGTGCATCGGAAACTAATACTGGTCTTCCAGGGAACGATCAAAGCGTAAACTATTTGAGACATTACTCCCATAGAGGAAAGTGCGCATGGTGACTGCTGTATTCAATCACGATGGAATTTCTGTGTTTCATCAACACTCTGATAGTCCACAGATCACAGAATGCCTCTAGATGTGCATCTGAAACTACTACTGCTCTTCCAGGAAACGATCAAAGCGTCGACAATTTGAGACATTACTCCCTTGGAGGAAAGAGCGCATGGTGACTGTTGTATTCAATCACGAAGCAATTTCTGTGTTTCATCAAGACTCTGATAGTCCACAGATTACAGAATTCCTCCAGATGTGCATCGGAAACTACTACTGGTCTTCCAGGGAACGTTCAAAGCGTAGACTGTTTGAGACATTACTCCCATGGAGGAAAGTCAGCATGGCGACTGTTGTACTCAATCCCGATACAGTTTCTGTGTTTCAACAACACTCTGATAGTAAACAGATTACAGAATGCCTCCAGATGTGCATCGGAAACTACTACTGGTCTTCCAGGGAACGATCAAAGCGTAGACTGTTTGCGACATTACCCCCATGGAGGAAAGTGCGCTTTGTGACTGTTGAATTCAATCCCGATGCAATTTCTGTGTTTCATTAACACTCTGATAGTCCACAGATTACAGAATGACACCAGATGTGCATCGGAAACAACTACTGTTCTTCCAGGGAACGGTCAAAGCGTAGACTGTTTGAGACATTACTCCCTTGGAGGAAAGTGCGCATGCTGACTGTTGTATTCAATGCCGATGCAATTTCTGTGTTTCATCAACACTCTGATATTCCACAGATTACAGAATGCTTCAAGATGTCCATCGGAAACTACTACTGGTCTTCCAGGGAACGATCAAAGCGTAAACTATTTGAGACATTACTCCCATGGAGGAAAGTGCGCATGGTGACTGTTGTATTCAATCACGATGGAATTTCTGTGTTTCATCAACACTCTGATAGTCCACAGATCACAGAATGCCTCCAGATGTGCATCGGAAACTACTACTGGTCTTCCAGCGAACGATCAAAGCGTAAACTGTATGAGACATTACTCCCATGGGGGAAAGTGCACATGGTGACTGTTATATTCAATCCCGATGTAATTTCTGTGTTTCGTCAACACTCAGATAGTCCACAGATTTCAGAATGCCTCCAGATGTGCATCGGAAACTACTGCTGGTGTTCCAGGGAATGATCAAATCGTGGACTGTTTGAGACATTACCCCCATGGAGGAAAGTCCGCATGGTGACTGTTGCATTCAAGCCCGATGCAATTTCTGTGTTTCAACAACTCTCTGATAGTAAACAGATTACAGAATGCCTCCAGATGTGCATCGGAAACTACTACTGGTCTTCCAGGGAACGATGAAATCGTAGACTGTTAGAGACATTACTCCCATGGAGCAATGTGCTCATGGTGACTGTTGTATTCAATCCCGATGCAATTTCAGTGTTTCATTAACACTCGGATAGTCCACAGATTACAGATTGCCTCCAGATGTGCATCGGAAACTACTACTGGTTTTGAGGGAAGGATCAAATCGATGACTGTTTGAGACATTACTCCAATGGAGAAATATACGCATGGTGCCTGTTGTATTCAATCCCGATGCAATTTCTGTGTTTCATCAACACTTTGAAGGTCCACAGATAACAGAATGCCTCCACATGTGCATCGGAAACTACTACTGGTATTCCAGGCAATGAGCAAAGCGTTGACTGTTTGAGACATTACTTCCATGGAGGAAAGCCCGCATGGTGCCTATTGTTCTCAATCCCGATGCAATTTCTGTGTTTCATCAACACTCTGATAGTCCACAGGTTACAGAATGACTCCACATGTGCTTCGGAAACTAGTACTGGTCTTCCAGGGAACGATCAAATCGTGGACTGTTTGACACATTACCCCCATGGAGGAAAGTCCACATGGTGACTGTTGTATTCAATCCCGATGCAATTTCTGTGTTCATCAACACTCTGATAGTCCACAGATTACAGAATGCCTCCAGATGTGCATCGGAAACTACTACTGCTCTTCCAGGGAACGATCAAAGCGTAGACAATTTGAGACATTACTCCCATGGAGGAAAGAGCGCATGGTGACTGTTGTATTCAATCACGAAGAAATTTCTGTGTTTCATCATCACACGGATAGTCCACAGATTACAGAATGCCCCCAGATGAGCATCGAAAACTACTACTGGTCTAAGAGGCAACGATTAAAGCGTAGAATGTTTGAGACTTTACTCCCTGGGGGAAGTGCGCATGGTGACAGTTGTATTCAATCCCGATGCTATTTCTGTGTTTTACCAAAACTCAGATAGCCCACATAATACAGAAAGCCTCCAGATGTGCATCGGAAACTACCACTGGTCTTAAAGGGAACGATCAATGTGTAGACTGTTTGAGACATTCCTCCCATGGAGGAAAGTGCGCATGGTGACTGTTGTATTCAATCCCGATGCAATTTCTGTGTTTCATCAACACTCTGATAGTCCACAGATTACAGATTGCCTCCAGATGTGCATCGGAAACTACTACTGGTCTTCCAGGGAACGTTCAAAGCGTAGACTGTTTGAGACATTACTCCCATGGAGGAAAGTCAGCATGGCGACTGTTGTACTCAATCCCGATGCAGTTTCTGTGTTTCAACAACACTCTGATAGTAAACAGATTACAGAATGCCTCCAGATGTGCATCGGAAACTCCTACTGGTCTTCCACTGAACGATCAAAGCGTAGACTGTTTGTGACATTACCCCCATGGAGGAAAGTGCGCTTTGTGACTGTTGAATTCAATCCCGATGCAATTTCTGTGTTTCATTAACGCTCTGATAGTCCACAGATTACAGAATGACACCAGATGTGCACCGGAAACTACTACTGTTCTTCCAGGGAACGGTCAAAGCGTAGACTGTTTGAGACATTACTCCCTTGGCGGAAAGTGCGCATGGTGACTGTTGTATTCAATCCCGATGCAATTTCTGTGTTTCATCAACACTATGATAGTCCACAGATTACAGAATGCTTCAAGATGTCCATCGGAAACTACTACTGATCTTCCAGGGAACGATCAAAGCGTAAACTATTTGAGACATTACTCCCATGGAGGAAAGTGCGCATGGTGACTGTTGTATTCAATCACGATGAAATTTCTGTGTTTCATCAACACTCTGATAGTCCACAGATCACAGAATGCCTCCAGATGTGCATCGGAAACTACTACTGCTCTTCCAGGAAACGATCAAAGCGTCGACAATTTGAGACATTACTCCCATGGAGGAAGGAGCGCATGGTTACTGTTCTATTCAATCACGAAGCAATTTCTGTGTTTCATCAAGACTCTGATAGTCCACAGATTACAGAATTCCTCCAGATGTGCATCGAAAACTACTACTGGTCTAAGAGGAAACGATCAAAGCGTAGAATGTTTGAGACATTACTCCCATGTTGAAAGTGCGCATGGTTACTGTTGTATTCAATCCCGATGCAATTTCTGTGTTTCATCAACACGCAGATAGTCCACAGATTACAGTATGCCTCCAGATGTGCATCGGAAACTACCACTGGTCTTCCAGGGAAGGATCAAGGTGAAGACTGTTTGAGACATTACTCCCATGGAGGAAAGTGCGCATGGTGACTGTTGTATTCAATCCCGATGCAATTTCTGTGTTTCATCAACACTCTGATAGTCCACAGATTACAGAATGCCACAAGATGTGCATCGGAAACTACTACTGGTCTTCCAGGGAACGATCAAAGCGTAAACTGTTTGAGACATTACTCCCATGGAGGAAAGTGCACATGGTGACTGTTGTATTCTATCCCGATGCAATTTCTGTGTTTCATCAACACTCTGATAGTCCACAGATTACAGATTGCCTGCAGATGTGCATCGGAAACTGCTACTGGTCTTCCAGGGAACGTTCAAAGCGTAGACTGTTTGAGACATTACTCCCATGGAGGAAAGTCCGCATGGCGACTGTTGTATTCAATCCCGATGCAATTTCTGTGTTTCATCAACACTCTGATAGTCCACAGATTACAGAATGCCTCCAGATGTGCATCGGAAACTACTACTGATCTTCCAGGGAACGATCAAAGCGTAGACTGTTTGAGACGTTACTCCCATGGAGGAAAGTCAGCATGGCGACTGCTGTATTCAATCCCGATGTAATTTCTGTGTTTCGTCAACACTCAGATAGTCCACAGATTTCAGAATGCCTCCAGATGTGCATCGGAAGAACTACTGGTCTTCCAGGGAACGATCAAATCGTGGACTGTTTGAGACATTACCACCATGGAGGAAAGACCGCATGGTGACTGTTGTATTCAATCCCGATGCAATTTCTGTGTTTCAACAACTCTCTGATAGTAAACAGATTACAGAATGCCTCCAGATGTGCATCGGAAACTACTACTGCTCTTCCAGGGAACGATCAAATCGTAGACTTTTAGAGACATTACTCCCATGGCGGAATGTGGTCATGGTGACTGTTGTATTCAATCCCGATGCAATTTCTGTGTTTCATCAACACTCTGATAGTCCACAGATTACAGAATGCCTCCAGATGTGCATCGGAAACTACTACTGGTCTTCCAGGGAACGATCAAAGTGTAAACTGTATGAGACGTTACTCCCATGGGGGAAAGTGCACATAATGACTGTTATATTCAATCCCGATGTAATTTCTGTGTTTCGTCAACACTCAGATAGTCCACAGATTTCAGAATGCCTCCAGATGTGCATCGGAAACTAATGCTGGTCTTCCAGGGAACGATCAAATCGTGGACTGTTTGAGACATTACCACCATGGAGGGAAGTCCGCATGGTGACTGTTGTATTCAATCCCGATGCAATTTCTGTGTTTCAACAACTCTCTGATAGTAAACAGATTACAGAATGCCTCCAGATGTGCATCGGACACTACTACTGGTCTTCCAGGGAAGGATCAAATCGATGACTGTTTGAGACATTACTCCAATGGAGAAATATACGCATGGTGACTGTTGTATTCAATCACGAAGAAATTTCTGTGTTTCATCAACACTCTGATAGTCCACAGATTACATAATGCCTCCAGATGTGCATCGAAAACTACTACTGGTCTAAGAGGGAACGATCAAAGCGTAGAATGTTTGAGACATTACTCCCATGGGGGAAGTGCGCATGGTGACTGTTGTATTCAATCCCGATGCAATTTCTGTGTTTCATCAACACTCTGATAGTCCACAGATCACAGAATGCCTCCAGATGTGCATCTCAAACTACTACTGCTCTTCCAGGAAACGATCAAAGCGTAAACTATTTGAGACATTACTCCCATGGAGGAAAGAGCGCATGGTGACTGTTGTATTCAATCACGAAGCAATTTCTGTGTTTCATCAAGACTCTGATAGTCCACAGATTACAGAATTCCTCCAGATGTGCATCGAAAACTACTACTGGTCTAAGAGGGAACGATCAAAGCGTGGAATGTTTGAGATATTACTCCCATGGGGGAAGTGCGCATGGTTACTGTTGTATTCAATCCCGATGCAATTTCTATGTTTCATCAACACTCAGATAGTCCACAGATTACAGAATGCCTCCAGATGTGCATCGGAAACTACCACTGGTCTTCCAGGGAACGATCAAGGTGTAGACTGTTTGAGACATTACTCCCATGGAGGAAAGTGCGCATGGTGACTGTTGTATTCAATCCCGATGCAATTTCTGTGTTTCATCAACACTTGGAAGGTCCACAGATTACAGAATGCCTCCAGATGTGCATCGGAAACTACTACTGGTCTTCCAGGGAACGATCAAAGCGTAGACTGTTTGAGACATTACACCCTTGGAGGAAAGTGCGCATGGTGACTGTTGTATTCAATCCCGATGCAGTTTCTGTGTTTCATTAACACTCTGATAGTCCACAGATTACAGAATGCTTCAAGATGTGCATCGGATACTACTACTGGTCTTCCAGCGAACGATCAAAGCGTAAACTATTTGAGACATTACTCCCATGGAGGAAAGTGCGCATGGTGACTGTTGTATTCAATCACGATGGAATTTCTGTGTTTCATCAACACTCTGATAGTCCACAGATCACAGAATGCCTCCAGATGTGCATCGGAAACTACTACTGCTCTTCCAGGAAACGATCAAAGCGTCGACAATTTGAGACATTACTCCCATGGAGGAAAGAGCGCATGGTGACTGTTGTATTCAATCACGAAGCAATTTCTGTGTTTCATCAAGACTCTGATAGTCCACAGCTTACAGAATTCTTCCAGATGTGCATCGAAAACTACTACTGGTCTAAGAGTGAACGATCAAAGCGTAGAATGTTTGAGATATTACTCCCATGGGGGAAGTGCGCATGGTTACTGTTGTATTCAATCCCGATGCAATTTCTATGTTTCATCAACACTCAGATAGTCCACAGATTAAAGAATGCCTCCAGATGTCCATCGAAACTACCACTGGTCTTCCAGGGAACGATCAAGGTGTAGACTTTTTGAGACATTACTCCCATGGAGGAAAGTGCGCATGGTGACTGTTGTATTCTATCGCGATGCAATTTCTGTGTTTCAACAACACTCTGATAGTAAACAGATTACAGAATGCCTCCAGATGTGCATCGGAAACTACCACTGATCTTCCAGGGAACGATCAAAGCGTAGACTGTTAGAGACATTACTCACATGGAGGAAAGTGGTCATGGTGACTGTTGTATTCAATCCCGATGCAAATTCAGTGTTTCATTAACACTCGGATAGTCCACAGATTACAGATTGCCTCCAGATGTGCATCGGAAACTACTGCTGGTGTTCCAGGGAATGATCAAATCGTGGACTGTTTGAGACATTACCCCCATGGAGGAAAGTCCGCATGGTGACTGTTGCATTCAAGCCCGATGCAATTTCTGTGTTTCAACAACTCTCTGATAGTAAACAGATTACAGAATGCCTCCAGATGTGCATCGGAAACTACTACTGGTCTTCCAGGGAACGATCAAATCGTAGACTGTTAGAGACATTACTCCCATGGAGCAATGTGCTCATGGTGACTGTTGTATTCAATCCCGATGCAATTTCAGTGTTTCATTAACACTCGGATAGTCCACAGATTACAGATTGCCTCCAGATGTGCATCGGAAACTACTACTGGTTTTGAGGGAAGGATCAAATCGATGACTGTTTGAGACATTACTCCAATGGAGAAATATACGCATGGTGCCTGTTGTATTCAATCCCGATGCAATTTCTGTGTTTCATCAACACTTTGAAGGTCCACAGATAACAGAATGCCTCCACATGTGCATCGGAAACTACTACTGGTATTCCAGGCAATGAGCAAAGCGTTGACTGTTTGAGACATTACTTCCATGGAGGAAAGCCCGCATGGTGCCTATTGTTCTCAATCCCGATGCAATTTCTGTGTTTCATCAACACCCTGATAGTCCACAGGTTACAGAATGACTCCACATGTGCTTCGGAAACTAGTACTGGTCTTCCAGGGAACGATCAAATCGTGGACTGTTTGACACATTACCCCCATGGAGGAAAGTCCACATGGTGACTGTTGTATTCAATCCCGATGCAATTTCTGTGTTCATCAACACTCTGATAGTCCACAGATTACAGAATGCCTCCAGATGTGCATCGGAAACTACTACTGCTCTTCCAGGGAACGATCAAAGCGTAGACAATTTGAGACATTACTCCCATGGAGGAAAGAGCGCATGGTGACTGTTGTATTCAATCACGAAGAAATTTCTGTGTTTCATCATCACACGGATAGTCCACAGATTACAGAATGCCCCCAGATGAGCATCGAAAACTACTACTGGTCTAAGAGGCAACGATTAAAGCGTAGAATGTTTGAGACTTTACTCCCTGGGGGAAGTGCGCATGGTGACAGTTGTATTCAATCCCGATGCTATTTCTGTGTTTTACCAAAACTCAGATAGCCCACATAATACAGAAAGCCTCCAGATGTGCATCGGAAACTACCACTGGTCTTAAAGGGAACGATCAATGTGTAGACTGTTTGAGACATTCCTCCCATGGAGGAAAGTGCGCATGGTGACTGTTGTATTCAATCCCGATGCAATTTCTGTGTTTCATCAACACTCTGATAGTCCACAGATTACAGATTGCCTCCAGATGTGCATCGGAAACTACTACTGGTCTTCCAGGGAACGTTCAAAGCGTAGACTGTTTGAGACATTACTCCCATGGAGGAAAGTCAGCATGGCGACTGTTGTACTCAATCCCGATGCAGTTTCTGTGTTTCAACAACACTCTGATAGTAAACAGATTACAGAATGCCTCCAGATGTGCATCGGAAACTCCTACTGGTCTTCCACTGAACGATCAAAGCGTAGACTGTTTGTGACATTACCCCCATGGAGGAAAGTGCGCTTTGTGACTGTTGAATTCAATCCCGATGCAATTTCTGTGTTTCATTAACGCTCTGATAGTCCACAGATTACAGAATGACACCAGATGTGCACCGGAAACTACTACTGTTCTTCCAGGGAACGGTCAAAGCGTAGACTGTTTGAGACATTACTCCCTTGGCGGAAAGTGCGCATGGTGACTGTTGTATTCAATCCCGATGCAATTTCTGTGTTTCATCAACACTATGATAGTCCACAGATTACAGAATGCTTCAAGATGTCCATCGGAAACTACTACTGATCTTCCAGGGAACGATCAAAGCGTAAACTATTTGAGACATTACTCCCATGGAGGAAAGTGCGCATGGTGACTGTTGTATTCAATCACGATGGAATTTCTGTGTTTCATCATCACACGGATAGTCCACAGATTACAGAATGCCCCCAGATGTGCATCGAAAACTACTACTGGTCTAAGAGGAAACGATCAAAGCGTAGAATGTTTGAGACATTACTCCCATGTTGAAAGTGCGCATGGTTACTGTTGTATTCAATCCCGATGCAATTTCTGTGTTTCATCAACACGCAGATAGTCCACAGATTACAGTATGCCTCCAGATGTGCATCGGAAACTACCACTGGTCTTCCAGGGAAGGATCAAGGTGAAGACTGTTTGAGACATTACTCCCATGGAGGAAAGTGCGCATGGTGACTGTTGTATTCAATCCCGATGCAATTTCTGTGTTTCATCAACACTCTGATAGTCCACAGATTACAGAATGCCACAAGATGTGCATCGGAAACTACTACTGGTCTTCCAGGGAACGATCAAAGCGTAAACTGTTTGAGACATTACTCCCATGGAGGAAAGTGCACATGGTGACTGTTGTATTCTATCCCGATGCAATTTCTGTGTTTCATCAACACTCTGATAGTCCCCAGATTACAGATTGCCTGCAGATGTGCATCGGAAACTGCTACTGGTCTTCCAGGGAACGTTCAAAGCGTAGACTGTTTGAGACATTACTCCCATGGAGGAAAGTCCGCATGGCGACTGTTGTATTCAATCCCGATGCAATTTCTGTGTTTCATCAACACTCTGATAGTCCACAGATTACAGAATGCCTCCAGATGTGCATCGGAAACTACTACTGATCTTCCAGGGAACGATCAAAGCGTAAACTGTATGAGACATTACTCCCATGGGGGAAAGTGCACATGGTGACTGTTATATTCAATCCCGATGTAATTTCTGTGTTTCGTCAACACTCAGATAGTCCACAGATTTCAGAATGCCTCCAGATGTGCATCGGAAGAACTACTGGTCTTCCAGGGAACGATCAAATCGTGGACTGTTTGAGACATTACCACCATGGAGGAAAGACCGCATGGTGACTGTTGTATTCAATCCCGATGCAATTTCTGTGTTTCAACAACTCTCTGATAGTAAACAGATTACAGAATGCCTCCAGATGTGCATCGGAAACTACTACTGCTCTTCCAGGGAACGATCAAATCGTAGACTTTTAGAGACATTACTCCCATGGCGGAATGTGGTCATGGTGACTGTTGTATTCAATCCCGATGCAATTTCTGTGTTTCATCAACACTCTGATAGTCCACAGATTACAGAATGCCTCCAGATGTGCATCGGAAACTACTACTGGTCTTCCAGGGAACGATCAAAGTGTAAACTGTATGAGACGTTACTCCCATGGGGGAAAGTGCACATAATGACTGTTATATTCAATCCCGATGTAATTTCTGTGTTTCGTCAACACTCAGATAGTCCACAGATTTCAGAATGCCTCCAGATGTGCATCGGAAACTAATGCTGGTCTTCCAGGGAACGATCAAATCGTGGACTGTTTGAGACATTACCACCATGGAGGGAAGTCCGCATGGTGACTGTTGTATTCAATCCCGATGCAATTTCTGTGTTTCAACAACTCTCTGATAGTAAACAGATTACAGAATGCCTCCAGATGTGCATCGGACACTACTACTGGTCTTCCAGGGAAGGATCAAATCGATGACTGTTTGAGACATTACTCCAATGGAGAAATATACGCATGGTGACTGTTGTATTCAATCACGAAGAAATTTCTGTGTTTCATCAACACTCTGATAGTCCACAGATTACATAATGCCTCCAGATGTTCATCGAAAACTACTACTGGTCTAAGAGGGAACGATCAAAGCGTAGAATGTTTGAGACATTACTCCCATGGGGGAAGTGCGCATGGTGACTGTTGTATTCAATCCCGATGCAATTTCTGTGTTTCATCAACACTCAGATAGCCCACATATTACAGAATGCCTCCAGATGTGCATCGGAAACTACTACTGGTCTTCCAGGGAACGATCAAAGCGTAGACTGTTTGAGACAATACTCCCTTGGAGGAAAGTGCGCATGGTGACTGTTGTATTCAATCCCGATGCAATTTCTGTGTTTCATCAACACTCTGATAGTCCACAGATCACAGAATGCCTCCAGATGTGCATCTCAAACTACTACTGCTCTTCCAGGAAACGATCAAAGCGTAAACTATTTGAGACATTACTCCCATGGAGGAAAGAGCGCATGGTGACTGTTGTATTCAATCACGAAGCAATTTCTGTGTTTCATCAAGACTCTGATAGTCCACAGATTACAGAATTCCTCCAGATGTGCATCGAAAACTACTACTGGTCTAAGAGGGAACGATCAAAGCGTGGAATGTTTGAGATATTACTCCCATGGGGGAAGTGCGCATGGTTACTGTTGTATTCAATCCCGATGCAATTTCTATGTTTCATCAACACTCAGATAGTCCACAGATTACAGAATGCCTCCAGATGTGCATCGGAAACTACCACTGGTCTTCCAGGGAACGATCAAGGTGTAGACTGTTTGAGACATTACTCCCATGGAGGAAAGTGCGCATGGTGACTGTTGTATTCAATCCCGATGCAATTTCTGTGTTTCATCAACACTTGGAAGGTCCACAGATTACAGAATGCCTCCAGATGTGCATCGGAAACTACTACTGGTCTTCCAGGGAACGATCAAAGCGTAGACTGTTTGAGACATTACACCCTTGGAGGAAAGTGCGCATGGTGACTGTTGTATTCAATCCCGATGCAGTTTCTGTGTTTCATTAACACTCTGATAGTCCACAGATTACAGAATGCTTCAAGATGTGCATCGGATACTACTACTGGTCTTCCAGCGAACGATCAAAGCGTAAACTATTTGAGACATTACTCCCATGGAGGAAAGTGCGCATGGTGACTGTTGTATTCAATCACGATGGAATTTCTGTGTTTCATCAACACTCTGATAGTCCACAGATCACAGAATGCCTCCAGATGTGCATCGGAAACTACTACTGCTCTTCCAGGAAACGATCAAAGCGTCGACAATTTGAGACATTACTCCCATGGAGGAAAGAGCGCATGGTGACTGTTGTATTCAATCACGAAGCAATTTCTGTGTTTCATCAAGACTCTGATAGTCCACAGATTACAGAATTCTTCCAGATGTGCATCGAAAACTACTACTGGTCTAAGAGTGAACGATCAAAGCGTAGAATGTTTGAGATATTACTCCCATGGGGGAAGTGCGCATGGTTACTGTTGTATTCAATCCCGATGCAATTTCTATGTTTCATCAACACTCAGATAGTCCACAGATTAAAGAATGCCTCCAGATGTCCATCGAAACTACCACTGGTCTTCCAGGGAACGATCAAGGTGTAGACTTTTTGAGACATTACTCCCATGGAGGAAAGTGCGCATGGTGACTGTTGTATTCTATCGCGATGCAATTTCTGTGTTTCAACAACACTCTGATAGTAAACAGATTACAGAATGCCTCCAGATGTGCATCGGAAACTACCACTGATCTTCCAGGGAACGATCAAAGCGTAGACTGTTAGAGACATTACTCACATGGAGGAAAGTGGTCATGGTGACTGTTGTATTCAATCCCGATGCAATTTCTGTGTTTCATTAACACTCGTATAGTCCTCAGATTACAGAATGCCTCCATATGTGCATCGGAAACTACTACTGGTCTTCCAGGGAGCCATCAATGCGTAGACTGTTTGCTACATTACTTCCATGGAGGAAAGTGCGCATTGTGACTGTTGTATTCAATCCCGATGCAATTTCTGTGTTTCATCAACACTCTGATATTCCACAGATTACAGAATGCTTCCAGATGTGCATCGGAAACTACTACTGGTCTTCCAGGGAACGATGAAAGCGTAGTCTGTTTGAGACTTTACTGCTATGTAGGAAAGTGCACATGGTGACTGTTGTTTTCAAACCGTATGTATTTTCTGTGTTTCATCAACACTCTGATAGTCCACAGAATACAGAATGCCTCCAGATGTGCAACGGAAACTACTACTGGTCTTCCAGGGAACGATCAAAGCGTAGACTGTTTGAGACATTACTCCCATGGAGGAAAGTGGTCATGGTGACTGTTGTATTCATTCCCGATGCAATTTCTGTGTTTCATTAACTATCGGATAGTCCACAGATTACAGAATGCATCCAGATGTGCAAAGGAAACTACTACTGGTCTTGAGGGAAAGATCAAATCGATGACAGTTTGAGACATAACTGCAATGGAAACATGTACGCAAGGTGCCTGTTGTATTCAATCCCGATGCAATTTCTGTGTTTCATCAACACTTCGAAGGTCCACATATTACAGAATGCCTCCAGATGTGCATCGGAAGCTACTACCTGTCTTCCAGGCAACGAGCAAAACGTAGACTGTTTGAGACATTACTCCCATGGAGGAAAGTCCACATGGTGCCTATTGTACTCAATCCCGATGCAATTTCTGTGTTTCATCAACACTCTGATAGTCCACAGGTTACAGAATGCCTCCAGGTGTGCTTCGGAAACTAGTACTGGTCTTGCAGGGAGCGATCAAAGCGTAGACTGTTTGAGACATTACTCCCATGGAGGAAAGTGCGCATGGTGACTGTTGTATTCAATCCCGATGCAATTTCTATGTTTCAACAACACTCTGATAGTAAATATATTACAGAATGCCTCCAGATGTGCATCGGAAATTGCTACTGGTCTTCCAGGGAACGTTCAAAGCGTAGACTGTTTGTGACATTACTCCTATGGAGGAAAATGAGCCTGGTGACTGTTGTATTCAATCCCGATGCAATTTCTGTGTTTCATGAACACTCTGATAGTCCACAGATTACAGAATGCCTCCAGATGTGAATCGGAAACTACTACTGGTCTTCCAGGTAGCGATCAAATCGTAGAGTGTTTGAGACATTACTTCCATGGAGGAAAGTGCGCATTGTAAATGTTGTATTAAATCCCGATGCAATTTCTGTGTTTCATCAACACTCTGATAGTCCACAGATTACACAATGTTTCCAGATCTGCATCGGAAACAACTACTGGTCTTCCAAGGAACGATGAAAGCGTAGTCTGTTTGAGACATTACTCCAATGTAGGAATGTGCGCATGGTGACTGTTGTATACAATCCCGATGCAATTTCTGTGTTTCAACAACACTCTGATAGTAAACAGATTACAGAATGTATCCAGATATGCATCGGAAACTGCTACTGGTCTTCCAGGGAACGATCAAAGCGTAAACTATTTGAGACATTACTCCCATGGAGGAAAGTGCTTATGGTGACTGGTGTATTCAATCCCGATGGAATTTCTGTGTTTGATCAACACTCTGATAGTCCACAGATCACAGAATGCCTCCAGATGTGCATCGGAAACTACTACTAGTCTTCTAGGGAACGATCATTGCGTAGACTATTTGAGACATTACTCCCATGGAGGAAAGTGCGCATGATGACTGTTGTATTCAATCCCGATGCAATTTCTGAGTTTCATCAACACTCTGATAGTCCACAGATAACAGATTGCCTCCAGATGTGCATCGGAAACTACTACTGGTCCTCCAGGGAACGATCAAAGCGTAAACTCTTTGACACATTACTTCCATCGAGGAAAGTGCGCATGATGACTGTTGTATTCAATCCCGATGCAATTTCTGAGTTTCATCAACACTCTGATAGTCCACAGATAACAGATTGCCTCCAGATGTGCATCGGAAACTGCTACTGGTCTTCCAGGGAACGATCAAATCGTAAACTATTTGAGACATTACTCCCATGGAGGAAAGTGCTTATGGTGACTGGTGTATTCAATCCCGATGGAATTTCTGTGTTTGATCAACACTCTGATAGTCCACAGATCACAGAATGCATCCAGATGTGCATCGGAAACTACTACTGGACTTCCAGGGAACGATCAAACTGTAGGCTATTTGAGACATTACTCCCATGGAGGAAAGAGCGCATCGTGACTGTTGTATTCAATCACATTCAATCACGTAGAAATTTCTGTGTTTCATCAACACTCTGATAGTCCACAGATTACAGAATGCCTCCAGATGTGCATCGAAAACTACTACTGGTCTAAGAGGGAACGACCAAAATGTAGACTGTTTCAGACAATACTCCCATGGAGGAAAGTGCGCATGGTGACTGTTGTATTCAATCCCGATGCAATTTCTGTGTTTCATCAACACTCTGATAGTCCACAGATTACAGATTGCCTCCAGACGTGCATCGGAAACTACTACTGGTCTTCCAGGGAACAATCAAAGCGTAGACTTTTTGAGACATTACCCCCATGGAGGAATGTCCGCATGGTGACTACTGTATTCAATCGCGATGCAATTTCTGTGTTACAACAACACTCTGATAGTAAACAGATTACAGAATGCCTCCAGATGTGCATCGGAAACTGCTACTGGTCTTCCAGGGAACGATCAAAGCGTAGACTGTTTGACCATTACTCCCATGGAGGAAAATGCGCATGGTGACTGTTGTATTCAATCCCGATCCAATTTCGGTGTTTCATCAACAGTCTGATAGACCACAGATTACAGAATGCCTCAAGATGTGCATCGGAAACTACTACTCGTCTTCCAGGGAACGATCAAAGCGTAAACTATTTGAGACATTACTCCCATGGAGGAAAGTCCGCATGGTGACTGTTGTATTCAATCACGATTCAAATTTTTTTTCATCAACACTCTGATAGTCTACAGATCACAGAATGCCTCCAGACGTGAATAGGAAACTACTACTTGTCTTCCAGGAAACGATCAAAGCGTAGACTGTTTGAGACATTACTCCCATGGAGGAAAGAGCGCATGGTGACTGTTGTATTCAATCACGAAGAAATTTCTGTGTTTCATCAACACTCTGATAGTCCACAGATTACAGAATGCCTCCAGATGTGCCTCGAAAACTACTACTGGTGTAAGAGGGAACGATCAAAGCGTAGAATGTTTGAGACATTACTCCCATGGGGGAAGTGCGCATGGTGACTGTTGTATTCAATCCCGATGCAATTTCTGTGTTTCATCAACACTCAGATAGTCCACAGATTACAGAACGCCTCCAGATGTGCATCGGAAACTACCACTGGTCTTCCAGGGAAAGATCAAGGTTTAGACCGTTTGAGACATTACTCTTATGGAGGAAAGTTCGCATGGTGCCTATTGTGCTCAATACCGATGCAATTTCTGGGTTTCAACATTACTCAGATAGTAAAAAGATTACAGAATGCCTCAAGATGTGCATCGGAAACTACTACTGGTCTTCCACGGAACGATCAAAGCGTAAACTATTTGAGACATTACTCCCATGGAGGAAAGTGCGCATGGTGACTGGTGTATTCAATCCCGATGGAATTTCTGTGTTTGATCAACACTTTGATAGTCCACAGATCACAGAATGCCTCCAGATGTGCATCGGAAACTACTACTGGTCTTCTAGGGAACGATCATTGCGTAGACTATTTGAGACATTACTCCCATGGAGGAAAGAGCGCATGGTGACTGTTGTATTCAATCACGAAGCAATTTCTGTGTATCATCAACACTCTGATAGTCCACAGATTACAGAATGCCTCCAGATGTGCATCGGAAACTACTACTGGTCTAAGAGGGAACGATCAAAGCGTAGAATGTTTGAGACATTACTCCCATGGGGGAAGTGCGCATGGTGACTGTTGTATTCAATCACGATGTAATTTCTGTGTTTCATCAACACTCAAATAGTCCACAGAATACAGAATGCCTCCAGATGTGAATCGGAAACTACTACTGGTCTTCCAGGGAACGATCAAAGCGTAGACTGTTTACGACATTACCCCCCTGGAGGAAAGTGCGCTTGGTGACTGTTGAATTCAATCCCGATGCAATTTCTGTGTTTCATTAACACTCTGATAGTCCACAGATTACAGAATGACACCAGATGTGCATCGGAAACTACTACTGGTCTTCCAGGGAACGATCAAAGCGTAGACTGTTTGAGACATTACTCCCATGGAGGAAAGTGCGCATGGTGACTGTTGTATTCAATCCCGATGCAATTTCTGTGTTTCATCAACACTCTGATAGTCCACAGATTACAGATTGCCTCCAGATGTGCATCGGAAACTACTACTGGTCTTCCAGGGAACGATCAAAGCGTAGACTTTTTGAGACATTACCCCCATGGAGGAAAGTCCGCATGATGACTGTTGTATTCAATCCCGATGCAATTTATGTGTTTCAGCAACACTCTGATAGTCCACAGATTACAGAATGCATCCTGATGTGCATCGGAAACTACTGCTGGTCTTCCAGGGAACGATCAAACTGTAGGCTATTTGAGACATTACTCCCATGGAGGAAAGAGCTCATGGTGACTGTTGTATTCAATCACGAAGAAATTTCTGGGTTTCATCAACACTCTGATAGTCCACAGATTACAGAATGCCTCCAGATGTGCATCGGAAACTACTACTGGTCTAAGAGGGAACGACCAAAGTGTAGACTGTTTCAGACATTACTCCCATGGAGGAAAGTGCGCATGGTGACTGTTGTATTCAATCCCGATGCAATTTCTGTGTTTCATCAACACTCTGATAGTCCACAGATTACAGAATGCCTCCAGATGTGCATCGGAATCTACTACTGGTCTTCCAGGGAACGATCAAAGCGTAAACTGTATGAGACATTACTCCCATGGGGGAAAGTGCGCATGGTGACTGTTGTATTCAATCCCGATGTAATTTCTGTGTTTCGTCAACACGCAGATAGTAAACAGATTACAGAATGCCTCCAGATGTGCATCAGAAACTACTACTGGTCTTCCAGGGAACGATCAAAGCGTAGACTATTTGAGACCCTACTCCCATGGAGGAAAGTGCGCATGTTGACTGTTGTATTCAATCCCGATGCAATTTCTGTGTTTCATTAACACTCTGATAGTCCAAAGATTACAGAATGACACCAGATGTGCATCGGAAACAACTACTGGTCTTCCAGGGAACGATCAAAGCGTAGACTGTTTGAGACATTACTCCCATGGAGGAAAGTGCGCATGGTGACTGTTGTATTCGATCACGATTCAAATTTTTTTTCATCAACACTCTGATAGTCCACAGATCACAGAATGCCTCCAGATGTGCATAGGAAACTACTACTTGTCTTCCAGGAAACGATCAAAGCGTAGACTGTTTGAGACATTACTCCCATGGAGGAAAGAGCGCATGGTGACTGTTTTATTCAATCACGAAGAAATTTCTGTGTTTCATCAACACTCTGATAGTCCACAGATTACCGAATGCCTCCAGATGTTTATCGAAAACTACTACTGGTCTAAGAGGGAACGATCAAAGCGTAGAATGTTTGAGACATTACTTCCATGGGGGAAGTACGCATGGTGACTGTTGTATTCAATCCCGATGCAATTTCTGTGTTTCATCAACACTCAGATAGTAAACAGATTACAGATTGCCTCCAGATGTGCATCGGAAACTACTACTGGTCTTCCTGGGAGCGTTCAAAACGTAAACTGTTTGAGACATTACTCCCATGGAGGAAAGTGCGCATGTTGACTGTTGTATTCAATCCCGATGCAATTTCTGTGTTTCATTAACACTCTGATAGTCCAAAGATTACAGAATGACACCAGATGTGCATCGGAAACAACTACTGGTCTTCCAGGGAACGATCAAAGCGTAGACTGTTTGAGACATTACTCCCATGGAGGAAAGTGCGCATGGTGACTGTTGTATTCAATCACGATTCAAATTTTTTTTCATCAACACTCTGATAGTCCACAGATCACAGAATGCCTCCAGATGTGCATAGGAAACTTTTACTTGTCTTCCAGGAAACGATCAAAGCGTAGTCTGTTTGAGACATTACTCACATGGAGGAAAGAGCGAATGGTGATTGTTGTATTCAATCACGAAGAAATTTCTGTGTTTCATCAACACTCTGATAGTCCACAGATTACCGAATGCCTCCAGATGTTTATCGAAAACTACTACTGGTCTAAGAGGGAACGATCAAAGCGTAGAATGTTTGAGACATTACTTCCATGGGGGAAGTGCGCATGGTGACTGTTGTATTCAATCCTGATGCAATTTCTGTGTTTCATCAACACTCAGATAGTAAACAGATTACTGATTGCCTCCAGATGTGCATCGGAAACTACAACTGTTCTTCCAGGGAGCGATCAAAAAGTAAACTGTTTGAGACATTACTCCTATGCAGGAAAGTGCGCATGGTGACTGTTGTATTTAATCCCGATGCAATCTCTGTGTTTCATCTACACTCTGATACCCCACAGATTACAAAATGACTCCAGATGTGCATCGGAAACTACTACTGGTCTTCGAGGGAACGATCAAGGCGTAGACTGTTTGAGAATTACTCCCATGGAGGAAAGTAGTCATGGTGACTGTTGTATTCGATCCCGATGCAATTTCTGTGTTTCTTCAACACTTTGAAGGTCCACAGATTACAGAATGCCCACAGATGTGCATCGGAAACTACTACTGGTCTTCCAGGGAACGATCAAAGCGTAGACTGTTTGAGACATTACTCCCGTGGAGGAAAGTGCGAATGGTGACTGTTGTATTCAATCCCGATGCAATTTCTGTGATTCATCAACACTCTGATAGTCCACAGATTACAGTTGCCTCCAGATGTGCATCGAAAACTACTACTGGTCTTCCAGGGAACGATCAAAGAGTAGACTGTTTGAGACATTATTCCCATGGAGGAAAGTCCGCATGGCGACTTTTGTATTCTATCCCGATGCAATTACTGTGTTTCAACAACACTCTGATAGTAAACAGATTACAGAAAGGCTCCGGAAGTGCATCGGAAACTACTACTGGTCTTCCAGGCAACGATGAAATCGTAGACTGTTTGAGACATTACTCCCATGGAGGGAAATGCGCATGGTGACTGTTGTATTCAATCCCGATGCAATTTCTGTGTTTCATCAACACTTTGATAGTCCACAGATTACAGAATGCCTCCAGATGCGCATCGGAAACTACTACTGGTCTTCCAGGGAACGATCAAAGCGTAAACTGTTTGAGACATTACTCCCATGGAGGAATCTGCGCATGGAGACTGTCGTATTCAATCCCGATGCAATTTCTGTGTTTCATCAAGACTTTGAAGGTCCACAGATTACAGAATGCCCTCAGATGTGCATCGGAAACTACTACTGGTCTCCCAGGGAACGATCAAAGCGTAAACTGTTTGAGACATTACTCCCGTTTAGGAAAGTGCGAATGGTGACTGTTGTATTCAATCCCAATGCAATTTCTGTGTTTCATCAACACTCTGATAGTCCACAGATTACAGATTGCCTCCAGATGTGCATCAGAAACTACCACAGATCTTCCAGGGAACGATCAAAGCATAGACTGTTTAAGACATTACCCCCATTGAGGAAAGTGCGCATGGTGACTGTTGTATTTAATCACGATGCAATTTGTGTGTTTCATCACCACTTTGAAGGTCCACAGACTACAGAATGAATCCAGATGTGCATCAGAAACTACTACTGGTCTTTCAGGAAAGATCAAAGCATAGACTGTTTGAGACATTACTCCCGTGTAGAGAGTGCGCATGGAGACTGTTGTATTCAATGCCGATGCAATTTCTGTGTCTCATCAACACTTGGATGGTCCACAGATTACAAAATGCCTCAAGATGTGCATCGGAAACTACTACTGGTCTTCCAGGGAACGATCACAGCGTAGACTGTTTGAGACATTACTCCCATGGAGGAAAGTGCGCATGGTGACTGTTGTATTCAATAACGATGCAATTCCTGGGTTTCATCAGCAAGCTCATAGTCCACAGATTACAGATTGCCTCCAGATGTGCATCGGAAACTACTACTGGTCTTCCAGGGAACGATCAAAGCGTAGACTGTTTGAGACATTACTCCCATGGAGGAAAGTGCGCATGGTGACTCTTGTATTCAATCCCAAAGCAATTTCTGTGTTTCAACAACACTCTGATAGTAAACAGGTTACAGAATGCCTCCAGATGTGCATCGGAAACTACTACTGGTCTTCCAGGGAACGATCAAAGCGTGGACTGTTTGAGACATTACTCCAATGGAGGAAAATTCTCATGGTGACTTTTGTATTCAATCCCGATGCAATTTCTGTGTTACATCAACACTCTGATAGTCCACAGGTTACACAATGCCTCCAGTTGTGCATCGGAAACTACTACTGGTCTTCCAGGGAGCGATCAATGCGTAGACTGTTTGAGACATTACTCCAATGGAGGAAAGTGGGCATGGTGACTGTTGTATTCAATCCCGATGTAATTTCTGTGTTTCATCAGCACTCAGATAGTCCACAGATTAAAGATTGCCTAAAGATGTGCATCGGAAACTGCTACTGGTCTTGAAGGGAACGATCAAGGCGTAGACTATTTGAGAATTACTCCCATGCAGGAAAGTGGTCATGGTGACTGTTGTGTTCGATCCCGATGCAATTTCTGTATTTCATCAACACTTTGAAGGTCCACAGATTACAGAATGCCTCCAGATGTGCATCGGAAACTACTACTGGTCTTCCAGGGAACGATCATAGCGTAGACTGTTTGAGACATTACTCCCGTGGAGGAAAGTGCGAATGGTGACTGTTGTATTCAATCCCGATGCAATTGTTGTGTTTCAACAACACTCTGATAGTAAAGAGATTACTGAATGCCACCAGATGTGCATCGGAAACTACTACTGGTCTTCCAGGGAAGTATCAAAGCGTAGACTGTTTGAGACATTACTCCCATTTAGGATAGTGGTCATGGTGACTGTTGTATTCAATCCCGATGCAATTTCTGTGTTTCAACAACACACTGATAGAAGACAGATTACAGAAAGCCTCCAGATGTGCTTCGGAAACTAATACTGGTCTTCCAGGGGACGATCAAAGAGTAGACTGTTTGAGACATTACTCCCATGGAGGAAAGTCCGCATGGTGACTGTTGTATTCAATCCCGATGCAATTTCTGTGTTTCAACAACACACTGATAGAAGGCAGATTACAGAATGCCTCCAGATGTGCATCGGAAACTACTACTGGTCTTCCAGGGAACGATCAAAGCGTAGACTGTTTGAGACATTACTCCCATGGAGGAAAGCGGTCATGGTGACTGTTGTATTCAATCCCGATGCAATTTCTGTGTTTCATCAACACTCTGATAGTCCACAGATTACAGAATGCCTATAGATGCGCATCGGAAACTACTACTGGTCTTCCAGGGGGCGATCAAAGCGGAGACTGTTTGAGACATTACTCCCATGGAGGAAAGTGCGCATGGTGTCTGTTGTATTCAATCCCCATGCAATTTCGGTGTTTCATCAACACTCTGATAGTCCACAGATTACAGAATGCTTCCAGATGTGCTTCGGAAACTACTACTGGTCTTCCAGGGAACGATGAAAGCGTAGTCTGATTGAGACATTACTCCTATGTAGGAAAGTGCGCATGATGACTGTTGTATTCAATCCCAAACAATATCTGTGTTTCAACAACACTCTGATAGTAAACAGATTACTGAATGACTCCAGATGTGCAACGGATACTACTACTGAACTTCCAGGGAACGATCAAAGCGTAGAATGTTTGAGACATTACTCCCATGGAGGAAAATGCGCATGGTGACTGTTGTATACAATCCCGATGCAATTTCTGTGTTACATCAACACTCTGATAGTCCACAGGTTACAGAATGCCTCCAGATGTGCATCGGAAACTACTACTGGTCTTCGAGGGAGCGATCGAGGCGTAGACTGTTTAAGTCATTACTCCCGTAGAGGAGAGTGCGCATGGAGACTGTTGTATTCAATCCCGATGCAATATCTGTGTTTCATCAACACTTTGAAGATCCACAGATTACAGAATGCCTTCAGATGTGCAACGGATACTACTACTGGTCTTCCAGGGAACGATCAAAGCGTAGACTGTTTGAGACATTACTCCCATGGAGGAAAATGCTCATGGTGACTTTTGTATTCAATCCCGATGCAATTTCTGTGTTTCAACAACACTCTGATAGTAAACAGATTACAGAATGGCTCCAGATGTGCATCGGAAACTACTACTGGTCTTCCAGGGAACGATCAAAGCGTAGACTTTTTGAGACATTACCCCCATGGAGGAAAGTCCGCATGATGACTGTTGTATTCAATCCCGATGCAATTTATGTGTTTCAGCAACACTCTGATAGTCCACAGATTACAGAATGCATCCTGATGTGCATCGGAAACTACTGCTGGTCTTCCAGGGAACGATCAAACTGTAGGCTATTTGAGACATTACTCCCATGGAGGAAAGAGCTCATGGTGACTGTTGTATTCAATCACGAAGAAATTTCTGGGTTTCATCAACACTGTGATAGTCCACAGATTACAGAATGCCTCCAGATGTGCATCGGAAACTACTACTGGTCTAAGAGGGAACGACCAAAGTGTAGACTGTTTCAGAAATTACTCCCATGGAGGAAAGTGCGCATGGTGACTGTTGTATTCAATCCCGATGCAATTTCTGTGTTTCATCAACACTCTGATAGTCCACAGATTACAGAATGCCTCCAGATGTGCATCGGAATCTACTATTGGTCTTCCAGGGAACGATCAAAGCGTAAACTGTATGAGACATTACTCCCATGGGGGAAAGTGCACATGGTGACTGTTGTATTCAATCCCGATGTAATTTCTGTGTTTCGTCAACACGCAGATAGTAAACAGATTACAGAATGCCTCCAGATGTGCATCAGAAACTACTACTGGTCTTCCAGGGAACGATCAAAGCGTAGACTATTTGAGACCCTACTCCCATGGAGGAAAGTGCGTATGTTGACTGTTGTATTCAATCCCGATGCAATTTCTGTGTTTCATTAACACTCTGATAGTCCAAAGATTACAGAATGACACCAGATGTGCATCGGAAACAACTACTGGTCTTCCAGGGAACGATCAAAGCGTAGACTGTTTGAGACATTACTCCCATGGAGGAAAGTGCGCATGGTGACTGTTGTATTCGATCACGATTCAAATTTTTTTTCATCAACACTCTGATAGTCCACAGATCACAGAATGCCTCCAGATGTGCATAGGAAACTACTACTTGTCTTCTAGGAAACGATCAAAGCGTAGACTGTTTGAGACATTACTCCCATGGAGGAAAGAGCGCATGGTGACTGTTTTATTCAATCACGAAGAAATTTCTGTGTTTCATCAACACTCTGATAGTCCACAGATTACCGAATGCCTCCAGATGTTTATCGAAAACTACTACTGGTCTAAGAGGGAACGATCAAAGCGTAGAATGTTTGAGACATTACTTCCATGGGGGAAGTGCGCATGGTGACTGTTGTATTCAATCCCGATGCAATTTCTGTGTTTCATCAACACTCAGATAGTAAACAGATTACAGATTGCCTCCAGATGTGCATCGGAAACTACTACTGGTCTTCCTGGGAGCGTTCAAAACGTAAACTGTTTGAGACATTACTCCCATGGAGGAAAGTGCGCATGTTGACTGTTGTATTCAATCCCGATGCAATTTCTGTGTTTCATTAACACTCTGATAGTCCAAAGATTACAGAATGACACCAGATGTGCATCGGAAACAACTACTGGTCTTCCAGGGAACGATCAAAGCGTAGACTGTTTGAGACATTACTCCCATGGAGGAAAGTGCGCATGGTGACTGTTGTATTCAATCACGATTCAAATTTTTTTTCATCAACACTCTGATAGTCCACAGATCACAGAATGCCTCCAGATGTGCATAGGAAACTACTACTTGTCTTCCAGGAAACGATCAAAGCGTAGTCTGTTTGAGACATTACTCACATGGAGGAAAGAGCGCATGGTGATTGTTGTATTCAATCACGAAGAAATTTCTGTGTTTCATCAACACTCTGAGAGTCCACAGATTACCGAATGCCTCCAGATGTTTATCGAAAACTACTACTGGTCTAAGAGGGAACGATCAAAGCGTAGAATGTTTGAGACATTACTTCCATGGGGGAAGTGCGCATGGTGACTGTTGTATTCAATCCCGATGCAATTTCTGTGTTTCATCAACACTCAGATAGTAAACAGATTACTGATTGCCTCCAGATGTGCATCGGAAACTACTACTGTTCTTCCAGGGAGCGATCAAAAAGTAAACTGTTTGAGTCATTACTCCTATGCAGGAAAGTGCGCATGGTGACTGTTGTATTTAATCCCGATGCAATCTCTGTGTTTCATCTACACTCTGATACCCCACAGATTACAAAATGACTCCAGATGTGCATCGGAAACTACTACTGGTCTTCGAGGGAACGATCAAGGCGTAGACTGTTTGAGAATTACTCCCATGGAGGAAAGTAGTCATGGTGACTGTTGTATTCGATCCCGATGCAATTTCTGTGTTTCTTCAACACTTTGAAGGTCCACAGATTACAGAATGCCCACAGATGTGCATCGGAAACTACTACTGGTCTTCCAGGGAACGATCAAAGCGTAGACTGTTTGAGACATTACTCCCGTGGAGGAAAGTGCGAATGGTGACTGTTGTATTCAATCCCGATGCAATTTCTGTGATTCATCAACACTCTGATAGTCCACAGATTACAGTTGCCTCCAGATGTGCATCGAAAACTACTACTGGTCTTCCAGGGAACGATCAAAGAGTAGACTGTTTGAGACATTATTCCCATGGAGGAAAGTCCGCATGGCGACTTTTGTATTCTATCCCGATGCAATTACTGTGTTTCAACAACACTCTGATAGTAAACAGATTACAGAAAGGCTCCGGAAGTGCATCGGAAACTACTACTGGTCTTCCAGGCAACGATGAAATCGTAGACTGTTTGAGACATTACTCCCATGGAGGGAAATGCGCATGGTGACTGTTGTATTCAATCCCGATGCAATTTCTGTGTTTCATCAACACTTTGATAGTCCACAGATTACAGAATGCCTCCAGATGCGCATCGGAAACTACTACTGGTCTTCCAGGGAACGATCAAAGCGTAAACTGTTTGAGACATTACTCCCATGGAGGAATCTGCGCATGGAGACTGTCGTATTCAATCCCGATGCAATTTCTGTGTTTCATCAAGACTTTGAAGGTCCACAGATTACAGAATGCCCTCAGATGTGCATCGGAAACTACTACTGGTCTCCCAGGGAACGATCAAAGCGTAAACTGTTTGAGACATTACTCCCGTTTAGGAAAGTGCGAATGGTGACTGTTGTATTCAATCCCAATGCAATTTCTGTGTTTCATCAACACTCTGATAGTCCACAGATTACAGATTGCCTCCAGATGTGCATCAGAAACTACCACAGATCTTCCAGGGAACGATCAAAGCATAGACTGTTTAAGACATTACCCCCATTGAGGAAAGTGCGCATGGTGACTGTTGTATTTAATCACGATGCAATTTGTGTGTTTCATCACCACTTTGAAGGTCCACAGACTACAGAATGAATCCAGATGTGCATCAGAAACTACTACTGGTCTTTCAGGAAAGATCAAAGCATAGACTGTTTGAGACATTACTCCCGTGTAGAGAGTGCGCATGGAGACTGTTGTATTCAATGCCGATGCAATTTCTGTGTTTCATCAACACTTGGATGGTCCACAGATTACAAAATGCCTCAAGATGTGCATCGGAAACTACTACTGGTCTTCCAGGGAACGATCACAGCGTAGACTGTTTGAGACATTACTCCCATGGAGGAAAGTGCGCATGGTGACTGTTGTATTCAATAACGATGCAATTCCTGGGTTTCATCAGCAAGCTCATAGTCCACATATTACAGATTGCCTCCAGATGTGCATCGGAAACTACTACTGGTCTTCCAGGGAACGATCAAAGCGTAGACTGTTTGAGACATTACTCCCATGGAGGAAAGTGCGCATGGTGACTCTTGTATTCAATCCCAAAGCAATTTCTGTGTTTCAACAACACTCTGATAGTAAACAGGTTACAGAATGCCTCCAGATGTGCATCGGAAACTACTACTGGTCTTCCAGGGAACGATCAAAGCGTGGACTGTTTGAGACATTACTCCAATGGAGGAAAATTCTCATGGTGACTTTTGTATTCAATCCCGATGCAATTTCTGTGTTACATCAACACTCTGATAGTCCACAGGTTACACAATACCTCCAGTTGTGCATCGGAAACTACTACTGGTCTTCCAGGGAGCGATCAATGCGTAGACTGTTTGAGACATTACTCCAATGGAGGAAAGTGGGCATGGTGACTGTTGTATTCAATCCCGATGTAATTTCTGTGTTTCATCAGCACTCAGATAGTCCACAGATTAAAGATTGCCTAAAGATGTGCATCGGAAACTGCTACTGGTCTTGAAGGGAACGATCAAGGCGTAGACTATTTGAGAATTACTCCCATGCAGGAAAGTGGTCATGGTGACTGTTGTATTCGATCCCGATGCAATTTCTGTATTTCATCAACACTTTGAAGGTCCACAGATTACAGAATGCCTCCAGATGTGCATCGGAAACTACTACTGGTCTTCCAGGGAACGATCATAGCGTAGACTGTTTGAGACATTACTCCCGTGGAGGAAAGTGCGAATGGTGACTGTTGTATTCAATCCCGATGCAATTGTTGTGTTTCAACAACACTCTGATAGTAAAGAGATTACTGAATGCCACCAGATGTGCATCGGAAACTACTACTGGTCTTCCAGGGAAGTATCAAAGCGTAGACTGTTTGAGACATTACTCCCATTTAGGATAGTGGTCATGGTGACTGTTGTATTCAATCCCGATGCAATTTCTGTGTTTCAACAACACACTGATAGAAGACAGATTACAGAAAGCCTCCAGATGTGCTTCGGAAACTAATACTGGTCTTCCAGGGGACGATCAAAGAGTAGACTGTTTGAGACATTACTCCCATGGAGGAAAGTCCGCATGGTGACTGTTGTATTCAATCCCGATGCAATTTCTGTGTTTCAACAACACACTGATAGAAGGCAGATTACAGAATGCCTCCAGATGTGCATCGGAAACTACTACTGGTCTTCCAGGGAACGATCAAAGCGTAGACTGTTTGAGACATTACTCCCATGGAGGAAAGCGGTCATGGTGACTGTTGTATTCAATCCCGATGCAATTTCTGTGTTTCATCAACACTCTGATAGTCCACAGATTACAGAATGCCTATAGATGCGCATCGGAAACTACTACTGGTCTTCCAGGGGGCGATCAAAGCGGAGACTGTTTGAGACATTACTCCCATGGAGGAAAGTGCGCATGGTGTCTGTTGTATTCAATCCCCATGCAATTTCGGTGTTTCATCAACACTCTGATAGTCCACAGATTACAGAATGCTTCCAGATGTGCTTCGGAAACTACTACTGGTCTTCCAGGGAACGATGAAAGCGTAGTCTGATTGAGACATTACTCCTATGTAGGAAAGTGCGCATGATGACTGTTGTATTCAATCCCAAACAATATCTGTGTTTCAACAACACTCTGATAGTAAACAGATTACTGAATGACTCCAGATGTGCAACGGATACTACTACTGAACTTCCAGGGAACGATCAAAGCGTAGAATGTTTGAGACATTACTCCCATGGAGGAAAATGCGCATGGTGACTGTTGTATACAATCCCGATGCAATTTCTGTGTTACATCAACACTCTGATAGTCCACAGGTTACAGAATGCCTCCAGATGTGCATCGGAAACTACTACTGGTCTTCGAGGGAGCGATCGAGGCGTAGACTGTTTAAGTCATTACTCCCGTAGAAGAGAGTGCGCATGGAGACTGTTGTATTCAATCCCGATGCAATATCTGTGTTTCATCAACACTTTGAAGATCCACAGATTACAGAATGCCTTCAGATGTGCAACGGATACTACTACTGGTCTTCCAGGGAACGATCAAAGCGTAGACTGTTTGAGACATTACTCCCATGGAGGAAAATGCTCATGGTGACTTTTGTATTCAATCCCGATGCAATTTCTGTGTTTCAACAACACTCTGATAGTAAACAGATTACAGAATGGCTCCAGATGTGCATCGGAAACTACTACTGGTCTTCCAGGGAACGATGAAATCGTAGACTGTTTGAGACATTACTCCCATGGAGGGAAATGCGCATGGTGACTGTTGTATTCAATCCGGATGCCATTTCTGTGTTTCATCAACACTCTGATAGTCCACAGATTACAGAATGCCTCCAGATGTGCATCGGAAACTACTACTGGTCTTCCACGGAACGATCAAAATGTAGACTGTTTGAGACATTACTCCCATGGAGGAAAGTGCGCATTGTGACTGTTGTATTCAATCCCCATGCAATTTCGGTGTTTCATCAACACTCTGATAGTCCACAGATTCCAGAATGCTTCCAGATGTGCTTCGGAAACTACTACTGGTCTTCCAGGGAACGATGAAAGCGTAGTCTGATTGAGACATTACTCCTATGTAGGAAAGTGCGCATGGTGACTGTTGTATTCAATCCCAAACAATTTCTGTGTTTCAACAACACTCTGATAGTCCACAGGTTACAGAATGCCTCCAGATGTGCATCGGAAACTACTACTGGTCTTCGAGGGAGCGATCAAAGCGTAGACTGTTTGAGTCATTACTCCCGTAGAGGACAGGGCGCATGGAGACTGTTGTATTCAATCCCGATGCAATATCTGTGTTTCATCAACACTTTGAAGGTCCACAGATTACAGAATGCCTTCAGATGTGCATCGGAAACTACTACAGGTCTTCCAGGGAACGATCAAAGTGTAGACTCTTTGAGACATTACTCCCGTGGAGGAAAGTGCGAATGGTGACTGTTGTATTCAATCCCGATGCAATTTCTGTGTTTCATCAACACTCTGATAGTCCAAAGATTACAGATTGTCTCCAGATGTGCATCGGAAACTACCACTGATCTTCCAGGGAACGATCAAAGCATAGACTGTTTCAGACATTACCCCCATGGAGGAAAGTGCGCATGGTGACTATTGTATTCATCACGATGCAATTTCTGTGTTTCATCACCACTTTGGAGGTCCACAGATTACAGAATGCCTCCAGATGTGCATCGGAAACTACTACTGGTCTTTAAGGAAAGATCAAAGCGTAGACTGTTCGAGAATTTACTCCCGTGGAGAGAGTGTGCATGGAGACTATTATATTCAATGCCGATGCAATTTCTGTGTTTCATCAACACTTGGAAGGTCCACAGATTACAGAATGCCTCCAGATGTGCATCGGAAACTACTAGTGGTCTTCCAGGGAACGATCACAGCGTAGACTGTTTGAGACATTACTCCCATGGAGGAAAGTGCGCATGGTGACTGTTGTATTCAATAACGATGCAATTTCTGTGTTTCATCAACACTCTGATAGTCCACAAATTACAGAATGCCTCCAGATGCACATCGGTAACTACTACTGGTCTTCCAGGGAACGTTCAAAGCGTAAACTGTTTGAGACATTACTCCCATGGAGGAAAGAGCGCATGGTGACTGTTGTATTCAATCACAAAGCAATTTCTGTGTTTCATCAACACTCTGATAGTCCACAGATTACAGAATGCCTCCAGGTGTGCAATGGATATTACTACTGGTCTAACAGGGAACGATCAAAGCGTAGAATGTTTGAGACATTACTCCCATGGGGGAAAGTGTACATGGTGACCGTTGTATTCAATCCCGATGCAATTTCTGTGTTTCATCAACACTCAGATAGTCCACAGATTACAGAATGCCTCCATATGTGCATCAGAAACTACTATTGGCCTTCCAGGGAACGATCAAGTGCGTAGACTGTTTGAGAATTACTCCCATCGAGGAAAGTGGTCATGGTGACTTTTGTATTCGATCCCGATGCAACTTCTGTGTTTCATAAACACTTTGAAGGTCCACAGATTACAGAATGCCTCCAGATGTGCGTCGGAAACTACTACTGGACTTCCTGGGAACGATCAAAGCGTAGACTGTTTGAGACATTACTCCCGTGGAGGAGAAAGCGGATGATGTCTGTTGTATTCAATCCAGATGTAATTTCTGTGTTTCATCAACACTCTGATAGTCCACAGATTACAGAATGCCTCCAGAAGCGAATCGGAAACTACTACTGGTCTTCCATGGAACGATCAAAGCGCAAACAGTTTGAGACATTACTCCCATGGAGGAAAGTGCGCATGGTGACTGTTGTATTCAATACCGATGGAATTTCTGTGTTTCATCAATACTCAGATAGTCCACAGATTACAGAATGCCTCCAGATGTTCATTGGAAACTACTACTGGTCTTCCAGGGAACGATCAAAGCGTAGACTGTTTGAGACATTACTCCCATGGAGGAAAGAGCGCATGGTGACTGTTGTATTCAATCACGAAGCAATTTCTGTGTTTCATCAACACTTTGAAGGTCCGCAGACTACAGAATGCCTCCAGATGTGCATTGGCAACTACTACTGATCTTTCAGGAACGACAAAGCATAGACTGTTTGAGACATTACTCCCGTGGAGAAAAGTGCGAATGGTGACTGTTGTATTCAATAACGATGCAATTTCTGTGTTTCATCAACACTCTAATAGTCCACAGATGACAGAATGCCTCCAGATGTGCATCGGAAACTACTACTGGTCTTCCAGGGAACGATCAAAGAGTAAATTGTTTGAGACATTACTCCCATGGAGGAAAGGGCGCATGGTGACTGTTGTATTCAATCCCGATTCAATTTCTGTGTTTCATCAACACTCTGATAGTCCACAGATTACAGATTGCCTCCAGATGTGCATCGGAAACTACTACTGGACTTCCAGGGAACGATCAAAGCGTAGACTGTTTGAGACATTACACAATTGGAAGAAAGTGCGCATGGTGACTGTTGAATCAATCCCGATGCAATTTCTGTGTTTCATCAACACTCTGATAGTCCAGAGATTACAGAATGCTTCCAGATGTGCATCGGAAACTACTACTGGTCTTCCACGGAACGATCAAATCGTAGACTGTTTGAGACATTACTCCTATGTAGGAAAGTGCGCATGGTGACTGTTGTATTCAATCCTGATGTAATTTCTGTGTTTCATCAACACTCTGATAGTCCACAGATTACAGAATGCCTCCAGATGCGCATCGGAAACTACTACTGGTCTTCCAGGGAACGTTCAAAGCGTAAACTGTTTGAGACATTACTCCCATGGAGGAAAGGGCGCATGGTGACTGTTGTATTCAATCCCGATGGAATTTCTGTGTTTCGTCAATACTATGATAGTCCAGAGATTACAGAATGCCTCCAGATGTGCATCGGAAACTACTACTGGTCTTCCAGGGAACGATCAAAGCGTAGACGTTTTGAGACATTACTCCCATGGAGGAAAGAGCGCATGGTGACTGTTGTATTCAATCACAAAGCAATTTCTGTGTTTCATCAACACTCTGATATTCCACAGATTACAGAATGCCTCCAGGTGTGCAATGGAAACTACTACTGGTCTAACAGGGAACGATCAAAGCGTAGAATGTTTGAGACATTACTCCCATGGGGGAAAGTGCACATGGTGACCGTTGTATTTAATCCCGATGCAATTTCTGTGTTTCATCAACACTCAGATAGTCCACAGATTACAGAATGCCTCCATATGTGCATCAGAAACTACTACTGGCCTTCCAGGGAACGATCAAGGCGTAGACTGTTTGAGACATTACTCCCATGGAGGAAAGAGCGCATGGTGACTGTTGTATTCAATCACAAAGCAATTTCTGTGTTTCATCAACACTCTGATAGTCCACAGATTACAGAATGCCCCCAGGTGTGCAATGGAAACTACTACTGGTCTAACAGGGAACGATCAAAGCGTAGAATGTTTGAGACATTACTCCCATGGGGGAAAGTGCACATGGTGACCGTTGTATTCAATCGCGATGCAATTTCTGTGTTTCATCAACACTCAGATAGTCCACAGATTACAGAATGCCTCCATATGTGCATCAGAAACTACTACTGGCCTTCCAGGGAACGATCAAGGCGTAGACTGTTTGAGACATTACTCCCATGGAGGAAAGTGTGCATGGTGACAGTTGTATCAATCCCGATGCAATTTCTGTGTTTCATCAACACTCTGATAGCCCAGAGATTACAGAATGCTTCCAGATGTGCATTGGAAACTACTACTGGTCTTCCACGGAACGATCAAAACGTAGACTCTTTAAGACATATCTCCTATGTAGGAAAGTGCGCATGATGACTGTTGTATTCAATCCCGATGTAATTGCTGTGTTTCATCAACACTCTGATAGTCCACAGATTACAGAATGCCTCCAGATGTGCATCGGAAACTACTACTGGTCTTCCAGGGAACGATCAGAGAGTAAACTGTTTGAGACATTACTCCCATGGAGGAAAGGGCGCATGGTGACTGTTGTATTCAATCCCGATTCTATTTCTGTGTTTCATCAACACTCTGATAGTCCACAGATTACAGATTGCCTCCAGATGTGCATCGGAAACTACTACTGGTCTTCCAGGGAACGATCAAAGCGTAGACTGTTTGAGACATTACTCCCATGGAGGAAAGAGCGCATGGTGCCTGTTGTATTCAATCACAAAGCAATTTCTGTGTTTCATCAACACTCTGATAGTCCACAGATTACAGAATGCCCCCAGGTGTGCAATGGAAACTACTACTGGTCTAACAGGGAACGATCAAAGCGTAGAATGTTTGAGACATTACTCCCATGGGGGAAAGTGCACATGGTGACCGTTGTATTCAATCGCGATGCAATTTCTGTGTTTCATCAACACTCAGATAGTCCACAGATTACAGAATGCCTCCATACGTGCATCAGAAACTACTACTGGCCTTCCAGGGAACGATCAAGTGCGTAGACTGAGAATTACTCCCATCGAGGAAAGTGGTCATGGTGACTTTTGTATTCGATCCCGATGCAACTTCTGTGTTTCATAAACACTTTGGAGGTCCACAGATTACAGAATGCCTCCAGATGTGCGTCGGAAACTACTACTGGTCTTCCTGGGAACGATCAAAGCGTAGACTGTTTGAGACATTACTCCCGTGGAGGAGAAAGCGGATGATGTATGTAGTATTCAATCCAGATGTAATTTCTGTGTTTCATCAACACTCTGATAGTCCACAGATTACAGAATGCCTCCAGAAGCGAATCGGAAACTACTACTGGTCTTCCATGGAACGATCAAAGCGCAAACTGTTTGAGACATTACTCCCATGGAGGAAAGTGCGCATGGTGACTGTTGTATTCAATACCGATGGAATTTCTGTGTTTCATCAATACTCTGATAGTCCACAGATTACAGAATGCCTCCAGATGTTCATTGGAAACTACTACTGGTCTTCCATTGAACGATCAAAGCGTAGACTGTTTGAGACATTACTCCCATGGAGGAAAGAGCGCATGGTGACTGCTGTATTCAATCACGAAGCAATTTCTGTGTTTCATCAACACTTTGAAGGTCCGCAGACGACAGAATGCCTCCAGATGTGCATTGGCAACTACTACTGGTCTTTCAGGAACGACAAAGCATAGACTGTTTGAGACATTACTCCCGTGGAGAAAAGTGCGAATGGTGACTGTTGTATTCAATAACGATGCAATTTCTGTGTTTCATCAACACTCTGACAGTCCACAGATGACAGAATGCCTCCAGATGTGCATCGGAAACTACTACTGGTCTTCCAGGGAACGATCAAAGAGTAAATTGTTTGAGACATTACTCCCATGGAGGAAAGGGCGCATGGTGACTGTTGTATTCAATACCGATTCAATTTCTGTGTTTCATCAACACTCTGATAGTCCACAGATTACAGATTGCCTCCAGATGTGCATCGGAAACTACTACTGGTCTTCCAGGGAACGATCAAAGCGTAGACTGTTTGAGACATTACACCATTGGAAGAAAGTGCGCATGGTGACTGTTGAATCAATCCCGATGCAATTTCTGTGTTTCATCAACACTCTGATAGTCCAGAGATTACAGAATGCTTCCAGATGTGCATCGGAAACTACTACTGGTCTTCCACGGAACGATCAAATCGTAGACTGTTTGAGACATTACTCCTATGTAGGAAAGTGCGCATGGTGACTGTTGTATTCAATCCCGATGTAATTTCTGTGTTTCATCAACACTCTGATAGTCCACAGATTACAGAATGCCTCCAGATGCGCATCGGAAACTACTACTGGTCTTCCAGGGAACGTTCAAAGCGTAAACTGTTTGAGACATTACTCCCATGGAGGAAAGGGCGCATGGTGACTGTTGTATTCAGTCCCGATGGAATTTCTGTGTTTCGTCAATACTATGATAGTCCAGAGATTACAGAATGCCTCCAGATTTGCATCGGAAACTACTACTGGTCTTCCAGGGAACGATCAAAGCGTAGACGGTTTGAGACATTACTCCTATGGAGGAAAGAGCGCATGGTGACTGTTGTATTCAATCACAAAGCAATTTCTGTGCTTCATCAACACTCTGATATTCCGCAGATTACAGAATGCCTCCAGGTGTGCAATGGAAACTACTACTGGTCTAACAGGGAACGATCAAAGCTTAGAATGTTTGAGACATTACTCCCATGGGGGAAAGTGCACATGGTGACCGTTGTATTCAATCCCGATGCAATTTCTGTGTTTCATCAACACTCAGATAGTCCACAGATTACAGAATGCCTCCATATGTGCATCAGAAACTACTACTGGCCTTCCAGGGAACGATCGAGGCGTAGACTGTTTCAGAATTACTCCCATCGAGGAAAGTGGTTATGGTCACTGTTGTATTCGATCCCGATGCAACTTCTGTGTTTCATAAACACTTTGAAGGTCCACAGATTACAGAATGCCTCCAGAAGCGCATCGGAAACTACTACTGGTCTTCCATGGAACGATCAAAGCGTAAACTGTTTGAGACATTACTCCCATGGAGGAAAGTGCGCATGGTGACTGTTGTATTCAATACCGATGGAATTTCTGTGTTTCATCAATACTGTGATAGTCCACAGATTACAGAATGCCTCCAGTTGTGCATTGGAAACTACTACTGGTCTTCCAGGGAACGATCACAGCGTAGACTGTTTGAGACATTACTCCCATGGAGGAACGAGCGCATGGTGCCTGTTGTATTCAATCACGAAGCAATTTCTGTGTTTCATCAACACTTTGAAGGTCCGCAGACTACAGAATGCCTCCAGATGTGCATTGGAAACTACTACTGGTCTTTCAGGAACGACAAAGCATAGACTGTTTGAGACATTACTCCCGTGGAGGAAAGTGCGAATGGTGACTGTTGTATCAATCCCTATGCAATTTCTGTGCTTCATCAACTCTCTGATAGCCCAGAGATTACAGAATGCTTCCAGATGTGCATTGGAAACTACTACTGGTCTTCCACGGAACGATCAAAACGTAGACACTTTAAGACATATCTCCTATGTAGGAAAGTGCGCATCGTGACTGTTGTATTCAATCCCGATGTAATTGCTGTGTTTCATCAACACTCTGATAGTCCACAGATTACAGAATGCTTCCAGATGTGCTTCGGAAACTACTACTGGTCTTCCAGGGAACGATGAAAGCGTAGTCTGATTGAGACATTACTCCTATGTAGGAAAGTGCGCATGATGACTGTTGTATTCAATCCCAAACAATATCTGTGTTTCAACAACACTCTGATAGTAAACAGATTACTGAATGACTCCAGATGTGCAACGGATACTACTACTGAACTTCCAGGGAACGATCAAAGCGTAGAATGTTTGAGACATTACTCCCATGGAGGAAAATGCGCATGGTGACTGTTGTATACAATCCCGATGCAATTTCTGTGTTACATCAACACTCTGATAGTCCACAGGTTACAGAATGCCTCCAGATGTGCATCGGAAACTACTACTGGTCTTCGAGGGAGCGATCGAGGCGTAGACTGTTTAAGTCATTACTCCCGTAGAAGAGAGTGCGCATGGAGACTGTTGTATTCAATCCCGATGCAATATCTGTGTTTCATCAACACTTTGAAGATCCACAGATTACAGAATGCCTTCAGATGTGCAACGGATACTACTACTGGTCTTCCAGGGAACGATCAAAGCGTAGACTGTTTGAGACATTACTCCCATGGAGGAAAATGCTCATGGTGACTTTTGTATTCAATCCCGATGCAATTTCTGTGTTTCAACAACACTCTGATAGTAAACAGATTACAGAATGGCTCCAGATGTGCATCGGAAACTACTACTGGTCTTCCAGGGAACGATGAAATCGTAGACTGTTTGAGACATTACTCCCATGGAGGGAAATGCGCATGGTGACTGTTGTATTCAATCCGGATGCCATTTCTGTGTTTCATCAACACTCTGATAGTCCACAGATTACAGAATGCCTCCAGATGTGCATCGGAAACTACTACTGGTCTTCCACGGAACGATCAAAATGTAGACTGTTTGAGACATTACTCCCATGGAGGAAAGTGCGCATTGTGACTGTTGTATTCAATCCCCATGCAATTTCGGTGTTTCATCAACACTCTGATAGTCCACAGATTCCAGAATGCTTCCAGATGTGCTTCGGAAACTACTACTGGTCTTCCAGGGAACGATGAAAGCGTAGTCTGATTGAGACATTACTCCTATGTAGGAAAGTGCGCATGGTGACTGTTGTATTCAATCCCAAACAATTTCTGTGTTTCAACAACACTCTGATAGTCCACAGGTTACAGAATGCCTCCAGATGTGCATCGGAAACTACTACTGGTCTTCGAGGGAGCGATCAAAGCGTAGACTGTTTGAGTCATTACTCCCGTAGAGGACAGGGCGCATGGAGACTGTTGTATTCAATCCCGATGCAATATCTGTGTTTCATCAACACTTTGAAGGTCCACAGATTACAGAATGCCTTCAGATGTGCATCGGAAACTACTACAGGTCTTCCAGGGAACGATCAAAGTGTAGACTCTTTGAGACATTACTCCCGTGGAGGAAAGTGCGAATGGTGACTGTTGTATTCAATCCCGATGCAATTTCTGTGTTTCATCAACACTCTGATAGTCCAAAGATTACAGATTGTCTCCAGATGTGCATCGGAAACTACCACTGATCTTCCAGGGAACGATCAAAGCATAGACTGTTTCAGACATTACCCCCATGGAGGAAAGTGCGCATGGTGACTATTGTATTCATCACGATGCAATTTCTGTGTTTCATCACCACTTTGGAGGTCCACAGATTACAGAATGCCTCCAGATGTGCATCGGAAACTACTACTGGTCTTTAAGGAAAGATCAAAGCGTAGACTGTTCGAGAATTTACTCCCGTGGAGAGAGTGTGCATGGAGACTATTATATTCAATGCCGATGCAATTTCTGTGTTTCATCAACACTTGGAAGGTCCACAGATTACAGAATGCCTCCAGATGTGCATCGGAAACTACTAGTGGTCTTCCAGGGAACGATCACAGCGTAGACTGTTTGAGACATTACTCCCATGGAGGAAAGTGCGCATGGTGACTGTTGTATTCAATAACGATGCAATTTCTGTGTTTCATCAACACTCTGATAGTCCACAAATTACAGAATGCCTCCAGATGCACATCGGTAACTACTACTGGTCTTCCAGGGAACGTTCAAAGCGTAAACTGTTTGAGACATTACTCCCATGGAGGAAAGAGCGCATGGTGACTGTTGTATTCAATCACAAAGCAATTTCTGTGTTTCATCAACACTCTGATAGTCCACAGATTACAGAATGCCTCCAGGTGTGCAATGGATATTACTACTGGTCTAACAGGGAACGATCAAAGCGTAGAATGTTTGAGACATTACTCCCATGGGGGAAAGTGTACATGGTGACCGTTGTATTCAATCCCGATGCAATTTCTGTGTTTCATCAACACTCAGATAGTCCACAGATTACAGAATGCCTCCATATGTGCATCAGAAACTACTATTGGCCTTCCAGGGAACGATCAAGTGCGTAGACTGTTTGAGAATTACTCCCATCGAGGAAAGTGGTCATGGTGACTTTTGTATTCGATCCCGATGCAACTTCTGTGTTTCATAAACACTTTGAAGGTCCACAGATTACAGAATGCCTCCAGATGTGCGTCGGAAACTACTACTGGACTTCCTGGGAACGATCAAAGCGTAGACTGTTTGAGACATTACTCCCGTGGAGGAGAAAGCGGATGATGTCTGTTGTATTCAATCCAGATGTAATTTCTGTGTTTCATCAACACTCTGATAGTCCACAGATTACAGAATGCCTCCAGAAGCGAATCGGAAACTACTACTGGTCTTCCATGGAACGATCAAAGCGCAAACAGTTTGAGACATTACTCCCATGGAGGAAAGTGCGCATGGTGACTGTTGTATTCAATACCGATGGAATTTCTGTGTTTCATCAATACTCAGATAGTCCACAGATTACAGAATGCCTCCAGATGTTCATTGGAAACTACTACTGGTCTTCCAGGGAACGATCAAAGCGTAGACTGTTTGAGACATTACTCCCATGGAGGAAAGAGCGCATGGTGACTGTTGTATTCAATCACGAAGCAATTTCTGTGTTTCATCAACACTTTGAAGGTCCGCAGACTACAGAATGCCTCCAGATGTGCATTGGCAACTACTACTGATCTTTCAGGAACGACAAAGCATAGACTGTTTGAGACATTACTCCCGTGGAGAAAAGTGCGAATGGTGACTGTTGTATTCAATAACGATGCAATTTCTGTGTTTCATCAACACTCTAATAGTCCACAGATGACAGAATGCCTCCAGATGTGCATCGGAAACTACTACTGGTCTTCCAGGGAACGATCAAAGAGTAAATTGTTTGAGACATTACTCCCATGGAGGAAAGGGCGCATGGTGACTGTTGTATTCAATCCCGATTCAATTTCTGTGTTTCATCAACACTCTGATAGTCCACAGATTACAGATTGCCTCCAGATGTGCATCGGAAACTACTACTGGACTTCCAGGGAACGATCAAAGCGTAGACTGTTTGAGACATTACACAATTGGAAGAAAGTGCGCATGGTGACTGTTGAATCAATCCCGATGCAATTTCTGTGTTTCATCAACACTCTGATAGTCCAGAGATTACAGAATGCTTCCAGATGTGCATCGGAAACTAGTACTGGTCTTCCACGGAACGATCAAATCGTAGACTGTTTGAGACATTACTCCTATGTAGGAAAGTGCGCATGGTGACTGTTGTATTCAATCCTGATGTAATTTCTGTGTTTCATCAACACTCTGATAGTCCACAGATTACAGAATGCCTCCAGATGCGCATCGGAAACTACTACTGGTCTTCCAGGGAACGTTCAAAGCGTAAACTGTTTGAGACATTACTCCCATGGAGGAAAGGGCGCATGGTGACTGTTGTATTCAATCCCGATGGAATTTCTGTGTTTCGTCAATACTATGATAGTCCAGAGATTACAGAATGCCTCCAGATGTGCATCGGAAACTACTACTGGTCTTCCAGGGAACGATCAAAGCGTAGACGTTTTGAGACATTACTCCCATGGAGGAAAGAGCGCATGGTGACTGTTGTATTCAATCACAAAGCAATTTCTGTGTTTCATCAACACTCTGATATTCCACAGATTACAGAATGCCTCCAGGTGTGCAATGGAAACTACTACTGGTCTAACAGGGAACGATCAAAGCGTAGAATGTTTGAGACATTACTCCCATGGGGGAAAGTGCACATGGTGACCGTTGTATTTAATCCCGATGCAATTTCTGTGTTTCATCAACACTCAGATAGTCCACAGATTACAGAATGCCTCCATATGTGCATCAGAAACTACTACTGGCCTTCCAGGGAACGATCAAGGCGTAGACTGTTTGAGACATTACTCCCATGGAGGAAAGAGCGCATGGTGACTGTTGTATTCAATCACAAAGCAATTTCTGTGTTTCATCAACACTCTGATAGTCCACAGATTACAGAATGCCCCCAGGTGTGCAATGGAAACTACTACTGGTCTAACAGGGAACGATCAAAGCGTAGAATGTTTGAGACATTACTCCCATGGGGGAAAGTGCACATGGTGACCGTTGTATTCAATCGCGATGCAATTTCTGTGTTTCATCAACACTCAGATAGTCCACAGATTACAGAATGCCTCCATATGTGCATCAGAAACTACTACTGGCCTTCCAGGGAACGATCAAGGCGTAGACTGTTTGAGACATTACTCCCATGGAGGAAAGTGTGCATGGTGACAGTTGTATCAATCCCGATGCAATTTCTGTGTTTCATCAACACTCTGATAGCCCAGAGATTACAGAATGCTTCCAGATGTGCATTGGAAACTACTACTGGTCTTCCACGGAACGATCAAAACGTAGACTCTTTAAGACATATCTCCTATGTAGGAAAGTGCGCATGATGACTGTTGTATTCAATCCCGATGTAATTGCTGTGTTTCATCAACACTCTGATAGTCCACAGATTACAGAATGCCTCCAGATGTGCATCGGAAACTACTACTGGTCTTCCAGGGAACGATCAGAGAGTAAACTGTTTGAGACATTACTCCCATGGAGGAAAGGGCGCATGGTGACTGTTGTATTCAATCCCGATTCTATTTCTGTGTTTCATCAACACTCTGATAGTCCACAGATTACAGATTGCCTCCAGATGTGCATCGGAAACTACTACTGGTCTTCCAGGGAACGATCAAAGCGTAGACTGTTTGAGACATTACTCCCATGGAGGAAAGAGCGCATGGTGACTGTTGTATTCAATCACAAAGCAATTTCTGTGTTTCATCAACACTCTGATAGTCCACAGATTACAGAATGCCCCCAGGTGTGCAATGGAAACTACTACTGGTCTAACAGGGAACGATCAAAGCGTAGAATGTTTGAGACATTACTCCCATGGGGGAAAGTGCACATGGTGACCGTTGTATTCAATCGCGATGCAATTTCTGTGTTTCATCAACACTCAGATAGTCCACAGATTACAGAATGCCTCCATACGTGCATCAGAAACTACTACTGGCCTTCCAGGGAACGATCAAGTGCGTAGACTGAGAATTACTCCCATCGAGGAAAGTGGTCATGGTGACTTTTGTATTCGATCCCGATGCAACTTCTGTGTTTCATAAACACTTTGGAGGTCCACAGATTACAGAATGCCTCCAGATGTGCGTCGGAAACTACTACTGGTCTTCCTGGGAACGATCAAAGCGTAGACTGTTTGAGACATTACTCCCGTGGAGGAGAAAGCGGATGATGTATGTAGTATTCAATCCAGATGTAATTTCTGTGTTTCATCAACACTCTGATAGTCCACAGATTACAGAATGCCTCCAGAAGCGAATCGGAAACTACTACTGGTCTTCCATGGAACGATCAAAGCGCAAACTGTTTGAGACATTACTCCCATGGAGGAAAGTGCGCATGGTGACTGTTGTATTCAATACCGATGGAATTTCTGTGTTTCATCAATACTCTGATAGTCCACAGATTACAGAATGCCTCCAGATGTTCATTGGAAACTACTACTGGTCTTCCATTGAACGATCAAAGCGTAGACTGTTTGAGACATTACTCCCATGGAGGAAAGAGCGCATGGTGACTGCTGTATTCAATCACGAAGCAATTTCTGTGTTTCATCAACACTTTGAAGGTCCGCAGACGACAGAATGCCTCCAGATGTGCATTGGCAACTACTACTGGTCTTTCAGGAACGACAAAGCATAGACTGTTTGAGACATTACTCCCGTGGAGAAAAGTGCGAATGGTGACTGTTGTATTCAATAACGATGCAATTTCTGTGTTTCATCAACACTCTGACAGTCCACAGATGACAGAATGCCTCCAGATGTGCATCGGAAACTACTACTGGTCTTCCAGGGAACGATCAAAGAGTAAATTGTTTGAGACATTACTCCCATGGAGGAAAGGGCGCATGGTGACTGTTGTATTCAATACCGATTCAATTTCTGTGTTTCATCAACACTCTGATAGTCCACAGATTACAGATTGCCTCCAGATGTGCATCGGAAACTACTACTGGTCTTCCAGGGAACGATCAAAGCGTAGACTGTTTGAGACATTACACCATTGGAAGAAAGTGCGCATGGTGACTGTTGAATCAATCCCGATGCAATTTCTGTGTTTCATCAACACTCTGATAGTCCAGAGATTACAGAATGCTTCCAGATGTGCATCGGAAACTACTACTGGTCTTCCACGGAACGATCAAATCGTAGACTGTTTGAGACATTACTCCTATGTAGGAAAGTGCGCATGGTGACTGTTGTATTCAATCCCGATGTAATTTCTGTGTTTCATCAACACTCTGATAGTCCACAGATTACAGAATGCCTCCAGATGCGCATCGGAAACTACTACTGGTCTTCCAGGGAACGTTCAAAGCGTAAACTGTTTGAGACATTACTCCCATGGAGGAAAGGGCGCATGGTGACTGTTGTATTCAGTCCCGATGGAATTTCTGTGTTTCGTCAATACTATGATAGTCCAGAGATTACAGAATGCCTCCAGATTTGCATCGGAAACTACTACTGGTCTTCCAGGGAACGATCAAAGCGTAGACGGTTTGAGACATTACTCCCATGGAGGAAAGAGCGCATGGTGACTGTTGTATTCAATCACAAAGCAATTTCTGTGCTTCATCAACACTCTGATATTCCGCAGATTACAGAATGCCTCCAGGTGTGCAATGGAAACTACTACTGGTCTAACAGGGAACGATCAAAGCTTAGAATGTTTGAGACATTACTCCCATGGGGGAAAGTGCACATGGTGACCGTTGTATTCAATCCCGATGCAATTTCTGTGTTTCATCAACACTCAGATAGTCCACAGATTACAGAATGCCTCCATATGTGCATCAGAAACTACTACTGGCCTTCCAGGGAACGATCGAGGCGTAGACTGTTTCAGAATTACTCCCATCGAGGAAAGTGGTTATGGTCACTGTTGTATTCGATCCCGATGCAACTTCTGTGTTTCATAAACACTTTGAAGGTCCACAGATTACAGAATGCCTCCAGAAGCGCATCGGAAACTACTACTGGTCTTCCATGGAACGATCAAAGCGTAAACTGTTTGAGACATTACTCCCATGGAGGAAAGTGCGCATGGTGACTGTTGTATTCAATACCGATGGAATTTCTGTGTTTCATCAATACTGTGATAGTCCACAGATTACAGAATGCCTCCAGTTGCGCATTGGAAACTACTACTGGTCTTCCAGGGAACGATCACAGCGTAGACTGTTTGAGACATTACTCCCATGGAGGAACGAGCGCATGGTGCCTGTTGTATTCAATCACGAAGCAATTTCTGTGTTTCATCAACACTTTGAAGGTCCGCAGACTACAGAATGCCTCCAGATGTGCATTGGAAACTACTACTGGTCTTTCAGGAACGACAAAGCATAGACTGTTTGAGACATTACTCCCGTGGAGGAAAGTGCGAATGGTGACTGTTGTATCAATCCCTATGCAATTTCTGTGCTTCATCAACTCTCTGATAGCCCAGAGATTACAGAATGCTTCCAGATGTGCATTGGAAACTACTACTGGTCTTCCACGGAACGATCAAAACGTAGACTCTTTAAGACATATCTCCTATGTAGGAAAGTGCGCATCGTGACTGTTGTATTCAATCCCGATGTAATTGCTGTGTTTCATCAACACTCTGATAGTCCACAGATTACAGAATGCCTCCAGATGCGCATTGGAAACTACTACTGGTCTTCCAGGGAACGATCAATGCGTAAACTGTTTGAGACATTACTCCCATGGAGGAAAGGGCGCATGGTGACTGTTGTATTCAATCACAAAGCAAATTCTTTGTTTCATCAACACTCTGATAGTCCACAGATTACAGAATGCCTCCAGATGTGCATCGGAAACTACTACTGGTCTTCCAGGGAACGATCAGAGAGTAAACTGTTTGAGACATTACTCCCATGGAGGAAAGGGCGCATGGTGACTGTTGTATTCAATCCCGATTCTATTTCTGTGTTTCATCAACACTCTGATAGTCCACAGATTACAGATTGCCTCCAGATGTGCATCGGAAACTACTACTGGTCTTCCAGGGAACGATCAAAGCGTAGACTGTTTGAGACATTACTCCCATAGAGGAAGGTGCGCATGGTGACTGTTGTATCAATCCCGATGCAATTTCTGTGATTCATCAACACTCTGATAGTCCAGAGATTACAGAATGCTTCCAGATGTGCATCGGAAACTACTACTGGTCTTCCAAGGAACGATCAAATCGTAGACTGTTTGAGACATTACTCCTATGTAGGAAAGTGCGCATGGTGACTGTTGTATTCAATCCCGATGTAATTTCTGTGTTTCATCAACACTCTGATAGTCCACAGATTACAGAATGCCTCCAGATGCGCATCGGAAACTACTACTGGTCTTCCAGGGAACGTTCAAAGCGTAAACTGTTTGAGACAACACTCCCATGGAGGAAAGGGCGCATGGTGACTGTTGTATTCAATCCCGAAGGAATTTCTGTGTTTCGTCAATACTATGATAGTCCAGAGATTACAGAATGCCTCCAGATGTGCATCGGAAACTACTACTGGTCTTCCAGGGAACGATCAAAGCGTAGACGGTTTGAGACATTACTCCCATGGAGGAAAGGGCGCATGGTGACTGTTGTATTCAATCACAAAGCAATTTCTGTGTTTCATCAACACTCTGATAGTCCACAGATTACACAATGCCTCCAGGTGTGCAATGGAAACTACTACTGGTCTAACAGGGAACGATCAAAGCGTATAATGTTTGAGACATTACTCCCATGGGGGAAAGTGCACATGGTGACCGTTGTATTCAATCCCGATGCAATTTCTGTGTTTCATCAACACTCAGATAGTCCACAGATTACAGAATGCCTCCATATGTGCATCAGAAACTACTACTGGCCTTCCAGGAAACGATCAAGGCGTAGACTGTTTGAGAATTACTCCCATCGAGGAAAGTGGTCATAGTGACTTTTGTATTCGATCCCGATGCAACTTCTGTGTTTCATAAACACTTTGAAGGTCCACAGATTACAGAATGCCTCCAGATGTGCGTCGGAAACTACTACTGGTCTTCCAGGGAACGATCAAAGCGTAGACTGTTTGAGACATTACTCCAGTGGAGGAGAAAGCGGATGATGTCTGTTGTATTCAATCCAGATGTAATTTCTGTGTTTCATCAACACTCTGATAGTCCACATCTTACAGAATGCCTCCAGAAGCGCATCGGAAACTCCTACTGGTCTTCCATGGAACGATCAAAGCGTAAAATGTTTGAGTTATTACTCCCATGGAGGAAAGTGCGCATGGTGACTGTTGTATTCAATCCCAAAACAATTTCTGTGGTTCAACAACACTCTGATAGTAAACAGATTACAGAATGCCTCCAGATGTGCATCGGAAACTACTACTGGTCTTCCAGGGAACAACCAAAGCGTAGACTGTTTGAGACATTACTCCCATGGGGGAAAATGCTCATGGTGACTTTTGTATTCAATCCGGATGCAATTTCTGTGTTACATCAACACTCTGATAGTCCACAGGTTACAGAATGCCTCTGGGTGTGCATCGGAAACTACTACTGGTCTTCCACGGAACGATCAAAACGTAGACTGTTTAAGACATATCTCCTATGTAGGAAAGTGCGCATGGTGACTGCTGTATTCAATCCCGATGTAATTTCTGTGTTTCATCAACACTCTGATAGTCCACAGATTACAGAATGCCTCCAGATGTGCATCGGAAACTACTACTGGTCTTCCAGGGAACGATCAAAGAGTAAACTGTTTGAGACATTACTCCCATGGAGGAAAGGGCGCATGGTGACTGTTGTATTCAATCCCGATTCTATTTCTGTGTTTCATCAACACTCTGATAGTCCACAGATTACAGATTGCCTCCAGATGTGCATCGGAAACTACTACTGGTCTTCCAGGGAACGATCAAAGCGTAGACTGTTTGAGACATTACTCCCATGGAGGAAAGTGCGCATGGTGACTGTTGTATCAATCCCGATGCAATTTCTGTGTTTCATCAACACTCTGATAGTCCAGAGATTACAGAATGCTTCCAGATGTGCATCGGAAACTACTACTGGTCTTCCACGGAACGATCAAATCGTAGACTGTTTGAGACATTACTCCTATGTAGGAAAGTGCGCATGGTGACTGTTGTATTCAATCCCGATGTAATTTCTGTGTTTCATCAATACTCTGATAGTCCACAGATTACAGAATGCCTCCAGACGCGCATCGGAAACTACTACTGGTCTTTTCATAATAATCAGAGCATAGACTGTTTGAGACATTACTCCCGTGGAGGAGAGTGCGAATGGAGACGGTTGTATTCAATCCCGATGCAATTTCTGTGTTTCATCAACACTTTGAAGGTCCACAGATTACAGAATGCCTTCAGATGTGCATCGGAAACTACTACTGCTCTTCCAGGGAACGATCAAAGCGTTGACTGTTTGAGACATTACTGCCGTGGAGGAAAGTGCGCATGGTGACTGTTGTATTCAATAACGATGCTATTTCTGTGTTTCATCAACACTCTGATAGTCCACAGATAACAGATTGCCTCCAAATGTGCATCGGAAACTACTACTGGTCTTCCAGGGAACAATCAAAGCGTAGACTGTTTGAGACATTACTCCCATGGAGGAAAATGCTCATGGTGACTTTTGTATTCAATCCGGATGCAATTTCTGTGTTACATCAACACTCTGATAGTCCACAGGTTACAGAATGCCTCCAGATGTGCATCGGAAACTACTACTAGTCTTCCAGGGAGCGATCAAAGCGTAGACTGTTTGAGACATTACTCCCATGGAGGAAAGTGCGCATGGTGAATGTTGTATCAATCCCGATGCAATTTCTGTGCTTCATCAACTCTCTGATAGCCCAGAGATTACAGAATGCTTCCAGATGTGCATTGGAAACTACTACTGGTCTTCCACGGAACGATCAAAACGTAGACTGTTTGAGACATATCTCCTATGTAGGAAAGTGCGCATGGTGACTGTTGTATTCAATCCCGATGTAATTTCTGTGTTTCAACAAGACTCTGATAGTCCACAGATTACAGAATGCCTCCAGATGCGCATTGGAAACTACTACTGGTCTTCCAGGGAACGATCAATGCGTAAACTGTTTGAGACATAACTCCCATGGAGGAAAATGCGAATGGTGACTGTTGTATTCAATAACGATGTAAATTCTGTGTTTCATCAACACTCTGATAGTCCACAGATTACAGATTTCCTCCAGATGTGCATCGGAAGCTACTACTGGTCTTCCAGGGACGATCAAAGCGTAGACTGTTTGAGACATTACTCCCATGGAGGAAAGTGCACATGGTGACTGTAGTATTCAATCCCAAAGCAATTTCTGTGTTACATCAAAACTCTGATAGTCCACAGGTTACAGAATGCCTCCAGATGTGCATCGGAAACTATTACTGGTCTTCCAGGGAGCGATCAAAGCGTAGACTGTTTGAGACATTACTCCCATGGTGGAAAGTGCGCATGGTGACTGTTGTATCAATCCCGATGCAATTTCTGTGTTTCATCAACACTCTGATAGCCCAGAGATTACAGAATGCTTCCAGATGTGCATTGGAAACTACTACTGGTCTTCCACGGAACGATCAAAACGTAGACTGTTTGAGACATTACTCCTATGTAGGAAAGTGCGCATGGTGACTGTTGTATTCAATCCCGATGTAATTTCTGTGTTTCATCAACACTCTGATAGTCCACAAATTACAGAATGCCTCCAGACGCGCATCGGAAACTACTACTGGTCTTTCAATAACAATCAAAGCATAGACTGTTTGAGACATTACTCCCGTGGAGGAGAGTGCGAATGGAGACGGTTGTATTCAATCCCGATGCAATTTCTGTGTTTCATCAACACTTTGAAGGTCCACAGATTACAGAATGCCTCCAAATGTGCATCGGAAACTCTTACTGGTCTTCCAGGGAACGATCAAAGCGTAGACTGTTTGAGACATTACTCCCATGGAGGAAAGTGCACATGGTGACTGTAGTATTCAATCCCAAAGCAATTTCTGTGGTTCAACAACACTCTGATAGTAAACAGATTACAGAATGCCTCCAGATGTGCATCGGAAACCACTACTGGTCTTCCAGGGAACAATCAAAGCGTAGACTGTTTGAGACATTACTCCCATGGAGGAAAATGCTCATGGTGACTTTTGTATTCAATCCGGATGCAATTTCTGTGTTACATCAACACTCTGATAGTCCACAGGTTACAGAATGCCTCCAGATGTGCATCGGAAACTACTACTGGTCTTCCAGGGAGCGATCAAAGCGTAGACTGTTTGAGACATTACTCCCATGGAGGAAAGTGCGCATGGTGACTGTTGTATCAATCCCGATGCAATTTCAGTGCTTCATCAACTCTCTGTTAGCCCAGAGATTACAGAATGCTTCCAGATGTGCATTGGAAACTACTACTGGTCTTCCACGGAACGATCAAAACGTAGACTGTTTGAGACATATCTCCTATGGAGGAAAGTGCGCATGGTGACTGTTGTATTCAATCCCGATGTAATTTCTGTGTTTCATCAACACTCTGATAGTCCACAGATTACAGAATGCCTCCAGATGCGCATTGGAAACTGCTACTGGTCTTCCAGGGAACGATCAATGCGTAAACTGTTTGAGACATTACTCCCATGGAGGAAAGGGCGCATGGTGACAGTTGTATTCAATCACGAAGCAATTTCTGTGTTTCATCAACACTCTGATAGTCCACAGATTACAGAATGCCTCCAGGTGTGCAATGGAAACTACTACTGGTCTAACAGGGAACGATCAAAGCGTAGAATGTTTGAGACATTACTCCCATGGGGGAAAGTGCGCATGGTGGCTGTTGCATTCAATCCCCATGGAATTTCTGTCTAACATCAATACGCTGATAGTCCACAGATTACAGAATGCCTCCAGATGTGCATCGGAAACTACTACTGGTCTTCCAGGGAACGATCAAAGCGTAGACTGTTTGAGACATTACTCCCGTGGAGGAGAAAGCGGATGATGCCTGTTGTATTCAATCCAGATGTAATTTCTGTGTTTCATGAACACTCTGATAGTCCACAGATTACAGAATGCCTCCAGAAGCGCATCGGAAACTACTACTGGTCTTCCATGGAACGATCAAAGCGTAAACTGTTTGAGTCATTACTCCCATGGAGGAAAGTGCGCATGGTGACTGTTGTATTCAATACCGATGGAATTTCTGTGTTTCATCAATACTCTGATAGTCCACAGATTACAGAATGCCTCCAGATGTGCATTGGAAACTACTACTCGTCTTCCAGGGAACGATCAAAGCGTAGACTGTTTGAGACTTTACTCCCCTGGAGGAAAGAGCGCATGGTGACTGTTGTATTCAATCACGAAGCAATTTCTGTGTTTCATCAACACTTTGAAGGTCCGCAGACTACAGATTGCCTCCAGATGTGCATTGGAAACTACTAGTGGTCTTTCAGGGACGATCAAAGCGTAGACTGTTTGAGACATTACTCCCATGGAGGAAAGTGCACATGGTGACTGTAGTATTCAATCCCAAAGCAATTTCTGTGTTACATGAAAACTCTGATAGTCCACAGGTTACAGAATGCCTCCAGATGTGCATTGGAAACTATTACTGGTCTTCCAGGGAGCGATCAAAGCGTATACTGTTTGAGACATTACTCCCATGGAGGAAAGTGCGCATGGTGACTGTTGTATCAATCCCGATGCAATTTCTGTGTTTCATCAACACTCTGATAGCCCAGAGATTACAGAATGCTTCCAGATGTGCATTGGAAACTACTACTGGTCTTCCACGGTACGATCGAAACGTAGACTGTTTGAGACATTACTCCTATGTAGGAAAGTGCGCATGGTGACTGTTGTATTCAATCCCGATGTAATTTCTGTGTTTCATCAACACTCTGATAGTCCACAGATTACAGAATGCCTCCAGATGTACATCGGAAACTACTACTGGTCTTCCAGGGAACGATCAAAGCGTAGACTGTTTGAGACATTACTCCCATGGAGGAAAGTGCACATGGTGACTGTTGTATTCAATCCCAAAGCAATTTCTGTGGTTCAACAACACTCTGATAGTAAACAGATTACAGAATGCCTCCAGATGTGCATCGGAAACTACTACTGGTCTTCCAGGGAACAATCAAAGCGTAGACTGTTTGAGACATTACTCCCATGGAGGAAAATGCTCATGGTGACTTTTGTATTCAATCCGGATGCAATTTCTGTGTTACATCAACACTCTGATAGTCCACAGATTACAGATTGCCTCCAGATGTGCATCGGAAGCTACTACTGGTCTTCCAGGGACGATCAAAGCGTAGACTGTTTGAGACATTACTCCCATGGAGGAAAGTGCACATGGTGACTGTAGTATTCAATCCCAAAGCAATTTCTGTGTTACATCAAAACTCTGATAGTCCACAGGTTACAGAATGCCTCCAGACGTGCATCGGAAACTATTACTGGTCTTCCAGGGAGCGATCAAAGCGTAGACTGTTTGAGACATTACTCCCATGGAGGGAAGTGCACATGGTGACTGTTGTATCAATCCCGATGCAATTTCTGTGTTTCATCAACACTCTGATAGCCCAGAGATTACAGAATGCTTCCAGATGTGCATTGGAAACTACTACTGGTCTTCCACGAAACGATCAAAACGTAGACTGTTTGAGACATTACTCATATGTAGGAAAGTGCGCATGGTGACTGTTGTATTCAATCCCGATGTAATTTCTGTCTTTCATCAACACTCTGATAGTCCACAGATTACCGAATGACTCCAGACGCGCATCGGAAACTAATACTGGTCTTTCAATAACGATCAAAGCATAGACTGTTTGAGACATTACTCCCGTGGAGGAGAGTGCGAATGGAGACGGTTGTATTCAATCCCGATGAAATTTCTGTGTTTCATCAACACTTTGAAGGTCCACAGATTACAGAATGCCTCCAAATGTGCATCGGAAACTCTTACTGGTCCTTCAGGGAACGATCAAAGCGTAGACTGTTTGAGACATTACTCCCATGGAGGAAAGTGCACATGGTGACTGTTGTATTCAATCCCAAAGCAATATCTGTGGTTCAACAACACTCTGATAGTAAACAGATTACAGAATGCCTCCAGATGTGCATCGGAAACTACTACTGGTCTTCCAGGGAACAATCAAAGCGTAGACTGTTTGAGACATTACTCCCATGGAGGAAAATGCTCATGGTGACTTTTGTATTCATTCCGGATGCAATTTCTGTGTTACATCAACACTCTGATAGTCCACAGGTTACAGAATGCCTCCAGATATGCATCGGAAACTACTACTGGTCTTCCAGGGAGCGATCAAAGCGTAGACTGTTTGAGACATTACTCCCATGGAGGAAAGTGCGCATGGTGACTGTTGTATCAATCCCGATGCAATTTCAGTGCTTCATCAACTCTCTGATAGCCCAGAGATTACAGAATGCTTCCAGATGTGCATTGGAAACTACTACTGGTCTTCCACGGAACGATCAAAACGTAGACTGTTAGAGACATATCTCCTATGTAGGAAAGTGCGCATGGTGACTGTTGTATTCAATCCCGATGTAATTTCTGTGTTTCATCAACTCTCTGATAGTCCACAGATTACAGAATGCCTCCAGATGTGCTTTGGAAACTACTACTGGTCTCCCAGGGAACGATCAATGCGTAAGCTGTTTGAGACATTACTCCCATGGAGGAAAGTGCGCATGGTGACTGTTGTATTCAATCACGAAGCAATTTCTGTGTTTCATCAACACTCTGATAGTCCACAGATTACAGAATGCCTCCAGGTGTGCAATGGAAACTACTACTGGTCTACAAGGGAACGATCAAAGCGTAGGATGTTTGAGACATTACTCCCATGGGGGAAAGTGCGCATGGTGGCTGTTGTATTCAATCCCGATGGAATTTCTGTCTTTCATCAATACGCTGATAGTCCACAGATTACAGAATGCCTCCAGATGTGCATCGGAAACTACTACTGGTCTTCCAGGGAACGATCAAAGCGTAGACTGTTTGAGACATTACTTCCTTGGAGGAAAGGGCGCATGGTGACTGTTGTATTCAATCCCGATGGAATTTCTGTGTTTCATCAATACTCTGATAGTCCACAGATTACAGAATGCCTCCAGATGTGCATCGGAAACAACTACTGGTCTTCCAGGGAACGATCAAAGCGTAGACTGTTTGAGACATTACTCCCTTGGAGGAAAGGGCGCATGGTGACTGTTGCATTCAATCACGAAGCAATTTCTGTGTTTCATCAACACTCTAATAGTCCACAGATCACAGAATGCCTCCAGGTGTGCAATGGAAACTACTACTGGTCTAACAGGGAACGATCAAAGCGTAGAATGTTTGAGACATTACTCCCATGGAGGAAAGAGCGCATGGTGACTGTTGTATTCAATCACGAAGCAATTTCTGTGTTTCATCAACACTTTGAAGGTCCACAGACTACAGAATGCCTCCAGATGTGCATCGGTAATTACTACTGGTCTTTCAGGAACGACAAAGCATAGACAGTTTGAGACATTACTCCCGTGGAGGAGAGTGCGAATGGAGTCTGTTGTATTCAATCCCGATTCAATTTCTGTGGTTCATCAACACTTTGAAGCTCCACAGATTACAGAATGCCTTCAGATGTGCATCGTAAACTACTACTGGTCTTCCAGGGAACGATCAAAACGTAGACTGTTTGAGACATTACTCCCATGGGGGAAAGTGCGCATGGTGGCTGTTGTATTCAATCCCGATGGAATTTCTGTCTAACATCAATACGCTGATAGTCCACAGATTACAGAATGCCTCCAGATGTGCATCGGAAACTACTACTGGTCTTCCAGGGAACGATCAAAGCGTAGACTGTTGGAGACATTACTCCCGTGGAGGAGAAAGCGGATGATGTCTGTTGTATTCAATCCAGATGTAATTTCTGTGTTTCATCAACACTCTGATAGTCCACAGATTACAGAATGCCTCCAGAAGCGCATCGGAAACTACTAGTGGTCTTCCATGGAACGATCAAAGCGTAAACTGTTTGAGTCATTACTCCCATGGAGGAAAGTGCGCATGGTGACTGTTGTGTTCAATACCGATGGAATTTCTGTGTTTCATCAATACTCTGATAGTCCATAGATTACAGAATGCCTCCAGAAGCGCATCGGAAACTACTACTGGTCTTCCATGGACGATCAAAGCGTAAACTGTTTGAGTCATTACTCCCATGGAGGAAAGTGCGCATGGTGACTGTTGTATTCAATACCGATGGAATTTCTGTGTTTCATCAATACTCTGATAGTCCACAGGTTACAGAATGCCTCCAGATGTGCATTGGAAACTACTACTCGTCTTCCAGGGAACGATCAAAGCGTAGACTGTTTGAGACATTACTTCCATGGAGGAAAGTGCGCATGGTGACTGTTGTATTCAATCACGAAGCAATTTCTGTGTTTCATCAACACTTTGAAGGTCCGCAGACTACAGATTGCCTCCAGATGTGCATTGGAAACTACTAGTGGTCTTTCAGGAACGACAAAGCATAGACTGCTTGAGACATTACTCCCATGGAGGAAAGTGCGAATGGTGACTGTTGTATTCAATAACGATGTAAATTCTGTGTTTCATCAACACTCTGATAGTCCACAGATTACAGATTGCCTCCAGATGTGCATCGGAAGCTACTACTGGTCTTCCAGGGACGATCAAAGCGTAGACTGTTTGAGACATTACTCCCATGGAGGAAAGTGCACATGGTGACTGTTGTATTCAATCCCAAAGCAATTTCTGTGTTACATCAAAACTCTGATAGTCCACAGGTTACAGAATGCCTCCAGATGTGCATCGGAAACTATTACTGGTCTTCCAGGGAGCGATCAAAGCGTAGACTGTTTGAGACATTACTCCCATGGAGGAAAGTGCGCATGGTGACTGTTGTATCAATCCCGATGCAATTTCTGTGTTTCATCAACACTCTGATAGCCCAGAGATTACAGAATGCTTCCAGATGTGCATTGGAAACTACTACTGGTCTTCCACGGAACGATCAAAACGTAGACTGTTTGAGACATTACTCCTATGTAGGACAGTGCGCATGGTGACTGTTGTATTCAATCCCGATGTAATTTCTGTGTTTCATCAACACTCTGATAGTACACAGATTACAGAATGCCTCCAGACGCGCATCGGAAACTACTACTGGTCTTTCAGTAACAATCAAAGCATATACTGTTTGAGACATTACTCCCGTGGAGGAGAGTGCGAATGGAGACGGTTGTATTCAATCCCGATGCAATTTCTGTGTTTCATCAACACTTTGAAGGTCCACAGATTACAGAATGCCTTCAGATGTGCATCGGAAACTACTACTGGTCTTCCAGGGAACGATCAAAGCGTAGACTGTTTGAGACATTACTCCTGTGGAGGAAAGTGCGAATGGTGACTGTTGTATTCAATAACGATGCAATTTCTGTGTTTCATCAACACTCTGATAGTCCACAGATAACAGATTGCCTCCAGATGTGCATCGGAAACTACTACTGGTCTTCCAGGGAACGATCAAAGCGTAGACTGTTTGAGACATTACTCCCATGGAGGAAAGGGCGCATGGTGACTGTTGTATTCAATCACGAAGCAATTTCTGTGTTTCATCAACACTCTGATAGTCCACAGATTACAGAATGCCTCCATGTGTGCAATGGAAACTACTACTGGTCTAACAGGGAACGATCAAAGCGTAGTATGTTTGAGACATTACTCCCATGGGGGAAAGTGCGCATGGTGGCTGTTGTATTCAATCCCGATGGAATTTCTGTCTTTCATCAATACGCTGATAGTCCACAGATTACAGAATGCCTCCAGATGTGCATCGGAAACTACTACTGGTCTTCTAGGGAACGATCAAAGCGTAGACTGTTTGAGACATTACTCCCTTGGAGGAAAGGGAGCATGGTGACTGTAGTATTCAATCCCGATGGAATTTCTGTGTTTCATCAATACTCTGATAGCCCACAGATTACAGAATGCCTCCAGATGTGCATCGGAAACAACTACTCGTCTTCCAGGGAACGATCAAAGCGTAGACTGTTTGAGACATTACTCCCTTGGAGGAAAGGGCGCATGGTGACTGTTGCATTCAATCACGAAGCAATTTCTGTGTTTCATCAACACTCTAATAGTCCACAGATCACAGAATGCCTCCAGGTGTGCAATGGAAACTACTACTGGTGTAACAGGGAACGATCAAAGCGTAGAAAGTTTGAGATATTACTCCCATGGAGGAAAGGGCGCATGGTGACTGATGTATTCAATCCCGATGTAATTTCTGTGTTTCATCAACACTCTGATAGTCCACAGATTACAGAATGCCTCCAGATGCGCATCGGAAACTACTACTGGTCTTTCAATAACAATCAAAGCATAGACTGTTTGAGACATTACTCCCGTGGAGGAGAGTGCGAATGGAGACGGTTGTATTCAATCCCGATGCAATTTCTGTGTTTCATCAACACTTTGAAGGTCCACAGATTACAGAATGCCTTCAGATGTGCATCGGAAACTACTACTGGTCTTCCAGGGAGCGATCAAAGCGTAGACTGTTTGAGACATTACTCCCGTGGAGGAAAGTGCGAATGGTGACTGTTGTATTCAATAACGATGCAATTTCTGTGTTTCATCAACACTCTGATAGTCCACAGATTACAGATTGCCTCCAGATGTGCACCGGAAACTACTACTGGTCTTCCAGGGAACGATCAAAGCGTAGACTTTTTGAGACATTACTCCCATGGAGGAAAGTGCACATGGTGACTGTTGTATTCAATCCCAAAGCAATATCTGTGGTTCAACAACACTCTGATAGTAAACAGATTACAGAATGCCTCCAGATGTGCATCGGAAACTACTACTGGTCTTCCAGGGAACAATCAAAGCGTAGACTGTTTGAGACATTACTCCCATGGAGGAAAATGCTCATGGTGACTTTTGTATTCAATCCGGATGCAATTTCTGTGTTACATCAACACTCTGATAGTCCACAGGTTACAGAATGCCTCCAGATATGCATCGGAAACTACTACTGGTCTTCCAGGGAGCGATCAAAGCGTAGACTGTTTGAGACATTACTCCCATGGCGGAAAGTGCGCATGGTGACTGTTGTATCAATCCCGATGCAACTTCAGTGCTTCATCAACTCTCTGATAGCCCAGAGATTACAGAATGCTTCCAGATGTGCATTGGAAACTACTACTGGTCTTCCACGGAACGATCAAAACGTAGACTGTTAGAGACATATCTCCTATGTAGGAAAGTGCGCATGGTGACTGTTGTATTCAATCCCGATGTAATTTCTGTGTTTCATCAACTCTCTGATAGTCCACAGATTACAGAATGCCTCCAGATGTGCTTTGGAAACTACTACTGGTCTTCCAGGGAACGATCAATGCGTAAGCTGTTTGAGACATTACTCCCATGGAGGAAAGGGCGCATGGTGACTGTTGTATTCAATCACGAAGCAATTTCTGTGTTTCATCAACACTCTGATAGTCCACAGATTACAGAATGCCTCCAGGTGTGCAATGGAAACTACTACTGGTCTAACAGGGAACGATCAAAGCGTAGGATGTTTGAGACATTACTCCCATGGGGGAAAGTGCGCATGGTGGCTGTTGTATTCAATCCCGATGGAATTTCTGTCTTTCATCAATACGCTGATAGTCCACAGATTACAGAATGCCTCCAGATGTGCATCGGAAACTACTACTGGTCTTCCAGGGAACGATCAAAGCGTAGACTGTTTGAGACATTACTACCTTGGAGGAAAGGGCGCATGGTGACTGTTGTATTCAATCCCGATGGAATTTCTGTGTTTCATCAATACTTTGATAGTCCACAGATTACAGAATGCCACCAGATGTGCATCGGAAACAACTACTGGTCTTCCAGGGAACGATCAAAGCGTAGACTGTTTGAGACATTACTCCCTTGGAGGAAAGGGCGCATGGTAACTGTTGCATTCAATCACGAAGCAATTTCTGTGTTTCATCAACACTCTAATAGTCCACAGATCACAGAATGCCTCCAGGTGTGCAATGGAAACTAGTACTGGTGTAACAGGGAACGATCAAAGCGTAGAAAGTTTGAGATATTACTCCCATGGAGGAAAGAGCGCATGGTGACTGTTGTATTCAATAACGATGTAAATTCTGTGTTTCATCAACACTCCGATAGTCCACAGATTACAGATTGCCTCCAGATGTGCATCGGAAGCTACTACTGGTCTTCCAGAGACGATCAAAGCGTAGACTGTTTGAGACATTACTCCCATGGAGGAAAGTGCACATGGTGACTGTTGTATTCAATCCCAAAGCAATTTCTGTGTTACATCAAAACTCTGATAGTCCACAGGTTACAGAATGCCTCCAGATGTGCATCGGAAACTATTACTGGTCTTCCAGGGAGCGATCAAAGCGTAGACTGTTTGAGACATTACTCCCATGGAGGAAAGTGCGCATGGTGACTGTTGTATCAATCCCGATGCAATTTCTGTGTTTCATCAACACTCTGATAGCCCAGAGATTACAGAATGCTTCCAGATGTGCATTGGAAACTACTACTGGTCTTCCACGGAACGATCAAAACGTAGACTGTTTGAGACATTACTCCTATGTAGGAAAGTGCGCATGGTGACTGTTGTATTCAATCCCGATGTAATTTCTGTGTTTCATCAACACTCTGATAGTCCACAGATTACAGAATGCCTCCAGACGCGCATCGGAAACTACTACTGGTCTTTCAGTAACAATCAAAGCATATACTGTTTGAGACATTACTCCCGTGAAGGAGAGTGCGAATGGAGACGGTTGTATTCAATCCCGATGCAATTTCTGTGTTTCATCAACACTTTGAAGGTCCACAGATTACAGAATGCCTTCAGATGTGCATCGGAAACTACTACTGGTCTTCCAGGGAACGATCAAAGCGTAGACTGTTTGAGACATTACTCCTGTGGAGGAAAGTGCGAATGGTGACTGTTGTATTCAATAACGATGCAATTTCTGTGTTTCATCAACACTCTGATAGTCCACAGATAACAGATTGCCTCCAGATGTGCATCGGAAACTACTACTGGTCTTCCAGGGAACGATCAAAGCGTAGACTGTTTGAGACATTACTCCCATGGAGGAAAGGGCGCATGGTGACTGTTGTATTCAATCACGAAGCAATTTCTGTGTTTCATCAACACTCTGATAGTCCACAGATTACAGAATGCCTCCATGTGTGCAATGGAAACTACTACTGGTCTAACAGGGAACGATCAAAGCGTAGTATGTTTGAGACATTACTCCCATGGGGGAAAGTGCGCATGGTGGCTGTTGTATTCAATCCCGATGGAATTTCTGTCTTTCATCAATACGCTGATAGTCCACAGATTACAGAATGCCTCCAGATGTGAATCGGAAACTACTACTGGTCTTCTAGGGAACGATCAAAGCGTAGACTGTTTGAGACATTACTCCCTTGGAGGAAAGGGCGCATGGTGACTGTTGTATTCAATCCCGATGGAATTTCTGTGTTTCATCAACTCTCTGATAGCCCAGAGATTACAGAATGCTTCCAGATGTGCATTGGAAACTACTACTGGTCTTCCACGGAACGGTCAAAACGTAGACTGTTAGAGACATATCTCCTATGTAGGAAAGTGCGCATGGTGACTGTTGTATTCAATCCCGATGTAATTTCTGTGTTTCATCAACTCTCTGATAGTCCACAGATTACAGAATGCCTCCAGATGTGCTTTGGAAACTACTACTGGTCTTCCAGGGAACGATCAATGCGTAAGCTGTTTGAGACATTACTCCCATGGAGGAAAGGGCGCATGGTGACTGTTGTATTCAATCACGAAGCAATTTCTGTGTTTCATCAACACTCTGATAGTCCACAGATTACAGAATGCCTCCAGGTGTGCAATGGAAACTACTACTGGTCTAACAGGGAACGATCAAAGCGTAGGATGTTTGAGACATTACTCCCATGGGGGAAAGTGCGCATGGTGGCTGTTGTATTCAATCCCGATGGAATTTCTGTCTTTCATCAATACGCTGATAGTCCACAGATTACAGAATGCCTCCAGATGTGCATCGGAAACTACTACTGGTCTTCCAGGGAACGATCAAAGCGTAGACTGTTTGAGACATTACTTCCTTGGAGGAAAGGGCGCATGGTGACTGTTGTATTCAATCCCGATGGAATTTCTGTGTTTCATCAATACTCTGATAGTCCACAGATTACAGAATGCCTCCAGATGTGCATCGGAAACAACTACTGGTCTTCCAGGGAACGATCAAAGCGTAGTCTGTTTGAGACATTACTCCCTTGGAGGAAAGGGCGCATGGTAACTGTTGCATTCAATCACGAAGCAATTTCTGTGTTTCATCAACACTCTAATAGTCCACAGATCACAGAATGCCTCCAGGTGTGCAATGGAAACTACTACTGGTGTAAGAGGGAACGATCAAAGCGTAGAAAGTTTGAGACATTACTCCCATGGAGGAAAGAGCGCATGGTGACTGTTGTATTCAATCACGAAGGAATTTCTGTGTTTCATCAACACTTTGAAGGTCCACAGACTACAGAATGCTTCCAGATGTGCATCGGTAATTACTACTGGTCTTTCAGGAACGACAAAGCATAGACAGTTTGAGACATTACTCCCGTGGAGGAGAGTGCGAATGGAGACTGTTGTATTCAATCCCGATTCAATTTCTGTGGTTCATCAACACTTTGAAGCTCCACAGATTACAGAATGCCTTCAGATGTGCATCGGAAACTACTACTGGTCTTCCAGGGAACGATCAAAGCGTAGACTGTTTGAGACATTACTCCCATGGGGGAAAGTGCGCATGGTGGCTGTTGTATTCAATCCTGATGGAATTTCTGTCTAACATCAATACGCTGATAGTCCACAGATTACAGAATGCCTCCAGATGTGCATCGGAAACTACTACTGGTCTTCCAGGGAACGATCAAAGCGTAGACTGTTTGAGACATTACTCCCGTGGAGGAGAAAGCGGATGATGTCTGTTGTATTCAATCCAGATGTAATTTCTGTGTTTCATCAACACTCTGATAGTCCACAGATTACAGAATGCCTCCAGAAGCGCATCGGAAACTACTACTGGTCTTCCATGGCCGATCAAAGCGTAAACTGTTTGAGTCATTACTCCCATGGAGGAAAGTGCGCATGGTGACTGTTGTATTCAATACCGAAGGAATTTCTGTGTTTCATCAATACTCAGATAGTCCACAGGTTACAGAATGCCTCCAGATGTGCATTGGAAACTACTACTCGTCTTCCAGGGAACGATCAAAGCGTAGACTGTTTGAGACATTACTCCCATGGAGGAAAGAGCGCATGGTGACTGTTGTATTCAATCACGAAGCAATTTCTGTGTTTCATCAACACTTTGAAGGTCCGCAGACTACAGATTGCCTCCAGCTGTGCATTGGAAACTACTAGTGGTCTTTCAGGAACGACAAAGCATAGACTGTTTGAGACATTACTCCCATGGAGGAAAGAGCGAATGGTGACTGTTGTATTCAATAACGATGTAAATTCTGTGTTTCATCAACACTCTGATAGTCCACAGATTACAGATTGCCTCCAGATGTGCATCGGAAGCTACTACTGGTCTTCCAGGGACGATCAAAGCGTAGACTGTTTGAGACATTACTCCCATGGAGGAAAGCGCACATGGTGACTGTTGTATTCAATCACAAAGCAATTTCTGTGTTACATCAAAACTCTGATAGTCCACAGGTTACAGAATGCCTCCAGATGTGCATCGGAAACTATTACTGGTCTTCCAGGGAGCGATCACAGCGTAGACTCTTTGAGACATTACTCCCATGGAGGAAAGTGCGCATGGTGACTGTTGTATCAATCCCGATGCAATTTCTGTGTTTCATCAACACTCTGATAGCCCAGAGATTACAGAATGCTTCCAGATGTGCATTGGAAACTACTACTGGTCTTCCACGGAACGATCAAAACGTAGACTGTTTGAGACATTACTCCTATGTAGGAAAGTGCGCATGGTGACTGTTGTATTCAATCCCGATGTAATTTCTGTGTTTCATCAACACTCTGATAGTCCACAGATTACAGAATGCCTCCAGACGCGCATCGGAAACTACTACTGGTCTTTCAGTAACAATCAAAGCATATACTGTTTGAGACATTACTCCCGTGGAGGAGAGTGCGAATGGAGACGGTTGTATTCAATCCCGATGCAATTTCTGTGTTTCATCAACACTTTGAAGGTCCACAGATTACAGAATGCCTTCAGATGTGCATCGGAAACTACTACTGGTCTTCCAGGGAACGATCAAAGCGTAGACTGTTTGAGACATTACTCCTGTGGAGGAAAGTGCGAATGGTGACTGTTGTATTCAATAACGATGCAATTTCTGTGTTTCATCAACACTCTGATAGTCCACAGATAACAGATTGCCTCCAGATGTGCATCGGAAACTACTACTGGTCTTCCAGGGAACGATCAAAGCGTAGACTGTTTGAGACATTACTCCCATGGAGGAAAGGGCGCATGGTGACTGTTGTATTCAATCACGAAGCAATTTCTGTGTTTCATCAACACTCTGATAGTCCACAGATTACAGAATGCCTCCATGTGTGCAATGGAAACTACTACTGGTCTAACAGGGAACGATCAAAGCGTAGTATGTTTGAGACATTACTCCCATGGGGGAAAGTGCGCATGGTGGCTGTTGTATTCAATCCCGATGGAATTTCTGTCTTTCATCAATACGCTGATAGTCCACAGATTACAGAATGCCTACAGATGTGCATCGGAAACTACTACTGGTCTTCCAGGGAACAATCAAAGCGTAGACTGTTTGAGACATTACTCCCATGGAGGAAAATGCTCATGGTGACTTTTGTATTCAATCCGGATGCAATTTCTGTGTTACATCAACACTCTGATAGTCCACAGGTTACAGAATGCCTCCAGATATGCATCGGAAACTACTACTGGTCTTCCAGGGAGCGATCAAAGCGTAGACTGTTTGAGACATTACTCCCATGGAGGAAAGTGCGCATGGTGACTGTTGTATCAATCCCGATGCAATTTCAGTGCTTCATCAACTCTCTGATAGCCCAGAGATTACAGAATGCTTCCAGATGTGCATTGGAAACTACTACTGGTCTTCCACGGAACGATCAAAACGTAGACTGTTAGAGACATATCTCCTATGTAGGAAAGTGCGCATGGTGACTGTTGTATTCAATCCCGATGTAATTTCTGTGTTTCATCAACTCTCTGATAGTCCACAGATTACAGAATGCCTCCAGATGTGCTTTGGAAACTACTACTGGTCTTCCAGGGAACGATCAATGCGTAAGCTGTTTGAGACATTACTCCCATGGAGGAAAGTGCGCATGGTGACTGTTGTATTCAATCACGAAGCAATTTCTGTGTTTCATCAACACTCTGATAGTCCACAGATTACAGAATGCCTCCAGGTGTGCAATGGAAACTACTACTGGTCTAACAGGGAACGATCAAAGCGTAGGATGTTTGAGACATTACTCCCATGGGGGAAAGTGCGCATGGTGGCTGTTGTATTCAATCCCGATGGAATTTCTGTCTTTCATCAATACGCTGATAGTCCACAGATTACAGAATGCCTCCAGATGTGCATCGGAAACTACTACTGGTCTTCCAGGGAACGATCAAAGCGTAGACTGTTTGAGACATTACTTCCTTGGAGGAAAGGGCGCATGGTGACTGTTGTATTCAATCCCGATGGAATTTCTGTGTTTCATCAATACTCTGATAGTCCACAGATTACAGAATGCCTCCAGATGTGCATCGGAAACAACTACTGGTCTTCCAGGGAACGATCAAAGCGTAGACTGTTTGAGACATTACTCCCTTGGAGGAAAGGGCGCATGGTGACTGTTGCATTCAATCACGAAGCAATTTCTGTGTTTCATCAACACTCTAATAGTCCACAGATCACAGAATGCCTCCAGGTGTGCAATGGAAACTACTACTGGTGTAACAGGGAACGATCAAAACGTAGAAAGTTTGAGACATTACTCCCATGGAGGAAAGAGCGCATGGTGACTGTTGTATTCAATCACGAAGCAATTTCTGTGTTTCATCAACACTTTGAAGGTCCACAGACTACAGAATGCCTCCAGATGTGCATCGGTAATTACTACTGGTCTTTCAGGAACGACAAAGCATAGACAGTTTGAGACATTACTCCCGTGGAGGAGAGTGCGAATAGACTGTTGTATTCAATCCCGATTCAATTTCTGTGGTTCATCAACACTTTGAAGCTCCACAGATTACAGAATGCCTTCAGATGTGCATCGGAAACTACTACTGGTCTTCCAGGGAACGATCAAAGCGTAGACTGTTTGAGACATTACTCCCATGGGGGAAAGTGCGCATGGTGGCTGTTGTATTCAATCCCGATGGAATTTCTGTCTAACATCAATACGCTGATAGTCCACAGATTACAGAATGCCTCCAGATGTGCATCGGAAACTACTACTGGTCTTCCAGGGAACGATCAAAGCGTAGACTGTTTGAGACATTACTCCCGTGGAGGAGAAAGCGGATGGTGTTTGTTGTATTCAATCCAGATGTAATTTCTGTGTTTCATCAACACTCTGATAGTCCACAGATTACAGAATGCCTCCAGAAGCGCATCGGAAACTACTACTGGTCTTCCATGGAACGATCAAAGCGTAAACTGTTTGAGTCATTACTCCCATGGAGGAAAGTGCGCATGGTGACTGTTGTGTTCAATACCGATGGAATTTCTGTGTTTCATCAATACTCTGATAGTCCATAGATTACAGAATGCCTCCAGAAGCGCATCGGAAACTACTACTGGTCTTCCATGGACGATCAAAGCGTAAACTGTTTGAGTCGTTACTCCCATGGAGGAAAGTGCGCATGGTGACTGTTGTATTCAATACCGATGGAATTTCTGTGTTTCAGCAATACTCTGATAGTCCACAGGTTACAGAATGCCTCCAGATGTGCATTGGAAACTACTACTCGTCTTCCAGGGAACGATCAAAGCGTAGACTGTTTGAGACATTACTCCCATGGAGGAAAGAGCGCATGGTGACTGTTGTATTCAATCACGAAGCAATTTCTGTGTTTCATCAACACTTTGAAGGTCCGCAGACTACAGATTGCCTCCAGATGTGCATTGGAAACTACTAGTGGTCTTTCAGGAACGACAAAGCATAGACTGTTTGAGACATTACTCCCATGGAGGAAAGTGCGAATGGTGACTGTTGTATTCAATAACGATGTAAATTCTGTGTTTCATCAACACTCTGATAGTCCACAGATTACAGATTGCCTCCAGATGTGCATCGGAAGCTACTACTGGTCTTCCAGGGACGATCAAAGCGTAGACAGTTTGAGACATTACTCCCATGGAGGAAAGTGCGCATGGTGACTGTTGTATTCAATCCCAAAGCAATTTCTGTGTTACATCAAAACTCTGATAGTCCACATGTTACAGAATGCCTCCAGATGTGCATCGGAAACTATTACTGGTCTTCCAGGGAGCGATCAAAGCGTAGACTGTTTGAGACATTACTCCCATGGAGGAAAGTGCGCATGGTGACTGTTGTATCAATCCCGATGCAATTTCTTTGTTTCATCAACACTCTGATAGCCCAGAGATTACAGAATGCTTCCAGATGTGCATTGGAAACTACTACTGGTCTTCCACGGAACGATCAAAACGTAGACTGTTTGAGACATTACTCCTATGTAGGAAAGTGCGCATGGTGACTGTTGTATTTAATCCCGATGTAATTTCTGTGTTTCATCAACACTCTGATAGTCCACAGATTACAGAATGCCTCCAGACGCGCATCGGAAACTACTACTGGTCTTTCAGTAACAATCAAAGCATATACTGTTTGAGACATTACTCCCGTGAAGGAGAGTGCGAATGGAGACGGTTGTATTCAATCCCGATGCAATTTCTGTGTTTCATCAACACTTTGAAGGTCCACAGATTACAGAATGCCTTCAGATGTGCATCGGAAACTACTACTGGTCTTCTAGGGAACGATCAAAGCGTAGACTGTTTGAGACATTACTCCCTTGGAGGAAAGGGCGCATGGTGACTGTTGTATTCAATCCCGATGGAATTTCTGTGTTTCATCAACTCTCTGATAGCCCAGAGATTACAGAATGCTTCCAGATGTGCATTGGAAACTACTACTGGTCTTCCACGGAACGATCAAAACGTAGACTGTTAGAGACATATCTCCTATGTAGGAAAGTGCGCATGGTGACTGTTGTATTCAATCCCGATGTAATTTCTGTGTTTCATCAACTCTCTGATAGTCCACAGATTACAGAATGCCTCCAGATGTGCTTTGGAAACTACTACTGGTCTTCCAGGGAACGATCAATGCGTAAGCTGTTTGAGACATTACTCCCATGGAGGAAAGGGCGCATGGTGACTGTTGTATTCAATCACGAAGCAATTTCTGTGTTTCATCAACACTCTGATAGTCCACAGATTACAGAATGCCTCCAGGTGTGCAATGGAAACTACTACTGGTCTAACAGGGAACGATCAAAGCGTAGGATGTTTGAGACATTACTCCCATGGGGGAAAGTGCGCATGGTGGCTGTTGTATTCAATCCCGATGGAATTTCTGTCTTTCATCAATACGCTGATAGTCCACAGATTACAGAATGCCTCCAGATGTGCATCGGAAACTACTACTGGTCTTCCAGGGAACGATCAAAGCGTAGACTGTTTGAGACATTACTTCCTTGGAGGAAAGGGCGCATGGTGACTGTTGTATTCAATCCCGATGGAATTTCTGTGTTTCATCAATACTCTGATAGTCCACAGATTACAGAATGCCTCCAGATGTGCATCGGAAACAACTACTGGTCTTCCAGGGAACGATCAAAGCGTAGTCTGTTTGAGACATTACTCCCTTGGAGGAAAGGGCGCATGGTAACTGTTGCATTCAATCACGAAGCAATTTCTGTGTTTCATCAACACTCTAATAGTCCACAGATCACAGAATGCCTCCAGGTGTGCAATGGAAACTACTACTGGTGTAAGAGGGAACGATCAAAGCGTAGAAAGTTTGAGACATTACTCCCATGGAGGAAAGAGCGCATGGTGACTGTTGTATTCAATCACGAAGCAATTTCTGTGTTTCATCAACACTTTGAAGGTCCACAGACTACAGAATGCTTCCAGATGTGCATCGGTAATTACTACTGGTCTTTCAGGAACGACAAAGCATAGACAGTTTGAGACATTACTCCCGTGGAGGAGAGTGCGAATGGAGACTGTTGTATTCAATCCCGATTCAATTTCTGTGGTTCATCAACACTTTGAAGCTCCACAGATTACAGAATGCCTTCAGATGTGCATCGGAAACTACTACTGGTCTTCCAGGGAACGATCAAAGCGTAGACTGTTTGAGACATTACTCCCATGGGGGAAAGTGCGCATGGTGGCTGTTGTATTCAATCCTGATGGAATTTCTGTCTAACATCAATACGCTGATAGTCCACAGATTACAGAATGCCTCCAGATGTGCATCGGAAACTACTACTGGTCTTCCAGGGAACGATCAAAGCGTAGACTGTTTGAGACATTACTCCCGTGGAGGAGAAAGCGGATGATGTCTGTTGTATTCAATCCAGATGTAATTTCTGTGTTTCATCAACACTCTGATAGTCCACAGATTACAGAATGCCTCCAGAAGCGCATCGGAAACTACTACTGGTCTTCCATGGCCGATCAAAGCGTAAACTGTTTGAGTCATTACTCCCATGGAGGAAAGTGCGCATGGTGACTGTTGTATTCAATACCGAAGGAATTTCTGTGTTTCATCAATACTCAGATAGTCCACAGGTTACAGAATGCCTCCAGATGTGCATTGGAAACTACTACTCCTCTTCCAGGGAACGATCAAAGCGTAGACTGTTTGAGACATTACTCCCATGGAGGAAAGAGCGCATGGTGACTGTTGTATTCAATCACGAAGCAATTTCTGTGTTTCATCAACACTTTGAAGGTCCGCAGACTACAGATTGCCTCCAGCTGTGCATTGGAAACTACTAGTGGTCTTTCAGGAACGACAAAGCATAGACTGTTTGAGACATTACTCCCATGGAGGAAAGAGCGAATGGTGACTGTTGTATTCAATAACGATGTAAATTCTGTGTTTCATCAACACTCTGATAGTCCACAGATTACAGATTGCCTCCAGATGTGCATCGGAAGCTACTACTGGTCTTCCAGGGACGATCAAAGCGTAGACTGTTTGAGACATTACTCCCATGGAGGAAAGCGCACATGGTGACTGTTGTATTCAATCACAAAGCAATTTCTGTGTTACATCAAAACTCTGATAGTCCACAGGTTACAGAATGCCTCCAGATGTGCATCGGAAACTATTACTGGTCTTCCAGGGAGCGATCACAGCGTAGACTCTTTGAGACATTACTCCCATGGAGGAAAGTGCGCATGGTGACTGTTGTATCAATCCCGATGCAATTTCTGTGTTTCATCAACACTCTGATAGCCCAGAGATTACAGAATGCTTCCAGATGTGCATTGGAAACTACTACTGGTCTTCCACGGAACGATCAAAACGTAGACTGTTTGAGACATTACTCCTATGTAGGAAAGTGCGCATGGTGACTGTTGTATTCAATCCCGATGTAATTTCTGTGTTTCATCAACACTCTGATAGTCCACAGATTACAGAATGCCTCCAGACGCGCATCGGAAACTACTACTGGTCTTTCAGTAACAATCAAAGCATATACTGTTTGAGACATTACTCCCGTGGAGGAGAGTGCGAATGGAGACGGTTGTATTCAATCCCGATGCAATTTCTGTGTTTCATCAACACTTTGAAGGTCCACAGATTACAGAATGCCTTCAGATGTGCATCGGAAACTACTACTGGTCTTCCAGGGAACGATCAAAGCGTAGACTGTTTGAGACATTACTCCTGTGGAGGAAAGTGCGAATGGTGACTGTTGTATTCAATAACGATGCAATTTCTGTGTTTCATCAACACTCTGATAGTCCACAGATAACAGATTGCCTCCAGATGTGCATCGGAAACTACTACTGGTCTTCCAGGGAACGATCAAAGCGTAGACTGTTTGAGACATTACTCCCATGGAGGAAAGGGCGCATGGTGACTGTTGTATTCAATCACGAAGCAATTTCTGTGTTTCATCAACACTCTGATAGTCCACAGATTACAGAATGCCTCCATGTGTGCAATGGAAACTACTACTGGTCTAACAGGGAACGATCAAAGCGTAGTATGTTTGAGACATTACTCCCATGGGGGAAAGTGCGCATGGTGGCTGTTGTATTCAATCCCGATGGAATTTCTGTCTTTCATCAATACGCTGATAGTCCACAGATTACAGAATGCCTACAGATGTGCATCGGAAACTACTACTGGTCTTCCAGGGAACAATCAAAGCGTAGACTGTTTGAGACATTACTCCCATGGAGGAAAATGCTCATGGTGACTTTTGTATTCAATCCGGATGCAATTTCTGTGTTACATCAACACTCTGATAGTCCACAGGTTACAGAATGCCTCCAGATATGCATCGGAAACTACTACTGGTCTTCCAGGGAGCGATCAAAGCGTAGACTGTTTGAGACATTACTCCCATGGAGGAAAGTGCGCATGGTGACTGTTGTATCAATCCCGATGCAATTTCAGTGCTTCATCAACTCTCTGATAGCCCAGAGATTACAGAATGCTTCCAGATGTGCATTGGAAACTACTACTGGTCTTCCACGGAACGATCAAAACGTAGACTGTTAGAGACATATCTCCTATGTAGGAAAGTGCGCATGGTGACTGTTGTATTCAATCCCGATGTAATTTCTGTGTTTCATCAACTCTCTGATAGTCCACAGATTACAGAATGCCTCCAGATGTGCTTTGGAAACTACTACTGGTCTTCCAGGGAACGATCAATGCGTAAGCTGTTTGAGACATTACTCCCATGGAGGAAAGTGCGCATGGTGACTGTTGTATTCAATCACGAAGCAATTTCTGTGTTTCATCAACACTCTGATAGTCCACAGATTACAGAATGCCTCCAGGTGTGCAATGGAAACTACTACTGGTCTAACAGGGAACGATCAAAGCGTAGGATGTTTGAGACATTACTCCCATGGGGGAAAGTGCGCATGGTGGCTGTTGTATTCAATCCCGATGGAATTTCTGTCTTTCATCAATACGCTGATAGTCCACAGATTACAGAATGCCTCCAGATGTGCATCGGAAACTACTACTGGTCTTCCAGGGAACGATCAAAGCGTAGACTGTTTGAGACATTACTTCCTTGGAGGAAAGGGCGCATGGTGACTGTTGTATTCAATCCCGATGGAATTTCTGTGTTTCATCAATACTCTGATAGTCCACAGATTACAGAATGCCTCCAGATGTGCATCGGAAACAACTACTGGTCTTCCAGGGAACGATCAAAGCGTAGACTGTTTGAGACATTACTCCCTTGGAGGAAAGGGCGCATGGTGACTGTTGCATTCAATCACGAAGCAATTTCTGTGTTTCATCAACACTCTAATAGTCCACAGATCACAGAATGCCTCCAGGTGTGCAATGGAAACTACTACTGGTGTAACAGGGAACGATCAAAACGTAGAAAGTTTGAGACATTACTCCCATGGAGGAAAGAGCGCATGGTGACTGTTGTATTCAATCACGAAGCAATTTCTGTGTTTCATCAACACTTTGAAGGTCCACAGACTACAGAATGCCTCCAGATGTGCATCGGTAATTACTACTGGTCTTTCAGGAACGACAAAGCATAGACAGTTTGAGACATTACTCCCGTGGAGGAGAGTGCGAATAGACTGTTGTATTCAATCCCGATTCAATTTCTGTGGTTCATCAACACTTTGAAGCTCCACAGATTACAGAATGCCTTCAGATGTGCATCGGAAACTACTACTGGTCTTCCAGGGAACGATCAAAGCGTAGACTGTTTGAGACATTACTCCCATGGGGGAAAGTGCGCATGGTGGCTGTTGTATTCAATCCCGATGGAATTTCTGTCTAACATCAATACGCTGATAGTCCACAGATTACAGAATGCCTCCAGATGTGCATCGGAAACTACTACTGGTCTTCCAGGGAACGATCAAAGCGTAGACTGTTTGAGACATTACTCCCGTGGAGGAGAAAGCGGATGGTGTTTGTTGTATTCAATCCAGATGTAATTTCTGTGTTTCATCAACACTCTGATAGTCCACAGATTACAGAATGCCTCCAGAAGCGCATCGGAAACTACTACTGGTCTTCCATGGAACGATCAAAGCGTAAACTGTTTGAGTCATTACTCCCATGGAGGAAAGTGCGCATGGTGACTGTTGTGTTCAATACCGATGGAATTTCTGTGTTTCATCAATACTCTGATAGTCCATAGATTACAGAATGCCTCCAGAAGCGCATCGGAAACTACTACTGGTCTTCCATGGACGATCAAAGCGTAAACTGTTTGAGTCGTTACTCCCATGGAGGAAAGTGCGCATGGTGACTGTTGTATTCAATACCGATGGAATTTCTGTGTTTCAGCAATACTCTGATAGTCCACAGGTTACAGAATGCCTCCAGATGTGCATTGGAAACTACTACTCGTCTTCCAGGGATCGATCAAAGCGTAGACTGTTTGAGACATTACTCCCATGGAGGAAAGAGCGCATGGTGACTGTTGTATTCAATCACGAAGCAATTTCTGTGTTTCATCAACACTTTGAAGGTCCGCAGACTACAGATTGCCTCCAGATGTGCATTGGAAACTACTAGTGGTCTTTCAGGAACGACAAAGCATAGACTGTTTGAGACATTACTCCCATGGAGGAAAGTGCGAATGGTGACTGTTGTATTCAATAACGATGTAAATTCTGTGTTTCATCAACACTCTGATAGTCCACAGATTACAGATTGCCTCCAGATGTGCATCGGAAGCTACTACTGGTCTTCCAGGGACGATCAAAGCGTAGACAGTTTGAGACATTACTCCCATGGAGGAAAGTGCGCATGGTGACTGTTGTATTCAATCCCAAAGCAATTTCTGTGTTACATCAAAACTCTGATAGTCCACATGTTACAGAATGCCTCCAGATGTGCATCGGAAACTATTACTGGTCTTCCAGGGAGCGATCAAAGCGTAGACTGTTTGAGACATTACTCCCATGGAGGAAAGTGCGCATGGTGACTGTTGTATCAATCCCGATGCAATTTCTGTGTTTCATCAACACTCTGATAGCCCAGAGATTACAGAATGCTTCCAGATGTGCATTGGAAACTACTACTGGTCTTCCACGGAACGATCAAAACGTAGACTGTTTGAGACATTACTCCTATGTAGGAAAGTGCGCATGGTGACTGTTGTATTCAATCCCGATGTAATTTCTGTGTTTCATCAACACTCTGATAGTCCACAGATTACAGAATGCCTCCAGACGCGCATCGGAAACTACTACTGGTCTTTCAGTAACAATCAATGCATATACTGTTTGAGACATTACTCCCGTGGAGGAGAGTGCGAATGGAGACGGTTGTATTCAATCCCGATGCAATTTCTGTGTTTCATCAACACTTTGAAGGTCCACAGATTACAGAATGCCTTCAGATGTGCATCGGAAACTACTACTGGTCTTCCAGGGAACGATCAAAGCGTATACTGTTTGAGACATTACTCCTGTGGAGGAAAGTGCGAATGGTGACTGTTGTATTCAATAACGATGCAATTTCTGTGTTTCATCAACACTCTGATAGTCCACAGATAACAGATTGCCTCCAGATGTGCATCGGAAACTACTACTGGTCTTCCAGGGAACGATCAAATCGTAGACTGTTTGAGACATTACTCCCATGGAGGAAAGGGCGCATGGTGACTGTTGTATTCAATCACGAAGCAATTTCTGTGTTTCATCAACACTCTGATAGTCCACAGATTACAGAATGCCTCCATGTGTGCAATGGAAACTACTACTGGTCTAACAGGGAACGATCAAAGCGTAGTATGTTTGAGACATTACTCCCATGGGGGAAAGTGCGCATGGTGGCTGTTGTATTCAATCCCGATGGAATTTCTGCCTTTCATCAATACGCTTATAGTCCACAGATTACAGAATGCCTCCAGATGTGCATCGGAAACTACTACTGGTCTTCTAGGGAACGATCAAAGCGTAGACTGTTTGAGACATTACTCCCTTGGAGGAAAGGGCGCATGGTGACTGTTGTATTCAATCCCGATGGAATTTCTGTGTTTCATCAATACTCTGATAGCCCACAGATTACAGAATGCCTCCAGATGTGCATCGGAAACAACTACTCGTCTTCCAGGGAACGATCAAAGCGTAGACTGTTTGAGACATTACTCCCTTGGAGGAAAGGGCGAATGGTGACTGTTGCATTCAATCACGAAGCAATTTCTGTGTTTCATCAACACTCTAATAGTCCACAGATCACAGAATGCCTCCAGGTGTGCAATGGAAACTACTACTGGTGTAACAGGGAACGATCAAAGCGTAGAAAGTTTGAGACATTACTCCCATGGAGGAAAGAGCGCATGGTGACTGTTGTTGTCAATCACGAAGCAATTTCTGTGTTTCATCAACACTTTGAAGGTCCACAGACAACAGAATGCCTCCAGATGTGCATCGGAAAGTACTACTGGTCTTTCAGGAACGACAAAGCATAGACAGTTTGAGACATTACTCCCGTGGAGGAGAGTGTGAATGGAGACTGTTGTATTCAATCCCGATTCAATTTCTGTGGTTCATCAACACTTTGAAGCTCCACAGATTACAGAATGCCTTCAGATGTGCATCGGAAACTACTACTGGTCTTGCAGGGAACGATCAAAGCGTAGACTGTTTGAGACATTACGCCCGTGGAGGAAAGTGCGAATGGTGACTGTTGTATTCAATAACGATGTAAATTCTGTGTTTCATCAACACTCTGATAGTCCACAGATTACAGATTGCCTCCAGATGTGCATTGGAAGCTACTACTGGTCTTCCAGGGACGATCAAAGCGTAGTCTGTTTGAGACATTACTCCCATGGAGGAAAGTGCACATGGTGACTGTTGTATTCAATCCCAAAGCAATTTCTGTGTTACATCAACACTCTGATAGTCCACAGGTTACACAGTGCCTCCAGATGTGCATCGGAAACTACTAATTGTCTTCCAGGGAGCGATCAAAGCGTAGACTGTTTGAGACATTACACCCATGGAGGAAAGTGCGCATGGTGACTGTCGTATCAATCCCGATGCAATTTCTGTGTTTCATCAACATTCTGATAGCCCAGAGATTACAGAATGCTTCCAGATGTGCATTGGAAACTACTACTGGTCTTCCACGGAAGGATCAAAACGTAGACTGTTTGAGACATTACTCCTATGTAGGAAAGTGCGCATGGTGACTGATGTATTCAATCCCGATGTAATTTCTGTGTTTCATCAACACTCTGATAGTCCACAGATTACAGAATGCCTCCAGATGCGCATCGGAAACTACTACTGGTCTTTCAATAACAATCAAAGCATAGACTGTTTGAGACATTACTCCCGTGGAGGAGAGTGCGAATGGAGACGGTTGTATTCAATCCCGATGCAATTTCTGTGTTTCATCAACACTTTGAAGGTCCACAGATTACAGAATGCCTTCAGATGTGCATCGGAAACTACTACTGGTCTTCCAGGGAGCGATCAAAGCGTAGACTGTTTGAGACATTACTCCCGTGGAGGAAAGTGCGAATGGTGACTGTTGTATTCAATAACGATGCAATTTCTGTGTTTCATCAACACTCTGATAGTCCACAGATTACAGATTGCCTCCAGATGTGCACCGGAAACTACTACTGGTCTTCCAGGGAACGATCAAAGCGTAGACTTTTTGAGACATTTCTCCCATGGAGGGAAGTGCACATGGTGACTGTTGTATTCAATCACAAAGCAATTTCTGTGTTTCAACAACACTCTGATAGTAAACAGATTACAGAATGCCTCCAGATGTGCATCGTAAACTACTACTGGTCTTCCAGGGAACGATCAAAGCGTAGACTGTTTGAGACATTACTCCCATGGAGGAAAATGCTCATGGTGACTTTTGTATTCAATCCGGATGCAATTTCTGTGTTACATCAACACTCTGATAGTCCACAGGTTACAGAATGGCTCCAGATGTGCATCGGAAACTACTACTGGTCTTCCAGGGAGCGATCAAAGCGTAGACTGTTTGAGACATTACTCCCATGGAGGAAAGTGCGCATGGTGACTGTTGTATCAATCCCGATGCAATTTCTGTTCCTCATCAACTCTCTGATAGTCCACAGATTACAGAATGCTTCCAGATGTGCATTGGAAACTACTACTGGTCTTCCACGGAACGATCAAAACGTAGACTGTTTGAGACATTACTCCTATGTAGGAAAGTGCGCATGGTGACTGTTGTATTCAATCCCGATGTAATTTCTGTGTTTCATCAACACTCTGATAGTCCACAGATTACAGAATGCCTCCAGATGCGCATTGGAAACTACTACTGGTCTTCCAGGGAACGATCAATGCGTAAACTGTTTGAGACATTACTCCCATGGAGGAAAGGGCGCATGGTGACTGTTGTATTCAATCACGAAGCAATTTCTGTGTTTCATCAACACTCTGATAGTCCACAGATTACAGAATGCCTCCAGGTGTGCAATGGAAACTACTACTGGTCTAACAGGGAACGATCAAAGCGTAGAATGTTTGAGACATTACTCCCATGGGGGAAAGTGCGCATGGTGGCTGTTGTATTCAATCCCGATGGAATTTCTGTCTTTCATCAATACGCTGATAGTCCACAGATTACAGAATGCCTCCAGATGTGCATCGGAAACTACTACTGGTCTTCCAGGGAACGATCAAAGCGTAGACTGTTTGAGACATTACTCCCTTGGAGGAAAGGGCGCATGGTGACTGTTGCATTCAATCACGAAGCAATTTCTGTGTTTCATCAACACTCTAATAGTCCACAGATCACAGAATGCCTCCAGGTGTGCAATGGAAACTACTACTGGTCTAACAGGGAACGATCAAAGCGTAGAATGTTTGAGACATTACTCCCATGGAGGAAAGAGCGCATGGTGACTGTTGTATTCAATCACGAAGCAATTTCTGTGTTTCATCAACACATTGAAGGTCCACAGACTACAGAATGCCTCCAGATGTGCATCGGAAACTACTACTGGTCTTTCAGGAACGACAAAGCATAGACAGTTTGAGACATTACTCCCGTGGAGGAGAGTGCGAATGGAGACTGTTGTATTCAATCCCGATTCAATTTCTGTGGTTCATCAACACTTTGAAGCTCCACAGATTACAGAATGCCTTCAGATGTGCATCGGAAACTACTACTGGTCTTCCAGGGAGCGATCAAAGCGTAGACTGTTTGAGACATTACTCCCATGGAGGAAAGTGCGCATGGTGACTGTTGTATCAATCCCGATGCAATTTCTGTGCTTCATCAACTCTCTGATAGCCCAGAGATTACAGAATGCTTCCAGATGTGCATTGGAATCTACTACTGGTCTCCCACGGAACGATCAAAACGTAGACTGTTTGAGACATATCTCCTATGTAGGAAAGTGCGCATGGTGACTGTTGTATTCAATCCCGATGTAATTTCTGTGTTTCATCAACACTCTTATAGTCCACAGATTACAGAATGCCTCCAGGTGTGCAATGGAAACTACTACTGGTCTAACAGGGAACGATCAAAGCGTAGAATGTTTGAGACATTACTCCCATGGGGGAAAGTGCGCATGGTGGCTGTTATATTCAATCCCGATGGAATTTCTGTCTAACATCAATACGCTGATAGTCCACAGATTACAGAATGCCTCCAGATGTGCATCGGAAACTACTACGGGTCTTCCAGGGAACGATCAAAGCGTAGACTGTTTGAGACATTACTCCCGTGGAGGAGAATGCGGATGATACCTGTTGTATTCAATCCAGATGTAATTTCTGTGTTTCATCAACACTCTAATAGTCCACAGATTACAGAATGCCTCCAGAAGCACATCGGGAACTACTACTGGTCTTCCATGGAACGATCAAAGCGTAAACTGTTTGAGTCATTACTCCCATGGAGGAAAGTGCGCATGGTGACTGTTGTATTCAATACCGATGGAATTTCTGTGTTTCATCAATACTCTGATAGTCCACAGGTTACAGAATGCCTCCAGATGTGCATTGGAAACTACTACTCGTCTTCCAGGGAACGATCAAAGCGTAGGCTGTTTGAGACATTACTCCCATGGAGGAAAGAGCGCATGGTGACTGTTGTATTCAATCACGAAGCAATTTCTGTGTTTCATCAACACTTTGAAGGTCCGCAGACTAGAGATTGCCTCCAGATGTGCATTGGAAACTACTAGTGGTCTTCCACGGAACGATCAAAACGTAGACTGTTTGAGACATTACTCCTATGTAGAAAAGTGCGCATGGTGACTGTTGTATTCAATCCCGATGTAATTTCTGTGTTTCATCAACACTCTGATAGTCCACAGATTACAGAATGCCTCCAGTCGCGCATTGGAAACTACTACTGGTCTTCCAGGCAACGATCAATGCGTAAACTTTTTGAGACATTACTCCCATGGATCAAAGGGCGCATGGTGACTGTTGCATTCAATCACGAAGCAATTTCTGTGTTTCATCAACACTCTGATAGTCCACAGATTACAGAATGCCTTCAGGTGTGCAATGGAAACTACTATTGGTCTAACAGGGAACGATCAAAGCGTAGAATGTTTGAGACATTACTTCCATGGGGGAAAGTGCGCATGGTGGCTGTTGTTTCAATCTGGATGGAATTTCTGTCTTTCATCAATACTCTGATAGTCCACAGATTACAGAATGCCTCCAGATGTGCATCGGAAACTACTACTGGTCTTCCAGGGAACGATCTAAGCGTAGATTGTTTGAAACATTACTCCCTTGGAGGAAAGGGCGCATGGTGGCTGTTGTATTCAATCCCGATGGAATTTCTGTGTTTCATCAATACTCTGATAATCCAAAGATTACAGAATGCCTCCAGATATGCATCGGAAACTACTAATGGTCTTCCAGGGAACGATCAAAGCGTAGACTTTTTGAGACATTACCCTCATGGAGGAAAGTGCGCATAGTGACTGTTGTATTCAATCACAATGCAATTTTTGTGTTTCATCAACACTCTGATAGTCCACAGATTACAGATTGCCTCCAGGTGTGGAATGGAAACTACTACTGGTCTAACAGGGAACGATCAAAGCGTAGAATGTTTGAGACATTACTCCCATGGGGGAAATTGCCCATGGTGGATGTTGTATTCAATCCCGATGGAATTTCTGTCTTTCATCAATACTCTGATAGTCCACAGATTACAGAATGCATCCAAATGTGCATCGGGAACTACTACTGGTCTTCCAGGGAACGATCAAAGCGTAGACTGTTTGAGAATTACTCCCATGGAGGAAAGTGGTCATGGTGACTTTTGTATTCGATCCTGATGCAACTTCTGTGTTTCATCTACACTTTGAAGGTCCACAGATTACAGAATGCCTCCAGATGTGCATCGGAAACTACTACTGGTCTTCCAGGGAACGATCAAAATGTAAACTGTTTGAGACATTACTCCCATGGAGGTAAGTGGGCATGGTGACTGTTGTATTCCATCCCGATGCAATTTCTGTGTTTCATCAACACACTGATTGTCCACATATAACAGAATGCCTCCAGATGTGCATCGGAAACTACCACTGGTCTTCCAGGGAATTATCAAAGCGTAGACTGTTTGAGACATTCCTCCCATGGAGGAAAGTGCGGATGGTGACTATTGTATTCACTCCCGATGCAATTCCTGTGTTTCATCAACACTCTGATAGTCCACAGATTACAGAATGCCTCCAGATGCGCATTGGAAACTACTACTGGTCTTCCAGGGAACGATCAATGCGTAAACTGTTTGAGACATTACTCCCATGGAGGAAAGGGCGCATGGTGACTGTTGTATTCAATCACGAAGCAATTTCTGTGTTTCATCAACACTCTGATAGTCCACAGATTACAGAATGCCTCCAGGTGTGCAATGGAAACTACTACTTGTCTAACAGGGAACGATCAAAGCGTAGAATGTTTGAGACATTACTCCCATTGGGGGATGGTGCGCATGGTGGCTGTTGTATTCTATTCCGATGGAATTTCTGTCATTCATCAATACTTTGATAGTCCACAGATTACAGAATGCCTCCAGATGTGCATCGGAAACTACTACTGGTCTTCCAGGGAACGATCAAAGCGTAGACTGTTTGAGACATTACTCCCTTGGAGGAAAGGGCGCATGGTGACTGTTGTATTCAATCCCGATGGAATTTCTGTGTTTCATCAATACTCTGATAGTCCACAGATTACAGAAGGCCTCCAGATGTCCATCGGAAACAACTACTGGTCTTCCAGGGAACGATCAAAGCGTAGACTGTTTGAGACATTACTCCCTTGGAGGAAAGGGCGCATGGTGACTGTTGTGTTCAATCCCAATGCAATTTCTGTGTTCATCAATACTCGGATAGTCCACAGATTACAGAAAGCCTTTAGATGTGCATCGGAAACTACTACTGGCCTTCCAGGTAACGATCAAAACGTAAACTGTTTGAGACATTACTCCCATGGAGGTAAGTGCTCATGGTGACTGTTGTATTCAATCCCGATGCAATATCTGTGTTTCATCAACACTCTGATAGTCGACAGAATACAGAATGCCTCCAGATGTGCATCAGAAACTACTACTGGTCTTCCAGGGAACGATCAAAGCGTAGACTGTTTGAGACATTACTCCCATGGAGGTAACTGCGCATGGTGACTGTTGTATTCAATCCCGAAGCAATTTCTGTGTTTCATCAACACCCTGACAGTCCACAGATTGCAGAATGCCGCCAGATGTGCATCGGAAACTACTACTGGTCTTCCAGGGAACGATCAAAGCGTAAACTGTTTGAGACATTACTCCCATGGAGGTAAGTGCGCATGGTGACTGTTGTATTCAATACCGATGCAATTTTTTTTTCATCAACACTCTGATAGTCCACAGATTACAGAATGCCTCCAGATGTGCATCGGAAACTACTACTTGTCTTCCAGGAAACGATCAAATCGTAGACTGTTTGAGACATTACTCCCATGGAGGAAAGTGCTCATGGTGACTGTTGTATTCAATCACGATTCAAATTTTTCTTCATCAACACTCTGATAGTCCACAGATTACAGAATGCCTCCAGATGTGCATAGGAAACTACTACTTGTCTTCCAGGAAACGATCAAAGCGTAGACTGTTTGAGACATTACTCCCATGGAGGAAAGTGGGCATGGTGACTGTTGTATTCAATCCCGATGCAATTTTGGTTTCATTAACACCCTGATAGTCCACAGATTACAGAATGCCTCCAGATGTGCAACGGAAACTACTACTGGTCTTCCAGGAAACGATCAAAGCGTAGACTGTTTGAGACATTACTCCCATGGAGTTAAGAGCGCATGGTGACTGTTGTATTCAATCCCGATGCAATTTCTCTGTTTCATCAACACTCTGATTGTCCACAGATTACAGAATGCCTCCAGATGTGCATCGGAAACTACTACTGGTCCTTCCAAGGGAACGATCAAAGCGTAAACTGTTAGAGACGGTACTCCCATGGAGGTAAGTGCGCATGGTGACTGTAGTATTCAATCCCGATGCATTTTCTGTGTTTCATCAACACCCTGACAGTCCACAGATTGCAGAATGCCTGCAGATGTGCATCGGAAACTACTACTGGTCTTCCAGGGAACGATCAAATTGTAAACTGTTTGAGACATTACTCCCATGGAGGTAAGTGGGCATGGTGACTGTTGTATTCAATCCCGATGCAATTTCTGTGTTTCATCAACACTCTGATTGTCCACATATTACAGAATGCCTCCAGATGTGCATCGAGAACTACTACTGGTCTTCCAGGAAATGATCAAAGCGTAAACTGTTTGAGACATTACACCCATGGGGGAAAGTGCGCATGGTGACTGTTGTATTTAATCACAATGCTATTTCGGTGTTTCATCAACACTCTGATAGTCCACAGATTACAGAATGCCTCCAGATGTGTATCGGAAACTACTACTGGTCTTGCAGGGAACGATCAAAGCGTAAACTGTTTGAGACATTACTCTCATGGTGAAAAGTGCGCATCGTGACTGTTGTATTCAATCCCGATGCAATTTTGGTTTCATCAACACTCTGATAGTCCACAGATTACAGAATGCCTCCAGAAGTGCATCGCAGACTACTACTGGTCTTCCAGGAAACGATCAAAGCGTAGACTGTTTGAGACATTACTCCCTTGGAGGAAAGGGCGCATAGTGACTGTTGTATTCAATCCCAATGCAATTTCTTTGTTCATCAATACTCTGATAGTCCACAGATTACAGAATGCCTCCATATGTGCATCGGGAACTACTACTGGTCTTCCAGGGAACGATCAAGGCGTAGACTGTTTGAGAATTACTCCCATGGAGGAAAGTGGTCATGGTGACTCTTGTATTCGATCCTGATGCAACTTCTGTGTTTCATCTACACTTTAAAGGTCCACAGATTACAGAATGCCTCCAGATGTGCATCGGAAACTACTACTGGTCTTCCAGGGAACGATCAAAGCGTAGCCTGTTTGAGACATTACTCCCGTGGAGGAGAAAGCGGATGATATCTCTTGTATTCAATCCAGACGTAATTTCTGTGTTTCATCAACACTCTGATAGTCCACAGATTACAGAATGCCTCCAGATGTGCATCGGAGGCTACTACAGGTCTTCAAGGAAACGATTAAAACGTAGACTGTTTGAGACATTACTCCCATGGAGGAAAGTGCGCATGGTGACCGTTGTATTCAATCCCAATGCAATTTCTGTGTTCATCAATACTCTGATAGTCCACAGATTACAGAATGCCTCCAGATGTGCATCGGAAACTACTACTGGCCTTCCAGGGAACGATCAAAACGTAAACTGTTTGAGACATTACTCCCATGGAGGTAAGTGCTCATGGTGACTGTTGTATTCAATCCCGATGAAATATCTGTGTTTCATTAACACTCTGATAGTCGAGAGAATATAGAATGCCTCCAGATGTGCATCGGATACTACTACTGGTCTTCCAGGGAACGTTCAAAGCGTAGACTGTTTGAGACATTACTCCCATGGAGGAAAGTGCGCATGGTGACTGTTGTATTCAATCACAATGCAATTTCTGTGTTTCAGCAACACTCTGATAGTCCACAGATTACAGAATGCCTCCAGATGAGAATCGGAAACTACTACTGGTCTTCCAAGGGAGGTATCAAAGCGTAAACTGTTTGAGACGTTACTCCCATGGAGGTAACTGCGCATGGTGACTGTTGTATTCAATCCCGAAGCAATTTCTGTGTTTCATCAACACCCTGACAGTCCACAGATTGCAGAGTGCCGACAGACGTGCATCAGAAACTACTACTTGTCTTCCAGGAAACGATCAAATCGTAGACTGTTTGAGACATTACTCCCATGGAGGAAAGTGCTCATGGTGACTGTTGTATTCAATCACGATTCAAATTTTTCTTCATCAACACTCTGATAGTCCACAGATTACAGAATGCCTCCAGATGTGCATAGGAAACTACTACTTGTCTTCCAGGAAACGATCAAAGCGTAGACTGTTTGAGACATTACTCCCATGGAGGAAAGTGGGCATGGTGACTGTTGTATTCAATCCCGATGCAATTTTGGTTTCATTAACACTCTGATAGTCCACAGATTACAGAATGCCTCCAGATGTGCAACGGAAACTACTCCTGGTCTTCCAGGAAACGATCAAACCGTAGACTGTTTGCGACATTACTCCCATGGAGTTAAGAGCGCATGGTGACTGTTGTATTCAATCCCGATGCAATTTCTGTGTTTCATCAACACTCTGATTGTCCACAGATTACAGAATGCCTCCAGATGTGCATTCGAAACTACTACTGGTCCTTCCAAGGGAACGATCAAAGCGTAAACTGATAGAGACGGTACTCCCATGGAGGTAAGTGCGCATGGTGACTGTAGTATTCAATCCCGATGCAATTTCTGTGTTTCATCAACACCCTGACAGTCCACAGATTGCAGAATGCCTGCAGATGTGCATCGGAAACTACTACTGGTCTTCCAGGGAACGATCAAAATGTAAACTGTTTGAGACATTACTCCCATGGAGGTAAGTGGGCATGGTGACTGTTGTATTCAATCCCGATGCAATTTCTGTGTTTCATCAACACTCTGATTGTCCACATATTACAGAATGCCTCCAGATGTGCATCGAAAACTACTACTGGTCTTCCAGGAAATGATCAAAGCGTAAACTGTTTGAGACATTACACCCATGGGGGAAAGTGCGCATGGTGACTGTTGTATTTAATCACAATGCTATTTCGGTGTTTCATCAACACTCTGATAGTCCACAGATTACAGAATGCCTCCAGATGTGTATCGGAAACTACTACTGGTCTTGCAGGGAACGATCAAAGCGTAAACTGTTTGAGACATTACTCTCATGGTGAAAAGTGCGCGTGGTGACTGTTGTATTCAATCCCGATGCAATTTTGGTTTCATCAACACTCTGATAGTCCACAGATTACAGAATGCCTCCAGAAGTGCATCGCAGACTACTACTGGTCTTCCAGGAAACGATCAAAGCGTAGACTGTTTGAGACATTACTCCCATGGAGGTAAGTGCGCATGGTGACTGTTGTATTCAATCCCAATGCAATTTCTGTGTTTCATCAATACTCTGATAGTCCACAGATTACAGAATGCCTCCATATGTGCATCGGGAACTACTACTGGTCTTCCAGGGAACGATCAAGGCGTAGTCTGTTTGAGAATTACTCCCATGTAGGAAAGTGGTCATGGTGACTCTTGTATTCAATCCCGATGCAATTTCTGTGTTTCATCAACACTCTGATTGTCCACATATTACAGAATGCCTCCAGATGTGCATCGAAAACTACTACTGGTCTTCCAGGAAATGATCAAAGCGTAAACTGTTTGAGACATTACACCCATGGGGGAAAGTGCGCATGGTGACTGTTGTATTTAATCACAATGCTATTTCGGTTTTTCATCAACACTCTGATAGTCCATAGATTACAGAATGCCTCCAGATGTGCATCAGAAACTACTACTGGTCTTCCAGGGAACGATCAAAGCGTAGACTGTTAGAGACATTACTCCTTTGGAGGAAAGGGCGCATGGTGACTGTTGTATTTAATCCCGAAGGAATTTCTGTGTTTCATCAATACTCTGATAGTCCACAGATTACAGAAGGCCTCCAGATGTGCATCGGAAACAACTACTGGTCTTCCAGGAACGATCAAAGCGTAGACTGTTTGAGACATTACTCCCTTGGAGGAAAGGGCGCATAGTGACTGTTGTATTCAATCCCAATGCAATTTCTGTGTTCATCAATACTCTGATAGTCCACAGATTACAGAATGCCTCCATATGTGCATCGGGAACTTCTACTGGTCTTCCAGGGAACGATCAAGGCGTAGACTGTTTGAGAATTACTCCCATGGAGGAAAGTGGTCATGGTGACTCTTGTATTCGATCCTGATGCAACTTCTGTGTTTCATCTACACTTTAAAGGTCCACAGATTACAGAATGCCTCCAGATGTGCATCGGAAACTACTACTGGTATTTCAGGGAACGATCAAAGCGTAGCCTGTTTGAGACATTACTCCCGTGGAGGTAAGTGCTCATGGTGACTGTTGTATTCAATCCCGATGAAATATCTGTGTTTCATTAACACTCTGATAGTCGAGAGAATATAGAATGCCTCCAGATGTGCATCGGATACTACTACTGGTCTTCCAGGGAACGTTCAAAGCGTAGACTGTTTGAGACATTACTCCCATGGAGGTAAGTGCTCATGGTGACTGTTGTATTCAATCCCGATGAAATATCTGTGTTTCATTAACACTCTGATAGTCGAGAGAATATAGAATGCCTCCAGATGTGCATCGGATACTACTACTGGTCTTCCAGGGAACGTTCAAAGCGTAGACTGTTTGAGACATTACTCCCATGGAGGAAAGTGCGCATGGTGACTGTTGTATTCAATCACAATGCAATTTCTGTGTTTCAGCAACACTCTGATAGTCCACAGATTACAGAATGCCTCCAGATGAGAATCGGAAACTACTACTGGTCTTCCAAGGGAGCTATCAAAGCGTAAACTGTTTGAGACGTTACTCCCATGGAGGTAACTGCGCATGGTGACTGTTGTATTCAATCCCGAAGCAATTTCTGTGTTTCATCAACACCCTGACAGTCCACAGATTGCAGAGTGCCGACAGATGTGCATCGGAAACTACTACTGGTCTTCCAGGGAACTATCAAAGCGTAAACTGTTTGAGACATTACTCCCATGGAGGTAAGTGCGCATGGTGACTGTTGAATTCAATCCCGATGCAATTTTTTTTTCATCAACACTCTGATAGTCCACAGATTACAGAATGCCTCCAGGTGTGCATCGGAAACTACTACTTGTCTTCCAGGAAACGATCAAATCGTAGACTGTTTGAGACATTACTCCCATGGAGGAAAGTGCTCATGGTGACTGTTGTATTCAATCACGATTCAAATCTTTCTTCATCAACACTCTGATAGTCCACAGATTACAGAATGCCTCCAGATGTGCATAGGAAACTACTACTGGCCTTCCAGGGAACGATCAAAACGTAAACTGTTTGAGACATTACTCCCATGGAGGTAAGTGCGCATGGTGACTGTAGTATTCAATCCCGATGCAATTTCTGTGTTTCATCAACACCCTGACAGTTCACAGATTGCAGAATGCCTGCAGATGTGCATCGGAAACTACTACTGGTCTTCCAATGAACGATCAAAATGTAAACTGTTTGAGACATTACTCCCGTGGAGGTAAGTGGGCATGGTGACTGTTGTATTCAATCCCGATGCAATTACTGTGTTTCATCAACACCCTGATTGTCCACATATTACAGAATGCCTCCAGATGTGCATCGAAAACTACTTCTGGTCTTCCAGGAAATGATCAAAGCGTAAACTGTTTGAGACATTACACCCATGGGGGAAAGTGCGCATGGTGACTGTTGTATTTAATCACAATGCTATTTCGGTGTTTCATCAACACTCTGATAGTCCACAGATTACAGAGTGACTCCAGATGTGCATCGGAAACTACTTCTGGTCTTGCAGGGAACGATCAAAGCGTAAACTGTTTGAGACATTACTCTCATGGAGAAAAGTGCGCATGGTGACTGTTGTATTCAATCCCGATGCAATTTTGGTTTCATCAACACTCTGATAGTCCACAGATTACAGAATGCCTCCAGATGTGCATCGCAGACTACTACTGGTCTTCCAGGAAACGATCAAGGCGTAGACTGTTTGAGACATTACTCCCATGAAGGTAAGTGCGCATGGTGACTGTTGTATTCAATCCCAATGCAAATTCTGTCTTTCATCAACACTCTGATAGTCGACAGAATACAGAATGCCTCCAGACGTGCATCGGAAACTACTACTGGTCTTCCAGGGAACGATCAAAGCGTAGACTCTTTGAGACATTACTCCCATGGAGGAAAGTGCGCATGGTGACTGTTGTATTCAATCCCAATGCAATTTCTGTGTTTCATCAACACTCTGATGGTCCACAGATTACAGAATGTCTCCAGATGTGCCCCGGAAACTACTACTGGTCTTCCAAGGGAACGATCGAAGCGTAAACTGTTTGAGACATTACTCATATGGAGGTAAGTGCGCATGGTGAATTTTGTATTAAATCCCTATGCAATTTCTGTGTTTCATCAACATTCTGACAGTCCACAGATTACAGAATGCCTCCAGATGTGCATCTCAAACTACTACTGGTCTTCCAAGGAACGATCAACCGTAGACTGTTTGAGACAATACTCCCATATAGGACAGTGCGCATGGTGACTGTTGTACTCAATCCCGATGCAAGTTCTGTGTTTCATCAACACTCTGATAGTCCACAGATTACAGAATGCCTCCAGATGTGCATCGGAAACTACTACTGGTCTTCCAAGGGAACGATCAAAGCGTAAACTGTTTGAGACGTTACTCCCATGGAGGTAAGTGCTCATGGTGACTGTTGTATTCAATCTCGATGCAATTTCTGTGTTTCATCAAAACCCTGGCAGTCCACTGATTGCAGAATGCCTCCAGATGTGCATCGGAAACTACTACTGGTCTTCCAGGGAACGATCAAAGCGTAAACTGTTTGAGAGATTACTCCCATGGAGGTAAGTTCGCATGGTGACTGTTGTATTCAATCCCGATGAAATTGCAGTTTCATTAACACTCTGATAGTCCACAGATTACAGAATGGCTCCAGATGTGCATCGGAAACTACTACTGGTCTTCCAGGAAACGATCAAAGCGTAGAATGTTTGAGACATTACTACCATGGAGGTAAGTGCGCATGGTGACTGTTGTATTCAATCCCGATGCAATGTCTGTGTTTCATCAACACTCTGATAGTCCACAGATTACAGAATGCCTCCACATGTGCATCGGAAACTACTACTGGTCCTTCCAAGGGAACGATCAAAGCGTAAACTGCTTGAGACGGTACTCCTATGGAGGTAAGTGCGCATGGTGACTGTAGTATTCAATCCCGATGCAATTTCTGTGTTTTATCAACACCCTGACAGTCCACATATTACAGAATACCTTCAGATGTGCATCGGAAACTACTACTGGTCTTCCAGGAAATGATCAAAGCGTAAACTGTTTGAGACATTACTCTCATGGAGGAAAGTGCGCATGTTGACTGTTGTATTCAGTCCCGAAGCAATTTTGGTTTCATCAACACTCTGATAGCCCACAGATTACAGAATGCATCCAGATGTGCATCGGAGACTACTACTGGTCTTCCAGGAAACGATGGAAGCGTAGACTGTTTGAGACATTATTCCCATGGAGGAAAGTGCGCATGGTGACTGTTGTATTCAATCCCGATGCAATTTTGGTTTCATTAACGCTCAGATAGTCCACAGATTACAGAATGCCTCCAAATGTGCATCGGAAACTACTAATGGTCTTCCAGGAAACGATCAAAGCGTAGACTGTTTGAGACATTACTCCCATGGAGGTAAGTGGGCATGGTGACTGTTGTATTCAATCCCGATGCAATTTCTGTGTTTCATCAACACTCTGATTGTCCACATATTACAGAATGCCTCCTGATGTGCATCGGAAACTACTACTACTGGTCTTCCAGGAAATGATCAAAGCGTAAACAGTTTGAGACATTACACCCATGGGGGAAAGTGCGCATGGTGACTGTTGTATTTAATCCCAATGCTATTTCGGTGTTTCATCAACACTCTGATAGTCCACAGATTACAGAATGCCTCCAGATGTGTATCGGAAACTACTACTGGTCTTGCAGGGAACGATCAAAGTTTAGACTGTTTGAAACATTACTCTCATGGAGGAAAGTTCGCATGGTGACTGTTGTATTCAATCCCGATGCAATTTTGGTTTCATCAACTCTCTGATAGGTCACAGATTACAGAATGCCTCCAGAAGTGCATCGGAGACTACTACTGGTCTTCCAGGAAACGATCAAAGCGTAGACTTTTTGAGACATTACTCCCATGGAGGTAAGTGCGCATGGTGACTGTTGTATTCAATCTTAATGCAATTTCTGTGTTTCATCAACACTCTGATAGTCCACAGATTACAGAATGCCTCCAGATGTGCATCGGGAACTTCTACTGGTCTTCCAAGGAACGATCAAAGCGTAGACTGTTTGAGACATTACTCCCATATAGGAGAGTGCGCATGGTGACTCTTGTACACAATCCCGATGCAATTACTGTGTTTCATCAACACTCTGATAGTCCACAGATTACAGAATGGCTCCAGATGTGCATCGGAAACTACTACTGGTCTTCCAAGGGAACGATCAAAGCGTAAACTGTTTGAGACGTTTCTCCCATGGAGGTAAGTGCGCATGGTGACTGTTGTACTCAATCCCTATGCAATTTCTGTGTTTCATCAACACCCTGGCAGTCCACAGATTGCAGAATTCCTCCAGATGTGCATCGGAAACTACTACTGGTCTTCCAGGGAACGATCAAAGCGTAAACAGTTTGAGACATAACTCCCATGTAGGTAAGTGCGCATGGTGACTGTTGTATTCAATCCCGATGCAATTTTTTTTTTCATCAACACTCTGATAGTCCACAGATTACAGAATGCCTCCAGATGTGCATCGGCAACTACTACTTGTCGTCCAGGAAACGATCAAAGCGTAGACTGTTTGAGACATTACTCCCATGGAGGAAAGTGCGCATGGTGACTGTTGTATTCAATCCCGATGCAATTTTTTTTTTTTCATCAACACTCTGATAGTCCACAGATTACAGAATGCCTCCACATGTGCATCGGAAACTACTACTGGTCCTTCCAAGGGAACGATCAAAGCGTAAACTGTTTGTGACTGTACTCGCATGGAGGTAAGTGCGCATGGTGACTGTAGTATTCAATCCCGATGCAATTTCTGTGTTTCATCAACACCCTGACAGTCCACAGATTGCAGAATGCCTGCAGATGTGCATCGGTAACTACTACTGGTCTTCCAGGGAACGATCAAAACGTAAACTGTTTGAGACATTACTCCCATGGAGGAAAGTGCGCATGGTGACTGTTGTATTCAATCCCGATGCAATTTTTTTTTTTTCATTAACACTCTGATAGTCCACAGATTACAGAATGCCTCCAGATGTGCATCGCAAACTACTACTGGTCTTCCAAGGAACGATCAAAGCGTAGACTGTTTGAGACATTACTCCCATATAGGACAGTGCGCAATTTTGACTGTTGTACACAATCCCGATGCAATTTCTGTGTTTCATAAACACTCCGATAGTCCACAGATTACAGAATGCCTCCAGATGTGCATCGAAAACTACTACTGGTCTTCCAATTGAACGATCAAAGCGTAAACTGTTTGAGACGTTACTCCCATGGAGGTAAGTGCGCATGGTGACTGTTGTATTCAATCCCGATGCAATTTCTGTGTTTCATCAACACCCTGGCAGTCCACAGATTGCAGAATGCCTCCAGATGTGCATCGGAAACTACTACTGGTCTTCTAGGGAACGATCAAAGCGTAGACTGTTTGAGACATTACTCCCATAGAGGTAAGTGCGCATGGTGACCCTTGTATTCAATCCCAATGCAATTTCTGTGTTTCATCAACACTCAGATAGTCCACAGATTACCGAATGTCTCCAGATGTGCATCGGAAACTACTACTGGTCTTCCGAGGGAACGATCAAAGCGTAAACTGTTTGAGACATACTCCCATGGAGGTAAGTACGCAAGGTGAATTTTGTATTCAATCCCGATGCAATTTCTGTGTTTCATCTACATTCTGACAGTCCACAGATTACAGAATGCCTCCAGATGTGCATCGCAAACTACTACTGGTTTTCCGAGGAACGATCAAAGCGTAGACTGTTTGAGACATTACTCCCATATACGACAGTGCGCAATTTTGACTGTTGTACACAATCCCGATGCAATTTCTGTGTTTCATAAACACTCCGATAGTCCACAGATTACAGAATGCCTGCAGATGTGCATCGGAAACTACTACTGGTCTTCCAAGGGAACGATCAAGCGTAAACTGTTTGAGACGTTACTCCCATGGAGGTAAGTGCGCATGGTGACTGTTGTATTCAATCCCGATGCAATTTCTGTGTTTCATCAACACCCTGGCAGTCCACAGATTGCAGAATGCCTCCAGATGTGCATCGGAAACTACTACTGGTCTTCCAGGGAACGATCAAAGCGTAAACAGTTTGAGACATTACTCCCATGGAGGTAAGTGCGCATGGTGACTGTTGTATTCATTCCCGATGCAATTTTTTTTTCATCAACACTCTGGCAGTCCACAGATTGCAGAATGCCTCCAGATGTGCATCGGAAACTACTACTGGTCTTCCAGGGACCGATCAAAGCGTAGACTGTTTGAGACATTACTCCCATGGAGGAAAGTGCGCATGGTGACTGTTGTATTCAATCCCGATGCAATTTTATTTTTCATCAACACTCTTATAGTCCACAGAATACAGAATGCCTCCACATGTGCATCGGAAACTACTACTGGTCTTTCCAAGGGAACAATCAAAGCGTAAACCGTTTGAGACGGTACTCCCATGGAGGTAAGTGCGCATGGTGACTGTTGTATTCAATCCCGATGCAATTGTGGTTTCATTAACACTCTGATAGTCCTCAGATTACAGAATGCCTCCAGATGTGAATCGGAAACTACTACTGGTCTACCAGGAAACGATCAAAGCGTAGACTGTTTGAGACATTACTCCCATGGAGGTAAGTGCGCAAGGTGACTGTTGTATTCAATCCCGATGCAATTTCTGTGTTTCATCAACACTCTGATAGCCCACAGATTACAGAATGCCTCCAGATGTGCATCGGAAACTACTACTGGTCCTTCCAAGGGAACGATCAAAGCGTAACCTGTTTGTGACGGTACTCCCATGGAGGTAAGTGCGCATGGTGACTGCTGTATTCAATCCCAATGCAACTTCTGTGTTTCATCAACACTCTGATATTCCACAGATTACAGAATGCCTCCAGATGTGCATCGGAAACTACTACTGGTCTTCCAGGGAACGATAAAAACGTAAACTGTTTCAGACATTACTCCCATGAGGGTAAGTGCGCATGGTGACTGTTGTATTCAATTCCGAAGCCATATCTGTGTTTCATCAACACTCTGATAGTCGACAGGATACAGAATGCCTCCAGATGTGCATCGGAAACTACTACTGGTCTTCCAATGAACGATCAAAGCGTAGACTGTTTGAGACATTACTCCCATATAGGACAGTGCGCATGCTGACTGTTGTACTCAATCCCGATGCAATTTCTGTGTTTCATTAACACTCTGATAGTCCACAGATTACAGAATTCCTCCAAATCTGCATCGGAACTCCTACTGGTCTTCCAGGGAACGATCAAAGCGTAGACTGTTTCAGACATTACTCCCATGGAGGAAAGTGCGCATGGTGACTGTTGTATTCAATCCCGATGCAATTGTGGTTTCATTAACACTCTGATAGTCCACAGATTACAGAATGCCTCCAGATGTGCATCGGAAACTACTACTGGTCTTCCAGGATACGATCAAAGCGTAAACTGTTTTGAGACATTACTGCCACGGAGGAATGTGCGCATGGTGACTGTTGTATTCAATCCCGATGCAATTTCTGTGTTTCATCATTACCCTGACAGTCCACAGATTGCAGAATGCCTGCAGTTGTGCATCAGAAACTACTACTGGTGTTCCAGGGAACGATCAAAATGTAAACTGTTTGAGACATTACTCCCATGGAGGTAAGTGGGCATGGTGACTCTTGTATTCGATCCCGATGCAATTTCTGTGTTTCATCAACACTCTGATTGTCCACATATTACAGAATGCCTCCAGATGTGCATCGGAAACTACTACTGGTCTTCCGGGAAATGATCAAAGCGTAAACTGTTTGAGACATTACTCTCATGGAGGAAAGTGCGCATGGTGACTGTTGTATCCAATCCCGATGCAATTTTGGTTTCATCAACACTCTGATACTCCACAGATTACAGAATGCCTCCAGATGTGCATCGGAGACTACTACTGGTCTTCCAGGAAACGTTCGAAGCGTAGACTGTTTGAGACATTACTCCCATGGAGGAAAGTTCGCATGGTGACTGTTGTATTCAATCCCGATGCAATTTTGGTTTCATCAACTCTCTGATAGGTCACAGATTACAGAATGCCTCCAGAAGTGCATCGGAGACTACTACTGGTCTTCCAGGAAACGATCAAAGCGTAGACTTTTTGAGACATTACTCCCATGGAGGTAAGTGCGCATGGTGACTGTTGTATTCAATCTTAATGCAATTTCTGTGTTTCATCAACACTCTGATAGTCCACAGATTACAGAATGCCTCCAGATGTGCATCGGGAACTTCTACTGGTCTTCCAAGGAACGATCAAAGCGTAGACTGTTTGAGACATTACTCCCATATAGGAGAGTGCGCATGGTGACTCTTGTACACAATCCCGATGCAATTACTGTGTTTCATCAACACTCTGATAGTCCACAGATTACAGAATGGCTCCAGATGTGCATCGGAAACTACTACTGGTCTTCCAAGGGAACGATCAAAGCGTAAACTGTTTGAGACGTTTCTCCCATGGAGGTAAGTGCGCATGGTGACTGTTGTACTCAATCCCTATGCAATTTCTGTGTTTCATCAACACCCTGGCAGTCCACAGATTGCAGAATTCCTCCAGATGTGCATCGGAAACTACTACTGGTCTTCCAGGGAACGATCAAAGCGTAAACAGTTTGAGACATAACTCCCATGTAGGTAAGTGCGCATGGTGACTGTTGTATTCAATCCCGATGCAATTTTTTTTTTCATCAACACTCTGATAGTCCACAGATTACAGAATGCCTCCAGATGTGCATCGGCAACTACTACTTGTCGTCCAGGAAACGATCAAAGCGTAGACTGTTTGAGACATTACTCCCATGGAGGAAAGTGCGCATGGTGACTGTTGTATTCAATCCCGATGCAATTTTTTTTTTTTCATCAACACTCTGATAGTCCACAGATTACAGAATGCCTCCACATGTGCATCGGAAACTACTACTGGTCCTTCCAAGGGAACGATCAAAGCGTAAACTGTTTGTGACTGTACTCGCATGGAGGTAAGTGCGCATGGTGACTGTAGTATTCAATCCCGATGCAATTTCTGTGTTTCATCAACACCCTGACAGTCCACAGATTGCAGAATGCCTGCAGATGTGCATCGGTAACTACTACTGGTCTTCCAGGGAACGATCAAAACGTAAACTGTTTGAGACATTACTCCCATGGAGGAAAGTGCGCATGGTGACTGTTGTATTCAATCCCGATGCAATTTTTTTTTTTTCATTAACACTCTGATAGTCCACAGATTACAGAATGCCTCCAGATGTGCATCGCAAACTACTACTGGTCTTCCAAGGAACGATCAAAGCGTAGACTGTTTGAGACATTACTCCCATATAGGACAGTGCGCAATTTTGACTGTTGTACACAATCCCGATGCAATTTCTGTGTTTCATAAACACTCCGATAGTCCACAGATTACAGAATGCCTCCAGATGTGCATCGAAAACTACTACTGGTCTTCCAATTGAACGATCAAAGCGTAAACTGTTTGAGACGTTACTCCCATGGAGGTAAGTGCGCATGGTGACTGTTGTATTCAATCCCGATGCAATTTCTGTGTTTCATCAACACCCTGGCAGTCCACAGATTGCAGAATGCCTCCAGATGTGCATCGGAAACTACTACTGGTCTTCTAGGGAACGATCAAAGCGTAGACTGTTTGAGACATTACTCCCATAGAGGTAAGTGCGCATGGTGACCCTTGTATTCAATCCCAATGCAATTTCTGTGTTTCATCAACACTCAGATAGTCCACAGATTACCGAATGTCTCCAGATGTGCATCGGAAACTACTACTGGTCTTCCGAGGGAACGATCAAAGCGTAAACTGTTTGAGACATACTCCCATGGAGGTAAGTACGCAAGGTGAATTTTGTATTCAATCCCGATGCAATTTCTGTGTTTCATCTACATTCTGACAGTCCACAGATTACAGAATGCCTCCAGATGTGCATCGCAAACTACTACTGGTTTTCCGAGGAACGATCAAAGCGTAGACTGTTTGAGACATTACTCCCATATACGACAGTGCGCAATTTTGACTGTTGTACACAATCCCGATGCAATTTCTGTGTTTCATAAACACTCCGATAGTCCACAGATTACAGAATGCCTGCAGATGTGCATCGGAAACTACTACTGGTCTTCCAAGGGAACGATCAAGCGTAAACTGTTTGAGACGTTACTCCCATGGAGGTAAGTGCGCATGGTGACTGTTGTATTCAATCCCGATGCAATTTCTGTGTTTCATCAACACCCTGGCAGTCCACAGATTGCAGAATGCCTCCAGATGTGCATCGGAAACTACTACTGGTCTTCCAGGGAACGATCAAAGCGTAAACAGTTTGAGACATTACTCCCATGGAGGTAAGTGCGCATGGTGACTGTTGTATTCATTCCCGATGCAATTTTTTTTTCATCAACACTCTGGCAGTCCACAGATTGCAGAATGCCTCCAGATGTGCATCGGAAACTACTACTGGTCTTCCAGGGACCGATCAAAGCGTAGACTGTTTGAGACATTACTCCCATGGAGGAAAGTGCGCATGGTGACTGTTGTATTCAATCCCGATGCAATTTTATTTTTCATCAACACTCTTATAGTCCACAGAATACAGAATGCCTCCACATGTGCATCGGAAACTACTACTGGTCTTTCCAAGGGAACAATCAAAGCGTAAACCGTTTGAGACGGTACTCCCATGGAGGTAAGTGCGCATGGTGACTGTTGTATTCAATCCCGATGCAATTGTGGTTTCATTAACACTCTGATAGTCCTCAGATTACAGAATGCCTCCAGATGTGAATCGGAAACTACTACTGGTCTACCAGGAAACGATCAAAGCGTAGACTGTTTGAGACATTACTCCCATGGAGGTAAGTGCGCAAGGTGACTGTTGTATTCAATCCCGATGCAATTTCTGTGTTTCATCAACACTCTGATAGCCCACAGATTACAGAATGCCTCCAGATGTGCATCGGAAACTACTACTGGTCCTTCCAAGGGAACGATCAAAGCGTAACCTGTTTGTGACGGTACTCCCATGGAGGTAAGTGCGCATGGTGACTGCTGTATTCAATCCCAATGCAACTTCTGTGTTTCATCAACACTCTGATATTCCACAGATTACAGAATGCCTCCAGATGTGCATCGGAAACTACTACTGGTCTTCCAGGGAACGATAAAAACGTAAACTGTTTCAGACATTACTCCCATGAGGGTAAGTGCGCATGGTGACTGTTGTATTCAATTCCGAAGCCATATCTGTGTTTCATCAACACTCTGATAGTCGACAGGATACAGAATGCCTCCAGATGTGCATCGGAAACTACTACTGGTCTTCCAATGAACGATCAAAGCGTAGACTGTTTGAGACATTACTCCCATATAGGACAGTGCGCATGCTGACTGTTGTACTCAATCCCGATGCAATTTCTGTGTTTCATTAACACTCTGATAGTCCACAGATTACAGAATTCCTCCAAATCTGCATCGGAACTCCTACTGGTCTTCCAGGGAACGATCAAAGCGTAGACTGTTTCAGACATTACTCCCATGGAGGAAAGTGCGCATGGTGACTGTTGTATTCAATCCCGATGCAATTGTGGTTTCATTAACACTCTGATAGTCCACAGATTACAGAATGCCTCCAGATGTGCATCGGAAACTACTACTGGTCTTCCAGGATACGATCAAAGCGTAAACTGTTTTGAGACATTACTGCCACGGAGGAATGTGCGCATGGTGACTGTTGTATTCAATCCCGATGCAATTTCTGTGTTTCATCATTACCCTGACAGTCCACAGATTGCAGAATGCCTGCAGATGTGCATCAGAAACTACTACTGGTGTTCCAGGGAACGATCAAAATGTAAACTGTTTGAGACATTACTCCCATGGAGGTAAGTGGGCATGGTGACTCTTGTATTCGATCCCGATGCAATTTCTGTGTTTCATCAACACTCTGATTGTCCACATATTACAGAATGCCTCCAGATGTGCATCGGAAACTACTACTGGTCTTCCGGGAAATGATCAAAGCGTAAACTGTTTGAGACATTACTCTCATGGAGGAAAGTGCGCATGGTGACTGTTGTATCCAATCCCGATGCAATTTTGGTTTCATCAACACTCTGATACTCCACAGATTACAGAATGCCTCCAGATGTGCATCGGAGACTACTACTGGTCTTCCAGGAAACGTTCGAAGCGTAGACTGTTTGAGACATTACTCCCATGGAGGAAAGTGCGCAGGGTGACTGTTGTATTCAATCCCAATGCTACTTCTGTGTTTCATCAACACTCTGATAGTCCACAGATTACAGAATGCCTCCAGATGTGCATCGGAAACTACTACTGGTCTTCCAGGGAACGATCAAAACGTAAACTGTTTGAGACATTACTCCCATAGTGGAAAGTGCGCATTGTGACTGTTGTATTCAATCCCAATGCAATATCTGTGTTTCATCAACACTCTGATAGTCCACAGATTACAGAATGTCTCCAGATGTGCATCGGAAACTACTACTGGTCTTCCAAGGAAACGATCAAAGCGTAAACTGTTTGAGACGTAACTCCCATGGAGGTAAGTGCGCATGGTGACTGTTGTATTCAATCCCCATGCAATTTCTGTGTTTCATCAACACTCTGGCAGTCCACAGATTGCAGAATGCCTCCAGATGTGCATCGGAAACTACTACTGGTCTTCCAGGGAACGATCAAAGCGTAGACTGTTTGAGACATTACTCCCATGGAGGAAAGTGCGCATGGTGACTGTTGTATTCAATCCCGATGCAATTTTTTTTTTCATCAACACTCTGAGAGTCCACAGATTACAGAATGCCTCCACATGTGCATCGGAAACTACTACTGGTCTTTCCGAGGGAACGATCAAAGCGTAAACTGTTTGAGACGGTACTCCCATGGAGGTAAGTGCGCATGGTGACTGTAGTATTCAATCCCGATTCAATTCCTGTGTTTCATCAACACCCTGACAGTCCACAGATTGCAGAATGCCTGCAGATGTGCATCGGAAACTACTACTGGTCTTCCAGGAACGATCAAAATGGAAACTGTTTGAGACATTACTCCCATGGAGGTAAGTGGGCATGGTGACTGTTGTATTCGATCCCGATGCAATTTCTGTGTTTCATCAACACTCTGATGGTCCACATATTACAGAATGCCTCCAGATGTGCATCGGAGACTACTACTGGTCTTCCAGGAAACGATCAAAGCGTAGACTGTTTGAGACATTACTCTCATGGAGGAAAGTGCGCATGGTGACTGTTGTATTCAATCCCGATGCAATTTCTGTGTTTCATCAACACTCTGATAGTCCACAGATTACAGAATGCCTCCAGATGTGCATCGGAAACTACTACTGGTCCTTCCAAGGGAACGATCAAAGCGTAAACTGTTTGTGACGGTACTCCCATGGAGGTAAGTGCGCATGGTGACTGTTGTATTCAATCCCGATGCAACATCTGTGTTTCATCAACACTCTGATAGTCGACAGAATACAGAATGCCTCCAGACGTGCATCGGAAACTACTACTGGTCTTCCAGGGAACGATCAAAGCGTAGACTGTTTGAGACATTACTCCCATGGAGGAAAGTGCGCATGGTGACTGTTGTATTCAATCCCAATGCAATTTCTGTGTTTCATCAACACCCTGACAGTCCACAGATTGCAGAATGCCTGCAGATGTGCATCGGAAACTACTACTGGTCTTCCAGGAACGATCAAAATGGAAACTGTTTGAGACATTACTCCCATGGAGGTAAGTGGGCATGGTGACTGTTGTATTCAATCCCGATGCAATTGTGGTTTCATTAACACTCTGATAGTCCTTAGATTACAGAATGCCTCCAGATGTGAATCGGAAACTACTACTGGTCTTCCAGGAAACGATCAAAGCGCAGAATGTTTGAGACATTACTCCCATGGAGGTAAGTGCGCATGGTGACTGTTGTATTCAATCCCGATGCAATTTCTGTGTTTCATCAACACTCTGATAGTCCACAGATTACAGAATGCCTCCAGATGTGCATCGGAAACTACTACTGGTCCTTCCAAGGGAACGATCAAAGCGTAAACTATTTGTGACGGTACTCCCATGGAGGTAAGTGCGCATGGTGACTGTTGTATTCAATCCCGATGCAATATCTGTGTTTCATCAACACTCTGATAGTCGACAGAATACAGAATGCCTCCAGACGTGCATCGGAAACTACTACTGGTCTTCCAGGGAACGATCAAAGCGTAGACTGTTTGAGACATTACTCCCATGGAGGAAAGTGCGCATGGTGACTGTTGTATTCAATCCCAATGCAATTTCTGTGTTTCATCAACACTCTGATGGTCCATAGATTACAGAATGTCTCCAGATGTGCATCGGAAACTACTACTGGTCTTCCAAGGGAACGATCAAAGCGTAAACTGTTTGAGACATTACTCCCATGGAGGTAAGTGCGCATGGTGAATTTTGTATTAAATCCCTATGCAATTTCTGTGTTTCATCAACATTCTGACAGTCCACAGATTACAGAATGCCTCCAGATGTGCATCTCAAACTACTACTGGTCTTCCAAGGAACGATCAACCGTTGACTGTTTGAGACAATACTCCCATATAAGACAGTGTGCATGGTGACTGTTGTACTCAATCCCGATGCAAGTTCTGTGTTTCATCAACACTCTGATAGTCCACAGATTACAGAATGCCTCCAGATGTGCATCGGAAACTACTACTGGTCTTCCAAGGGAACGATCAAAGCGTAAACTGTTTGAGACGTTACTACCATGGAGGTAAGTGCGCATGGTGACTGTTGTATTCAATCTCGATGCAATTTCTGTGTCTCATCAACACCCTAGCAGTCCACTGATTGCAGAATGCCTCCAGATGTGCATCGGAAACTACTACTGGTCTTCCAGGGAACGATCAAATCGTAAACTGTTTGAGAGATTACTCCCATGGAGGTAAGTTCGCATGGTGAATGTTGTATTCAATCCCTATAAAATTGTAGTTTCATTAACACTCGGATAGTCCACAGATTACAGAATGCCTCCAGATGTGCATCGGATACTACTACTGGTCCTTCCAAGGGAACGATCAAAGCGTTAACTGTTTGAGACGGTACTCCCATGGAGGTAAGTGCGCATGGTGACTGTAGTATTCAATCCCGATGCAATTTCTGTGTTTCATCAACACAATGACAGTCCACAGATTGCAGAATGCCCGCAGATGTGCATCGGAAACTGCTACTGGTCTTCCAGGGAACGATCAAAATGTAAACTGTTTTTGACATTACTCCCATGGAGGTAAATGGGCATGGTGACTGTTGTATTCAATCCCGATGCAATTTCTGTGTTTCATCAACACTCTGATTGTCCACATATTACAGAATGCCTAGAGATGTGCATCGGAAACTACTACTGGTCTTCCAGGAAATGATCAAAGCGTATACAGTTTGAGACATTACACCCATGGGGGAAAGTGCGCATGGTGACTGTTGTATTTAATCCCAATGCTATTTCGGTGTTTCATCAACACTCTGATAGTCCACAGATTACAGAATGCCTCCAGATGTGTATCGGAAACTACTACTGGTCTTGCAGGGAACGATCAAAGTTTAGACTGTTTGAAACATTACTCTCATGGAGGAAAGTTCGCATGGTGACTGTTGTACTCAATCCCGATGCATTTTTGGTTTCATCAACCCTCTGATAGTTCACAGATTACAGAATGCCTCCAGAAGTGCATCGGAGACTACTACTGGTCTTCCAGGAAACGATCAAAGCGTAGACTTTTTGAGACATTACTCCCATGGAGGTAAGTGGGCATGGTGACTGTTGTATTCGATCCCGATGCAATTTCTGTGTTTCATCAACACTCTGATGGTCCACATATTACAGAATGCCTCCAGATGTGCATCGGAGACTACTACTGGTCTTCCAGGAAACGATCAAAGCGTAGACTGTTTGAGACATTACTCCCATGGAGGAAAGTGCGCATGGTGACTGTTGTATTCAATCCCGATGCAATTTCTGTGTTTCATCAACACTCTGATAGTCCACAGATTACAGAATGCCTCCAGATGTGCATCGGAAACTACTACTGGTCCTTCCAAGGGAACGATCAAAGCGTAAACTGTTTCTGACGGTACTCCCATGGAGGTAAGTGCGCATGGTGACTGTTGTATTCAATCCCGATGCAACATCTGTGTTTCATCAACACTCTGATAGTCGACAGAATACAGAATGCCTCCAGACGTGCATCGGAAACTACTACTGGTCTTCCAGGGAACGATCAAAGCGTAGACTGTTTGAGACATTACTCCCATGGAGGAAAGTGCGCATGGTGACTGTTGTATTCAATCCCAATGCAATTTCTGTGTTTCATCAACACCCTGACAGTCCACAGATTGCAGAATGCCTGCAGATGTGCATCGGAAACTACTACTGGTCTTCCAGGAACGATCAAAATGGAAACTGTTTGAGACATTACTCCCATGGAGGTAAGTGGGCATGGTGAGTGTTGTATTCAATCCCGATGCAGATGTGGTTTCATTAACACTCTGATAGTCCTCAGATTACAGAATGCCTCCAGATGTGAATCGGAAACTACTACTGGTCTTCCAGGAAACGATCAAAGCGCAGAATGTTTGAGACATTACTCCCATGGAGGTAAGTGCGCATGGTGACTGTTGTATTCAATCCCGATGCAATTTCTGTGTTTCATCAACACTCTGATAGTCCACAGATTACAGAATGCCTCCAGATGTGCATCGGAAACTACTACTGGTCCTTCCAAGGGAACGATCAAAGCGTAAACTATTTGTGACGGTACTCCCATGGAGGTAAGTGCGCATGGTGACTGTTGTATTCAATCCCGATGCAATATCTGTGTTTCATCAACACTCTGATAGTCGACAGAATACAGAATGCCTCCAGACGTGCATCGGAAACTACTACTGGTCTTCCAGGGAACGATCAAAGCGTAGACTGTTTGAGACATTACTCCCATGGAGGTAAGTGCGCATGGTGAATTTTGTATTAAATCCCTATGCAATTTCTTTGTTTCATCAACATTCTGACAGTCCACAGATTACAGAATGCCTCCAGATGTGCATCTCAAACTACTACTGGTCTTCCAAGGAACGATCAACCGTTGACTGTTTGAGACAATACTCCCATATAAGACAGTGTGCATGGTGACTGTTGTACTCAATCCCGATGCAAGTTCTGTGTTTCATCAACACTCTGATAGTCCACAGATTACAGAATGCCTCCAGATGTGCATCGGAAACTACTACTGGTCTTCCAAGGGAACGATCAAAGCGTAAACTGTTTGAGACGTTACTACCATGGAGGTAAGTGCGCATGGTGACTGTTGTATTCAATCTCGATGCAATTTCTGTGTTTCATCAACACCCTAGCAGTCCACTGATTGCAGAATGCCTCCAGATGTGCATTGGAAACTACTACTGGTCTTCCAGGGAACGATCAAAGCGTAAACTGTTTGAGAGATTACTCCCATGGAGGTAAGTTCGCATGGTGAATGTTGTATTCAATCCCTATGAAATTGTAGTTTCATTAACACTCTGATAGTCCACAGATTACAGAATGCCTCCAGATGTGCATCGGATACTACTACTGGTCCTTCCAAGGGAACGATCAAAGCGTTAACTGTTTGAGACGGTACTCCCATGGAGGTAAGTGCGCATGGTGACTGTAGTATTCAATCCCGATGCAATTTCTGTGTTTCATCAACACAATGACAGTCCACAGATTGAAGAATGCCCGCAGATGTGCATCGGAAACTGCTACTGGTCTTCCAGGGAACGATCAAAATGTAAACTGTTTGTGACATTACTCCCATGGAGGTAAATGGGCATGGTGACTGTTGTATTCAATCCCGATGCAATTTCTGTGTTTCATCAACACTCTGATTGTCCACATATTACAGAATGCCTAGAGATGTGCATCGGAAACTACTACTGGTCTTCCAGGAAATGATCAAAGCGTATACAGTTTGAGACATTACACCCATGGGGGAAAGTGCGCATGGTGACTGTTGTATTTAATCCCAATGCTATTTCGGTGTTTCATCAACACTCTGATAGTCCACAGATTACAGAATGGCTCCAGATGTGCATCGGAAACTACTACTGTTCTTTCAAGGGAACGATCAAAGCGCAAACTGTTTGAGACGTTTCTCCCATGGAGGTAAGTGCGCATGGTGACTGTTGTACTCAATCCCTATGCAATTTCTGTGTTTCATCAACACCCTGCCAGTCCACAGATTGCAGAATTCCTCCAGATGTGCATCGGAAACTACTACTGGTCTTCCAGGAAACGATCAAAGCGTAGACTGTTTGAGACATTACTCCCATGGAGGAAAGTGCGCATGGTGACTGTTGTATTCAATCCCGATGCAATTTTTTTTTTCATCAACACTCTGATAGTCCACGGATTACAGAATGCCTCCACATGTGCATCGGAAACTACTACTGGTCCTTCCAAGGGAACGATCAAAGCGTAAACTGTTTGTGACGGTACTCGCATGGAGGTAAGTGCGCATGGTGACTGTAGTACTCAATCCCGATGCAATTTCTGTGTTTCATCAACACCCTGACAGTCCACAGATTGCAGAATGCCTGCAGATGTGCATCCGTAACTACTACTGGTCTTCCAGGGAACGATCAAAACGTAAACTGTTTGAGACATTACTCCCATAGAGGAAAGTGCGCATGGTGACCCTTGTATTCAATCCCAATGCAATTTCTGTGTTTCATCAACACTCTGATAGTCCACAGATTACAGAATGCCTCCAGATGTGCATCGGAAACTACTACTGGTCTTTCCAAGGGAACGATCAAAGCGTAAACTGTTTGTGACGGTACTCCCATGGAGGTAAGTGCGCATGGTGACTGTTGTATTCAATCCCGATGCAATATCTGTGTTTCATCAACACTCTGATAGTCGACAGAATACAGAATGCCTCCAGACGTGCATCGGAAACTACTACTGGTCTTCCAGGGAACGATCAAAGCGTAGACTGTTTGAGACATTACTCCCATATAGGACAGTGCGCAATTTTGACTGTTGTACACAATCCCGATGCAATTTCTGTGTTTCATCAACACTGTGATAGTCCACAGATTACAGAATGCCTCCAGATGTGCATCGGAAACTACTACTGGTCTTCCAAGGGAACGATCAAAGCGTAAACTGTTTGAGACGTTACTACCATGGAGGTAAGTGCGCATGGTGACTGTTGTATTCAATCCCAATGCAATTTCTGTGTTTCATCAACACTCTGATGGTCCACAGATTACAGAATGTCTCCAGATGTGCATCGGAAACTACTACTGGTCTTCCAAGGGAACGATCAAAGCGTAAACTGTTTGAGACATTACTCCCATGGAGGTAAGTGCGCATGGTGAATTTTGTATTAAATCCCTATGCAATTTCTGTGTTTCATCAACATTCTGACAGTCCACAGATTACAGAATGCCTCCAGATGTGCATCTCAAACTACTACTGGTCTTCCAAGGAACGATCAACCGTTGACTGTTTGAGACAATACACCCATATAGGACAGTGCGCATGGTGACTGTTGTACTCAATCCCGATGCAAGTTCTGTGTTTCATCAACACTCTGATAGTCCACAGATTACAGAATGCCTCCAGATGTGCATCGGAAACTACTACTGGTCTTCCAAGGGAACGATCAAAGCGTAAACTGTTTGAGACGTTACTACCATGGAGGTAAGTGCGCATGGTGACTGTTGTATTCAATCTCGATGCAATTTCTGTGTTTCATCAACACCCTGGCAGTCCACTGATTGCAGAATGCCTCCAGATGTGCATCGGAAACTACTACTGGTCTTCCAGGGAACGATCAAAGCGTAAACTGTTTGAGAGATTACTCCCATGGAGGTAAGTTCGCATGGTGACTGTTGTATTCAATCCCGATGAAATTGTAGTTTCATTAACACTCTGATAGTCCACAGATTACAGAATGCCTCCACATATGCATCGGAAACTACTACTGGTCTTCCAGGAAACGATCAAAGCGTAGAATGTTTGAGACATTACCACCATGGAGGTAAGTGCGCATGGTGACTGTTGTATTCAATCCCGATGCAATTTCTGTTTCATCAACACTCTGATAGTCCACAGATTACAGAATGCCTCCACATGAGCATCGGAAACTACTACTGGTCCTTCCAAGGGAACGATCAAAGCGTAAACTGTTTGAGACGGTACTCCAATGGAGGTAAGTGCGCATGGTGACTGTAGTATTCAATCCCGATGCAATTTCTGTGTTTCATCAACACCCTGACAGTCCACAAATTACAGAATACCTTCAGATGTGCATCGGAAACTACTACTGGTCTTCCAGGAAATGTTCAAAGCGTAAACTATTTGAGACATTACTCTCATGGAGGAAAGTGCTCATTTTGACTGTTGTATTCAGTCCCGAAGCAATTTTGGTTTCATCAACACTCTGATAGTCCACAGATTACAGAATGCCTCCAGATGTGCATCGGAGATTACTACTGGTCTTCCAGGAAACGATCGAAGCGTAGACTGTTTGAGACATTATTCCCATGGAGGAAAGTGCGCATGGTGACTGTTGTATTCAATCCCGATGCAATTTTGGTTTCATTAACACTCTGATAGTCCACAGATTACAGAATGCCTCCAGATGTGCATCGGAAACTACTACTGGTCTTCCAGGAAACGATCAAAGCGTAGACTGTTTGAGACATTACTCCCATGGAGTTAAGTGCGCATGGTGACTGTTGTATTCAATCCCGATGCAATTTCTGTGTTTCATCAACACTCTGATTGTCCACAGATTACAGAATGCCTCCAGATGTGCATCGGATACTACAACTGGTCCTTCCAAGGGAACGATCAATGCGTTAACTGTTTGAGACGGTACTCCCATGGAGGTAAGTGCGCATGGTGACTGTAGTATTCAATCCCGATGCAATTTCTGTGTTTCATCAACACCCTGACAGTCCACAGATTGCAGAATGCCTGCAGATGTGCATCGGAAACTACTACTGGTCTTCCAGGGAACGATCAAAGTGTAAACTGTTTGTGACATTACTCCCATGGAGGTAAGTGGGCATGGTGACTGTTGTATTTAATCCCGATGCAATTTCTGTGTTTCATCAACACTCTGATTGTCCACATATTACAGAATGCCTCCAGATGTGTATCGGAAACTACTACTGGTCTTGCAGGGAACGATCAAAGTTTAGACTGTTTGAAACATTACTCCCATGGAGGAAAGTGCGCATGGTGACTGTTGTATTCAATCCCGATGCAATTTTTTTTTTCATCAACACTCTGATAGTCCACAGATTACAGAATGCCTCCACATGTGCATCGGAAACTACTACTGGTCCTTCCAAGGGAACGATCAAAGCGTAAACTGTTTGTGACGGTACTAGCATGGAGGTAAGTGCGCATGGTGACTGTAGTATTCAATCCCGATGCAATATCTGTGTTTCATCAACACCCTGACAGTCCACAGATTGCAGAATGCCTGCAGATGTGCATCGGTAACTACTACTGGTCTTCCAGGGAACGATCAAAACGTAATCTGTTTGAGACATTACTCCCATGGAGGTAAGTGCGCATGGTGACTGTTGTATTCAATCCCGATGCAATATCTGTGTTTCATCAACACTCTGATAGTCGACAGAATACAGAATGCCTCCAGATGTGCATCGGAAACTACTACTGGTCTTCTAGGGAACGATCAAAGCGTAGACTGTTTGAGACATTACTCCCATAGAGGAAAGTGGGCATGGTGACCCTTGTATTCAATCCCAATGCAATTTCTGTGTTTCATCAACACTCTGATAGTCCACAGATTACCGAATGTCTCCAGATGTGCATCGGAAACTACTACTGGTCTTCCAAGGGAACGATCAAAGCGTAAACTGTTTGAGACATACTCCCATGGAGGTAAGTACGCAAGGTGAATTTTGTATTCAATCCCGATGCAATTTCTTTGTTTCATCTTCATTCTGACAGTCCACAGATTACAGAATGCCTCCAGATGTGCATCGCAAACTACTACTGGTCTTCCAAGGAACGATCAAAGCGTACACTGTTTGAGACATTACTCCCATATAGGACAGTGCGCAATTTTGACTGTTGTACACAATCCCGATGCAATTTCTGTGTTTCATAAACACTCCGATAGTCCACAGATTACAGAATGCCTCCAGATGTGCATCGGAAACTACTACTGGTCTTCCAAGGGAACGATCAAAGCGTAAACTGTTTGAGACGTTACTCCCATGGAGGTAAGTGCGCATGGTGACTGTTGTATTCAATCCCGATGCAATTTCTGTGTTTCATCAACACCCTGGCAGTCCACAGATTGCAGAATGCCTCCAGATGTGCATCGGAAACCACTACTGGTCTTCCAGGGAACGATCAAAACGTAAACTGTTTGAGACATTACTCCCATGGAGGTAAGTACGCATGGTGACTGTTGTATTCAATCGCGATGCAATATCTGTGTTTCATCAACACTCTGATAGTCGACAGAATACAGAATGCCTCCAGATGTGCATCGGAAACTACTACTGGTCTTCTAGGGAACGATCAAAGCGTAGACTGTTTGAGACATTACTCCCATAGAGGAAAGTGCGCATGGTGACCCTTGTATTCAATCCCAATGCAATTTCTGTGTTTCATCAACGCTCTGATAGGCCACAGATTACCGAATGTCTCCAGATGTGCATCGGAAACTACTACTGGTCTTCCAAGGGAACGATCAAAGCGTAAACTGTTTGAGACATACTCCCATGGAGGTAAGTACGCAACGTGAATTTTGTATTCAATCCCGATGCAATTTCTGTGTTTCATCTACATTCTGACAGTCCACAGATTACAGAATGCCTCCAGATGTACATCGCAAACTACTACTGGTCTTCCAAGGAACGATCAAAGCGTAGACTGCTTGAGACATTACTCCCATATAGGACAGTGCGCAATTTTGACTGTTGTACACAATCCCGATGCAATTTCTGTGTTTCATAAACACTCCGATAGTCCACAGATTACAGAATGCCTCCAGATGTGCATCGGAAACTACTACTGGTGCTTCCAAGGGAACGATCAAAGCGTAAACTGTTTGAGACGTTACTCCCATGGAGGTAAGTGCGCATGGTGACTGTTGTATTCAATCCCGATGCAATTTCTGTGTTTCATCAACACCCTGGCAGTCCACTGATTGCAGAATGCCTCCAGATGTGCATCGGAAACTACTACTGGTCTTCCAGGGAACGATCAAAGCGTAAACAGTTTGAGACATTACTCCAATGGAGGTAAGTGCGCATGGTGACTGTTGTATTCAATCCCGATGCAATTTTTTTTTCATCAACACTCTGGCAGTCCACTGATTGCAGAATGCCTCCAGATGTGCATCGGAAACTACTACTGGTCTTCCAATGAACGATCAAAGCGTAGACTGTTTGAGACATTACTCCCATATAGGACAGTGCGCATGCTGACTGTTGTACTCAATCCCGATGCAATTTCTGTGTTTCATTAACATTCTGATAGTCCACAGATTACAGAATTCCTCCAAATCTGCATCGGAACTCCTACTGGTCTTCCAGGGAACGATCAAAGCGTAGACTGTTTCAGACATTACTCCCATGGAGGAAAGTGCGCATGGTAACTGTTGCATTCAATCCCGATGCAATTGTGGTTTCATTAACACTCTGATAGTCCACAGATTACAGAATGCCTAGAGATGTGCATCGGAAACTGCTACTGGTCTTCCAGGATACGATCAAAGCGTAAACTGTTTGAGACATTACTGCCACGGAGGAATGTGCGCATGGTGACTGTTGTATTCAATCCCGATGCAATTTCTGTGTTTCATCAATACCCTGACAGTCCACAGATTGCAGCATGCCTGCAGATGTGCATCAGAAACTACTACTGGAGTTCCAGGGAACGATCAAAATGTAAACTGTTTGAGACATTACTCCCATGGAGGTAAGTGGGCATGGTGACTCTTGTATTCGATCCCGATGCAATTTCTGTGTTTCATCAACACTCTGATTGTCCACATATTACAGAATGCCTCCAGATGTGCATCGGAAACTACTACTGGTCTTCCGGGAAATGATCAAAGCGTAAACTGTTTGAGACATTACTCTCATGGAGGAAAGTGCGCATGGTGACTGTTGTATTCAATCCCGATGCAATTTTGGTTTCATCAACACTCTGATACTCCACAGATTACAGAATGCCTCCAGATGTGCATCGGAGACTACTACTGGTCTTCCAGGAAACTTTCGAAGCGTAGACTGTTTGAGACATTACTCCCATGGAGGAAAGTGCGCAGGGTGACTGTTGTATTCAATCCCAATGCAACTTCTGTGTTTCATCAACACTCTGATAGTCCACAGATTACAGAATGCCTCAAGATGTGCATCGGAAACTACTACTGGTCTTCCAGGGAACGATCAAATCGTAAACTGTTTGAGACATTACTCCCATGGAGGTAAGTGCGCATGGTGACTGTTGTATTCAATCCCGATGCAATTTCTGTGTTTCATCAACACTCTGATAGTCGACAGAATACAGAATCCCTCCAGATGTGCATCGGAAACTACTACTGGTCTTCCAGGGATCGATCAAAGCGTAGACTGTTTGAGACATTACTCCCATAGAGGAAAGTGCGCATGGTGACTGTTGTATTCAATCCCAAAGCAATATCTGTGTTTCATCAACACTCTGATAGTCCACAGATTACAGAATGTCTCCAGATGTGCATCGGAACTACTACTGGTCTTCCAAGGGAACGATCAAAGCGTAAACTGTTTGAGACGTAACTCCCATGGAGGTAAGTGCGCATGGTGACTGTTGTATTCAATCCCGATGCAATTTCTGTGTTTCATCAACACCCTGGCAGTCCACAGATTGCAGAATGCCTCCAGATGTGCATCGGAAACTACTACTGGTCTTCCAGGGAACGATCAAAGCGTAAACTGTTTGTGACGGTACTCCCATGGAGGTAAGTGCGCATGGTGACTGTTGTATTCAATCCCAATGCAACTTCTGTGTTTCATCAACACTCTGATATTCCACAGATTACAGAATGCCTCCAGATGTGCATCGGAAACTACTACTGGTCTTCCAGGGAACGATCAAAATGTAAACTGTTTCAGACATTACTCCCATGAGGGTAAGTGCGCATGGTGACTGTTGTATTCAATCCCGATGCAATATCTGTGTTTCATCAACACTCTGATAGTCGACAGGATACAGAATGCCTCCAGATGTGCATCGGAAACTACTACTGGTCTTCCAATGAACGATCAAAGCGTAGACTGTTTGAGACATTACTCCCATACAGGACAGTGCGCATGCTGACTGTTGTACTCAATCCCGATGCAATTTCTGTGTTTCATTAACACTCTGATAGTCCACAGATTACAGAATTCCTCCAAATCTGCATCGGAACTCCTACTGGTCTTCCAGGGAACGATCAAAGCGTAGACTGTTTCAGACATTACTCCCATGGAGGAAAGTGCGCATGGTGATTGTTGTATTCAATCCCGATGCAATTGTGGTTTCATTAACACTCTGATAGTCCACAGATTACAGAATGCCTCCAGATGTGCATCGGAAACTACTACTGGTCTTCCAGGATACGATCAAAAGCGTAAACTGTTTGAGACATTACTGCCACGGAGGAATGTGCGCATGGTGACTGTTGTATTCAATCCCGATGCAATTTCTGTGTTTCATCAATACCCTGACAGTCCACAGATTGCAGAATGCCTGCAGATGTGCATCAGAAACTACTACTGGTCTTCCGGGAAATGATCAAAGCGTAAACTGTTTGAGACATTACTCTCATGGAGGAAAGTGCGCATGGTGACTGTTGTATTCAATCCCAATTCAATTTTGGTTTCATCAACACTCTGATACTCCACAGATTACAGAATGCCTCCAGATGTGCATCGGAGACTACTACTGGTCTTCCAGGAAACGTTCGAAGAGTAGACTGTTTGAGACATTACTCCCATGGAGGAAAGTGCGCAGGGTGACTGTTGTATTCAATCCCAATGCAACTTCTGTGTTTCATCAACACTCTGATAGTCCACAGATTACAGAATGCCTCAAAATGTGCATCGGAGCTACTACTGGTCTTCCAGGGAACGATCAAAACGTAAACTGTTTGAGACATTACTCCCATGGAGGTAAGTGCGCATGGTGACTGTTGTATTCAATCCCGATGCAATGTCTGTGTTTCATCAACACTCTGATAGTCGACAGAATACAGAATGCCTCCAGATGTGCATCGGAAACTACTACTGGTCTTCCAGGGAACGATCAAAGCGTAGACTGCTTGAGACATTACTCCCATAGAGGAAAGTGCGCATGGTGACTGTTAGATTCAATCCCAATGCAATATCTGTGTTTCATCAACACTCTGATAGTCCACAGATTACAGAATGTCTCCAGATGTGCATCGGAAACTACTACTGGTCTTCCAAGGGAACGATCAAAGCGTAAACTGTTTGAGACGTAACTCCCATGGAGGTAAGTGCGCATGGTGACTGTTGTATTCAATCCCGATGCAATTTATGTGTTTCATCAACACCCTGGCAGTCCACAGATTGCAGAATGCCTGCAGATGTGCATCGGAAACTACTACTGGTCTTCCAGGGAACGATCAAAGCGTAAACAGTCTGAGACATTACTCCCATGGAGGTAAGTGCGCATGGTGACTGTTGTATTCAATCCCGATGCAATTTTTTCTCATCAACACTCTGGCAGTCCACAGATTGCAGAATGCCTCCAGATGTGCATCGGAAACTACTACTGGTCTTCCAGGGAACGATCAAAGCGTAGACTGTTTGAGACATTACTCCCATGGAGGAAAGTGCGCATGGTGACTGTTGTATTCAATCCCGATGCAATTTTTTTTATCATCAACACTCTGAGAGTCCACAGATTACAGAATGCCTCCACATGTGCATCGGAAACTACTACTGGTCTTTCCAAGGGAACGATCAAAGCGTAAACTGTTTGAGACGGTACTCCCATGGAGGTAAGTGCGCATGGTAACTGTAGTATTCAATCCCGATGCAATTCCTGTGTTTCATCAACACCCTGACAGTCCACAGATTGCAGAATGCCTGCAGATGTGCATCAGAAACTACTACTGGTCTTCCAGGAACGATCAAAATGGAAACTGTTTGAGACATTACTCCCATGGAGGAAAGTGCACATGGTGACTGTTGTATTCGATCCCGATGCAATTTCTGTGTTTCATCAACACTCTGATTGTCCACATATTACAGAATGCCTCCAGATGTGGATCGGAAACTACTACTGGTCTTCCAGGAAATGATCAAAGCGTAAACTGTTTAAGACATTACTGCCATGGGGGAAAGTGCGCATGGTGACTGTTGTATTTAATCCCGATGCTATTTCGGTGTTTCATCAACACTCTGATAGTCCACAGATTACAGAATGCCACCAGATGTGCATCGGAAACTGCTACTGGTCTTCCAGGGAACGATCAAAGCGTAATCTGTTTGAGACATTACTCTCATGGTGGAAAGTGCGCATGTTGACTGTTGTATTCAATCCCGATGCAATTTTGGTTTCATCAACACTCTGATAGTCTACAGATTACAGAATGCCTCCAGATGTGCATCGGAGACTACTACTGGTCTTCCAGGAAACGATCAAGGCGTAGACTGTTTGAGACATTACTCCCATGGAGGAAAGTGCGCATGGTGACTGTTGTATTCAATCCCGATGCAATTGTGGTTTCATTAACACTCTGATAGTCCTCAGATTACAGAATGCCTCCAGATGTGAATCGGAAACTACTACCTTTCTTCCAGGAAACGATCAAAGCGCAGAATGTTTGAGACATTACTCCCATGGAGGTAAGTGCGCATGGTGACTGTTGTATTCAATCCCGATGCAATTTCTGTGTTTCATCAACACTCTGATAGTCCACAGATTACAGAATGCCTCCAGATGTGCATCGGAAACTACTACTGGTCCTTCCAAGGAAACGATCAAAGCGTAAACTGTTTGTGACGGTACTCCCATGGAGGTAAGTGCGCATGGTGACTGTTGTATTAAATCCCAATGCTACTTCTGTGTTTCATCAACACTCTGATTGTCCACAGATTACAGAATGCCTCCAGATGTGCATCGGAAACTACTACTGGTCTTCCAGTTAACGATCAAATCGTAAACTGTTTCAGGCATTACTCCCATGAGGGTAAGTGCGCATGGTGACTGTTGTATTCAATCCCGATGCAATACCTGTGTTTCATCAACACTCTGATAGTCGACAGAATACAGAATGCCTCCAGATGTGCATCGGAAACTACTACTGGTCTTCCAAGGAACGATCAAAGCGTTGACTGTTTGAGACATTACTCCCATATAGGTCAGTGCGCATGGTGATTGTTGTACTCAATCCCGATGCAATTTCTGTGTTTTATTAACGCTCTGATAGTCCACAGATTTCAGAATTCCTCCAAATCTGCATCGGAACTCCTACTGGTCTTCTAGGGAACGATCAAAGCGTAGACTGTTTCAGACATTACTCCCATGGAGGAAAGTGCGCATGGTGACTGTTGTATTCAATCCCGATGCAATTGTGGTTTCATTAACACTCTGATAGTCCACAGATTACAGAATGCCTCCAGATGTGCATCGGAAACTACTACTGGTCTTCCAGGATATGATCAAAGCGTAAACTGTTTGAGACATTACTCCCATGGACGTAAGTGCGCATGGTGACTGTTGCATTCAATCCCGATGCAATTTCTGTGTTTCATCAACACTCTGATAGTCCACAGATTACAGAATGCCTCCAGATGTGCATCGCAAACTACTACTGGTCCTTCAAGGGAACGATCAAAGCGTAAACTATTTGAGACGGTACTCCCATGGAGGTAAGTGCGCATGGTGACTGTAGTATTCAATCCCGATGCAATTTCTGTGTTTCATCAATACCCTGACAGTCCACAGATTGCAGAATGCCTGCAGATGTGCATCAGAAACTACTACTGGTGTTCCAGGGAACGATCAAAATGTAAACTGTTTGAGACATTACTCCCATGGAGGTAAGTGGGCATGGTGACTCTTATATTCGATCCCGATGCAATTTCTGTGTTTCATCAACACTCTGATTGTCCACATATTACAGAATGCCTCCAGATGTGCATCGGAAACTACTACTGGTCTTCCGGGAAATGATCAAAGCGTAAACTGTTTGAGACATTACTCTCATGGAGGAAAGTGCGCATGGTGACTGTTGTATTCAATCCCGATGCAATTTTGGTTTCATCAACACTCTGATAGTCCACAGATTACAGAATGCCTCCAGATGTGCATCGGAGACTACTACTGGTCTTCCAGGAAACGTTCGAAGCGTAGACTGTTTGAGACATTACTCCCATGGAGGAAAGTGCGCAGGGTGACTGTTGTATTCAATCCCAATGCAACTTCTGTGTTTCATCAACACTCTGATAGTCCACAGATTACGGAATGCCTCCAGATGTTCATCGGAAACTACCACTGGTCTTCCAGGGAACGATCAAAACGTAAACTGTTTGAGACATTACTCCCATGGAGGTAAGTGCGCATGGTGACTGTTGTATTAAATCCCGATGCAATGTCTGTGTTTCATCAACACTCTGATAGTCGACATAATACAGAATGCCCTTAGGTGTGCATCGGAAACTACTACTGGTCTTCCATTGAACGATCAAAGCGTAGACTGTTTGAGACATTACTCCCATAGAGGAAAGTGCGCATGGTGACTGTTGTATTCAATCCCAATGCAATTTCTGTGTTTCATCAACACTCTGATAGTCCACAGATTACAGAATGTCTCCAGATGTGCATCGGAAACTACTACTGGTCTTTCAAGGGAACGATCAAAGCGTAAACTGTTTGAGACGTAACTCCCATGGAGGTAAGTGCGCATGGTGACTGCTGTATTCAATCCCGATGCAATTTCTGTGTTTCATCAACACCCTGGCAGTCCACAGATTGCAGAATGCCTCCAGATGTGCATCGGAAACTACTACTGGTCTTCCAGGGAACGATCAAAGCGTAAACAGTTTGAGACATTACTTCCATGGAGGTAAGTGCGCATGGTGACTGTTGTATTCAATCCCGATGCAATTTTTTTTTCATCAACACTCTGGCAGTCCACAGATTGCAGAATGCCTCCAGATGTGCATCGGAAACTACTACTGGTTTTCCAGGGAACGATCAAAGCGTAGACTGTTTGAGACATTACTCCCATGGAGGAAAGTGCGCATGGTGACTGTTGTATTCAATCCCGATGCAATTTTTTTTTTCATCAACTCTCTGAGGGTCCACAGATTACAGAATGCCTCCACATGTGCATCGGAAACTACTACTGGTCATTCCAAGCGAACGATCAAAGCGTAAACTGTTTGAGACGGTACTCCCATGGAGGTAAGTGCGCATGGTGACTGTAGTATTCAATCCCGATGCAATTCCTGTGTTTCATCAACACCCTGACAGTTCACAGATTGCAGAATGCCTGCAGACGTGCATCGGAAACTACTACTGGTCTTCCAGGAACGATCAAAATGGAAACTGTTTGAGACATTACTCCCATGGAGGTAAGTGGGCATGGTGACTATTGTATTCGATCCCGATGCAATTTCTGTGTTTCATCAACACTCTGATTGTCCACATATTACAGAATGCCTCCAGATGTGGATCGGAAACTACTACTGGTCTTCCACGGAATGATCAAAGCGTAAACTGTTTAAGACATTACTCCCATGGGGGAAAGTGCGCATGGTGACTGTTGTATTAAATCCCGATGCTATTTCGGTGTTTCATCAACACTCTGATAGTCCACAGATTACAGTATGCCACCAGATGTGCAATGGAAACTGCTACTGGTCTTCCAGGGAACGATCAAAGCGTAAACTGTTTGAGACATTACTCTCATGGTGGAATGTGCGCATGTTGACTGTTGTATTCAATCCCGATGCAATTTTGGTTTCATCAACACTCTGATAGTCCACAGATTACAGAATGCCTCTAGATGTGCATCGGAGGCTACTACTGGTCTTCCAGGAAACGATCAAAGCGTAGACCGTTTGAGACATTACTCCCATGGAGGGAAGTGCGCATGGTGACTGTTGTATTCAATTCCGATGCAATTTGGGTTTCATCTACACTCTGATAGTACACAGATTACAGAATGCCTCCAGATGTGCATCGGAAACTACTACTGGTCCTTCCAAGGGAACGATCAAAGCGTAATCTGTTTGTGACGGTACTCCCATGGAGGTAAGTGCGCATTGTGACTGTTGTATTCAATCCCAATGCAACTTCTGTGTTTCATCAACACTCTGATAGTCCACAGATTACAGAATGCCTCCAGATGTGCATCGGAAACTACTACTGGTCTTCCAGTTAACGATCAAAACATAAACTGTTTCAGGCATTACTCCCATGAGGGTAAGTGCGCATGGTGACTGTTGTATTCAATCCCGATGCAATATCTGTGTTTCATCAACACTCTGATAGTCGACAGAATACAGAATGCCTCCAGATGAGCATCGGAAACAACTACTGGTCTTCCAAGGAACGATCAAAGCGTAGACTGTTTGAGACATTACTCCCATATAGGACAGTGCGCATGGTGACTGTTGTACTCAATCCCGATGCTATTTCTGTGTTTCATTAACACTCTGATAGTCCTCATATTACAGAATGCCTCCAGATGTGGATCGGAAACTACTACTGGTCTTCCAGGAAATGATCAAAGCGTAATCTGTTTGAGACATTACTCCCATGGGGGAAAGTGCGCATGGTGACTGTTGTATTTAATCCCGATGCTATTTAGTTGTTTCATCAACACTCTGATAGTCCACAGATTACAGAATGCCACCTGATGTGCATCGGAAACTGCTACTGGTCTTCCAGGGAACGATCAAAGCGTAAACTGTTTGAGACATTACTTCCATGGGGGAAAGTGCTCATGGTGACTGTAGTATTCAATCCCGATGCAATTCCTGTGTTTCATCAACACCCTGACAGTCCACAGATTGCAGAATGCCTGCAGATGTGCATCGGAAACTACTACTGGTCTTCCAGGGAACGATCAAAATGGAAACTGTTTGAGATATTACTCCCATGGAGGTAAGTGGGCATGGTGACTGTTGTATTGGATCCCGAAGCAATTTCTGTGTTTCATCAACACTCTGATAGTCCACAGATTACAGATTGCCTCCAGATGTGCATCGGAAACTACTACTGGTCTTCCAGGGAACGATCAAAACGTAAACTGTTTCAGGCATTACTCCCATGAGGGTAAGTGCGCATGGTGACTGTTGTATTCAATCCCGATGCAATATCTGTGTTTCATCAACACTCTGATAGTCGACAGAATACAGAATGCCTCCAGATGAGCATCGGAAACTACTACTGGTCTTCCAAGGAACGATCAAAGCGTAGACTCTTTGAGACATTACTCCCATATAGGACAGTGCGCATGGTGACTCTTGTACTCAATCCCGATGCAATTTCTGTGTTTCATTAACACTCTGATAGTCCACTGATTACAGAATTCCTCCAAATCTGCATCGGAACTACTACTGGTCTTCCAGGGAACGATCAAAGCGTAGACTGTTTCAGACATTACTCCCATGGAGGAAAGTGCGCATGGTGACTGTTGTATTCAATCCCGATGCAATTGTGGTTTCATTAACACTCTGATAGTCCACAGATTACAGAATGCCTCCAGATGTGCATCGGAAACTACTACTGGTCTTCCAGGATACGATCAAAGCGTAGACTGTTTGAGACATTACTCCCATGGAGGTAAGTGCGCATGGTGACTGTTGTATTCATCCCGATGCAATTTCTGTGTTTCATCAACACTCTGATAGGCCACAGATTACAGAATGCCTCTAGATGTGCATCGGGAACTACTACTGGTCCTTCCAAGGAACGATCAAAGTGTAATCTGTTTGAGACGGAACTCCCATGGAGGTAAGTGCGCATGGTGACTGTAGTATTCAATCCCGGCGCAATTTCTGTGTTTCATCAACACCCTGACAGTCCACAGATTGCAGAATGTCTGCAGATGTGCATCGGAAACTACTACTGGTCTTCCAGGGAACGATGAAAATGTAAACTGTTTGAGACATTACTCCCATGGAGGTAAGTGGTCATGGTGACTGTTGTATTCAATCCCGATGCAATTTCTGTGTTTGATCAACACTCTGATAGTCCACAGATAATCGAATGCCTCCAGATGTGCATCGGAGACTACTACTGGTCTTCCAGGAAGCGTTCGAACCGTAGACTGTTTGAGACATTACTCCCATGGAGGAAAGTGCGCTTGGTCACTGTTGTATTCAATCCCGATGCAATTTTGGTTTCATCAACACTCTGATAGTCCACAGATTACAGAATGCCTCCAGATGTGCATCGGAAACTACTACTGGTCTTCCAGGAAACGATCAAACCGTAGACTGTTTGAGACATTACTCCCATGGAGGTAAGTGCGCATGGTGACTGTCGTATTCACTCCCGATGCAATTTTTGTTTCTTCAACACCCTGATAGTCCACAGATTACAGAATGCCTCCAGATGTGCATCGAAAACTACTACTGGTCTTCCAGGAAACGATCAAACCGTAGACTGTTTGAGACATTACTCCCATGGAGGTAAGTGCGCATGGTGACTGTTGTATTCAATCCCGATGCACATTCTGTGTTTAATCAACACTCTGATAGTCCACAGATTACAGAATGCCTCCAGATGTGAATCGGAAACTACAACTGGTCTTCCAGGGAACCATCAAAGCGTAGACTGTTTGAGACATTACTCCCATGGAGGATAGTGCACATGGTGACTGTTGTATTCAATCCCGATCCAATTTCTATGTTTCATCAACACTCTGATAGTCCACAGATTACAGAATGCATCCAGATGTTCATCGGAAACTACTTCTGGTCTTAAAGGGAACGATCAAAGCGTAGACTGTTTGAGACATTACTCCCATGGAGGAAAATGCACCTGGTGACAGTTGTATTCAATCCCGATTCAATTTCTGTGTTTCATCACCACTCTGATAGTCCACAGACTACAGAATGCCTCCAGATGTGCATCGGAAACTACTACTGGTCTTCCAGGGAACGATCAAAGCGTAGACTGTTTGAGACATTACTCCCATGGAAATAAGTAAGCATGGTGACTGTTGTATTCAATCCCGATGCAATTTTGGTTTTATCAAGACTCTGATAGTCCACAGATTACAGAATGCCTCCAGATGTGCATCGGAAACTACTACTGGGCTACCAGGAAACGATCAAAGCGTAGTTGGTTTGAGACATTACTCCCATGGAGGTAACTGCGCATCTTGACTGTTGTATTCAATCACGATATAATTTCTGTGTTTCATCAACACTCTGATAGTCCCGATGCAATTTCTGTGTTTAATCAACACTCTGATAGTCCACAGATTACAGAATGCCTCCAGATGTGCATCGGAAACTCCTACTGGCCTTCCAAGGGAATGATCAAAGCGTAAACTGTTTGAGACATTACTCCCATGGAGTTAAGTGCGCATGGTGACTGTTGTATTCAATCCCGATGCAATTTCTGTGTTTCATCAACACTCTGATAGTCCACAGATTACAGAATGCCTCCAGATGTGCATAGGAAACTACTACTGGTCTTCCATGGAACGATCAAAGCGTAAACTGTTTGAACCATTACTCCCATGGAGGTAAGTGCGCATGGTGACTGTTGTATTCAATCCCGATGCAATTTCTGTGTTTCATCAACGCTCTGATAGTCGACAGAATACAGAATTCCTCCAGATGTGCATCAGAAACTACTACGGGTCTTCCAGGAAACGATGAAATCGTAGACTGTTTGAGACATTACTCCCACGGTGGAATGTGCGCATGGCGACTGTTATAATCAATCGCGATGCAATATCTGTGTTTCATCAACACTCTGATAGTCCACAGACTACAGAATGCCTCCAGATGTGCATCGGAAACTACTACTGTTCTTCAAGGGAACGATCAAAGCGTATACTCTTTGAGACATTACTCCCATGGAGGTAAGTGCGCATGGTGACTGTAGTATTCAATCCCGATGGAATTTTTGTTTCATCAACACCCTGATAGTCCACAGATTACAGAATGCCTCCAGATGTGAATCGGAAACTACAAATTCCAGGTAACCATCAAAGCGTAGACTGATTGAGACATTACTCCCATGGAGGAAAATGCACCTGGTGACAGTTGTATTCAATCCCAATTCAATTTCTGTGTTTCATCACCACTCTGATAGTCCACAGACTACAGAATGCCTCCAGATGTGCATCGGAAACTACTACTGGTCTTCCAGGGAACGATCAAAGCGTATACTCTTTGAGACATTACTCCCATGGAGGTAAGTGCGCATGGTGACTGTAGTATTCAATCCCGATGCAATTTTTGTTTCATCAACACCCTGATAGTCCACAGATTACAGAATGCCTCCAGATGTGAATCGGAAACTACAAATTCCAGGTAACCATCAAAGCGTAGACTGATTGAGACATTACTCCCATGGAGGAAAATGCACCTGGTGACAGTTGTATTCAATCCCAATTCAATTTCTGTGTTTCATCACCACTCTGATAGTCCACAGACTACAGAATGCCTCCAGATGTGCATCGGAAACTACTACTGGTCTTCCAGGGGACGATCAAAGCGTAGACAGTTTGAGACATTACTCCCATGGAAAAAAGTGCGCATGGTGACTGCTGTATTCAGTCCCGATCCAATTTTCGTTTTATCAACACTCTGACAGTCCACAGATTACAGAATGCCTCCAGATGTGCATCGGAAACTACTACTGGTCTTCCAGGAAACGATGAAAATGTAAACTGTTTGAGACATTACTCCCATTGAGGTAAGTGCGCATGGTGACTGTAGTATTCAATCCCGATGCAATTTCTGTGTTCATCAACACTCTGATAGTCCACAGATTACAGAATGCCTCCAGATGTGCATCGGAAACTACTACTGACCTTCCAAGGGAACGATCAATGCGTAAACTGTTTGAGACGTTACTCCCATGGAGGTAAGTGCGCATGGTGACTGTTGCATTCACTCCCGATGCAATTTCTGTATTTAATCAACACTCTGATAGTCCACAGATTACAGAATGCCTCCAGATGTGAATCGGAAACTACAACTGGTCTTCCAGGGAACCATCAAAGCGTAGACTATTTGAGACATTACTCCCATGGAGCAAAGTGCACATGGTGACTGTTGTATTCAATCCCGATGCAATTTCTATGTTTCATCAACACTCTGATAGTCCACAGATTACAGAATGCATCCAGATGTGCATCGGAAACTCCTACTGGCCTTCCAAGGGAATGATCAAAGCGTAAACTGTTTGAGACATTACTCCCATGGAGTTAAGTGCGCATGGTGACTGTTGTATTCAATCCCGATGCAATTTCTGTGTTTCATCAACACTCTGATAGTACACAGATTACAGAATGCCTCCAGATGTGCATAGGAAACTACTACTGGTCTTCCATGGAACGATCAAAGCGTAAACTGTTTGAACCATTACTCCCATGGAGGTAAGTGCGCATGGTGACTGTTGTATTCAATCCCGATGCAATTTCTGTGTTTCATCAACGCTCTGATAGTCGACAGAATACAGAATTCCTCCAGATGTGCATCAGAAACTACTACGGGTCTTCCAGGAAACGATGAAATCGTAGACTGTTTGAGACATTACTCCCACGGTGGAATGTGCGCATGGCGACTGTTATATTCAATCGCGATGCAATTTCTGTGTTTCATCAACACTCTGATAGTCCACAGACTACAGAATGCCTCCAGATGTGCATCGGAAACTACTACTGGTCTTCCAGGGAACGATCAAAGCGTATACTCTTTGAGACATTACTCCCATGGAGGTAAGTGCGCATGGTGACTGTAGTATTCAATCCCGATGCAATTTTTGTTTCATCAACACCCTGATAGTCCACAGATTACAGAATGCCACCTGATGTGCATCGGAAACTACTACTGGTCTTCCAGGAAACGATCAAACCGTAGACATTTTGAGACATTACTCCCATGGAGGTAAGTGCACATGGTGACTGTTGTATTCAATCCCCATGCAATTTCTGTGTTTCATCAACACTCTGATAATCCACAGATTACAGAATGCCTCCAGATGCGCATCGGAAACTACTACTGGTCTTCCAGGGATCGATTAAAGCGTAGACTGTTTGAGACATTACTCCCATGGAGGTAAGTCCGCATGGTGAATGTTGCATTCAATCCCGATGCAAATTCTGTGTTTAATCAACACTCTGATAGTCCACAGATTACTGAATGCCTCCAGATGTGAATCGGAAACTACAACAGGTCTTCCAGGTAACCATCAAAGCGTAGACTGTTTGAGACATTACTCCCATGGAGGAAAGTGCACATGGTGACTGTTGTATTCAATCCCGATGCAATTTCTGTGTTTCATCAACACTCTGATAGTCCACAGATTACAGAATGCCTCCAGATGTGCATCGGAAACTACTTCTGGTCTTAAAGGGAACGATCAAAGCGTAGACTGTTTGAGACATTACTCCCATGGAGGAAAATGCACCTGGTGACAGTTGTATTCAATCCCAATTCAATTTCTGTGTTTCATCACCACTCTGATAGTCCACAGACTACAGAATGCCTCCAGATGTGCATCGGAAACTACTACTGGTCTTCCAGGGAAAAATCAAGGCGTAGACTGTTTGAGACATTACTCCCATGGAAAAAAGTGCGCATGGTGACTGCTGTATTCAATCCCGATGCAATTTTCGTTTTATCAACACTCTGATAGTCCACAGATTACAGAATGCCTCCAGATGTGCATCGGAAACTACTACTGGTCTTCCAGGCATCGATCAAAGCGTAGACTGTTTGAGACATTACTCCCATGGAGGAAAGTGCGCATGGTGAATGTTGTATTCAATCCCGATGCAATTTTGGTTTCATCTACACTCTGATAGTCCACAGATTACAGAATGCCTCCAGACGTGCATCGAAAACTACTACTGGTCTCCAGGGAACGATCAAAGCGTAGACAGTTTGAGACATTACTCCCATGGAGGAATGTGTGCATGGTGAATGTTGTATTCAATCCCGAAGCAATTTCGGTGTTTCCTCAACACTCTGATAGTCCACAGATTACAGAATGCCTCCAGATGTGCATCGGAAGCTACTACTGGTCTTCCTGGGAACGATCAAAGCGTAGACTGTATGAGACATTACTCCCATGGAGGAAAGTGCGCATGGTGACTGTTGTATTCAATCCCGATGCTATTTCTGTGTTTCATCAACACTCTGATGGTCCACAGATTACAGAATGCCTCCAGATGTGCATCGGAAACTAGTACTGGTCTTCCAGGAACGATCAAAGCGTAGACTGTTTGAGAAATTACTCTCATGGGGGAATGTGCGCATGGTGACTTTTGTCTTCAGTCCCGATGCAATTTCTGTGTTTCATTAACACTCTGATAGTCCACAGATTACAGAATGCATCCAGACGTGCATTGGAAACTACTACTGGTCTTCCAGGGAACTATCAAAACGTAGACTGATTGCGACATTACACCAATGGAGGAAAGTGGGCATGGTGACTGTTGTATTCAACCCCGATGCAATTTCTGTGTTTCATCAACACTCTGATAGTCCACAGATTGCAGAATGCCTCCAGATGTGCATCGGAAACTACTACTGGTCTTCCAGGGAACGATCAAAGCGTAAACTGTTTGAGACATTACACCCATGGAGGAAAGTGCGCATGGTGACTGTTCTATTCAATCCCGATGCAATTTCTGTGTTTCATCAACACTCTCATATTCCACAGATTACAGAATGCCTCCAGATGTGCATCGGAAACTACTACTGGTCTTCCAGGAAACGATCAAAGCGTAGACAGTTTGAGACATTACTCCAATTGAGGAAAGTGCGCATGGTGACTGCTGTATTCAATCGCGATGCAATTTCTGTGTTTTATCAACACTCTGATAGTCCACAGACTACACAATGCCTCCAGATGTGCATCGGAAACTACTAATGGTCTTCCAGGGAACGATCAAAGCGTAGACTGTTTGAGACATTACTCCCATGGAGTTAAGTGCGCATGGTGACTGTTGTATTCAATCCCAATGCAATTTCTGTGTTTCATCTACACCCTGATAGTCCACAGATTACAGAATGCCTCCAGACGTGCATCGAAAACTACTACTGGTCTCTAGGGAACGATCAAAGCGTAGACAGTTTGAGACATTACTCCCATGGAGGAATGTGCGCATGGTGAATGTTGTATTCAATCCCGAAGCAATTTCGGTGTTTCCTCAACACTCTGATAGTCCACAGATTACAGAATGCCTCCAGATGTGCATCGGAAGCTACTACTGGTCTTCCTGGGACGATCAAAGCCTAGACTGTAGGAGACATTACTCCCATGGAGGAAAGTGCGCATTGTGACTGTTGTATTCAATCCCGATGCAGTTTCTAAGTTTCATCAACACTCTGATAGTCCACAGATTACAGAATGCATCCAGATGTGCATCGGAAACTACTACTGGCCTTCCAAGGGAATGATCAAAGCGTAAACTGTTTGAACCATTACTCCCATGGAGGTAAGTGCGCATGGTGACTGTTGTATTCAATCCCGATGCAATTTCTGTGTTTCATCAACGCTCTGATAGTCGACAGAATACAGAATTCCTCCAGATGTGCATCAGAAACTACTACGGGTCTTCCAGGAAACGATCAAATCGTAGACTGTTTGAGAAATTACTCCCACGGTGGAAAGTGCGCATGGCGACTGTTATATTCAATCGCGATGCAATTTCTGTGTTTCATCAACACTCTGATAGTCCACAGACTACAGAATGCCTCCAGATGTGCATCGGAAACTACTACTGGTCTTCCAGGGAACGATCAAAGCGTATACTCTTTGAGACATTACTCCCATGGAGGTAAGTGCGCATGGTGACTGTAGTATTCAATCCCGATGGAATTTTTGTTTCATCAACACCCTGATAGTCCACAGATTACAGAATGCCACCAGATGTGCATCGGAAACAACTACTGGTCTTCCAGGAAACGATCAAACCGTAGACTGTTTGAGACATTACTCCCATGGAGGTAAGTGCGCATTGTGACTGTTGTATTCAATCCCCATGCAATTTCTGTGTTTCATCAACACCCTGATAATCCACAGATTACAGAATGCCTCCAGATGCGCATCGGAAACTACTACTGGTCTTCCAGGGATCGATTAAAGCGTAGACTGTTTGAGACATTACTCCCATGGAGGTAAGTGCGCATTGTGACTGTTGTATTCAATCCCCATGCAATTTCTGTGTTTCATCAACACTCTGATAGTCCACAGATTACAGAATGCCTCCAGATGTGCATCGGAAACTACTTCTGGTCTTAAAGGGAACGATCAAAGCGTAGACTGTTTGAGACATTACTCCCATGGAGGAAAATGCACCTGGTGACAGCTGTATTCAATCCCAATTCAATTTCTGTGTTTCATCACCACTCTGATAGTCCACAGACTACAGAATGCCTCCAGATGTGCATCGGAAACTACTACTGGTCTTCCAAGGAACGATCAAAGCGTAGACTGTTTGAGACATTACTCCCATGGAAAAAAGTGCGCATGGTGACTGCTGTATTCAATCCCGATGCAATTTTCGTTTTATCAACACTCTGATAGTCCACAGATTACAGAATGCCTCCAGATGTGCATCGGAAACTACTACTGGTCTTCCAGGGAACGATCAAAGCGTAGACTGTTTGAGACATTACTCCCATGGAGGAAAGTGCGCATGGTGACTGTTGTATTCAATCCCGATGCAATTTAGGTTCCATCTACACTCTGATAGTCCACAGATTACAGAATGCCTCCAGACGTGCATCGAAAACTACTACTGGTCTCCAGGGAACGATCAAAGCGTAGACAGTTTGAGACATTACTACCATGGAGGAATGTGTGCTTGGTGAATGTTGTATTCAATCCCGAAGCAATTTCGGTGTTTCCTCAACACTCTGATAGTCCACAGATTACAGAATGCCTCCAGATGTGCATCGGAAGCTACTAATGGTCTTCCTGGGAACGATCAAAGCGTAGACTGTATGAGACATTACTCCCATGGAGGAAAGTGCGCATGGTGACTGTTGTATTCAATCCCGATGCTATTTCTGTGTTTCATCAACACTCTGATGGTCCACAGATTACAGAATGCCTCCAGATGTGCATCGGAAACTAGTACTGGTCTTCCAGGAACGATCAAAGCGTAGACTGTTTGAGAAATTACTCTCATGGAGGAATGTGCGCATGGTGAATTTTGTCTTCAGTCCCGATGCAATTTCTGTGTTTCATTAACACTCTGATATTCCACAGATTACAGAATGCCTCCAGATGTGCATCGGAAACTACGACTGATCCTCCAGGGAACGATAAAATCGTAAACTTTTTGAGACATTACTCCCATGGAAGTAAGTGTGCATTGTGACTGTTGTATTCAATCCCGATGCAATTTCTGTGTTTAATCAACACTCTGATAGTCGACAGAATACAGAATGCCTCCAGACGTGCATCGAAAACTACTACTGGTCTCCAGGGAACGATCAAAGCGTAGACAGTTTGAGACATTACTACCATGGAGGAATGTGTGCTTGGTGAATGTTGTATTCAATCCCGAAGCAATTTCGGTGTTTCCTCAACACTCTGATAGTCCACAGATTACAGAATGCCTCCAGATGTGCATCGGAAGCTACTAATGGTCTTCCTGGGAACGATCAAAGCGTAGACTGTATGAGACATTACTCCCATGGAGGAAAGTGCGCATGGTGACTGTTGTATTCAATCCCGATGCTATTTCTGTGTTTCATCAACACTCTGATGGTCCACAGATTACAGAATGCCTCCAGATGTGCATCGGAAACTAGTACTGGTCTTCCAGGGAACGATCAAAACGTAGACTGATTGCGACATTACACCAATGGAGGAAAGTGGGCATGGTGACTGTTGTATTCAACCCCGATGCAATTTCTGTGTTTCATCAACACTCTGATAGTCCACAGATTGCAGAATGCCTCCAGATGTGCATCGGAAACTACTACCTTCTTCCAGGGAGCGATCAAAGCGTAAACTGTTTGAGACATTACACCCATGGAGGAAAGTGCGCATGGTGACTGTTCTATTCAATCCCGATGCAATTTCTGTGTTTCATCAACACTCTGATATTCCACAGATTACAGAATGCCTCCAGATGTGCATCGGAAACTACGACTGATCCTCCAGGGAACGATAAAATCGTAAACTTTTTGAGACATTACTCCCATGGAGTTAAGTGCGCATGGTGACTGTTGTATTCAATCCCGATGCAATTTTCGTTTCATCAACACTCTGATAGTCCACAGATTACAGAATGCCTCCAGATGTGCATCGGAAACTGCTACTGGTCTTCCAGGAAACGATCATAGCGTAGACTGTTTGAGACGTTACTCCCATGGAGGTAAGTGCGCATGGTGATAGTAGTATTCAATCCCGATGCAATTTCTGTGTTTCATCAACACTCTGATAGTCCACAGATTACAGAATGCCTCCAGATGTGCATCGGAAACTACTACTGATCTTGTAAGGGAACGATCAATGCGTAAACTGTTTGAGACGTTACTCCCATGGAGGTAAGTGCGCATGGTGACTGTTGTATTCAATCCCGATGCAATTTCTGTGTTTGATCAACACTCTGATAGTCCACAGATACCCGAATGCCTCCAGATGTGCATCGGAGACTACTACTGGTCTTCCAGGAAACGTTCGAAGCGTAGACTGTTTGAGACATTACTCCCATGGAGGTAAGTGCGCATGGTGACTGTTGTATTCACTCCCGATGCAATTTCTGTATTTCATCAACACTTTGATAATCCACAGATTACAGAATGCCTCCAGATGTGCATCGGAATCTACTACTGGTCTTCCAGGGAACGATCAAAGCGTAGACAGTTTGAGACATTACTCCCATGGAAAAAAGTGCGCATGGTGACTGTTGTATTCTATCCCGATGCAATTTTGGTTTTATCAACACTCTGATAGTCCACAGATTACAGAATGCCTCCAGATGTGCATCGGAAACTACTACTGGTCTACCAGGAAACGATCAAAGCGTAGACTGTTTGAGACATTACTCCCATGGAAAAAAGTGCGCATGGTGACTGTTGTATTCTATCCAGATGCAATTTTGGTTTTATCAACACTCTGATAGTCCACAGATTACAGAATGCCTCCAGATGTGAATCGGAAACTACAACTGGTCTTCCAGGGAACCATCAAAGCGTAGACTGTTTGAGACATTACTCCCATGGAGGACAGTGCACATGGTGACTGTTGTATTCAATCCCGATGCAATTTCTATGTTTCATCAACACTCTGATAGTCCACAGATTACAGAATGCCTCCAGATGTGCATCGGAAACAACTTCTGGTCTTAAAGGGAACGATCAAAGCGTAGACTGTTTGAGACATTACTCCCATGGAGGAAAATGCACCTGGTGACAGTTGTATTCAATCCCGATTCAATTTCTGTGTTTCATCACCACTCTGATAGTCCACAGACTACAGAATGCCTCCAGATGTGCATCGGAAACTACTACTGGTCTTCCAGGGAACGATCAAAGCGTAGACTGTTTTAGACATTACTCCCATGGAAAAAAGTGCGCATGGTGACTGTTGTATTCTATCCCGATGCAATTTTGGTTTTATCAACACTCTGATAGTCCACAGATTACAGAATGCCTCCAGATGTGTATCGGAAACTACTACTGGTCTACCAGGAAACGATCAAAGCGTAGATGGTTTGAGACATTACTCCCATGGAGGTAACTGCGCATCTTGACTGTTGTATTCAATCCCGAAATAATTTCTGTGTTTCATCAACACTCTGATAGTCCCGATGCAATTTCTGTGTTTAATCAACACTCTGATAGTCCACAGATTACAGAATGCCTCCAGATGTGCATCGGAAGCTACTACTGGTCTTCCTGGGAACGATCAAAGCGTAGACTGTATGAGACATTTCTCCCATGGAGGAAAGTGCGCATGGTGACTGTTGCATTCAATCCCGATGCTATTTCTGTGTTTCATCAACACTCTGATGGTCCACAGATTACAGAATGCCTCCAGATGTGCATCGGAAACTAGTACTGGTCTTCCAGGAACGATCAAAGCGTAGACTGTTTGAGAAATTACTCTCATGGGGGAATGTGCGCATGGTGACTTTTGTCTTCAGTCCCGATGCAATTTCTGTGTTTCATTAACACTCTGATAGTCCACAGATTACAGAATGCATCCAGACGTGCATCGGAAACTACTACTGGTCTTCCAGGGAACTATCAAAACGTAGACTGATTGCGACATTACACCAATGGAGGAAAGTGGGCATGGTGACTGTTGTATTCAACCCCGATGCAATTTCTGTGTTTCATCAACACTCTGATAGTCCACAGATTGCAGAATGCCTCCAGATGTGCATCGGAAACTACTACTGGTCTTCCAGGGAACGATCAAAGCGTAAACTGTTTGAGACATTACACCCATGGAGGAAAGTGCGCATGGTGACTGTTCTATTCAATCCCGATGCAATTTCTGTGTTTCATCAACACTCTGATATTCCACAGATTACAGAATGCCTCCAGATGTGCATCGGAAACTACTACTGGTCTTCCAGGAAACGATCAAAGCGTAGACAGTTTGAGACATTACTCCAATTGAGGAAAGTGCGCATGGTGACTGCTGTATTCAATCGCGATGCAATTTCTGTGTTTTATCAACACTCTGATAGTCCACAGACTACACAATGCCTCCAGATGTGCATCGGAAACTACTAATGGTCTTCCAGGGAACGATCAAAGCGTAGACTGTTTGAGACATTACTCCCATGGAGTTAAGTGCGCATGGTGACTGTTGTATTCAATCCCGATGCAATTTTCGTTTCATCTACACCCTGATAGTCCACAGATTACAGAATGCCTCCAGACGTGCATCGAAAACTACTACTGGTCTCTAGGGAACGATCAAAGCGTAGACAGTTTGAGACATTACTCCCATGGAGGAATGTGCGCATGGTGAATGTTGTATTCAATCCCGAAGCAATTTCGGTGTTTCCTCAACACTCTGATAGTCCACAGATTACAGAATGCCTCCAGATGTGCATCGGAAGCTACTACTGGTCTTCCTGGGACGATCAAAGCCTAGACTGTAGGAGACATTACTCCCATGGAGGAAAGTGCGCATTGTGACTGTTGTATTCAATCCCGATGCAGTTTCTAAGTTTCATCAACACTCTGATAGTCCACAGATTACAGAATGCATCCAGATGTGCATCGGAAACTACTACTGGCCTTCCAAGGGAATGATCAAAGCGTAAACTGTTTGAACCATTACTCCCATGGAGGTAAGTGCGCATGGTGACTGTTGTATTCAATCCCGATGCAATTTCTGTGTTTCATCAACGCTCTGATAGTCGACAGAATACAGAATTCCTCCAGATGTGCATCAGAAACTACTACGGGTCTTCCAGGAAACGATCAAATCGTAGACTGTTTGAGAAATTACTCCCACGGTGGAATGTGCGCATGGCGACTGTTGTATTCAATCCCCACGCAATTTCTGTGTTTCATCAACACTCTGATAATCCACAGATTACAGAATGCCTCCAGATGGGCATCGGAAACTACTACTGGTCTTCCAAGGAACGATCAAAGCGTAGACTGTTTGAGACATTACTCCCATGGAAAAAAGTGCGCATGGTGACTGCTGTATTCAATCCCGATGCAATTTTCGTTTTATCAACACTCTGATAGTCCACAGATTACAGAATGCCTCCAGATGTGCATCGGAAACTACTACTGGTCTTCCAGGGAACGATCAAAGCGTAGACTGTTTGAGACATTACTCCCATGGAGGAAAGTGCGCATGGTGACTGTTGTATTCAATCCCGATGCAATTTAGGTTCCATCTACACTCTGATAGTCCACAGATTACAGAATGCCTCCAGACGTGCATCGAAAACTACTACTGGTCTCCAGGGAACGATCAAAGCGTAGACAGTTTGAGACATTACTCCCATGGAGGAATGTGTGCTTGGTGAATGTTGTATTCAATCCCGAAGCAATTTCGGTGTTTCCTCAACACTCTGATAGTCCACAGATTACAGAATGCCTCCAGATGTGCATCGGAAGCTACTAATGGTCTTCCTGGGAACGATCAAAGCGTAGACTGTATGAGACATTACTCCCATGGAGGAAAGTGCGCATGGTGACTGTTGTATTCAATCCCGATGCTATTTCTGTGTTTCATCAACACTCTGATGGTCCACAGATTACAGAATGCCTCCAGATGTGCATCGGAAACTAGTACTGGTCTTCCAGGAACGATCAAAGCGTAGACTGTTTGAGAAATTACTCTCATGGAGGAATGTGCGCATGGTGAATTTTGTCTTCAGTCCCGATGCAATTTCTGTGTTTCATTAACACTCTGATAGTCCACAGATTACAGAATGCATCCAGACGTGCATCGGAAACTACTACTGGTCTTCCAGGGAACGATCAAAACGTAGACTGATTGCGACATTACACCAATGGAGGAAAGTGGGCATGGTGACTGTTGTATTCAACCCCGATGCAATTTCTGTGTTTCATCAACACTCTGATAGCCCACAGATTGCAGAATGCCTCCAGATGTGCATCGGAAACTACTACTGGTCTTCCAGGGAACGATCAAAGCGTAAACTGTTTGAGACATTACACCCATGGAGGAAAGTGCGCATGGTGACTGTTCTATTCAATCCCGATGCAATTTCTGTGTTTCATCAACACTCTGATATTCCACAGATTACAGAATGCCTCCAGATGCGCATCGGAAACTACTACTGGTCTTCCAGGAAACGATCAAAGCGTAGACAGTTTGAGACATTACTCCAATTGAGGAAAGTGCGCATGGTGACTGTTGTATTCAATCCCGATGCAATTTTCGTTTCATCTACACCCTGATAGTCCACAGATTACAGAATGCCTCCAGACGTGCATCGAAAACTACTACTGGTCTCTAGGGAACGATCAAAGCGTAGACAGTTTGAGACATTACTCCCATGGAGGAATGTGCGCATGGTGAATGTTGTATTCAATCCCGAAGCAATTTCGGTGTTTCCTCAACACTCTGATAGTCCACAGATTACAGAATGCCTCCAGATGTGCATCGGAAGCTACTACTGGTCTTCCTGGGACGATCAAAGCCTAGACTGTAGGAGACATTACTCCCATGGAGGAAAGTGCGCATTGTGACTGTTGTATTCAATCCCGATGCAGTTTCTAAGTTTCATCAAGACTCTGATAGTCCACAGATTACAGAATGCATCCAGATGTGCATCGGAAACTACTACTGGCCTTCCAAGGGAATGATCAAAGCGTAAACTGTTTGAACCATTACTCCCATGGAGGTAAGTGCGCATGGTGACTGTTGTATTCAATCCCGATGCAATTTCTGTGTTTCATCAACGCTCTGATAGTCGACAGAATACAGAATTCCTCCAGATGTGCATCAGAAACTACTACGGGTCTTCCAGGAAACGATCAAATCGTAGACTGTTTGAGAAATTACTCCCACGGTGGAATGTGCGCATGGCGACTGTTGTATTCAATCCCCACGCAATTTCTGTGTTTCATCAACACTCTGATAATCCACAGATTACAGAATGCCTCCAGATGCGCATCGGAAACTACTACTGGTCTTCCAAGGAACGATCAAAGCGTAGACTGTTTGAGACATTACTCCCATGGAAAAAAGTGCGCATGGTGACTGCTGTATTCAATCCCGATGCAATTTTCGTTTTATCAACACTCTGATAGTCCACAGATTACAGAATGCCTCCAGATGTGCATCGGAAACTACTACTGGTCTTCCAGGGAACGATCAAAGCGTAGACTGTTTGAGACATTACTCCCATGGAGGAAAGTGCGCATGGTGACTGTTGTATTCAATCCCGATGCAATTTAGGTTCCATCTACACTCTGATAGTCCACAGATTACAGAATGCCTCCAGACGTGCATCGAAAACTACTACTGGTCTCCAGGGAACGATCAAAGCGTAGACAGTTTGAGACATTACTCCCATGGAGGAATGTGTGCTTGGTGAATGTTGTATTCAATCCCGAAGCAATTTCGGTGTTTCCTCAACACTCTGATAGTCCACAGATTACAGAATGCCTCCAGATGTGCATCGGAAGCTACTAATGGTCTTCCTGGGAACGATCAAAGCGTAGACTGTATGAGACATTACTCCCATGGAGGAAAGTGCGCATGGTGACTGTTGTATTCAATCCCGATGCTATTTCTGTGTTTCATCAACACTCTGATGGTCCACAGATTACAGAATGCCTCCAGATGTGCATCGGAAACTAGTACTGGTCTTCCAGGAACGATCAAAGCGTAGACTGTTTGAGAAATTACTCTCATGGAGGAATGTGCGCATGGTGAATTTTGTCTTCAGTCCCGATGCAATTTCTGTGTTTCATTAACACTCTGATAGACCACAGATTACAGAATGCATCCAGACGTGCATCGGAAACTACTACTGGTCTTCCAGGGAACGATCAAAACGTAGACTGATTGCGACATTACACCAATGGAGGAAAGTGGGCATGGTGACTGTTGTATTCAACCCCGATGCAATTTCTGTGTTTCATCAACACTCTGATAGTCCACAGATTGCAGAATGCCTCCAGATGTGCATCGGAAACTACTACTGGTCTTCCAGGGAGCGATCAAAGCGTAAACTGTTTGAGACATTACACCCATGGAGGAAAGTGCGCATGGTGACTGTTCTATTCAATCCCGATGCAATTTCTGTGTTTCATCAACACTCTGATATTCCACAGATTACAGAATGCCTCCAGATGTGCATCGGAAACTACGACTGATCCTCCAGGGAACGATAAAATCGTAAACTTTTTGAGACATTACTCCCATGGAAGTAAGTGTGCATTGTGACTGTTGTATTCAATCCCGATGCAATTTCTGTGTTTAATCAACACTCTGATAGTCGACAGAATACAGAATGCCTCCAGATGCGCATCGGAAACTACTACTGGTCTTCCAGGAAACGATCAAAGCTTAGACAGTTTGAGACATTACTCCAATTGAGGAAAGTACGCATGGTGACTGCTGTATTCAATCGCGATGCAATTTCTGTGTTTTATCAACACTCTGATAGTCCACAGACTACACAATGCCTCCAGATGTGCATCGGAAACTACTAATGGTCTTCCAGGGAACGATCAAAGCGTAGACTGTTTGAGACATTACTCCCATGGAGTTAAGTGCGCATGGTGACTGTTGTATTCAATCCCGATGCAATTTTCGTTTCATCAACACTCTGATAGTCCACAGATTACAGAATGCCTCCAGATGTGCATCGGAAACTGCTACTGGTCTTCCAGGAAACGATCATAGCGTAGACTGTTTGAGACGTTACTCCCATGGAGGTAAGTGCGCATGGTGATAGTAGTATTCAATCCCGATGCAATTTCTGTGTTTCATCAACACTCTGATAGTCCACAGATTACAGAATGCCTCCAGATGTGCATCGGAAACTACTACTGATCTTGTAAGGGAACGATCAATGCGTAAACTGTTTGAGACGTTACTCCCATGGAGGTAAGTGCGCATGGTGACTGTTGTATTCAATCCCGATGCAATTTCTGTGTTTGATCAACACTCTGATAGTCCACAGATACCCGAATGCCTCCAGATGTGCATCGGAGACTACTACTGGTCTTCCAGGAAACGTTCGAAGCGTAGACTGTTTGAGACATTACTCCCATGGAGGTAAGTGCGCATGGTGACTGTTGTATTCACTCCCGATGCAATTTCTGTATTTCATCAACACTTTGATAATCCACAGATTACAGAATGCCTCCAGATGTGCATCGGAATCTACTACTGGTCTTCCAGGGAACGATCAAAGCGTAGACAGTTTGAGACATTACTCCCATGGAAAAAAGTGCGCATGGTGACTGTTGTATTCTATCCCGATGCAATTTTGGTTTTATCAACACTCTGATAGTCCACAGATTACAGAATGCCTCCAGATGTGCATCGGAAACTACTACTGGTCTACCAGGAAACGATCAAAGCGTAGACTGTTTGAGACATTACTCCCATGGAAAAAAGTGCGCATGGTGACTGTTGTATTCTATCCCGATGCAATTTTGGTTTTATCAACACTCTGATAGTCCACAGATTACAGAATGCCTCCAGATGTGAATCGGAAACTACAACTGGTCTTCCAGGGAACCATCAAAGCGTAGACTGTTTGAGACATTACTCCCATGGAGGACAGTGCACATGGTGACTGTTGTATTCAATCCCGATGCAATTTCTATGTTTCATCAACACTCTGATAGTCCACAGATTACAGAATGCCTCCAGATGTGCATCGGAAACAACTTCTGGTCTTAAAGGGAACGATCAAAGCGTAGACTGTTTTAGACATTACTCCCATGGAAAAAAGTGCGCATGGTGACTGTTGTATTCTATCCCGATGCAATTTTGGTTTTATCAACACTCTGATAGTCCACAGATTACAGAATGCCTCCAGATGTGTATCGGAAACTACTACTGGTCTACCAGGAAACGATCAAAGCGTAGATGGTTTGAGACATTACTCCCATGGAGGTAACTGCGCATCTTGACTGTTGTATTCAATCCCGATATAATTTCTGTGGTTCATCAACACTCTGATAGTCCCGATGCAATTTCTGTGTTTAATCAACACTCTGATAGTCCACAGATTACAGAATGCCTCCAGATGTGCATCGCAAACAACTACTGGTCTTCCAAGGAACGATGTGCATCGTAAACTACTACTGGTCTTCCAATGAACTATCAAAGCGTAAACTGTTTGAGACATTACTCCCATGGAGGTAGTGCGTATGGTGACTGTTGTATTCAATCCCGATGCAATTTCTGTGTTTCATCAACACTCTGATAGTCCACAGATTACAGAATGCATCCAGATGTGCATCGGAAACTACTACTGGCCTTCCAGGAAACGATCAAAGCGTAGACTGTTTGAGACATTACTCCCATGGAGGTAAGTGCGCATGGTGACTGTTGCATTCAATCCCCATGCAATTTCTGTGTTTCATCAACACTCTGATAATCCACAGATTACAGAATGCCTCCAGATGTGCATCGGAAACTACTACTGGTCTTCCAGTGATCGAATTAAGCGTAGACTGTTTGAGACATTACTCCCATGGAGGTAAGTGCGCATGGTGACTGTTGTATTCAATCCGGATGCAAATTCTGTGTTTAATAAACACTCTGATAGTCCACAGATTACAGAATGCCTCCAGATGTGAATCGGAAACTACAACTGGTCTTCCAGGTAACCATCAAAGCGTAGACTGTTTGAGACATTACTCCCATGGAGGAAAGTGCACATGGTGACTGTTGTATTCAATCCCGATGAAATATCTGTGTTTCATCAACACTCTGATAGTCCACAGATTACAGAATGCCTCCAGATGTGCATCGGAAACTACTTCTGGTCTTAAAGGGAACGATCAAAGCGTAGACTGTTTGAGACATTACTCCCATGGAGGAAAATGCACCTGGTGACAGTTGTATTCAATCCCAATTCAATTTCTGTGTTTCATCACCACTCTGATAGTCCACAGACTACAGAATGCCTCCAGATGTGCATCGGAAACTACTACTGGTCTTCCAGGGAACGATCAAAGCGTAGACTGTTTGAGACATTACTCCCATGGAAAAAAGTGCGCATGGTGACTGCTGTATTCAATCCCGATGCAATTTTCGTTTTATCAACACTCTGATAGTCCACAGATTACAGAATGCCTCCAGATGTGCATCGGAAACTACTACTGGTCTTCCAGGGAACGATCAAAGCGTAGACTGTTTGAGACATTACACCCATGGAGGAAAGTGCGCATGGTGACTGTTGTATTCAATCCCGATGCAATTTTAGTTTCATCTACACTCTGATAGTCCACAGATTACAGAATGCATCCAGACGTGCATCGAAAACTACTACTGGTCTCCAGGGAACGATCAAAGCGTAGACAGTTTGAGACATTTCTCCCATGGAGGAAAGTGCGCATGGTGAATGTTGTATTCAATCCCGTAGCAATTTCGGTGTTTCCTCAACACTCTAATACGCCACAGATTACAGAATGCCTCCAGATGTGCATCGGAAGCTACTACTGGTCTTCCAGGGAACGATCAAAGCGTAGACTGTATGAGACATTACTCCCATGGAGGAAAGTGCACATGGTGACTGTTGTATTCAATCCCGATGCTATTTCTGTGTTTCATCAACACTCTGATGGTTCACAGATTACAGAATGCCTCCAGATGTGCATCGGAAACTAGTACTGGTCTTCCAGGAACGATCAAAGCGTAGACTGTTTGAGAAATTACTCTCATGGAGGAATGTGCGCATGGTGACTTTTGTCTTCAATCCCGATGCAATTTCTGTGTTTCATTAACACTCTGATAGTCTACAGATTACAGAATGCATCCAGACATGCATCGGAAACTACTACTGGTCTTCCAGGGAACGATCAAAACGTAGACTGATTGCGACATTACACCAATGGAGGAAAGTGGGCATGGTGACTGTTGTATTCAACCCCGATGCAATTTCTGTGTTTCATCAACACTCTGATAGTCAACAGATTGCAGAATGCCTCCAGATGTGCATCGGAAACTACTACTGGTCTTCCAGGGAACGATCAAAGCGTAAACTGTTTGAGACATTACACCCATGGAGGAGAGTGCGCATGGTTACTGTTCTATTCAATCCCGATGCAATTTCTGTGTTTCATCAACACTCTGATATTCCACAGATTACAGAATGCCTCCAGATGTGCATCGGAAACTACGACTGATCTTCCAGAGAACGATAAAATGGTAAACTGTTTGAGACATTACTCCCATGGAGGAAAGTGCACATGGTGACTGTTGTATTCAATCCCGATGCAATTTCTGTGTTTCATTAACTCTCTGATAGTCCACAGATTACAGAATGCCTCCAGATGTGCATCGGAAACTACTTCTGGTCTTAAAGGGAACGATCAAAGCGTAGACTGTTTGAGACATTACTCCCATGGAGGAAAATGCACCTGGTGACAGTTGTATTCAATCCCAATTCAATTTCTGTGTTTCATCACCACTCTGATAGTCCACAGACTACAGAATGCCTCCAGATGTGCATCGGAAACTACTACTGGTCTTCCAGGGAACGATCAAAGCGTAGACTGTTTGAGACATTACTCCCATGGAAATAAGTGCGCATGGTGACTGCTGTATTCAATCCCGATGCAATTTTCGTTTTATCAACACTCTGATAGTCCACAGATTACAGAATGCCTCCAGATGTGCATCGGAAACTACTACTGGTCTTCCAGGGAACGATCAAAGCGTAGACTGTTTGAGACATTACTCCCATGGAGGAAATTGCGCATGGTGACTGTTGTATTCAATCCCGATGCAATTTTGGTTTCATCTACACTCTGATAGTCCACAGATTACAGAATGCCTCCAGACGTGCATCGAAAACTACTACTGGTCTCCAGGGAACGATCAAAGCGTAGACAGTTTGAGACATTACTCCCATGGAGGAATGTGCGCATGGTGAATGTTGTATTCAATCCCGATGCAATTTCGGTGTTTCCTCAACACTCTGATAGTCCACAGATTACAGAATGCCTCCAGATGTGCATCGGAAGCTACTACTGGTCTTCCTGGGAACAATCAAAGCGTAGACTGTATGAGACATTACTCCCATGGAGGAAAGTGCGCATGGTGACTGTTGTATTCAATCCCGATGCTATTACTGTGTTTCATCAACACTCTGATGGTAAACAGATTACAGAATGCCTCCAGATGTGCATCGGAAACTAGTACTGGTCTTCCAGGAACGATCAAAGCGTAGACTGTTTGAGAAATTACTCTCATGGAGGAATGTGCGCATGGTGACTTATGTCTTCAATCCCGATGCAATTTCTGTGTTTCATTAACACTCTGATAGTGCACAGATTACAGAATGCATCGAGACGTGCATCGGAAACTACTACTGGTCTTCCAGGGAACGATCAAAACGTAGACTGATTGCGACATTACACCAATGGAGGAAAGTGGGCATGGTGACTGTTGTATTCAACCCCGATGCAATTTCTGTGTTTCATCAACACTCTGATAGTCCACAGATTGCAGAATGCCTCCAGATGTGCATCGGAAACTACTACTGGTCTTCCAGGGAACGATCAAAGCGTAAACTTTTTGAGACATTACACCCATGGAGGAAAGTGCGCATGGTGACTGTTGTATTCAATCCCGATGCAGTTTTGGTTTCATCAACACTCTGATAGACCACAGATTACAGAATGCCTCCAGATGTGCATCGGAAACTACTACTGGTCTTCCAGGAAACGATCATAGCGTAGACTGTTTGAGACGTTCCTCCCATGGAGGTAAGTGCGCATGGTGATAGTTGTATTCAATCCCGATGCAATTTCTGTGTTTCATCAACACTCTGATAGTCCACAGATTACAGAATGCCTCCAGATGTGCATCGGAAACTACTACTGATCTTCCAAGGGAACGATCAATGCGTAAACTGTTTGAGACGTTACTCCCATGGAGGTAAGTGCGCATGGTGACTGTTGTATTCAATCCCGATGCAATTTCTGTGTTTGATCAACACTCTGATAGTCCACAGATAACCGAATGCCTCCAGATGTGCATCGGAGACTACTACTGGTCTTCCAGGAAACGTTCGAAGCGTAGACTGTTTGAGACATGACTCCCATGGAGGTAAGTGCGCATGGTGACTGTTGTATTCAATCCCGATGCAAATTCTGTGTTTAATCAACACTCTGATAGTCCACAGATTACAGAATGCCTCCAGATGTGAATCGGAAACTACAACTGGTCTTCCAGGGAACCATCAAAGCGTAGACTGTTTGAGACATTACTCCCATGGAGGATAGTGCACATGGTGACTGTTGTATTCAATCCCGATGCAATTTCTATGTTTCATCAACACTCTGATAGTCCACAGATTACAGAATGCCTCCAGATGTGCATCGGAAACTACTTCTGGTCTTAAAGGGAACGATCAAAGCGTAGACTGTTTGAGACATTACTCCCATAAAGGAAAATGCACCTGGTGACAGTTGTATTCAATCCCGATTCAATTTCTGTGTTTCATCACCACTCTGATAGTCCACAGACTACAGATTGCCTCCAGATGTGCATCGGAAACTACTACTGGTCTTCCAGGGAACGATCAAAGCGTAGACTGTTTGAGACATTACTCCCATGGAAAAAAGTGCGCATAGTGACTGTTGTATTCAATCCCGATGCAATTTTGGTTTTATCAACACTCTGATAGTCCACAGATTACAGAATGCCTCCAGATGTGCATCGGAAACTACTACTGGTCTACCAGGAAACGATCAAAGCGTAGATGGTTTGAGACATTACTCCCATGGAGGTAACTGCGCATCTTGACTGTAGTATTCAATCCCGATATAATTTCTGTGTTTCATCAACACTCTGATAGTCCCGATGCAATTTCTGTGTTTAATCAACACTTTGATAGTCCACAGATTACAGAATGCCTCCAGATGTGCATCGCAAACTACTACTGGTCTTCCAAGGAACGATGTGCATCGTAAACTACTACTGGTCTTCCAATGAACTATCAAAGCGTAAACTGTTTGAGACATTACTCCTATTGATGTAGTGCGTATGGTGACTGTTGTATTCAATCCCGATGCAATTTCTGTGTTTCATCAACACTCTGTTAGTCCACAGATTACAGAATGCATCCAGATGTGCATCGGAAACTACTACTGGCCTTCCAAGGGAATGATCAAAGCGTAAACTGTTTGAGACATTACTCCCATGGAGTTAAGTGCGCATGGTGACTGTTGTATTCAATCCCGATGCAATTTCTGTGTGTCATCAACGCTCTGATAGTCGACAGAATACAGAATTCCTCCAGATGTGCATCAGAAACTACTACGGGTCTTCCAGGAAACGATCAAATCGTAGACTGTTTGAGACATTACTCCCACGGTGGAATGTGCGCATGGCGACTGTTATATTCAATCGCGATGCAATTTCTGTGTTTCATCAACACTCTGATAGTCCACAGACTACAAAATGCCTCCAGATGTGCATCGGAAACTACTACTGGTCTTCCAGGGAACGATCAAAGCGTATACTCTTTGAGACATTACTCCCATGGAGGTAAGTGCGCATGGTGACTGTAGTATTCAATCCCGATGCAATTTTTGTTTCATCAACACCCTGATAGTCCACAGATTACAGAATGCCTCCAGATGTGCATCGGAAACTACTACTGGTCTTCCAGGAAACGATCAAACCGTAGACTGTTTGAGACATTACTCCCATGGAGGTAAGTGCGCATGGTGACTGTTGTATTCAATCCCCATGCAATTTCTGTGTTTCATCAACACTCTGATAATCCACAGATTACAGAATGCCTCCAGATGTGCATCGGAAACTACTACTGGTTTTCCAGGGATCGAATTAAGCGTAGACTGTTTGAGCCATTACTCTCATGGAGGTAAGTGCGCATGGTGACTGTTGTATTCAATCCCGATGCAAATTCTGTGTTTAATAAACACTCTGATAGTCCACAGATTACAGAATACCTCCAGATGTGAATCGGAAACTACAACTGGTCTTCCAGGTAACCATCAAAGCGTAGACTGTATGAGACATTACTCCCATGGAACGAAGTGCGCATGGTGACTGTTGTATTCAATCCCAATTCAATTTCTGTGTTTCATCAACACTCTGATAGTCCACAGACTACAGAATGCCTCCAGATGTGCATCGGAAACTACTACTGGTCTTCCAGGGAACGATCAAAGCGTAGACTGTTTGAGACATTACTCCCATGGAAAAAAGTGCGCATGGTGACTGCTGTATTCAATCCCGATGCAATTTTCGTTTTATCAACACTCTGATAGTCCACAGATTACAGAATGCCTCCAGATGTGCATCGGAAACTACTACTGGTCTTCCAGGGAACGATCAAAGCGTAGACTGTTTGAGACATTACTCCCATGGAGGAAAGTGCGCATGGTGACTGTTGTATTCAATCCCGATGCAATTTTGGTTTCATCTACACTCTGATAGTCCACAGATTACAGAATGCCTCCAGACGTGCATCGAAAACTACTACTGGTCTCCAGGGAACGATCAAAGCGTAGACAGTTTGAGACCTTACTCCCATGGAGGAATGTGCGCATGGTGAATGTTGTATTCAATCCCGAAGCAATTTCGGTGTTTCCTCAACACTCTGATAGTCGACAGATTACAGAATGCCTCCAGATGTGCATCGGAAGTTACTGCTGGTCTTCCTGGGAACGATCAAAGCGTAGACTGTATGAGACATTACTCCCATGGAGGAAAGTGCGCATGGTGACTGTTGTATTCAATCCCGATGCTATTTCTGTGTTTCATCAACACTCTGATGGTCCACAGATTACAGAATGCCTCCAGATGTGCATCGGAAACTAGTACTGGTCTTCCAGGAACGATCAAAGCGTAGACTGTTTTAGAAATTACTCTCATGGAGGAATGTGCGCATGGTGACTTTTGTCTTCAATCCCGATGCAATTTCTGTGTTTCGTTAACACTCTGATAGTCCACAGTTTACAGAATGCATCCAGACGTGCATCGGAAACTACTACTGGTCTTCCAGGGAACGATCAAATCGTAGACTGTTTGAGACGTTACTCCCACGGTGGAATGTGCGCATGGCGACTGTTATATTCAATTGCGATGCAATTTCTGTGTTTCATGAACACTCTGATAGTCCACAGACTACAAAATGCCTCCAGATGTGCATCGGAAACTACTACGGGTCTTCCAGGGAACGATCAAAGCGTATACTCTTTGAGACATTACTTTCATGGAGGTAAGTGCGCATGGTGACTGTAGTATTCAATCCCGATGCAATTTTTGTTTTATCAACACTCTGATAGTCCACAGATTACAGAATGCCTCGAGATGTGCATCGGAAACTACTACTGGTCTTCCAGGAAACGATCAAAGCGTAGATGGTTTGAGACATTACTCCCATGGAGGTAACTGCGCATCTTGACTGTTGTATTCAATCCCGATATAATTTCTGTGTTTCATCAACACTCTGATAGTCCCGATGCAATTTCTGTGTTTAATCAACACTCTGATAGTCCACAGATTACAGAATGCCTCCAGATGTGCATCGCAAACTACTACTGGTCTTCCAAGGAACGATGTGCATCGTAAACTACTACTGGTCTTCCAATGAACTATCAAAGCGTAAACTGTTTGACACATTACTCCCATGGATGTAGTGCGTATGGTGACTGTTGTACTCAATCCCGATGCATTTTCTGTGTTTCATCAACACTCTGATAGTCCACAGATTACAGAAGGCATCCAGATGTGCATCGGAAACTACTACTGGCCTTCCAAGGGAATGATCAAAGCGTAAACTGTTTGAGACATTACTCCCATGGAGTTAAGTGCGCATGGTGACTGTTGTATTCAATCCCGATGCAATTTCTGTGTTTCATCAACACTCTGATAGTCCACAGATTACAGAATGCATCCAGATGTGCATCGGAAACTACTACTGGCCTTCCAAGGGAATGATCATAGCGTAAACTGTTTGAGACATTACTCCCATGGAGTTAAGTGCGCATGGTGACTGTTGTATTCAATCCCGATGCAATTTCTGTGTGTCATCAACGCTCTGATAGTCGACAGAATACAGAATTCCTCCAGATGTGCATCAGAAACTACTACGGGTCTTCCAGGAAACGATCAAATCGTAGACTGTTTGAGACATTACTCCCACGGTGGAATGTGCGCATGGTGACTGTTATATTCAATCGCGATGCAATTTCTGTGTTTCATCAACACTCTGATAGTCCACAGACTACAAAATGCCTCCAGATGTGCATCGGAAACTACTACTGGTCTTCCAGGGAACGATCCAAGCGTATACTCTTTGAGACATTACTCCCATGGAGGTAAGTGCGCATGGTGACTGTAGTATTCAATCCCGATGCAATTATTGTTTCATCAAGACCCTGATAGTCCACAGATTACAGAATGCCTCCAGATGTGCATCGGAAACTAGTACTGGTCTTCCAGGAACGATCAAAGCGTAGACTGTTTTAGAAATTACTCTCATGGAGGAATGTGCGCATGGTGACTTTTGTCTTCAATCCCGATGCAATTTCTGTGTTTCATTAACACTCTGATAGTCCACAGATTACAGAATGCATCCAGACGTGCATCGGGAACTACTACTGGTCTTCCAGGGAACGATCAAAACGTAGACTGATTGCGACATTACACCAATGGAGGAAAGTGGGCATGGTGACTGTTGTATTCAACCCCGATGCAATTTCTGTGTTTCATCAACACTCAGATAGTCCACAGATTGCAGAATGCCTCCAGATGTGCATCGGAAACTACTACTGGTCTTCCAGGGAACGATCAAAGCGTAAACTGTTTGAGACATTACTCCCATGGAAAAAAGTGCGCATGGTGACTGTTGTATTCAATCCCGATGCAATTTTGGTTTTATCAACACTCTGATAGTCCACAGATTACAGAATGCCTCCAGATGTGCATCGGAAACTACCACTGGTCTACCAGGAAACGATCAAAGCGTAGATGGTTTGAGACATTACTCCCATGGAGGTAACTGCGCATCTTGACTGTTGTATTCAATCCCGATATAATTTCTGTGTTTCTTCAACACTCTGATAGTCCCGATGCAATTTCTGTGTTTAATCAACACTCTGATAGTCCACAGATTACAGAATGCCTCCAGATGTGCATCGCAAACTACTACTGGTCTTCCAAGGAACGATGTGCATCGTAAACTACTACTGGTCTTCCAATGAACTATCAAAGCGTAAACTGTTTAAGACATTACTCCCATGGAGGTAGTGCGTATGGTGACTGTTGTATTCAATCCCGATGCAAATTCTGTGTTTAATAAACACTCTGATAGTCCACAGATTACAGAATGCATCCAGATGTGCATCGGAAACTACTACTGGCCTTCCAAGGGAATGATCAAAGCGTAAACTGTTTGAGACATTACTCCCATGGAGTTATGTGCGCATGGTGACTGTTGTATTCAATCCCGATGCAATTTCTGTGTTTCATCAACACTCTGATAGTCCACAGATTACAGAATGCCTCCAGATGTGCATAGGAAACTACTACTGGTCTTCCATGGAACGATCAAAGCGTAAACTGTTTGAACCATTACTAACTTGGAGGTAAGTGCGCATGGTGACTGTTGTATTCAATCCCGATGCAATTTCTGTGTTTCATCAACGCTCTGATAGTCGACAGAATACAGAATTCCTCCAGATGTGCATCACAAACTACTACGGGTCTTCCAGGAAACGATCAAATCGTAGACTGTTTGAGACATTACTCCCACGGTGGAATGTGCGCATGGCGACTGTTATATTCAATTGCGATGCAATTTCTGTGTTTCATCAACAGTCTGATGGTCCACAGACTACAAAATGCCTCCAGACGTGCATCGGAAACTACTACGGGTCTTCCAGGGAACGATAAAAGCGTATACTCTTTGAGACATTACTCCCATGGAGGTAAGTGCGCATGGTGACTGTAGTATTCAATCCCGATGCAATTTTTGTTTCATCAACACCCTGATAGTCCACAGATTACAGAATGCCTCCAGATGTGCATCGGAAACTACTACTGGTCTTCCAGGAAACGATCAAACCGTAGACTGTTTGAGACATTACTCCCATGGAGGTAAGTGCGCATGGTGACTGTTGTATTCAATCCCCATGCTATTTCTGTGTTTCATCAACACTCTGATAATCCACAGATTACAGAATGCCTCCAGATGTGCATCGGAAACTACTACTGGTCTTCCAGGGATCGATTAAAGCGTAGACCGTTTGAGACATTAATCCCATGGAGGTAAGTGCGCATGGTGACAGTTGTATTCAATCCCGATGCAAATTCTGTGTTTAATCAACACTCTGATAGTCCACAGATTACAGAATGCCTCCAGATGTGAATCGGAAACTACAACTGGTCTTCCAGGTAACCATCAAAGCGTAGACTGTTTGAGACATTACCCCCATGGAGGAAAGTGCACATGGTGACTGTTGTATTAAATCCCGATGCAATTTCTGTGTTTTATCAACACTCTGATAGTCCACAGATTACAGAATGCCTCCCGATGTGCATCGGAAACTACTTCTTGTCTTAAAGGGAACGATCAAAGCGTAGACTGTTTGAGACATTACTCCCATGGAGGAAAATGCACCTGGTGACAGTTGTATTCAATCCCAATTCAATTTCTGTGTTTCATCACCACTCTGATAGTCCACAGACTACAGAATGCCTCCAGATGTGCATCGGAAACTACTACTGGTCTTCCAGGGAACGATCAAAGCGTAGACTGTTTGAGACATTACTCCCATGGAAAAAAGTGCGCATGGTGACTGCTGTATTCAATCCCGATGCAATTTTCGTTTTATCAACACTCTGATAGTCCACAGATTGCAGAATGCCTCGAGATGTGCATCGGAAACTACTACTGGTCTTCCAGCAAACGATCAAAGCGTAGATGGTTTGAGACATTACTCCCATGGAGGTAACTGTGCATCTTGACTGTTGTATTCAATCTCGATATTATTTCTGTGTTTCATCAACACTCTGATAGTCCCGATGCAATTTCTGTGTTTAATCAACACTCTGATAGTCCACAGATTACAGAATGCCTCCAGATGTGCATCGCAAACTACTACTGGTCTTCCAAGGAACGATGTGCATCGTAAACTACTACTGGTCTTCCATTGAACTATCAAAGCGTAAACTGTTTGAGACATTACTCCCATGGATGTAGTGCGTATGGTGACTGTTGTACTCAATCCCGATGCAATTTCTGTGTTTCATCAACACTCTGATAGTCCACAGATTACAGAATGCATCCAGATGTGCATCGGAAACTACTACTGACCTTCCAAGGGAATGATCAAAGCGTAAACTGTTTGAGACATTACTCCCATGGAGTTAAGTGCGCATGGTGACTGTTGTATTCAATCCCGATGCAATTTCTGTGTTTCATCAACACTCTGATAGTCCACAGATTACAGAATGCATCCAGATGTGCATCGGAAACTACTACTGGCCTTCCAAGGGAATGATCAAAGCGTAAACTGTTTGAGACATTACTCCCATGAAGTTAAGTGCGCATGGTGACTGTTGCATTCAATCCCGATGCAATTTCTGTGTGTCATCAACGCTCTGATAGTCGACAGAATACAGAATTCCTCCAGATGTGCATCAGAAACTACTACGGGTCTTCCAGGAAACGATCAAATCGTAGACTGTTTGAGACATTACTCCCACTGTGGAATGTGCGCATGGTGACTGTTATATTCAATCGCGATGCAATTTCTGTGTTTCATCAACACTCTGATAGTCCACAGACTACAAAATGCCTCCAGATGTGCATCGGAAACTACTACTGGTCTTCCAGGGAACGATCAAAGCGTATACTCTTTGAGACATTACTCCAATGGAGGTAAGTGCGCATGGTGACTGTAGTATTCAATCCAGATGCAATTTTTGTTTCATCAACACCCTGATAGTCCACAGATTACAGAATGCCTCCAGATGTGCATCGGAAACTACTACTGGTCTTCCAGGAAACGATCAAACCGTAGACTGTTTGAGACATTACTCCCATGGAGGTAAGTGCGCATGGTGACTGTTGTATTCAATCCCCATGCAATTTCTGTGTTTCATCAACACTCTGATAATCCACAGATTACAGAATGCCTCCAGATGTGCATCGGAAACTACTACTGGTCTTCCAGGGATCGAATTAAGCGTAGACTGTTTGAGACATTACTCCCATGGAGGTAAGTGCGCATGGTGACTGTTGTATTCAATCCCGATGCAAATTCTGTGTTTAATAAACACTCTGATAGTCCACAGATTACAGAATACCTCCAGATGTGAATCGGAAACTACAACTGGTCTTCCAGGTAACCATCAAAGCGTAGACTGTATGAGACATTACTCCCATGGAGGAAAGTGCGCATGGTGACAGTTGTATTCAATCCCAATTCAATTTCTGTGTTTCATCAACACTCTGATAGTCCACAGACTACAGAATGCCTCCAGTTGTGCATCGGAAACTACTACTGGTCTTCCAGGGAACGATCAAAGCGTAGACTGTTTGAGACATTACTCCTATGGAAAATAGTGCGCATGGTGACTGCTGTATTCAATCCCGATGCAATTTTCGTTTTATCAACACTCTGATAGTCCACAGATTACAGAATGGCTCCAGATGTGCATCGGAAACTACTACTGGTCTTCCAGGGAACGATCAAAGCATAGACTGTTTGAGACATTACTCCCATGGAGGAAAGTGCGCATGGTGACTGTTGTATTCAATCCCGATGCAATTTTGGTTTCATCTACACTCTGATGGTCCACAGATTACAGAATGCCTCCAGGCGTGCATCGAAAACTACTACTGGTCTCCAGGGAACGATCAAAGCGTAGACAGTTTGAGACCTTACTCCCATGGAGGAATGTGCGCATGGTGAATGTTGTATTCAATCCCGAAGCAATTTCGGTGTTTCCTCAACACTCTGATAGTCGACAGATTACAGAATGCCTCCAGATGTGCATCGGAAGCTACTGCTGGTCTTCCTGGGAACGATCAAAGCGTAGACTGTATGAGACATTACTCCCATGGAGGAAAGTGCGCATGGTGACTGTTGTATTCAATCCCGATGCTATTTCTGTGTTTCATCAACACTCTGATGGTCCACAGATTACAGAATGCCTCCAGATGTGCATCGGAAACTAGTACTGGTCTTCGAGGAACGATCAAAGCGTAGACTGTTTTAGAAATTACTCTCAATGGAGGAATGTGCGCATGGTGACTTTTGTCTTCAATCCCGATGCAATTTCTGTGTTTCATTAACACTCTGATAGTCCACAGATTACAGAATGCATCCAGACGTGCATCGGAAACTACTACTGGTCTTCCAGGGAACGATCAAAACGTAGACTGATTGCGACATTACACCAATGGAGGAAAGTGGGCATGGTGACTGTTGTATTCAACCCCGATGCAATTTCTGTGTTTCATCAACACTCTGATAGTCCACAGATTGCAGAATGCCTCCAGATGTGCATCGGAAACTACTACTGGTCTTCCAGGGAACGATCAAAGCGTAAACTGTTTGAGACATTACTCCCATGGAAAAAAGTGCGCATGGTGACTGTTGTATTCAATCCCGATGCAATTTTGGTTTTATCAACACTCTGATAGTCCACAGATTACAGAATGCCTCCAGATGTGCATCGGAAACTACCACTGGTCTACCAGGAAACGATCAAAGCG